>NC_063242.1:5096580-6296580 GCF_020740725.1 Corvus hawaiiensis | reverse complement strand
CAATTTTAGATGCTTGATTAGCTGTTTAACCAATTTTGTTGATTCCAAAATATAAAGTCCTAGCAATGAGAAACAGAAATTACTAAGTTCACTTAAAATAAGTTTGCAGTTTAGAGTTTATGTATGTAACAGATAATTTTTACCATTTTGCATATATTCTAGAACTTAACACAACAGGTGGAACAAACCTTCCTCCAGCAACACCTATATCTCAGTCTGCAGTTTCTGCACAGAATTTGGTAATGTCTTCATCAGGAGTTGGAGGGGATGGTAGTGTCACTTTGACTCTTGCTGACACTCAGGGAATGTTGTCAGGTGGTCTTGATGCAGTTACACTTAATATCACTTCACAGGTAAGATGCTTTTCTGAACTGACAGATAAATTGATCTTTCTGTCTTACAGGGCAGGAATTGGAGATTTTGCTTAGAAAATAATTTTGTCCTGTAAATACACAGTATTTGAAAATTTAGTTAATTTTCCTTGTCTTTGCCAACCATGTGTGTACGGCATGTAGAAACATTAATTATTTAAACAGAAGGGCAGATAAATTTTGCAGGGTTGTTTTTTTTAAATTAACAGATAGGTTCTTCTGTTTCAAACAGTGTTTGAGAGGAGTTTTTGGTGTTGAACTATGTATTTCATCATCACTATTCAGTAGTACAACTTAGTACTCCGAAATATATTATTTCATGGGGTAATCTTTTTTTCCTACTTGTCAACTTGAGAGTTGAAGAGGAGTTGCAACAGTTGTTTTGACAGCAAGTAACAGGAGAGAATTTAATTGACTATGTTTAATAACAGGTGGCATGATAAGAAATTTTATAAAATTGGTGCTTTATGGACTATCATCTCCCCAGTAACCTTACTATTAGTTTCATTTATATCGTAATTTAAGAATTTTGTGGTGTTGTGTCGTGAAGAGCCAAAGACATATTGGCAAATAGAATCTACAGAGTGGGAGATAAAAAAATAATATTAAAACACTGCAAAGTGAAAATTTAGGATTGTGTGGCTGACATTTCAATGTAGATTTTACATCTGAAAACTTGGGCTGTTTCTTCTATTTTCTTGGCTTAACTAGGCTTAGATGGATTTTTATTTACTTTTTGACCTGAGTTAAAGTGTGTAAATATATATAAATTAAATACTATTTATCTTGCTTGTGGTATGATTAAAACTGGTGAAGCAAAGTTATATGCTTCCCTCTGCAGTTTTGCTTTGGGGAATGGAAGAAATGATTTCTTAAATAATTCTTATGATATGTTTGTGATTTCTAGTATCACAGAGTAACAAAGCAGAACATGGTTTCATTTCAGACTTTGTAATAATTTAAGTGATTACATTTGGCAGTGTTGCTGTTTATTAATAAGATCCTGTGCCTTCTGTTAAGACAAGCATAAATAAAATCTAAACATTGTATAATAATAGTAATAATAGCTATACAAACACAGGAACTCATGGTGAATAGACAGGTGGTATGTAAATAAACTGTGTTTCCCGGGGAAATTGAAAAGTCATTAAAAGTAGTGTAGAAATAGAAGTAGTAAGATATTAGTAATCATATATCCTAAGTAGTGATTTTGTATCATGATTTCATGGGGTTTGGAAGTATGTTTAATTAAGATATTTAAATAAAAGAAGATACTGTTGGAAGGCCATGCAGGAGAGCAGAATACAGGGGTTAAAAAAAGGCAAGGGAAGGCTGAAATATTCAGCATTTCACGCAAGGCTGGTAAAAATTAATCAGAACTGAATCTAATCTTACAAACTTCCAGCTGTTGTTACCCTTAAATTGTTAGATTTAAATTTAAAGGATGTCATGGGTTAGCTAGCATAGTCTCAGAAGTGATGTTCTCGCAAAGGAGTGCTTACAGCTTCCCCCATGATCTGACAGAGCCTATCAGTGGCCAGTTTGAATATGGACAATTCTCTAAGCCACTTAAAGTTGTGATCACCTCTGTGATCCACATTTAAGAATAGACAACCCCCCCACAGCTCTCTCTCGTTTCCGGTGCTAGCACAGGTGGCTGCGGGGCCCGTGTGGGGGCCAGTGGGCCCCGCCAGTCCCTGCTTGGGCCAGGCAGGGCTGGGCCATGGCCATCCTGGAGCCGATGGACCTGTTCCAGCCATGGAACCCCCCCCACTGCCTTGCCGTGGGCAGCCGGAGCGGCTCGGCTCTCCCCCCTCTCCACTTCGATAAGAAACATTCAACATTCCAGCTGCAAAGCTGCAAGGCTGAGGTGAGATTAACCCTTTTATTGCTGTGAAGAGCTGAAAACCTGAGGGAAGAGAGAGAGGAGATGCTTAAAGCTGAAAGTCTGTTGTGAAGCTATGATAGATATATCAGAGTATCCCGTTGTAATTCCATGAAGATATGGGGGGTGGAGTGTTCAACTTGTAAGCAAAAGCACCTGCGCTGAGATAGGCAGATGCTGATGCAGCTGTAATTTCATGAGAAGTTTGGACAGGGAGAAATGGAAGCGATGAGGACTTTTGCTCCACACGGGAAAGGAGAAAACCTCAGTTCCTAGAGATGCTCCCAGAGATAGTCCTAAAGATGAAACTGAGGAAGGCCCTTTGCTCAGGGAAGGAGAAGGGCCTCTGTTCTTAGAGATGAAGTGCTCCCAGAGATGGGTAAAGAGAACTTTTGTTTCTGAACAGCTCAACCTTAAAATTGTACCCCAAAAACCTTCAAGAGTGGACCCTTGAAAGCAGTTGTGGGAAAAGCTGCAAGTCGAGGGAAGGGACTCACATGCGAGCAGAGAGACTCCTCTTCCTAAATAGACTGAACAAAGTTATTTAGAAGTGGGCGGCTGTCTCGTTGTGATAATGTGTTCATAGCATGAGCAAGACAGACTCTTCTTTCTAAATGGACTGAACAAGGTTATTATGGAAGTGGTAAACAGACTGAACATCTTAAGGGTTGTCTTTTTACATTGTCAGTGGGAGAAGGGAGGAAGGTAGGGGGAGAAGAGTTCTGAAGGTGTGGTATAATTTTTTTTCTTCTTCTTTTAGGTCTATTAATAAACTTCTTTATATTCATTCTAGTTTGGTGCCTGCTTTGCATTTCTCCTAATTCTTATCTCACAGAAGATAAACAGTAATGAGTATTTTGGACCAAACCACTACACTAAATTGGTGTTTCCGCCCGGTTACAAACCGAACCTGCTACAAAGGAGAAAAGGAAGGAAAACAGTTGCATTTGTGTAGATAGGATTCTGAAATGCTTATTTCTAAAGGAAAAATAAAAGTTATTTTGAGGTGTGAAACATGACTGCAGTTAGCCGTTTAAATAGAGCTTTTTAAGTATGGTTACTCTTTTTTTTTTTTTGGCTCCCCTCTCTGACAGGGTCAGCAGTTCCCTGCTATACTCACAGATTCCAGTCTTGCTAGCCAAAGTGGATCAGGATCACAGCAAGTCATACTGGTGAGCCATGCACCCCATTCAGCACCTGCAAATTCTGATGAAATAACATATCAGGTAGGTACCATACATTTCTGTCTCTTTTGTGGTAAAGGACTTCTATTTAATCGAAACACTGGAATAATTCCTTTTTATTCTGAATCATGAGGGCTGATATCAATCTCAAGCAAGAGTATTGAGAAGAGGTTCTCTGTGACTTCCTAGTCACCCAGATGCTGTTTTAAGTTTTGAGTTAAAAACCACTTTCATATATATATACATATTCACACAAAAAAAGAAATGTAATAGATAAGATGTTTCCTTCTACAAATCAGATAAAGACTGCTCCAAAAATTTCCAAGTAAATTGGTAGTTAGATAATAAAAACAGATAAATTTTGGAGTTGTGGGAAAAAAATAGCACCTATTGGTACACTTTTCCCATTCTCTTTCTGTATCTAAGTTGTTTCAGTGATGGTGCAACGTAGTCTTTTCAGCTTCTTATGCCTTTGAATCACAATAGAAACTTCTGCATACATTGTACAGCTTTGATACTAGAAAAAGTGGTTCAGACTTGTTTTGTTGAAGGAAAATGGATGTTTTCAACCAGCCTGATAAGGCAAACTCTAAAATAGGAGAAACGGGAGAGGTAGATGGTGACTTCATTTGTTGCTTCTTGTGTTACTGTAGTTAGGATTCTTCTGTATCTATAAAGTTGAAGGAATTTGGTGTTAAATTATCTGAAGAAAGTAGTTTTTCCAAGCAGTTTTCACTAATTAAAACAAAACAATAATACAGCACACAACCATCCAATTCTATCAATTTTTCATTGTGTTTCAGTACTTCTGGAGGTAGAGCTTTACTTCCTTATGAAAACAGAATCCTCAGTAAAGAAGTTAAACGAATAGAAAATATTCTTCTCCTCTACAAAATCAAAGATAATTTTTTTCTGTCTGAAATGCTTTTGGCTTTGAATTTTGTTTGATGGGAAATTGAGGATCACTGAGATGTTCAGGAGCATAAAACTGAATGTAGAAAAATACAGATACACACACATTCTATTTATGATTAAGTCAATTTGATCATAGTTAATTAATGTTGTTTTCTTAAAATTCATATATGTGTCATTCTTTAGAGCAGTGAAATAGAAGTTTGTATTTACATATAACTGACTTCTTTTGTGTCTGTAAGTTGCTTGAAGATGCTGTCCAAAAATTTGTCATGTTGAGGTAGATTTTGAAAAATAAACCAATGTGGATGCGTGTATGAAATTAATCTGATAGTGTGTTTGTAAATTGTTATAGGTGACAGAAGTTTCCCCTAATGTGACTAAAAGCAGTCAAGCAGAAAAAGAAACTCGTGGGCACCAGTGTTTTGAGTGTAGCCAAACCTTTTATTCCGTCACCATGCTGACGCACCACTGCAAAGAGGTTCATGGGAAGGAGCGAATACACGTTTGCCACATCTGCAATAAGGCCTTTAAGCGGGCAACACATCTCAAGGTATTTGGTAATAACAGTTGATTGTTCTCATAACTCCTTTTGTTTTGGACTTTCTGTGATATTAACAAAAGGTACCTATTAGCCCTTTGTCTTTGCTTTCCCTTTACAGTGTGAGAGGTGTGCATCTGAGAGAGGGAGTCTAAGGGATAATGTATGCACAGATAGAGAACTCTCTTCTGGAGCATGGAGAGGATTTTAATGCGCATTGACTACAGAATGAAAAATGTTAATGCCTGTCATGCAAGTAGTAGTGTCAAGAAAGGATTTCATTTACTTTGTTTGCATATGAGTATCATCAGTGCTAATCCTGATTTTCAGATAATCTTTTGGTATCTCAGGAAGCTACCTGCTTTACCATTTTACCATTTCATTTGTAGATGCTCTGTTGTGTGAGTACAAGTGATAGAGGAAGCGTTTGTTTTAAGAAGTCCTTATATTATTGCTGTTGTCTAGTGATATTTTGTCTGTTTTCTCTAGATTATGAACAACCTAATACTTCCAAGTCTTGTAAAAAAGATTAGTGGTGTACCTAAGTTCTTAATTGGATTATAGAATGTTCCTGTTAGTAATATTGGGCTGTACTAGACAAGTGCTTTGTTCACGCTGGTATCTTACCTCTGAGAGATACTTAAAGGAAGTAATTTGAAGAAGGGCTTTTAGAAAAGATGAAACATGTAAGTTGCCCAGAATTTTGCCAGCTTCCCAGAATTTATAGCAAGAAGTTTTTGGAGCCAAAAGGAATGTATTTATATTCACTTGTATTATCTTTATATTAGCTTTTAGGAGAGCTCTTCAATAGATTCCCCTTCCCTTCGATATAATATTTTAAGGAAATACACGCTCTTTGTGAAGTTCACCCCCTTGGAGTGATCATGTCTGTCAACTAGACTATTGGAAACTATCATAAAACGTGTTGTTGTGAAACTCTTAACCTCTGACTTAGAAGAAATTTCCCAGGAAAAAAACCAAAAGAGTCTCGATCATTGTTTTCCTTAAATAATGATAACAAACTCCAAATATCAGTCTCTCCAATTTATTTTCTTAGAACTGGCTGGTGTTACTTTTTTTTTTCCATAATTAAAACTTGATTTCTATTACGTCCTGGGGCGAGGTTAAATATATGACAAGGTATCTTCTTACCCTCGTATGTCCCTTGGATTATTATCCATAACTGATTTTTCAGGAAGGAGGCGATTGAAGTTGTAATAAGAAGTTCAAGGTCAGGCACAAGAGACTTCAGGGCCTTGGGACGACTTGTTAAGGGATCAGAAGCACAAGTAATCTTCTTCTCTATCCTTGCAGTTACAGGGAATGATGTAGGAGGAGGCAGGAAGAGCCAGCAGATCAGTAACTATCTTGAGACTGACATCACCAGCAGAATTTTGGGGTTTTTGGTCATGGATTGGTCTACACAATTGGCCTGCTGCAGTTGGGCTACACTTGTCTCAAAGGGGGGAAAAGATCTTTGCTGAGGAGCTAGCAGGGCTCATTGAAAGAGATCATCTAAACTAGATTTGTAGGGAGAAAGGGATAAAACCAGACTTGCTGGAGATAAGCTTGAGGGCAGCATGCCAGTGTTTGAGGGTTCATGTGCCAGCGACATCCTTTGGGCTCCACCCCAGTGTGCTGACTACACTGGAGCACATTTGAAATGTCCCTGTACTGGTGCGTGCAGCACTGTAGCCATCTTGGTGGAGGTAGGGGAAGTGGTCAGGGAGCTGCTACTCCACTTAGACATGCACAAGTCATCTATAAGACTGGATGGAATCCACCCAAGGGTACCAAGGGACCTGTCAGAAGAGCTTGCCAAGCCACTTCCAATCATTTATGATGATCAGTGCTGGCTAAGCAGGGAGGTCCCAGTTGACTGGATCTTAGCACTTGTGATGCCCATCCCCAAGGGCTGGAAGAAGGATCTGGGAAACTATAGGCCTTTCAGCCTTATCTCAATGCCAGGAAAGGTTATGGAGCAGCCCATCTTGAGTGCCATAATGTGGCACATGCAGGACAGCCAGGAGATCAGGCACAGCCAGTATGGGTTTATGAAAAGCAGGCCCTGCTTGAGTAATGTGATTTCCTGTGACAAAGTGGAGGAGGGAAAGGCTGTGCATGTTGTCTACCTGGACGTCAGCGAAGCCTTTGACACTATTACCCACAGCATACTCCTGGAGAAACTGACTTCCCATGGCTTGGACAGGTTCACTGTTTGCTGGGAAAAAATTGGCTGTATGTCCAGGCTCAGAGTGGTGGTGAATGGAATTACATCCAGCTGCTGGCCAGTCACAAGTGGTGTTTCCCAGGGCTCAGTACTGGGGCTGGGTCTATTTAATATCATTATCAATGATCTGGACAAGAGGATCGAGTGCACTCTGTCACTTTGCAGACAACACCAAGTTGGGCAGGAGTGTTGATCTGCTGGAGGGCGGGAAGGCTCAGCAGAGGGATCTGGACAGGCTGGATCAGTGGGCTGAGGCCAACTGTGTGAGGTTCAACAAGGTCAAGTGCTGGGTCCTGTCCTTGGGTCACAACAACCCCAGGCAGCCCTACAGGCTGGGGGCAGAGTGCCTGGAAAGCTGCCAGTGGAAAAGGACCTGGGGTGCTGACTGGCAGTGGCTGAACATGAGCCAGAGTGGGCCCAGGTGGCCAAGGAGGCCAATGGGGAATAGTAGCAGGAATAGTGTGGCCAGCAGGAGCAGGGCAGTACTGTCCCTCTGTACTTAACACGGGCAAGGCCGCACCTCAAATCCTGTGTTCGGTTTTGGGCCCTCACTTCAAGAAGGACATTGAGGTTATAGAGTGTGTCCAGAGAAAGCCAATGGAGCTGGTGAAAGGTGTGGAACACAAGTCTTAGGAGGAGCGAAGTTGGGGTTGTTTAGCCTGGAGAAAAGGAGGCTGGGGGTGTCACTTATCACTCTACAACTCCCTGTGAGGAGGTTGTGGTCAGGTGGGGATTGGCTTCTTCTGCTGGGTAATGAGCAATAGGACAAGAGGAAATTACCTCAATTGTGTTAGGGGGGGTTTAGATTGAATGTTAGGGAAAATTTCTTCACTGAAAGGCTTGTCAAGTGCTGGCACAGGCTGTTCAGGGAAGTCGTTGAGTCACCAACTCTGATGGTATTTAGAAGATGTGTAGATGTGGCACTATGGACAGTTAGCAGACATAGTTTAGTGGTAGACTTGTCAGTGCTGGTTAATGGTTGGCTTTGATCTTAAAGGTCTTAAAGGACAGTTTCATTTACCACAGGACCAGCATGTACTAAAACAAATTCCACCCCTTATCAGACTCTTTATCAAGGTATTAATAGTAGCATCAGCTGTGAGCAGCCTTTAACAGCAAATTCAACAAAGATAAATGAAACCATGGGGTTTGGCTTAGGATTTTGGGAAGGGTTTAGTGATCTGTTACTCATGGTCTTCATTTTATACTGATGGAATTCTGGAGATCACCAGAAATATTAAGGGCTCTGCCAAACTTCATACTTTTCAGAAAAACCCAGTAAGAGGTAAGGGTATCAAGGGTATCAATGTTTAGATGCCAGTACTTAACTGTGTATGTGTTTTTTTCCAAAGATATCAGTACCAGCAGATTCACAATTATCCACAAGAAAATCCTCTTTAGAGATCATGTACAAACATGTCCACCACCCACCTTACCCCCCAGTATCAAGACTTTTCAGTCCAGTGACTTCGGTTCCCCTTCTGATGTGGGTTACTGTCCTATTTTACAGCTTCAGAGATGAGAATCTTAAGATGTGCACAGTGACTGAACTGTCCAATTTCATATCAGTATGTAGTGGAACTATCTGCAAGCTGACTGTTGATAGTAAATAAGGCACAGACATGATTCCAAGATGAAAGGAAAAAGGCCTTATCATCTTATTAAAACAGTGGAATGAAACAAACTTTTTATTGCCACGCTTTCAGAGGTGGTTACAATTAATGTTTGAGGAGAGGTGGGGTATAAGAGTGACATACCAATGCACGAGTCATTTCAAAGAAAGTTTCCTGATCTTATTTTCTGATTAGATAATGCTTGTTTGGTGCCCCAAAATAATTACTCTCTGAAGAATAAAAGAATTACACAAATAAAGTTGTGAAACATCACGTGAACAATCAGTAAAATACTGAATTATAAAGAGATGATTGCACTTCAGAATGTTGCGTTTCCATGAAGTATTTTCAAAAGTATATTTATTTTACAGGAAAAATATAAGAGATGCACAGGTCAGTGGAACAGAATTGCATCACAAACTGTTTCTTCAGAGAAAGTTGACAGAAAGTTTTACAGGGCTATCTGGATGATATCTTTGCTTTCAAGTGGAAAGTGGGGTGGTGGGCTGTTGGATTTGGAGGTTTGGTTTTGTTTGGTTTTTTGTGTGAGTTTTGTGGTGGAAGAAAGAAGCAACTGGTTTCAGATCATTTTTCTGGAGTAGGGCATAGTGTGCTTCCACCGTTTCAATGCTTGAGGGGGTAATGAACAAGATAAAACCAAAAGATTTTGTTTATTTTCACCTAAGCTGCGGTTTATAGATATCTGATTTTTCTAAGAAGACCTTATATTATTTCCCTATAATACTATATTATTATTATTATTACTGTAATAATAATATTCTTCCATGTAACTGTCTCGCTGATTTTCCAGTGTAAACAAACTGCAGACAAAGTTTGCTTCAGTTCGTGGAGTGAGGAATAGGACTTCATAGACATCAAGAAGGCTTATTGTTTAGGTATAGTAAAGACTAATTAATAGTTTAGTCTGTAATGAAATAGACTAGGAAAGAATATCCACACACAGTTTAGAAAGTGGACAAGTATTTACAGTACTGTTTCACAGACAGTTCTTGATTAGATTTTTGTAGTTATATATATTTTTATTTATTTTCTTTTGTAATTTGAATTTTATCTTGGCATTGATAAATAAAATGAAAAAATTTATAGATAACATAAGATACTCTTCTAAGTTTGCAAAACTTCTGGGCCCAGCATCAATACATTAAAAACAGCTGTTATTGATGCTTCTTCACAAAGATAAAGCATACTGCTATTTTACCTGTAAGAACCTTAGTGTTTTTATTTTCTGGTGTTTTTTTCAATTAAGAGTCCGTTGTGAAGTGGTTCTGTTTGCATCTTGACGTCGTGCAGCTGTGTGTGTGTATATTGTGATAGTTGCCTCTTTGAGGCCTGTACAGTTTTACAGTGTGTTACAATTCAGGTGTTGAGAAATACCTACATAGACCAGGAGGGAGATGGGATACTGTAGAGGAGAGGGGGAAAAATCTTACATTAGCTTACAATGCACAGTTGTCAAACTACCTCTTTGTAGATTAACAAAGCACTTAAAGAACTCTGGTTTGGTTTTTTGTATTTTATTATGCTTCAGATAATTAGTGAAGGGACTAATGTATGCCAAAAAAGAAAGACATACAGTTATTGATGGAGTTTTTCAGAAGTGTAAAGATACCAATGGTTCAGCCTTAGAGAGAGTTGATACACAAAAATAATCTCTCAATTAAAAGAAAAAAACAAATGCAGGCTTCCATTTTCTTCCAGCTTGTCTGCTGATGACTAAAATCCTCTGCTTTTGTCTTCAAGGTGTGAATATATTTTTATGTTAAGTACTGAAGTCTTTTTAAATGGTCTGAATTTTTTTTTTTTCCCTATACTGGCTTAGGAACACATGCAAACCCATCAGGGTGGACCCTCACTGAGTTCCCAGAAGCCTAGAGTGTTTAAGTGTGATACTTGTGAAAAAGCTTTCGCTAAGCCGAGTCAGCTGGAGAGACACAGTCGCATCCACACAGGTGACACCAGAAATTATTTTTATCTTACAAGGTTTTCTTGTGAATATCTGACTGTTATGTTTGGAATCCTTGCTTATGCTTTCAGCTAATTGCATTTAAATCTCAATTTAAGCTTAAAATATCAAGTCAATTTCTTACGTGTTTGGAAATTAAAAGGAGGAACAGCAAACTTGAAAACTCGTGTGCTTCACTAAGTTGATCTGTATTTTGGGACTGGCAGTACTGCAGTGATAATGTGAATGCATGAGCTTTTATCTAAAAGTTTGTCAGGCTTTGAAACAGATTAATAAAAGCATATTTTAAAACATTGTTTGAAGTGATGTAAAGACACTGGATGTCGTCATCCTCAAGCATATAGAAGAATGTGCAAATGAGTGGGTATGCTCAGTGATGTTAAACACAGGACGGGCTTGGCAGCTGATATTGACTGCTGTATGCAGTGCTTCATTGTCACTGAGCTGCTTGTACAGGTCATTTGTTTCTAATGCCAGTGCCTTCAATTTGTTGTGTTCTTTTCCACTTAATTATTTTCTTCAACAGTTAATCTGTAAGAAATCTATACTGGCTTCTCCTAGGGAGCACTTATTTTCTGTGATGTAAGTGCTTTTCAGGTTGCAGCTTCTGCCCTGCTGTAAGTTGAAAGCTGTATATAGGATGATAGCCCAGCTGCCCTCCATGCCACCTTCTGTGCCTGACGAACAGTCTTCGTAACAACATGAGTTCTAAATACAGGAGTCAGTTCTCTGAAACAAGTTCTTTCTTTTCCTTACCACTGCTACCAATAAAGAGCTGTCATGACTGCTAAACTTAAAGAGGACAGGGGACAGTTACCTCTGTTGCTACTAAGCTGGAGGGGACCAATGAATTTGACTGGATGTGCTGTAGAATAAGAAGACTCCCACAAAAGGATAACTCTCTTTCAGTGAGTCAGCCAAAGCTTTCTCTTTCCCCAACATCAAGCTGTTTTGTGGTTACTGTGTTAAGAAGGAACATTCTGGTTCTGCCGTGGGTAGGAAAAGAGAAGTGGGAGTTAAAATCCAAGGAGATGAAAATTCTTCAGAATCTGTCAATAATTTGCTTTTTGCAAAACTGACTTAAATAGCACAGACTCTTAAAAAAGTTGTCTCCTAGTTTAAGGGTTCCACAAGAACCCTTATATCTAGAAAGCAGGAAAGACAATCAGTTGCCACTTTCCGTGCTTAGTTTCATGCTGCTGCCTCACTGTAATAGGCATGGAGCAGTTCAGGAAGGCTGAGAACAGACCAGAGTCCTTTTATTAATCTGTTTCTCATAAATCTTCATCATCATAGGAAAAATTATTTCTGCTTTGGAATAACTTGTCATTGACTCAGTAAATCCTTAAATCCTTAGATATTTTTGGATTTCTCTTTACTACGGTGCCCATGTGCTAGGCTGTAACAGACCTTGCTAAACTCATATTTATTTTTGTGTTTCAACAATGACAGACAACAGTAGGTCAGTCCATATGACAGTAATTCTTTCAGAAGATAATGTTCTTTTAGAAATTGCTTAAGACCAAAACAGTGAAAATGCGCTGCACAGAAGTGTTTAGATGGATGCACTTACATAAACTATGATAGGAAAGGTTAATCTAAATCTAAACTGACTAGTTTTCACAGAGGTACCATCCTTGTCTGTGACAAAGTGTTTGTCATTTCTGTCTTGATTAAACATTTTTAACCATTTCTAATGGGTAATATCTACTGAATCAGTGGCCAGAAGGAAAATACATTATTTCTCTGAATAGCTCTAAATATCTTGTTATTTAAGATTTATCAGTGAGGAGTGGTTTGCTGAAATGTTGAAGTTAGAGGGAAGCAGTTGCTTCCAGTTCTACCAAAAACCATGTGGTAATCCATTACACCAGAAAGGCTGTTGACCTTCACTGAACTATAAAAATGGAAACAAAAGTATTTGAGGAAATCTAGATTTCTCTTCAAACTAGTGAAAAAGTTGTTAACAAAAATAGAAAGAAAATTTCTGTGCTTTAAAGGACCTTCTGTTGATTGTCTGAGAAGTTGGATTTGGCATGCATGTGGGAACACTGACATAAGAGGTATTGGTCCTTCAAGGAAGAACTTGGAAAAGTATTTTTACTGCTGCTTGTGCTTTACTGTGCTGACTAATTACAAGGTATATCTTAGAAAGTGCTTTTAGAAGTCCTTAATGACATACAGCAATGTGTCTGGTGTTCATGTCAGAGGTTGTGGTGTTGAGTGTTGAAGCAAAAGTCGGATTTTGCAAAGTAGGTATTTTTAAATTTTAAAATATTTTTTAAGTTAATATGTTTTTGTGTTTATAGTTAGAAACAGTAGTATTCTCGCAGTTGCTGTTGGCATAGGAGGCCGCGAGTCCCATGTAGAATTACCAGGACACTTTTTTTTTTTAACATATTTGACTTTTTAGTTTCTTAAAGGCATCAGCTTTGTTAATTCTAGTACATTACTTTATCTGCCTTACTCTAAATGGTGTAAAAAGGCGATGATTTCCTTGAGTACAGAAAAGTTAGATTGGTGAAGTGATTTTTTTTTTGTACGTCTGTTAAATAACTTACTTAGATGAGAAATTGGATAGGAAAGATAGTATCAATGATTTAGTACTTATGTAACTATTCTGACATTTAATTTGAGATTTTTGCTGACAATATGGAGCTATAGCATTGTTTGGAAAAAGTCTCAAGGAAAATGATGTCTCTTTCATTTCTAGATCGTCTTAATTTTTACTGAATTCTGAACTGTATTTTAATGTTGAAGGGAAAAATTAATTTAATATGTTTTTCTTCTTTATAAAGGGGAACGGCCATTTCAGTGTACACTGTGTGAAAAGGCATTTAACCAGAAGAGTGCTCTTAAAGTCCACATGAAAAGGCACACAGGAGAGAGACCTTATAAATGTGATTACTGTGCAATGGGATTTACACAGAAAAGCAATATGAAACTGCATATGAAACGGGCTCATGGTTACACTGGTACGTGGCATAGCGGTAGTACTGCTGAGGGCAGGAATCCATATGTTCTGTTAGGAGAGCACAGAGCATTTCCCTTAAGTTATTGAGGAATCAAGCACTAATAGCCAAAGACCACAGCTGATGAACTAGTTAGTTGCACATGCAACCCAAAAATCAGGTTAACACTGATGTTTTGCTGTTTATGGTTCCTTGTTTTTTATGTGGAGCTCTGTGTACAGAAATACAGAGTTGAAAAATTATTCCAGAAAAACAGTATGTTGTATTAAACTTTTAAAAAACTTTTTTCAAAGACTGTCAAATGCGTTTACAGTATCTGAAGTAATTGTGTAATACCCATGTTCCCATCATGTTTCCTTTGTTCTCAAGTGCTTTATTTGCATTTTTCTTACACTATACATCAAATCATACTCACTTGCCTTTTTCTCTTGTGCCTTGGTAGGTCCTGTACAAGAGCCTGCGAGTCACCAAGAACAAGAAGGGGAAGACATTAGTCGTGCTCTGAATTTAGAAGAAGTGGTACAAGAATCTTCAAATGAATGGCAAAGTATAGGCAATGTTTTTCGATGACACCTTAAAATTTGAAAGTTAAAAATGTTTCTGGGACTTGAACTTTAAAACTTCAAGCATTGAAGATACTAACAATAGAATAATATATTATAGTTTTTTTAATTATTTACAAAAATTACCTAAAAGATTAATTCTTTTTTTTAAACTTGTAGAAGAATATTGGGAAAACATCATTTAATCTCTGCTAAGTTGTCTGTGAATCAATGAACTCAGGTAATAATGTATACAGTTTCATCTTTGAATTCACAGCCAGTATATCTATTTAAAAATAAACTGGAACTTTATATCAGAATAGAATGATTCCCATTTTTAATGGAGATGAATAATAACTTCACAGGAAAATCATGAAAGTGTTGGTCAACTTTTTTTTTTTTATGTGTTTAAAGAAGTAATTGAGATTGGAAACAAAGTGTTGCAGTTGATGCATGCATGCAGTTAAAATAGTGGAGTTTTGCCTTTTTTTTTTTTCTTACAAGGCGCAAGAAAAGGCTGTATTTCTTTTGAAAGCTTTCTTTTTTAGTGCATTTTGAGAATTTGTTGAAAAAAAAAAATACTGCGAGCTCATGGCTTTTCTTGAGAGGGAGCATGTTCATTTTCATTCCAACCACAGAGGCAGACAGATGTTCGTTTTTACAGTAAAAGTCTGAGATTTTGGACTTGGCAATAATTACTTAAAAAGAATCCAAACAACGAATGGTTCCAGTAAAAGCCTCTGCTGTTGTTTGTTGTACTGGGTCAGCAGGTACATATCTCGATTATCTGTGGAAAACACAGCCATATACTAAATCTGTGAAGTAAACAAGTACAATTTTGTGGTAGCAGTGAGAAAGTTAGATGCACACTAGGTCACCTATATTATACAATGTTCCCCAGTGCTGTAAACAGTTATCTTTTTGAATCTGTAAATTCCTTATTACTTTCTTTGTGGATGTTGGAAATATTTTACATTTATTTGTTGTTTAAGTCATTGTTTCAGCAAAACTGCCTAGCTGAGTATTGCTTTCAAAGGTGCCACTTGTTGAGTATATTCATAGCAAAGAAACACTGGAGTAAAATCATAGTTGTCTTTTAGACATTCCAAAGACAGAAGCTGTTTTCTTATTTTTGCCTTGTTCTTTTGAATTTTATTTATATGTTACATATATATAGATATATATATGTGTGCTTATATATGTATATATATATTTAAAGTTTATGAGCCTCTGTGTGGCTGATCAGTATTTTTGTAAATACTAATCCCAGTTGCAAGAAGTTCATCTGTTCGGTTGCCACAAGTACTTCTAGATCAGTGGTGGATATGTTGTACAATAGTACAGACCTGGACTTTAACTTACTTTCTAAAAGATAATTGTTCTCAGATCCAAAAAGCTCTTTTCTGTAAATATTGTCTATACTCTGTCTATGATAAAAACTAGTTATTTCAGATTGCTGAAGCAAGAAATTGCTGTTGGTTTTGATAGGGCATCTCTTAATTCTTTTGTTAACTGTTCAGCATATGTATGTAAATAATATAGTTGGTGACATGAAAATAACACTTTTGTTATGTGGAATATTTAATTCAAAAACATGCTAAATAATATTACTTTTTTCCAAATTCTGTTTCGTGTATTTTTTAAGCATATGATTCTGGATTCTAGGAGATTGGAAAAACTCTGTTTGCAGAAGTGCGTGTCTGAATATTAGATGTAAAGAATAAAGTCCTTCCAGCAGTGCCTTCCCTTCCGGGCAGCCTGTGAGTGTTTTGGCTGTTTAAGAAAGACATTGTATTTTGCAGTTGTCTGGCCTCATGGCATAGCACCTGTTTATCTGTAATAATATTGCAAAATGTGCTGTGTTACTTGTACCATGTATGAAATATTTTCCCTGCTATTTCAGGGAATACTTTATAAATGCACAAAGGGCTTGGAACTACGAGACCTTTAAGGTCCCTTCCAACCCTGTGATACTCAGTAAGCACAACCTAAAAGCTGATCTTGTGAGTAAAAAGATGCCATTTTTAAAGGGTCACTTCTCAAAGTGTTATGCCTTGGTTAGAGGCAGTGAATCTGTAGCAAGTCTTGGAAATGTTAAATAAACAGTGTGAGTTATGGCATCAGCTGACATTTTTCCTGGATTCAGTTTGCTACTCCTTCAGCACTCGGAAATCCTGTCAGTTACAATAATAGACTTTTTAAAAAATTCTTTTTAACATTGTATTTGATTTGCTTCCCTGCATCCTCTTCCCCCATGAACTTCAAGTGTCCTGACAGAGGTTTTTATAGCCTTGGTAAGATTGAGTTGGAGCTTTTCAAAGCAGTGTGTGTGTTGATGTTCAGTACAAATACAGACACGGTAACCAATATGTTGATCTTTTCGAAAGCAGTGTTTAAGTAGGTGCATTATTTAAGGAAGCAGAAGAACTCTTGTTCTGAGGAGTACTTGGAGAGCCATGTTAATATAGTGGGTAAGTGGACAGTGCTTAGAACAGCCTCTCTTCTTCCTGGTTTGATGCAGTAGTAGGCTTGTGCTAGCCTTGGGCTTTTTGGCTTGTGTCTGCTCACAATTTCTTTCGGTTTATGTCCATTCCTTCAGTACATTAAATTACCCACTCCTAGTATTGGTTGTGCATTCCTGTTTCAGGAAAAATCCTTTGCTTACAGATCAAATGGCCATTTAAACTGCTGGTTTTCATCAAAACTACTAGTGAGTAACTAAAAGAATAAATTTCAGGCTAAGTTTTAATCTTCTTTTGTGTTGGTAAAGCAATGCTTTCAAATACTGTACCTATTCCTCTAAAGGAAGTAAATCCAAAAAAGCCACTTCCACCCTCTGGGAAGGATGACTGAGGGGGAAAAAGAGTGATGAAGGCAAGAAAGAAGTTTTGGATAAATTCTGTTGCTCTACAGTGTAGTATTTTGAAAGACATATTTCTCTGGGTTTTTTCTTCAAATATTCTTTCACATTTTTGAGGGCTGTTTGCACCTCAGCTGTTCATGAGGGGGGCAGGTTTTCATTGCCTGTTCATAGACATTTTAGGCCTTGCAATATCCCTCTAACCTGTAGCTACCACTCCATAGACACTGGCATTCCATAATTCTTGTGTCCTGCTGTCAGCCTTCTGGGCCATGCAATGTCACTAGAAGCCTGTGTGCAGGGTCCCAAAGTGTCATTTTCTAGTATCAAAACATTATTCATAAACTCTGTATGTGTGTGGGGGGAAATAAACCAAACAGACCTAAATATATATGTATATACATAAATATAAATATATATATATATATATGTGACCTTTTACTATGTAAAAAACAAAACTGGCCCAAGTTTCGTTTCAAGTTGATTACTTTATTTCAATAATGACTATTTTTAAAAGCTGTGTTCCTATAAGAACAACACGTGTTCAAATTAAATTAACCATTATGTTGCAGAGTATACATCTGAATGAAGCTACAATAGAAAAATACACATAGCAACCAACAAAGGTAATAGATGTAATATGTGTGTGTATGTTTAATAATTTTGGCAGTTTTGTTTTCTTTAGTCTCTATGTATTTTCTCTATGTATCTCATCTTCCATTGCTTCATATTAATGGACACTGATTTAAACCTACAGTAGTTTTAGATATGAAATGTAATTAACATACATATTCATAGGTAACTTTCACTGGGCACTTATTAGGAGTGCAGTTTCAACCTAGGAAGCACTAACTGTAATCTACAGTGCATAGGCTAAAACTAAAAAAATAAAATAATTAATCATGACAGACACTTAGATGACAGTTTGAAGAAATGATAAGTTTAAGTAATAAAACAGTGCAATTCAGAAGAGCCTTTTATTTCCCTAAGTGTGGTTGGAAATACCGTCTCCACACATTCATTTTAGTAATTTGTGAACAATTAATATCTAACTCTAACTGAGCTATAATTTTATTTCTACAAGGCAACTACAATACAACAGTTAAATGTTCACAGTAGTTTACTAAGAGTTTGCTTTGGTGCACGGCCCTTAATAGGCATCCAGGTGTTACTCAGGCAAAAGATGAGCCAATCAAATACAACACTGCTGCAATACTGAGAGAAAGGTTTGACATTCTAATGTGAGATGTGCAGGACAATCTGAGATTCCAGTACTGAAGGGCTTTCTTTCAGAAATTAGACTTTTTTGTTTATATGCTTATTTACTTACTGTACTGCAAAGTTAACGCTGTTGCAGCAGAGTTTATGTGAAGCACCAGTGACGTCCAGTGGTCACTTGTGCAATCTTAGATGTTTCTCTGGGAATATCCCTTATTTTGTAACATTAGTCTAACTCAAATTTGAAATCCTCTTTCTCTCCCTCATCTACTCTTTATTCTAATGGTTTGGATGCAATGAGCAATTTTTAGTATGGAAAGAATTTCCTTATTGCTATTGCTCCACATCGTATTGATTCTACAACATCTGCCCCCTCCCACACTTCACATACCTTGAACTCCCAATGTTTGTTAAACCTTTCCATGACTGCCTAATCCTGTTATGAAAATAAATTATTCTGTGAGTGAGAGAAGGAAGATTAAAACAAAACAAAACAAAAAAACCAAAACCAAAATTTGGATAAACAGTCCTTACAACTTCTGCACATGTTGGGGTTTTTTTTTGTTTTTAACAGCAGTATCTCAAAAATTCATTAACAGCAGTGCTCAGTATCCAAGACATTATAGCTCTTTATTTGTAATTCTGATGTTCACTAAAACGAAACCAGAGGAGTTGAGCTTAAATTAGGTGCTTGGGAGAAATAAAGGAGTCCAGCATACAGTTAGGGCATCCTGAAGAAGAACGGGTAAAGTCAGAGATCTTGTTACTTCACATAAAATAAGGAAAACATCTAGTAAAGCTACTTTTTGTGTTCCTTTCATTCAACTGTTGCTCAGGGATTGCCAATAGAAGTTTGTATAATCTACTGCATGCAGAACCTAATTGGCATTAAGTAATGGATTGCATCTATCTAGGTAATTGTGGCAGCTGTTACTAATTTTAAGGCAGTTACATTATGAAGCAGAGTACATGATCCTTGGATGGCATCTTGGAGCTTCAGCGCCTAGCAATGGGTGAACCAGACCGCGATCCAGGTCGGGACCCAGAGCCTCCCTGTGGAAGGAAGAACAGAGTTGTATTAATTAGAAATTAATATGTTAATTAATATGGGGCTGTGCATTGAAAAACATCAATCTGTAGTGAGTGTGACAGAATTTAAATACTATCTAATGAAGATGGCCTGCAGTTGCCTCTAGTACATCACTAAATATTACTGGGACTTTCACTTCAAAAAGATGATTGATTTTCCTATATTCTCACATAGGATTAATTTACTCTCATTAAATCTTCCACACAGGACGGTGTCTCTCATTAATTACTTCTAAGTGCATGTTCTTACTCAGGCCTTCCTAATGAAAACTATTTATTTGCTTGGACATAATGGAAAATTTCATTTTTATATACCCTGTACTGTGTGTATGCTTCAGAAAAACAAACAAAATCTCCAAACCTTGCATATGAGGTGTAATAGTCTCACATCTGAAAGAACTGAAAGTTAATAGTTTCATTCTGCAGTAAATTCTCAGTGTTTTATCAACATGAGTCTTGTATGGAAAGCTCAGATGCAAATACAGGGGAAAGCTAAGAGAAGATGAAAGGGCTGAAACCTGCCCTATTCTTAGAAATAATAAGAAAGTGTCAAACTAGGAGGAAAAAACTGTGACAGTTCATAAATCTGCACTTGAGAAAATAAGCAGTTTTATAGCAAAGATGATCCAAGCTGCAATTTTGACATTTCATTTTTTTGAATTTAAGATTAGGCTAACTTGACATCATGTTGCCGTAGCTTTAGCAACTCTTCTATAGGAAAATCTTGAAAAAGTACAGTTATGACCACAAATGTGAGATGGTGTGGTAATTGTTATGTTACTCTAATCAGGTGATGACTGAAATGTTTAGTTAAAAAAAAAACACGTGTGTACTTTGAGACTTAATGTTCTTTACTTATATTCTTCTCATCTTTCAGTGCTGCCTCCTTAGTTTTATAGAACTGTTTCAAGGAAAATTCAGACTAATTCATTAGGCAATAGGCTTTTTTCTTTCAAAGATATCTTAAAGAATGGATAACTTTTTTATTTTACAAGACTGTACAACTATATAAAGAAATAGTAATTTCTGTAAACAATGGGGCTAAATCAAATGGGCCTGAATAAAACTCATATCAAAGTTCCAGGAATTATAATGGCTGGCAAAAGGCTATCTAAAAAGTAGAACTGGTGTATGTATCTCTCAGATATATATAAATCTAAGCTAAAATAGGTGTGATGATTATGCAGAAAAGGGAATGTTCAATTTCATGGAAGGTCATTAATGAGTATTTTCAGATGCTGAAATGATGAAATTTTACAAATAATACCAGTACGTAGCCATGGAATAGTTGATGTATCTGAACCCCACTAAAAACTACCAAGTGCATAATGTGAAAATAAGACTTGAAATGTGTTTGATTTTTACCTGGGCCTCTGAAGAGATCATTCATTTTCTTAAATTGCAACATAAGAATTCCTACTACTTCCTTGAAGTTTTTGTGCTGTCACTCACTGCTGCATATATTTGGAAAACAACTGTACAATGGGAGATATGTAACCTAAACTGTGTAAGAGACAAAAATGTGGATTTTGCTACAGATGAAGGCACTGTTACATCTCCTGTTGCAGGGAGGAATAGTAAGAATCTGAAATAATCAGCTCTGCTAAGGATCTCAGACCTTCTGACTTGAAGTTAAGATGACTGCTTATTGCATCCTCATGTGCAAATAGTGCACCGGGTGATTTGTTATGAGTGAATTCACTGCCTTCTTTGCCTTTGAGGGAAAATACGGTGTTCCTTAAAGTATCTGCCAGCAGATACAGTCTGCTTTTTCATGTGTCTGTTTCCTGGCATAGAATATGAAAAATCCTCACCACTGACCTTTTTTTTCCTGTTCTGTTTTTGTTTATTGCCTGTGTTGCTGTGGCTGTGCTGTGCCTTGAAATGGGGAATTGAACCAGGCTAAAGATAATCTGACCAAATGTTTATTTCTAATATGACGGTTTTCTGATTTGCCTCACTTTCTAGTGTCGTAACTTGCAATACTGACATACTGTAGGAGTTCTCCCACCTGGGGTGGGAGCAACAGGGACTTCTGGAGTTGTTACTGCATCCAAATACGTGTCCAGCACTTCCCTGTACTACCCTGCTGCAGTTTATCAGTTCTGTTTCATTTTCACTATCCTAAATAATTCAGCAGCAACAAGCTGTGTCATCTCTTTTGTCTTCTGTATTCCAGATCATTTTTGCATTCAGTAACAACACTGATCCTGGTGCAGGTCTTTGTGAGACCTTGTGGACTTACCTTCTTTCCTTATGGCCTCTAACTGTGTATTTTTACCTTTGTTTCCTATCATGTAAGTAGTCCCTAAGCCACAAAATAACCTTCTGGTTTATCCATGCAAATCTAGTTCCATCAGAAGCTTTAAGGGAATGTGGTTGTTTCAAACAAGGCAGGTTCTGGAGAGGTTTGGCTTCTCTTTTTCCCAGTTCAATTCTTTTGTACTTAAAATTCAGTTGTACATTACCAGTTTAAAGATTCTTGAAAGAGTGCCCTGGCCCTCATGATAGGATCCCTTGTGTCCCTTGTGAGCAGATTTATGCTCATAGAATTTTCCACTTCCATATCCTGGCTTGTGTCCTTCACCACCCTGCAAAGAAAGATTTTCATGTTTATTGCAAATTATCACATTCAAATTAACATATGCGTGTTGTAGTCTTTTTTTGTGATCACTGAAATGTAATACTTAAATGTGGAATTTGGAGGTTGTTGGAATAAAACAATCTTTTATGTGATAAACAAGAATGAAGGAAAATGTTAGGAAATTATCTGAATACATTCAAATCTGAGGGAAGCATCAATCTGTAAAAAATGATTTATTAAATACTCAGAAGGTTAACCTGTATGACAAAACTTAAAATGTTTTAATTTCATGAGTTCTAAGATGTCAAACACATCAGCTAATCTGTGGTGTTCTGATAGTGAAAGAAATGCTTAACGGCTTGAAGGCTTTGATATTTTGTCTTAAAATGCCAGTAATTTACATGCCATCTCATATAAAATCAAACCTGTGGTAGAGAAGTAGAATTTAATTAGTTGTGAGAGAACTGTGGGAAGAACTTGTCTAGGAATTGCTTAGGCAGATCACTTCTAACTGACAGGAAAGGTGGGACAAAATACTGAGGTTAGTGACAGCATTAGTTTTGCAGACTTTACTGTGTAAAAGCAGTTGGAAAAGTGGAGTAAGCACCTATCTCATCCCAGACCTCCCTCCCATTTTTGGTCCATCCCAGGAGGAGAAAAATGCAGCAGATGAGTCTTCCAGGAGCCTTTAAGGGAAGAGAGCTTTGCCATGCAGTGGATTTTGCTCCCTTCGTGCTGAAGCAAAAGAAATAATTGCTGCAAGGGCTGTCAAATTGCAGGATAAGAGCAAGCAACACAATTACCATCTTAAAGTGCTGTGGAAGGAGGGAGGAAATTGGACAGGAAAAGCAAAATAGCAAAACTGAGACAAAACAAAATTATCACGTTGCTGTGGCAGCTTGAGGCAATGGAGCAAGATATGCTTTGGCCTGGTAAATAAAAGGGCTGTTACCAAAAGCACATTCATCACCTACCCAGCTAAATCTGGTGAGGGATAATCCTCTTCCCTGTACATGCAAGAAATAGAAACAATGACATGATGATCACTATGGAACACAGCATCTGGGTCTGCCATACACAGAAGATGATGAAAAGACAGCCAAGATTATGAAATAATGGCCAGGTAATGAGGCAGGCAGGAGTTGAAAACAACAATCTGTACAGTCATTTCATGAAGCAAAAAAAGGCAAGATTGTTTATTGTAATTACTAGAACTGACTTCACTAGCCATGGTTTGTCAGTATTATATATTTCAGAAGCCAGCTGAGTAAATGGAAGGACAGCTCCTGGTTGGAGAGGCTTGTTTGAAAGCATTACCTAATTGTTAGTTCATTACATAAAGCAATCACAGCATAAATTGAATATAGAAATCCTTACAAGTGGCTTCAATTAGTCATGCATGAAGTCAGGAGCTGTGTGAGGAAGAGAACCATGGCTTCTATGTCTTAGGCTCATACTTTAAATTGTTCCCAATGATACCTGTAGTCTTTACTTAGTGCCGTTAGAGACAATGAATCAGGCTCGCAGTTAAATTAGTGTGAATTAGCCCGTAAATGCCTTGAGCCCCTGAAACTGCTTACCTTTGCTTGCATTGGGGGAGGTGTACGGGGTGAGACCTAAAAACCAACACAAGGAGTTGTCAAATGAAGACAAAAATAAATGTCAGAAATCATCAGGCCTTTTGCACATTATCCATGAGCTAAAAATGGTAATTGCACTGAGAAGCTTCTCTGCTGTCTTAGGCTTTGCCTGGAAGACACTGGATTTATGTCTATCTTGAAACAGTAATAATTTCTGAATACTGCCAGTGTTGAAGACACAAGGACTAAAACTGTATATGATGAAGCTGTATAACTGACATGGTTAGCATTTGACTATGGTAATGGAGGTTTACATGCTTTTTTTGGTAGCATTTCAGTATTGTTTGTCTTCTATGTAAAAATTATTTTTGGCATTTAATGGCATAATGAGCTCAAGGGCACAGTACAATTTGGGGCTCGAAGGGTAATGATTGGGGAGTGTTTGTTACTGATGGATTCTAAAGAAAATATTTAATTTTGATGCATAAGAGGAGGGGAGACTTACAATGTTCTTGAAGAAGTGGACTACAGGGTTGTCATCAACAGGCCGGCCATGCTGAGATCTTTGGGGGATGGACCCGACGTGGTGGCTGACCCTGGCTGCATGTATGTCCTGAAAAGCAGAACAGGCACGTGGCCCAGTCAGCTGGGAAGGACAGCTTATCAGCCATGGCATGGAGAGTCATTTTCACCAGGGGTGAAGAGAGGAGAAAAATGCCTTGGAAATCTACAGAGATTGCCCCCTATTGCTGTCAGTGCTGTGAAATGGCAAATACGCAGTATGTATATGCACATATGGTGTGCATATATATGGGTGCATATGCTTTTAACATTACAGCCCAGTGTGGAATTAAGCCTCTTGTTGGAAAGTTCAGGCAACAGAAACCTTGTAATTTTCCTTAAATAGGAATTTTTTCTCAAGTAGGATCTTAGGCTGTGATTTTAGAAATTAAACCAAAATGGAGAAAAAACTTAAAATTATGTTGGATCATTCTGCATGGGAAAGCAGGAATAGATCGTGTATCATTTTTAGTTCCCAAAGACTATGTAACACTCATGAGCTGCAAGAGCAATGGGTTTTTTTAAGAATTAGGCAATCAAGTGAGGCTGACAATTTCTATTCCAGTAGAGCTTTCTATTTTCAGTAGGGCTTCCTGAGCAATAGTCCAAATGAAGTCAGATATATGATTTATGACACTGACTTCCGTTGGAAAAGAAAAATAATCAATGCAAAGAAGTTCAGCTGGTTTTTATCATGGTTGTTTTTTTGCATGCTGAAGTGGACACTTACTGTTTTAAAAGCAGGAAAACTTGAAATTTATTGGATCTGTGAAATCTCCATAATGTCACGCAGTCAGTCCTGCCTAAACTTCTGCAGCAGTTTCTACTTGGTCGCTAGTTCCAGTGATGCCAAAATATCCTCTGCTGTCGTGATTAGGAAGAGAGAGCCAGTAGTATTCAGAGCACTTCGGCCATGTTTTTGTCTTCTTAATCTACATTCAAATCACCCAGTGCTTTGCCTTTGAAACCTGCTGACTGCCTTGTCTTTAGGATAAGTAATGTGATAAATACCATGGTGTTGCAGATCTGACGGGCTATGGATTGCCACAGAAATGGAGAGAAACTGGAATAAGGTTTTAGAATCTAGATCGGGTTGAGTTTCTTGGTTTTGGCGTTCTGACCAATTATTAGGTTGAATTAGCACAATTATTAGGTGCTAATAACTTGGCTTATTGAAAAGGTTATTGTGCTGTAAATACAAAGTTTCTTCTGCCTGCAGTGCCAAATGTCATCACAGGCTTTGATTGTCCCCCCTTTTAATGTGTAGAAAGCAGTAGAAAATCTGAAGTAATTTTTAATGACTGTTCTGGGTGAGTTTCCTGGTGTTTAAAATAAAGTGCTTTCCATTCATATTATCATCAGCAAACTTCACCTTTGAATGGAAAGGTCTTCAGAATCTTTGATATTATTCTTTATTTGTGACAGGTAATTCACATTTCCCTTCAATTCATTGTTGGAATTACTCTTTCACCTCTGGTTTGTTCTTTCAGTTTTTGGACTCCTAGGGGCAGAGAGCAAAATCCAGTGGTGTTTTTCGGAGACTGCCTATGTTTATGCAATAACTGGTATCTGTAGGTGTTAAAAGGTAAATTCTAATGGAATTGAAATGAAAAGAGAAATTTGATTTATACTGCTACGATGGACTACTGAGATGGTGTGATATGAGTGGACTTTTTTGAAGGAACTCAGTTTAACAGTTATCATGTGTTTCATTAATGCATTCAGATCATCACCATTTATCTGTAAGTATGTTTTAAGTGCTTGGCTTTAAATAGTATTCTTGTTAAAACCTAATAGGAATAGAGAAGAGCAACTGTGTTTTAGGAAGGGGTGTAATATACTTCTTATTTCTTTGTGTTACTGGTCTCTTGTGCCCAGGAACTGCAGTGAACTCTCCCCACACCTCTAGCAATGTTGCCAGGAATTTCAGTCTTGAGAGTAGGGCCAATAAAAGCCATCCTTGGCTTCTATAACTATGTATTTTGAAATGTACTTGCCAAGTATGAGCCTGAATTCAGAGCCCTTGGGTATTGTTGGTGAAGTTTAAAATGGAGGTGCCTCTGTTTGTGCCCTTAAAGAAAGTTTAAACACACAATAATTCTTCAGTAACTGAAGAGGAGAGAACAGTCAGCTTTTCCTGTTCCCAGTTAACATTAATGAAATGTTTGACCTCAGTTAAGGATCTGAGCTAACTCTGCTACACATTCAAAAAAGCCAAAAAGAACCCTAAAGCTAAATAATACTAATAAAAAGGATTTGCCAGTGCTGGAAATTTAAGCAGTAACTGGGAGAACTGATTACAAAAACACAGTTTGCAACTTCACTTTGAAATCAATAGTTTTAAGGTTTAATAATCTAAATAAAAATTCTTAAAAAAATACCCCCAGTTGTTCTGTAATGGGGAGTGATTTTTCTTGAAACATTTTGTGGTTCTTTCTGGTGATGCACAGGAAAGTTGCACTGTTTCACTGTGTGTCACCTACCTTAGGTATGTTGGCCACTAAGACAAAAAAAAAGAGTAACTGTGAATGCAGTGCAAAGAAAACATGCAGGTATTTTAGTCTCAACATTAGCTATGTTTGGAATTGCATTCCCTGTGTTAGCCATGTACTTCCACACCAGACTAATTGCATTTACTGGCACAACCCATATTAATATATCTTGAAAGAGCTGTTAATTAAAAAAAAATTAAAATTGCCACTTCTCTAGCAATATGGGCTCCTTCTGGGGTTTTGTGCAAGGTTATTACATTTCCAGTTGACCTGAAGATACCCAGGTGTGTGTTTGTGTGTGTGTGTAGATAGATATATATGCATACACACACACACGTATATATATCTGCATGCTTTTCAGTGTTGTGCAACAACTCACTCTGGGTATAAAATGTATAAAAACTGCAGTTAAGCAGTTAAAGGCCTTTTTTTCAGTCTTGATATCCCATGAAATCCATCCCTGACTTTGCTTGCTGTAAACAGGATATGTCACATCTCGCAACTCATACGCATTAGGAGGGACTTTAAATGCATATTATAATCTGTCTCTGAGGGCTCTCATCCTCCACAAGAGGATTGCTTATAGCTGAATACATCGTATGCATGTAAATAGCTCTAACTCCTGATCAGTCTGTGATACACATTTGTGACAATAACAGTATTAAGATGTTTTGAATACTTGAATTTTCAGCTTTTTACAGTTCCTTTCAGTATCATTATTATGTGGTTTTGTTGCCTACTTGGGGATGTGAGATGAAAGTCTAAAGTACATGCCATGTTGTTTTTCTACTGGCAAAATCCAAATACATATGAAATACAGAAATAGCTGATACCAAATGCAGTCAAACCAGGTAAAGATGAGAAACAATGGGCTTTTTCATGGGTTCAATGGGTTTCATGGTTTCCAATGGCTTTTCTTCACAAGATACCTAATGAGTTGCTGTGCATGAATTTAAAAGATATCCTACAAAATCAACACATTTCAAATTCACATGGACATGAAAATTGCATTTAGATTGCCTTAGAAAATCAAACTGTCCCACAACTTGCAGGTTGTCTGTAATGCTTAACCACCCCACTAGGACATTTGCAACTGCACTGGTAGACTAAAATTATTCTTTAAGCATTAGGTGATGAACAATTTGCTGTTCAGTGGGAAGAAAATGCTGCAAGTTCAACAGGCAATTTTTAAGCCACTCAGCTGATTCTGTGTTAGTCCTTGAAATGGACTCTGAATCCAAACTCTAATGACATTTCTATCCAGGTTCAAACTTACGTAGTCAGTATGGTTTCTAAATAGGTATGCCAAACAGGAGTTGAGATGCATCCTTTCAGTTAATAGATATGTTTTGGGTTTTTTTTTTAATAACATGGAAATCTATTATATAGTTTAACGAAAAATCTGACAGGCACTTGAATACAGAAATTGCATCATCTTGGGATTTGGAGGGGCTTTGTCCATGGGGCTTTGTGTTCTGGGCATGGCTGATGCTTCGTCAGAACCTTCCAGTGCTGCTGCCCAGGCTCTCACCAGGCAGCGACAGAATACACAGCCCATGTGTCATGTGGGGATGTATTTTTCCATGCTTATTCTAGTAGTAATACAACTTCTGTGAGCATGCACTGCTAAACCAGAGCTGTGTTGTACTGGTGGTGGTGGTTCCATCTTCGTTCACATACAACCCAGGTAGCAGTTTGCTCTTGGTGGTGGTGTTTGTCCCAGGCTGTTCACGACTTGCTGATCTGTTGCCAAAAGTAATGGGAATGCTGACGTCTTCCCCACTGGCTGATCTGGTGATGACATTATAGCTAATTACCTAATTCAGCAGGCTTTTTTAATCACTTTAGAATGGATGAGCCACACATCCTTGTAATGGTCCTGTTAATTTTTACTAATGTGGAAGACAGAAATTAAATTACTTGCTCAAAGGTATAGAGGAGAATTGGCAGGAAGAGGGATGTATAGTACAGGAGATTCTGTCTTTCAGTGTTGTGCTGAGATCAATCTTTGTCTAGAAATAGGTGATGAACAAAAAGAGGAAGAATTCTTAGCAGAACGACAGGATTAACAAAAATGGCAGTAAAGAGCAGAGATGACTGAAAAGTAAGAAATACAAGGAAGAAGAAGGAAACAACGGAGAACACTCCCCATCAAGAGAGGTGCCAATTGATAATCCAGAACCACATTTCTCCATAACCCTTTTACACCTTAGTGCCTTGATGATTAGTGTTCACAAATTAGCAGGTAAAAGAATTACTGGGGAAAAAAGAAGAATGGGGGCAGTTTTTCAGGATAGTTCTGTTTTATGATGGGACTCAAATCAGAGACCAGTGCCATTGTACCCTCTGGGTTTTTTCCCTGTGTCCAGTTTATTCCATTGTTGTGACACTTGATAAATGGTTTCAGAGGCAAAACCCGATACTTCAATTTGACTTTGCTTTTTGAAGCACTTTTTCTGCCTAGCATCAATAATTTTATTCAAATATTCTTCATTATAGAAGTTCTTCATCTACTTGAACACAGTCTCTCATGCATACTCAGTATTGTTCTCTCTGTTACTTTATCAAGTTTGTATCAATGACGTAAATTAAACTTAGTTGAAATAATCCATGGTTTGGGTGGGGGTTTTCTTGGCTGGTTTTGTTTTGGATTTTGTTTGACAATAATCATTCCAGCAAAAAAAGGATTTTGCCTAGTAGGTATTCTCTGAGTAGCTTCTGCTACCAGCAAACTTCACAGCCTGAAGGATTTAACTGTACATGGGCAAGAGATGGAAGGCATCCTGCACTGGTATTCACCATGAGCAGTTTACTCATGGCCTGCGTATTTGGTGGAGATGCAGCTGTTTGCTGCTGCTACAGCAGAAGAATTTAATGTTGTGGTTATGGCCATTGGTAAGAAAGCAGAGATTTATACAATTTTTACAAGTCCTGTTCCCTAGTATTTCAGTCATGAAGGTCACGCAATAAACAAGATGGGAATTATTTGGAAAACAAAGCTATAAATACCAGGCATACACTATCACTTTACAGCTGCTGGCCAGAAGAATGTTACTACAACCTTGATTTCTGAAAATCTCAGATTGCACACACTCACCCACCCACCCACAAAATATTTGATCATCTTTGAAGGGATTGGCCCAATTCTATTTCTTTTCTGCCTTGCATAGGCAAGCAAGTGACAAGCTAAACTCTTGTACAGGTTGCTAAAAGCACTCCTGCTGGTATCAGCATAACTTGTGGAGAGAGCCTAATAGCAAGGTGAGTTTACTATTATGGAATAATTAGATATGGCATGGTTAACAGCATATTTCTTTGAAACAAATACTGTGGTAAAATTTCCAATAATATAAGTGGGGAAAATGGACCACTCCAAACCTGAGGCTTGTACAGTTTCCAAGGCACATTAATTGTATGATGTATCAGAAATGGAGAAGTAGATGCATCATAAGCAAAAGGTGAAAGAGAGCTAAGGCTCATCTTGGGTCTGCAGAAGTAATTCTGTGTTTTACAGACATTTTTAAAATTGTTTTGTAAAAAATTCAGTAAAATCACCTGAAAATGGCAGTGGATGATTTCTTGTACAGCTCAGAAATGAAACCAAGTAACTTGAAGAGTGTCATGAGTAACTGAACACAACTAACTGGAGACCATTTCAGGAACAAGGTGACATATTTTGCATCAGTACAGAAGCTGAAAGCCAGCAATTGTCACTAATGGTACGTGATGACAGAGGTAAAGAACAAGGTCAGGGAAAAAAAAAGTATTAACTTCTACTGCAGTTTTCTATTTGGCAGAATTTACCATTGTGTAATCTGAGAACAGCTGAAGAACAGTTATTTATTTTGGCATTCTAGGACAGAAAGTGCTAAGGATAATGCAATTCTTCATTTGCAAGGAATGTGATAGAAAAACCAATATAGCAGATTTTAATATAAAGCAATTTCTTACTTACCAAACTGATTAATCTGCAGAGAATAAACAGATTGTTTTCAGGCAGAGAAAATCCTCGTGCTAAATTTTTCATAGACCTATTTGACCATCTGTAAGTTCTGGGGTCCCTGCTGGCCCCTCTGGTATATGGTATTAAAATTAAATCCAGACCTTACTCTCAGCTGGGCTGTGGTGCCATGCAGGTGAACAAGAGAAGACTGGCTGAGAACAGAAGAGGCCAGTTCCCACTAAAAGACCCCAAAGCTGCCATCACTGCCCCACCAGAAGCTGTGCCATCTGGCTCAGGCCCAGCCAAAGGGCACCAGCAAGCCTTGAATTTCACCAAGTGCTCAAAAGAATCCTTGGAGCTCTTCTGCAGCTCCCACTTAAACATACTACTATTATTTTTATATCATACTAGTGACTAGAAGACTCCAGAAATAATCAAGTAGAGACTGAACTGAAAGATCATGTTTGAAGTTTAATGAAAGGGGGAAACCTTTTGTTGTGGAGTGATTAGAAACAGAGATCCTTCAAATGCTTCAGTTGATTAATTTGTATTTTAGCCTGAACATGTTACTAATACACTTCGGAATTTAAGAGGCAAAAACAACCATATAAAAGACAGTTAAAGCAGAGAAGCACATTGGCATTCTGCCCAGTCATGATCTCCTCTTAACCTGAAATACAAATCAGTGAGCCCTGAATACTTTGTCCCATTTCTGAACAATCCTTGCATGCAGCTGCTGTCAGGTGAGCACAAAGCACCACTAATACTTCACCAGCATTTAGTGCTTGCACTTCTAAGTAGCACAGAGCATTAAACCTAGTCCAATTCCCACATTCCTCTAGTAGCTTGTAATAATTGCTTCAAGCAGTAACTTCCATGAAAATGCAAGTTCCAGTGCATTAAATAAAGTGTTAATTATTAGGCACAAATAACATGTATATGGTCATACCTGTGTTAAATGAACATGTCACAATCAATCCCATGTAATGTTGGCTCCTAAGCCTTTCACTTCTCACATGCTGTGTGTACTCACCATTTGATACTTTGTTTTGTACAGGTGGTATTTTTAAAACCAGGCAGATACAAAGTACTCTGAGGTTCTACCACTGCACAACCTCAATGAGCTTCAGACCGGCAGTTCTGATACACTGATTCGTTTTTGGGTATTCATCATTCCTTACTAGTGCTACAAAGGAGAGGCCAGATTCAGTTCCCATTATCATTAATTGAGAACATCAGATTCAGGAGCTTTGGTTATTCAAAGCCTCTCCTTTCCTTCCAGAAGGCAACCTCTGTTCCCCTGCATCCCATGCACTGTTCTAGCTGAATTTTGCAGAAGGACACGCAGCCTCTTAGTGAACCCATCACATATGAGTAGTAGTTTGTTGCAACTGCTGTTAATGGATTAAAGCATTTAAAACAAATTAAATCATTAGTACACTGGTTTTTGTGATGTAAACAGTTTAATGAATACATAAAGCACATAAAAAGCCAAAGATTAAAACAAAATTATTGTTACAACCACCATAAATTCTATAATTTTTTTTTACAAGCGTACTGCTTGCACAGCAGGTTTTACAAAACAGTGTATCACAAGCAATACCACTCCCTGAAAGCTAAGACTTGGAAATTAAAATCACAGTAAGTATTTACTTAAATCACATCATATACTAGTCAGACTAGCACTGATTTAACTACTTTTCAAATTCTTCATGGTGCTGTAGTATACATTAAAGCTTCCACAGGAAATGCAAATAGAGTTCAAGTGCAAAAAAAAGAAAAAAAGATTCTGATTAATTTATCCCTCCATGGCATTATTTAAAACTGTGGTTCTTAAACTTTTTGCCTCTGCATGGCTATTGCAACCATTTTTGTGGATCCCCACTCTAGCAACTGCTTAGCTCAAGAGTGGGTTTGGAACGGCTGATTCTGAAATGCTGATCCCAAACCCTGATTCTGCTCAAATTGAGAAGAACTTCAGCCCAGTGATGCTCCTGCCTTGTATCTATCTGTAGGACAGGGAAGCCCCATCTCTACCTTCTGTATTTCTTGCACCCAAGCATATAGAAATTGGGAAGGAAATACAGGAGCAAGGCTTCATACAGGCAACAGGAGCATGTTACAAGATTGCATACAAAACTGAAGCAAAATGTAAAAGAGAAATTGATAGAACCTTCCACTCAGCCTTGCCTCACCTACTGTTTACTGTCACATATTTTGGTTTGTTTCATCTGTGTCACAAATGTAGTTTAAAGTTTAGTACGTTAATGCAAAATGTTAAACCAGGACAGAAAAGTTCTTGCTTCACAATCCAAACTTTAGTAGAAAAAAAAAAAAAATCATAAACAAAAGGATTACAAAAGCATGAACAACTGCATCAAAGAAACAAAACAGCAGTCAGTACATACTGAAGTTGAATACAGGCTAGAATCTAGGAGGTGCAAAGAACATTTGATTGTTTTAACAAACTTGCTTCGACCAATATGCTACAAAGATTAGAAAGGAAATAATTTATTGTTATGCTACTCTCTCTTGCATGCTATTTAAAATGTCTGCACCACAGTTTCCTTCTGTCACCATTTTAAATTCTTTCTCAATACAATTAAATTTGAGCTGTGCACAACAACAGTTTTGTTTCAAATATTCTACCTTAAGAAGAACTTTTAGAAGTTCAAGCTGGTTTTGACTGAGTTTCAGCTATCCATAATCTTGATGGGGTTGGGGGAAAAATGGCAAATGCACTTGCTGCCCCTTAGAGGAGAAGGAGTACTTTTGTTCACTCCAGTATTTCTATTTTTAACAACTGCCGTGGAACTCCCATGCACTCTTAATTTAACTTCAGAATTGCAGCGCAAGGGAGAACCTGCTCCACATGAGAAAAGGAGGCCATGAAACAGTCCCAGCATTGTTCCTACTCCACCTTTCTGGACACAATAGTGCATATTATTCATTAATGTACTTCTTAGCAATGGATGCAAGAAGAAAATGCCTCCACAAAGAATTTATAATATGTTTTGCTTGAATGTCAGCCCTAAATTTGTACAAAGAGCAAGTGTTGTCTTCGCATTCCAGCGCTTGCTGGTGTGGGTAGTTGAGATGCTCCCACTGAGGCATGGGCTGGTTGAAAAAGGAAGACTGCAAGAAAGGCAGCAGCAGAATTGCTTTGAAATGCTTCAAAATAAATAAAGAAAAAAGTGCAAGCAAATAAACAGTGCAGCTCTAGGAACTTTTCCTTTTCAAGCCTTTGAAATTCATCCTTTAAGGTGCTTCTGGTGGTATCTTATTTGCCAAAGACCTGTTTACTTAGTGGAGTCTGGAAAACTGCCAAGGGACTTCATTCTATTTTGGCTTGTTCATTAACACCTTCATCATCTATCAGTGATACTCTACAAAATTCAGCAAATGGCAACAACTATTTAGGGTTTAAGCACAAATTAACCATCTAGATTTCCTCTGTCTACACTTGTATAAATAAATGACACCACAAGCCTTTCTTGATACAAGAAACCAAAAGGCATTTTTTCAGAGGCTAAATAAATAATAGCTGAAATGACTGTCTGTGCCACTTGCTCAGTCCTTTCCACACTGAAGCCCTTCCACAAGAGAGCTTCCTAGGAATGTTTCCTAGGACATAAATCAATATTATCATTGTGTGGAAGAGTGCTAGAGATCCTTTGGCACGGGAAGTCGTACTGTGACTGACTTTGCCAAAATAATTCGACTTTTCTGTGCTTCCAGCTCAGATCTGCAAATCAGGACTCTCTAGCACTGTGAGTAGTCATTCTTACGGGAAAAAAAACCCCAAACAACTACTTCTGCTGGGTAAAAAGAGTCAGAATTGTCCATAATTCTGTACTGTTTTGCAGACACTTAATTTCTTCAGAATAGCAGTTTACTGAAGAGCAGAGATAAAAGAGATGATGTCCTGTCCTCTCATACATAATTACATAGAAATCTCTAGAGAATCATTGCAATTGTGTTCGCGCCAAAAGATAAAATACAGAATTTGTACAGCTTGCAGACATTTTTTAGTCATTACTCCTAAAAACTGAGTTGATTGGTTTGATTTATTGCCAAGCAGGAATGCACATACCTCTGTATATTCTGTATGCAGAATCTAACTTTTTGGTATTGTTTCCTTGGTGTACAAAGAACATTTCATATGCTATTTTGCATCGAGTAACACAGTACACGAACAAAACAGCAAGAGTTGAGCTGGCCAACCAGGTTCCAGAAAAGAGCAGCTGGGAACAGTCTCTGCTATTTGCAGTAACAGTAAGAAAAACAGTTCTCTTCATGCTCACAGCAACTGCTTTTTGCATTTATGAACATTACACACAGGAACAATACTACAGAAACAATTGCCTGGCTGCTAAATCTTTTTCAATAGCATTACAGGCCCCACTTTGTAAAGGTGAGAAATAAAAAGAACAAAACACCCAGCTTGCTTAGTACAGCCTACCAAGCATGAGAAGCTTCTGGTTTTAAGTTTCTAGAGTATTTTTCATCCAGAGGTCTCTACACTACAATGACTCTTTAGGGAAGGGCTATTATACATTGTGCTTCCAGATGTGGAGCTGTGACGGACACTGACAGCCACAGCTGTGGGACCACCACAGATTGGTTTTACACCACAGGGCAGCTCGTGTCCCGTCCCAGTGCAGCACTAAGAGATGGCACAGATCACAGGCTGGAACACTGAATAGACCTCAAAGGTTGTCAGAGGTTATCCAAAAATTTGGGCCCAGCCGGTAACTACGAATACTGCTTTTTGCTTTTGCAACACACAACTTGAGCAACTACAATAAATTCAGCTAAAAGAAAGGTTTTACAGCCCTACAGCAGTTCCATTCGAATGCTTATGTAGTGTGTGGACACACGAACACAAGACTCCACTTATCATTTACATGGCAAAGGGTACAGCGAAAATATGTTAAACTTTGCCACTTGAATAATAGTGAACTAATATGCCAGCTGCATAATTTATCAGAGGAGGCAGATTAATCCTGGAAAAGGAAAGAATTCAATTAACAACCTTTCACTGATACCTTGTTTCTGAATTCATAGTGTAGAAATGGCTTGTTATACAGTTTCTAATATGAAATGCCTGGAACAAATCTCAACTTCTTATCAGAACAAAGCAGCTGGACTATTTTGTACACCTGGGATTCAGGATAATAACTGTCAAGCCATCTCCCTGGCAATGCTGTCAACTGACCTTAAACTTACTCTTGCACAAGCAGGCTGAGAATTTGGCCACAGTTCCTTTTCCAACATCTACTTCCAAGTTTGTTTAGTGCCAAGATACGAAGAGATTGTCTTGCATTTAGTGCTCTCATCCAGGTCCCTTATGCAAATATTTAAGAACAACACACAAAAGCAGACTGAAGTTTCTCTAAATGGCACAGCATACAAATGCATACAATGCACTACATTAAATGCTCATAAAAATTCCTCTTGGTAATGTTTCTAGAGCCCCCTGGATTTCTAATACTCCTTGTTACTACCCAGAGTAGCTCCTCTTGTTTCCCAGATCTTTGCTTTTTTGTTGTTGCTGTTTTCAGTTTAAAGCCAAGCATTATATTACAAGTATCATCCTGCTGGCTAGGTCAACTCTTGCATTATAGCAGTGAGACCTTTCTTTCAGACCCACCCTTCCTCTTTCATTGTACTGTATTTTGCTGTAGCCTCGCAGTTCTCTATTCCTCAGAGCTCACCTTGCCAGAGCCCCGCCGGGGAACGTGTCTTTCACCTCCAAAGAATCTGCCCAGCGAGTCAAGTAGACCCGAGTCTCTGTGCCGTGGGGATCCATGTCTGGCATGGTCTATAGTGCTCGCAGATGCCATTTTTGATCCGTGCCGGAAAGAGGAGCGTTTTTGTGAAGCCATCAAATCCGAATTCTCTGAAGCTGCTGCACTGTCCTCTTGGATGGTCTGTAGCTCGTCTGACTCTGAGGGCCGATCTTTGAAGGTGTTGTCTTCTCTTCCTGGGGCATCTCGGGAAAAGAGGCGGATCAAGTGGGGGCGACCAGTCCTGTCAGCTGGGTTGGCCTCAGGCCAGGCATTCTTCGGGTCTGCTGTGCCTTTGGAGTCTGTCACCGCTGGGCTCTTCGTGGAGGTCCCATTGTTCTGGTTCACATCTGCCTCTCCTGCAAACAACAAGGATGAGATATGAATACAGGCCTGTGAAAAACAGCCCTGGAACAATGTTGCTTTCTTTCCCTTGCCTTGAGATGCTCATTTCATACAAAACCCGTAATATGTGCAGTTGTAATGAAACTATGTTCTCTTCCAGCCTTAAAGAACATTAAGTTATCTTGGAACTGAAACCAGAATGATGTTCTCACACAAATTTGCAGTAGTTCTAGGTAGTTTTTTGCTGTGGGTTTTTTTTTTCTTTTTTTAAATTTAACACATTTATAAATAGATCGATAGATTACTTGAAGCATAACTAACTTTATTTACATGGAAGTTTTGGGGATGAGGAGGCTTTCAGTGAGTAATCAGAATTCCTGTACTTTCCCTTGAGAACTGCAACTCTAACTATGCCGTCTTTGTCCAAAACGGGGAAAAAATAAATAATTACAGTGACATTGCAGATCTGTGCCTTCACAAGTGCACACTCCCTCTCCACAATGCCAGAGCGTTTGGCCTCATTTGGAATCCCTTGCTGTAACTTCAGTATGGATCAAACATGCATAATGAGGGGAGGGGTTCCTTTTCCCCACTATTGAAATTGTCCTCACTTCAAAAAAGACAGCGAGCACTGAACTGCAATTTCTGCTTGGCCTCTCATGACAGTTTTTCTCCACGTAGGATGATCCTGGCACTCCAGGTACAATGTCCTAGCACTGATGCTGAAGGCCTAAAGCAAAACTGTCCAATTTGCATTTAGTGCTTGTGAGAAGTGACAAAAACAATTATCAGCAACTGACAAGCTTTTTTTAAGCCAAGAAAGGTGTCAAGACAGACCCCTGTGGTAAGTGAAATGCCTGCTGCCTTCTCCACAGTTGTGTTCTGATGCTCCAAGTAAAGTATCTAAGAAGCATCAGCTGCAGCACACTTAGCCCTTCACCTACAGTAGCTCCTTCTATCAGTGACAAAAAGATTTATGGAGGTTTCTATGATCTATACCACGATTCCTACTGTTCTAAAGGAAATGGCACCCACTGAGGAGTATGACTTATCTCCAAGGAACACCAAAAGAGTATTAGTAGGTCATTGCCTGAGGAGTAACCTACAGCACAGACACCTCCCACACACTCACTCTGTGTCAGAAATGTCTTTTGGAGTTAAGGGGGCTCAGAATTTCAGAAGTAAGTTAGTCATGTGTTACCTTTAGGGTCTCCTAATTACCCTGTTACATCCTCATTTGATTTGGTCCTTATTGCCCTGGGAGGGATAGGATCTGGCAAATACTGCTGTGTTTTTGAAGTACTCTGGGCTCAAGCACTTTGCTAATTCAGCAGAGCAATTTTAGACTTGACACAGTCATTTCATAGGGTTTCACCCACTCACAGGGCACTAAAGAAACCTTTTCTCAGGCTGAGAACAATTCTGAAATAATTTTATGAATAACAACACAAGACAGTAATGATGGCTTCTGCAAAACCTGTGTGTAGGTTACAACTGGTTGTAATCAGTCTGCTACAGTTTTTCATATAAAAACATAAAGTGCAGTTTTGTTGGTTCAATTTTTTTATTTCTTTTGTGAAAACTACCTAGAAAATGTTGGGGAACTTCAAGAAAAATTTCTTTGGTTAAAACATCTGTAAGTGTCTCTCAGGAATACAATTATTTAATCAGTGACTATCTGTCACTGAAGACCTCATCAGTGGGGAAAATACTCGCTGGCAACTTTGGGATTTGAGTTTTCCTGAAAAAATACTTTCAAATTTATTAGAAACCCTTAACATACCCAAATGACTTTCTTAACAGAACAAAAGCAAAGTAACTAACGTGGATATGGGACACATTCTGAAACTGCAAAACATTTTAAACAGCAACTCTAAGCCTAGATTCTATACCATAATACAAATCCATTCAAGGGCAGAAAGAAAAGCAAACAAAAGAGTTATTGTATTTAATTAAATGCATTAACATAACACCAGAGCATCTGCATACTAATATCTTTTACAACAGTTGTTCTTTGTGTCACTGAATACGGGTATTGGTAAGCAACAAAGAAGGGTAATTGTGCCACAAAAGTAGCTTCTCCCAATGCATAGGCAGCGAGCTATAAAGTAGAAATCTTTCTGGAGGCTTTATTTCAGTAGTGAAAGCACACATTTAAGTTTGCCTCTAAATTTTCTTCATGCTTATGTCTTCTCTAATATATAAAAACATGTAAGAGAGATACTGTTAATATTTTTGCTAACTAATCAAAGACTTCCAGTGCATTTGGAGAGGCAGATCACTTTCATAATGTCCTAAGGACATCCAGAATTAATGGACTATATTAATATATGCTTATCTTTTCATTTAAAAACAAATATTTAGACTTTTAATAAAACCTATTGTAAATGCTGTGTATAGCTACTATTTTTTAAAGCTGTTTTTCTTTGGAAAATGAAGCTCTTTCTTAAAACAGAGTACCCAGCCTGTACCACATCACCTATACAAGAGAAAGTTGCCCAGGAAGGAAGAGATCTTCGGCATTTTTTTACTAATCCTTGTAAAATGAAATGCGGCAGAATGCATTGCCACAGGCATTAACTAGAGGGCTATGGCAGTGTCTTCTGTTAATACGTAAGTGAATGCAGTCCTTGAGAGCTGCACAAATGAGGGCACAAGAAAAGCACCTCCTCGCATTAGCCCAAAAGCAGCAGGAGGCAGCCAGACCGGAGCAGGGATGTGGCACCCCAGGTGGGGCCAAGGACCACTCCCAAGGGCAATGCCACCTCTCCACTTCCCCTCACCACACGGTGCTCTGAGCCTGCTGCTGGCACAATGTTCCCTGGGCATGTTGGTCACAGTGAACAGAGCCATTTGTTCCCTGTACACACAGTGACTTCCAAAATGAGGAATATAGACGGACAAAAAATTCTTAACAGTCTGTTAAAGAAACCAAAGAGAAAGTCCAAAGGTGCTCTCACTGAGACAATAATAAATCCAATCCTTCATTGTCTTTAATAAGAGTTAGGTCCCATATGAGTATTTTCAAAACTACTGTGGCCTTAGTGTTTGATTAGACACTGATAGTTTATCCCATTTCTTGAGAAAACTCTTTTCCCTAAGCTTCTAATTTCCTGGGACCTCTTGGCCCAGTGCTTCAAACAACAACTCGTCTCAGGACCATGGAAATTTGTTCTATGCAAAGTACAATTTCCAATTTGGATACAAATATCCTTCTCATGGGGCACTTGGAAGGGTTGCTCTCTGATAGTCCCCCCTTGTGTGTGCAGCAGTCTGTAGTCTTCCATACAGAGGACAACCTGGAAAGGGGTTCTTATGCTAGGAGTTTTAAAAAAGATTACAAGTTTTTCATCTCCTCCTACTCCTTTCCAGTCTTGCTTTCTTGCAGATACTTTTAATTCCTCTCACATTCCTATCGCTGCTCCCTCTACAAATGCTGTAAAATAAATGAGGAAGATGAAGCTGATAAAAGCTGAAGTCCATTCCCTTACTTTGGGTTCTCAAGAGAGGCTTAGATCAACTGCCACAGCATATTGCAAATATTGATCATAATAATACATGACAGCACCTTAAATATTTGTATGAAATCTTAAGTACCATTTACTCGTTACAAATGCCAAAAAGTACATTAATCAACTTTGTAACACTGAATATTGAATATACTTTTTCATAACTACAGGCTACTGTGATCAATTATACTTCCTTTTTCTCAGCTTTCTTTTCTCAGAGTATGAAGATGGAAATTATCTCACTGATCTTTTAAATCAACTTTTCATGCTAGCTTAAGTAATTCATAGATAAAAAGCACTGTTTTTCACTACATGAAATATAATCTGTATTTGCCCTTTTCTGCTTTTTAGATCCTCTCTCTTCTATAAGATGTCAACTTATAGACAGTTAAATGCAATGCAGTATAGTCCTCAATTCTGAGCTAAGTTTATTTCAGTATGTTTCCCAAAATATTGACAATAAAATATTAACTAAAACATCTGACTTTTTGTATTGATTCACCTGTTCTTAGTCACTTGAGCAACAAAAGGTAACACCTAGAAATTAATCAGCTTTGTCACAGCTGAGATTTGAAGATCTCTGGTAAGCTAAAGCAGTAAGGCAAATATGTTAGTAATAGTTTGCTTTGCATTATTTAAGAGGCCGAGACCACTGTTTTGGAATGTGTGGCTTCTAATGAGACTTGTGGTAATATCAGGCACTTGAAAGAATAAAAGGCCAGAAAAAACACATCCATCATCACTACATACATGCTGCAGCTGAGGATATCTGGGTTCCAACTCTGCTGAGATGATTTCCCAACAGTCCAACTACTGGTTTGGACTTTTACTGCAGCACAGCCCACAGCACCATAGAGTGCCCACAGCCATTAGGCTTCACTACAGAAGTTTTGGGGAGACAGAGGGGAAAGAATTATGTCTGCATTGTTAAATCTGAACTGCAAGAGCTTGATTCATCCTCATTATGCTAAGACACTGCAGACAAAAAATGGCTCTTAGCCTAACTTCACTAATATGGTTAGAAGGCAATATGCCATTAGACATTTCAAATTAACAGACCTAATTACTGGGCTTGTCTGATGCTTGTCAAACAGTTGGGAATCAATTTTGGACAAATATTTCTGTTTGAAATGGATGGCATGCAGTGTAATTGTGAAACAAACACTTGGTCATACCTCTGAACACAACCAGAACGGATGTGCTGGTCTATTTAATCTTTACACAAACATTTTCCCCATTTTCTAGCAGACTGAATGCAGAGAGAAGTGCCCATGTGTCTCATGATATAGATTCACACGAGTTTAACATTCCTACTGCACTTAGCCAAGAGATCACTTCCATTACAGCTTGCTCTCCCCTCCCTCCCTCCTTGCCAAAGCTTATCACCTCCAGGGAAAAAAACTTCCACCCAAAGGCAAATTTTCTTTCTAGCTGCAGCATAACTGAAGGAATGATACTTTTTTACACAAGAAATTCAGTTTGTTCTATGGGTTAACCAAGCTGCAGACTAAACTACCACACAAACAAGAAACCACCTGCTAAGCATAACATGCACTCCTTTGACTTCCCTCCCTCGCTTCTTTCATTAGACATTTTACAGCATATAAAGCTCTTACCAGACTAGAATAAAAGTTGTGAGAGTGTTTCCATTTCACTGATGAGTTGAGTACATTTCTATGCTGATGAAGCAGTGAATAAGGAATCTGCTATGGCATAATTTTCCTTACAATGAAACTTAGTACTAAAAATACAGTAAAAACTGAAAAACCTCACCTGGTCCAGTATTTATTTCTATTGAACTAAACTAAAAAAAGACCAAGTTTAGTTCTACACTACATCTTGGGTCAGTAAGGATCACTGGCTGAGCCTGCTGAAAGTTACTGCACTTCATTTTATTTAAAAACAACTTTTTTGTTGGTAAAGGCCAAACATAGGTTTAGACCTTTAGACTGCATTGCTGTGGCCCAGTGAATGAAACTTCCACTTAAAATTTTACAATAAGTGCCTGAAAACTGCTGCTTTTCCTGCATCCCTGATGCCTCATGGAATACCAGCTACCAGCTGTTCTCTGCAGAAAGCATTATGCCCCCTAAGAGCTAATGCCAGACGGAAAGTTAATAGGTCAAAAAGGATCTATTAGTCGCTGGACCTTTGCTAATACCCAAGCATTGGCACAGTTTCTTTCAGACTCATGAAAGATCTCATTTCTCCAAGCCCTCCCTGGTCTTTTCCTGCTGAAGAAAAGCTGCTGAGGTAGCAGAGCTTGGCCTTACAGCAAAGCTCACATGAAAACACATGAAGGAGAGACAATAGGAAAGTATCAGGAAATATGATTTCAACTGTCTTTGCTAGACTTCATCACCCCAAAGTGTTTAATATGTAACTGTGAACTGTTGCTTGTTACAAGAGTACCAGTTTTATGACACATACATCCCTTAAGCACTGCTTTGCAGTAAAGCAAACAGTTTTTGGGAGAAGGATCCCTATAAGGTGGTAGTGGCACAGTGGGGAATTGTTGCTGTGGTGTCTTTTTTGGTAGGGTAACTATACTGATTTTTTCAACTTACCCAGTAAAACCATAACGTAACCAATCAAGGACTAGGTGAAAACACACAGCAATGTGACATCCAGCTGGAATGGTGACTCTCTAATAAACATGCCTAAATCTTATTTTGTGAATCAGTAAACAGCACAAAATTTTTAGTTTTGCTGACAGCTCCATGATTTGAGAGGGTTGGTCCTGTGAAACTACTACAAAATAAAAATGAGAAATTAAAAATAAGCTGTATACTCATTACAGCTTATGTTCAGCATTATCATTCTACTGAAGGCAATTATGTTTTATGGTATCAGTGTGTAAAAAGTAGCAATACTCCCTGAGTCAGAGATTTTTGATATATCAGCAGTCCTCTTGCTGGAAAGCTTTTCTGTATTTTCACCAAGGCACATACAACTCCTAGGATCTGCACGTCAGAGATGTGGAAACACTTGCAAGTCTGTGCAGTAATAACCCGAAGTCCATGCCCAAGAAGCATGTGTGGTTACTGTGGGCTGAAATGCATTAACATCCCCCTGTGAGGGGCTGCACTCCAGGAGCCAGCTTTCAGACTTGATGGAGGAAAGAGAAGCGAGGTGGGGGTCGGCCTCTCCTCCCAGGCAACCAGCAACAGGATAAGAGGCAATGGCCTCAAGGGGAGGTTCAGGTTGGACATCAGGAGGGATTTCTTCACTGAAAGGGTGATTGAGCATTGAATCAGGCTGCCTAGGGGAGTGATGGAGTCACTGTCCCTGGAAGTGTTCAAGCAAGGACTGGATGTGGCACTTAGTGCTGCGGTTTAGTTGATGTGGTGGTGTTCAGTCAAAGGTGGGACTTGACCTTTGAGGTCTTTTCCAACCTCAATGATTATATGATTCTATGAAAGAGAAAGTGGCTCAGGGCTGCTATGAGCCTCGTGGGTGTGTGAAGGTACTGTTTGCTTGTGAGGTCAAGTAAAGAAACCTGCAAGTAAAAAGAGGCATTCCAAAAAGCTGGAAACATCCCCTGCGCAAGAGCGATTTTTGATCTCGAGATTGTAACTAAAACCCATCTACTTGATTGCAGAAACTGCCTTGCACTCTGCATGCTTTCACGGAGTTAGGCACTTGGTTATCCGTGCCTCTGGTTCGCAATGAAGAGCTGAAACAAAGCCCACACGGTGGCCTACCATTGCAGAGGAATGCAGCAGTGTAGGCCTGGCTCGCACCCTCTCGCTCTTGTTTTCCAGAACTTCTGGCATTGCCTCCACTTGCTGAGGGTTACAAAGGCGAGTACAGAAAACAAAAGAGCCTGTGGTTGAAACCAGTGGGACTTGCTATGGCAGAAATTTGGAATCTATGAGAAGCATGTGGCAATTCTCCATAAAGCCTGCAGAGTTTTTTAAAAATCTAAACAAAGAATTTTATCCACCCACCAATTTTCAAAGAAAATTGTTCCTTTGTGTTACTAGAACATATAGGTTTGTTTTAATCTTGAATATCTCACAAAAGATCCTCCTACAGCAAAGCAAGCTGGAGCATCATTTGTAACAAACAATTTCATGTACTTAAGGAGGAGAAATTAAATCACCTGCTGACCCATCAGCATTTGTATTCTTTAAAGATCATGCAACTCACTAGTATTAGACAAAGATTGTTTGGTTATTCATATTTTCTGCTTCAGTTGCATCGAGTCTGAATAATCGTTAGGTTGCAAAACTTGGATATATCCCTCCCCACCAAAGTAACAGCATGACAAAATGAGCAGTGCTTCCATCAGACCTCACAACTTCCACTATCTTTTGTATTTTCCACATCAATTATGTTTTACTGGAAAATAACCTACTTCCATCAGTGCAACTCAGTACCCGATTGCAGTTAAATTTCTTTCATAATAGCATAGAGAAACAGGGCCTTAAAAGCAGCAGAAAATGAAATGTTCGTGAAGTGAGTGAAGTGAGTACAGTGACTGAACCAGCTGGTTCAAAGAAGTTGCTCAGACCACGATAAGCAGCACAAAAAAACCCCTATCTGTAGAATATTTTCTGTTAAAACCCATCACGTAGCATCTCCAAAAGAGGGCCTGATAACACTACTGTGTTTTTCATGACCAGGATTTAAGTTTCTGAGTGGTATTTTATTATTTAGAAAGCATAAACTGCAGGATAAAATACACTTGTAGTAATTTAACCAAATAAGCTACCTTTAAAAAACATGGTTTGATTGTGACCACAGGGAAAATTCTTACAGCATGAGGCTATAAACTCCAATTTCTAAGAGCTGCATTTTAGTCCTACAGAATAACAGTGTTTATGTGTGTTAACTTTTCCTGAGACCAACTAACCCAACTAAACCCAACAAAACACTTCACAGTAGTGAACACAGCCCAAAGCACTGTAGAGGAGCTTTTCATATGTTAAAATAAAAAGTGAATATGAATGCTTCTAACTTTCCCCAAAATAATGCACTGATTTGCTGGTTTGAGGACATAACTTCAAAGTTTGTTTTCCAATAGAAAACATAGGGCAGGTCCAGGTAAAAAGCAAATTACAGGAGTATGGCAGAGTGACAAGTGCACAATGCAAGCTGGGTTTCTGGAAGCTGTGAATCACCTGCATGATGATGTGATCAATAAGCCTGGCATTTTTGTGCATCTTTCAGGTGTACATTGCCATATCTCTGGATTTCTCTATTTTGCCCTGTTAATGCATTCTGAACTGAAGCTTTTAATAGCAGAAGTGATCTCAGAGAGTCATGGTTACAGAATTTGCAGTGAGGGGAATTACACTGGTAGTTTTTAGAAGACCTTTTTTTCCAGAAAATTCTGCAATGCACCACAATGGTATAAATGACACATTTTGAGTATGACACACATATTTGCCAATATTTCTAAAAATACATGAAATACCTGGGCACAAATAAGCCTGTAGACCCTTTACCGTTGTGTTGCATTCTTGCATATGTAAAACAAAATTGGAGATCTGGCTCTTCAGAAGCTGACAAAACAGACCCCCTAAACAAACAAACACACACACAAGCCAAAAAAGATGGGGTAGGGTTGTTCAAGTCTGCCTAAACTGCAGTTCTTTACAATCACCACAAATCCACAGCCATGGGTTGCTGTCTGACATTACCTTCACTTTGGAACTGATTTTCACCTTACACCTATGGGGAGAGGTCAGAGGAGCAAAAGTGAGCAGGAGTTTCTTCCGGTTGCACAGAGCTTGTTCACAGAGCTTGTCACATCTCAGAACCTGATTAATTCCTCTAAGGTGATGCAAGCACCCCTGTCCCCTGTGGGAGGCAGAGCCCAGGAGGGCAGCTTCCTGCCCTGGGAGGGTGTAGGGGACCATGCTGTGACCTGCATATCCAGCAGTGCCCAGGAGGTAGAAGATGAGCCCCTCTGTGTCCTGGGGGAAGGCAATGACTCACACCTCCAGCTTAAACCAGAGAGTGGAAGAAGTGGAAGAAGCTCACACCTCGGTGGGGACAAGAGCCACACCACCAGCTGCATCTATGAGGTGGAAGCACCTCTGTAACCCTTTGGGGAAGCAGAGGACCAGGTCCTGAGCTTCACCTCCAGTCCACAATGCTGCCATGTCTCTCATGAGCACTGTGTAGCAGCCATGTGCAGCTCCAGCTCTGCCTGGGGTACGGATGGTGAGAAAGTCATTCTGCCTACAAGACTGGCAGCCAACTGTCAATTTGAAAAACACAGTAAATACTTCACATATGTGTCACTTCAGGGATGTTCAACTCCAGATCTTAGTTTTAGTCTGCCTGGCAATGCTTATTCTAACCGTATTTTAAAATGTTTTCATGTCATGAAGCGGATTTTAGAAGATAACACTCAAGGTGATTGTGACATCCTCTGAGCTCTTGAGCATGAACCTAAAAGCCTGGTTTCTCAAAGGACAAATTCCACATACCATATCCAAAGTCAACACAAGAAATCACAGCTGAGCACATTTATGGCAGGGATGCTGCTGGGCACAGACTTGGGAGGCTGCATTTGGAATCTCTTGCAGTTTCAAGTCTCTCTATAGGCCCTGGCACAGGAGCACAGCACTCGAGGATGTTGCATCCTGATCACTGCTGTGAACGGAGGGAATGGGATTTTTGCCACCATGCTCTGTCCTGCTTGTCAAAACAGCTTTGTCTGGAAGCTGCACAATGGAGAACGTCAGCACAGACCTAGGAGCAGAGCCACGGAATTGCTGTGCAGAATGAGTGGAGGGTAGGAAACATTGCAATACAGGCAATGAAAGGTGGGTAGTTTGTTAAATACTAGCAAAAATTATTTCAAGGCCTTTACACTTTTACCATCAATACAATAAAACCCCCAAGAGTTTTAGAGGTAGTTTGCATTAAACAGCAAAATAAACTGTTTAGAGATTTCTTAGTGAAGCAATTTCCTCAGTGAAGAAATTTGGTATCCAAAGAAATGTTTTTTAGAAGGGAACTCTAACATATGCCTGAACAATTAATATGAGATTTGATTAAAATATCTGCCTGCCTAGCAGACAGATTAAAAGAAAACCTTATTCCAGAACTTATCATAGGTTTTACAGGAGGCAGTATCTTCTTCACCATAGCCTCCAGAGAAGCCCTAAAACCAGAAAAGAAGAATACTTGAAACCAAGCAAATAAAACAACAAATCCAAAGGATTTGTTCAGCAGTATGCACTGACTAAACTGGCACAGGGCCTAACAGCAGAGATAGTATTCCATAGAAATATTGGCAGAAAGCTGAGAATAAGATGTTCAGAAAAAAGATACCAGGGGGGAAAAATAAAAAAGAGAGAGATGAGTGGTTTTTTTTGATGATGAGCTGAAGACGTTTAAAGCTGGATACAAATCACCTCGTCTGTCTATACTGAAAGCAATGACCGGCACTTACCAGGGAATAAAGAAACGTTACCAATAATCACATGGAAAGACTTTACACTCCAAGGTGAACCAGAGAATCCACAGTGTTATAAGTCTAGATGCAAGACTTCCAATCCTGGAGGATAGGACAGTATTTGCTCTGCTCACACTATTCTGCTGTTCTCTCCTGCCAAGCACTGTCTCCCTCTCTGGCCCCCAGCAGTCTCCAGTCCTTCCTCCCACCTTCCCTTCCCAAGGCTCCTGGACCAAAGCTGCTGTCCAAACCACTCTGCTGTGTTGCGTATCCGGTTCCCACGAGCTTCACCTCCACAAAGATCATGATGCCTTGCCAAGCTGCTGCAGGACTTGGCAGGCTTCTTCTGGAACAAATTCCAAATTATCTCTGCACAGGAATTCACCTCTGGAATCTCTCCTTGTCCTAAAGCCTGCCTGCCCAATACCAGTCAGAGCTGTCAGAAGCTAGCAGAAGCAGACAACAAATACTCACTTCTAAATCAACTGCAAGAGTCAAAAGACTAAAGTGCTACCTCTCCTAACCTACTCTGTCAAAGGCTTAAAACCCATGCATGTCTTATGATGATAACACAAAACATCTAAATTCAAAGGGTCCCCACTTGGAAAATAAACACTGCATGGCCTTTTGCCCTTTCTCACATGGTTCTGCTGCTCTGGATTACTGACACTTGTCCACATTAGCTAAGAGCTTTCAAAGTCATGTCAGGATACATTTCACAAACACCTTTCCAGCAGCAACCCCCTACAGCTCTGCTAACGCAGCACTGCTGGATCAGTTCCCTTAAACCAGCATTAAGTGTTGTGTGGTTGGTGCCACAGATTGATCTGGTTTGCGGAGTTTGCCTTCTCTGCACTGAAAGAAGAAATACTTCATTCCTCACCCTTCCCAGTGAAATTTAAATGGCTGTACTAACACAAAGATCATACACTGCTGCCTGCTCTATGTTCCAATTACAAACAGGATTCTCCCCATTTCATGCTACAAGCTCATCTATACAGGTACTGCTTGAAAGAAAACAAAACATTTCTGTATTGGCAGAAGGAGGGAGCAAAATTACAAGACTTCCAAAGTAGCCTAGGCCATTGGTATGATTTGTACAGCAGGAAATCCCACATTTCTAAAATATGTATTTACATGGTGTTTGGCAGACTGAGAGAAAATGTGATTTGCTCACACACCAATTTAAAATAATCTATTACTTCAGTGGGATTTTACCTGAGATACAGCATGCTCTTAGTCAGAAAAAAACCCCAAGGAAATTATTAGGGAATCCCAAAGCTGTTAATGTAAAACTAGATATAAAAGTCCATTTCTGCCTCTGAGCCAAGCATCTCTCAGAACAGCCTTATAGATACCTGCTCTAATATTTCTAACCTCAGCTATTCTAGGTCTTTAGAAACTCCATTCCACTCTCCATCATTATAAACCACATCATACACTCCTAAATATATTAATGATTCTGTTCTCACCTATACTAGGCCACATCAGATATATTTTCTACACACTAACAAATCAATGATACCAGATTACAAATAATTAAGAGGTTTTTTACATTAAAAAAACCCAACACTTTTTTCCCCATGCTGAACACTTGTGAGCTGTACCATAGTTCTAAATGTGACTCAATGCTATACGAAGAACAATGGTGACAAACTGTATAAAACCGCGGCAGTGATCGATGGTACTTTACACAATATCTGCTTTTCAGTAGCAGCATTCTGAGAGTGAAAAAGTGCTTGCACAGTACCAAGCCTTGTACCAGTTCGTGGGAGTTACTACCATTAAAAAAAGAAAGAAAGAAAATACAAGAATTCACAAACTTTATTTTGCTATTTGAGTACGTATAAAGTCACTTCTCATGTGATGAAGAAAGCTTGGTCAGCAAAAAGAGCTGTTAGTTCTGAAGACTAAAATGGCAGTATGATTGAGCTACACAGTATTTCAACAAGCAAGAAAGGCTATAAACATGTTTTTCCCAAGTGTACTTAGGTACGTTTCTCTCAATCCACCTGGCAAGCATGAGAGTGAGTAAAACCACCACTTCTAGAAAAGTTTACAAAGAGCCTAAGAGCAACTCAGTGGGTTACACCAGAAGGACTGTCATAGGGCAGCACTGTATACAGAAGATGCACACAGCACACAGTCCTGGTTACCCTAACTTAGGATGCAGCCCTGGGGAGGCAGGTGATACCATGCCTGCTTTTTGCAGGCAGGTTGCTCCACTGTGCCCAAGGCCGCCAGAAGTCACATTGGAGCCCTCAGCACCATGCTCACCCCAGCCACCAAACCTGACTAATGCCTGGCTTGGTGCTGCACTGACCTGGGACTGGCAGCCTCCAGCTGGCACTTTCCTGGGTGCAGCAGCCCTGTGTCTGCTGGCAAAAGGCTCAGCAATTCGTGGTTCTGGGCCTGTGTGTGCAGGAGCACCATGCACAGGCCATTTCAGAAATAAACAAAACAACTCTGCCTTGGTTTTCTCAGCAGGAAGTTTTCATTTTTCTGCCTCCTAGGAAGTTGTGCAGACAACTGACAGAAGGTAGAAAGTGCTCCAAAGACAGGAAAAAAAGCTGTGTTAATCTTATCTCTGAAAATAAAAATTCATTTATTTCCCAGGTAAGTGCTGTAAGAGAATTTCTGCAGCCACAAATTGTGAGTGGCAAAATGAGAAGTCTTTCATATTCACAGTCTGTGGTATCCCAGAAAGTTACTCAGCATCCTTTGAAATAAGTAAATAATGCAATCTGTTTATAAAATCTTTGCAACTTGGTTCGGTTCTCAATATAGGATGCAATCCATTGTAGAGAACCATGGACTTAACTTATCCTGAGAAAACAGGATAACCAGGACAGTCTGACAAAGGGGTGCCACAGGCTGCAGAAGTCAAATGTGCTGGAAGTAGCAGGAAACTGCCTGTGCCTCCAGATTTGTGTTCATGCTCTACTAGGTTTTTTTTTTTTCTCCCCACTGAAAGCCTGAAGTACTGGAATCAAGGATAAAAAAAAAAAACAAAGGAGAAAAAAATCTAACTCCATCTATAGTAACTGTGAAGAGCAGTAGGAAAAACACATGGCTCAAGGATACATTTCCAGGTCCCAAGTGCATGAGCAGGCTCTGCAGCCTCTTCCCACTTGTCTGTGAGTTCCCTGTCCCTGTTCAAGGTCAGCTCTAGCCCAGGTTCAGACTGCCAGGAGACAGCTGCGATGAGAAAAAAGCCTGTGGGGATCCTCCCAGGTGGCTGGGCTTGTGTCTCCCCCACGGTGGGATCTGCCAGGACTGACAGCCCTCGCTGCTCCCCTTGCTGGGTGCCTGCCTGACCGGCCTTCCTCGCTGTCACCCTGGTCCCAGCTCATCCCCACGCTGGGCAGGCCACTCCTGTTGCTCCCCAACAGCATGAAAGCATCAAGCTGTGAGAAGCAAATGCACTTAATTTTGAACTCTCATTTATTATCTTTGGCCTATTACAGGAGGGATTGAACCTCCAGAGTATCTCCTTCAGCAGTAAAGAAAGCCCACTGCAGACAGTATTGCCTGAGAAACAGAAGCGAAACAAAAAAGAAAGAAAAAAAACAAATGCATGCAGATTAACAGACCAAGATACATTTCATAAAAATAAGAAAATAAGTAGTTCATGATAGGACAAAAACTTGCACTTGCAAAAGTCTCAGCTCTGACTGCTTGCCTTTCAGAAAGTGTCATAAAGAGGCATTTACTGAAACAAATCCCGTTCTTCCCACCCACATCTCCTGACAATTCTTTCTGTGACAATAAATAAGACAGGTCTATCACTCACCCCATTTTCGATTTCTTAATCTTCTATTCTGGCAAGGAAAATATTTCTCACATACCTGAAAGGAATAAAATTAAGGCCCATATTCTTTGCAGGGGGCTGACACAACTTAGTTGAAATCAGCAATTGACAAATTATCCTACACTTCTACTGATGGCACAAGCAACATGTTGCAATCCATATTAAAAAAAAAGAGAAAAAACAATAGAGGATAACTTGATGTGGAGCTAGACCATGACATTATCTGAGCATTTATTCTTTTTCATATACATCTAATTTGATACAGTCTGACTAGATGATTGCAAGTTGAAGTCATGCTGCTTACATCTTTCTCTCATTGCCAGGTCTGCCACACATAATAAAAAGTGTCAGGCTTTCCAAATACAGTAAAAGTTAACTGTCAGAGTAGTTCACACTTAATTAGTGCACACTTTGTGCAGTCCTTAGAAGCTGCACGGGGCTAGCTAAATGATAACTACCATTATCATCATCACAACTAACCAGCAGATAAAACTGCATCATCTTCAGCTATTACTCTTCTGCTTGCACTGCAGTATAGACCTGCTTTTTAAAAAAAATTATTTTGACTGGTATTTAGGTCAGTGGGAGCCACTTGAACTTTCGTGAGTGGCAGGACACCCAGACCAGTTCACAGGAACTTTAGCATAATTGGGTGGATGTACAACCTGTGTACCAAAGATATATGTCCAAGATTATCCAAAAAAAATGCATCTGTATAGCTCTAAGTCAGCATGGATTCACAGGCAAGTGAGACCTACTTAATGAACAAACTATTAAGTTTTGTAAGCAGAATCCTTTTGTTAGCACTATTCTGCATGCACACGTACAGATATCTGATGTAATTAGCAAAAGCCAGCTTAAGTGGTGACTGAATAAAGGCAATTCCCTTAATAAATATAAACCCTTAACAAATGAATAAATGTCAGGAAAAGGCAAGGGTGGATGTACTGCAATGCAGAGGCACCACACCCCTGGAGAGCGCACCAGGTTACCTTCTGACAGTGCAGTTTCGCATGTGGCCATACACAGTTTCTCCAGCAACATCTACACAAACATGAGCATTAGTAACTCGGAGGTACCAGCAGCATTAAGCCTGCAGAAGGGCTAGTAACTAGATCAAATATGCTTTAAATGGTAGCCAGAAGAGGAATTGACATGAAAATGAAATACATTTAGAAGGATCAGTGATTCCATGAAAGAAATTTATCCAGACTGTCTTTCATGTTTTGTAACACAAAACAGATCAAGCAAGGCTTTGCTTCTGAAAAACACAACATTCAATGAATACCATGGCACTTGAATGCTGACTGGAGAGATGTCAGTGACACCAGAGAAGCAGTGTCTTTTCTTCCTCCACCAAAACACTGTTTGCCCTACACAATAGCTAAAAAGTCTTTAAAAAATGGCTGAGTGGAACTCTTTTACCTCCTACCAAGGATATGTATCATGGACTATGTGCTTCATCTGCCTTACAGGAATTACACAGTATATCGATTCAGAAGTATGCTGATCAACCCTTGGGAAACACTATCATATTGTCAAAGCATTCCTTAGCCCTTCCTGCATCTATTTTACACAAATTGAAAATCTGTGTAACACACAATCTCCGAAGAACTAAGAGGCAGCCTTAGCCGTACCCCAAATGGCCTGAAAAACAGTCTGTTCTTTTTGTTTGCTCATACCAGATGCATTCTAGTGGTATAGCTGTGCCCCTGCTACGTGTCAGGATGTGAATTATAACATCCTCTGTCACCCAGCCTGCTCAGAATGGTTTTTCTGTCACGGGAACATAGACACAAAGGTGTGGAAGGGGAAAGCAAAGGGACTGTAAGCACATGAATACAGGAAAAAGCCAGGACCTAGCCCTAGGAGAGATGGAAAATGTTGCTGGGTTGTGTCGCAGCATACAATGGAATGTGTTCACCCAAAGCAATTTAAAAGTGAGTGGTCTCCAAAAGTGAAATTAAGTATCTTTGTTGTGTGGTTACTGCCCCAAAATACCTTCCTTTTTGAAGAAAACCTTTGTGTCAAATTGCTTTTTAGGGCAAAGAAATTACTAGGAAGACAAATTCAGCCTTGTCATGGGTATGACCAGGTTGTTTTGGCAGTTAAGTCTAATGGAAATCTAAAGCAAACAAGCCAAATGTGCAGCCACTCTACTTTGGAATTAGGCTTTGTTTGAAATGGGGTGGGGAAAGGAGGTGGCAATAAAGCAGTGGCTGTCAAATTCTGCTTTTGGACTATTACTGCAAATTTAACCAACCAATGCAAACAGATTACAATGAGCCCAAAAAGAATTTAAAAGCAGAAGCAAAAATCAAATTAGTGCTTAGCCAAGTGGAACTGGATGTTACAGACAGCTGCTGTTTAAGAATATGTGTCCATTTATCCGTCTTGCTTGGCTGTCCCCCAGTGTGTTCTTACAAAACACACACAGCTAGGGGCACTACTGCCAGCCAAACTGGAAAGGTTCAGTGGTGTCAGTATTTTGCCTGTCAGGTTAAAGCTCATATGCAGTCTGGCATCGGGTATTTTGACCTTCAGCTCCTGCAAAAGAACCCCCAAACCCTGTCCAAACTTCCAAATGCCAACAGTTGTTTTACACTTCAGGGTTCCCAGAACATGGTATTGACAGTGTTCATTACTAACACTTGCATGGACCAGATTTTTCTAGTCCTTCCCTTCCATTTACAATTTTTCCTTTGAGACTGAGCTGTGAATGTGAAAATGCTTTAGGATATTCTGCAGAGCTCACCACTGTGCTTAGTGTTCTTTATTACTTACAATACACTCAGGTTATGATCTTTCTCATAATTTTTCCAGAGTATTTAAAATTCCCTTCAGGTATTTCAGAAAATCCACCCACAACGTGCAAATTGCCTGCTTAAGAATTTTATGTCTGCTTCTTGTTTTCTACCAGTTTCATACTCTTAATAGAGAGGGTAATATGCTATCAATTTATCATGCACATTCATCTGGTTTTTGTTTTGTTTTGCTTGGTTGTTTTTTAAATCTGAAGCAAGATACTAATCCATGGTACTCAAAATAATTAAGAGAAAGGAGAAAAGGTCAGCAGTAGATTCAGACATTCAAAATACTTGACTCCAGAAACAAAATCTCAGTGGGACCCTGAGACAACTGGCTTTGCTAAATACCCTCTGCAAGATAAAACCAGAACAGCTTTCCCACCTTCCCGTTCTTCCCTGGGACCACAGCTGGAACATTCACTGATACTCAACATTTAAAAATCAAAAAAGAAAATATCTAAGTTACTTTAAATTGACCCTTAGCATATGGACCTTTTTTATGCAGCAATTTGTTGCTATCTAAATAACCACTTGCTTTTGGACTCATTATCATATACTTTCTGCTCCACCAGGAGAAAATAAGACGGCAAAGGGAGAAATGTGTGCATCTTTTACTCAGCAGGAATATCAAATCAAGTGTCAAATTTACACATTCCCATTTCCAGCCTCTGGCCCTCCAATGATGTAAAATCTAACAAACTGTGTGTGCTTCCTGATTATAAGCAGCTCAAAGCCAACCATCGCAGCCTATTCTACTGGGATGAGCTGAAAGCAGTAGGAAGAGCTCATGAGATTCTAGACACAGTAATTGGTCAGATCTGAAATCCAGGGCTAAGACTTCTTCCCTTTCCTAAAAAGTACAGACAAACCTGAAGTTATAGATGAATACTACAAAATCAAAAGTAAAAATAAGTTTCTTATGCTGACAGCATTAAGCTAATTAGCAGGGAGAAAAGGGGAAAAAGAAACTCAGCAACAAACCAGTAGAACTCTATGATGAGACTATAAATATTACATTGAGGCCCACTTCAGTAGCTGAGAACTAGCAGTTTTGCTAAAGATCATATGTTTTTTCCCCTGAGATTTTAACAGGGCATGGGCACTGCATCAGCAAAACCATAAACACCAGATCTTAATTTTAAATTAATGCAATTTATAATCTTCAACTTTTATTCTTCTTCATCTAGAATGAAAAGATTAGGTAATATGAACATCCCAGAGAACACAGAATATATGTATTTGTATTTTTTCTGCTGCTGTGCAACACTTGTGTGCCATACAAATACTTGTTTGCACACACACATGCACAACATAAGAAAACCTCAGCTTTGTTACTAGTTTTCAAATTCAAAGAAAAGACAAGACATCCTGTTGCTGAATATGTCTCAGTCTTGACTAGAATTTGTTATTACAGCAGAATGGCCTCAGCAGCCCTGAGCAATGCTATTATCCCAGGTCATCTCATCAGTATTCATTTGTGCAAGGCTGGAATATTCGCTGATATGTGGCTTGCAGTGTCCCACATTCAACACCTAAAAATCAAAAAAGGAAACATCTAAATTACTTTAAATTGATCCTTTTTCATCCCCCTTTTTTCTTTTTCTGATGACCAGGGATGCAAGAAAACAGATAGACTGGCTAATATTGTTTAGAATATTTGCAGTAACATGCAGGTTAATCATCAAGAAGCTCACCAGAAGGAGAACTTTGTGTGTTTGTCAGTAGAGAAGCTGCTAGAAAGCAGCTGAAGGAGTGACTCCTGGTAGTAAAGGAGGACCATGAAGAGGAGAAGAGGAAAAGGAAGAAAAGGAATGAACCAGCCAGATGGAAGGATGCAAATGCAGCTAAAGGTCTGGCAGAAAGAAATGGATCAGCAGGTGAGAAGAAAATGTGGTGAGAAAAACACAGGGAAAAAAAGACTGGTGGTAAGCAGAAGCAGACAGCAGCAGTAAAATAGAGTAGTCACACAGGAGGAATCAGTCACAGTAAAAAGGAAGACCACTGGGCTGGAGAAATGACCTGGAGCATAAGAAAAGCACAGTCCATAGTACAAGTTCTGTTTACATCAGGAGGATCTTTAAACTGCTTTAAGGAAAAGCAAGAATGCCAGACGAGATTGGGGGGCAAGGGGGGGGGAAGTTTAAAAAAAAAAAAGCACCAGGCAGGCTAAAACACAAAAAAATTCTGAACATTTATTTCTGCACCACCCTACTCCACTAAAATCAGGGATCTGGCACAGATCAGGCTGCATTTCTTGACTGCCAAACCGGTTTAGTTTGAGATAGTAACAAGGTAACATAAACTCTTGACTTTCCTCCTCAGAAATCACGGCAACCAGTGATCCTATTGTGCTTTGTTATTGCATAATTGTTAAAGAAATGCTTTCCGATGCCCTGTGAGAGGGGGTACTATCTCGAAAGCTCAAAGGGATTGTTCATTTGATCACTAAGCACAGTGTTATTCCAACCACTCATGCACGCAGAGAATGCCTCTATTCTTATGCTCCCCTGAGAGCTGAGATCATCTGAGATATGTCGGCTACCACATATAAAGGCTGAGGTAGAACTGCTGGCAGGACATTTTAAGTGAAGTATTTTCACAGACCTGGAACTTCTCTTCTGCCTTTTCGGATGAACTCGCTGACCACTGGGCTAATCTAAAAGGTGTGAGGATACAAGCAATCCTTTACTTAAGAGTTCCAGGCTCGAGACCTTGTGTGCTGAATGGTGAAGCAGTTCTAAGAATGACAAAACAGATACAGATGTGTTTCTAATCCCCATTCCATCTGTCTCTCCCCAAAGCCGTTGGCAGAAACCTAAAAGTGCATTTGATCCAAGGTTCTTAGCACAAGCAGATACTAACAGATGAGGAAAAAAAACCAAAACGCCCCCCCCCCCACCAAAAACCTCCCAAAAAGCCACACTCCAAAGCACAAGGAAAACCCCTCCACTCAAAACCCAAACACTAGACTAAGCAGCTGTGCACAAAGATAATGTAATTAGGAAAGAATAAGGTTATTCCATTCTTCATTGTTCTACCATCTCCTATACAACATTTATTTCTTATCTCTTAAATTTTGTTTTATAATATTTCATTCAAGCCACATCCTTGTGATGCACTTTCATGATTCCTGAATTGCTTTGTTGAAAACATTAAGTTGTTTACCAGTAATCTCAAAAATGAGATGCTCAGCCTCTTACCCACAGGTAAGTTAATAAAAAAATAAACCAAACCCCAAACAACAAAACAAACCACCTCTGATTCACACCACTTTTAGCACAAGCAGCATATAAGCAAGAACTCCAATTGGTACTATGTGCTAAAATCTACAGATAATTATACACTTTCCAGCTTACACTTCAGAGAGACAAGGAAATTGCCTTTGCATCTCCACTGTGTGCACAGTACTGTTCTCTGAATTAACACACAAACCAGCACAGGAATTAAACAGATGAATGTACAGAGCATGAAAGGACTTAAATATGCTTTATCAAATTCCTCCCGCTAATCCAAGCTGCAATTTTATCTTCCCCTCTGTGGAAGACACAGCTTACTAGCATGGTTCCTAATTTTTGTGTATAAATAACGTCCTTAAAATAAATGCACTATTGCAACCACAACATTTTAAGGAGATCTGAAATGTTATAAAACCCTACACTCAATACAAATTAACTGCAATTTTCAGAAAGATGTGACCTCATTAGCAATTCTACAAAGAAGAAATGTTAGGATATTTCACTCAGATGAAAATGTCACTATTTGCACAGATTTTTTATTTAACATTATAGGTAACAAAAAAATACAACTTTCCATCATCCTGAGAACCTCCAGATCCCTTTTTATTCTCTAATTAAAATAGAAAATTAAACAACTAAATAAAAATACCAGAACTATCAAATATTTACATATTTCCTCAATGAAAATGAATCTGCTAAATTAGAGGGGTTATATTTTTATTTAAATCAGGATATTGAATTACGAATCTTGCCTTTAAAAAAATACATGTCTTTATATTGCAGTGTTGCATCACAATTATGTCAACACAAACAGACTAATAGAGAGGAAGGAGAAAAGGCTCTAATTCTAAATAGCTCCCTATGTCAAACTATCTTATATTCTGACTTTTCTCACAATTCATTCCTGATAAAGAACATGATTATAATACTCTGAAAATACACAGGGAGTTGACTAGAAAAGCTAGGTATTTGAACATGCCAGTAGTGGTGGGGTGACACAATGACTAGCCAAAGCAGTGGGTGATTTTAAATAACATGCTGGTTTCAAGACATTCACTTCTGTTTTCTTGAGGGGCCAGCTCCACAGCTTTCTTTTTCTTATTTTCTTTTTTATCTTGAAATTAATTTGCAGGAACATTTCAGTCTCAAAAATCCTCTAATACGGTACATTTAGGTAGAGCTAAAAAGGGTCCTTTTACACGAGAACTAAGAAAATACAGTAGAAAAGGTCTCATATTTTCACTGCAGGAGACATTTTTAATCAGCACATACGTTACACAAAAAAACTCCGTGGGTGGCAAAAGCGTAACTCAGAAACCAGAAAGATATTTGCCCTTCTTCATAATTATTCAAAACTGAACAACAAATTACAAGTCAATATAGAAAGATTGTTGGGCTGAAGAGAGGAATAATTTAAAGGCTTGCCTTCGGGGAGCAGTCACTAGCAGAGCTGTATTGCTACAAGTATGACTCTGCAGCTGTAACTCTGTCAAGAGCAGCAACAGCATTGAGAGAGGCTGCTAATGAAGCACACATCCCCACAGAATAATTGTGCTGTTGAGATTCTGCTACTGAGTTTACCCACGTAGAACAGGTTTCATTGTGAAACCGAAGTTTGTCTGCAAAATCTAGAGCAATTTGGTTCTTGTCTTACAGTTAAGAGCAAAATACTGCTTGGTGTAAAAGCAGTCTGACTGGCAAGGAAACACCTACTCTCAGAAACAGGAATTGGCAGTAACACATGCAGAGCAACCTTCTTATGGTCTGATGTTTATAGATCAATAGGCTCAGTGAGGTCCAGTCCTCGACTGGGTGCTCCTGCAGTATGAATTGTGACTGAAATAATGCTGGCAGTGAGTCTGCATTTGGACATTGGTACTTTAGTAACAGAGGGAAAAACACCCTGTGCACCATGAAAATAATGAGAGCAGCTGAAAAGGTAAAAGAAAAATCCCAAGCATGAATATATTTAGAAATCTCAACTCCCAGGCTTCTCACTTTCAGAAAATTGCTCAGTTCAATCTCACTGACCACTCCAAACCACATCCTGAAAACAGGCCACTATATATAAATTACTACAATCAGGTGAGCACTGATTTTAAAATAGATGCCAGATTTATTGTTGCTGGCATATGGAAACAGAAGTCACATCTCTCTGCTGGAGCCTGGGGGAATTTATCATCAAGGGAAAAGTCACAAACAGTTATTTTGCTCAGTCTTCTGATTCTCACTTTAAGCCCAGATCCACCAAAGTATCTCGGTCAAAATCTGGATAGTATTTCAAAATGTTAATGCATGTTCCTAATTCTGATGAAATTTAGTGAAGTTCCTCAATTAATTTTCACTTATTATTCTCCCTCTCTAGGCCATGCAGCTCATGATAATGTTGGCCAGCCACTGATCTGTCAAAGCAAGGGTGGAAAAATTTGGTGGAAAAGGAAGAGGGAAGCTCTTATTTTTCAGGGATCTCAACAGTTTGTGGTTTTGGTTTTTATTTCAAGCAAAATCATTCAGGAATCTTGAAACAAATTTGCCTTCAGATCTTCATATCAGAATTATATATTCCAAAACAGAGCAGTAAAATTATTTCAAGAAATTTTGGCAAATATATCAAAATAAATAAACGTTCAGAATTTATATTTAATGCTGACTAGGGCACTCAGGCTTGTTGTATAGTTAGTATCCAGACATCTATTGCCTATTTTGTAGTAGATTTCCTATGCTGACAAATGCAGAAGGAAAGTGATACTACAGCAATAAAATCTGGAGACCAAACAAGAGGGTCTCGTGGTCATTTTAAGGATGGCCAGTTTAGATACAAGACTGAACATGATACACAAAACAAAGGACAGCCTGAAAGTAAGGGAACAGAGTAACACTACAGCCTGCTCCTGCCATAGCCTTACCTTAAAAAATGAAATACTTGCATATTTTACACCTGATGAATAGGTGAAGCAACAGGTGAAAAAAAGGGGACAAAAATTTACCATGTCTATAGCTAATCCTGCCCAAAAAGGCTTTCTAAAGAATTCAGTTCACTCATGACAATAAATGTCACAACTGCAATTAAAACTTGGCCCATTCACTTCAGAATAGAATTATCTACTCCTATTTGACTTTGGGTTGCACGACATCAGTAGATCAGAAAATGGAAATATGTGCCTGCCTGAAGCTGCCCCAGTGGCACGCTCGATGCCTGATGTGAAAGACGGCTACCTCGAACCTGCTGGCTGAGCTGACGGCTTCAGGTACTACAGATCAGCATCTTCCTCAGTAGGAACTTGGGTATAACCATAATCTTGGTAGGAACTCAGGCATAACCACTGCATGGCTCCATTAAAATCAGCAGAGTTGCTGTGTTGAAGAAGCAGGAGGTCCCATCAAGGCAAACAGAGACACCACATCCTGAGAAACATTCAGGGAAGCAGGCCTATTTCAAAGGAATCATTTGTGAAATGTCAAGTATTTCTTTTAGAAGCATCAATATTTTAATTTTGTCTCCACTGAGTCCAATGAAATGAAGTCTATTTATTGTAACATAACATGGTGGCTTAGTTAAGTGTCTAAAACCTATCACTTTTGTTTCAAGAGCCCATTCATCTACTTTTCCACGAGCAAAGGTTAAAAGAAAATCCTATTACAGATACTTCAGAACAGAAATGAGAACTGTTGTGGATTTCTTTTATATGTTGACTCTTTCTATTGAAGTCACTTGAGATAAACTTATTTAGAATTATTTCTTAACAGTCCAAGCATATGTTTGTTTAAGCAACTGAGTTTAGTCTTTAAAATTCTGATTTTTACTGCAGTCCTCCTGCAGTAGATTAATATGATGCACAGAAGAAATTTTAAGATGCTACAGAAAGAACCAAAAAGAAAAGAAGAATTCACAATGGATGACAACTACTAGAAATCACTCAAACTAATTTAAAGTGGCTGTTTTGATGGAAATACTTTGTATCTAAAAATGGTTCCTTCTAATTAAGTGGGACTATTAAAGGGACTAGAAAAGGCCAAGCTTTTCATTGGCAACAGGGAAGGGAAGCATAGGGAAGGCTCTAGAGAGGGTGCCTGCTCTGAACAGCACTGGAAATAAAGAGCAGCATTATCATGGCTGTTCTCTGCTCCTTGCAAGGCTTGTGAGCGACTGCAGTCTTGTCGCCACCAGGATGTTTCTGTACAAGTACCAGTGTGTGCACACCAGTAAATACTAGTCCTTTTCACTTCTATTTTCCTCATCAAAAATGGATTATCTCAGATGTGAATTTCTGCTCTGTTCCTCCTTGTCAGCACTTAAAGGGCCACTGTCCCACCCCTGAAACTGAGCTATTGCACAAGCGCTGCTGAGCTATGTGTTTGAAGGAGTTAAGCCAAACCACAGGCAGCCTTCTCGAACAAATGCGTAACAGAAAGCCATAGCTTCAAGTACGGGTTGGATTTCCTGCCTGACAGGGTACTGGAGCCCTGGAGCTTCACAGAGCTCCAGAGTACAGCGATGGCAGTGCCAAGGGGAAACTGACACATGCCAAGCCCTGCAAATTTTCATTCACTCGTTCAAATGCTGTGCATTCCTTCTTGCTTTCACTCTCCACCACCAGCAGAGTCATTTTCAGTCTTGTGGACACAGTTGCAAATGCCACGCACGAGGCTGAAGCCCAATTCAGCACCGGAATAAAAATATTTTGTCAGGGTCACCACCAAAACAGCTTGCATAGCATGTTTACAATAGCTGTCATTCTCTACTTTCATAATCCTTCACGGTGGGCTTCTTGCTGCTTGGCTTTCCTTCCAGAGCTACACCCACCACACACCCAGGCTGATATTTTCACAGAACTGCTGCTGGACAAGAGGATGCAGCTACAGTGGCTCTCTCCCTGCCCTTCCATACTCTTTGGGCATCAACCTGAACATAAGAAAATCCACAGGTTTTTCCACACTCCAGCCTGATCCTTTAATATTGGAAGGACAAGTCAATGGATTTTTGATTTTTAAGCTCAATTCACTATCTTTATAGTTTTGGCAAAGTCAATAGAGCTTATCACAATATCATGAGTGAACATGACTTAAAGGGGGGCGTGAGTGGGAAGCGTCATTAAGAATCCAACCCAGAATTTCTTAGGCCCATCAGATCCTGGCAAGGAATTGGAATTTCACCTGTTTCACAGCACACTGGAGGGGAAGCATCAACTTAGCACTGACATACAGTATTTATGAGGGCAAGATGTTTACCTCTGTATCCCCTTTTTACCACGATTTCTGTCTTCTGCATTCAGATAAGAAAAAATCTGGGTTTGTATATGTCTTTCATGATGTGTGCTACGGGCAGCCTAATGGAGGCCAGACACACAACTAGAGGTAACTATGGGGTGCAGACCATCAGCAAAGAGCCTCTTTCAAACCGGGGTAACTGACTGCTTAAAGTCTGAGGAGAATCCATTGTTTTTGTACAATTTTTGCAACAGGACATTATTCTGGCTCAAATCAGGTATTATGGATTTTACCCAGGAATTACATAATGAAATTCCATAGTTTCTATTATGCAGGAAGCCAAAGTTGATGACTTTCGTATTACTTATTTTTTTAAAGACACAGAAGTGTTATCAATCTTAGCTGTTGTTTTCATATTCTCCTAACGTATGGTACAAAAACTCCTTCTAGTTCTCTTCTAGCCACTGCATTAAAAAGTGAGTCATGTTGTAATTAAACTTTAACAACATCTGTTTCAGCTAACCCGACAGAAGAGCGGTTGGCCCACAGAGAACTATTCTGCTGCTTCTTTCACTCAAACCAGAACTGAGTGGTTATTCAGCCTCAACAAAATTGGAAACGGGACAACAGCAACATTTCAGCTCCTTTCCCCAAAATAAGGATCTTTCAGAAGCACTTTTAATTCATTTACAGATAAAATCCTGCCTTAACCCAACTGGATGGTACATAAGAATCAGTGACAGAGAACACTAAGGACTTCTGTGCACACAGAATACTCTCTTGGGCTGCAGCCTGCTAACAGGACAAAGATAATAAAACACACTGGGAAAGGAGTAATTTGTTTCATGGCTAGCTAATTAACCATAGGCCTCAAATCACCATCCAGCAACATGTGACATTAGACCACCCTTCTTCATCCTCACTTTTACAATTGGATACAATGCTTGTTCTGGGTAACAATAGGATGGTAAATGCCTATTGTGCTGCCCTCCATCTTGCATACAGACTCACTCTTACTGAATAAACAAGGGGGGAAAAAATCACCAGCTCCTGTACATTGTATAGCAAGCATTAAAATCATGAATAAGTCATTTATTGTTAATGTGCTGATTAATTACAGCAAGCACAGCCCACCACTGCTAAAAATGCAGCAGGCATTGCTCTCAGCTCCACGCCTATGCTAACCACCCAAGTAACAAATCCAGTCCCTATGATATTAGGAAAACCCAGACCTCTGTTTTACATGTTGCTTGCATGTGGTACATACAAGAAAAAAATAAGAAAAATCGTACCAAATCAGAGTTGTTAAAATGCCCTTAAGTGCTTGTGCACTAATTTTGCAGCAAACATCAATGGCATACTAAAGGTAATCTTGAAGACTTAGTTTATGCTACTGTAGGACATTACATTACTTAATTAAAGGCATATTAACTAATTAGATGTCCAAGAGCTACTGTTACTGTTTAAAGCACCAGACTGCTGCCAGGAAATAAATAATGTTTGAATGCTACTGTTAAATAAAGAAAATCCATAAAAATGAGCCATAACCAAACCAATTACAGAACTAATAGAGAAGTTGCAAATATCTATACATTATAAAAAGCTTCAAACTTTAAAATAACAAAACATCCCACCAGTTGGCCAGCTGCTGCCTCTGGACTCCTATAGGTCTCTTTCCACCTCAGCACTTCTCCAATATTCATCTTCGCTTGCCCATATGCAAAAACTACACATTGTTTGCAAAAACCACTTTATGATATGTGAGATACGCAAGTTTCAGCCCTTTCCCTAAAATAAAGATCTGCAGGTGGGCATAAAATACCACACCAAAAAGGGAAAGCTGTGAGCTGTACCTCTGAGACCCAACAATTGCATAAAAAATAGCAAGTGGGTTTTTTTATTAAAATGTAAATCTATTCTTTCCATCTCAGAAAGCTAATCCAGGGTTGCTGTTGTAATTTTGATAAACCAGTGGTCTCTGGATGAAAGCAGACAGGCCAAGTCTTGCAAGAAACCAGGAAAAGGAAAGAAGGCTAGGGAAAGTGGAAATAGGTGGATAGCTGGAAAACCAGAATCATTACTTAGCTTATAATGAAAACCGACAGGACACTAAATTCCCCCATTTGCCTCTCAGGCAAGAGGAGGTAACTGCACCATGGTAATAACACCTATTTTAGGACCATTTGCTGTCCCACCAGATTGATTTTTTTTGTGTGTAAGCTTGCCATTATTTTGCATTAATGTCATAGCTTGTATTCCACAATTGATTGTGTTACAATGAAAGAAGCTTCCCAGTAAGGTCACTGAACTGCAATAACCTTCAGCTTTTAGCCAGCTCTTGACAGGACTGCATCACCTCCTGATAAAGGCATTGTGCCTTCCAGCTCCTCCCTTCACATTCTTCCCCCTCTTTTTCTTAAGCAAGAATCAAAAAACAAAAATAGGTACAAGAAGAGTGAAATCTTTACAGATGTAACATTCAAAAACATATATATTCCCACCTTTATAAGTATATTCTATAAGACCAGAATACAAATTCTCTCATTTTCCCAGACAAATTTTATAGACCATCAGTAAATCCTCAGATAAAGAAAAAAACTCAACCAGAACAACCCCACAACCAAAGAACCCAAACTGGCATTCAATACACAGCATCCAAAAGTTCCCACGTTTGGATGCAGTGGGACTGTGTTAAGGCAGACCAACAGTGAGTGTGACTAGGTCTGTCAAACCACTACAGATGGAAGTCTCACAGAGAGAGGAGCTCTTCATCCCACGTGGGTTTACACAACTCCCAACAGGACATTCTGTGTGGGACACAGCAGCAGGCATCAGCATAAGCAAGAATCGGGGTGAGTCAGGGCCACCATGGAATTGTGCTGAATGTACATTTTCTTGCTCTATCTCTGAGCTCTGCACACAAAAAGATACATCAAGAGGTACCCAGTACTGCAATTTGAAACAGCAGAATGGCAGATGGTGCTGAAAAAGCCCTACAATAGGATCTCTCCTCTTAGAGGGGAAAAAAAATGTGTTCATTTTGCCTCTTTTTAGTAAAAAAACCCAGAGAACAAACAAACCAAAAACCAAAGCCAACCAAACAAAAAACTCACACCAAAAACAAATAACCAAAGCAAAAAACCCCACCACCAAACCCAAACAACAACAAAAACCCAACACCTCACAGTACAACTTTAGGCGCACAGCATGGATCCCTGGAAAGCTCTAAGCCAGAAGAAAAATGGCCACATCCAGATACGAGCTTAGACCTGATCGACAAGATAGAAAGAAAATGAAGCTTCCTGTTTGACAAGATCAAGTCTTACTCTATCTTCCTAAGGAAGATGTTTTTTTACTATGAGGGTGGTAAAACACTGGAGCAGGTTACTCACAGAGGTGGTGGATGCCTCATCCCTAGACACAGTCAAGGTGAGGTTGGACAGGGTTCTGAGCAACCTGATTTGGTTCAAGATGTCCCTGCCCATGGCAGGGGATTAGGACCACATGGCCTTCAAAGGTCCCTTCCAACTCAAAATATTCTATGATTCTATGACAAAAAGTTAGCACACTTGACTTTCTTTTCCATCAGAAAGGGGAATATATTGTTAATATACAACAGTCCTCCCAAGGAAAAATCTTGCTTGTAATTTTATGCTAGTTCAACCCTATGGAAAAAAAAGTATAAAGTGTAATTAAAAATCTGCATTTGTCATTTTCCAGGTTAATGTAATAGGGGCTAAACCAAAGAAAGAAAGATCCAGTCATCCCAGTGGTCAGAATGAAAGGCAGATTTCCCCCCTGCTTCTGCCTGACAGTTGTAGCGTAGCATTGGATCAAATAAACTTCAGAAAATAATCTCTGGAAGTAAGGTGAAGAGTCCCCTCCTGATCCATTGCCTTAAATGCATAGCACCGTACCCAGCAATTTCCTTCTTTCCCCTGGACTGTAATTCACAATCCTTTTCTGACTACATACTGGTTGCAACAGAGACCATGTTGACTACGTGCAAGTTCAACAGAAGTTTGTAGCAAGCAAGACATTCTAGCTCCACATCACAGATGCATATTCAGTATATATCAGACAACAGAACTCTGTTGGATGCCACAAGAAAATCCTTTCAAAGGGCAAACAAAACTAACTCTTGTCAATTCAGAATTTCATAGTTGCAAATGCCATCACTGTGATGTCTTTTCTCTCCCATGCCCTTACCCTTCTGCTTCATTTCTCCATTCCATCTTCCTGTATAAAAAGTTCATTGCCTTTGAGAATTACCTCTCTGAAACACAAGACACACCTGACTCATTTGCTTGTTTCATAAAGCAGCTAGTACGATGTGGCTTCATTGTTCGCAAGGCCATTTCATTTATACCCCAGTAAAACCCCAAATATTAAAGAGAAATGCAAAAAAGCCTTCTGGAATGGTAATTCCCAAATCCAACCCACAGAGAGAAGAACAACAGGAAAAGTATGACATTTATGTGTGTTCACAAGTGGCCCTTTGCAGTAGTGGATTAAACCTTGCTTGAATCTACAAAGTATGCTACCAGGTCTAGCAGACTTGAAAGAGAACCCCACACTTGGCTCCTTACCACCGTGATGTTTTCAATCAATAATAACATGTTTGCCTCCAAAACTGGATCCAGCTGATAGGGACTGCAGAAACCACATTTACTCTGAAAGGAAGCATTTTCAAAAAAACCCTGACATATTCAAATGGTACAGCTTCACCAGGTATCTTCTGTAAAACAATTCTTAGCAACTGCATCTATTCCATGCTGTCCACAGCAGAGAAAAGTTCCCGTATCCTGAGAAGTCATTACTGTCACCTGGTGCATGCCAACACTAACCTCGGAGAGTGGGGAGACAAGCACAAATCAAGAGATTTCTGTCTCCTTTGCTGCAGAGCCTTGGACCTGGCAGTCCAGGCGCCCTGGTGGCTGCCAGGGCCTGGCAGCTGCTGCCACCGGGTGGCTCAGCGCAGAGGGACAGCCAGCGCTGTCGGGGGACACGGCTCGTCCCAGCGCCTGCTGCGCGCCCACGCACCAGGACAGAAAAGGCAGGCCACTCTCAAGGGATGCTGCCCCGCTTCAAAGGGGGCTCAGAGGCTGTGTCAGGCTCCTCTGCTGCCTGTGCTAACCTTTCTGTAGGGGGTGGCACTGTCCAGAGAAAGCTGGGGGAAGGGATGTCTGGGGAAAATAGTAAATAAGTCACAGAAGATAGTGATCTCTGTGAAAAGGGAAGACACTGCACCTGCTCAAAGAGACTGGAGGCTATTAAAAATTCTTCAGAAGAGGGATTCTAGTCAAAGCTGGAGCTATGAATTAACCAACTATGGGTGCATACTTGATGCTTGGTATAATTAGCATCACTGGGGAAAAAGAAGAAAGAAATGAGGGATAGCTTGAAATAGATCAAGCCAGAGTGAGCAGGATCTCTAATCATTTAAGTCACCGAACAACAAATAACTCATCTAGGGAAAACTGCTTCAAGCTTATCCTTTATCCCTGTAAGATGTAATAGAGTATTTTAAGAAATTGTCCAGAACTGCAGGGAAAGGCACACACAGCAGTCATTCTCAAGACACAAAACTTGTATCTGTCAAAATATTCTCCCTGATCCTTACTACAGTGATTTCACTTGCACCTTCAGTCCACTTTGATTTCCTCATTTGACCAGGGTAAAAGAAGATTACAGACTCCATTTGCACCATACTTCCTCTTTTTTTCTCCCCCATTTTGACCTTATCTTAAAATCAAAAAAACCCACACCAGACTGTCATTTGCAAAGTGGTAGGAGGGTTGATATAAGATACTGCAGTCTGACTGTTTTGGGGTTGGAAAAAAATTTTCCTCCTTGTTATGTCGAGTTATCAAAGGTTGATCAGTGTCTTATCTCAGATAACCAGTTCAGTTCACAGATTTGGAACATGGAAATATTTAGCAGTTTGTTAGTAAATTATTAGCTTTAAAGACCATATAGCATACTGCATGTTGACTTTCTTCAATTAGTAAAAGAATGTGTTGATACAGGGTATGGATCATTGGATGTTGAGTTTAAACCTACCAACAGTGAATTCCACGGTTAATTCCCATCTCTAGACTCACAGTTCCCATGTGGACCACAGGCTTGACTAACTACCGGATTAGCTCACTGGTACATGGGAGCAGTGATCACAGTATACAGATGTTTAAATGCTTGAGATTTTGCTGGCAGAAAGAGGCAGATGGAGATCTCCTTGCTTTGCTGTCTCCATCATTCTTGCAGAAAGAAAACGAAAGCTCTGCTCTGAGAAAGGACACAGCTTGAGATGCACATTACACTGTGCCATGGGGCTTTCTAACCAGTAATACTGGATCTACTGCAAATAATTGGCAGAGCAAATAGCGAGGAAATGAGGTAATAGCCTCAGCACCCACTTAATAAAGCTGAAAGCTAGTTCTAAAGTCCACTGGTGGATTCATCAGACACTAGCACTATGTGATCAGTGTTGGAAACATTCATGCCAGGAATTCAGGCTCATGTGCCAATCACACTATATTATCTCACTGAGAAAAGATGAATTGAAACAAAGCCAGTTTAAATGATTTCCGTATATAGTGAAAAAGACTAATTATCCATGCTCCATTCCTTTTGTACTTTGAAAGAAAAAAAAATCGTTACTGTATTTAAAAATATTTCGCTCATCCAAAAGTTTTCAAGCTAGTCATCCTTAGTAACATCCACATGACCAGCCTTCCCCTAACCTCTCCTGCATTAATGTTAAGACTACTGCTTCTTTATTGGAGTTCTATTAGCATAAAATCAACCTAAAGTTGTAATAATAAGGTTTCCCTCATCAGGAAAACTTTCGTCGCCCAGCCGGTGTTTGGGCACAGGAACAGGCTCTGCAGGCAAGTGCTCATAGCAAGTGCTCAAGCCTGACAGAGTTCAAGAAGAGTCTGGACAATTCTCTTAGGCATATGGTGTGATTCTTGAGGTGTCCTCTGCAGGGCCAGGAGTTGGACTTAATAGTTCTGATGGATTCCTTCCAACTCAGCATATTCTATGATTCTAAGATTCCCGGTCTCTTTTCCAAAACTTAATGCAGAAGAAAAGGTCAAATGTGGCTTTCAGATTAAATAATAAAACTATCAGCAAAACCTCTATGGAGAGCAGGAAAGGGATTCACTGAAAAATACCAAGAGAAGCTCATTTAAAACCTAGGCCTCCAAGAATTCTCAAAGGTCATCCAGTCTATCCTTCTGGCACAAGATGATTACATCAGCTTAGACAGTTACTTGTCTAACCTGTTTTTCAAGACCTGCAATGATGAATCTGCACACTTTCCAGATGATGTATCATAATGCTTTAGTATTTGTTTCTGTATTTCCCTTCCTGACATTTGATCACATCTTTCTTTTTGCAGTTTTAAGAATTCACTGCTTTTCCTGTCCATCATGGATGGAGAAAAGCTTATATTCCCTTACTGCATAAACCTTTAATTTTGCTGAACACTTGGATTCAATCTTTCTTCTCCTCAGAGATTATTTGTTTCAGACTGTTGGTCGCTCTTTGTTTTCTTCTTGGTCCTCTCCTCCATCTTTCCAGGTCTCTGTGGGACTGTACAGCCTGCACTCAAATACTGCACACCAACATTAAGTAGATCACTAGGACTTTGTGGGAATTCTCTTTGTACTAACACATCAAATAACATTTTCCACTTGTCCTAGTAACTCACCAAATACTTCATTATCCTCTGAAGACTGCTGTGTTAGTCTGGCTGCTTTTGGACTCTCCTTAGCTGCTTCCTCCACCTTGGTTTCAGCATTCTGTAAAACAAACATTTACTGAGATTAGTTCTCCTTTTATAGCTCTCAAACAGAAACACTCTTCAAACTTTTAAATTATATTCTTAATTACAGAATCATTAACACGGGTGGTTTTGTTATCTTTGCTACACGTATGTGGGTTTGCAAAATAGTAAGGAAAAATACTCTCAGAAAACCTGGATTTTTTTTTTGAGCCTGTTTTAATCTGACTAGACTACATAAACTGGAGAGTTAGAAAAGACATTTAAACAAGAGAGAGATCTTAAATCATAAAAGTCTTGTAAGTTTCCACCTTTCTGTTTCATATCTAATTTTATTTCTATTGACATATTCCATGTTGACTTAGTGAACCAAGAGATCAGAACATAGTACACAAATATTCCTCCTTACAGAGCAAAGGCAAGTGAGCTAGAGAGAGCTTATGAGCAGCCAGCTTCAAGTCTTTAACCAATTCATGTACTTGACTGTTTAAAGCACAAGTACTTTTCTATTTATGAAAGAAATCTGCCCATTAGCTATCTGGTACTAGACTGGGCCCAGAGATAAAGCAACAGCTTCAGCACTTAACTTGCCAGAAGTTAAAACATTTCATTCCCTAGCTAGAAAAGTCTGAGGAAAACATAAGCTGTGAAACACTGAGTTTTAAATATTTATATTACTACTAAAGAAAAAATAACTCATGTTTAAAAAATATTTTACTTTAGTACTCAAGAGAAACATATAAACAAGCTTACAGCAATGCAGACAGTAAACTGCATAAGCAGTCAGCCATTGAATGATGGATATGAAATGACTGATAGAATATTAAATATTACTGGAAAGAGTTGACTAAGAGTTGAGAAAGGAATAAAAGAGAAATGTTGTATGCCTATGCTTTTTAAAGGATACATATTGCTCTATTCAAGTACATGCTCATTTGGAAGACTCTGTGTGATGTTTTGGAAAAATACAATTTTTAAACTCTGATACATATTTGAAAATGCTGCTATACAATCTGTTCATGAAAATTACCATCTCTGCTCTCAGAAACATAGCACAGCTCCAAATTTCTCTTATTTCCCCTTATTAATAACAATAAGGAAGGTGTAAGAAGATAGGTAGATTAAGTTTGTTAACCTCCCTATAGAACAGGGGAGTGCAAACTTAAGGCACATAAACTCAAGAGACTTTGAAACAAGACAGCAAGAATTTTGAGAAAGAAATGAAAGATAGGCCTAGCAAGCTTACTGGTGTCACACAGCAGCTGACAAGAACTGGGAAAAGCAGAGACAGAGAAAGTGCTTCAGAGGAAACTGCAGGTCCTTCCTGAAGCAGGAAGCACATGCAGAAGTGAAAAGGTTCTGCACTCCCTCAAGGTACCAACCTGAGTGTGTCCCATGCAGAAAACCCATCAGCTTGGTACCTCTCAGAGCTGAGGAGGGAAGTCAGTTTTAGCAGATGCTCACTCAGTCTGGCTTAACTAGTGTCCCTCGGGAAGACGAAGGGACCCAGTCAGAAACCAGCAGTGGCTATACTGGGAGACAACTTGCTTAGGGTAAACAACTTCACGATCAGCACAAATAACTGAAGTCCTGGAGCCACCCAGTCTGCAATGCTGTCCACTCGGACAAGGGACTTAGGCTAAGGTCTGTACTTGTTGACAGGATCACCCATATTTAGAGGCCACTGATTCAGTAAGCTGCATATTGGATTTGGGTTCTCCAATCTATTTTAGTTGCTTTATAGGGAGCAGCAAATCAACTACATCTTTGTTGTACAGAGAGATCGAGAACAGCAGTCAACTCTGAAAAAAAGCAGAAGAGGACATCTGCTACAGGAGGGTAAGTCAATCCCAAAGGCAAAGAAAAACACTAAAAATTGTGTCAATCGTGCATGGGACAAAATGAATACATTTAGAAGATCAAAAGTTCAGGGCTTTCCCAAATGAAGGGGACAGCTGAACTCCTGATCAGAGCTATTGCTCTAGGCTTTGTAAAGGCAGTGCTTGTTAGCTCCATCTTTAATTGTATTTCATCATATGTAGTGTATGGTAGAGCTGGTGGTACAGGAGGAGAGGGATTGCTGTTCTTCATGCTCTTGTTCCCCTTGGGAAACTGCTGGAAGTCTGTAACCTGCTGCAAGGCATCAAGAGCAGTAGCAACAAAACACTATCCAGCAGACACTCAGCTGTGTCTGTGAAACGCATTGTCACTCCAAGCTCTTACCGGGGAGATGCTTGCATCCCTTACTTGGAAAACATGGTTTTGGCAGTCTCAGGGAAGTTAGAAAGAACTCTGAGACATTTTGGTTTGAGTTCAATCACTGGAAAGAACTACACAGCAGCTGTGCTGTCTGCTCCCTACATAAGGCACAATGTCGGTGTTGACAGAAGCCAGCTCCAAGATGTTGACAGCAAAGTTGTGTGATGTATCAGCCTAAAACGACAGTGTATGGTTGGATATAATCCTGCTTGGCATGCCTTCTTAACCAAAATGCAAACTTTCAAAAGACTTCTTTTGCTTTATTTTTTGCATGAAGGAATCTACCCAACACATTATTGCTGGCACATATAATGCTTATATTCCCAAAACCAATACAAGACAAATCACTGCAAAAGAACAATCAACGATCCAGACACTGCAAAACAGTCAAGGCTCGGTCAGTTGCTTGATTCTTTTTTTCTAGGGTCCTAAAAACTTTTAAGTGTCTCTGTCCTTGTAATCAATGAAGAGAAAAAGTGAGAACACATTCCCTTACACTGCCTGAGCTGTGCCAGAAGAGACTCTTTACCTACAGAAATAGTGTGCTTGTGGCTGGTTATAAAATAAAGGCCCTTTGTACATAACAGTGTAAACGTAACTCTATCTAGCCCCTTCAGGCTGAGTACTGAATGCAATTTCAGAAGTGATAGAGAAAATAGATTCATTTTACAGTATCAGTTCCCAGGAGAGTAGATATTACCTGATTTTAGTATGAAATAAATATTATATAGGCCTAAACTCACAAAAACCGTCTCCCTAAAAAGCACCTCCTTTGCCACTCATGTTCCAAAACACCATAAAATACCTAAGGAGCAAGCCAGCAGCTACTGCATGGGAACAGCTGGTGACAGACTAGAACCCCTTATATTATTTCTTAAAGCAGTTTCAAAATGAGATGTGCATATATACTGCAGTTCTATGTATGTGAATATGTACATATACAACTGCTCTTGATTCAGACCAGATAAAAATTAGAATTGCCTTATAATCTGCCCCAGTTTTATAAGATATTTTTGGCCCAACTTTCCACTGTAGCTGTTCTCTGGTGCCTTACGACTCAGTTCACCTGTTTTCCCATTATCTACCATGTGCATACCATAGTCCCCCTATTACACATTTTAAAACTTTGATAGGTAAATATACAAATAACCAGTAGCTATCAAAGTATTTTCAACAAATGAACAGCAATATCAAAAATGTTTTGGTTATATATACAGCCATTAGTGCAAGAAGAGGCTACTTGTATTTTGCTGCTATCAGTGCCTACTTAGATGATCTTTACTTATATGGGAAATATTAAGAAATACTGAGTTACAGTGAGCTGTATTCTGCAGGTACTACAGTATCAGGAGGGTTAAAAAGTGCAGTGAGGCACATTATATTTAGAGAAGCAGCTAAGTCCTCAAGGAATCATAGGCCTTGGAAATGGAAAGTTGTACTCTAGAGTATTCAAGGCAGCTTTTTAACTACCTTGCCATTTTTGTTACTAGTTAAGAAGGGCTTGTTTCTTTTCCTTTAACCACAAAGTTATGACTCAATGACTTCAATTTCTAAGTGGTAAAACCACACAGAAAAGTTAAAATTTCTCATCAGAAATAAAATGACTATTCAAGAAGTGTTATGTCTTCATGAGAGTTAAAGAAATTCAGTGTGAAGCACAGATTCACATTGTCTGTGCTTTCATTCCTGCCTTTTACAACCTACTCCTTTTTCTTATTATATATATTCAGCTAGTATGTTTAGCTCCACTCCAGCGGCACAACTGAAAACAGCTAAAATTTCCTTTATTTTCAGAAAAGTGCCACAAGGGCATCAAAAGCTGCAGCAAGACAACAACAGACTGTGAGTGCATGAGCAGCTGCTTTGGCAGCATAGACATTTCTCCAGTTCCTTGTCTCATTCATTCCTGTCCACAGCACATTACCTTCCCTCCACAAAGCCCAGCAGCACTGGGGGCATGGTTAAACACTTGATTCTCTCCCTGTGCTATATCTACAAAACTAAGATAAACAACAGACACCACCTCAAAAGACAGACAAGAGTTTCTAGTGGATAAAACCAGAACTGACTGGCAATAAACCTTCATTTTGAAATAACAGAAAAAGAGTAAGGCTGCAGGCAATAACGATCGGGATAATCTAACCCATATCTATAGCAGTAGATCATACTGTTCCATTCCTGCAAAACATTCCTGACTTTCCACTTCTGCAATGACATTCCCCTGAATTCTACCATGCAAGGCCACCTTTCATGTAATATTCATAAAATGTATGTATGATGTTCAGGCTATAGTATACCTTCAGGACAATCTCAGTCTTCTCAGAGATAACTGATTTTCCAAAGAGTTCCATGGGGAAAAAGTAGGAAAATTCTTTAAAACATGAATATGTGCTCCTTCAAAATTGTGACAGTAACAGGACTGAGAGACAAGTATCAGTAAGTCTGTCAAATACACGGATGTTTCTCAAAACACCAAATACTGCTGCAATCAGCAGGGCAGGATGGAAGTCAATCTTAAGAGTTGTAATTTTCCTAGTAATTTTTATATTCTGCATCCCCATATTAAGTTTTAACAATGTTGCTTTCATAAAAGCTGGAGAAATTCCTTGTTACTTCTTATCAGAGACCTCAATCAGGATCAAAATTTTTAGCTCCTGTTCATTGAGAGGAATTTCTACACATACAGCTTAACACAGTGACACGGAGAAGATGCTGTGAACACTTATTAGCAGCAGGAATTCAGGGAATGGCAGCTGACCCTCTTCAGGTGAGCAGAGATCTCCTGGACCTGCATTAACAAGTATGTTCAAACATATTCTTGAATTCCACCACTAATTCTTCCTCAATGTGGAGATTTCCCAAACGCTTTTGTGTTGGTACAGAAACTCCCACACACACTAGCAAGCACCAGGCCTCTTGCACCGAAGGTGAATGGTCAGTTTTAACAACATCATACTGGCAGATCTGTACTCCTCAAACAAGACTACTGCCCGCATTCACAACAAGGTCATCCCAGGCTGAAGCCGGGCTTGTGCTATCTATACAGCTCCAAGCTCTTGAAAACATTCCAGGAACTCCCACATCAGTTTGTTCTTCAGTCCCCACCAGCCAAGAAAAGGATTCAAATTTTGCCATTAATTTTCAGTTAAATAAAATAACTCTTTTTAAACATCAAGCTAATCACAATCATTATCTCCAGCTTTCTATTATATCTTGTTTTCTCAGTTTAAGTTTAATTTCTACAGATTTTTTACATTCAGTTTCATTCATTTTAAAATGCAAGACTTACTATATCCTCTACTTCATAGCTTCCACAAAATTCTGTATGTAATTATTTTTACACTCCTGTGCATGTGTCAAAATCTTATTTAAGGTATAAGAAAGAAAAAAAATTGACAGGGTGATGGAAAAAGAGAGGGCTAGAGTTTTCCAAGGACAGTTTTCCTTTCCTCTCAACAGCACAGTGCTACTGCTGCTGTCACCAAAGGAGAACTTCAAAAGAAGTTGCAAACAAAAGGATTCTCATCACTAACCCCCAAGGCACTTCGAAAAAAGTCTGAGATGCCTCAAACACATTATCCAGGTCTTTGAAGAAACGAATGCAGTCTATTTTGAAATCTTAAAATACCAAGGGGTCGAAGTAAAACACACTGAATTCCAACTAAAAAATTTGCTACATTCCGCATTACAGTTCCACACTATTTTGCTATGTGTTTCCCTTCGTTCATGAAAGGCATTTAAAAACTACTTTTGTTCATGAAGCTTCACAGATTTCACAGAACATTCTGAGTTGAAAGGGACCTACAAGGACCATTGAGTCCAACTCAAGCCAATGGCTCATACTGGGATTGAACCCATGGCTTTGGTGTTATCAGCACTCTGCTCCATGTTCTTCCAAACTGGGTTAATACAGAGACTGTCTCACCTTTAAATGTTCCTGACCACACTGGGGTTCTCATATTTTATAACTGAGGTCTCTTCAGCTCAAAATGTAACAGATAAAGACAATTAATGGACCTACAGTGTGCTACTAGTCAGCTTTCACTAGTCCATACCGTATTCCATTATGCTGAAGAGGGAGTTTCAAGCATGCAATAAGAAGAAAATGAGGGATTACATTACTGTGTCCATACAACTGACAGAGGCTAAAGGCATTTGGGAGCAAGCTGTTAAAATGACAGTGTTCATCTGGGAAACAAAACTAAATAAAAAACCAGGTCAGACAGCCCTGTGCAAGATTCAAGACTTCTGCACTAATACTGTGAACTGAAAAAAACCAATCTCAGATACCCTGGGCATAGGGGCAGAGAGAGAGGAAAAGCTTTGTGAGTGACCTTTTACTCTGTAGGTACTCTAAGATACTGCCAGAATCAGGAATCATCATAGAACAGCAAGGAATTTGCAGAACAAGTAAAGACAAGACACAAAAATCTGCACTGGGTCAATATTTTCAATTTCATGCAAGTTTCTTTAACTCTGTGCACATTAACCCTGAAACTGTACACAGGAAACCCGGATGTGAATCACGTAAAATTCAGACAAGTACAGACAGGGCTATGATTTCCTACTTCCTCTGCCAATCCCACCCTGGTCCTACAGAGCAGAGCAACCATCACCACACCAGCTGCACAAGCAGTGCAGTGGCGACATTCTATGACACTGTGAAGACCAATACAAGGACCTACACCCACACTTGAGAACACAGTGAGTGAGGCTCAACAGCCTCTGGAACACCTGACCTGGGCTAATGTTATTAAAGAACATGTGCTACCTGCTTTGAACTCAGAGCTGTTTTCTACAGCTCCACTGCAAACAGCATCTGGCAGGCACATTGATGGATGCAGCTCTTGACCTCATGAAACAAAGAGGAACCATAACAACACTCAAGGGACAAAATCAAAAACAGGTACTTTGTACATCAAGCACAAGAGCCCGTCTCTTTTACAAAAGGTATTCAAGCTGATTTCCAGAATAGTCTGAAAAGTGACAGCTGTCAATAGGGATGCCTTCACAGTCCACTCATCATCTTTATCTCATCTAAACTGAGTGCAAATTTACTGTCCTTTAAGCACTCATTTTAGCCACATGCTGAAACAAGTGCAAATATTTCACTCTTTTTTTTTCCAAGAAAAGGATGTGGTTCAGGTCATAAACACAGTCTTAATGCTGCAGCCTCAACCCTCGGTGTACCTCCTTAAAAGCTTCATAAATCCATCAAGCAATGTCTGTGTCTGACCCCAGCAGACTGGTAATTTTCAAATGCCACCACCTGAGGTCTTTCTGAAGGGTTGTAACAAAAGATTACAACAGAATCCTGTTTTCTTCACAGCTAATGAGATCCTGTTTTCTTCACAGCTAACTTCTATACTCTAGCATATTGATAAAATCTGAATTCATATATATATATCCAATACACCAGAAAAAGATACTAAACATCTGACTACTCTATCTATTGTAAAAGCACAACAGAGATGCAAAAACTAGCAACTAGGTACAGAATGATGCCCAGTAGTTAACAGGGAAAAAAAACCCCAAAGTAATTATAAAAAAAGTGCAAAATAACAATCCACTAACCAGGGAGAGAAGACTACAAATATTCTGGGCTTTTTTTCAGGTGAAAAATGCCTCTCAACCTCTTACATTGAACTTCTCATATCTGACTTCTCAGTTTGGCAGTTTGCAACAAATAAAAATCAAAAAGATTGCCGCATAATTAGAAACCCTCAGTCTTGAATCCTCCTCAGGAGCCTGTAGAGCGTGGCAGTAAATCGGTTGATTTGCAGCTTTTATCCACAGGAAGAGATGCAGAAGAGGCGGCAGCTGTCTGTGGGGAGTGGGCAGTGGCCCAGCAGGGCACTGGCTGGGAGCAGCGCTGCGAGGGTTCCTGCAGGGTTCTGTGCTGTGCTGCACAATGCAGCACTGAGCAGCAAAGAAAGCAAAGGCACCCACAGCTCTTCTACACTTCCCTGCAGGCAACCTACAAACAGCTGGCCACAAAGGAGCACATCTGGGAGACTGCATCATTCCAAACCATGATTCAGTGCAGCAGTTTCCCAATGCCATGATAGGCAGAGGAAAGGCTCTGGTCCTTTTCCAGAGTCCCACCAATCACTGGCTGTGTGAAGCTGCACTGCTGCATTTGCCTGATGCTTATGGTTGTTTAACAAAAGTAAAAAAAATGAGAAATTATGCCTGAAACAATGTCCAAATCTGGCTCATCACACACAAGGATGTCTGCACTAACCCAGGAACTAGAGGATACTCAGAGTGTCTTAAATAAGTTAAAAAAAAAAAAAATTCCATTAAATCTTATTTTCCTGCTTTCATTATCTTGAAGGCATTTTGAGTGAAATATATTATAAAATAAAAGCTGTTACAGAGCATCTCAGAAATATTCACTGTAAAAGTGTCAAACCAAAGAACAGTAAACAACTATCAGAGATAAACCTTTCTGCTGCATTACCAGCAAAACATCTTTTCTCGGCTCCCAGGTGTGAAAACCTTCTGGCTTTTGCAGTGCTCCGATTGAGAGCGGACAGGTATTTTTGACAAAAACCCAACACAGTTGATATCCTGACTCTGCAGCCAATGTTACCGTTGTTAACAGAAAACACATGAGGTTTCCCTTGTCAACATAAACTGTTGACTCCATCGGTCTGCAGGAGCAAAGTGGAACATGTGACTGTGGGGGCTACAGAGAGCTGAAGCGCAACTTGCCAAATGAATACACGCAGCAGGAACTCGGCACCCAACACGACAGGTTAGCTCTGCCCAGCTCCCCAGCAGCAAACCAGGCTGCAGGAAAGCCAGAATTTCACTTCTGGTATTTCATTCCTAATTCCATTACGTGCGTGAACCAGTCCTTCAGTATGCAAAATAATTACACAGAATATGTGTCTGGGTCATTTCCTCAACATGGTTGCAGGCTGGTTTGCTTGAGTAATAAAAATACCTTTTTAGTGCTTTCTCTGAGGTTACAAAAAGAAGCTAAAAACAGTAGACAACTTTAAAACACTTTCTCGCTGTTCTACTCACAGTGGGCAAGAGATACAACAGACTAATTCAAATCCCCTCTGAGCTTAATGAGTATAAAACACACTCTGAAACAATTGCCAGTGCACACCAAACGTGAACTTTCAACTTCTTTAATTTTCAATTCCAAGTCTTTAGCTCATGAGGAAAGAAAGCTCAAAAGCAGCAATGTAAAAAGCACTTTAAATTCAAAATTACATCCCTTCAACTCCCTAAGAAGTACCAACACATTTTCAGCATTTAAAAAGCAAAATTCACTTTTATTTGCCAAGAATTAAAAGGAGAATTAAATTTAACATCAAGCAGTTAATTTTAGAAGGGAGTTTTTTCCAGCACACTGATACTGCTTTAGGTCACTTGGAAGTCTCTAGCCTCATGAAGTGTATTTCTACGCCAAAGCTAAGAAAAACTGCACACACAAGTTGCCTGATACTAAAATACATTCTATTTACCTGCAAGATTTGTAGGTTCAAAGCAAATTCTGACCACAGTACAGATCAATGTTTCTGAACTGTGATAAAAGAAAATTAACAGATGTCTCTTAAATCTTGTACAAAAAGGGCTTAGGTTTTTTGGGGGGTGGTGGGTTGTTAAAAAGATGCTTTTGCCTTTCTAAAGTGGCAAGGTATTTTGAGCCAGACATTTCAGCTCCTCATTAGCATGAGCTCCTGCCAAGATCCCAACCTTGTCCCATCTCCATGGCATGTGTCCTCCCTCTTAACCAGCCCGACACGCTGGGCTGCTCCTAACGCTTTTTGGGCCCCCAAGGGGCGAAAGAGGGGCTAAAAATAATCCATCTTAGTAACATGAAGTGAGAGAAAGGGAGAAGACAGAACCAAACCAGCTCCTGGGTCCAAGCCACCACAGAGCCTCCCTTACTCCAGTCTGTATGGGAAAAGAAGGTTTGCTATGTAACGCTTGGTTAAGGGCAAAGCTGCCACCATAGAAAACGAGGCCTTCATGTGCATGTACCTGTCTATCCACCCAAGACAGAAAATTACTTTCCACTTCCCTGTTTGATTTAAATAGGCCAATGTTAAATGCATGATCTTGAAAGAAAATGAGTTTTATTGCTCCGTGCTCCCAGAATGAGCATAAGTCCTCTGTGTAGTGTAAATAAATGCACAAACACCACTTAGAAGAAAATATTTTCAAATGTCAAGATTTACAGGGTCAATATTTACACAATAATCAACACAACTGCCTTTTTCAAAATGTAAATAAAGATTTTTCTTCCGATAAGAGTTTTGAAATACAGTTGGCATGGAAGCAAGTTTTTTTTTTAGTTAAAGGAAACTGATAAAGGCACAAAACAGTTCGTATAAATGTAAAACAGTGGCATGACATCTTTTAACTCCCACTTAAGTACATTTTAAAAAACATCAAGCATATAATATGTGAAGATGTGAAGATAAGGAAAGACATTGATCATATTATCAAGGATCACTTTATCAATATAATACTGTGTCAAAAACAGTTCCTCTATAAGACTACATTAAAAGAAAAGAAAAAAGGAAAAAAAGAAAAAAAAACTCTAAAAAAATGCTACAAACATTAGATACAAAGTTTTATTGTAAAACTTAAGACTCGAATGCAGACTCACCAGGAATGTTAAGACACTAGGCAAAACTGAATATTTCCTTGATGGTTCACAGAACTAACCTCTGCCTTCAGCCCTGTTACATTTTTTCCAAGGTTCTTCTTGTCTGCTCATCCTGTGTCCTTTGTTTGTCAACCCATTCCATCCCTTCCTCACTTGTCTGTGGGTTGTCATCTCTCTCCCCCTTATTTTTCCCTTATTTTTCTCCTCACCAGCTTGGCCAGCCTAGTGGCAAAGAAGCTTTTGCGTGACTTGGTCAGGTAGATTCAATCTCTTCTGAGCAGTCCTTGACCCTCAGAGAGGGTCTCCATGGTTGTAAAAGCCAAATGCCTGTTGTGCAACCAGCTGTTGACCTCCAGAATCCATTCACTTCTTTTCAAGCCCTACACCCTCACTGGGAACATCAGGGAGAAAACCTTGGCTCCTGTGCCCTTGTTCCTCAGACCCAGGGCCATATGACCACTCTCAGGACCCCCCTAGCAGTATCAAGGGTGCACATTTGGAAGAGCAGCAGTAGGGGGTAATAGTCCAAGGATTTCACAAACCCCACCAGCATCACCACAACACCGTGGACCCAAATCTCTCTCCTAAAAGAGAAGATACATGAGAGGGAAAGACAGCATGAACAGAACTGTCAGTTGCACCTTACATAATGACCTTGGATATAAAAAGACAGGAAAGAGGGACCATTGTGAAGTATATGTTAGTTTTTAGAACCATATTAAAGCCTCCCAAGGAGTCTGTTTCTCAACATGCTTAAAAACCAGAAGTTACCTCCCTTTCCATACCTCACCAAAGACATTACAAGAAGTTTATCATCAGTATTAGTCACCTTGCAAATATTTTTTTAGATCATTTTAAGAGCTAGACCTTGCCCACAAATTCTCAGCAACTTCAATTCTCACACAAGTCAACCAGCAGGAAGCAACAGAATGATAAAAGCTAATTTTTGACTTTAAAATCACAGGAACAGCTACCTCTTCAGAAAGCCACAATACCATCCCAGGGATTTGTTCATCTGATGTCCAAGTATAGGCCCAAATCAAGCTGACCTTTCTTTCAGCAGGCCACTGTAAGCCTTTCAAGTAGAAATCAACTGCTAACTAACAGATAGCTGTCAATGGTACATAAATACAACTACTTACTAGAACACAGACAAATATCCTGAGAGATATTCCCTAAGAGACAAAGAATATACAATGAAATGTATGCAATACTTACCTGAATATTTTTTAAAGAGCAACTTCGGAACACCTATTAAAATTAATTCACAGTTTTGCTTAAGAGGCTTGAAGAAAGCACAATGAGGATCCCTTACTCATTTTTCCTGGTTACCTTAACAACCACAAAATGCAATATCTAAAGAGGAGATTAACTGATTTCAGAAATATTCTAGCTGTCAGTCATTTTTCAAGAAACTGTCTAAACTGAACCAGAAAGACTGTCATAAAATAAACATCTCAAAACAATGCACCTAATTAACACTGAAGCAATAGAAGCCAAGTCAGGAGAATGTCAAAAAATCTAACCAAAACCAATCCACTCCAATAACAAGGAAGAAATTCCACAGCTACAGAACACAAACCCCTCAAATTTTCACAACACAAATAGAAACTGCTCCCATTCACTGCTTGCTTTGACTTCTGCATCCTTTATCAGGAACAGAGGAGCAGAACCCTTACTGGCATGGTCATTTCCCTCTCACAATGTTCATATGCACTAAACATGTGATAGAGCAGCTTTGGTGGGCACCGGGAGTCCAGCCAGGGTCAACCCACCACATTTTCTGAAAACAAACAAGGTAACAATGCTTCCCTCCATGCTTTAAGCCAACACAGAGGCACTCTCACAAAAACTACTGTGCAGAGTTACAATCACACCAATATTAGAAGAAAAATGGACCATTATAACACATATATGAAGTTGCATGCTGAAATACTAACCTACACATTCAACAGGTGAACTTTCCCATCTCAGAAGGGAATAACTAAGTCTCAGAGGCAAAATATTTGGGGAAAAAATACAACAAACCCAATTGTTTACCCAAACTTGCCAAGAGAGATGACATTTCAATAATTTATTTTCAGCCTGTTTAAAATGTCTAAATTAGCATTCAAAGTGTATTGACCACTGTGAGAGGGAAAACAACAACAAATCCTGAGTATCTGGATGTTAACCAACAGCAGAAGCCAATTTCATTTGTTGCCCCACAACTGGTACGTGAAGGTCCTCTAAAGCTAGAAGTAAGCTACAAGGAAACAGAGAATGCATTGTTTCAGTCAGAAGCAGTAATATCAGAATATTTATGCAGTTGTGAGGTAAGTACACTTTAATGAGCACCTACTGAAAACTCAGTCAGAGCACCTGATCACACTGCAGCTTCCAGACATTTTAAGGGCTGTCACTCAGAACATGACCTCATCGGGTTCTGGCCACCAGGCCACCCACTGGTTTGTTATACCAGTTGCACTAACACCTCCACATTTTAGTGCCCTCCTCTGGAGCATACTTACAGATTGTAACATGAAGATGTGGGCATATCAGACATGCAATGATTAATGTTTTTCCAAAATTCCATAAAATGATGTGGTGAGTTTCTAACAGATATTAGTGATTTCATATGCAAGGAGTACAGCTGAAATGTTACTTCCCCCCATAAATCAGTAATTTAACATGTTCCTGCCTTTCAGAAATAGTCATCTTGAGTTAACTACTGCTGCTTACCACACTGAACTAGTGGTAAGACAAATCTTGAGAGCCCAAGGAAATGACTCACCCAGATCTCACACTCAGCGCTCCTTCAGCCCCAGGTGACACCTGATTCATCAGCCAATACCTACTATTACTCACCTGGAACTAGGGAAGGTTTTCCTGTGGAGTTAATTGCTGCCATTTCTGTACACCACAAAAAAAGGACTGCTGTCAGTAAGCATCTATCCAAAGTGTCTTCAGATGGCCAATATGATAAGATACATGCTCCAGAACATAAATGGCTCATAAGGCTGCTCTCATACCTTTTGAAAAGCATGAGCAGCTAGTCTAATAACTGAGTAAGAAGGACCCCATCTGCACTATACACAACCCTGTTTTTCGGGAACACTTCGAGTTTTGTTGTAGGGACAGTATTGTTTTAAACAGTTGTAGCTACCATTTTCCAAATAGACAAAGAAATATTTAAAGAATATATAAAGAAAATAAACCTGAAAAAGATCAAGCAATATAAATCTCCAACTGACTGTAAGATGAATGTCCATTTTCTCTAATACCAATGTAAACAAATATCAGAAGTGATGACATTGAAACACTCGTGCATGTACAAGCAGGAGAAATAAACAGTTTAAGACCAGAAATACAATCTGAGCAGCCAGCTTATCACTCAGTGAGCCAAAAACCAAATAGAAACTGTCATTTTAATAGATCACAGAATCATTCAATATGCTGAGTTGGAAGGGACTCACAGAGATCATCCAACTCCTGGCCCTGCACAGGATCATCCCCCAGAATCAGACCATGTGCCTGAGACTACTGTCTAAACGCTCCTTGAACTCTGTCAGGCTGTGACCGCTTCCCTGGGGAGCCTGTTCCAGTGTCCAAATACCCTCTGGGTGAGGAACCTTTTTCTAAAATCCAACCTAAACCTCCCCTGCCACAACTTCAGACTGTTAGCTTGGGTCCTGTGACTGGTCACTACAGAGGTGATTCAATTTACCAGAGTTTGATTCATTAGTGTGCTTCTGGTAAGAACTCTGCACATCTTCAGGAGAAGTATCGCATTGAAATTCAAGAGCGACGTTTTTTTTTTTTAAAAAAAAAAGGGTGATTTAAATAAGTGCTACTTTGCACTATTTATAGTCATCATCTGTGCAAGCCCCAGGCTCTGGGGGGGAGCATGAAGCACTACCAGCAAGCACACCTATTCACTGCCTGGGAATGTCTCCAACTCCAGGCAGGAGCACTTGCTCTTTTCTTCAACTTCCACCTTTTCCTCCAGTGCCTAATTTTTAGATCTTTACTGTTTTATAGCTATTTAACAAAACAAAACAACAACAAAAAAAAACCCCCAAAAACCAAAAACTGAAAAAATCCCCACCAAACCCAAGACAACAACAAACAAATCAAACAAAAACTCAACTGACAGCTCAGCCAGACAGCATCGCCATTTCTTCTGTGACCGCTCAACATGAACTCTGTACTGTTACAATATACAGGCTGCTATCAATCTGTCAAGACTTTGTAAATACGTGACAACGGTCCATCTTTCTAGAAAGGTTTCAAGAAATCAAGGAACATCATACAACTAGGAAGTGCACTTCACACCTCTTTTATATGTGGATTTGTCCTGAAAGAAGAAGGCCTCAGTATTTTTTTTTCCAATAATTCAAAAGTGCAACACTTCAGCGAAGGATAAAAGACTGTCAAAGGTAGGTACATTCTGTACTCAACAGAAACCTCTGCGTTAACACCGAAGGGGTGATAACGCATTGGTAAAATGAGACATATACTTTATACACAGCATTTCAAATGCTTAGCTGTTTTTCTCTTTTTTATTAAAGGCAGATGACATAACAGTTTTAACAGTAATTCCTCTCCACGGATAGAAGGTGTGTGGGAACAGCCTGCTTGAATTTATCAAGGGCAAATGGTATCTGACTAACCCCCCGATAGTCTCCTGTGATGAAATGACTGGTTTTGGGGAGGAGGGAAAAAGTATGACATCATATCCCCTGACTTTAGCATGGCCTATGACACAGCCTCCCACTCCACCCTTCGAGTCAAACCAAGAAGATAAAGTCTGGGTAAGTGGAATACAAGGGGTGGGTAACTGGTTGGACCACCATGCTCAGAGGACGGCAATCAACGGCACAGAGTCCAGCTGTCAGTCTGTCAGCAGCAGCATCCCCCAGGGATCAACACTCAGGCCAGTATCATTTAATGTCTTTATTAAAAACCCAGGATATAATAAACTGGGGGACTGGTCAGTACACAGAGGCGCTCTTCAGAGGGACCTTGGCAGGCTACAGAAGTAAACAGACAAGGATCTCATGAAGTCCAATAAATGCACATGCAAAACTCTGCAGCTGAAATGGGTTACATCCATTCACTAGGATCGGCAGGGGCCAAATGGCCTGAAAGTCACTTTGCAGAAAAGGTTCCATTTATTTTTTTCATCCATTCTAGTTAAGTAACTATAAATGGTTGCATTACAGGTGTTTGGAACTGATGAGCAGCTCCTGAAGTACATGGCAAAGCCAGGAGCTATTGGCAAATAGGTTTAACTCCAGTTCTCCTGAACCTGGCCATATGAGAGAAAAGAAACACATGAGTCCCTATCGAGCAACAAGAAGAGGCTTTGGAAGAATAGCTATGTAAATTGTGTGACAATTTTTCTCCTCTTGTTCTGCTTTGCTTCTTCTGTAGACTCCAAAGATACTTTGCTCAGAGTCAGTACTCCCACCAGCAAGGACTGCTTCCTAAGAGAAAAGCTGTGGCTAATACATCAGTTTCAAACCACTTGAACAGCTGATGACAAAGAGTTACAGAAAAACAGGAGCTTGACTGAACAATGAAGAATTCAGGACCAATTTCTCTCCAGAGGGAAGGGTTTCTGGGCTCAAAACTAAAATGAGTGAACTGTATGAAAGACTACAGAAACCCTCAGATACCACACTCTCTCAAACATGGGCAAAAAATTAAGTCAGACAGTACTTGAGAATTATACCCCATCGAAAATGTGAAGAGACTGTACAATGCCAGGAAGAGAAATCAACACACACTTTTACAGAGATGGTATCACTGGGTTTGTTTTTTTCTTGGTTTGCTGGGGTATTTTTAAATTTTCATAGGAAGAACAAGAAAATAAACTAAAAAAACAATTGTCATAAGCGAATAAACCAAGAAATTTTGCACAGTTGACAAATTACGATACTATTCACATGACAGTGGCAATGCCAGTTACTGAAGAGCCCAGATAAATAACTTAAGATCAACTCCAGGCCATAATTCATTTCTCACTGATAAACAAATAACATCCTTGGATTCATCCAAAACATCATAAAAATCCAAGAAAATAATGATTAGATATGCCTGATAGATATTTATGGCACTTTTATAAAAGGACTGTGATAGTACTTCATTATAAAAAAATTATTTTTGCCCATCTTTTAGGTACTCTGACATAATGGTATCACTAACATAAGAACCTCACTGAAATTAAGATCTCCATAAGCCACAGTGAGTAAATCACACAGCCTAATAAGCTCATGTTACCTTCCCAGTGCAATAATTATTTACATACATGCACACTTCTCCCTATCCTCCGTGTATTTTCAGACGAAAAGGAGCCTGGTAATAGAGAAATGAGTTAAAAGCTGTAGGACTTCATAAAAGTTCAACAAATCATCTTTATCAGCATATGAAGGTCTTCGATGAAAAGCCCTACTGCTAGGTCATATTAGGTGTGATTTAAAGGAAAGGTTGATCACTTAAGTAGAATCTTTTTCAATACAAAAGCTCATTTTCAAGGCTACACACATGACCTTTCCCAAGTAACATTTCTTGAAAATAATCCTTAGAAAAAACAAATCCTTTGATAGACCACGCAAAATTAGAAGCAAAGAGTTAAAAGAAGAGACACACTTGAGACACAGTTCAAGGGAAATTTCTCCTTGTATTATCAACACCCAATCTATCCCCAACTCTTTTTGTTTGTTTGACCCTCAACTTTCCTCCCCCTGAAGGAAGGTACACATGCAAAACAAACTGGTTACACATGGAATCCTTTTTATATCTAGGCAGATATAAATACAAATACACACAAAAATATCAAGCAAATATTAAAATACACAAAAATACACACAAATATTTAAAACAGAACCTCCAGAGTCCTGAACTGAAGGACCATGACTGCGAGAATTATAAACTCCCAGCCAACCTGAACCTGTGGGGGACTTGCTTCTTCAGCTGGATCCCTTCAAGTTTATGGAGCCTGATGGGATTCATGCCAGGATACTCAAGGAGCTGCCTGATGTCACCGTGAGACCTCCCACAATGATTCTTCAACTGTCTTGGGAATCTAGAAAGGTCCCAGTTGACTGAAAGCTGGCAAAGGAAGCAGACACTGATCTCTTCTCTCTGTTGATCAGTGACAGGACCCAAGAGAATGGCCTGAAGTTGTGTCAGGAGAGGTTTAGTCTGGGTATTAGGAGAAGGTTCTTCACCTAGGTAGGTGGCTAGGCACTGGACAAACCAAGCCTGAGAGAGTTAAGAAGTGTCTGGACAACACTTTCAGGCACATGGTGTGATATTCTTGGGCATATCCTGTGCAGGGCCACGAGTTGGACTTGGTGGGTGCCTTCCAACTCAGGATATTCTATGATTCTATGAAATATATCAGGGTCCTTAATTATGGTATGGTATGGAGACGATGAGGTAGAAGGGCAAAAACTGGGTTTCACCTCCTGTCCACAAGGTCAGGCTGCAGAGACTACAACTCCTTGAACTACTCTGTTGTTTTTCCAAGGTTTTTCTCACACTGCCCACAGCAAATCCCATTACATTAATGAGCAAAATCTATGTTAATGCACTACTTGGCTGGCAATTTTAAGTGCACAGACGTCACACAGTTAAAGACTGCATTTCCCTCAGCAACTGTTACTTAGTAACCCCCTGCACATAAATAGAATTTTACATCACTGCATATGTTTTGTGAAGGCTAAAATCCATGCCTCAATTCTATAGGCAGGCAGGAATTAAAGGAGTCATGTGGGCAACTGTAAAACAAAGTTGCACCAACTACTGTCAGCTGCTTCTCTAGGCAGAGAATATAACTGGAGAGAAACCTGTGTGTAAACAAGAAGCTATTTCCACTGCCCTTGTCTTGCTGGTATTTCATCATAAAAAGGGAGCAGGTAGACTTGGGCAGATTTCCTGGTATTATTCACATGCTGTGCAATGGAGACTTCAGACATAAGGACAACAGACCACGCAAAGCTCTTCACCTCCTCCCCTAGAGGTAGTATAACCCACAGGCTATGTAACTTCTGGGTAGAATTGGTACTGCCAGAGCCACAGCCAAAACAATACTAAAAAAAGCTGTGTGAATCAGATCCAGGACCGAACAAAACAGGTGGAGCATGATGGATAAAAAAAAATCTTAAAATAAATGCAGATTAGAATCCATCAACTCTAAATACAAAAACTTAAATAGCTGTACTTTATTAACCTATATATTTGATTCTTTCCATATATAAGCTACTTGTGATTTGACTGACAGTCTAACTCAAGTAGTTTGAATCAACATGGGACTTCATAATCACTTTAGACCCAGAGATTGCCTTTTTAGCACTGAACAAAAGTGGTGGCCTGCTGGAAATACCTAGACATCTTTTTAATTCAATTCCCTACCATAGCAAATAACATATCATCATTAATCTGCTTAGGCCTACCCTTTGCCTCTAACACCCCACAGTTTTATCTTCTAAAATGATTTACTGTAATAAAAGTGGATTATCTTGACAGAAAGCAACGGACTGAGTTACATATAACTTCATATAACTTCATATTCATATGAAGAGGTTACAGGTAAACTATATTTGCAGTTATTAAACCAAGCAAATAAGTATAAGCATATAGATAAGCAAACACACTTAATTTGCAATTCTTTTAGCAAGTTTACAAGCCCTAAAGCCTAGCACTTCCCCTTAAGTACAGCATTCACATAATGATTTCTTACTTCTTCCTAACAATGAAAAACAGTTATTCTAAAACAGGATTTTAAAACTTTAGGAAACCAAAATATTCCTCCTCTCAAAATTCCTCCCCTCAGCTAATGTCCTTGTAAGAGATAACTCAACAAGAGTTCCTCCTTGCAAAATCCCAGAGAATCAATCCTTTGAAATATGGGTTCCTACTTAAAGCTTTGTTTCTGTCACCTTGATCTTAATAACATTGTAACAAGCAAGATATCCCAGCTCAGATCAGAAATCTTTACTCCAGGAAAGCATCAAGCAACTTTTTTCTTTTAAGAAAACAACATTAGGCTATGAACCATTTTGAGGCTTGAAACTAACAACATTACATCGTGACTAAGAGAAGTCCAGATGCTCAGAGTTGTCTCTGAAGTTCCCAATTTCTTAAAGCCACAAGACCCAGCTTGGCAGCGCAGCAGCAGAATTGAGAACTGAGCAGGAGACTCGGCCAAGTCTTACTCAGCGACTGGGACAATTAACTGGCCATCTGGCTCCTGCACAAAGACAGCAGCTCTGCACCTGTTCCACCAGCCCACGGTTTGCAGTCTAATTGGTTAAAGCAAGCCCATGGGGCAAAATCCAGAACAACCTGTCATCTGCTGAGACCAGATCTCAAAGCTGGGATGGAAGCCAAGGGCCCCTGCTCCTGCTGGAGCCAGCTCCCTCGGGGGCTACATTCAAGACATGTTCAGAGGGTCTCTCCTGTTCTTACATACAGCAGTAGGAGACATAATCAGAAATTATCAAAGACACCCAATTTAGTTGATACAAAGTCTATGTGTTGAGCCCTACGGGCTTCCAAAATCCCATAAACCTTTTATTCTCCCATAATTAGGTGATTCAACAGCTGAAGTACAGTATTATATTATGACAGTATTAACTACATTATGCTATGGCATTATGAACTCTGCAAAATCCCAGAGCAAAATCTGTTGCCTGGAAGATCTCAGCATCCCTTGTCAAAGGCAGAAATATCCCTTGCTCCACTCGTTATTCTTTGTACTTGAAGTCACTGGCCAGTCACCTGTACAATCTGTTGAGAAGGTATTAGAACCCAGAGCTCCCCATCCCAACTGAACACATCCAGTGACAGGGATCTTGTGGCCTCCTTTCCCTCAGGCTCCATAAAACTTTCATTTTTATATCATTTTAGCAATCCTTATAAAGACTATATAGCACAGCATAATATAATAATAATAAAAATAAAAAAACAACAGATAAGATGCCACTAGAAAGGAAAAGAAGGCAACAGACAGAAAAGGTATATTGAAGAGATTCCTGAATGGAGTTCTATCCCTTCCCTTCCTGAGAAGACTTCAGGAAAGTAGAACACAAAACACTTAAGTCAAAACAAGAGGAAAAGGAGTAAAAGCTTAATTTTTATTAGGTATTTCACCTACTTTTTTCAAGATTTTTTTTTTTTAAATATTGCATTGTAGAAACAAAATACCAACATTAAAATTAATTTTTCAAGTAAATGAATCTGCAAGAATCCTAACGCTGAATGTTCAGGACACATTGTCAGCACCTACAAACAAATATGCTTCATTTAAGCCAATCTGAATGTAATAGATTACAGTGGTTCAGATTCTCTCAAATAAAATATATAACATAGGTCTTCTCCTAACACAGATTTGATTCTGATGGAAATTAGCACCACAACATAGAAGACCTCCTCTCAGCAAGTATCTATCAGCAAGGATCCTGCAGCACATGACAAGTTACTTATTTCAGCACAAATATATAACGTTATGCACAGCCTTGACCTAGAATCTCATCTCATGTGACCAAGCTCCAGAAGTAATGTCAATCATCCCAAACACACATCCCAAACAGTCTTCTGTGCAGTAGCGTACCAAAGACAAAACAGTTGTTACTTTGTGCAGTGGGTCTCACCTACTATGAGGTCTGAAGCCTCTTCTAAAACATGAAGATATCTTTATTTATACTAGTACTATATATTTGTTAAATATATTAAAGATATTTAATTTTAAATCTATATATAGTAAGTATTGAAATATATTCAATGTATTTTATGATATATAAATATTTCTCAACTGTTACAGGCACTGACTTGACATTCTGAGTCTCACATGCACCAATCTTTCATCTTCCAAGTCTCAAAACCCCAGAATTGTCTGGAATTTCAGACAAGAGTTTAAAAGAAAAAAATAGTACTGATTACTCAGGCTTTATCGCTGCGCACCATGAGGCAAGTTTCATTGGCTTTAACCACACTGAGAAAACATTTAGTCTGTAGTTCACAGGGAAGATCAGAATGAATAGTCAGACTCCCCAGGGTGAAAGGCTACCAGTCCTGCCTTTTGAGACTAATACAGCAAGCACATCTGCAGCCATACAGGGGCAGAAGCAGAGCATCAATACTTGAATATACACTTGCATTTATATAAAAATATTTTTTAAACCTACACTTGTACTTTTTTCAGTACGGACCTGTGCATGCTTACATAGACATGCATGAAAGAAACAGAAGTGGGATTTGAAGTTTTTGCACAGTTCCACTTCACACGGACAAATTCTAGCCACTTTTCTCCCCAAGGAACACAGAAGTTCTTGCATTTGCTGCATAAAACAAATTCTTTAACAGGTAGAAGGTGAAAATACAAAAATCCAAAACAACTTCATGCCAAAACAGTATATAAGTGACAATGATAGTTGGTCATAAAAAACCCCAGAATATTACTTTGATTTTCAGCTTTCAAATCCTGACAATGGCACTATTGGTTTGCTTTGCAAAGCAATGTACTGTGGTAGGCTGTGAAGGTTGTAGAAAGTCATATTATAACATGAAGAGAAAGAACTGGCTTGAAGAGAAAGTAATTTTTGCAGTGGATATGTGTTGTCAGGAAAGTGCAAATTTTCTCTATTTTCTTCTATGGTGTTCACACCTTCCTGATCAGACTGCCTGTTAGCTGGCCATCTCTTCATTGTTCCTGAGCACTGTTAGCAACTAAATATTATTTCTAAGACCTCAGAAAAATCAAAGCAATGCATTTTGACTGCATCAGAGGTGCTGGCAGAAAGTAGCATGCAGGAAGAAACTGGGTGAAAGAAATAGAAGGAAGATAAAGGAAGGAGCTAGATGGATAAGTTAGCTATGACCACAAAACCAAAACTAGAAAAACCCCAGATGATTCAGATTTCAACATCAGAGTCTCTATTTTTTTGAATCAAAATGCCTCCAATGTACTGGTATTTCCATAATTCATCTGAGAACGTCTGCACCATCAGTGAATCCATTCCTGAAGCTCTTATACTGAACAGGTATAACTGAGGACCCAAAAATGGCGATGTTTTGATAAGTGCCTATTTGAAGATATATCTCATTGGTAAAAGACTTGCTAAGATTTCTGGCTCTTGTGTCTTTTCAATGTTTTTTGAGCTGCCTAGAGTTCCGAGCAAGCTGAGTGCCCTCAGGCCTCCCTAAAATCAGCTTTCAATTCTAAGTCCCGCCAGACCAGCCTGACCATCACCCTGTGGCACTGTGACAAAAATGCAAGATTTCCATTATTGCCTCTTCTTGATTGCAACTGATGCTCAGAAGTCCCCCAAATGCTCCGAGGTAACTGGTATCTATCTTGTGGCTTTCAGCTCTATGCAAATTTTGCTATCTTTATGGCCACATCTACTGGATGCTGTGCTGAAAGATCAGATTGTTTTTAAGAGTGAACCTTATCTCAGCAATCAAGAGTAACATCATATTATTCTGCTTAAAAGTTTTTTATTTCCTTTTACAAAAACCTTTTTTTCTCCCCCAGCAAATGCTACCAGAGTATTTCCATCAACTTAAAGCAGACGGCCTGAAAAAGTTAAATAAAAAGGAAAAGCATTCCATGACATTTCTGCTCAAAGGGGAAAAATCAATTTCTGAACTGTAGCTGCAGACAAATTTATTCACTGTACAAATAGTTCCAATTACTCAAGAAATTTAACTTCTGAAGTGCAAAAAGAAGTTACTGTCAGCAATACTTTGCATGGGAAAGCCCTACAACTTTTTCCTTCTGATGTCCATTACACACTTGCTGAATTTACAATTGAGAGCAAAATTCAACTCAGCTTAATGTAGAAACCCTCTTTTCTCACGACAGAATATTTAGCATCAGATGTGAGCAGTGTTTTGACTCTGTACTGGTGCATAGTGTAAAACCATGTGTTACAACTACCCCATCTGCATGGTCAGTTACACTATCAGAAATACAACTGTGGGAAACTGAGAATTAAAATAAAACATGGTGCCAGAACTCTTCATTATAGCTGCTGCCCAGGAGCATCAAACACAACAGAGTTAGCACTAGGAAGAAGAAGATGAGAACAAACTTTAAAACGCACTTTTTTACAGGGTTTAATGCTTTAGTAAGTGCTATGGGGCAGGTTTGCCAGTTGCTGTCTCAGACACTGGAGATTCCCCTGTGGTTTGACACCAGATACCCAAAGGTAAAGCTTGGCCATTTCTCTAAAAGGGCAAATACTTTTCACCACAACTTATTTTACAGATATAACTGCATTTTAAGGTAGCACATTACTGCAGAAGATTTTTTAAGCTCTTCTCAAATATAACCAAGGTCAAAGTAACAGACTAGAATTTTCATCTCATGCAGTTTCAGAGCAGGTGATACAACATTACTGCCGCACCCAGATCATGACCGCCACAACAGTAAAAGCACAAAAGGTTATGTGAGGAAGGAAGATATTGCTCCCTTTCAGGATCGCCACGTCACTTACTGCTTCCTCAAAATTATAAATACGAACAACTTTCCCTTCGTTTTTATGACATGAAGGTGCCAAAACACTGAACAACATGTTCTCAGGCTGAAGTATGGGCTGATTTACTAGAAAAGTCATCTCAGCAGCTAGAACAGTTCACAGAGAGTTCACAAAGAATGCCTACTGCATTACACCCCTGTTCTTCCAGCTCCTTGCTAATTTAAGTGGCACTGGCATTAAACTCATTTGACAGGACATTTATCTAGTTCTGCATCAAAGCTAACAAGGAGGGAACTGCAGAAAACTACCACAAAAACATGGCATCTAAAGCACAAGACCTTAAAAAGCACAGAGCGCACTTCCCTCATTTAGTGAGTTCTGCAGGCTGAGGGTGGGAGAACAAAGCCTAAGACCCTACCTCCTCCCCAGCCACAGCGACTGCACCTCTTCCTCTTACACCCATGCACGCTTAACCAGCTCAAGACCCAAATCAAGAAGCACCAGTACTTAGCCACTGTGTGCACAACAGAAAAACATACTTGCAATTTATTTTATGAAACCATTGCCTACACGTTTACTCATTTTTTCACTGGAACACAGATCTAGTCATATATTGCCATGGTTATAAAATTCAGGCAACTCCTTAAACATTAGCAGTGGGCACTGCAGCAGGACCAGAACTTGCTCCTCACTTGCACCAGCCTTGCCTCTCACCTGTAACTTTTCCACCCATTCCTTGCACAGCAGAACACTGTACCTTCAGCAGCCTTCACATGCAACAAAGGGAAACATGGAAGTGTAGGAGTATCAGCTTCAATTCAGGGACGATTTATGTTCCACACAAAATTACGACGAGCTTGCCATATTTTAGACATGAGAAAGATTAACTACTGCAGCTACAATTGACTATACTAATTTCAGCACCCTAGGAGTTTAATGAACAGTCAAGTATTAAAACACATTACTTTGATTTAGACACGTAAGTTGTTCCTTTTAACTTCATAGTAAAGCTATTTGCCCATTGAAACATTAACACAGACTTCTGATACCGTACTGAATGCTGGTGTTAAGGTTAATTTTTGAGGACAGATGTCATAGCTACTTCATGCTTGGCATTCTCAGAGGTTTCAAACAGTACAGTCATTTCTGTATTGCTGTGGTATCATCTCACCAGCAGAAGCACATTAGTGCCTGAAGGCTCCACTCAAGGTCTCCAAGCACTACTAGTAATACAGAATGACACTGCATCTGTCCCAACAAACCATCCAGTTAGACAGCACGAAGGATAAGAATGAAATAGGAAGACAGAGCCAGCACACGAGGATTTGCTCAAGGGCAAAGCTAGGTTGGTGGTAGAAATTGAGGAAAACAGGCATCTATCAAATTCAACTGGTATTGCTTAACCTGACTGCCCAGAACTTCCCTTCACATCCTTAAAGAAGATGTGCCTCTTCCAAAAGCAGCACTTCCTTGTACCAGGCACCAACTTAACCAGACACCAGTTGGTCATAAGGATTCTACAGTGCATATGTAACTTGTAAAACTGGTTGGTGAAAATCTCATCAAATCTCTCACAGAAAGCACTGGCGCTATCAACATTTTGAAGTTTTTTTCTTTTTTTCACTTGCCATCAGAAAAGATCAAGGGGGAGTGGTTTAATCAATACATCAAATTGCAAATACACCATAATAGTTCCTGCACTCTTTATTGCTTTACAGAAAAAGGTAAAACTCTGAGAAAAAAAAATTACACTGGAAAATAGAAACAGTGCAATACAACTTTGCTAGGGAAAAAAAAAAGTGAAAAGGCTTCATGATTAATTTTGTATGGTAATACGACTATTCTTTTTGTTTGTTTACTTTTTACAGAAAAGCATACCCCGAACTTCAAAATCCATACAATCTGTATGTCATGTATCTCTCAAACTGCATGTACGAAAAAAATAATAAACTTTTATCTTTTGAAAATAACATTTCAGAGCAATTAACTAAGCAAGTAAAAAATATTTCATCTGTTGGTTTCTTCCTTTTTTGATAACTTATGATGCATACCAAGAGGAAGCACCTGGCAAAAACCACACACACAGCTCAGGTCTGTAAGCAGCCTAAGCCATGAGAGGTAGTGAAAGCTTTTATGCTTGCAGATCATTGAGCATATATGAGGTGAACAGTACAACTACCATCATGTGCCATGTTAAGAATTTCAACTCCCTCTCACCAGGAAGAGACAGAAAATTTCCTGCCAGTGTTACCGGACTGCAGCCTTAGTCAGGGTGCAGATTTCGGAACATTAGCAAGGCAATGGGGGGGGAAAAAGAGGAGAGAAAATAGAATCTCCTCTAAAGCAGCACAGAACCCATCTGATTTACTGATACGTGCTTACTGAAGCAATTTAGCTTGAACTAGTTATGCTGAGCTCTCCTCAAATGTCACAGTATCCCACAGGGTAGGAGAAGAGAGATCCAGCAGGCAGGAATTGCGCAGCAAGATTGATTTATTTTACAACTCTTTTATAGCCTTTTTTCTTCATAGTCTAATTGGTCAAAGGATCAGCCACCCCTTGGGGTGATTGGCTAAAATCCTAAAACATCCATTGTCAAAATATTTTTCTACTGGACTATAAACAAAGGTTTGCAAGGTCGCAGGCGTTCATAGTTTATAGAACTCTACTAATATCTTCTGTGAGAGAGAAAAGTATCTCACGGGACTGGAAAGAAGCAAGAGAAATTCATATATTTGTATCCACACTCAAACACTGAGTACCAGTCACTTTATTCAAGTTCTCAAATCGACCACCTCAAAACACATTATAGAATCTAGGTACATAACACAGGGCAATTAAAGGTAAGATTTTTCGTAAGTTCGCTATCCAGCAAGACTTGGTCATTATTAACAGATTATTTCTAGTTCAAATAAAACATTAAATTGCAGACTAAAGACCTTATCAGCACTATGTCTGTTTTCAGTTTTTGCCTGCAATTACATTTCCCAAGGTTTTTCAGACCTAGGTACCAGAAGTGGCAGTTGGGTTTGATTCCTTGGTGTTTATTTACAGCACACCCCAATTACACAAAGGACATGAACTAGGTAGATAATCCAGCATTTCCAATAATCTAACACATCCCAGGCCTGGATAAATTTCTTGAGCAATCCCTTGACATGGCAGTGCAGTGGGTTTTGATCTTTCATATAGGTCACAAGTTTTGTTTCCAGCTCCCCACTGTACTATGTGACCATGGAAACCAGGCTACTTGGACTAGGTGCATTTGGTAGTTGCTGTGGAGTAAGTGGGACAATGCTGGAAACCTTCCTTCCAAACCCCTCTTCCTGAACAATCAATGAAATTAAGGGCCAGTTTTCACAGGTAGCAAGAAAGTTCGAAGATTTTGGGATGGTAATAATGTGCTGTGCAGAATTCTCTAATGAGGAGTAGCAGAGAACTGTGCTGTTGTAACACAGGCAGCTTTAGTCACTGCAAAAGAGATTGTGGCACTTTGTAGCATAATGATGACAAATTATCACAGACAACTAAAACTGAACAAAAACCAGAAAAATCTTCAGTGTCTACTCATCTACATTTAGGTCTATGAAAAGTTAAAGAAACTCATGGCAAGAAACTCTGCACAGCCCATTCTTTTTGTTATTGTTGTTCTTAGATTTATTTATGTCAAGTTCAAACCCAAGTATTAACGCTAAGAAGAAAGTAAACAAAATAAATACTTAGAACATCTACTAATGCATTAGGTAGATGCAGAGTCTAGTATCAATCAAAGTAAAAAGAAAAGAAAATGCTGGGTTCATTGAGCAATTTTTTTGTATCTTATGAAACTCTAAAAAATGCAGATCCATTAAACATACAAGAAAGATATCCCACAGAAATGAGGTGGTGTATGTTACTGCTGTGAGTAAAACAGAAGGGTTTTGTAAACACTCCTCCATATTATTCAGGTCAAACAGACCAATTATTTTTCAAAGCATTCACTTAATTTCACAGTATCTCATTATTTATTAAATAATCACTGTAGCTTGCCATATTTATATATCAAGAGGAGAACAATATTTTGAAAGAAGTGTCACAGCATGGGAAGCCATCTTAATGTCTTTTGCGAATTTCCTAATTTGAAAGCTTCTTAGCATCATCCTAGACGTTTCATAAAGTAATTGCTTTCCAGAAGTCCATTTCTAATTTTGTAATTCAAATACACAAATTTCCTAAATGTAAAGTGAAGCTAGATGTCAACTCAAAAAACCACCAAACAAACCTCACAGTAATCGCTGGATTAAAGGACAATCAAGAATTGTGATTGCTGCAGTTGGCAACAGTCTCTTTAATGTCACTACACATAAAACAGGTCTGAGGAGAAATGGTCTGCCAGTGCAGGAGCACTACAGTGGCTGCAAATCTGACCTCAAAGGTTCAAAGAAGCTGCCTAAAATTATGTTTTTCTTTGGTCCTAAAGTTTTAGGAAAGGACTTAAGAGTAAACAGCCTGGAGAGTGAAAGTAATGAAATTGAGGAAGACCCTTGATGAGATGTTCTCCTCTTTCATTTCAGTTCTATTACTATGAGTGAGGAGAGGCAGTTCAGCATTTCCACTGTAGTCTCTGTAGGCCTTCAGCAGGTCTCCCACAGCACACTAGAAGGTCAGTGGGAAAACACTTCTAATCTACAGCAATATTGAACAACAACAGAAAAACTTACTCTGACTTCAAAAAAAGAAGAAAAAACCAAAGCACACTGTGACATTTGGTTAATGCAACCACGAAGAAATTTAATGCTGCCTGAAAGAACTGAATCAAGAATGACTAACTATAGGGAATCCATAGTACTGCCTTAACCATACATTTCCTGATTTTAAATCTGTGGCCTTATAATTTCTTGTGGCATGACTGCTGTTTTAGATAAAGGGATATTATGCACATTTCTGTGCATAAAGGGAGATTTTGATCAAGCACTACCAACTTGGAAGTTTAGGGGTTTGGTGTTTTGGTTTTTTGACTCTCTAGGAGGATGAGTGAAGGACAGAAGATATTACTACAGTAGTAAGTTCCTGCTTCACAAAACAGTTTTGGTAAATGAACTTTATTTTGACTGCAGAATCAAGTATTCTCCATGAACTAATTAGGAAAAAGAAGGAATTTTAAAGAATTGCAGCAATCCGTTTCTCTGTTGATCTGTCCTGTACAACTGCAGTCTCATGGTCACCTGACTCTTGCTCACCACCACAGAATTTGCACCTCTTGCACAGGCTGTTACAATTTGAAGAATTTTTAGCTTCTTGAAGCCAGATGTGCCCCACAACTCACCCTCCTGCCATCCAGATGCATCAAACACATGTGATCCCACAGCAGGAAAGAAGATACAATGAGTTTTTCTAGCCAAATTTTATCCTCAAAGACCAAAGCAGGGGGTATTTGGCGCACTACAGTCCATCAAGCTTTGTAAACTTAATGTATCACACCTGCTGGATCTCACATGCTTACTCAGAAAGGATCAAAATATTTGGCTAAATGCATCTGTTTGGTGCATTTGACTTTGCTGCACAACAGAGTTTTCAAAAGGGCATGTCTGCAAGACCAGTCACCACAAGACAACAGCTTGGGATTCATACTATTGTTTGTACTCAAACTGCAACTTTGGGCCACAAAAGCGTTTTGCAAAATACTGCAGCAACCCAAACCAAAACCATATGTAGCCAGCTGTCCTCTCTTCGTGCTGCTTTCTCCCTATTCCTTCCAGTGTGCTTATGTATTTTCCTAAAGGAGATGGCAAGGAACTAAACAACTGTGTGAGTTCTAGTTTGTATACTTTTTGGGGATAGCTGCTTATCTGCCACAGCAAAGCAAAATACCCACATTCCTCCAGAAAAAGTACAGAACTATCTGTTTATATCATACGTCCAATGCAAAGGGCAATAGCTTTATACAGTGTGGGCTTAGACTGTAAACTGTTATTTTTGGATGAGGATGTGTGGAGGGAAGATAGCAATAGCTAGCAACAAGCAGTGGGGTTTTTTTTACATATAAATATATATATAGAAAGATGTCCTGTTTTAAGATGTGTGAAACCTCTTCCGGTACTACACAGAAAAACAAATAAACAAGATATTATCACAAGGCAAACAGAACACTGCATTATGTGTAGAAAACACAACAGTGTCAGCAGATGCTTAGGAATCAAATAGTAACTTTTAATGAACATGTTGACAGTTTTCTTTTTTTTTTTTTTTTCCTCTTAGGGAGGAGATTTTTAAAGCTGTGTATCTTCTTGGACTGACAGTCTTGTCCTTTAAAATCCTCTTATTTTACCTATTTTTACATAGTTTCTTTCTTACGGATAAAGCCAACGATTGCCCAAATGAAAAACTGTCAACACACAGAACATAACTCTGCTCACTGACTCTTAAAAAACTTCTACAATATCATGCTTCTAAGTCTCTTTCATTCATTTCCACCGTGACTGAGAATCTAATCAGCTGTGGATCTGACTTCAAATCTCTCATTAAATCCAGCACAACAAAATCTTCATTTGGCCACATCTCATAGGACACTCCTTAAAACATGGTCATTTTACAGTATCAACTACAAAACAGTAATGATAACAGTGATCTGGTAAACAACTACTGTCCTAAAAATCCCCTGTATTTCACAGAATACATATTTCCCAAGTGGCCCTCTATCTTCAGTTTTCTACACTTACCTTGGCTGACTTCTCAGTGCTATGCTCTCGTTTTCCTACATGGTTCCCCATGATCGATCACCAAAACTTTAAATTCTGAAAAGATAAAAACAAAACAACATTTTTGAAACCAATACCTTTGTACAGAAATATAAATTAACTTTTAATCTGATACATAGGAAAGAAATTGTTCGCATACAGTAAGAATTTCTACAATCCAAGGTAACATCTGTGAAAGATCCTAAGGAAAAACCCATGCTTATCTGGTCTATTTTGCAAGTTTAAGCAGTATCAGAAAGCTTTCCTACTTCTGTTAAAAAAAACCCCAAAAATCAACATGTAAAAGGGAAGGAAATGTTCTTTTTGAAATTTCGACATGAAACAAAACTAGATTAGAAATTAGGTAGAAGCCCTGTCTTTCGATATTATGTTTATGATAACAAACAGTGTAGTATGCATCAAATAACTTACAACTACAAACTTCCATACAAGCTCAAGTAAGTTCTTCTGAATTCACATTTACCATTATATAAACAGCAATTAGTGAAAAAAGCACCACACTTAAACTGCTAACAATTTGCTGGGGAGGTTAGAATATGTGAGTTGTTTACAGCTCCCACTTTCGTGATGAGCCCACAAGAAAGTAATGCCAACTCTTTCTTTGTATTTTCTGGCTCATCCTGTTGTATCTCAGCTCTAACAGAGCTTATGTAGGTTAAACCACAACACTCAAATTTCAGCTTTTAGAGCACACTTGCGGTTGTGCTACATATTCTCACAGAAGCACATGTTTGTACAGGATCTTACACACAGCTGCTGCCTTCAGCTGATTTGAATGCAGTGCATCATAGCATTTGAAGTCATGAAACATTAAATTACATGCATGAAGTAAAACAATAGGCTATATACACTCATATATTGTTATAACCTGAGCTACATGCACTGATTTGTGTACAAAAGGATTCTAAAGACAGAAACTGTGCTTTTGACAAAGTACACATGTCTGTGATGGACAGTCATAAGTAATCAATCTTATTTTGTATCTCTACTTCAACTTTTGGAGAGACTGATAGATTTATTTACACACACACTTCACCACTCCACCCAACACCCCAGTGATAAATTTCAAATTTTGAGGGTCTACAGTGCTCATTTGACAATCCACTGAACTCAATTTGCTCTAAAATCTAAGTGCCAAGCCAATTAAATAGTTCTCACAAAAATCCATTTCTAAGATATCACAAAATAAAAACTAAAAAACCATCCAAACTCAGTGAATACTCATGATAGAATTTATTGGTAAATTGGAAACATTTTTTTTTGAACAGCACTATCTATTGCCTACAAGATGAAAAAAAAAACCAAACAACCCTATCCTTTCAAATTGTGAGATCAGCACAACCAACCCACATATTTTTTGTGGTTCTGAAAATTTTCAAGGAAAAATACAAATAAATTCATATACACTGAGTTTCAGAGCTGAACTTCCTCAAACTGGTCGTTGCTCTACAAATTGTGAGGAGCAGCTCACCCCTCATCACTTACTTCCCAACATAAGGAAAGCAAAATGGAATACAAAACTGTTGAGAGATGTCTATAGCAGAATAAAAAGGCAAATGTTCTATGTGTTATTCTTCCACTCATTTATCAAAAAATTAACAATCAAATCTGACCTATAACACACATGTATCTAAGTACACAGATGATGAAGCCAACACAACACTTGCAAATCAGATCTGTGATCCTGTCCCCCTTAGTCTCCCTCACGTCTTTGGAGTAACGCTCCAGGAACAATTACCTTGTATCCATAAAACACTCGCAACTGGATTTTATCTTTTTTTCATGCATAAATGAATGCAGATGCTTAAACTGAAGAGAAGTTAGCTACAGGTAACTGCTATTAATTCCTCACATAGCAATAAAACTACTTTTCAGCCAAAGGGACAAAAGCAACCAGGCACTAGCAAGGTATCCCAAATGTTACAAATTTTTTCATGCTACCTATTAAACAGAGAATTTAAGTAATGCTTTGGCAAAGAAAGGCTTCCAAGAATCTGACATGAATTATGAAAGAAATTGTATAGTGCCAACTGTTCTGTAGATATCCGATGAGGAAGTAAAACCTTACATACATGCAAGCCTATAAACATTTAAACATTTACAGCAACAAAGACTTAATTTTTCACTTCAGCCTCAAGCTGAAATCTGCCTTACTTGACTAAAAACTGAGCACACAGGTCATTTACACCTCAGGATGAAAGTACACCCTGCAGCACTAAGAATTAAACACTGACTTTGGTTCTTACTGTCCTGAGGGAGACCATACTGCATAGTTTCTACCTACGCCAATTTTTATGCAATGAGTTGAGTCACTGTCTTCAATGGGATTACTCAGTTTACCACCTTTGTAGGAACTTGCAGCCAACTATTCCAAACATCTCATCTAGAAAAAGATTCATATTTTCTTTTTAGTCACCTTCCTAACGTACAGGTTGCCAGACTAAGCAGCTCTGTATGAAGTGAAGAAACAGCTTCTTACACTTCCCAACAATGTCCATCAGCTGATCAACACTCTCCTTTGCAGAGAAATCCATGAATGATTTAGCACTGATGAACAGCCACAACAACAGTCATGGTGCTCCAAGCAATGGAGAAACAAACAAACAGAGGTACTCTGGAAATGCAGCACCTTCTTTGAATCTAACATGAATCACATCTAACAATAAGCTGCCAAAACAGGCCCGCATATGAGATCAAGCTTATGACCATAACAGCATTTGCCAAAAACCTTCCTGGTGAAACTCTTCAAGTTTCGTGAATCCTGTGAGATGACAGATTTTGCACATGAGCGTGAGTCACAAAATGAGAGAGGACACTGCACCCCTGCAGTGAATGGAGTTACATTAACAGCTCCCCTATAAAACTCCCCATCAAGAGTTGCTGGTTTCATATTAAAACCATCTGAGAGGCTCAGAAAATAACAGGCCACATGAGTAAACTATTTAACAGGACTAAAAGTTGAAAACACTTCTATCTAAAAACTCTTTAGGTGAAGTGAGTGAATTGGGGCAGGAAGTTGTGAACCACCACTGCAGGTGCCACTAGCAGAGTCATCCAGCTGCCTCAGCACTATGCCACAACCACCTACTGAGCTGAATCAGCTCTGCTGCCATGACCTGGCACTTCCCAATCCATGACTGATACAGCAATAACTCCACCTATGCCAGCTGCTTTAAGTAATTCCGAAAACAGCCAAGGGATTTTGCCTGGGGAAGTGAAATAAAATGTCTCCTCCCATCAATTCACCTTCTTACGGAGTTAGTCTACCAGGTAACCTGATGGAAGCCTAGACCAAGCTGCTCTCCCACTTTCTTCACAATAGGAACCCGAATTCCAACTAGCAACCACTACAGAATTGCCAGTGCCTTACCCAAGACAGAAACTTCTGAAACTAAAAATAAAAAAAGGCGATGGAAAAACTCTGTCCTACACAACACATACCTATAAAAATACACTTATGTTGGGATCATGTAATTTATCTTCATCTGAATAGTTGATTAAAAATAGCAGTTTAGAAACATACATCATTGTAGCACTTTTTTAGCCCATTCTAGTCTACCTGTCGATATTTGTAGCTAAACAAGTGGTTCTAATCATCTTCCCATACACACCCACTGGCCTATAAAGACCTTTATGATTTAGAATTTTCACTGAAAACACTTCTCCAAACCTTCTGAATATACCAAGAAATTCAATGGCATCACTTTCTGCAGGTTATGCAGTTTTAACTGCAAAATAGCATTTTCTTACTCATGGGAGCTTGAAAAAAGTTTATCCATGTAGTCACCAGATTTTAAATAAGTGATACTATATTTCAGCAGCCAAAACAGTCTGTAAACCAATCCACAAAGAGCACTTTTATTGAACATTAATGGTTAATTCAAAGCATAAACTACTGAATATGTATCATAGGATGCTGAAAATGGATTGTTAAATATGATCTTACCTCTTCCCACACATTAATTATGACTCAACAGAACAACACGTAATAATAAAGGTATGCAAGGACTTACATATTTACAAGTATCAGAACATAATTACTACCTTGTCTAGGAATATGCATTCATCACAGGCTGATGTTGTGGGGTAATAGTGCAGAACTACAAGTGCTCCTAGCCTTACTCACACATGGGAAGGGTAACCACAGAATATAAAGATATTTGAGGAATTCACTTAAAACTTCCTGCTAAATCCATAACTATAATATAAAAGATGACATTTTAATACTATACACAGCTCTTATTAGAAATAAAAAGTGTAATTCCTTTTAAGAAATGTGCAAATTCTCTCTAATTTTGGTAGCCCCCTAATGTAAACTCTTAATTACAAACACCCAAGTTTTTGTGGGTTGTTTTGGGGTTTTTTTGGTTGGTGGCTTATTTTTTTTTTGTGTGTGTGTGGTTGGTTGGTTGGTTTTTTGTTTGTTTTTGGTAGTGTCAGGTCCTGGTTCCACAGCTTCCTGCGAAGCAAGCTCACACATCACACAGCACTGGCTGCCAGCTAGATGGAAATGTTTGAGTGGTTTTTTTAGGCTCTCAGTGTGATACGCATCTTTGCAAGGAAGCCTTTCACTTCATCTTCTTTCCAAACAAGACTGAGACACTGGGCACACCTCATCTGTTTCTTCAGAATTCCCTCATCATGGTAACCTAATATCCCAACTCACCAAGAAAGAAAACCTCCAGCAGGCACAAATGAGTGACCTGTAGCTAAATCCATCAGCCACCACAGTCACACGCTTCATAGGCAGATGTGAGCAACCATGTAACAAAAGTAACCTGCCTCATGGACAAACTGCTCCCCAGGAATCCCACCCTCTTAATTCGACTGTTAAATTATTTCATAAAATATAGTGCCTTATATCCCTTACGAGTTTGTTATTTAACGCCGATTTAATTTCTCATTATTGTGAAAGCGTGCAATACTTCCTAAATCAAACTTTATTTCACTTTGACTTCCACAATTATATTTCTCCAAGGAATTCTTCTGAAAGAAAAACACATTATTCCAGACATAGTTCCACCATGAATTATTAAAGCCAAGATTTCAGTGGCAGGCATGACCTATAAATCAGAGAAATCAAAAGGAGTTTAGTACTTACAGATGCATTTGACTTGTACAGTGCCTTGCATATCACAGTCCTGGCCTATCTAGATATTACAGTAATTTCCCTGTTTATAGATAACTGCATGCATCTTAGCAAGGACCCTAGGCCACTGAAAATCTCCCCTTTGAGAGCTGAGCCAAGTACTGCAACACAATTTACCTGAGAAAGTACTCCCCAGTGCTAGCACAGCTGCTCAGTAATTTACATGCACTTCATATATCATTGCAAAGGACACCAAAATTACTTAATTTTCTCTAAAATTTTCTGCAACACTACAGCACATGAGAAAGGCTACAACAGTGAGAGAGAATATATTCTGTGAAAAAACGTTGTTGCAAACTATTTCCTAAAATTGGCATGGGGTAAACAGCACCCAAGGTTTAAGATGTTACCTGACTGCTTTGATTACCATTTTCTTATATTGCCAACGAGAAGGGTATTGCACATTATTTTTTGTAAAAGCATGTGATTTCCAGGAATCTCATCTCAGCACAGCTGAGTATAGTCCAAACTTGATTCTAGACAACAGTGAAATCACAATGAAATTGCTAAGCCACATATATTTATTTTTTGTAGCGTAGGCTTCTCTAGCTTTTCTCTCCTTTCTTCCGTCAACGCACTCCGCTCTCCTTGCTAGAACACCACCAGCCCCGTCCCACCCATTAAGAAAAAAAAAGATACAATTTTAAAATAAATTTCTTAACAAGGCTTTCCTGCTTCCCAAATGGAAAAAGGCTCCCCTAAGGTCATGTAGCACTTGCTCGGATCTCTACTGCCTTACGCAAACAGAAACCATTGATGGCAGTAATCATTTGGCATTAGCCACAAGTTTACTGTTTGTCTTAAAACATCAAGATCAGCGGAGCCCTGTGAACTCTACGCCAATCCACCTGCAGGGTTATAAGGAAATTTCCCTAATCACCTCCAGTGCATCTGAGGAGGGAGCCAGGTGGGACCCCAAAGGCCTGGGGCAAGGTACAGATGCACCCAGCACGTCCAAGCTCCATCCCTTCTGCTTGCTGCACTTCTACCACTGTACCTACAACTGGATCTTGACTAAACATGGATTTCCTTAAAGTCCTCTATGACTTTGCTGAGATACTTGTGACTCTCAGGTGTTCCCAGTCTAGGGAACAGGGAGGGCCACACATACCCCTCCCTTGAATGTATATATCAAAAGGAAAATGGTGCTCTCCTACAAAATTAAGACTAATTTGTCTATTTTTATCTCAGTCACCAATATCAACAGGTTCATTTAATTTGCTACATACTGTCTTTTATGCAGAACACCACAACAAAATAGGCTGGGAGTTATTTATTTTTTTCATATAGGTTTAGGTCTGCGTGGCACACAAAACTTTGGAGCAAGGACCAATTTTTCCCAGCTCTCCAAAAAGGATCACACACAATCATCACTTATTTTTTTCAGCACCTGTATGCTCCAGAGACAAAATAATTTGATACTACAGTAAAATAAATTATCTAATGAAAAAAAAGAAAAAAAAAGGGACTGAGAAAGATACAAAGTTTAAGAACAAAGACGTTCATAGCCTCATTCTAGGTATCTGTAGATCTAGATATGCAGTAGACTCCCAAGACCAGTGCTTTCCACCACTTTTAACCAGTAGGGATATACTTCCACAGCTGTGAACTTCAACTTTCTGCCTCAATGAGTTAACAACTAAAAGTTAGAAATTTTTCCTAAATTCTTAAGTAGTTTTGAAAAATATGAAACACCACACAAGAATATATAACCCAAGAGCAGTATTAACCAGGAAAATGAAAAAAGAACAAAATTCAAATTCAAATCATAGAGAATTTCAGGCCAAAGTAATAATCTTAACAGTACCAGAGGGCAAAAAAAATCAGCTGAGAAATGATACAGACAATTATAATTGTTTGTTACTTGAAGACATTCAGTTTCTGAGATTAAGGTATTCTGAAAACAGACAAGACCTACTACCTATTTTTACATAAAAATGTAAAAATGCCAAGAGAATAAAACCAAGATATATTCAATAACTCACTTTTTCCCCCCGCTCTCTGCTTAGAAAAACAAGCCCTCTCCAAATGGTGAGTGGTATTTTCTCCCTTTCAAAGTGAAGTAGGTCACCTCAGCTTCCCAGAGAACACAGGCACTTTGATGATTTGTATTTCATTAACACTTTGTAGAGACTGATGACAAAATGCACACCTGCAGTTCTAAACACACATGAATTAAAGGCACTGTATGCCCGCTCTTCTCATATTCAACAGACCAACAGATGGGACAAGGAGATGATTCACCCTCTTCAGACAGCATTAACTGTGCTGTGAGATAACACTGAATCACTATATCCTTCTCAATTTAAAAAAAAAAAAAAAGGTATATCTCTCTCCCCGATCTTTGTCTCTCTCTCTTCTGACTTCATATATGTTATCTATACTGCAACCATATCAACCAACAGATGGATTTCCCGAAGATTCTCCTCTGTAACATTTGGCATATTGCTATTGCAAAAGGGTCTGACTTTCACCACACTCTGAGTTGACTCCCTTTGGCCCAATCTACTTCTCTACAGCCATGTCCCTCCCCTCCTTCCCATAAATACACTGCCAAAGAAGCACAAAACCCAATGTTTCTTTTCTGACACAGAAAAATGCATCCTTCACTATATGTTTGTATTTCTGTCCTCTTGTGCATTGTGTTTCTCACTTCTTTTGCCTAACCTTATTGTCTGAGCGTTCATACATGAAATTATGCTCTTAGAGTACTTTTTAAAGTAATTTGATGAAGACTCAATCCTCAGTATTTTAATTTGTAAGTGTGCTGAAGACACGCAAGAATGTTCAAAGTTCATGTGGCAGCCTCCTAACAGCTTAACATTATCCACAGTCCATTAACACAAACACGACAGTTCTCCAGTCAGAAATTGTTTGCTATTCAAGTTCCAAGTGACACCTCATGAGGCTGAAGTAAAGATTTGAAAACTCCTCCAAAATCGGTAAATTAAGTGTAAGAACAAAGCAACTTAGAAAGCTGTAGAGGAGCAATTTTTCTGGCCTCAGAAATTCCTATCTGGAAACACAGATACTATGATCCCAGTTTGGGATTTTCTCTGGTGATGATACACAGATTTGCTTTCCCTTCTGAGGAGAGAAAGCAAAATAAATTTTTTGCTAAGGATAATTGTATAGCTGAGAAATAAATAAATCAATTTATCTTCTCTTCAAATGGAAAATCCAGATGTTTTGGCTTTAATTGTTTAGGTCAGAGGCTCAGCAGGTTACAGTCACTCAGCTGTGAGTTGTTGCACTTGGAATTTTAAATAATTAATGAGTAACAGCAGCTGAAATCTGCATGAGAAACATCACCCTGACATAATTATTGTACTTGTGTGCTTCTTCAAATATGCTTTCAAGAACTCGTGCCTCATACTTGAACATTGTCTCATTTTATCTAAATCTTAAATGTCATGTGCTAATGTTGTTTTCCCAATCTTTATCAGGGGTACATTCAAAGCCAATATAGAAAGAGTCATTACTTAGAGTAACTATTGAAGAGAACAATGACAGACCCAGGGGAAAATTTCCATTTGAACATGAGAATGTTTTAAATGTACACAAGACCATTATCTTCCCTTCTTTCATTAAAAAGAAAACCAGATTGTTTATTTCATATTAAAAGGAAGACAAAAGCACGCGACAGGCCAAACACTCATTTTTTCAGCATGGTTTTGCAATGCAGTTCACCATTTATCAGTGTACAAAAGAAAAAGACAATAAAGTCTGGCAACATATCAAAATAAAGGAGTAAAAAGCATGTTTCAATAAGGAGACAAGTAGTGTATTCACTTTCAATCATGATTACCAAAATATATCTCAAATCCACTATATGATTAAAAGTTAACTAAGCTTGTATATAATATTTGCAGCACCCACCACAAGAATATCTTATTCTTGAACAAGTTGCACTTGTAAACTATTTTATTGTTAACTAAATATTTTTTTAAAAGAAGAAAATGTTTCAAATGCCATCATTTGTGACAGGGTCCACAGCCCCCAGCCAAGAGAAGATTTCCAGACAGTATGCAAAGATAGTGAGGAAGTTCCTTCCCTAAAGGTCTTGCAACATAAATAGACAAAACACATGACTAGAAGATAAACCTTTCTCCCATATTACACATATAGAGCAAAGGCAGAGATAGGGTAAGGACAATACATAAAAAATTACTTACAGCCCACGTGAGAAGCTTTGACAGACATTAGAAAATTAAATCCAGAGTTGTAATTATGAAAACCCGTTTTCAGCTACAACATAATGCCAGTGGTTTGTAATCACAACACACACCTCCTTTCTCATTTTACAAGTGCTTCATGGACTTCAACTTCTGTCATCCATCATGCAAAATAACACTCCAGCTACAATGATACAGCCCAGCAGCATCACATGATTTTACACCAGAACCCCATCAATATACAATGAGGTTATTTCTCTGACATCCTAGGTCTTCATTCAGCCAACTTTGTCTCAAACACAGAAAATGTGAACTATCAGGCTCAAGATTATCACAAGACAGTGGAAACCACTGCAAGAACCCACTCCCCGCCTTTTTTTTTTTTTTTCTAAACAGCTATAGCAGAAGGTCACCCATACCATGAGATAATAAGCTTGTGATTAGCACACTCACACAGGATGTGGGAAACCAGGGATCGTTTTGGATGATACGGAAGGGCAAGATCAGTCTGGCTTGATCACAGGGTAACTGTGAGTCACCAGTGTGATCTGGCAAGGGGAAAATAGATTAAAAAGAGACAGACAAACAGACCTACATTGTATCATGAGGGAATATTTCCAGCTAAGACAAGGAAGAATTAAAGTCATCACACAAGCCACTAGCATAACACCAGCTGAATAGAAGGTACAATTCTGGTCAGCCGTATTTAACAACATGAACTTTTTACTAGAACAGATGAAGATGAGGGGAGCAACAGGAATCTATTAGACAGAGATAAGACTAAAAGCTCATGACGTGTCCTGCCTAAGTAAAGCAAAGCTAAATGAGTGTTGGAGGAGGAGAAAATACACACTGCCCACATATAAATCTAAACTAAAAGTCGTAGCATTTCTAAACATCAGGTGAGCAGGGCTTTGGGAGAACCAGAGGAGAGAGAAAACCTAGCTGTGTTCAAGATAGAAAGCAAGAGTTTGACCACTGTATTTCAGGGGCTGCATGAATGGTGTGGCTCTTACCACGGCAGAACAGCCACAAATGACACAGGCCACTTCTTTTGCCTGGGGATATTTCAATCCGTATTTCTAAACAATGTACCTGGAACACTGGGGTGGGAAGGCAGAAGCAGCAGAGAGGGCCTACCTTTTTCTGAATCTGTCCATACACTGACAACTGACTTTAAAAAAGGATAAAATAATCAAAGCCCCAAACAAGACAAAATCACAAAACCAGCAATAGTCTGGAAAGGAGGAACAGAAAAGAAATATGATAGCTTTTAGCCAGCTGGATTTTACTGCAATGTAAGATACTAGACAAACAGACTTTACTCCCTACTCTGAGCTCTCTCACTTTATCCTGTAAGGGATCGGTGTGAGTATGGGAAAACTGTAGCTCTCGCTGCACAAAGACATGCATTTACTGAAGAAAGAGAGCATGACTCCTGCTCAACAGCCTCTACCTTGGCAGCCTGCTCCTTGAAGCAAGAAACACAGGTCGGAACCCTTTAGGAAAGAGCTGATCTCCATCCCAACCACAGCACGGCAGGATCTTGGCTAACCACCTCTTCTGTAAGTTTGTGAGCACTGGCCCTCAGGAAATAGTTGTGAGACACACACAAAATCCACCTCTGCCCTTCTGCAGCTCCAGGAACTGGAACAGCAGTGAAACACACTTTGTTTGGATGGATACTGGCTTTCAGGAGCCTTTGCTCATTGACTACATTGGGTACTATTCTGAGACACCTAATTCTCAGCATTAGATAGATTAGGGGCTTCATACAAGGCTCTTTAAGTCTCTTTCACCCCTATTTCCCAAATAACTTACAAACCAACTGCTCTGTTCATTACATTCCTCTAAGACTACATTCCAAAGGAGTCCTTAAATTCCCCTCCTCAAACACTCTGCAGTAAACACTTCTCCATGGAAACACAATAATGAGTAATATTTCCACAGTCTATGACCGAAACTTTATATCACCTAGGCATAGAACAAACTATGTAACAAACTCTTGCAGCAATCTGTGTGTGCATCACATCATTGACTCAATTGATAATGGTGCTTCTCATCCCACATATTAAGAGAATTAAAACCTTTCAGAAGTGAGATATTGAGCTGCTGGTTTGGCTGAATTCTTTACTTCTCACTTCAAACAATATCTCTACCCAACCTACTACGATCCAACTCTTAATTCACCTACAGCAATTTCAAACAACTACTCATGGTATAAACACAGTTATCAATACAAGTCATCAATACCTGTTGCAGCGGGGATTACTGCAACAAGTATATTTCAAACCAGGAGTCCCGTGGAAACAAAGTATATATGGACAGATTCATGACAGATGTTTCAGAGATGTTTATTTCTCCAGCCTCATGGCCGGGGCTCAGCTCAGGAACTCCACAGTCAGGGGACCCGAGGGTCCTTGGCCACACCGGGGAACCCAAACCAACCAATGGGAATGAGACTGACCAGGGGCAGGGAAACCCCGTGTCTCCCCCCCAGGGCCCATCTCCCAGGGCTCCATGGCAGGGGAGGAGACCCTGACATCTCACCCGTTTTATTTTAATAAAAGGAGAATGAAAACGACTGGATAACAAGAACAGTTTCAAGACAAAACAAGCCACCCTCCTGAGTCTTTAAATGTCCAATCAGATTCTCTGGAACATCTTAAGGCTGACAGAAGGGAGACAGAACTCTCCGGGCATGCTTTGTGGGGAAACTGAGGCAGGAGAGGGTTTAATTTCTTCCCTCCCTCTTTTTATCCCCCCCTCAGCATCAGAGAGGAATTGTAGGGAAAGGGAATTGTATAGGGAAGCCATGGGGTGAAAAACGGATTAGGAATAAACTGGGGATAGGGTAAACTTAGGAAGGGGTTCATGTTGGGTATAGGGTAAAAGGGGAAAGTAGGCTGTGGGTAGGGAAATTGCTGGGATGGATATTGTTTATAATTTTGTGCATAACGGCTGCCTTTGACGGGAATACCTCCAGGCCCAGTAACATTTGCTGCTTGTAAACCCTTCTTTCCTTGCACTATATCAAATTGTACAGCTTCCCCATCTCCTACACTTTGCAGGTAATTTTTAGGGTTATTCCTTTTAATGGCAGTTCTATGGATGAATAGATCTTCCCCTGTATCATCTCGTGTTATAAATCCATAGTTGTTTTTTACATTGTACCATTTCACATTTCCTGTGACTTTCATGGCTACAACTCCTCCTATCACGTGCTTGCGTGTTCGTCGTGGCTGCTGGTCCCGCGTGGCCGCCGCCTCGCCGACTCCGACGTCTCGGCCGGGCCCCCGCGTTGCGGCTGCTCCGCGCTCTCCGAGCGGCGCTGCTCCGGCGTGTCTGGGCTCTGCGCGGCCCCGCGTTGCCATCGCCGCTGGCTCCGTGCCCTGTGAGCGGTTCCGCTCCGCAAACTCCACGCTGCTTTGAGAGCGGCCCCGTTCCGGCTCGGCGCTGCGCGGCTTCTCGTGTCGCTGTGGAAACCGCTGCTTCTCGCTCTACAGGGCTCTCTGAGCCGTGTGCTCAGAGCGGCCTGCCCCGCCAATGCCCGGTTCCTGGCTGCTCGTGGCCCACAGCACCCACGGCATCGCTCCCTCACTCGCGGTCGCATGGCCGGGGACCCCGAGGCAGGGATGGGGTCCGCGATAAGGTGCGCGCTCCCGAGGGGGCCGGGCGCATCCAGCGCAGGCACCTCCGCTGGCACGGCTGCAGTCATGTGCTCCCGGGATGGCGGCCGCGCAGCCTCGGCCACGGGATAAGTATGATCCTCTGCTTTAGGGGTAATGGGACCATACAAATGCTCCTCAAGAGCTTCCCTGATTATAAGGTATGCATGGAAAGCTTCTCTTTGATCCCATACTTTATCCCATATCTCATCCCAGAAACACCCCTCACAAGATACAGGAGGTTCGATATCAGAAAGTAAGTCTCGAGAAATATAGGAGAACCTTTTGAAAAACCAGATGAAGAAATGTTCTAGATCTCCCTGTTGCATTACTTTTTTGTTTTGTTGTTCAAGGATTCCTTTTACTTCTAGATACATTTTTCTCTGTGGCTCAGAGAGCCCCATTTCCCACGATTCTTCCATAGTCCAGAGAGAATATCCAAACCAAGATGAGAAGAGAGAGGTCTAGAGTGATTATTTTACTCACAAATCTTCCTCAGGGATCGGTGTCTTGCCCGCATTCCTCCACCAGTTTGTTGCAGCGGGGATTACTGCAACAAGCATATTTCAAACCAGGAGTCCCGTGGAAACGAAGTATATATGGACAGATTCGTGGTAGATGTTTCAGAGGTCTTTATTTCTCCAGCCGCATGGCCGGGGCTCAGCTCAGGAACTCCCCCAGTCACCGGACCCGAGGGTCCTTGGCCACACCGGGGAACCCAAACCAACCAATGGGGAATGAGACTGACCAGGGGCAGGGAAACCCCGTGTCTCCCCCCCAGGGCCCATCTCCCAGGGCTCCATGGCAGGGGGGGAGACCCCAACAAATACCCAAATCAAAACCTGTCATTTAACACTCACATGAGTTAGCTATGAGTGAAAGCAATGGGACTTTTATTTAAAGTACCATCATACTTAAACCAGCTTTTACTGAATTGCAAGCAGTTAAGTTATACCAACAGGTTTTAGCTAATTTATAATAAGTTAAGTGGAAATTCAGCTATTTAAGTTAGCAGTTGTGATAGGTTTGAGATGTTACAGCTGGAGTCTTTCACTCCCAAATGAATAATCCCTTCTTTACTTCAACATTGCCCCACTGTGGTTCCTAATATTTAGTCTGTGGCACTTTAAGACCTAAAAATAATTCTGAATTACCAAACTCACATTTACTAAGCTTATGCTACTGTTTTCATCACTACTTTCTTTTGGTGCATCCAGTAACACTAATGCATCACTGTTTATAGGTAAGTATCTGTTAGTAAATCCATTCCCAGTTTGGTATCTGAGCATCTGCCAAAATTAATGCCAATGTCCACAACAAAAATTCAGCAATGCTAGGGGCAAAAAAAAAAAAAAAAAAAGAAAAAAGAAAAAAAAGAAAAAGAAAAAGAAAAAGATGTTTTCCCCATTCACTATCTTGAAGCACACAATGTTCACTCAGAAAAAAACACCCTGATCAAAAACACAGCTCCACCCCCAAAACCATAGGCTTCATAGTATCTAGCAAGGATGTTTAAAAACACAAGCTAAAGGCACTCCAGATTCTGTATGTTTGAAGCTAAGCAAAGTGCAAAGCAATTATCACCAGAACTGTTTTGGGGTTTTTTTTAACACAGTTGTATGTAAACATTTCATCTGTTTGGATACGTCAGAGTGCACTTTTTTCACTCTTAAATTCAATTAGTAATGCACACAAGTTTCCCTTATCTTGCCAACTACATAATATAAACATCCAGTCCTAAAGCACTGAAAATGTCACCAGATATTGGTGGTCTGCTAAAATGGAAGAGGTTTGCAGATCATATCACAAATGTTCTCTCAAATCCCACATGGGGAAAAGGTGTAAGCAGATGATAACAGAATCAGATGCCCAGTGATGCCAGGTCCAGTGGGACTGGAACATGCACAAGCTGATGAACAAGTGGTGTCACAACATCACAGAAACAAGGGCACCTAATAATTTTGGGGCCGATTTTGGTACTATTTTGCTCATTTCACGTCATGACACTCCAGCAATACAATTATCTTGCCCATCACTTACTTACCATCTGCCCAGTGCAAATTGTCCATATCCAAACATAATCCAGAATACATAATTTTTCACAAAGGGATTTTTTTCATGCTCCGCTCCCACAACCTGCCTGATCTTATATTGTAAATACAGAATTTGCAAACAGAAGGAAATCTTCTCTCTTGGCCAGAAACTCCCTGTGTATGTCCCTCAGCAATGCTACTCAGCATTCTCTTCAGTCTAAACTATAATTCCTTGTCTCAGTTTCCACCAGAGTTTTTATTTTCTGTTTCATATGAACCGATACTACTCTTGTGACTTGGCTACTTCTTGCTCTTTGTTATGAACTTCTCTTAGGACAGCAGTCACAAGAATCTCTCTAATGAGGAGTTAGTGTTGCTCTTTATGATGGGTTGAAGTGAAAAATTTAAGTATATCTTTTAGTTTCTAATGACAGCTTAATTTTTACGATAATTGTGTGATACCAGACCACATAAACATTGGTATTCTGTGTAAAGTCAGACCACTAGGTCATAAACCATTACTATAAAAGTATGGTCTCTTAAGAGTGGCAATTTTTAGTTACAAGGATTAAAATCTGTTTAGTAACTTCAAAGCACAGGGTTCCCAACAAAATACAAATAACTTCAAACATTTCTGAATTGCAGAAATCTTTAAATATAGAAAACTTAGAATGCTTAAGAAACTATATGACAGGCAACTTATTTAACTGACACTACAAGAGTTTTTATACAAACAAAACGTAATTATAAGCTGGAATTGAGTCAACATACTCTAAGTCAATGCCTCTCTCACTCAATAAAAAAAAAAAAATCACAAAATTACTCAATACCACAAAAGGACACATACAGAATAACTTTTTTATCTGCTTATTATCTACTTAAAATCAGTGTTCTACCAAACCTTAATGTATTGAAATCTTGCTTTCATTTGACCTTACTTATTTAGGTGGTCTTTACAAGAAAGCCCACTGAAGATCATCGTATTCGTTTGTATCAGGAAGACACAGCAAAACCAGTTTTTATGCTTGTGTGTGCCAGTATTGCTGTAATGCATGAATGATTATGAAATCACTTAACTGCCTTCTTTCCAAAGGCCTGGTTACTCCTCTCAGGTTAAAGTACAGAGCTGGCTGATTGTGAAATACATTTAATCATTTGTCTATCTCCAAATGTAATATTCTACAAATACTGTATTTGCATGTTAATCTTTTATTTGCAAAAATAAAATATTTACTAAACTGAGTGAGAGGAAAATGTGATTTTACACTTCACATGTAAAGCATAAAACCAGATTCCTAAAATGTGAAAGACAGACATTACAGATAAAAGTAAGAACTTAGGTATATAAAATTTACTATAGAGGTACTATTTATCTTTTAGCATTTGACTTTTTCCCCTACATATATTTTTCAGTCTCAGTTTAGAAAAGGCCAATATGATTTTGGAATCCAGGTAAGACTGAGTTAAAATACTGACAATGATTTGCCAACTATTACAATCTTTTTCCTGAAGTATTAAAGTCTTACTGCAATTCATTAATTAATTTCTTACTGGAAGCATTAAAATAATGAGCTAATTATACATGCCATTCAAAATATTTTATGAAAGCTGTATTTCTGATTAATTCACTGCTGATGGGATGGTTACTAGAACATTTCCAAATTGTAGAATGTAGCTCTTACAATCAGTTCAGCTACTGCTCCTGTAGAAATGTTTCATTAAATATATTCATAACCTTACTCTGAAGGGGTTTTCAGATCCTAAAAAATAATGCAGCTAATAAAAATGAATATCTAAATATATAATTCTAGACAGGACAAAACTAAGGACAAATATCATCACATGACAAAATCATTTTGATACATGATGAACTAAGCAGAGTAATAACTGTTTATCAATAAGAGAAGCTGGAAAATTAAACACCTGAACCAGTAAGGCAAGTGGTGCTAATGATAAGATCCGAGAAACACTGAATTCCCCAGTAAGTGATTGTGAGCTCACTATTCAGCATCATATAATCAGGTTAAATTTCTTTGCTTCTTACTATGTGCAAATCAAGCCAGTCTCAGTTTTACTGTGGATCTTACTGCATTTGACAGTTTCTGGTGTTTTCTAAAGACCATCTAAAATTATGAGTAATAAGGGAACATCAAAATAGTGATTAGCAGAAAAAAAGCCATGACATAATTAGAGAAGTTGTAAAAGCAGAATAACAGTAGCAACAAAACAAAAAAAAAAAAAGCAAACAACTCCCAAAAAAAGAAGCTTTAAATGCATATCAGAAGGCAAATATAGATTTTTCACACAGCCCCACTGACACCTGCATATGCATTACTTGTTACTGTCAAGCTAATGGCAAGATTATGGAATCAAATCAATATAAAAGAGAATCCAGGGCAAAGCCCACTGGCTATAAGCAGAACATCAATATAATCATTAACATGCATTAGATCAAGCCAATATAATTATTAAACTTACTGTCACTTTTGCTTTCACCTTCTTATCTTGTGCATTCCTCACACACACACACAGGGGGCAAGAATCACTCTAGAAGCAACATCCTGTTCCTAACAAACTTGTTCCCCCAGGTCACATGAAGTCCTAGCTTATTCATCACCAGACTCCCAAGATGCAGGTGCTCCATCCTGTGACCAGCAGGCACTCATCACCTACACATGGACAGCAACTGGGCATCCAGAAAAGAAGAGCAGGAGAGGGATTATGCACAGGTTATCAGTTACCAAGTCTGAGGGGTCACTAGGAAAGAAAGCATCACAGTCCAGCCTATTTTCATTGTTCGTTAGTCTACTCCCACAAAATGTTTAGGTATGTGCCTACCTGGATGTCATTTCTGGCATACAAAGGAGAAGATGTTGATTGGGAATCACCAGGATGGATGTACAGAGCTTAGATCATGCCTGACCAACATGATTGCCTTCTGTCACAAAATGACAGGATTTGTGGATGAGAGATCATTGGTGTCATCCACCTTGATTTTAGGAATACTCAGCAATCTCTCACGCAGCATCTTTGCACCTAACCTGATCTAACTTACAGTGTGGGTGGGTAAACTACTAACTGATTAAAAAACCCAGATATCTCTTATCACTAGGCTCAAACAGCAGCTCTTAATGGTTCACAATCTGCCCATGGTTACAAGTGAATAGGTTAGGGACCCAGTCCTGTTTCATTTCTTTTACAGTGACCTGGCAGAGCACACAGTGCACTCAGTAAGTCCACAAACACTACACTTACAGGTGTAGAAGACACTCTGGAGGGCAGGATTGCCATTCAGAATAACTTAGATACGGCCAACACAAATGGCATGAGAGCACAGCCTAAAGACCAACTTACTGGGGAGCAGCTCCCCTGAAAAGAAGTTGGAGGTCCTGGCGAGACAGGAATCAGCCCTCTACCTGGCAACAAGGAGAGCTAACAGCTTCCCAGGCTTTGGAAACTGAAGCACAGGCAGTGGACTGAGGGAAGCAATTGTTCTGCATCATGCACAATCCATTACTCCGGTATCTGCGCTACCAGGTCTGCTTTTGGATCCACATTATGAAGTGTCAACAGAAGCAAGTTCAGTGGAAGGCCACAAAGACAGCTGTCAGCTCTCTCACGTCCTGTGAGGAGAGGCTGAACACACTGGGATTGTTCTGCCTGGAGAAAGCTTTGGAGCACTTAGTATCAAATCTTCTATATCTAAAACTAAATCATAAAAATTATGAAGCCATGCTCTTCAACAAGGTGCATGGAGGCAGAGCAACATCAACTGTGATCTAGGAAGCTGTAAATAAGTATTAGATAAGGGGAAAGAAACACAGTCCCTAATGGTAAAACAAACTGCAGTTAAGAATTCTGAACATGATGCTACTCAGTGCTTTACCACATAACTCCATTAAGACAAGGAGCACACTTTTGTTGTTGCTATATGCTGTTTGTGGCCTCGCTAAAGCCTAATGGACAAAATATTACTCACAGGGATGAAACATGCAAACCATTTATAATAAAAGGCCAATTATGTTGCAAAGTAGTTTTCATTACTTCTTTCTCACTCTTTGCAGGGGCACAAAAAATTATTACTCATGGCTATAATTTCAGCCTTCAGTTGGAACTAAATATCTTCCTATGGCGCTTTCATTAATAAAGAAGGTTGTGGCATTCAGGAGTTAGAATTCAGAAGGGGAAAAAAAACAACCGACCAAAAAAAACCCCAAACCCAATAACCAAACCACATACAATGTTTTTTACCACTGGAGGAGGAGAAGAATAGAATATTTCACAACCCACTCTACAAGTTGGCCAAAGTTCAAGATTAGTTTTTCAACACCAACAGCCCTGCACTCAGTTGAAAAGCACCTACTAAAATTTCCATTAAAGCAACAATTTTTCCATGTGAGCCTATCAGGGGTTATTTCCCATTTGACAAGAGTATCTTTCCAAAGAACAAGAACAAAGCCAAATTACTGCCTATCTTCCAGGTGAACAGTGCTGAGTCAGACTATGCTGATGAAAGCTGCACAGAAACTTATGTGCATCTCTTCTCAAGGAACAAGTCAGGGCAAAGTAATAGTACAGATAAAAGATAACACAAAATACAAGTCAGGGAGTTTCTACTTGTAGAAGCTATGCACTTTAGTGAGAAGTCCCTCATTACAGTAACTTCCAACATTTGAGGAAAGAATCTAATAGTAAAGGACTCAACAAGAGCCAAAGCACAAGATAATTGCAATTGCCCTCCTTTAAGTCAGTTCCAATTATTTGAGCACATATATTAAGCTAAAAACAACTATGAAAAAAACCTACTTTCTACTTTAAGAAAAATAAAAGGAGAGTTAACACCAAGGCTGACTTAAGAAATGTGGAAAGGTTCTACTCATATCACCAATATTGTTAATATATGAAGCACAACAGGCAACCATTTTCAAAAAAGTTTGCCACTGTCTTTTAGTCAAGCATTGTGGTTTTTTCTTCTAAACTAAGCAACATAGAGATGAAAATGCCTGGAATCAAATTGCTGACTGTTTTTCAGTGACCACTTCATGGAAGAGACAAATTAAAATGGGATGACTGTGTAACTTGACAGTGGATTTTAGTGATTCGTGGGATTGAGTTTTACTCCAATTTTAGCCCTCTAGAATGGTGTGAGCTATCAAAACATTATAAATGCAACACAGTAGGGGTCAGAAAGTTCCCTGTTACAATTATTATATCATTCTTTATAGATAAAGCTCTGAGGCACATGCTAATCCCCAAAGTTACTGTTTTGTATTGTTTCATCAGTATTTTATCCCATACCACAGAACTACTGGAAACATCAGCCAGTTATTTTCCTTTGTTTGGTTTCAGCCTTTGCTGTCATAACTTTCAGTTTAACAGGTTCTTTCTGGACACAAACTGGTACAGCCATCCTCCACAAAAAAAATCACAGTGTATGCACGAATCTGCCATAATTTCTTCTGTACCTTCTTAACACTCTAAGGGACAAGTATAGTATTTTATTTTCATCACTGTACGTTCTGTCAGATAATACTCCAACACTACTTTTCATCCAGAGAACTAACAAGATCTGACAAGAGAGTTTAACTAAGGACTCATGTTTTTAGAATTAGAAGAGAAGAGCGATGCTGACATCCAGGAAACAACAATGTTGGAGAAGGATAATTGAAAAGCATTACAGTATGTTAGGCAACATCATAAAGCAATGTTTTGCTGTTAATCATGAGATGATGTGGATGATATGGAACTGCCACTCCAGAATATGATGAGTCTTTTCCAAGATTAACTGGAAGTCTAGGTTAATTAAGGAATTTTTCACAAACTGCAGGAACACTTCTTGGGAGTGGGTACTGTAGGAAGCCAATAGAAGTTCTAAATATATACATATATTATTATATATATTAATCAGAAGAAAATGGCAATGAGTTAGGGGATATGTTGATGCCACTCAGGTGTAGGTACAGATTTGAAGGGCATAGGACAGTAACAGCTGTCACTGGGATCTGCAGAATTGCTGCACTAAAAACAGAAGAAAAGGAAAAATAAAGGCTTTATCTTCAAGGCATTAACCCAGTCTGAAGAATGAGAGATTTGGCCAGCTGTGTGGACAAGGTGAAAGTGAGGTGAAATAAGGCTGGTGAGGAAGAAGATCTGAGGAGACAGCAAAGACCACCTCTACCACTTTATCCACCCAAACAGCATTATCAACCTGAAGTCACCCTACCTCACTTCAGTTTGTCCACCTGAAATCTATCAAGGAAAAACAGGAATGTCAACAGTAACCAGAAATTACAGGACAACTGTTCTTAGGGCTCCAAGGCAATTGTTAATATTAGAATCTATGATTTTACTGGAGCCGTTTTGCCAGTGAAACACATTCTGTCCAAAGACGAACAAACCTCATGATTGGCTTCTTACCACCATACCACAGTTTGTCAAGACCATGGCCAGAAGAGATGAAGCAAGAGATGTACACTGTCCTCCAAAAGATCCTTGGATAATCAGAATACACAACTGCCTTCTAATCTGGAAACTGTCGTGGCACAATTTGTAACTGAAAAGGAAAAAATGCAAAATTGGCAGGGCACTGACAACTACAGAAAAGCTGTATTTCAGAGCTTTTCCAATTTTTGGAGGACAAATATAGTCCCTTTGAGATGACAGGCTGCAGCTGCACTATACAAGTCCTTGATCTAACCTAATCCATTACATATAACCATTATTTTTCATGGTCTTTCATGTACTCACAAGATCAATCAGAAGAACTGATTCCAAAATGCAGCCAGAACAGCTTTATGTGTTGTAGTAAATAAGCATATTTACTTACATAAAGCAGCTTTATGTCTGGTAGTAACGATCTCTCACACTGCCAAACCTCTTTTATAAGTGTATGAATTCCAGTGATAGCTATGAATTGTCCAACCGCATTGTTTTAATTGAACTTTGTGACTTCCAAGTAAGAAGTAAGCAAATAACAAACAGATTTTCACTTGTGATCCAGCGATTTCAACTCTTCAGCAGTCCCTCTCACTTTCCAATCATAATAGTTAGACACTAGATCCCCTCCATTGTCAACTTCACCAATCTGGAAAGATCTGAATTTAAACACTCACAAATGTTTAAACTTTCCCACATTCACAAATGTTTAAACTTTCCCAAGTGTTTAAAAAAATAAATACTGTGCGGGTTCTCAACCCCAACATGTCCTCCCCGGATGGGGGAGAAAGTCCTTGCCAGGAGTCAGAGACGAACGGGACTTTTGGATCTTCTTGGTCTTCAGATTGTTTATTATATCCTGTCAGTAATTTACATGCTGCCAACATAGCATGAAGCAGAGCAAGTAGCAAAAGACAAAATGCAGGAAACTCAAGGCCCTTTTAAAGATAAATCACCCAACTGTCACCAAGAACGTACATTATTTTGACTTTTCTACCAATGCCTAATGAACTATCCATTCACGTAGCCCTGTACTGTGGCATTTCCTAACCAAGCATTCTGTGCTACCAACACTGCAGAAAATGGAGGAAGTGAAGAAGGAAGAGACCTGAAAAACGACAGGAGTCCTCCATCTTGTCTTCATCTACTTACCATACTAATAAACCTAAACTTTAAATTTTTCACCCTGTAACAAGCTATTTATTGTACTATCACCTCACTCACACCCTTGTAGATTCTAATTCATCCCAAAGCCTTGGCAGCCCTCTCCATGCACAAAGGTTAAAAACAGTGTTTCCTTGGGGGGATGGGCCCCTCAGGACAGGCAGAGAAACATTCCCTGCATTCTGGGTTCCAACAAATACTAAGAATTTCAATCACACACTAAGAAATTTTACAAGTGTTAGAACAAAATACAAAAAAGTCAGATTTAAAAAACAGCCTTCCTTCCAATGTGCAAAATAAACCTAGTACAGCTGATACGTTGATCAAAAACTGCTCAGATTTTAAGAAAAAATAATGTAAAACCCACTATTTTACCTTCAGTCATTGTATATTTAAAAAAACCCAACAACTGATTTGATCAGTCTTTTCAGATTTATGAACTTCCTTGTTTCTCCCCTTTGAAAGGCCTTCCAAAAGCTCCAGGGGGGAAAAAAAGTGAAATAAAAAGCAATATATAAGTAAACATTTAGAAGACTAACTTCCTCACTGAGTTATTTCAAAATCACTTCAAGACAGAAGCAAAAAAAAAAAAAAAAAACTGTCTGAAAAATTCCATGTTGTTTCTTGGTTTTCTCTCACGTGCCTTTTGTGTGGGCTTTCCTGGGTTATGTCCAAGATTTACTGCTATTCCAAGCAACAGAACTGGGATTTCACAGTTACTGCAACTGATGCAAGAAGCCTCACAGGAATGATCTCACTCTATATTAACCAAAGAGTTCGCTACTTATTTTTAACAGAGCATTTTGAGAAGCACAAAGCTTCTTTCAGAATATGAAAGCCCAAAAATGTTAAAATCTGAATACTGTTGTCAGGAACGGTTTAAGTGTCTCCTATTTAGACATTCTTTAGCTACTAATAAATGTCCACAATAGATTCTGAATTTCCTTTAAAGAAAATAGTAGTAAGCTCTGTGTGAATCTCTACAAAAACCAGTTAAACCCAGGATGATCAACCTTTTACAGAAGAGTCAGTCTCTGCAAATGTCTCAAGTAAGAAGATGAGGTGTAGAAAATTGATGAGATTGACTGATATATTTCCTGAATATCTAGAAAAAGTGTTTTAAAAACCCACAGGCCAAACTCTGAAAACAGCTGGCAAAGAAAGAAAACATGAGTACAATTTGTTATTTAAAGAAGTTAATAAGATTGTTAACCGTAAACATAACTAACATCAAAATTGTTTACTACTATGCCCAAAAGCCAATGTGACATGAGAATTCAAACAGGAGTACATTTGATATGTGTGGTGATTAGATTGAAGAAGACATTTCTTCATGTGCTACTAATACAAGAAAACAACCAGAGAAATGAACAAAGAAAATCCATAGTCATCTGAATGAAATTATTAAGTAAAGAAAATCTAAAACTGATTGTGACATAGCCTTTATTTAATGCCACTGAAGACATAAGATTAGGCACTATCACTATCTCCCTGGGAGAAAGCCATCCGTGAAGTTTTGTGCAACTCTTTCCAACCACAGCTTAGCATAACTAAGAGTATTTTGTTAAATTCTCATGTTGGCAAAACCCTTAGAAACTGTGTTTCAACTAGGGCACCTTAACTTACGGTTTAGTCAGTAGCAGCATGTTGTGCTCCTTCAGCTCGAATGCAGCAGTCACAGGTTGTCTCCTCGGGCTGAGAAAAACCTGCCTGCAGAATGATCAACACAGCCAGAGCCAGAACTACGACTGAAGGCTACTGAGGCTCTAATGTCATCTCCACTGAAGTCAGCCACTGCCTTGGGCAACTGGATTGGTATCTCAGAGACCAGCTTGTTCATTTTATATCGATTATCTAATTAGGTTCAAATCAAGCACTTTGTGCAGAAGGCTGAGTGCCCTGGAAAATGGATATTAACACAAGAAATATGCAAATAAAGTACTGGAGCCTAGTGTTATCTGTCTGAAATTCCCGCTGTACAAGTGATTTGAGCAGTCAAGCTCTAAAGCATATATCCTTTTTCTGATTCTTCTTCCATTGGTTGCTAGCTTTTTTTAAATACATAATAAATTTAGGCTTCTTCAGAAATTACAAGTCCCTGCTGATTTTTTTCTTGGAAGCATCTAACAATTCTGGACACCTTTCCGTCTTCAACAGAGTATTTTAAAGAATCCAGAAAATCTCCTGGTTTATAAAAGACTATCAGCTGTATTTAAAACAGCAGTTCCTGACCTGCTGCTCTTCATCGCTGCTGTCCTTTATTTAAGACCCTCACCTCAGAAAACACAGGTAACAGTTTCAACCTGACATCTTGCCTGAAAGAAAAATTATTCAGATAAATAAATACCAAAGGACAGAGCACTTTACCAATGATCCAGAAGACTCTGCTGCACTTCAATCCATGACAGAGTTTATACTTTAAACCTGTATGCAAGATCAGAGCCTTAGACTGCAAACCTTCCAGCCTTCTCCTCATTAAACACTAGTTATGCTTTTAGTGTTTTAGCCAAAGATTTCATTCTCATTAGTCCAATAACAATGTGGACTGCCAAAAATTGTTACATTCTCATGTAAATTAAGTTAATCTAGTTCTGGTAAGTAAAAGTTTGAACCAAATGGCCCAGGTTCTAATACATGAGCACAAATGTATTTTCACAGCTCTCCCTTCTGGCAGGCAAGAAGCTAACAGAAAACAGGTAGCACTGGAACACTGAACAACTTCTGCTAACTATGAGATGTATATTTCAGCTCACTTGGCCTTCTCTCAACAGTTTATAACGTGTTTCTTTAGTCACAACAATCATGTACCAGAGCAGTTAGAGCCTAAACTATAAATATATGTTCTTTTGGTGGAAAAAATAACCAAAGTGGCTATTTCAACCATATGGGTAATTTATATCAAGTGCTGAGTAAACCATCACAAAAAGAACAAGCAAGAAATTTTTGGATACACAACAGTAGGGACATTCACTCAGGTTGCTCTCTTGCTTCATCCCACCATTACCACTCCACGTACCTTCATTTGTAATCTAATACACCACTAACACTCATCTTCTCAAACTTTCAGAACTGAAAAGAACTGGATGGATGTCCCAGTTATGCTATGGATTTGTGGGGTGACAAATGTCATCTTGGTTGTTCTCAAGCCTTGAAAACAGAAATAAGCCTGCTCTGCATGTGCAGGATACTTTGAGTTGATGATTTCCAGAATTCTGATGAGCTTATCTTTAAAGAGGATGTGAGGCTCTAGGTATCATATGGGAGCTGGCATTACGAGAAACAAATCCCAATGCAAGAACAATTCTGTCATGAAGATTTTCACAAATGCACAAAACAAGCAATTACAAATACAAAACTATTTTTAAGTAACATGCTGCAATTTCTATCATTAAGTGTCTGTGGTGAACTAAAATTTATCACTACAATAGTGACTGTAACACTCATTACCTTATTTATATTAACTATCATGCTAGAACAGGGGCTTTGAAAGTCTGTGAACATTCTTCAGCTGTACAGAATAGCATAAACTCAATCTCTGTACTTAATTCCCTATTAAAAATCCCGTGAAGCTGACAATACATTGTATTCATGGCTTTCTCCCAACTCAGTGAAAATTAATTAGAATCCATTTCATTAAGATACCACTATGCCTTTTTTTTTTCATTATAAATATCGAGCTTTACTTTAAATGTATTATCTCAGAGCCTAGTGCATGAACACCACTTGGAAAATTAATATCCCTCAATATAACTCCTATGCATAGGCCTTTGCAAACAAGAACTTGCCCTCTGACCATCTTATCAGTGATTAATAGTGACTGTAGAATGCTTCATCTGGTTACCTATTTCCTTAGAGATTGAAAAAACTACTGTATAAGACCAAAGAAAGAACAACAAACTTTGTGCCGGTCAAGAACAAAGGCAACACTTCTACCCACGGGAATTCTTGAGCCACAGCTGCCTGGAGAGAGTATTCTAGGGAAGCATCAATGCAAGCTTTCCCTGTCCTGGTCCTCTCTAGGCAGTCACCAGTAGACACTTCAGTATAGCCAGGCATGGCATTTGTAATGTTCTCTTTGGTGCTCTTTAGAATGATTCAGAATGCAATCTGTGACAGACAGAGCCGATGTAACCCACAATCCATGACGCTCATGAGGTTTGATGGACCCATACCAGTTATTACTAACTGCTCTAAGACCATTTAAAGATTTTAGAGAACTGTTTCCTACTTGACTGCCAACAGCAATCAAATCATTAATGTAAACCAAGACTGTTCTCGTACTCTGTTATGATTTACCTTGACTGACAGGGAGCACTTCATCATCCTTCCAGCCAGGTATTTCAAGCCTTTATACACAATCACCCACAATCTACAGGACAACTTGTTTGTATCTGTGAACTGGCAGTACTCCACACCAACAAAATTATACTAGTCTCAGCTCTTTAAAAATGATTAGTGGATGTAAGAGAAATAAAACAGTGCAATATACATGCTATCACTCCTGATCACCTGAGACTCAATTCTGGTTGCACTGAAGAGGGGGAAAACCTCAATTTCTCTGCAAGAAATTGCTATTTTCCCAGCTTCTTCATATTATTTCAATCAACTTTACTCCAAACACAGCATCTGATACACTGAAAAGCAAAGGTGGTGCACACAGGAAATACTATCAGGATGGACCTACTTAAAATTACAAAAACACACGTTTACATTCTTCCCAAGGCAAATCATGCAGCGATTTCTAAAAAGTCACTAAAAGCGCATGCAAACACGAGAAGTACAGCCTTTGCTATCGCCACAGCTCATCACACAGGCACACACGGAGACACAGTTACCTTAAACACCGCCAAACCCTCCCTGGCAAAGGCACAGCCCAGCACAGCCTAGCACGTACCACGAGTAGGGCAACTTCGAGCCGAGCCAAGCCGGCGAGGGCGGAGAAGGTGGCGGGGCCCGGGGGCGCCTGACAGGAGGCGGCACCTCGGAGGCGCCGCAGCCCCGTGCACACCTTCCCCACAGAAAGTTAAGGAAATCCCCGCAAGAGCCGGTGAGTGCCCAGCCGCGCAGGGCGCAGCGGTGGGATCGCGGGGAGGACAGCACCTGCCCCGCTCCTCAGCTCTCCGCCAGCGCCTGTCGTGCGCCTTGGCCCCGTGAAGTGGAAAAAAAAAAAAAACGAAAACAAACCAACAAACCAAACCAAAACGAGAAGTTGTCCGTTTCGGAGTAAGGCTCCGGGCACGGCCGCGATGTGAAACCGGAAGGCACGGTACCGACTGCGGGCCTCCCGCCCGGTTATGTAAGGCACGGCTGTCCCGACGGAGGAGGAGCCCCTGGCCCCTCGCAGACACCTGCGGGAGCCGGGCAGCTGCGCCTGTCCTCCCCAGCCCATCGCGGCGGGACGCCCCTAGAACCGCTCCCCAGCTCCGCAGGTACCTGTCCCGCGGGCGGAACCCTCCCGGGAGGGAGCCCCGAGCCACCTACCGCTGCCCGCACTGCCACCTGCCCCAGGTGTCCCGCAGCGCCGCGCGTCCTCCGCCGAGCCCCCCGCGGCTGCCCCGCCGAGGAGGATGGGACGCAGGCTTACACGGCGAAGGGGAAGAGAAACAAGCCGAAAGGCTGCCCCCTCTCCGCCGCCCCGGGGGAGCAGCTCGCTCTGCCGCCTCCTTCCTCGGAGCACAACAACAACAAACACGGAGGAGCGGAGCGCAGCGTGCGGGGCGGGCACGGCCCTAGAGCCGCCGGCGCTGGGGAGGCCCCGGCTGCCCCTCTCCCCTCTCCTTCGCGAAGCCGCCCAGAGAGAAGAGAAAAAACCTTCACAAAATAATAATAATAATAATAATAATAATAATAATAATAATAACAATAAATCACAACGCACCCGGCGTATCCTCCTGGGCTGCGGCGCTCCGGGGGCTGCATGCAGCGGGTGGGGGCAGCCAAGGTGCAAGGGGGCAGCGCGCACACGCACCCACCGGGAGTGGCGGCCAGGTGAGGGGAGAGGCAGGGATGCTCAGGAAGGGGGGAACCTCCGCTCCGCTCCGCGCTCAGGAGCGCGCGTGGGTCCCTCGCGCCGCCACACAGCCGCGCCTCCTCCGCCCGCCGGGGAGCCGGGAGCTGCGCCCGCTCGGTGTCGGCGCCGTGTGGCTCGTTCCCTTGCTCCCTCCTGACCCCAGCCCTCCCCTTGGAAGCCCGGCGGCTGTCCCGCGGTACCTGCGCGGGAGGTGCGCCCGGCAGCCGCGCCCCGCCACCCGCCCGCAACCAGGAAGGAGCAGCGGGAGAGAGCTCCCGCCGGCGGAGGCGGGCAGGGAAGGGCAAGGACCCCGGGGGTGAAGGAGGGACGGGGGCCAGTTACCCCCGCGGGGCGGGCACCGAGCTCCAGGGGGGAGAGGGACGCCAGTGGCTTTGGGCTACTGGGAGCTGGGATTGGCCACGGCTGCTGTGGGGTGAGCGGTGGCAACCTGCCTGCCTGCCCTGCCCGCCGGGGCTCGCTGCCCTCCCGGACCCGGCTGCCGTGGGCCGGGAACTTCCTCCCATAACTGGGCTTACTGGGATCCTGATAAATCTGATTCCCGGGGGGTGGCGGGAGGGGTAGGCAAAGGGTCCCGTAGTTTTAGACTCAAAGTCACTCACCCGCAACAGAGACCGGGTATCGCCGTGCTCTGCCTGGTCCGAGGCCCACGGCACATCTCGCTGTTCCAACGGGAATCCCACACTGTCCGGCGGGTGGTGACCCGGTGTCACCCTAGCGCTAGGCACAGGCAAACTTCAGCCACCTTCGTGGAATGAAGCTCCTGAGCACGAGCCCCTGGGGTCGGGCTGTTTGGAGTTCAGAGAGATGAGAAACTGCCTTTTGCATTTCATCCAGCGTTTGGGGGTCAGTTCACTTGGTTGAATACTTTAGGCATCGTTTCCATCCAGTTCAAAAATGTGAAAGTATGAAGTAAATTTATATAATTTTTTATTTGAAAAGTTCATTGGTGATTACTGTATCTGTTGCACCTGCACCGTGTTTAAACTTCTATAAATAGAGACTTATTACGCCAGCTATACACCAACTTCTCATTATGTAAACCTTTTTTTTTGTCTAGATATGCATCTCCAAAGATGGAAGAGGTCTTAGAAAAGTATTTTGGGCCAGATTAGAAACTCTATGTTCTCATGAGTTAACAGTTATTTGCATAAATATTTCCATTGTACGAAATGTACATCCTACTTTCCATACAGTACAAAGTGAAAAGTTTACAACATTAGTCTTTACTGTATATGTGAAGACTACTGTGCAGATAAAATGCTGGAGTGTGAGTTATAAAAGGTCCCAGAAGGAAGGAAGGTTTGCAGAGGAAATGAAGAGGTGGAGTATCACCATTATGAGCAATTCAAAGTCTGGAAAATTTATATTAAGGATACATAAAGTACTGCTTTGAATCATCTCTTTCCTCACACTTTGTCACTGGCAAAAAGGTATCACTTCTTTTCTTGGAAATTTGAGGAAGATACTAAATGAGTTTGATACTGTAGCTTTATGTATAATTTTTGCTTTTAAATGGTAACTTTGGTAAAAAGCATGAAAAAATAAGCCAATATTTAACAACTTGAAGAGACAACATTCACTTTCAGATTTTGTGTGGTGATACCTGTCTTTTTTTGCATAAAAATCTCAGGGGAAAATTAGATCAAAATCTCATCTGCTCACACTTTCAGAAGGTAGATGAATAAATTATGGTAATGAGATTAAAATCCAAGTCTTGCATTCTTTCATATTGTATGTAAGTTTGAGCTAGAATAATTATCCTTCAGGCAGTGGGCCATTTACATATGTGAACATCTTTGCATACAGATGTGCATGCAAAAATTATACATTTGTATATATATGTGTGTGTGTGTGTGTTTACATACAATTATGCACACTTACTCTGCTGAGGCCTCAATGTCTATGAAGGTATGAGGAGACTCACAGCTGCAGAATGTGGATTGTCATACAATATATGGGAAAAAAATTTGGAAAAATGACTGCCCTTATACAGCTGTGTTGCCTGGCATAGCTGCAACATCTCTCTCTTAATGTGTTGAACATCTCCCTACTGTTCAGTTTGTAGTTTCCCCTGTTGTTCCAGGATTTTTGTATGAAAGCAGATGTCAGTATGCTCAATTACATATACAAATTAAACTTCTGTAAAAAACACAGCGGACAGTATTGGTGGCTAGAAGTGTAGACATTCTGATTTGTCCCTTGTAATTCTGCTACTAATGAAGGCCAGCTCCTGAAAACTCTTAATGATGAAAGCATGTATGTTCAGCAGCAATGTGCTCACATCTACAAAGCCAGTATAGTTTCTTCTTTTATTTGCTTCCTTTTGCAGGGAAAGAAGAAAAATGTCTTCTTCTTTTTAAATATTCCACACACTATTTCACCCCTGGTCTTTGGGCCACTGTAAAGAATTCTATCTGAATAAAAGACAGTATGAAAACAAGTGACACAGAAAAATTAATCTTGATTTTTTTTTTTTATTAACTGTCCATGAAAAAATTGCTTGAGTCAAGTATGAAATGTTCCTTTATGCAAATCAGAGAAAGGCAATGGAAGGAGAACAGATTTTGCACAATGTTTCACATGTACTTTTATACTAGAATTGCCATTTATTATTCTTAATGAGAAGCAATTGACCTTGTTGGCCAATAGATTAGACCTATTAGGAAAACTATAGTTTGTGTGTGATAGCCTCATAATGGGTAACCAGGCAAACGTCATATAAACTTGGAGAAGGATTTAATTAAAATTCATGGAACGCTATTGAATTAAGATGAAAGAACAGCTATTTGCTTTCAAGAATTGAAAATGGCAAATGTTGTAATGAGGAACCATCACTGAGACAGAGGAGATTGCTGATGCAAGATGAACGATATCAAGCCCTACATGCAGAGTAAACATAATCTAGACCTAATTAGGAACTCATTTGAAATTTTTCATGAATGGACTGTCAGTGAACTCCAGATGATAACACTTTAAGTCTTAGTATCAAGTCTTGATTATAAAGACTTAGGAGGTTCCTGTATTTTCACAAAACCTTTTATTATGTGTGAGTCCTTGAAAATAACGAGACAATGCTTACCCTATTTAATAAGCAGAATCACACAAGCTTTTGATACTATTTTTTTCCAAGAAGACTCTGATTCAAGAGCATTGTCTCAGCAAGTGTTTGTTTGAGTAGTCAGACTGTTTATATAGATAAACAGAACACCATTACCTGAGAACTGTCACAGACAGGGAGTGATGTGTTAGTAGTCAGTGTATTTCAAAGTTAGACTTGGTTGCTAGGAATTTTCTTTATGGTCAGGGTGGATAAACTTTAGAAGATCTCTGCCAAATATTTAGAAAAATGGCTCAAAATACATCCTTCTTCAGCAAATACCTGTGAAAGCAGTGGTTAAAAAGCCACCATTTCTGAAGCCTTTGAGTCCTAAAAAAATTGCATTTTTACTTTCTCAATGAACCTTGAGAATTGGGGTGGTGTTCTGCAGCCACAAGGGAACAGACCCTTTTCAGAAATCTTGTCAGAACTCACAGTTTCTAACTAGCCATGGATGTTAAGGCTTTTGACCTCATCGTAAATATGCATTCTAAATTCTACTGGTAAATTATGATTATCTACTGGATGAATCAGCAGTGGATGAATGACAATATAATAGATATTGACGGTCTTTGCAAATATGATGTATCCTTGCCTGAATGAGAAAGAAAAGCAATTGTTTACAGAAATGCTGGCATTTAAAGGTCTGAGTGATATTGCATTTTAGAGCAAAAATAGCCTATCGGTGATTGATTACTGTCTCCGTCCGGCTCTGTGGCTCACTCACATGCACGCACAAATGCACGGCTAGCTTCAGTAATACTGTGGGTAGCAAAGAGGCAGGAAGGTTCTTTGCGTGGGTTCCAACAGGAGCATTTATTGCTTTTACACTGTCAAAGGTTCCAGACGAAAGACATGAACAACATGGAACTCAGGGTTTTTTATCTGGGGCCGGGGAAAAGGCGGGACTAGGGAACAGGGACCAATGGGGAAGCTCTGGGGGAGTGACGAGGGGTAGAGGCCAACAGCCAACTGGGAATTCAAACTGGGATAGATTAACATAACAGAACAAGCACCCTGGGAGAAGCCTTTTTGGTCACCCTAACATGAAGTGGTTCTTGTGATACTAGGGACTTGTCTTACTGAGAACCTGTCTGTTGTAACGTGGGTTCACTGGCTACCACAGTGATCAAACAAGAATTTTTGTTTCAAATTTTTCACCTAAATAGTTGTCTTCTGATCCTAAAGCATTGTTCAAGAGATGAGCATTATTTTCATGACACCACCAATGTCCTGTTTGCAGAAAAAGACTGAAAAGTGGTTGTAGTAGCACAAGACTGTGAAGATGAACGTAGCAGCCTTTCAAACTAATTTTCTCCTTTTTTTTTTTGTCTCGGTCTAATTGTTGCCTCTGACAACCCAGTTTTCTATGAAAATGATCATCTTGCTAGTTATTTGAAACACATCCCATGTACTGCTGCAATAGAGGTCAAGGAAGTCCTATGATAAAAGGAGTTTTTACTCTTCTGTGTCTTCTGACATGAACATTCCAGCTAATGAAAAAAGTCCATCAAAAATATTTGATGTGTTCAAGTGCTGTTAAGAGCATTGCCATGTTTCTGTTTTTCACTTAATCAGTAGAGAAAACATGCCTGGTATGTACAGTTAATTTACAAATGAATGAGTAGAAAACAAGCCTGTGTATAAATACCTCTTCACTTATACAAATTAAAGTGCCTGTATTCTCAGTAATTACTTACAGATGCATGCACACACAGATATACATAAATAGGTACATTTAGATTCCTTTTTTCTTAAGCTATGATAGAGTGTTTTAAAGGTTCTTGTGGACATGGAAAGTTAACTTCAAGACAGAAATTAATATATACAGGACTACCTGTTATAAACCTCTGTTCCTCCCATCTTCCTTTTTTTTACTTATTACACCTTGGCTTTTGCATTGCAGTGCTTCAGAGCTAGGACTTCTCTTTGGAATGACCAGCACAACACTTCCTCTATTTCAGTATAGATGCTTTTAAAATAACAGTCCTCACTCAGCTCAGTGCCAGGGGAAGTTCTGTCTGTCTGTGTCTCCATCCGTTTTCTCAATCCAATATCTGCAGTGTGTTGAAGTACTGGTTTGTTTCTAATGCCAGTTCTCCAGCCATTTGGAGACAGCATCTTTTTTCCAGAGATGTGAAATATCTAACTTCCTATCACACTTAAATTGGAAACAGATGTAACAGGCAGGGCTGTCCAGCTTGAAGTCCTTTTACTTTTCATCATGCAAAAACAAAAAACCAAAGAGGAAGAATTCTTTTGTTCATCTTTAAAAATGAAGATTTACAAGTTCCCAGGTGAAAGTTTCCAAGAAGGGATAACTGGAAAAGAAACCAGGCTTAGAGAATAAAGACAGGTTTAGTGTACTTACTAATAAGAATGATTAGCTGGCACCCACAGTGAATTAACTTTTTTATTACTCTTTATAAAATTGTAAGGTTCTGACATTTCAACTTCCAAATTCATTTTTATAAGGGAAATAAAAGGGGTGTTAACATGAATGATAAAATCTAACGACAATATGATTTTGTTTACTATAGCATAATCCTTGATGTGAAAATCTGTAGAAGGCTAAGATCTGTATTACATGAAATTTGTGACCACCTAGCTCTTGAATTCAGTGCAATTTGAGAGTAAATCACAAAATGCAGATATGTCTCTACAAGAGAATCTAATGTGTGCTCGGATCAGTTTTACGCTAAGTAAAACATACTCCTTAAATCTCAGACGTGACAGCCATCATTATAGTTTCTCCTGCTGCAAAAGAGAGAAGCTGTAGTCACTGTGTGGGCAGACATCTACAAAGCTCTGCTTTATTGCTATTCAATGCATTTCCAACAAGAGGAAGTCAACCAGCCTCACACATAAAACTTACTCCAGAATGCCTGAGCACAGCTGCAGCAGTATCAGCAGAGAAAGAGCAGAAAGCATTTTTGATAACTGAACTGGGGCCTTCCCCTTCTCACTACAAAAAACAATCTCATACTATAAAAACTAATCATGTTTTGCAGCTGGGGGTTAGCTTTGTGGGATAGGAAATCATGCCATTTTCCAGGTTTGATATTGCATAACCTAGAGGGATCTGAAAACAAGCAGTTTTCAGTACAAATCTATGCAAAGTGTGCAGTTACAGGGCATGTACTTGCTTGCACTGCTTTCTGTTTTCCCCACTGGGAAATTCTTTTCTCTTTCATACATGGCACTGTGCTAACTTATCTTTTTTTCAGTTGGAGCAGATTAAATAGCTAGTGCAGTATACATAAGAAAGAATTTTATCAACTGTGCTTACAGTGCTTGTTAATGGACTGCACATAACTTTGTTCTGCTACTGACTGTAGCTCAAGTTGTCAATGTATAACGTTCCCTCCCCCTACCCTAATTCTACATTTGCAAAGTGGGCAAGTTAGCAGATTGAAGATGAACAACAAAAGGATATTATTTGCACCTGTGAATTTTGTTTTTTGAAAGGAGGGTACAGTATCCTTGCAGGGTGTTGTGTCACTGCAATGGAAGAAGTCCAGAAAATATGGATATCAGTAGCATTTTTAGAGATTAGCACAGCAGTATCCCAATTTGCACCAGAGAATGCCTATTCTTGGTGTGCTCTTCTGACTGGCAGGTGTGGATTGACTTATGCTATGGGGTAAGCAAACAGTCAATTAGAAAGAGAGAGGCTTCCAATACCAGTTCATTCCTTTACTATGTGTGCTGCACTGCATTGCTAAATACTGGAGTTTACCCCAGATTCAGAGATGGTGGATAGAAGGATGATTCAAACATCAATCAGAAAAGCACTTCAGGTTTATGCACCTAATAAGGTTAACCATAATAAAAGATTGCTATTTGGACTGGCTGCGAAAAAAGCTGTAAAAATTAGAATGGTGGAGAAATCTGAATCTATCGAAACAGAGACAATATAGAATGGTGGAGAAATCTGAATCCATCAAAACAGATACAACATTTAAATAACACTGTCATAAAGTTCTGATCTTGTGTTCATGAACAGTGGTAGATTGAGTAGTATTGTTTTCAATTCCCTTCTTCTTTACAGTCACAATGCAACAATTCTCAACGTTGAAAAGCCACAGCCTCCAAACATTCAGACAATACATGACTATTCATTTGGAAGTTTCAAACAGGCTTGAGCAGGGTAATTGCTATCTTATGCCTCCACACTCAATACTGAAAACTTCACCTTAGACAACTCTGGAATTGACTATGCCAAGCTTTCTATTTCTCGGCCAAAACGAATGCAAGGTATGATAGGGCAGTGCTACCTAATATTCATTTTAAACCGCATGGTAGATCTAAACTCTAAATACTAACCACCCTTCAGACATACACTGCAAAATCTAAGTTTTCTTGCTTGTTTTTACATGAAGAAAGTGACTTTCTGTACACTGCTATTATAAGAAGTAGATTAAGCAATGTTTTGGAGGTTTTAGGGAGAGGCAGAGCCCAAATAAACTGTTTTCCCAAATAATTGAAATTTGACAACATTTTAAGTGTCCAAAGCTGAGTCTTCCAATGGGTGGTGGTAACCACCTAGCAATACTTCCAGGTGGATCTATGGTCTGTTTGGTCGGTAATTATTAGGTATTTCAAAATATATTTGATATAAATGTCTTGTAAAAAACTGTATGCAGTTATGAACTGGATTAATACATCCATTTCCCAAAATACACTACTGTATAGATTTTAAGAGGTTCTCTGATCTCTGTCATAATGAAAACGATGCAGCTTCTTTGTGTTTCGTTGTTTTAAATATTAAAGCTTTCTCTTGAAGGTAAAAGAATAGGCAGCTCAGAGATAGAAATAGTCTACCACATTCGTGGTTTTTCTATTTCTGATAAGCTCTAGCTACTAGTATAAAACTTCAGTTTAATTAACAGAGAAAAAATTTAATAAATGGGAAATTAAAAAGTAGCCAGGCAGTATGAAAGAAGTGGAAGTAAGAGGAGCTACAGAAAAGGATAAATTTGGACTCTGATGCATTTCAACAGGGACACACCCTACAGTTGTCCAGATTCATTCCTGTTTAATATGAGCTAGAGAAAAAGGATGACCATGAAATGGGTGGAAGGAGCCAGCTGAGAAAGGATGCAAGTAACTTGATAGGACAAGATGAAAATTAAAATATTGAAGAAGTTAAGCTTCAAATCTTTCCTAGGTAGTGCCTGTATGAAAGGGCAAAGAGAAGCATTAAATACAATGGGAGTTAGCAGCAGTACTACAGGAAATGACTGGGCCTTACAAGCATAACATTAACTCTGAAACAAGAGCTGAATCTGTAAACCTTCCGGTGTATAAAAGATTGTCATAAGCAGGACAGACAAGAGCAGAAAGAAGGTGGTTTCATTTGTAACAAAAATGTTTAGAGATGGTGAACACTAAATAAAAGCATGGTGTGAAGAACCAGAAGGAGCTCCAGGTCCTATGGCCTCAGACATGTCCTCTCTGTAGCAGTGTGAGGTACAGTCAGCGCTCTCTCCTGGGGCTGCTTCTCGATGCCTCTGTAGTTCTCAGACTCTGACATCTGCCCTGCTGATGGCATGCATGCCATGAAAATCACACCTCTTCTTGGCAGTGCAAAATATCCTGATGAGGACTAAGCAATGGGCATGATGGCACTCACTGGGTTGAGGGATGCCACCAGGGCCAGACCACAACTGATGCTACTTGCAGCTGGGAAAGTTTTATGGAGGCAACATCAAGTGGCCCAAATAGCTGGCAAAGTTTTTCGTAAGATTAAATATTGGGAAGAAATTTTTGTGTTCAATTTCTTGTGCAAGTCCAGTGTAAGGACTCAGTGATGGAGCTCAGAAAGAGCTGTTTGTCAGATTAAGTATCTTCTCTCTGTAATTTTTTTTTTTCTGACTAGAACCAATTTTTTAATTAATTAGTTTTACTAAAAGTGGTAATCAAAGCATTGTGTACAGTTATGCTATTTCTGCTCCAGCTGAAACAAGAATGTTTGTTTGTGCATGTTAATGATGCCACTAAGCAGAGAGGTGACAGCAAGGTTGAAGGGAAATATTATCTTCTTAAATATTGAAGGGAAAAAATTATCTTCTTAAATATTGCATAAATAACTGAATTTGTACGATTTTTGGTTAGTGGGATGAAACATCCAGTGTTCAATGCTTTAGAAAAATGCCCTTTTTCTAAACTAAAGAAAGTGTGAATTATATTCCATTGTTGTACAGCTTACACAGCTGTGGAAAGATTGGAATCTGATGTATCACAAAGAGAAATGATGTAAACTGGAAACATGATATTTCAAGGGGAAAAACCACTTAAAATGGAAAACAGAAAAAAACCCAAAGCTAGTTAATTGTCTGCACGAAGTTGAATTTCCAAGAAGAAACAAAGCAAAAGAAAGCCCAACAGATGTTTTTGTGAATGCTTTTTAAACTTACTGTCAGCACTTCCATTGGGAAACACCCAGATTCAATGAGTAAATGAGTTTGGAATTAAAGTGAGTATATTCATAAATTTTAGTATATTTTAATAATTTCATAAAAGTAGTCAAACCATAAAGTTTCAGCCCAGAACATTGAATCCTGTGTAACTGTTAGGAAAAGTCTTTATAAATTAATAAACCTGCGAAGGCCAACATTATAATATATTATAAATTATAATAATTTATTATTATATATATATAATGGTTATAAATTGTAATTGTATAGTGATAGGTGTAAATTACTGGAAAAATTTATCAGAGCTGAACAGCTGCCAGTGGCTGAAACTATCCCAGTAAAAATGCCAGTGTGAGGAGTTTTTCGTAGACTGGGCTTATCTGTGGTTCAGCCTTAGCCCAAGGAAGTCTTTGTCTGAAAATAGCTCTGTTTTAGGCATACTTATTATGCTACCTGTAAATATGTTGTTTTCAACCTTGTGTAAGCTTTCCTTCACATGTCATAAGCCACTGCATCTCTTTCATTAAACTTGGTGTTTGTTACAAGAGTAATTTTAGGCCCTGGCTAGGTTTCTCTTCCACAATTTTCCATCAAGCCCATTGAAAACCTAAAAAAAATTCAAAACATCTTTAGAAGTTAATGAAACAAAGAGTGTTTTTCTAGATACATTTTCAACAATATTCAAATCAATAAATTTAATAATAAACTCCTAAAATAATTTGTAAACATCAATTTTAAGATGATAAGAAAAAAATATTTTATTCACTATACTTGGAAATTCACATTAATTTTGTTCAAAGATAAGTTTTGTGGAAGTATTTCTGTAAATTAGCCTGTGCTGGAGCATGTGCTGGTGTGTGTGCATGTCTGAAATAGCAGAAGGCAGTTGTGGTTTTTTATTAATAATGTAGCTGGTGCATAATTTTTCCATCAAGTGTCAGCATGTCACAGCATGAGAAAACAATGTATTCAAAAAGGATGTGACAGAGGGAAGAATATTAAAGAGTTCTACTGTAGAAAGACTACTAAGGGAAAATGTGATTTTCATGACAGTAACAGCCCATCAATCTATGTTAAATCAGGTATATATTTAATACCACAAGGCCCTTAGATTGAATATCTCTTTACATAACAACATTTGTTTTCACAGGTAACATACAGTTCACCTCCATTACCAAAATCTCATGCAATAAAATTCTCTGAGGGTTAAACTTCACCAAAATGAGGGTAGACTAAAAGTATGAAGTGAAAAGGTCTGAAGGCAGTTATTTTCTTTTTGAGTATATATAACCCACTAAAACTGGCACAAACCTTTACAGGGGAAGGTAGAAATGACATTTTCAGATTATCTGCACCCTCAATTTTCCCTGTAAGCATCTGCAGAGCTCTCTCTTTATCCTCCCTCCACTTGGTTTAATACCTTCAATTGTAATAATATGTAAAAAAACCCACAACAAGCAAAATGTACCCACCCATTGCCCAAATGAAAACAGCCACCTGCAGCATGACTGCAGTTAAGCTTTCAGGGGACTGAGACAAGTGCCAGGCAAGCTGACCAATAGTATTTGCCTTGTTAGACTGCTTCCCATCTGCCTGTGTCCATCTGCTGCCTTCTCTGTTATTCAAGGTCCTTATAATAGTCACCATCTCTTGCTTCCATGTTGGAAACAGTGTTTAGCACGAAAAGGCCTCGGGTTCATCGTGACATTAATAGACATAATTGCAGCTAAAACACTTCTACTATAGTGTGGATTTTTTTTTCCCATTTAGCTACATCAGTTTCTCATGCTGTGTAATTGCAGTTCATGACAATCTTTGAAGAATTATTTACTACCTATTTTTTTATGAAAATGCCTACCTCCTGCTGGTTTGGCACAAACTAAGGGCCCCAATACAATCAATTTGCAGACAGATGGGGTAAAATATGTGTCTTTACAATGACCAAACATGTTTAGTTCATGACTATTAATTAGCTCCTGGTTTTCTCATCAAATGGGAAAGAAATTACTTAAATTGCTGTTTTCAAATCTTATGACTGTCTTCAAAAACTGTCAATCCACATAAGAAGTATTACATTTCTAAAAGTAGGATTGCTTTGTTAAAACCAAACTGCAAAAATTAAAGGATTCCTTTCAGCATCAGGCCTCTTGCTGATCCTGAATGCTGAACAAGCTGAGCACACTCTCTCCAGCCTCACCAAATCTTGTGTTTTTCTCTGCTTGTCCTGAGTGCTGGGAGTGGCACTGAAAATCATCCCATTTTTTCAGTGGAAAGCATCTTTGAGTGGGGAGAAAAAAGTGCTTTCAATAGGTGTTCCGCTTGCACAGAACAGCTTGCTGAATGTCATCTTGCACTTACAATCACTGAAGCTGCCTATTCAAAGCAGTACGTGTCTGATATCCTTATCTCCAAATCTGGGCCAATGCAATCAGTCCCATTCCCTTAACTTAATGGGCAGATTTACATCGACTTTAATGTCAGCTTAATCAGACTCTAAGCTCTTCAGGGAGAGGAATTGAATTTTCTGTGATATGTGGAATCTATCTTGCTGCCAGAGATTTAATTCAGGGTGATAGAAGATAACACCACCACCCGCCTAAATTAATTTTATTAAGTAGAGAGTATTTTAATTATAACTTCTGTCATAAGGCCACAGTTTAAGTGGAATATTTAGGTTAAAGTAAAACATCTCAATCATAAACTGGTGTTTATGGATACTCCACAAGTCTGTCACTCAGCACTGCATATAAATTGTTTCCTCAATAATAGATTTTTACTTATCAATTTCACATTCTCTGTTATTTCCCTTGCAAAGTAATATATTTAGAAGAAAACTATTTTTGTGTTGTCAATTTCTGTCTCTGTATCCGTGTCCTGAATATTACATCACAAAGTAAATAAATAATTCTGTTTTATCCAGCAATATTGAGAATTAGTGACACTGTGCACCATTATTACACAGCTGTATTGGGAAAAAAAATCTCACTTTAGGATTAGATCTTGCAAATTCTTAATGTGGCATGAAGTACATTTTTTTTTCTTTTTTTTACAAGTACTGTTTTTAAAAACCAGTGACATTAGTTGCAAAGTTTTTTACTATATGAAATGTCAGAATAGGTGAATTTGCCTTTATACAATGACCTGTTTTATCAGGAATCTTTAACACATGTGGATGTACTGCTCAAGAGAGGTGCTGTGCTGTAAGGTCTATAAAAGTGCCATTGTCTGTAGGCATGATTAAGAAAATATCTAATATAGATGTGCTGCCACCTGTCTTTTTTCCAAAGAAACTGTCACAGCCATTCCATTTTAAGGCTGGCAGTTAAGTTCCCGGCTGTTGTGACGCAATTCAGTGTCTAGCTTCTGCTTACACTGATAATTAACTTTTCAGTTGTCATAACAGGCTTCAGATTGAACTACTGTGAAAAGAGGTAAAAATAGAGTTACACTTCTCTGGGGCAAACAGGCTTTGATTTGTCATAGAATTGTGGAATGCTTTGGGTTGGAAAGGACCTCAGAGATGATCTATTTATTCTGGCCTTTTTCTTTTTTATTTGACAAAGAATGTAATTTACTTTTTGCTCTTGAAAAATTAGTCTCATTGAGGAAAAACTCCAGCTATTTTCCTTAATTTGTCCTACCATTAATCAAAGAGAAAAAGGCTGTAATAGTGAAATAAATGCAAGTGATTTGGGAAAGGAAAATGTGATCATCATGACACCTGATATAAAGTTAATGCATAACTATTAGTACCTGATGAGCCCATTAGCTATACTGATGCAGAAGATCAGTTTTATCTACTATGAAACTGTTTTCCTCCCTCCAGATAAATGAAATTGCTAAATTTGATCTCTGTGCAGGATAAGATGAAAAGATAGTGGTAGAATTGTGTAAATACTGCAATGCTTTCTAAATGCATTCAATCAAGCTAAAAAACCCCAATATATTAATTTATTCATATTTCTCTATCATGAAAACAAAGAATTGTTTTCATGAATTGGTTGAAGCTTTCCATCAAGTGTTTGGGAAAAGTATCCCAAGGAGTCAAGAAACCCTTAAGTGAAACGACTCACTTTTGAGGTAGCGTATTTCTTAGATTTCTTTAGAGACCTTTCAGGGCCCTGAAATAGTGAGGAGGGTTCTTTAAGCCTTGTCAGAGCCCTGGCACAGAGTTCAAGTAACAAACTCAGCCACTGATTGAATCTCTCTCTTCATTACTGGAAAGGATCATACATATACAGTAAATTGCTCAGGAGTGACAGGATAAAATCAAAATTTGCATTCAGCCACTGTCAGGAACTTAATTCTTCTAGTAATTATGCTTCAGGTAGAGAACTTACATTCCCAGATGAGCAAATATAATCTACAAGACAGAATCTTCTGGAACTCTCTAACTCCTTCAGGACTGAAGCAGCCATAGGGATTTTAATTTTGGAGGATGGAAAGAAGACACAAGGTCTGGAATGTAGATCTACAAGATTTCTGCCCATCTTTACTCATAAAAGACACTCAAGATCATGCTTACAGCAACTCCACTGTCATTCAGTCATGTGTTTTAAGCTGGATATCAGTGGTGTTTTGAATCAAGGTCAATAAACTCAGTGATCACCAGTGACTAGTTCTAGTTTCACCAAAAGCTTCAATTTTGAGGTGCTACAGACTAGGTAGAAAAATGCCTTTTCAATTATTAAAAAAAAAAAAAAATACATTTACAGCTTTATCCTCCTAAGACCATCAATATGTCAAATGGAATGCTTTGGAGTAGGAGGTTAGAGATCAGTCACCAAAATTCATTACCAGCCCAGGAACTCCTCAGCCAATAATGAGAGGCAGACAAGCACCTAAGTGTAATTATCTCAGTTATGGTTTCAATGTACAGATTGGTATAGAATAAAAGTGCAATGAGAGCTACATCCCACACTGAAACATGGGAAGCAGTCACTAAAGAGAGGAACAAAACAATTTTACTCAGCAAAGGAAAGTTTTCTCTACTAGCTAGTTACATACAGGCAGCAATGCCGTGTCCAAAGGGTTGCTGCAAGCAATATATACATATTAAATGAGGGGAAACAATCCTGGTTTTCATTAAGAAGAATGGCCTGATTATCTCCTGTATAATCATGGTTTAACATGACCTTTGGAGCAATAGAATAGGTTCATGTGGATGTCCTTGAAGGACTGAGGGAAGGAGAGCTAGTATTCCAACAAAGGATAAGAAGGGGACAAGCAGAGATACAAGCATAGCTGAAGATGCCCTGCAAAGGTGCTTTGCCACAGGAAGCTAAAAACAGCACAGTGATGGGCAAGGTTTTAGGTGGAGGTTACTGAGCAAGTACAATCTGAGACAGGAGGGAAGGACCCAGCCACAAATGAAAAACAGACATAGTATTACATAAATAAGGGTGAAAGACTTTTCTTACGTAACCTTGCCTAAGGTACACTAGGCAAGGTTTTCTTTTGCTTCTGTGTGTATATCCTTTTTTTGGTAATGATTTGTAACTGTGCTGCTTTGGGATGTTGTGAATAAATGCTTGTATTTGCATTCTACTGTAACTGAGGTTGAACGGGATTTAATTGAACTGGAACTGCATAACATCAGTGACCCAAAAAAATCCATATACTGGGTTACCTCAATAAATCCCTGCCTCCTTAGTACATATTTCTATACTCAGAGGGTGACAGAACAGGCTACGTTTCAGTAACAAACACCAGTCAGATGGGGAGTTTGCACCACAGACATCAGGAAAAAGTCATGGTTAAATGTGAGGCTTGCAGGGAAAATGTCAGTATCATTACTGGTTTCCACTGCATTAAAGGCTGAAAGAATCTTTTAGGAAATAGAACAAAGCCACATGCTCTACAAGCTGCTCAGCAACTTTGGAGTGAAAACTGTATTGGAGATGACGCATAAATATTTCATGAACCAGTAAAACTACAGTATGATCTTCCAATGCAGCAGGCTCCTTCCCAAAGTTTTGCAATGCATGGCCCTTACAGCCCCCCAGGGGTTTTCTCCACTCGAACAGCGGAACGACATGAATTTCAAAAGCAGGAGATTATGTAAAAGGAAGAGAGAAGATGTTTCATTCAAAACCAAAATGGGAAAATCAATGTGTTTAGCTGATACTTAGACTTCATATTTATCTGTAATATGAGAGTCCATAATCTGGAATTGCTCTGCCATCCTCTTACTCTGCCTTTATTTCTGTACCTCCCTGAAAGTGTAGGCTTTGGTGTGTATCTCTGATGCTCAGAAATGCAAAGAAAAGGGTTTTTGTTTAACACTTTTGTATTCTGCAATCATTTATAAAAACAAAGTAATGTATTGGTTATTACATTTTTAATTATTATTACAATATTTCTTGCAAGGTGCTGCCAAGATTGTATTTGCTCATCATAACAGCAGAGTCAAAAAACACACTAAGGGCCATCATGAAGAAGACAAACTAGCCAAATTAAGGAACAAATGGATGCAAAGACAGATGAAATTGCTTGCTTAAATACACAGTTTACTTGTGACAGTGGCTGCAGAAAATGTGGATCTTCCTGAAAAAAATGATCAGATCTAACAGTCTATCAAGTTTTGAAAAAGTTTGGTCACATATCTGAAATCTACAGTTAATCTCACCCAAATTTCACAAATCAAAGTCCTACATGAAAATTATCTGGGGAAAAACTAAAATTGTTAAACAACCCACGTTCATCTGTGTTATTTGTTTTATTAAACTGCTTCTCTGTTCCTCACTAGTTCCCTTCAGCCTAGTGGTATCTGTCCCCAGATCTTGAAATCTCTAATATTCTGTACAGAAATGAGCTGACAGACAAAATCATCTGTGAATCAGATGACCCTCTATAAGGAGATTGTCCCTGAGGGACATGGTCTGTGCTGAAGAGAAAGCATCATGTGTTACATAATCCCTAAGTGTTAGTTGATGCCTCGAGTCATGAGTAAGGCACTGTGGCAGACTCTGGATAAAATGTACTAAGAAACTTGAACAAATCTGTGCGGGTAGGGAACATAAGACACTCTTGTTAAATATAGAAAAATTAACCAAGACAATTCCTAGATCTGTCCTGTATGTTCTGAAGATACATCATCTGAAACACCAGATTCTAAGGCAGAAATCCCTACACAGTGTTCTAGCATATGAACAAAGCCGATAATTAAATTCAACAAGGTTTCAAAAAAATTGTTTCCCCACTTAGTTTTGAGTGCTATGCAATAGGGATAGAGCCAAGATTCATTTCACCAAAAAAGCAATCAAAACTTACATTTTTGTCTTGGTATGTGGCTTATACATCTCTAAAGATGGAGGATTAAAAGGTTTGGGCCTGCCACCAACAGCAGAATAGCTCACTCCATTCCTTACACTTTATGAACTGGAAAATACAATATTAGGCACTTCCACCTGATTATTATGTGATAAATTCTAGTCTGCTAGTAGGGAGTGTTAATTGCAAAATGTGGTGCAATGTCTTTTTTAAAATTCCAGTATTACTGTTAGAAAAGTGGGAGGAAAGGTAAAGAAATAAATAAAAGACGAGATCTGTCACAGATTTTCATTTAAAAAAAAAATTATCCCACAGAAATTGTACACTCCTTACTGTCTGGCATACAATATCCGGTTTTAGTCTTCAAAGCAGATCAACAGGAAAACAAGTTGATTTTTTTTCCCCCTGCTAGGTGGATATGCATAATCTACACTTTTTTCTTTCTGAAGTTAACATACTACTATTGCTGCATCTGGTGTCATCCAACTGTGTCAGGTTACAAAACCTCTAGCCAAAGAAATCGAGCCAAACCAATCTAGCCAAACAAATCTCCTGACAAGATCTGGGAACAAATTGGGTCTCTGATACTTTCACTTCAGGAAGCTTTTCCAATATGCTGTTTTGAAGCATGTGATGACCATGCTGAGAGTCACTATCTGCTTTGGTAATTTTAGAATTCCTTTTAGATGTGTGGTAACAAGTTCAGCTTTCACCACTCTTGGGTGAAACACAAGAACATAGCTAACAGTGATATGTTGGAATTGCAAGAAGTTACCTCATTAATCAACCTAAAATCAGTGTAAGATATGCATATAATGAGCACAGAAGAAGCAGAGTGAGGAATGCTTGCTTTTTCTGAATTATTTGCTCTTCAGTGCTATTGCCTGTAACACAGAGGGACTGCTACGCAAGCGAGGACAATGAAATGTTACATGTTGGCCAAATCTCTTCTTCCTGTGAAAATTCACCTATGTTTTAACATATTCCTTTCACTCTAATGTAGGGTTCTTCTAGAAACAAGTTCTTCTGCAATATTTAAAGAGAGAATACTATTCCACCACAGGTCCCACTTTTCTGTGCTCTGCAAATGGCAGATGGCAGTGTGCTCTCCCATCTCATCACTGGGGTTACCTGTAGTTGAACATCTCCAGCAATACAAGTAATTTCTCCATCTTACATACACCCATAGTGTTTTCCTCCTGGTGCACAACAAGCTGGAACAATATGTTTGTTTTTAACAGCAATGTTGTGGGCCAATGCCATGATGCACTGGAGCTTGGCTGTTCCTGTCTTGCCCCGGCAAAACAAAATGAGAAGCTGCTCTTGCTGAGCAGAAGGATGGGCAGGTATTTTCTGAGGCTCTTGGTCCAGGTTAGACACAGAAAATGGGTCAATGTGAAACCCGGTGTGTCCCATCTCAAATACAACCACAACAATTTAGACTTTTAGTTTATTTGTATCCATTTTCTACACCAAGGACCTTACTTGCTTGTGATACTCTGCAATGTTGAATGTAAAGGGTGGAGAGAAAATACTGACTGTAATGGACAGTAGGTGAAGAAAGGACTCTGTAAATAACAACACCAGAGCACAAAACATTCTGCCCCTCATGCCTCAAACAAGAAAAGCAAAATCCCTTCCAAATGCAAGGAATTAAATAATGTTAAAGGGAGCACCATCCAGGCCTGTTGGCTATCCTCTCCTTGGATACAAGAGTGATACTTGCTAGAGGACATTTCATTCTTTCTGTAATCTTTATTCGTTAACCAAGCATACTCATTAATTATATGTGCTCCAGAACTCTTGCTGGGATTTGCAGTCACTCAGAGGTAAACAATATGAGAACAGAATAGGAATGACTGTGTCACATAGGCAACTCTTGCCAAAGTACATTTAAAATTAAAGGGTCTAAGAAATTATTTCTTTTCTAATGAGAATCATTAAGCATGAGATTGAATTTTAGAAACATCTGAAAGGCCTAGCAGGCTGTCAATGGTTTCAAAGCATAAGCAGCAATTTGAGCAGTTATTCTCTAAGGTGAAAAAAAATGTATGGGGAAAAAGTTCAAAAATGTTCAGCTGAGTATTTTGCAAACAAGTTAAATCTACAAGTGAAAATGATAAAAGTTCTTGTCTTTTGATTAACAAATAAAATATATTTAAATTTTAAAAGGCTTTTAAATTGTGGCACTTTGCAATATGAAATGGTGGTGTTAAGCCAAAGGTTGGACTTTATCCTGGAGGTCGTCTCCAACCTTAATTCTATGATTCTAAAGTGTACCTAGGGAAAAGTGAATGTATGGAAAAATATAATGCCTTCACCTGGAAGAACTTATGATTGAAAGATATCACAGAAAGGCAAGAAATGCCTAGAAAAGTATGATAAAAGCAAACAAACAAAAACAAGTGAAAGGCAACTGTATTTATCATGTTCTGTGGACTCCAATCATTCATTATCAATCCAAGAAGGTAAACCCTCTGCATTAAAATAGTATTTAATAATTATAGAAAAATGGAAGTAGAAAGCTTGGGGAAGAGTGAGCAAAGTCAGTGGCAATCAACAAAATTTAAATGAAAGAATGTCTGAATACAAGGAAGTCTCTAGCTGGCTTCTAATACCCTTACTTGTTCCTTTAGCTTACAGCTTTAATGTGACACCCCCAAAGTGATATAATGTACAGTAAATAAGCTTAGGATTTCAGAATATGCTGAATCAACTACCATCACTGCTGGTTTATTCTATTTTCTATTACCCACCTCCAAATTTTTGAAATGTAATACAAATCTTTACAAATAGGAGGGATAGCTCATTTTGATGGAGGTCTTGTTGAGACACTGATAGTTACTTGATGTAGTAGTTTAGGTGCACCAGGCTCTAAATATAGTAGTTTTTAATAGCCACATAACTTTTTGTTTCCTTGCTGCCTGTGTAAACACCCCTTTGGTAAGAACAAAATGCAAACCCAATCCTCAATACACCCCATATTTATCATCTCTAAGGAAGTTTCACCGATCAAAAAGCAGCATCTTTGTTCATAGAAGACTCTAAAGTTTTGAAAATAAGCAATAAAAAGAGAGCTTTTGTCTAGTGACAGGGTTATAAAATAACTTTTTCTATTTACTTACCAAGAGATAAAGAGCCACAAAACTTGATAATGAGTCTTTCCCGCACCAAGCTAGTAACTATAAATTGAATACATCTATTTTTCACAATTTTTCCTACAGTACTACAAGAATATGGGGGATGATTCTGTCTGGGTTTCACCTTCAACTTTGCCCTGAGTTAACTAAAGCTATGTCAGTGTTCCACAGTGATGAAGAGATACAAGTTGTGTTTCTCAGAAGGAATATAAACTATTAGTGTTGATATTTAACAATGGGAAATCCTATTTAAATTTGTGAGTGTGAACAATCTTCTAATGGAACAAATTCTGACTAAATCTAGAAGAAGCATCATGAGAAATTGCAGCTAGAACACAGCCTGAAATCAGATCCAAAGATCTTGGCAGTTTTTTGCTAGTGCATTAATTAGTATGTTAATCTTTCCTTCTGAGCTCTTAATGAGGCCCAGCTTCCTCTGCCCACACAAAGGGAGAATCTTTAATATCACTTAATCGTTAACAGAAGTGTGAGTCAGTACGTTCATTATCCTTAATGTCAGTCCTTTTCCCAGAGCAGGAAACTAAGAAAGCCATAGCGAAAAGGAGGAACTTCTGGAGACAAGAGCCTGGAGACATGCTAGCCCTTTCCCCAACAGCTGATTTAGGAATGAATTATGAAGACAATACCATTTTGCTACAATAATCTTTAGCAACTGCTTTGTGTCAGAGTTACACCTTAGGGAGACTGTAGGTTTTCTCCTGGGCATCTGTGCTCCATTAGCAGATGTAACTCCAAAAGGCTCAGGTAATTCCTGTAAAAGGTTGAGAAAGCACAGTTGGAGCAGAAAGAAAGATAAATACAAGTGGAAATTCGCAAGTCCCTATGGTCTGTCAAGGGACAAATTAATTTATTTCATTAATCCTAACCCTTTCAAGATTAAAAGTGATGGGCAATATCCTTCTGCTACAGCAGAATTGCAATTTTAAATGTCTGCAATGGCAAATTGCATAAAAACTATTAGTTTACATTACTATTAAGCACTGCTGTTTTATTAAGTCTCTGAGGTCTCCTACCACTCTCTGCACTGTCCTAAATAACCATCTCTATGCCACCTAGTGCCTTTCCTGGACATGGTCTTCCATCTGACACCCACTAAACCCTTTCTCCACCAGTTTAAGCAGTTCTGTGCTATTTGGTGCCACATGATGACAAACAAAACATTAGTTCTGCAAAACATTTAAATGCTATTATGCTCTTACTCTCCTGAAAGGTGCACCTGAACCTAATGCTGGTGTAGGTACTGTCCTTCCTGAATAAAAGAAAGGAAATTGGCAGCCTATACAGGTATTATTAAACTCTCTTCCTCCTAAATTCTTCATCTTGCACTGATACTCGTGCATTTAATTAGATTAGACCTTCAGGATAGTTTAAATACATGTTAGATGATGATCTTTTGCAGATATGGCATACATTTGTCCAAAGTTAGGCAATTATTTATTAGCTTTAAACAATTTCAAGTAATTGAATATTTATGCAACTCTACACTTTGTCCTTTATCTTTGCATTGAATGAGTCTACTTAATTTGTAGCAACTAGGACACCATAGAAATAAGAGGAATTTTGCCTACAATCAGATGATTTACATTCATGATGTTGTCAGGTTGGCTGTCAAAGTTTTTTAGTTTTGATCCATGTGAGGCTTAGAAAAGTTATTGCTGTCGCATACTACATTATAGTATTAAAATTTACAGTGGGAAATGGCTTGAAACCAAGAATGAATTAGGGCAAAATTACTGAGTTTTTTAGGATCTAAACAATTTTACAAAATTATTTTACATAGATTTGTTTGATTTACATAGAGAATTCAGCTAACAATTCAATCCTGAGAGCAATACTCACAGCCATTTCTGAATTTGAAGAGAAAAAATTCAGAACCTTGTCACTACAGATAACAGTTTATTTTTTTTTTCATGTCTAAATGTAGTAGCCTTTAACTTAACCTTCATACTGCATTTGATTTACAGTTTCTTCTATTTTATTGCAGACATGCAATTATCTGTCCAGGAATTAATGCAATATTTTAGCACAAAATTTGAAGGTAAAAAAAAAGGCAATTTTAGTGTGAAAAACATCCCACTCAATGCTACTATGGTATAATTTTTTAGTAGTCTTTTAATTTCCATTATTTTATTTTTGTTATTTGTGAATTTTTGGCACTTTTGAGCACATTTTATATAGTGAAAACCAGAGTTCTGATGTTGCAAATCACTTGCTGAAGGCTCATTATATTTTTGTTACAGTATCTAAATATAAAAGGGATTTGGAAATAGTTCTCATCCATATTTTCAGCAATTGCCATGCTGAAATGTAGGTGACAAGATGGAATAGAGAAGTAGAGTCTGAAGAAATGTTGACAGGAATAAGGAAAAGATTAAAAAAGTGGAAACAATTATATAAAACTGCAAAGTTATTAAATTTTGCTGTAGCATTTATGAGCCTTTCTTCATCTTTTCTGTCATTATTTTATGACTGCTGAGTAAGGAAATATGAACTCTCTTGATTGTTGTTTATCACATTACAAAATCTTTGATACTCCTTGAATACATAATACTTACAAAACAGACCAACCACAGACAGGAAACATATTAAGTCAAGATTTCTAAAGTTAAGAAATGCAAACACTGCCTAAGCACATAACTGAAAGACATTGTCCAGTGGTCCCCCTGCCTTATTCAGCACACAGCTGGGTAGTGCTGTGCAGATAGACAGCAAAACACTATTTTGGCTATGTTTTTCCCCACAATGTGCAGATAATGCATTATTATGCCTTATTTGTCACATTTACACTTAACTACAGAAACACTGTTCTAAAGACAGAATGGTTTATTTCCTCATGATCTTTTATGCTGCTTATAAACACAGTGCTAGGATGTTTCACAGCTCACTTGATACATGAGCAGAAGAATACAGCCAGAAACTAAAGACAGATGTTTCTATTCATTTATGTACCCAGCCTGAATTGTCTATAGCTTGTTTTCAAAGTATCTAATAAATACCGGAATGTCACATTTGGAATGCAAAAAAGCCAAGGTCTCCTTGGCTTAGCTTGTACTTGTAGAACAGATGCAAAAGCCAATTCAACTTAGTCCATAGCATTTAGCAGTCTCACTTAGTGGAACTACACTTCAGTGAACAAATATAGCGTGATTATATAAACTATCATACTATGTAACTAGCACACTGTGTGCCCACAAGAAAAGCAGTCAAGATTGGTACAATCTTCTACCAAGATTGCAAGAGTGACAGTGACAGCTGCAAGAGCCTTTCATAGCCACAGGTATTAGCTTCCTGCAAAAACTCTGAGGTCACTACTGCTTTTTCTGTCACTCAACCTCACAGAGTAAAGTGCCTGCATTGTGCTATACTTCAGGGCAGATATGATGGGATATTACCCTCATAGAGCTTTTTTTGTTTTCTGGCTTTATTTGTTAACATTAGTAAGAAAGCTCCACATTTTCCTTGTTTCAGTCTCAGCAGAACTGATCTCACTCAAGCCCTCTGAAAAAAACTGTTACAAAAACAAAGAATGGAAATTTGTAGCCTGAATGCCTTGCTTTTCTGAAAGCAAGAAAGAACTACGATAAACATTGCAGACAGGCCTAAAAGGACAAGTTGCAGGCCTTTTCCATTTGCATTTTGGAAACTTCCATTGCCATGAGATTATTAGTTTGCGTGTGTGCAACCATAGCACAAAGGAGGAGGGACTTAGAATTGTCCTTCTCATTTTTCTCACATAAACTTACTAAGTTTCAAGATACAAACACACAATTTGTTTTCATACTTGGTTTTACTTTTAAGACTTAAGCAACTCTCTTGTATAGCATTTAAATTTAAGTAAACAGTTCCTCTGCAAGACAGTCCATTAGATATTTGATTCTGCCCTCATAGCAACTTATTCTTGGGAATTGGCATATATGGATCTTAGATTGTGTCAAAAGGAGCTGTCAACAAGATGCAATCACTCTACAACACAAAATTTGCAATATTTTTTGGATTTTAAATATAACACAATACAAAATCAAACAAATACAATTCACTTCATTAGGCAAGAGAAGTAGCAGAGACCTTTTTGTTCACCACATGAATTTTTAGTTGTGTCAAAATTCAGAGAAGTCTAACACATGCAGTTCAAATGATGTTGCCTCAAAGTAGTACATTCACATTGTGTAACAAGTACTGCACTATTTCATGTTTATCATCTGCAGCTGGCAGCCTCTAAGTTTAGGAGAAAGACCTGTGTACACTTGAAGAATGGGTGTGAATATACAAAGCAGGACTTGTAGATTGAACCTAATCAAACAGCCAGGCCTGGTATATTCTAATATTTTGTCTCAACCAACATCTTCTTTCACTAATCCTTTTATGCTACTAGCACAACATATAAATATAATTTAAATCAGGTACTGAATCATGTTGAGACTTCTTCACTGGTGTATTGTATCTGCTTCTCATGTTTTCAAGTTTTAGCCATCATATCTAACTAGAAAAGCATATCCTTTCTGATAAATAGGTCAAAAAAGCTAGTAAAACAAAAGAAGAAAGAAGTTGACTTCCTTTATGTATCACTCAACTTCCAATTGAGTGTAGAAAGAATTCTTTCCATTTTAAAACAGAAACCTCTGAAATTCTTTCTTTTTGTTGAGGAAAATGCCTCTTTCCCTATAACTTTGCAGATCTGTGGCCTGGTCAGCATCCATTTTGCTCATAAAGGATTGTTTAGAGGATTTAATGATAACTCTTTCAGGGGGACAGAAAGCACATTTCTTTAAATTACAGTAGATGGTTGCAGCTGTGCTCCCAAACTTCAGAACATTTGAATTGCTTAGAGGGAGCTTGAACTACTTACTGTGAAACTGGCTTTTAAAACTCAGCAGTTTTACCCTACTTCAGTTTCCTTTTGATCTGCTGAATGCCCAACCTGCATTATTTTTAAAGATTTATTGATGAACTTTCAAAGTCCAGTCCAATTCATTTCTTGCCTCGCCTTGACAGAGTTTTGCATATAACTGCATCAGTCTCACTATGAATGAAAGACTAATTTTCAAGACTCAGACTGAAAAGAACTATTATATAAATCTTTTTTTATCTACTGCATATGATTCAGTCCTGAGCATTAGTTCCAGCATTTAAAACGAGTTAAAACCCCTCTGTACATCTTTCTAGAAGCTTGACTTCAAGGGATAAAGTTCTAATACAATGACAATATTTCTCCATAGTTTCAATTAAACCAACCTTTAATTAACAAATATGATAATGGTTTACCCAACTAAATTAATCAAGCTAGAAATGAAGTCTGTTCTAATTCAAATTTCTGAAAGTGATGTAAGTTGCAAAAGGTCCAGCTTAACAGCCATTATTAAATCACTCAGAAGATGATGCCTGTGTACTGAGAAATGGGAATCTGGATGAGCAGTGTAAGACTGAAACAATAACCAGAGATGTTGGCAAAACAGGAAGACTTGAATTTGTACATATAATACATTTTATTTAAAAGCAGTGAATTAACTTATTCTGGAAAGTAACAGACCCGTATACAAACTTGTCTTCATTCTTCCACCGGTGTCACAAGCCTGAGGTATACAGTTTCACCAGACTGAAACCACCTGTTCATTCAGCAGTCTTGTGCATGGTATGCAATGTTTTAAAACTTCTTGCTCTGGGACTAGATAGGAACATTTCAAAGTGCAGATTGGCCATGAAGCAGCGCAATCTCTTTCAATCTCTCTGTTTGCCAGCAACAGCTTTATGAGGCAGTTACCCCTCGTCTCACTGTATCATGTCTGAAACTAAATATCACTTCTGATCAAAGTTAGGCAAGAAAGAGGGACTGTCAGAAAACACAAACACAACACAAGTCATGTTAGATAACTGCATAACAGAAAGGATGAGAATTTTAGATTATCTATGATGAATATGTATGCAAACTTAACCTTACCAGTGGGTAGTACTTATCCAAGTTGTTCTTTCTCATTATAAAATTACCAGCTCTTGCAACTGGCTGAAGTCGTTGGCAGCCATTCCAAACCATGTGTGAACATACAAACCTACACTGGTTTGAGGCTGCAGATCCCACAGCATTCGCAGCTGCTTCGTAGTTGTTGGAATAGCTCAAGTCCAAATATTCTAACAAGAAAAAATTTTGCCAGTCTAACACCTAAACCCATGAAATTGATATTAAAATGGTTACAATAGTGGATGACTTTCCCCTGCATTCTGACTTCTGAATCAGCTGCAAAGGAAACAATAACTCTGCAGAGGTTGCAGTCAAGTGACATGAACCCCTGATGACTTTAAGGAAAAAAACCCACTAGTATCTGAAAGGTCACAGTAGAGGACTGAGACTTCTGAACTTTAACAAGAATTGTAAATGATTTCTATTCCCTCTTGAGCACAGCAGCACCACAAACCCTACCTTACTGCTGTTGTCACTGGACTATTTTTCCGGCAGAGGAATTCTGTTTGGTGAGAAGAAACATTTTTAATCATAGTAAATGCTACGTTTTGAAGCATCAGTTTATAGCTGTCAGGAAAATAATAAGATTAGAGGGAATTGAGGATCTGCAGATATTTCTGGTAATGTTATGCAGATCCAATGACTGTACTGTGTAATATTTACTTTTAAAAAAACATACCACAGCCCCCAAGATGTGCTTATCCTCAAAAGTACAGCACATCACTCAAAAGGCATGTAGTACAAGAATTAAGATCCAGAAATGAATATGAGATTTGTCAGTACTTCTACTTGCTAAAGAAATGTTTAAATCTGAACACCTTGGCAACCATGATTCCATTTTCTGTAGTAGTGGAGCTAGTGCTTTTTACCAGATCTTATCAAATTCTGCATAGATTCGTGCATATGTGTACAAATAGTGGAGGGTTGAGAAAAGACCATTATAGAAAATAAGACCAGTATGGGTCACTCATAACCAAGATAATATTAACCAGATTAAAATATGTAGTTGCTATGCTTTGAAACACAGGAGGAAAAACGAACTGTTTCATTGTAAAAGACCACCTTGTGATTTTGTCCCATATGCCCCTTTTCCTCATCAGTCTTAGCTCCCACAGGCCTGTCTTCTGGAAGCTTGGGAATAGTCAGAAAAATACTCAGTGCAAGCTCCTATGCAGGGGCTCACATGCATGAGAACTGTATAACACATATAAGCATTAGAAAAAAATGTATACATACATATAAATATTTATACACATAAACACACATATGGAAGCAAATGCTACCTGTTATCTCCAGAATTACACATTGCCTCCACTGCGCTATGCTGCCATTACATGTCAACATTTATTAACACAGACGGGCAAAGAAAGATTTCTGAAGCTCTGCTTGGAACAGAGCCCACTTCCTCCAGTGCAGGAGTCTCTTCCAACACACAAGAAAATAAAGAAATGTACAGAGGAACGGAACCTTGGAACAAGAAATGCAGCTCCACTGGAGCCCATGAAGTTGTCAGATACATGCTCAACCATGAAATGTGGTATTAGTGAAGAAGTCAGGCTGATGGAGTTGGAGGCTGGAGCTGGTGTAATATTTCCTGTGCTGGGTGCTTCATCCTGCAAAAATAATTTCTTCTACTGGACCTGTTGTAATGGTAGGTTTAGTTAACAAGCTGCCGCTTTCCCGAGAGCTCAGCAGGGCTGCTTAGGGCAGGGCAGCCATTTCACCCTCCCATAGTCCATTTCAGACGGCTCTGGTTTTGCTCCAGCAACTATCAGCTTTACAACCAGTGATGGTGAGGGAGGCAAGAAGGGTCTCTCCATAAGGGTTTCAGAGGATCTTTTAACAGTTACATCTTGTCCCAGTGATCCCCAGAGGCACAGAGACCTCATGATGCAGGCTCAGGGGGTTTTGTCAGGGGCTCAGGGGCGGTACATGGGCAGAGTTGGGGTACAGGAACCAGTAGGGAGAGCCCAAGGGAGCGTGGCCAGGGCTAAGGGCAAGGGAACGTGGGGGGAACAATATGGGATCAGAAAAGCAGTGGGTAAACAGATCACCACACAGACCCTAGATTTGGAATTTAGTTCAATGTTGCCAGAGAATGAAATTGCATTACCAGTCAGGGATTTTTCCATTAGTTTGACCTTCTGCAGGGTATTTTGGCTTTCACTGTGCATTCTGTGAGTGATTGGGCAAGTGAGAGATGGAAGCAAGTCGGATTAGGAGAAGGAATAAGCATTGAGTGAGGGGAAGACTGCTGTGCTTCGAGTAGTTGATCCTGTGGGAGAGATTGTCCTACCAGCCAAAGCAAATTGAATTTGGCTTTTGGCTGATATAAAATCATGTTCCTATCCACCTCTCCCAGTAAAGAGCATAGCTCTTTCTCCAGCAGGTTATAGGAGGAGCTTAAGGAATTGTAACACGGCATTACACAGAACATGTGAGTGAAGGACTTGTTCAGAAACTGCTGCATGCAGCTGGCACAGAATGACTGATTCCTGCTCTCTGGCTTGCTGCAGTGGGAAATTAGAGAGGCATCTGGTAAGACCCACGTGGCTGTGGGGACCTGCTCTCTAGCAGAGTTGTCCCACTGCGTAAATTTAGATGCTTGAAAAAAGCACAACTCTACACCTTTTGCTTTTGGTGTTTCTGCAAAGGTGAAACATGAATGAAACGTGCACCAAACATATCTGATGCTTCAGGCTTTTTAACATGTGAGCGTGCTTGCATAGGCTACTGTGAACTCATTCAGGAGTCTAGCACCGGGCTTCTAGAGGGTACCCAAAAGACAGATTTCATTTTCAAAAAAGATGATACTTTGGGTGTACAGTAGTCATACCTCTTTTTATCAGACATATTACCTGCTCCAGGGACTGTATCTGTATAGTGTTCAAATGGTAATCTCTCAATTTTCCCTGAGAAGTCACCCCCTTTTCTTGATAAGACAGTATTTCTGCACCATTATGCTACCTGGGAGCACAGATCCTGGCCATCTCCTGATGGGTGCTGTGTCATTGCAAGCACCTCTTCCCCATCAATTTAAGAGGCTGAGGTGAATCAGGTAACAAAATACCCCTTGAAGGCAGTGGCTTTATTGTTGTTTTCTCTAAGTAATTGAATAATAAAAAAGAATGTTCCTTCTATTTCCCAACCTTCCCGGTGTGGCTAAGAGACCACTTGCATCTCTGACAGCAAAGTCTGGTCAGGTAACTTGTAAAATAATAATATGTACAGCAATGGTGTAAGAGAAATTGCCCATGAAAGCCACTCAGTCATGACAGAATCTTCCAAATCTTTTTCATTATTAACCTCTGGATACTCTGACCTTGCAGGATGTAGCAATAGAATTAAACTGAGCAGAATGCCAAAATACCTGCTAATTAACTTTGTTTAACTTCCTCTGTTATCAGTCTATGAACAGGATACAGTTTCCAATAATTAGGCATATAAGATCTTTAAAACTTCCTTAATTGTTTTATTTTCTAACTGCGTTAGCTGAATGATTTTTGAACCCTTTGGATTTTTTTGTACATTGTCAGAGCTGATGCTAGTGAAGAGGTGCTCTGTGGCTTCCCTTCTGTAGGCGAGAAGAATCTAACATTAACGTTACATTCTTAGCTCAGCTTAGAAGGAGGTATGCTGAGCTTTAGAGAGCAACTGCACAAAATAATTCTACATAGTAGAAATGTAAATCAAGAGATTGAGCATATTTCTTTCAACTCAGGGAATGCAGGCTGATATATGTACAAGTACAGACAAAAACCCCACTTTTCATACTAAATTAGGAAAGGAGTACAGCGATACTCTCTCTCTGCTACTTACTGAACCATCTGCCTATTTATGATACTGCTGATTCTGCCAAGAACTGTTCCCTAATTTTACAGAAATCAAGGAGAATCTTAGTGGTTTTTATAGATCATTACACAGGTTGGACTTCTATCTGTAGTGGGGGAATTGTGCAATTCAAGACAGCTGTACTGTGACTATCCAGCTGCAGTAGTTTCCCTTCCGAGAGAAAGAAACTGCTGAAATGCAGTCTCCCTTTGACAGGACAGCTTGTCTAAATCACTCATTAGTGCCTCTAAGGATAAAGACTACTAAAAACACACGTGGTAACATTCACCAAGTCAGATGCTCCAGGTTCTATCCCCTTTCCTCTGAGTTTCTGATGTTGTCATTGTCCCTTGTAGCTTCATTGTAGGTGCATTGGTTGATCTTCACCATTGAAGTGTTGAAACTGGGCAATATCCATTATATTTGGTTTCTTCTTTATGTCACTGCACAAAGAATGTTTCCTGCTCTTGCTCTCATGTACATTAATGATGGCAATGAAAGAATATGTGCAATTGCTAAGCACACTACAGGAGGGAACTGGATGTAGTAACCAGTCCTTAAGTTGTGTCTCTTGTTTTGTTTCCTTGTTAGGTGTGACAAGAAGACACAGAGAATTGAAACAGTTTTTCAGTAAGGCTATGAAAACCCCTATCAGCTGCCTTAACAGAAGAAAAGAATAATGTTTCACTAGAAGCTAGTTGGAATGAAGCATCCTCAGTGGCAACTCTTAACACATTTTGCCTGGTGAGGGTTTCAGCAGAAAAGGCAAGAGTAGATTTGTGCACAACCACAAATCTGTGCATGTGTAACACAGTTGATATTTCAGTGAGCAGCACAGCACAAAGCAAAAACAGCGTGTGCTATTCCTTACAGTAATACAATAATACTGAAAAGACCAGACAACTTCAATGTTACACTTTTCTGTTTTGGAAACCAGAGAAAAGAGCCATTACCTTGTAAAAGGCCTTGTATTTTTCTTCTGCAACATTTTTGTGCTGATTGAATTGCCACAGGCTCATCTCTGAAAGCTTGAGGACTGCCAAAAAATTTCTTGATTAGAGATATTGTGCATGTGGATAAATGCATGAACACTTTATGATGCATTAAAGCACCAGTAAAAAAATACATACATATGTAGAAAGTGCATGTTGGTACATGCTGTAGCCCCTGGCATCTTGCCTTTACTGTGGCATGTTGCCTCCTGCTTACAACTTGTATTGTGCTATTCATGTTACCATTAAGATAGAATGACAAAAAAGGGTTTCAGTAAGATGTTGGGAGGTTTTGATGGGACCCCACTATTCCCAAGGCAAGAGCCACTCCTGTTCTTTGACTCAGCACCATTCTCTTTCTCTATATCACTTCCTTTTAACAGTAAGAGCCCATCTGGGCATATTAGCAAAACAAAATTCTGGGTCTGCACTGAGACTGATCAATGATTCATGAACATGCTCTAGTTCCTTCCTGGCCTGAGCATGCCTTTATGACTGCCATAAAGCAAAACCCACCAAAATTTAGAGCTAGTGTATGTTTATGCATATCCACACATAAATGCTCATGATGATTTTGCTCAGGGTTAGCATATGAATCAAAAATAGTTGTGAATCCATCAGTTTAGATATAGAATTCACACTTTGATGCATGTTCTTTTTAACTATGTAACACTCCTGTAAAATATTACCTTTAAAGAACAGAAGGGGGAAGGGATTTTTGCTTAGAAAACCCTAGAATATTAGAAACTTTTCTACTGACTGATAACAATGTCGTCCTTCACATATTAATGGCATATTGAGTTTCTCAGGCAGAAGAATTAGTGCAGTTGTACTGCACATCGGCTTCATTTGAGAAGCAGTGCAGGGACTGTGGCAGCAGTAGGAGCAAAAATGGGAAGTTCGTGTTGTACCAATCCTTTTATTCTCAGTTATTGAAGGAGACATACCGAGAGACACTGTTTATATCACCCTGTGAATGAGGATAATTTTGCAGCTGGCAGGAAGAAATTGCCCTTTTATTAAGAGCAGGCCAAGAATTCCCTGACAAAAGAGTTCTGCATAAGAAACACCTGTATGTGGGTCATTTCAGGGTTGTCGGCTATGGCTGTGGAGTACCCAGGAATACTCAGTGGATGAACCTTCAACACAGCCAGGGGAGATTTGCTTTCATTAGATAAAGTCCTGTATGGGAACAAAATAGATCTATGAAGCAGGTGCCGCAAATGGACTGTCTTGTGAACATTCTAGGAGAAATTATTTTCTATTGGAAGAGAAATTAATCACCACCATTTGTCTTTTATCTCTGGTACATCCTCGTGACTACTTTGCAAAATAAACCTGCATGCATTTGTCATGTCAGATGCTGAGACGTTCTCCCACCTCCTTGATGTTTTCCCTCTCATGTGATACAGGGCTCGATCCACCTTCTGTGACAACCATGGAGCTTGGTAAGACTCATTTGCAACTGGTATAGGCTATTTTAAACAAAGTAAAAACAGTCTTCATCACAGCATAGCTTAAATGATTTTTGTTAGGCATCAAGTACGTGAATAAAATCATGTGAGCTATCTTCAGGATACTTTTAAAAGAGCTTCCCCTCCAAAGAAATTCTTAGTGTTTTATGTTCTAGTACAAGCAGGAGAGTCACGTTAAACAGAGAACATGCTGTTCTCTGTGATGATAGATGTTCTCTGAAGATGGATGTTCTGCTTTGTGCTTAGAGAACGTGTGAGTTCACTTGACTTCTTTCAAACAGAGCTCAGTATGTGGAAAAAGCCTGGCACCTTTGCCTGGAAACAGGCTAAATTGCAGCAGCAACCTTTACTTGACACTGCACCATGGTGCCAACATGCTAAGCAAATAGAAATACAGTGTAGCAAAAGATGCATAAGAAAATAAACTAAAGAGTTTGAAATTATAAATGATAGGATTTGCTGTGTATTTGACAAACAGGAGGGGTAAAAACCCTGCTGTCAGCAGGCTTGCAGGGCCCTGCCATGCTCTGTACCTGCTGTGCTGCCCCAGGCACTTCCCCTGTACCATAATATGGTATGAAATATTATGATAAAAGGAGTACATCTAAAGTGAAATGCTTCCTTCTTTAATTTTTTTTTTTTATTAACTATTAGGTGAAAGTGTGTTATCCTTTCTGTGAGAAAGATGTTTTTAAAATTGGCTTTGCTTTCATTTATAAAGAAAAATTGACAGTGTGAAAAAAATTAACGACATGAAAAGTCAATGTTTTAACTGATAGCAAACAATCCTTAAAAAGAGAGCGTTCATGAATAACTGTATAGAGAATCCAAATTAAGCCTTACAGTATTTCGTTTAAAATATTACCCTGATTTGTAAGCGAGGGAAACTAAAACATGGGAAATTGTTTTTTATCAAACAAGCATGGGAAGTCCCTCTGATTTCACATGAAAAAGAAGAAATTTGGTGTAAATAGCTTAGTAAAAATTAAGGTCCCAGATTATACATTGATATGACATGTGGCTGGCTCTCAAATTTATAGTAATAACACTAATTGATGCTTGCTTTAACTGTAAGAGTTTACATCTAGCATCAAGTATTATTCTTAGAGAAAAATTATTCTTCCTAAAGGAAAGACAGTCCACATTTGTATATGTACACAAAAGACATTCATGGACTGCTAGTTTGTGTGAAAATTATTATTTCTGTTGGAACATTTTTTTTAAATCATGCCAGTGTGAAGAATAGTTTCCATTATCCCAGGTTTTTTAACATTTCTTTTAAATGTCCCCCATCATATATTATTGATTTCCTTATAATAGCTCTGAAACTAAAGAAAAAAGATGTCTTTTACTGCAATTCCCATTAAGACTTCAGAGGAAATGTTTTTGTTATAGGCACTTTGAATGAGTGTGTCATCTTCTAATGTACTTCAGAGTTTGATAAACCTTCTGACTGTTTCCAAAATGTTCTCTTAAATGAACAAAGGTATAAAACCCCAAAGATTTAAAGCTCTGTAGGGACAAAACAAGTTGCTGCAGGTATTTTGAGTTATAAACAAGACTAAATTAAAAGCTGTAAACCGTATGAGATTACTCCAATTTTGAATTAGAACTGTGCTGTTCCTTATAAAACCAGTTCCTCTACAAAAGCCCATTTCTTTCCATGAACCTCTGTAGAAAACAGCATTATCCTGCACTTCAACTTCCACAGTGCTGCAATTAACCAAGTGCATATTAATTGGTTACATATTGTAAAGATTTTTCAGATTATTCTTTTTATACAAACATTGCTACTGCTGAAGGCAAGAGTCAGCCAATGCTACCAGAGGAACAGCTACTATGTGCACTCTGTTAAATAGTACATGGTATGACTACTTGTCTTGCTGATTTGATCTGCAGTTGGTGAAGAAATACACCAAGAGAAAAAATGAAAACTTTATCAGGGATTTGATTTAGGAATTACTTTGCAGCCATGTTTTTATGATGACAAGTATACAAAGAACGGAAAAAGGATCCAATATCAGGTAAATTTGCACTAAGCAGCAAAAAGGACAAAATCCTGTCTTGATGCCAATGGATAAGTTTTAGTCCAAGGACTTTTAAGCAATATCTTGCATGTATATATACATATACATATATATATGCATTCTAAGATGGATTTTCCCACAACATAATTCCTCCATACACTTGCCACACTTCTGTATCATTACCATCTAGTCTTCATTTATATTTGCTTCTTCGTAGCAAGCAAGCGGTGAAGATCCCATCTGTCTTTGAAGGTGATAGCAAAATGTTCACTGCTAAAATGTAGCAGGAATACATTTCCAGAAAGAAATGCTTTGTCTGTGAGCAGTGACAGTAGTTGTCTTGACTCACATAATGCATATGTATACTTGCAGAATGTTTGAAGAATCTCACATAGATAAAAATATGAGTCAGGTTTCAAACTGAGATAGACAAAACAGTAGGAGGAAGTACAGCCTTCCATCTCTGTCTTTTGAAGACACAGGATACTTTATTAGACTATATGTTTAGATATACAGGTTGTATCTATCTATCTATCTATCTGACCTGCAACGGTATACAAAGCCTATTGATGTGTAGTTAACACTTGATCCAGCTCTGACTTCAAGAGAAAATAAAGCAGACATGTGGCCTTGGGAATTCTGAGATGAAAACCAGAATTGATTCCAAAGTGATTAAGCTGCAGAAAACCACAACTGTGACGGCGTTTCTTCATCATGTTGTAAAAACAAGATACACCTGAAATTAACAGGTGAAGAACACACTGATATCAAGCTGGTTTGGGGACCTTTTCTGACATGCTGAGTGTTCAGAGTTTTTGATTCTGACAGCTTACTCCTGTCAGTAAATAAGGACTAAAAAACCCCATGGCATATATAATTGTATGCTTCGTCATTTGTTGCAAAGGCTCAGAGAATGGTTCAGTGTAGACAAAAGCACAGTGTTTGTGTGAATGTATAAACAGGGGAACTGTATTTGGTTAAAAATAAACTCCTTTGGAATAGTTCTGCCAATTAAACAGTATCAATAAAGGGTTACATTCTTGAATTTCGAGACAGAAACCTAAAAAACCCCTGAAATTCACTGTCTGTCCATTTAATCCACTTCACTCTCATGCTTTAAAAGTGGTTATCACTGCAGTTCCTGCTGGGACCTCCCTATCCTACTCACTAGAAATGCTTCTGCTGGTCCTGAAGTAGATCTTAAAAGGGCTTACAAGGAAAATCAATAGTAGCTGCTGCTCTCTCTCTAGAAGCTAGGCTATTTCTACCTCTCTTTCTACATACCCCTCTTTTCTCTATCTACGTATCTTTCTTTTGCACATCTAGCCAAGAGGCCATTTACACTAGCAGTTAACAAGGGGCCAAATATTCAGGTGTGGGGGAAAAGAGTTACGCTGAATTTATAGCTTAGTCTCTCCCTTTCCCTCACCCAAGCCCCAGGGAGACCAAATATTGGGCTGTCAAATACTGGAAAAAAATCTTTGTTCTGTTCCCCTGTGTAACAATGGAACTTCACTGGGAGTTGTGGCATTAGTAGACCAGATACTTTTCAAAATAAATTGAGTAAATATGGAATATAAAACACATTTTTCAGTCAGACTAGAGGGTGAGATTTTCTCAGTAGGCCTTTTAAGCAAAATCATAAAAAAGTGTTTTTTACCATCATGGAGATTTTAGAGAAATGGATAATTAATAAAGAAGAAATGCACTATCACTTTTTTTTTCAGGTGGCTATGAAGATAATGACCTTATATCCTATGAATAATTGCACAAAACATCTTCAGAAGTGCTGCACAATTTTTTATCATGCAAGATATGCAAAAACATTCAACTGAGTAAATAACAAAAAAATGCTATCATGCCTTTTCATATCTCTGGCTGATAACTAAAATGCACAGAACTCTAAAAATATCTGGTGACAGGATATGTAAGCTAAGTCTTTTGAACTTCCTTCTCTAGATATGCAAAGAAATTTAATTAAACGAATCACTGTAGAAAGCATGACACTTTGAAAAGCATAGGCAGAAAGGGACATTTCTGGTATCTATGACCCAGATACGAAAGAACCCATATAATGAGCATTTCTTAAATAATATTAGTTAGTAAGTGGTTACAGATTTTTCAGGTCAATCGAATCATATCCTCTCCATGTGGAGTGAGATTAAAGAGCGAGCATATAGTGACCAACTTAAAATGCAGTGAACTGAGCCTTATAAGCCCTCTCTCAAGCCTTCCTTTTCCTTTCTTCCTACCCTTCCTGGTTCCCCTTCTCCCTCTTCTCCAGAAAGATCCTTTTTACAACAGGCTCAGTAAAATTGTTCTAAGTATATGTAGCAGGTTCAACTATTAAACTGGGCAGAAACACCAATTAGAGCGCAGTGGTTTGGTCCAAAATACTCATTACTTACTTATTTACCTTCTGTGAGATAATAATTAGGAGAAAGCAAAGCAGGCACAAAACTTAAAAGAACATAAAGAAGTTTATTAATAGACCTAAAAGGAAGGAAAAAAATCATACCACACCTTCAGAACACTTCTCCTCCCCCCACCTTTCTCCCTTCTCCCACTGACAATGTAAAAAGACAACCCTTGAGATTTTCAGTCAGTTTACCACTTGTGTAATAACCTTGTTCAGTTCACTCAGGGAGAGGAGTCTCTCTTGCTCACGCTGTGGAGACATCTCCACAAGAAGTTCTCTCATGGCTTCAGTATCAAAACGAGACAGCCGCCCGGGTTGGTTCTCTACTCATATGTGAGAGTCCCTTCCCCAACTTACAGCTTTCTCCACAACTGCTTTCGAGGGTCCAATCTTGAGCTACTGGGGTACCATTTTAAGGATGAGCTGTTCAAAAACAAAAGTTCTCTTCACCTACCTCTGGGAGCATCTTCATCTCTAGGAATAGAGGCCCTCCCCCTTCCCTGGGAGGAAAAGGGTCCTCATCATCTTCATCTCCAGGACTATCTCTGGGAGCATTTCTAGGAACAGAGGTCTTCTCCTTCCAATTTGGAGCAAGAGTTCTCATCACTTCCATCTCTCCCTGTTCAAACTTCTCCTCAAATTACAGCTGCTTCAGCATTTGCTTATTCCAGGACAGGTACTTTTGCTCACAAGTACAATTTGAACGCTCCACCCCCCCATGCTTTCATGAAATTACAACGGGACTCTGATGTATCATAGTCCATCACCACCATAGCTTTACAACAGAATTTCAACTTTAAGCATCTCCTCTTTCTCCTCCCTCGGGTTTTCAGCTCTTCCTTCTTTACTGACTTTGGTGTCTCTATGGTGTTTTCTTCGCCTTCCCTCTTCCTCAGACTTGGAAGAGGATTAATGTCTGCAGGCTTCATGTGTTCTGGAGGAAACTTACAGCACTAAAAGGGTTAATCTCACCCGGGCCCTGCAGCTCGAGTTCGCCTCTCGCTGTCGGTCACATGAGCTTTGCTGGGCAGCGGGGCTTCGGTCTCAGACGAGCCCCGGCCTCACCAGGGGCTGCCTGCACAGAGCAGGGCTGAGGGGGGCCATGGATGGAACAGGGCCGTGCCACGGCTGACCCAACCGGGCCGAGCAAGGCCCATCCCGGCCCTGCTGGGCCGCCTGCAGGCCCCCCCCCCCCCACTACCTGTCCAAAAGCCGGAAGGCAAGGGGGCTTTCCCGGGCTCTGTTCGTTCTTAAATGTGGATCACAGAGGTGTGTCAGGCTTCCTAAGTGGTCCAAAAAGTTGCCAATATTCAAACCAGCCAGTTGATAGGTTCTGTCAGGTCATAGAGGAAGCTGTAAGCACGTCTTTGCAAGATAATCACTTCCGTAGCTATGCTAACCTATGACATTCTACATCCCACACTCCCCTGTGCAATTCACCAGAGAAGTCAAATTAAGAGATTAAGAAACTCAGGGTAAAAGATTTCTAGGAAATTAAAGTACTCCTCGCTGGAATGTATTGCCAATAGCACCCTGCTTGATAAAACAAGTGGCTCTGTCTAAGCAGCTCTATGGGAGCAGGTCTGCTGATTGCTGTATTATGACACTGAGAGGGAAGTGGAAGATGCTTACTTAGGTAGCTGATCCAAGACCCATCTATAGTCAGTGTAATCACTTACTTAGAGGTCAGCAGAATTGAAAAGGAACCAAGATTCCAAAGTACATAGACATTCCTAGGTGTCATTATTATTTCCTCAATGGTTATGCATTTTTCTTAAGTGCCCTCTTCAAAGATTATAAAAGAAAGTCAAGTATATCTTTAAAAAATACCCTTTCCAATTACCTGGTTCTCAAATCACTCCCTACCATGCAAACATATCAAGAGCTGTCTTGACAGATTTTGACAGACCACTTCTAGCAAAAAGACAGCCACAGCTGTTTTGATTACAGCAGATTCACAAAACTTCAGGCATCACAGAGCTGTTGTATTTTCAACTTCTTTTGAATTCACCATTGGAATTAACATGGTTTAGGTTTAGGTACCAGAACCTACAGTCCTATGCTGGACTGCTGGCATTTTTTATGCTGAGGAACCTATGCTTGCAAGCCCAGTGGGAACATTTATGCAAGGAGAAGAAGCTTACTCAAAAAAACCCTTAAAAACCAAAAAAACCAAAACCAAACAATGACCTTTGCCTCAGCTGAATTATTTTTTAAGTTTAACAAATGGAGACAAAACTTTGAGAAGAACGAGTGCTCTGTTTTAGGAGAACAACTCCTCCTGCTTATGCAGCTTCTTTGAGGAATTAGCTTGCTGGTGCCTCAGTTTTCTGAAGTGTACCTAAACCACTAGCAAAAACACTAGATGTGTTAGCATGATCATTGTATTTGAATTTCAAATAAGAAATTAGTCTTTTCCAGTCTGAGGGGAATTAATTGATTTTCAAATAAATCCCGTCTGAGGAGAGAAGGCAGCCCACTAAGCAGCACACAGGATCAGCATCAGCATAGTAGGAATGCAATTATTATATCCCAACAAACAAGACGGTGAGCAAAATAATTATCAAGATGAGATCAAGCTGACATTGGTGTGTTGCAGCGGGAACTGCTTCTGCAATAAATCCTATTCATGAAAAATTCTTTAAACTGGAAGCTGCAGAGGAAAATTAGATATGAGTCCTCAAAAAATGTAACCCTTTACAACCTGAGAAGATGATGTGATGAGGAAGAACATCATCAACCACCTTTGGTCCAATTTTGCTTTCACTTGGGTGGGTAAAAGCCAACTAAACCAGTGGTTCCAGAAGGCAGCACTAATAGGAAGAAGAAATAAGTCCAGTGTCTTCTGCAAACTGCTACTGAAACCTCTGAACTCACGAATAGCAATCAAACACTTGCTCACAGGGCTTCAGTCGGTGAATTGGCACCACGAGCAAACACTGGTGTTAGACATGCATGCAGCAGTGCTTACACACACAAATGTTTTGCTTGAATAAAATAGATAATGCATAATTAAGAAAAAAAAGAAAAAGATGAGCTAATCACAAATTTTCTTGGAGGAATTTTTAACAGTTTTGTTTTTGTGTTCCAAACACTTTACTGGAGATTCTGTGAAATAAAAAATACACATACCTCGGCATAACTCTGCTAGGGTAGACTGAAAAAATGTAAAGACAATTCCTTTCATAAATACACTGACAGGAAAACTGAGTTCTCACAGTTATAAAAATGAATCATTCTGGAGCTGTCCTCCAGAAATATATTTTGCTGGTAAATAACCTGAAAAGAGTCATCTGAAAGATAGCTCCATTAATTTTCAGACCTCACATTACAGGAGGCAAGCACAGGGAGTAGGTAAGTAGCGTAGTCTGGAATCCATCCATGTAACACGGTCTAATTATAACTTGTGCGTCATCTTTCCAATAGACTGTGTGTTTACGAGAAACTGTCACTGGCTTTTGACATATGTGAGAGCAATTCGGTTGATCAGTGGTTTTAACCTATGGCATCTTGAGAGGGTCTTATTTCTATTTATGTTTTTACTTCTCAGTACAGTGCATACCGTCAGGTGCTGTAGAGCTCTGATGTGGGTGAGTAGCCTAGCCTTCCTTGGTAGTCAGCAGAGAGAGTTGACCTCTGGAGGCCATTTTAGAGTACTTAAATTCATCATTATTGTTTACTTATGGAGCTTAGATTCCTGAGAGAAGGCACATAAATCAGATAATTTCCAAGCATTAAAAAAATGCCTCATCATTAAAATTTCAGTAGTGTATATTGATCTCATAACTAAGTGCAGATCTTGATCAGAACTTGCTTTTATTCTTTTTCTGCCAAGGTGAGCAGCTGAGCAAGAGCTTTAAAGCAGCTTTATCTGGTGACCTTATTTGTAGTGACTGATTCCTCTAAAATGAGTAGAATGAGCAGCAGAACATAGCCTTGCACATGTGAGTGTACTTTAAGAGAACACCCCCATTCATACAAATTACTGGGAAGCTTTTTCAAATAAGTGTCTTGAAAGTGTTTGTTTTTTTCACCCTTTTTTTTTACCTGTTAGATTGATTCACATGAGTAATGAGGTGGTAAAAAAAGAATGGCATCCTTTGCTGCTGATTTGTGCCCTTTGTGCAGACCCAAAGAATGCCCATCATGGGCCAGTATTTAAATTCATTGAGAAGGAAAGTCAGCTTGATGTGAGAATTTCTAAGAATCATATGAAAGAAAACCTTGCAAATAGCAGATTGAGTGCCTGATCAAATTTTGTTTCTTAAGTCTCATATTTTTAAAACTAATGTCATAAAAATACAGAACTTCTTTATTGATTAATAGGGAAATTACACAGGTGATGTCTAGCCTGGTGAGCAGCTGCCAAGTAAAGTTAAGTACTCAGTGAACTTTTCACTTGGGGATTGAGGTCTGGATAAGAATCTTGGAAATCCAGCCAGACCTCTGTGGTTATTGGTTACTCAGATTTATTTTTTTAAGTTTTTTTACATGAATTTGATTTTATACTGTCTAGAAACTAACTAACATATTTTTGTCATAGTGCCAAATGTGATCTGAAACCTTTCTGTTTTCCTGGACTGAAAAATAAGGGCATGCATGTGTGCCCACGCACACAAATAAACAGAAACAGCTCTCTACCCACAAAACACCAGTAAGGAAAATAACCATATGAAACCAGAAATGTCAAAGTCTACGTAGAGAATCACAGAACTGATTTAACACATCCTAGGTGTTCTTCAAGTTCGAAAGTGTGTTGGTTCGTTTTTAATCACCATTCTCTTAGAACAATGGACTTATCAAAAGGCGAATAAAATTGGATGTTTTCAAGGAAGCAGTGGTTCAATGATAACAAAATTCCTGCTGCTCCATGACACTGAGGGGACTGTACCTTATCTTTCTACAGTGATTGCCTGCAATACACTGACCTAGAAGGTCGTGCCTGGACCTGTATTTCTTTATGTAGCTGACAAAGAAATTAATGTGAATAATTTTCAACTCAGTTTGTTATTTATAAACATCTTTACAGCATTTGTGTTTTTCATGTGAAAGAAAGAGGGAAAACACTGGAAAATTTTTAACAAGCAAACCCACCACTTCAGCTGATTATTAGTTCTCAGAGAACAAAGCTTACTGAGAGCCATTATCAATTTGAAGTAAATAGTACTGTTGTGATTCAACCCCAACCAGCAAATAAGTACTCTTCCACCCCCAATGGGGAGAAGAAATGGAGAAAAAAGAAGTAAACCTCGTGGGATGAGATAAGAACAGTTTAATGGCTGAAACAAACTCAAATATACTCATAATACTAATTAGAATAATAACAATAATCATATTGTTTTTATTTAAAAGGAGAGAGAGAAAGTAATAAAGCCCAAGAGAAACAGGTGATGCATAATTTAATTTCTCACCACCCACTGACCAACGCCCAGCCCATTCCTGAGCAGCAATTAGCAGGACCTGATCAACTTTCCCCAGTTTGTTGACTGAAAACAACATTCTATGGTTCTTTGCCCAGTTTGGATCAGCTGTCTTGGCCATGCTCCCCCCACCAGCTTCTTGTGCACCTGCTCGCTGGCAGAGCATAGGACACTGAAAAGTCCTTGACTTAGGGTAAGCACCACATAGCAACTACCAAAGCATGAATGTCTTACCAACATTATTATCACACTAGATCCAGAACACAGCACTGTACCACCAACTAAGAAGAAAATTAACTCTATCCCAGCCAACACCAGTGTCTGGGTTTATTAATACAACTATATTTTATTTATAATTAGTAAAGTTCAATACAAAAGGCTCTGACTTGTAACAGCTTTTTAATAAAAGTGAATCTAGCGATGCAAGAAGTTAAACACCATTATTTCCCATTGAGATGTATTTCCTTAGCACAAATTCAAGCAAATTTCAGGCATTATTAATCAAAGGACTCAGTCAAGACCTGTTCAAATCTGTTGTTCTTATGAATTCCCTTCTAAACACCACTTCAAATCTCTAAGATTACTATTATGCAACTGCATTTATTATGAAAGACTAGAATGGGCTAAGGTGTTTATTTATTATTATTTACATGTCAAATACTAGTGTCATCAACTGTAAAAGGAAGTTACAAATTTATTGTGCAAATGCTTCATTTTTCAAATCGCTTTTCACTATTTGTCATTACTGTCAGTAAAGGAGATACTAGGGCAGATCCACTGCCAAGTGTAACACTCATAACCCAAGTAAACCCATTGAGAAGGGATACTCAGACCACCAAAATGTCAGCAGTAATCCACTGCTGCTTAAGTGACTGACTTAACAGTTGTTCACACCAAGCACAGCAACAAAACCTCTTCCAATTATTCTACTTGCTATAAAATGTCCCCACACTTACTGTAAGGGGCTAGTTTGAATATGGACAATTTTTTAAGCCACTTAGAATTTTGACCGCCTCTGTGGTCCACATTTAGGAATGGGCAAACCCCGGGAGGCTCTCTCTTGCTTCCGGCCAGAGCTGGTAGCTGGCCTGGGCCCTGCTGGGCCCTGCTGGGACCTGCTCGGGCCAGGCCGGGCCACAGCCATCCTGGAGCCGATGGGCCCTGTTCCACCCACGGCCCCCCCCAGCCCTGCTTTGTGCAGACGGGCGGCTCCCTCTCTCCAGTGTGGCCCAAGATTCAGCTGAAGGCTGCCCCAATGCCTGGCAAAGATCACATGACCAACAGCGATAAGCGAAATTCCAGCTGCAAAGCCTGGGTGAGATTAACCCTTTTGGTGCTGTGAAGAGCTGAAAACCTGAGGGAGGAGAAAGAGGAGATGCTTAAAGTTGAAAGTCTGTTGTAAAGCTATGGTGGTGATGGACTATGATATATCAGAGTACCCACTGTAATTTCATGAAAGCATGGGGGTGGAGCATTCAAACTGTATTTATGAGCAAAAGTACCTGTCCTGGAATAAGCAAATGCTGAAGCAGCTGTAATTTGAGGAGAAGTTTGAACAGGGAGAGATGGAAGTGATGAGGACTCTTGCTCCAAATTGGAAGGAGAAGACCTCTGTTCCTAGAAATGCTCCCAGAGATAGTCCTGGAGATGAAGATGATGAGGACCCTTTTCCTCCCAGGGAAGGGGAGGGCCTCTATTCTTAGAGAGAAAATGCTCCCAGAGATGGGTGAAGAGAACTTTTGTTTCTGAACAGCTCATCCTTAAATTGTACCCCAGTAGCTCAAGATTGGACCCTCGAAAGCAGTTGTGGGAAAAGCTGCAAGTCATGGGAAGGGACTCCCACAAGATGCGAGCAGAGAACCAACCCAGGCGGCTGTCTCCTTGTGATAATATCTCCATGGTATGAGCAAGAGAGACTCCTCTCCCTGAGTGAACTGAACAAGGTTATTATGTAAGTGGTGAACAGACTGAACATCTCAAGGGTTGTCTTTTTACATTGTCAGTGGGAGAAGGGAGATAGGTGGGGGGAGGAGAAGTGTTCTGAAAGCGTGGTATGATTTTATTTTGGTTTTTTTCTTCCTTCTTTTAGGTCTATTAATAAACATCTCCATATTCTTTCAAGTTTTGTGCCTGCTTTGCTTTTCTCCTAATTCTTACCTCACAGAAGGTGAACAGTAATGAGTATTTTGAGCCAAACCACTACGCACAACAAACATATTTCCAGCAGTTTTACCCTAACCCCACTCGGTCTCCTTGAGGCACTGGACATCCACCTGCTGCTGCAGCACATGATATGTATTCTGAAGTGTATCATATGCCCAGCTCAGCTTCAGCTGTAAGGCAGCCTCCAGGCTCAGCCTGAATGGGAAGAACTGAATTATAGGAACAGGTGTCAGCTGGGGATTTGCTTCAAAAACACACTCCTGAGCAAAATTAATATGCTAATGTAGATATAGCCTAAGTGAACCCTTGAGTTTCCCTGCCTTCAGTCTTAATTTATCTGGTTTTTATGCTCTTCACTTCTGCCCTTGATAAGAATTTAGGCAATCTCCAGAGCCTCATTTATGCAGGCTTAAATCTATGGCTGAACTGCAGCGGTAACTTCAGGGGAAATGACCTTATCCAAAGCTGTTTGGATATACTACATTCCACTAATACAGGGATTGTTCTTTGTCCATAATCCTTTAACCAGTTTCTTATTATATTTAAACTTGCTGTTTTGCCCTTCCAGCAGATTAGCTCCTCATTGTCATTCAAGGGAATATTAGACTTTAAAATAAATACAAAACCCAGTTCATTTGCAGCGATTTAATTCTGTATGGATCTGTACTTCTAATTCTGTTCAAGTTAATGGCTATTTCTTTCTAGGTGTGTGTGAGAAATATTTGAAATCTGAATCTAGACAGCAAATTTGAATCTAGATATCTTAGAGCAAAATACTGTTCTATAGTATGGCCAGCACGAAATGTAGGGAATATTTTGTGCTTAAAAAATATGTTTAAAAGGAGAAGCCCTTCAGTGATTATCTGTCTTTTAATGTGTAGTGAAAAATACCTGACCTTCCCCCATGTCAAAGATGATTAATTAAGAAAGGTAATTTTATCCCTCAACTATTTCTGTACTGACCTGAACCTGACAGAGTTCAGTATTATTTAGCTTAGCTTTATTCAAAAACTGAATCTAGTTCTTAAATGAAAATGCACAAACTCAGGAGGCAGCTGAAGCAAGACATATTAATTGTGGGGTATTTCTTAGACTCTTAATATTAAATCTAATAAACTTCGTGAAAAAAAAAAAAAAAAACTATTCTTAGCATAGTTTGTGATAAGAATGAATGTTTCTAACACAAATTTTAATGACCAGTTTGGCATTTAGTTCAGTAGGTTGGCATTACTCTAAAAGTAGAACCTGACTTATTACCTAAAACTATTTTAAATACTGTCAAGTTTTGCATTAGCTACAGTATGATGGTACTTTCCATGATGCCTTGCATTTCTGTGCCTTTTGTGTCCAGTCTTGATGAGATAAAAAATATTAAGGGGGAATCAAGGCATAAGGATTCTACCCTTGAAACAACAGATGTCTAATGGAATAACCCATGGGATAGGGCTGGTCCTGAGGCCTTGGCGTGAGCTGCTGCATACACAGCCCACAGGCAACGCACGGTTTAGATCTTTATGAACCAGAGCTATACCTCAGCCAGTCACTGATATGGAAGGAGGTGGATTCTTCAAACGGAAAGAGTCATCCTGAAAGCACAAGGATTTGATCCTGATCATGACAGTTTAAGTAATGTGAAGAATCCAAAGAGGGGGATCTCACTGAGGGTGCTTAATGGCTCTGAACTCAGCTTCTCATACCTCTGGTGTTGCAGCTCACAGCCTCATTTCATCTGCTGCTGTTACAGATCTTACTCCTGCCTCTCCATTCATTCCTGCATTACCAAGTAATTAATACCAGTGAAGTGTTTAATATCATTATAGGATAAAAAACTTAAAGCAATTTCCTTCATCTTTTTGAGTTCTTGCAGCTTTTTCATAAGATTTAATGTTGCCTTTGAATCATAATCAATGATGCTTCTTTTTCAACATAAACATAATCTCCTTTGAGTAATAAATGATTAGAAAAATTTTATCCCAGAAAAGCAGCATATAAATTTTATTTATACCAGTAAAGGAAATCCCTGAAGAAACAGATATTTACATAAATATTACCCTAAAATTAGAATTTTTTCAAGAAATTACATCTCATTACACCATGTTTTTCTTGATCAGCATGTCATAAGTTTGAGCATAAAGTTGGTAGCTCAAGCATAAAAATAACTTGCTACAAATCTATCAGTTTTACCAGTCCTACTAAACATCATCCCTGTCTAGTACCATTTAAGCTTATTTGCAGAAAAAGTGGAAACCATGATAAACCAAGCTTGTCATTTAAGTCTTTTACCAAGCTACTTGATGGTAAATTTTTCCTTTGACTTCAATTCTGCAGAATTAAATTTTCTTTTTTTGCAGTAACAATGCCTTATTTATACAGGCAATATCCCCTGTGAGGACCTTACAAAAAGGTTCAAGGTAATTGATAAACTGGAGATCACTCCATTAATGAAGTTTTGTACAATTTCCTTGAAAGTTACTTTTGAGATGCTAGTTCTTTCCTTACAAGCCTATTTTCTATTGTTTGTATGGTCCTTGAGTTAAAATTTAAACCAAGTTTATTTTATTGCCATTTCATGTTTGTGTTTGAAGATCTGCCACAAGACAGCCTTGTTAAAGGGATTTGTACTAAATATGTAATTCAACCCTAAATTTTCCCTAGGCTGAAAGATTTTAGGCAGTAGGCACAGAGGAGGCAGCCAGCATCAGGGAGGAGTTGAACCCTGGTCTCTACCACATCTAATCACATTTCCATGCTCTGCTTTTTCCTAGTTTTTGTTCTTCTTTCTTTTTTTTTCCTCTCTGACAGGTCATAATGTCATATGCAATGCAAGCAACTAATGCTCTCGGCTGTAAGAACTGACCTCAGCCCAATCTTCATCTGTGAAGTGGGATGTAATGCTCTTGCTTTTCCAATCATGGAAAGTAGCAAGTGCTCTTTTATAAATCTTCCCAAGCAGACAAGAACTCCAGTTCCAGTGGTTTAACTGTCATTAGTGATAAAAGTGTACTGATTGAAAGGAAGTTTTTTTTCTTTTTTAGGGTAGCAGTAGCATCCTATTTATAGTAAATTGTTAGGAAGGGAAGGAAAAAGAGAATTAAAACCATTTCATCATAAGAACTGGTTATCTGGCTTTAGATCTTGGAATGCTTTAACAAAATGTCTTTCAAGGTTTTGGTGGTACTACCACTTAAGCACCTGATTAGCTATTTGGCTAGCCCCAGAAAAATCAGTAAGATATCCTATGATACTCCTATCTATAGAAGCCATATGGTTACTTACAGGTGCTTTCCATATGGTTGTCTTAGTAGCAACTGAGTTTTTGCATTTCCTTTAAACACATGAAATAATTAGATATTGTTTGATCATGGACACTCGTCAAAATGTTAGGAATATAAACAGTAATTAAAAGCAGAAAGATGTCGCAGCGGGGATTACTGCAACAAGTATATTTCAAACCAGGAGTCCCGTGGAAACGAAGTATATATGGACAGATTCGTGGTAGATGTTTCAGAGATGTTTATTTCTCCAGCCGCATGGCCGGGGCTCTGCTCAGGAACTTGGCAGTCATGGGACCCAAGGGTCCTTGGCGTTATCAGGGAACCCAAACCAACCAATGGGGAATGAAGCTGACCAGGGGCAGGGAAACCCTGTGTCTCCCCCCCAGGGCCCCTCTCCCAGGGCTCCATGGCAGGGGAAGGGACCCCGACATCTCACCCATTTTATTTTAATAAAAGGAGAATGAAAACAACTGGATAAACATAACAAGAACAGTTTCAAGACAAAACAAGCCACCCTCCTGAGCCTTTAAATGTCCAAACAGATTCTCTGGAACATCTTAAGGCTGACAGAAGGGAGACAGGACTCTCCGGGCATGCTTTGTGGGGAAACTGAGGCAGGAGAGGGTTTAATTTCTTCCCTCCCTCTTTTCATCCCCCCCTCAGCATCGGAGAGGAATTGTAGGGAAAGGGAATTGTATAGGGAAGCCATGGGGTGAAAAACGGATTAGGAATAAACTGGGGATAGGGTAAACTTAGGAAAGGGTTCATGTTGGGTATAGGGTAAAAGGGGAAAGTAGGCTGTGGGTAGGGAAATTGCTGGGATGGATATTGTTTATAATTTTGTGCATAACGGCTGCCTTTGACGGGAATACCTCCAGGCCCAGTAACATTTGCTGCTTGTAAACCCTTCTTTCCTTGCACTATATCAAATTGTACAACTTCCCCATCTCCTACACTTTGCAGGTAATTTTTAGGGTTATTCCTTTTAATGGCAGTTCTATGGATGAATAGATCTTCCCCTGTATCATCTCGTGTTATAAATCCATAGTTGTTTTTTACATTGTACCATTTCACAGTTCCTGTGACTTTCATGGCTACAACTCCTCCTATCCCGTGCTTGCGTGTCTGTCGTGACTGCTGGTCCCGCGTGGCCGCCGCCTCGCCGACTCCGACGTCTTGGCCGGGCCCCTGCGTTGCGGCTGCTCCGCGCCCTCCGAGCGGCGCTGCTCCGGCGCGTGTCTGGGCTCTGCGCGGCCCCGCGTTGCCATCGCCGCTGGCTCCGCGCCCTGTGAGCGGTTCCGCTCCGCAAACGCCACGCTGCTTTGGGTGGGCCCCGTTCCGGCTCGGCGCTGCGCGGCTTCTCGTGTCGCTGTGGAAACCGCTGCTTCTCGCTCTACAGGGCTCTCTGAGCCATGTGCTCAGAGCGGGCTGCCCCGCCAATGCCCGGTTCCTGGCTGCTCGTGGCCCACGGCACCGCGGCGCCTGCGGCATCGCTCCCTCACTCGCGGTCGCGTGGCCGGGGACCCCGAGACAGGGATGGGGTCCGCGATAAGGCACGGGCTCCCGAGGGGGCCGGGCGCATCCAGCGCAGGCACCTCCGCCGGCGTGTGCCGCAGGGATGGCGGCCGTGCGGCCTCGGCCGCGGGACTATGGCCATCCTTTGCTTTAGAGGTAATAGAACCATATAAATGCTCTTTAATAGCTCCACTGACTACCATGGATCCACGGAAGGGTTCAATCACTAATACATGTTCTGTTTGATCTTTCATCTCCCACAAGATCTTGTCCCAAAAACACCCCTGACAAGATCCAGGAGGTTCAACATCAAAAAGTAAGTCTCGAGAAATATAGGAGAAATTTTTGAAAAGCCAGTTAAAAAAAAGTTCTAGATCTCCCGATTCCATAACTTTTTTGTTTTGTTGTTCAAGGATTCCTTTAACTTCTAGGTACATTTCTTTCTGTGGCTCAGAGAGCCCCATTTCCCACGATTCTTCCATAGTCCAGAGAGAATATCCAAACCAAGATGAGAAGAGAGAGGTCTAGAGTGGTTATTTTACTCACGAATTTTCCTCAGGGATCGGTATCTTGCTCGCATTCCTCCACCAGAAGGATTTTTTCTGGTTTAGCACAAATAAAACCTGGAAGAATTTTTCAAATTGCTGATAGGAGGTTGTTGTTCAGGAAGATCAAACAGCTGCATGTCTGAATTGGAGCACAAGGTTTCTATTCTTATCACTAATTGACTCACTTTCACTTTGTGGGAACAGATAAGAAAACAATTCTTGTTACTTGGTTGTTTTCAGAGAAATGATAAGACACAAACATGAGCAAAGGGACACACAATTCACCTGTGGCCATCAGGTCCAGTAAGGAAAATTATATTGAGACTGGTTTCTCATTAGGTATTCATACATCTCTGGCCAGTAATGTACCTGAGCAACTGAAAAACTCCCTGGGAATTTACTAATGGCAAGGAAGGGGAAAAAAATTAAATCTGATTCCTTGCTCAGTATATAGCATCAAAAATGGCCATGGAAAGAACTGAGTCTACAGCTCTCAGACCTAGTCTTCCAGGTATAAGCTTCTCCCAGAGATAGCTTGTTTCTTTTTTAGGGTTTAAAAATATAATCAAAGCTGAAGAATCAATCAATAGTGTTAAAATGTAAAATATGCTGTCTTTTTCTTCTCTGTCCAGTTTAAAAATCTAGTAGGAACAGCAACTTTAAACAAAGAGGATTCCTACCATTTCCTCCTATTTTTTAGTGGAAGTGCAGAAACTCCAGCCACAGAGAAACACTCATTCCATTCTGCGCCCGTGACAATCTGCCATCCTTCATGACTGGATCTTGTCACATTGTGAAACAACTTGTGAATCAGAGAGGCTGTACCATAACACAGAGAGTGGGAGGCTTAGCAAACAGAAGCTGGGTTTCTGCCCGCAGTTTTTGAGGCTTGTTTCAGCATGTTGCTCATTATTCAATACCCACTATCACTCAGAGAAATTGCCAAAGGGAAACCACCCCACAGGTAACACCATATATTGTACCTTTACTGTACATTTCAGAGGATAAGGTGCAAACATTCAATCAGATGTTGGGGACTGAGGACACAGTATCACAAGAAAGCTGACTTTTACCTCTGAGAGGAAGCAAGTATGATTCTTCTGATAATTACAATCATATTTCCCATATCATGCAAGTTTTATGGAGTCCAGATATTGAGAAGGAGTCAAAAGGCCAGAACATCCATTCATTACTCATTGGATGCACTTGTGGTGCATTTTCACTGAATTAGCTACATCTACAATTAAAATAGTCCTTGATCTGATGTTACATCATATTATATTCAAATTCTTCAATCATCTCAAATATGATTTTATTGCATGAGCTACCATGCAATTAAAAGATTATTTAATACCACATCCACAGTGCAACCATAAATGATCGAAACGAGAAAAACAGAAATATTTTTGTACAGCTCCCACAATTTGTGATAGTACAGGAAGAATGTTAAAGAATTCTCATACATCCTTAAAAATTTTTGAATTTAAAAAACTTGATTCACTTTATACTGTTTAAAAATACAGAAAGGGCCAGCACTAATTTTATGAAGTGGTGTTAAAAATCATCTTGCTGGAAAGTGAACCCATGGCCTTCCACAGAAGAATCTGGATCTGCCAGTGATATTGCTGAATTCTTTAGACCATCATCTTAAGAAATCACCTCTTATAATGAATATTCATTCTAATTATAATCCCATATTTCATCTATTACTATGAGAAAAAGGCTAAGAAAAATATAGTGGTTCACTGTCATTTACATTTAGAAATGTATATCCCATTAAACACATCCAGATCCTAACTGTTTCCAAAACACAGATGTCCACATACACTGATGAAAACTTCAGACTTCAGATTCCCAATTTAGTACAGGTGTTTTGTGTAAGTGCTTTCAAAAGCCAAATTATTTTTCTCTAAATATTGGCAGTCACTTAAAACTATTAGCTTTCATTTAAAATGGTTAGCAGTCACTTAAAACTGGTTACCCAAACTTTATTTTAAATGCATGTGATCCCAGCAATATAAAGAAGCTTCTGCCTCCCATTAAGTCAATCAGCTAGTAGGCTCCCAGTAATTAACTTCTTCTATTAACTTATTTTCAGTAGTTCACAAAGTGCACTGTAAAATCAAAGAACATCTTGTTTTGTTTGAGCCAAGAATTTTAGGAGATTTTTATTTTTATTTTCCAGTGTGCATTTGACTTTTTCAGAATAACATCATGTTGTTCGGTCATGGTCCAGCCTAAAATCCACTATGATCCTGAGATCTTTTTCTACAGCACCTCTGCCTCACCTGTTGTTCCTCACTTGAACGTGTGTAGATGCTATTCTGCCACTAAGGGAGTGGCATTTGTGTTCAGTTTTTCTCAGATCCTTTTGATTTCTGAGCTTGCTCTTTAATGTGTTGACAACAACAGTGTCTGCAAATTTGCTGAGTTCAGTCTTCATTCTACAATTCAAGTAACTAATGAGATTACCGAGAAGGACATATCTGAACTAAAACTTTTTGCCGTTATCCCATTTGATACATGAGTTGGTTTTGACACTGAACCATTGTTAACCTTGAAAACTATATTCAGAAAGAATATGAATGTTCTACTTTCATTTAGACAGCTGTTCTACCTTTGTTTTTCCAGTTGCCACAGTGATATCAGAGAGTTATTACCAGTACACAAAGAAGAAAACACATTTTTGAGTCTTTAAATCTATTGTCTTTACTTTGTTTAGTTTGTTGAATTAAAGACAGCCCTTAGGAGATGTTAGGGAAATTTACCATTTTTTTTTTTTAAAAGAAAACACTTCAACTACTGTGTACGCAATTCCCCACTAACTACTTAATTAAAAAAAAAAATCTCTAGATGTGGTTTAAAGAAATGCAGATAGATCACTTAGTCTTCATTGTCCTCCTGCAGGATTTCAGTAAGGAAACCATTCATCCAAACAGATTTCATTACTGAAATAGATGGAAACGTCAGCTTGTGTAACAGCTTCAAGCATAGGAACAGAGAGGCAAGATCAGTTCCTCTTTGTCAATTTTTTTCCAACGCCATTTCTGCTTTGTCAGTTTTCCACATCGCTTGTCTGCGCAGCTTCTCGGGCTCCCTCTGGTGGCTACCGGGCGGACGCGCTGCCTCCCTTGCAGCCGCACCACAAAACCCACAAGGCTGATTCCATTAGCATTTCTTGCTCCAATAAAAATTAGGAAACTACCAATTTATTAAATTATAAAGCTTCGTGTAGTCTACTTGTGTAGTCTAGGTCATAATATGCTTCTTAGCTAAAAAATATTTGAAAAGTCTACAATGATTCCTTTTTTTTCCCCTCAAATTCTTTTGGGGTTTGAAATGTGAGAAATAGAAGGTGCAACTAACCCGTAGATTAATATCCCATAATCCCCGTGCTAATGATCCAGCTAAAACACCTAAATCTAAAATTTCAGGTAAGTGGCTTTAATATCTCTCTTTATTCCGGCAAAATTCTCCAATAATCTGGATGTGCCATAATTTCTCTTAGCTGACTGCCTTTTCTCCTACCTCAGATGTGGATGTGTATTTTCTCTTATCCCCAGGATACTGCAAACTAGCATGGGACAATTTCTGGATCAAATCCCAGCAGATATGGCCCTCTTTTGAGCAGATAGCCAGTCAATTATAAGATTAGTATAGATTTCTAAAAATATTTCCATAATCAATACGATGAAAAGTCTCCTCTAAAGGCACGAGAATAAGGTTTCTTTTAAATTAAAGTAACACTATTAATATTTTTGTATGGTAATACTTTTTATTAAACCAGAATTATTTGAAATATGAAGAAACACAGGAAAGTTTGCATATGGCAGCCCCAGATCACAGGTCACATGCTCGACAAGTCTATTTCTCCTGTATCGCCTTTGCAGATGAACAGGATTAAGACTAAGTATTTTTTCACTGAGGTCAAGCTTCTAACAATTATTGCCTTTTCAGAACTTCTTACGGTTTAAATACCTGTATTTCATTTCCAAGAAACAGCTAAGTACAGAGATAATGAGACACTGAGCGATAAATATATATTTTTATGATCATGCCTTCAACACCAAGAAGCTACCTGCTCCCCAAGGTGTCCAGAAAAAAAATAGTCTCAGGTAAATTTTGACTGCTGGAACAAACCTGTGGAACACCTTTAGGCAGCTCAACACATCACTGCTAATGATGCACCCCTGTCCAGGTATGTGATCTGCTGATGTACAGTCTGTCTTCCTGAAGTTTATGATGGTCAGTCAATGTTGTTTTTATGGGCATAAAACTATGTTTTACTTATAGAAACTTATGAATATAATTTCTCTGACGTAATGACTATATAGAATGCCTTGAGAGAATTTCAGCTTCGTATTAAGTCCTTGTCAACAGTACATTGTTATCTACTTTGCATAAATATAGCCAAACTGTTGTAGAAAATATGTAATTTATTACACAGTTTTTGACACAAAACCTTTCTATTTTAGTGATGACAAATACTAAAATAAGCTATTTTATGTGAGTGTGCAAGTGGCCATGAGTTAGTTTGGTATTGGTTGATTCAAGTTTGTCTACGTTGGGTTTTCCATGGTGTTTTAATGAGAATTTGCTGGTTTCTTTTCAATAACCTAACATAGCAAAAATTTCAAGCATTGAAACTTTCCTTCAGAATTTTTATAAGGAAATGTGTACTATAAGACAAACCCATTCTCTTCAATCACTGCCGTGTAATACTGTGACTCTCCTTGACACAAACATTTTCCTCTGGTGTTGCGAAGAAATCGTATAATTGCAAACATCTTGCTCTTAGAAAAGATCACAGTATACAATAATAGGAAGAAATGCAGTAAGCTCATGAAACAAAATCCCTGAAGTGCTTCAATTTCATTAAATTCAATTTGGATAAGCTGTGCTGGGGATTTAACAACACTACTCTGGGTTCTCTGCATATCAGAAGAAATGTTTTATCTACTGATTATTTTTCCTACATGGAAAAAATCGGAGGAGCTAATTCTATCTCCAGAAAGCAACTGATAGATACAACTGATGAATAGTGACCTTGACATGATATTTTTGGGTAAGAATAGCAAAAGAACATATTAATGAATAAAATAATTCTTTCACAACTGAAACAGTTTATTGAAAATTCTCAGATAAAATGAGCTATCGACTCACTCCAGTTGTCTTGTTTGAATATTTTTCTTTTAAAAGTCTTTAATAGAAATGTACAAAAAATAATATAAGAAATATGACTAAAATAATTGAAAAGTGGTTCTACTCCTTAGTTTCTGTGGCCATACATTTTACCTTCAGTGTTTCAGTTTTTCCTTAAAAAAATTAAATCAAACACAGACTACCATAACAAAACTAAAAAGCTTGCACTTTAATTTATGTTACCATATTAAATTCTTAAATGACTATGTGAATATAGGCTCCTCAGCCTTAGTAAAAAACTTTTAATAAAGTGTCAAAACTCTGATACAAAATTGATACAAACTGACAAGTTTCCAGCTAAGCCAAATTTCAGGAGCAATAGATTTCAAACTCGGTCAACCTAAGAGTTCACTCTAAGCTAATTGTTAAAAAAAATAGAAACAGATTCACAAAGTTAGGCCAATTCTATAATTTATTAACCTGATACTGTGATTGATTTGTTTCTAGACAATTACTTGTGGGATATCAGTGGAAGATGAACGTAATTAGAACTCCAAAGATTTACTTTTTATTAAAAAATTGAAGTTTCAAAGGGTGGTTTCTGGAGTTATTTTAAAAGGGGACGAAAGAAAAGACAAACCAAGAATCTAATCAACTTAAAATGAGTTAGTCTGTCTTCTTTCTCACATCTAAACCAAACTAAAACTCAAAATTCATTTCTTAAAAATATCAAAGACAATACAGAAATAATTACTCTTCTAACACTGAGTTTGTCACTATGGTTAATTAAATATATAACTGTCCTATTTACATGTTGAGCTACACAGGTTACGCCAGGATTCCTTGGGATAAAACACCTCAAAAATAATGTCATGAGGGGATTTGATGACCAAAAGCAGGCACAGCTTCTCATGGTGAGCCCTTGACACAAAGGACTGGGCTGCACACTGGCCTGACAGGAAAAGTTGGATGTGTAAAGGCACAAAGTATGGATGCTCCACCATCAAGTCTACTTTCAATGCTTCTTCGAGATAGCTTATATAATCCTCTGGATTCACTAAAAATGATCATTGTACACCAAGGCACGTTGCTGGTTTTGTTCCAGGAGGAAAAGCATAGGAATCTTTGTATATTGGATCAAATTTTTACCTCAAGTTCCTCCACCAGGTGGACACGTGTGAATCTGAACTGTCTCCACCAAGGGCTGCTTGCCTCCAAATATTGAAAAGTATCTGCAAAAGCAGACAGAATACACTGTTTTCCATACTCATAGATAAGAGAGAAGCTTGCTGAAGTTGCTGCACTAGGAATGTAAGTAAACAGTAACAGATTTCTGGCTGTAAATGATAGCCGAGCACTAGGAGTGTCTACAAAGGTGGTGGGGTTTCCATCAGTGCTGTTTTTTTAGGATAAATAGGTATTTATGAAGATTGGTTAATTGTTCTTCTTTCTAATTTCTGTTTGCCTTCTGAGATGCAGGGCAGTTATATTGGGAACATCTCCAGCAGAACCCTCTTCCATGGTGTTCTGCATATGCCCAGTGAGTCTTGGGAGATTAGGAAAGGGAAGGCAACCTCACCTATAATTTTGGTGAACTTCAAGTAAACCCTGAGTAATAATATCTCCAAGGAAAACTCAGAAAAATGAAAAATTGGATCAGTTTAATGATCTGGACTCTGAATGAAGCCCACTCCCAGAGCAAATTAAAACACCACACAACTGAGCCTGAATCAATAAGCACCGACTCAAGCGGTTACTAAAACCAATAAAGAAGAAAAGTCTGGCTCAAACAAAACCAAGCTTAAGCTACCTCCATCCACTACAATAAAATGTTTCACTAATTACCTGAAAGTAAAACTGGTCTCTGTTCTGTCAGAAAAGAAATTGCAAGAGCTGGGGAAAGGATTCACTAAAACCCAGAGACCTGGCAGCAGCACTGAAAATTGGCTTCTGCAAGACCTTAAGTTAAGACCTATGGCAACTATGGAATGAATTTGCTGCATTGAATTCATCGCTTTGATGTCTATATGTTAGTGTCCTTTCCTTGAATTCTGATGCAGCCAAAGTCCTAACAGCAGTAAAATGATGTGCAGCATACAAACAGGTAAAAGAAAATAATCTTCTAGTCATCCCCAGAGCTTTGTAACTGGAATTAATTTTGTCAGGCTATTTAACTACAAGATAGGATATTTTGTAAAGCAGACAGGTTCTGTTGGTAATTGTAATAGTAGTTCTAATGAAGACTATTAAATCTGCCTTAGGGTTTTTGTTTCCTGACTCACAATTTATACGATGACAGTCTGACATACACAATTAAAATAAATGGCGAGCTAGCAGTTTTTGTCTACAAAAATCCTGTTTCTCTTTACTACATCTTTGCAAGGCCTTTGCACAGCTACAGAGGTGTGTTTTTTACCATTTTCCTAGACACTATACATCTCTGCTTACATAGGTATCCATATAAAAAAAATCAATGTTCCAAGAAAAATCAAAATTATGATTTACACACTTTTTTGGACATCATACCTCCAGGAAAATGTCAACTCACATTTTTTTTCCCTTCATAGCTGTATTTGGAGCCATCTCCATGCTCCTTGTGAATATGTACAAACCAGATCTTGCACCTCTTGAACGAGGAAGACTGGTGTCAAGCCCAGTCCAGGGTGCTGCTGGCACACAAGCCCTTTCTGAGCACTGTGGAGAGCCTGAAGGAGCCAAGATTGCTGCAATTGCTGCTGCCAGGATGGAGGAGAGTGTAGAGGCAGCAGTAACTGCTGGGAAAGGCATCCATCTGCTGTCCACTGTTTTCTTCTTTTGCCCAAAGAAATGCTCTGCTGACTAAGGTCTCCAGGGCTGGACAGTGAAGTCCTGGCCTTTTTTCCTTACATCAGATGTTCACTGTCTCTGCCTGTGCATGGAGCTGACCGCAGACAAAGCAACCTGCAAACTCCTGGTTGCTTTACCAGCAGCACACACCTGCTTCAGCAGGAGTCACGCTTTCCGAGTTACTCCTTTCCACTGTTACCTCTTTCAGCCTTGATAATTTTGATGTTTCCCTATATCATGGCTAAGGTAACTTCTTGAGCTCATATTTCTGTTTTTCCTATATAGAAACATGATGCTCATTTTACAGAACTTAAGCCTTTATCAAGCCCTACGACCTCACTCCAGCCAGATGTACATTTCATGAAGCAGTTTGATGGTAGAATAATTGTCCATTTAAAAGACTTCTGCAGACACTGTGCCCATGACCTGGATACCTGCTGCATTCTCCTGAGCTGAGTAAGATCTGATCTATTGTGTTATATTGTATTACAAGAGTTCATCAAAACACACTCAATTCTGTTTCAGACAAAACACAGCTGTGGTTTCATGCACAGGCAAGTTGCTTCTGCAGCCAACATTAAAAAGCATCCCATGGGGTAATTGGCACAAACCAAGGAAAATGAAACAAGCAACTCTCTTCAACAACTATAGAGCAAGTTCATGTTGTTAGACCATGGTGTTCAGCTTTTGGAATTTTTACAGGGAAAATTTCTGGGCATTGAATAAAATATGGACATATGTTCTTATGTACAATTTTGAAGTCTAAAACATATCACTTTAAAGCACTTCATAGTACTTAATATTACTTATATAGTAGTACAAATTACAAATGGGATTTTGGAAACTTAGCTTCAAATTTACTTCTTTTGATTGCCTGCATTTTAAGTCTTTTTTAGAACTGATTTTTAAGAACTGGAATAGAGAACTAGGAGAAAAAAAAAAATCAGCACAAACTGAGGGATGGAATGGCAATGACTCTCAAATGTATATGGGCAGATGTTTACTTCTTTCTAAATGTCAGCAAGAAGCAATAAACTTCAGTTTATTCGTGACACTTCTCCACCACGGAAACCTGAATGTAGTGACAATTGTGACCTGAGGGTTACATTATTCCCAAGAATATAGACAGAAGGAGAGTTAATGCTCATAGATGCTTGACTTTTACATACTAGTTACTTTATAGAAGGTGAATCAAAGGTTGGTTATGGATCATGGACTTTTTTATTAGGTTTTTGAATTTTATTTAAAGTTCACATCTGCCTTTAAAATGCAAATTTCTACTCCAGGAACGCATCACAAAGAAAAATAATGGGGTAGGATTGATGTGACTGTTGCACCTGATCTTGTTTCACAAATAAATAGAGTCAGTCTTCAAAATAAACCTGTTTTCAGTCTTGTGTTTTATAAACAAAACATGACCAAAGCTGGAGAATACTTTTTGCAGCAAAGAAAACTGGTCAATCAGCTAAGGGCTGAGCTGTCAAAAGATTTCTAAAGGTTAGGGTTACTCATATGTTTTAATATAAATACACTTTAAATGGTTTCTGTTTATTTACATGGGTGCAGTTGAGAGCCTTGAACCTCAACTCCAGCTTCAACTTCACTACAGAAAAGAGCCTGAAAACCCTTCCAAAAGACCCCAAAAGAATTTATACAGGATTTTACTAAAACTCTTCTCTGAAGAAGTTTTATATCCTATTATTTTGTTCTTGTGGAAGAAAAAATGCATAAAGACATATACCTGTGTACGTATTTGTATCATCAGATGCTGATTTTTGTCCCTCAGTTATTCAGTGTAATCAAAAGTGGGACAGTAGCTAAAAGGTACATTGTTTCCTGTTTCTGAGATGCTGATAAAATGTTCATTTTAAAATATAAATGCATTTTCCCGACATTATATTGGTTATATGTTTATTATACCTAGATACGTGCATTACATAGTAAAGAACTTAGTAGTAATTATTATTTTAAATCAATACATTGGATTTCTTATTCCTGAAATAAAAATGTACCAGTGCAAGTAAAATATTTTAATTATTGGAACCATATAAAAATAACATACCCAACCATTGGAGTGAGCAAAAGGAAGGACATCCTTGTATGTTTTTACAGTAATATCTTCTGGATTAAGCCACTGAGGAGTAAATATGAAGGCCTAGACTTAACAGGCTACGTAGGTTCCCATCCCTTTCAGACAATTCTCTTACTATTTTTTCCATTGATTGCTATGGAAAATTTTGAAGCCAAACATATTTTTGGAGGTGAGTTATCTGATCAAGGTGACTGTGAATTCTAGTTACAGACTGAAAAACACTGCATGTAGTTTCTTGATCTTTCTGAAGTTCATAGGCTATTCTAGTTTTAGTAGATTGTTTCATGCCAAAAAATGTTCAGGACTAGTTTCAATAAAACTGGATTCAAGGAAATGTGTGAAGCACATACTTAAAAGATCTCTTTTGCAAAGACATGAAATTTATTTTCATAAAGTGCAATGCAATATTTTTACTGCTTTTTTTCTCATACTTTTTCAACTAATTTCTGTATTTAACTATATATTTATTTGTACTGAATTCATAACAGCTCTTCCATCCCAACTTTCTTTTGCATGAAAATTTTACTCAGTCTAGATAAGAAGAACAGTTGTTTAACATGTCAATACCTGTTTGGTTACGACAATCTTAACAGCAATCATGAGTGTTGTCAGTGTGGGAACTTTCCTTCACTCACGTAAAATCTGCAGCCTGAAGGTCTGACAGAAAAGCTACAATATAGTTGTATTCTTGGGGAGTTTTTCCCCTAATGCTCAGGGTATTCTTATAGGAACTATATAATTTACATAAGATATGTAGCAGAAAAGCAAAGCTTGAATCACAAAACTGTCAATTAAATATCCAAAGGAAACCAATAGTCAACTCTCCCATCCAAACAATTAATGTGATTTTAAGGTTGATTTCCACTAAAACTGGTTTTGTTTCTATACCCACTTTTCCTGCTTACTCTTCTGTTAAGTGTAACTTATTACTTAAGTAATATCTCCCTTCTCTAACCTTTCAGGGTATTCTTTTCAAAAGATAATATTTTGCAAGAAAACAGAGTGTGAGTGGTGAGGACCGGCAGAATTTCAGATGGAGGGCTGCATTAACCTCATTAGAACCAGGGCTACACTCCAGACATCCTGGAAAATGAGTGATGTCTGGCAGCATGACATGGTTCAAAAGCAAACCATCAGTCATATCCAAAACGTTTCTTCTGTCTCTCTCACCACATGAAAGAACTCAGAGGCAAACACAGGCATCAGCAACACTAGGAAAATCTATAGACTATTGTTCATTTTCACAATATACTCAGAGTATTTCCAAAAAGTATGTGGTATCTGATATATCCTAGAAATGTTTAACCATGTTCTTTCTCAAATCCCTTGCAGAAGTAGAGACTAGTAGATTTGCATGGTAATCAAACATGTCAACAAAATTATAAAGAATGCACATTACAAAAAAAATCCAAACCCAAGTCTTTGAGGAATCTTTACTAGTTTATTTTTGCTTGATATATTTATAACTTCTTAAATGAGTTACAACTGATGTAGAAACCAGTTCAATCCAAATAAAAGTTTCTGAGATCAATATAAACTGAATTGTACTCTCCCATTTTGTGTTCCTTTGGACATAATGGAGCAGACCATATATTAGTTTAATTAAAATCTACATCTGCAGAAGTCGATGGCCTTGCAGTCAGCTGATGTGCAGCTGCTGAGATGCTTCAATATAAGTAGCAAAAAGAAAGGTAGAAAAAAACTCGTCAAACTGCAGACTGAAAAATATGCAAAAGCTCACATCTGGGCAGTTCTCTTGGTCACAGCTGCTGCCAGCTGTAGCTCACTGACTGGTAATTCGAAAAGAAATGGATAAAACCCTCAGGCAAACCCGTTTCATTCACAAGGTATATGTGCCGGTGAGAATATTCTCACGAACTGGCATCCGTATGCTGGAGTAAGTTCTATGTTTCGCCTCTTTCTGAAAGGACTGGCTCTCCAGGAGCTCCTGTTTCGGCTCCGTGTAGCGCTGCCTGCGGCTGCCCGGCTCCAGGGAGCCCGCGGGCCCTCAGCACGAACGCTCTCCTGCCGCGGCGGAGCTCTCAAACGTCGAGTCGTGATTTGGCAGTGAAAAGCGGCTAGACTTCCTATTCCTTTTTTTTTTTTTTTTTTTTTTTTTGCTTTGCTTTGCTTTGTTGTTTTTTTTTATAGGAAGGCGTGACAATGTCTGCCTCCTTTCGTTCTTTGAGATACTGAGTGATTAAAGGAAACCTGTAAAGGAGGTGAGAACAGTGAGCCCAGGCGATGCTTAGTTCCGAGTAACTCTTGCTGCTGGCTACCTGTTGAGGTGGGTTCACGCAGGCGCTTCATTATTTCTGTCTTTCCAAGCGGGTTCATTTAAGCCCGGCCGGACCAGCCGAGCGCCGCCTAGCCCTGCTGGGAGACGCGGCTCCCGAGCCTCCCTCGGAGCGGAGAGAAGTTTTCTGTGGAGAGGACCGGGATTCCGGCTGCCGCCCTGGGGGGGGGCACCTGCAAGCTGAAGGGAGGGAAGAAGAGGCGGGGGGAAATAAAGAGGGCAAGAAAGCCCCACCTCCCGTTTCCCCGAGGAGACGTTCCCCGGGAGCTGAGCTCCCGAAGCAGCGCGGCTGCCAGCGCGGGGGACGCGGACACTCGGCGGCTCGGCGGGGCGGGCGCGGCGGGGCGCGGGGCCGAGGCGGGCGGAGCGCTGCTGCGGGGGGCGGCGGGGCTGCCGCGCCGGCTCCGCTCCCGCCGGCGCAAGCTGCGCCCAGCTCGGCGGCACCTCCGCGCTCCCCTCCCCGCCGCCCGGCGCTGGTGGGGCGGCCGCCCCGGGCTCGCCGGGGTCCGCGGTGCCAGGAAGAGGCGGCTCCGCGTTCCGCCCGCGGAAACTTTGCCCGGCGAGCAAGGGGAAGGATGGAGCCGGGGGAGCCCGCGGCGGCGCCTCTCAACCTGTCCCGACCCGCGGCAGAGACGCCCCGCGGGGAGTTCAACCTCTCCGGGATGCCGGAGGCCGAGGGGAAGCCCCTCTTCGGCATCGGCATCGAGAACGTCATCACCTTGATCGTCTTCGGTGTGATCTTCACCCTGGGGGTGCTGGGCAACACCCTGGTGATCACAGTGCTGGCGCGGAGCAAGCCAGGCAAGCGCCGAAGCACCACCAACATCTTCATCCTCAACCTGAGCATCGCCGACCTGGCCTATCTGCTCTTCTGCATCCCCTTCCAGTCCACGGTCTACGTGCTCCCCACCTGGGTGCTGGGAGCCTTCATCTGCAAGTTCATCCACTACTTCTTCACCATCTCCATGCTGGTGAGCATCTTCACGCTCTCGGCCATGTCTGTGGACCGGTATGTGGCCATCGTGCACTCCCGGCGCTCCTCAGCCTTGCGTGTTCCCCGCAATGCAATGTTGGGTGTGGGGCTCATCTGGGCACTCTCCTTCGCCATGGCCTCGCCTGTGGCTCACCACCAGCGCATCTTCCACCGTGAGACCAGCAACCAGACCTTCTGCTGGGAGTTCTGGCCCAACCCACGCCACAAGAAGGTCTACGTGATTTGCACGTTTGTCTTTGGATATCTGCTCCCACTGCTGCTCATCTCCTTCTGCTATGCCAAGGTGGGGCAAATGTAAAAGGATGGGGGGGACACAGTGGTGGAAAAGGTGTCCATGAGCCGTAGGACCATTTCTGGGCATGTGGAAGGACTTGGCACTGTTGGGAGAAAAAGGAGCAGGGGTGAGTTTGTGCCACAAAGGGAGAGGGCAGGTTTTATAGCTAAGGGATATCTGAGGGGGGACAACATTATGTTCAATGGCACAGAGAGGTCAGAACAGTGATTGCAGGGGGTGAGTCGGGGGGTATTCTGGCAATTACTGGGGTCTCTCTGTCAGATTTCCTTGTTGCAGAATGCTAAGAAGCCCCAGTGCTCTGCTGCTTTCTCCATCACCATAGCTTTTAATTTCTTGCAGTGCTGTATGAGGAGTTTGGCTTAATAAAGTACAACAAAGCAACAAGTTGTTCAGGCTTCAGATGAACAGATTGCGTTTCTTTAAAATGTGCAGTGGACTTTAAAAAGACACAAATTACCTGTTTGGTGTTAAGAGCATAAGGTGCATCATGCTGCCTGGTCCCTGCAGTGCAATGTCTTGCCCAAGTTGAAGTTGATGAGAGATTTACCTCTGACTTCAGCAAAGGCAGGTGGTTCTAGGGAGCAGGGCATGAGGACCCAGGTGGGAAAAAGCAGTAAGTAAGGGTGCCTGAATACAAGAATTTAAGGACTTTTCTGCTTAAGCAAGGTGTCACATTTTTCTGGAGTAAAAATTGCAGCCTTCAGTGTACGATCCTCTGCTTGCTGCTGAACAGGATCTGGAGCACCAGGTGCTACCTGCTGAGTTACACAGAGATCCTCCTGTTTCTGTGCCAGCAGCCCTCAGTGGCAGGATTTCTCCTTAGGCAGTGATTTACATTTGAGAGGATAGGACTGCTCTTGCAAATAAGGACTGCTTAAGTGTTGAGAAGTCAGTTCTTCAAATTACAAGTTCAATAGATGTACTTGAAGTACTTAATTTGAACAAGTAATTTTATGTTCTGCTCAGTTTTATATATGTTACATCAGCTTATCTGTGATGTGCAAATTGAGGCTATAATGTCATCCAAATCTGATGAAACCAAGGCACGCAGAACACAAAGGACAACATTTCTAAATTGCTGTTCATAGTGGAACAAATCCAACCTGGCAAATGAAGAAGAAACACGTTTCCATGCATAATCCAAATCCTGCTTTCCCTGAATGAATACACTGGTATTTCATCTACTGTGTTGAATATGACTGAGCTGTAGCAATAGATCATCAGTTTGAAGAAAGTATTACACAGTGCAGGGAGAATGTTACAGAATGTGTGCACAGGGGGCTGTCAGCTACTAGTTCTTCTCTTTTTCAAAGCCCAAGCATCTTCAGTTTCAGCATCAGGTACTGGCCTCTGAAGTCTAATTATATGAGAGAAGATTAAAAAGAAATCTTTCAAAATTAGCATAGTCCTGTAGAGTATAAGCAGGAAAAAAGCAAGTATGCTTAACCAAAATATATGCACAGCAAATAAAACACACCATGTCATTACAAAGCACATCTACAGAAGTAGATCCCTCAATGTTAGTATGAATGTGTTGTTCAAAAGAAAAAAAAGGCAACAACCCCCCCCCCCCCCAAGCCAACAAAAGCCACTCTATGTGAAAAACATGCCCGAGAACAAGTTCATAAAATCAAGACCACTTGAAGTTACAATGAAATCATGTGCTTAAGCTATTGCCAGGCTAGGATCTCACCCTGGCTTTGTGATGTATTTTGAGCCTGTATGTATGATCCTGCTTGCCATGGTGTAGGGCTGGAGGAGCTAACCTGAAGGGATGAATTTTAGAAGATACCTAGGGGTTAGCTGGTATTCCCATCAATGTCAATGTAGCTGAAAAATGCCATGACTTTTACAAAGCTATCAAAGGTATTTGTACCCAGCAGCTAAAGAGTCATTCCTGCCTTCATTAGAAGCCACTGACAAATCTCCAACTGCAATATTTTGGGATGGGGGGAGTCTTCTCTTCTCAGGCTGAGCAACCCCAACTCTCTCAGCCTGTCTTCATAGGAGACATTAATCTCTGCATTAGTTTCTTATGAACTTCACTGTTTTTCATGAACTGTGGTTCAGCGAGATAACACAATCTTCTGATACAGTAAATTAAGACAAAAGAGACTCATTTCTCTATTTGAACATATTGCCTTTTCCAGACTCCTTTAAGGCAGTTCTGTTTCTTTCATAAACAAATTGCAATTGAACTTTCAGTTTTGAAAGTCTCATTTTTTAACCACTCTAATAGGGAGCCAAGTTCTTTCTCTCTCACACACACTTCTATATCATATTAACAGAGATTTGTATTTTCCCCATGGATAACAATGCTGTTACAATGTACAGGACTGCTGAAATAGTGCCAGGTATTTGTCCTCCCAAAATATCTCACATGATACACTCTTCAGGCAGAGATTTATGAGATCATGCTCTGCGTCTTATGTGTACAGCTACCTCTTTTCTCTCTTCCACAAGTAATTTTTGCTTCAGTTTCATCCAAATTTTTGATAGAGGAGTGAAAATATGAGAAGGAATGATAGTTCCCTAGTTTTGTGAGAACAGCAGACAATGAAGAAGGTGGAGAGTCTCGGTTAGCCTCTCTCTCTTTTCAGAAGTCAGTTTGCACTCAGCTGTTAAGTATCAGACAAGCTGTAAGGGAAGAAGTCTTATGTACCATCAACCTATGGAGAAGACACCTTTTTGGGAACACAGTAAAGAAGTTGTAAATCCATAGGAAACCAGCTCTTGTTGCCTCACAGAACTACTTTTGAAAGAAGCCTACTACATCAGGGAGAGGAGCAGTGATTATGTAGTGATCAGTTGAGTCTCAGCATTGCATACTTTACAGACATCTTGTGTTCTGACTCTTTTATTGCTTTTCATTGTACTTGCTATTTTTTCTAATACTGACTTTTTGTATATGTTTTGTAACATTGCTACAACATTTACTCACTAGGGTGTTCTTAAAGGGTAAAGTGATAAATGATTCCCAGTCAGCTTCTAACAGTTGACATCTGCTGGGGTTGTGCCATGTTACAGATAATTTTGGGTACCTTGGTTTTTCAAGGATTCAGTCCTTGAAAGTCAGGCCTTTTTCAATCAAACCTCTAGGTTGGACACCTGTAATTATTAGCAACATTTCCTTTTATAGTATGTAATGTTAAAAGCTTTCTTTAAAGCAAATATGTCTTGCCTTAAGAATGTTTCCATTATTATCTATCATTCTGAACATTCTGAATTGATGACATGTATGATTTACAGACTTGGTTAAAACTAAGCCATAAAAAGTAAGAGCCTCAATGTAAAATGCAAGCTTATCTGGCTTCGGGTATTATATCTTAAATTTTGCTGAGCAGCAGGGGGAAAACTTTATTAAACTGTACTGAAAGAGAAAAATAAAAGGTATGATGCAATAGTCACACACTTACTTGAAAGAGGATGAAGGATCTCTTGTGACAATAGAAGTAGCAGCATTACTTTAAAACATGGACTGCAGGCAATGGCACTTGAATGTAAATCAGGTTCATACTACAAAGATGGTTCAGAATGTAATGCTTACATTATCCACAAAACAAGCTGTTCATTCTTGCTAGATAGTGACCTTGTGCAGGCTTTCCTTCTGCATGATTTTCAATGGCTGATAATGAGGGTGTAGTCAGTGGAATGCCAGACAGTAAACATGGTTTTTAACAGTGTAGACTTCAAACTTTCACAGTGTTTGGTAGACTTATGTGAATAGGCACAGATAGTTGAAGTTATTTTCTTCACTCCTGTACTGGAAAAATCTCTTTCTCAACTTTATTTGGTCAAAGTCCTCAGTCAGACCTCTCAAGCCATCTTGAATGTAGTTTCTGAAACAGCAGGGGGAAAAGAATAACCAAAGAAAAATTTTAAAAGAAAAGAGAGGAGAGGAGAGGAGAGGAGAGGAGAGGAGAGGAGAGGAGAGGAGAGGAGAGGAGAGGAGAGGAGAGGAGAGGAGAGGAGAGGAGAGGGAGAGGAGAGGGAGAGGAGAGGAGAGAGGAGAGAGGAGGAGGAGAGGAGAGGAGAGGAGGAGGAGGAGGAGGAGAGGAGGAGGAGAGGAGGAGGAGAGGAGAGATCTGTAGGCAAAATGAAGGGCCTGAGTCAAACGTCATGAGTGGCAGTCGTGGTCATACAATCTGGACCAGACTAGATCCTACAAGTCTCCTTACACTCTCTTACACAACAACATAATTTTCTTACCACAGCACCCCACCCTCATCTCCAGAAAGCAGGGAAGCTGATCTCTGAACAACAGGTACATGAAATTGGCGTTGAAAATATTACATCTTATGAGACCAGGTTGAGACCTATTTTTTAGCAAGCTGAGTATTTAATTCCATGAGTTAAAAATGCACATGGAAATGTATTAGTGGATATTTTGAAATAACATCTTAAGAGAAATAGCCTGAGACAAATGAAAAAGCATATTGTAGAAATATTGCTCATTCAGGCTATTAGAGGAACAATTGATTATTCACTGGCCCAGAGGAGAGGCAATTTGAACAGGGTAGTGGGGGATTGTCTTCGATTTAGCTTGTAGTGTTTGTGCATAAACATGGCTCTTTTTTAATACTCCATGACATTCTGTGTAGGTCTTTGAGAGCTGTTCCTCTGCTGTTGATAAGTAATTGCATTTTGCCTATTTCTCTTGCTGCTACTTTTCATGCCATCTGGTACAATACTACATAAAGCCAACATGTTTTCACTGCAAATACTTATTTTATGAAATGTGTGTGTAATCCGAAAGAGGGGAAGCTGAGAAGGTTCATTTGAAGGTTATAATCTAAATTAACAACAAAACCCTCTGCCACCACCTCCCATCCCCCTCAAATATCCAATCTAACTGTTTTGTCTACTGCATCTTTCTTTGAACTGGAGAGAGATGCAATGCAAAACTTTGGGCTAAAAGTTTCAGAACAGAAGAAAAAAATGTTTGTAACTTTAAAAAAGATTTTGCAGTTCTGATTCCTGGGAAGAGTTTATCTGACTTTAGTTTTGGTCTGTGAGAGAGAATCACAGAGCAGTGCAGTCACTGGGTAGCACGTGATGGGATTTGCAAAGGTCCAGTAGAAACAGCCCACCACTGTAAGTTATGTGAAGGGGGTATGATAGATGAAGCAGCAGTGATGGGAAGTGAACTTAATTGCGTTCCTCCCATGCCCTTTTATTTGGTTTTATGTTTTTCACTGATGGACTCAGCCATTCAGCTGGTTTGTACAGGGGGATGGCAAGTGAATAAAAAGTCTGTGAGCCAGACGGTCATCTCCTTGGTCTTCTGCTGAGGTTCTGTCCTTTCCTTTGGGTCTGCTTCATACTTAAGAACAAAGAAATGAAGTCAAAATGTGACTTTCTCAGGGAAAGCCCATTTATTTTTCACCTGCTTTTCCTTAGCTCAGGTTAGCCCCGGAAAAGGCCTGGATAGTGTTTCCAAATAGGAAGTGAATGCAGGGTGAGTCACATGTTAGTGCACAGATAAGCACAAATTATATCTCTGCACTCACAATATTAAGTGGTTACAAGTAATTTCTTATTTTTATTGTTGTTGGTGGTTCTCTGGTAGCTAAGAGTAGATACCTAAAAATGCAGTCTGCTGATGAGCTCTGGTTATTCACAAATACCATCTTACTTCTTTTAATTCAATATGTATGTCTCTAAGACTCTAATACCAGAGTGGGATCAAGTCTCTAGATAATCTTGACTGATGTCTGTCCTGGTAGTGATTAGCTGTGCATCCCAAAGCAGAGAAAATATCCCCAGATGATATAGAAGAATCTGAATTTGAACCCTTTTCCCCACCTCAAGATCTCTATGCATCCTCTATCCCAAACCTTATGTGTAAATGATTACATTAAAATTTGGACCCTGCTCTTGGATGATGAGCCTTTTTGTGACATATTTTTAAAATTTACTTGTGAAAGACGCATGGTGAGTATCATCACATGCCTCATGTGTCATGCCTCGTGTGTCATGCCTCATTTTATTATAAATTATTTTTGAAAGCCTAAGCTTCTTTCAAAGATCAAAACTCCTAACATCTTGATTATATTAATCAAGCATCCGTATGAAGAAAGCAAATTATGCAGGTGACTCAGAAAAGCTCTGACTCAAAACCCACACTTTTCTGATGTTTTTTACACACACTAAAGGTCAATCTAAACCAACAGTCCTTGACTTTATGGAAGAAGAGAGATTGCTAATTCTATGTGCAGGATAGGTTTCCATCTGTTTCCTTGTTAATTTGTGATATATATTTGTTATGTAATACATCCAAATATTTATAAAATAATTCAGTTGTGGTCTGCTTCATATTTGTTGGTTCACACAGATGCAGATAGATAATTCCTTTGGTTTTCCTACTGTGCATGTTTGAAACGTGTAACTTGGTTCAGCGATGCTTGTAAGCAAATCATGCAGTACTGGAGAGCATGAGAGTACTCTAAGATACATGGGTTTGAATTTTGTTTGAATAGAAAGTGGTGAAATATGATAAAGAGATGCAAATTAATCTTTTCAGGTTCTTAATCATCTGCATAAGAAATTGAGAAACATGTCAAAGAAATCAGAAGCATCCAAGAAAAAGGTATGATTCATTCACTACTAATACTTGTGCAGTGGTTTGGCCCAAAATACTCATTACTGTTTATCTTCTGTGAGATAAGAATTAGGAGAAACGCAAAGCAGGCACCAACTTTGCAAGAATATAAAGAAGTTTATTAACAGACCTAAAAGAAGGAAAAAAATCTCCCACTGACAATGTGAAAAGACAACCCTTAAGATGTTCAGTCTGTTTACCACTTCCATAATAACCTTGTTCAGTCCATTTAGAAAGAGAAGACTCTTCTTGCTTGTGCTATGAAAGCATTATCACAACGAGACAGCCGCCCACTTCCAAATATTGTTCAGTCCATTTAGGAAGAGGAGTCTCTCTGCCTGCGCGTGAGTCCTTTCCCCTGACTTGCAGCTTTTCCCACAACTGCTTTCAAGGGTCCACTCCTGAAGTTTTTTGGGGTGCAATTTTAAGGTTGAGCCATTCAGAAACAAAAGTTCTCTTCACCCATCTCTAGGAGCATTTCATCTCTAAGAACAGAGGCCCTTCTCCTTCCCTGGGAGCAAAGGGTCTTCATTATCTTCATCTTTAGGACTATCTCTGGGAGCATCTCTAGGAACTGAGGTTTTCTCCTTTCCCGTGTGGAGCAAAAGTCCTCATCTGGTCCATCTCTCCCTGTCCAAACTTCTCATGAAATTACAGCTGTGTCAGCATCTGCCTATCTCAGCGCAGGTGCTTTTGCTTACGAGTTGAACACTCCACCCCCATATCTTCATGAAATTACAACGGGATACTCTGATATATCATAGCTTCACAACAGACTTTCAGCTTTAAGCATCTCCTCTCTCTCTTCCCGCAGGTTTTCAGCTCTTCACAGCAACAAAAGGGTTAATCTCACCTCGGCCTTGCGGCTGGAATGTTTATCGCAGTGGAGAGGGGGGAGAGCCGAGCCGCTCCGGCTGCCCACAGCAAGGCAGTGGGGGGGGTTCCACGGCTGGAACAGATCCATCGACTCCAGCATGGCCATGGCCCGGCCCTGCCTGGCCCAAGCAGGGCCTGGCCGGGCCCACTGGCCCCCACACGGGGCCCGCAGCCACCTGTGCCAGTGCCGGAAACGAGAGAGAGCTGTGGGGAGTTTGTGTATTCTTAAATGTGGATCACAGAGGCGGTCACAACTTTAAGTGGCTTAAAGAATTGTCCATATTCACACTGGCCAGCTGATAGGTTCTGTTAGGTCATAGAGGAAGCTGTAAGCGCCCCTTTGCAAGGACATCCCTTCCGGGAGTATGCTTGCTAACCCATGACAACTTGTTCGATTGTACTTTAGTCTTATGGCTAAGCTAATTTGGTATTATATTGCTTGTTACTAAAGATGAAACAGAGAAGAAATTGAAATTAAGTATTCAATGAAGTATTCAGTGTCCCTCTGAACTTAGCAGATAGGAATCTTTTCTGATCCAAGTTTTCCATCACATTGCATCAAGCCATTACCTGAGATCCTAATACTTGGAACTTCAGAGCATCTGAAATTTAGGCACAGGGAGACAACTTGTCTTTAGTGTTAATTTTTTTTTTTTTTTTCTCACAGGCATTTTCCCCTGACTTGTAAATCATGGGATTTTTATGTTTTGTTTGTTTTGGTTTTTTTTAACTAGCTGATTTTGTAATGTTTCAGTGAAGAATTCCTAGGCTGTATGAGGAACCTTTAAAATGAAATTTATTGTGCTTCCCAATAGGAGTCTAATAAAAGACTTTTAATGATTCTCCAATTTTTCTATTGATTTTCCACACAACGTTTTCTTCTCTTACATTCAAGACATAAGTTACGTACCGGATACAAATAGAATCATGAAAAATCTTTAAAGAAGAATATAACCTTAGAACAATATTTGAAAGATGTGTTTATTCAGAGAATTTGTCAGTTAATATAATGTGGTTGTGATTTTTGAGCAGATTTGACCACAGTAATCATTTGACTAACTTCTCAGTTTATGGATGTGGAGGAAAAACCCCTTAGGCTGTAGCTCTTCATTTAATCTGGCCACTATTTTCATACGGGCATGCAGGCTGTCTGCAATGTAAATGAGATATACATGGACTCAACAGGAAATAAGTACTCTGTTATTTAGGCATTCTCTATTTTTTAAAAAAATATCCTACTCAATAGATTTCGATTCCTAGAATTAAAAGCATTATGGCCCTGACTCAGTAAAATAATTAACATATATACTTTCGCATTTAACGTTGTCAAGGCCAAAGGTGCAGTTTTCAAAGACATTTTGTACATTGCCATCTCTCATCTAAGTTATTCTCAAACTGGAAATATCTCTGCATTTCCTTGAACAACTAATTCTTAAAAATTGCGGGTCTGACTAGGAATTAACTTTCCTAGCTTCAGGGTAAAGCACTACAGGCATGATCAAGACTGCTTGGATGTATCAGGGTTCAGTGGCCAAAGAGGAAAAAGAACCAAAAAGCCGTCCAAAATATTTTTTTGCCTTAGAAAAAGAGTTTCTAAACCTAAGGCCTATCTCATGTTTTTCAAAATAACCCTGTCTTCGTTAGTGTGTTAATGCTCTCTCTGGTTACCATATTTTTCTTCTTTTCCTTCTACTGTCTTGTGAAGAATGCATTTCAGGTGTAATTATACATTTTTTAGCTTTATTCAAACCTTGATCAACATTCCAGTAGAAGAATCTAAAAATAAATTCACTAGCTGTGTGGAAAAAAAATAATGAAAACCATTAATTTGCCTAAATTCTATTTTACATGCTTTTTGGTCAGAAAGCATCAATATTAACATCATATATTTCAGGTGGGTTTTATTTATTAATGCAAGCTCCCAGTAAGTAAAAAAGAGCTGCTCTTTAGTGATACCTTGTTTGCAAGACAAACTGATGATTTTGGAAAGGTAAGCTCTAAAGTTAGGCTTCAGAGGAACAATGGGATAAAGCAGATGTTGTGAGGTTTCCTAATAAAAAAATTGCTTATTCTGCAGATATGAAATACTTTAAGTAAAAGTTACAAGAGACACATTGTCACCCTCTGCTTTCAGATGCCTTGGTTATTTTTTCTTAGAATTTTGAACAAACTGGAGTAATATGCCTCTTCTGAAGTAATTGTGCATATGGTATCCTGAAAATTTGTTTTCACTTGGAATATTAAACCACTGAATACATCAATCAGAGAATAAACTGTTCGTAATTTATGCAGTCTTGTTAGAACACATTCTCCTGGTAAGACCTGAAAAAGAAAATATCTCTGTGGCTGTTTTAGAGGCAACTGACTTAAACTCTATGGAGCTAAGTAGAGGAATGGCTTGTGAAAACAGATGATTGCTTTAGACTAAACAAATTATATTAAATACAAACATAATGTCCTTTGTTTTCCGTTGTGAGATTATACTGACCAACAACAGCATTTGTCATAAGTTATTTTGGCCTGTTGCCACAGAAATGAAAATGTTTTTCCTGTAAATTTCTCTTTGCTAACTCATGTTCTGATTAGGTAGGTCAGTCTGAATTACTACTGAGCATTAATCAGTCCAAAAAGTATAGACCAAGTTCAATGAACTCTACATATTTTCTGTGGTGCAGTATTTATCACTTTGTAGCCACTGGGTTAGTTTTGGCTGTGAAGAAGACGCTAAATTATCTGAAAAAATAAGTTATAAAGTGTTAATGTAGTAATTATAATGGCCCCCAATAGAATATGCTTTGGAATTATTATTAGACTTCTATTTGGAGACTTATTTAGTTGAAAGAGATACTTGATAGAGGAGTAGATATTAATTAGTTAGGCCACTGTGAAACGCTAACTCCTGTTTCTGAAGTAAGTGAAAACTAAATAAAATACTGACAGTCAAATTCCACTGTTCCCTGACAGGACTCCTTCAGCACCTGAAGGGTCTGTACCAACTGATTCTGGAGCTGTCAGAATGGATGTAATGAAATTAATCGTCCTCTCATAAATAGTGGAAGTGGAGTTTGGAAGCAACACTGAGGATATTTTTTGTTCCATTTTTTAATGTAGTGTTTGGTGGTGAACTTTCATTTCCAGATTGGTTTTGATAATGTGCAATCACCAGAAATTTCAAGCCCTTACTTCTTTTTTTTCGCTAATTGTATCCCAGAATGTTTTTGTATGACTCTCCTACTGGAAATTCTGCGTTTAAAGGAGACACTTTCAAAAAATCCCCTGCACATTTAGTAAGCACTTGAGCAGCTCTAAGCTCTTCCACCAGCTGCCTTCATGTATAATAGATCTCTCTTGAAATTTTCATCAGAAATTCTTGTGCACTGTACTAAAACTTAAATCCCAAAGACCCTGTTGTCATTATTTTACAACAGGCTTAGGTCCACTTCAGAAAAGTCTAAGCTTTTGTGTAGGGGTTTAGGAACATCATTCTTTACCGTTGAGGAAAGTTGCGCATTTGCACTTTACTATGACATTTTCCAAGGCTGGGATTCTCCTTGCAGTAGTTCACTATGCAAAATAAAGCACATACAGGTAATGGGGTAAAATCAGTAACAAATATTCCAGTGTGTTCCCTGTCAGTATACTTTTTGTTGTGTTTTTTTCCCCAAAATAGTAGTTTTGAAGCAGGTTTAAAGCTGATTCTTTGAGTGCTCATCAGACATATGTGTTTTCCTTTCCTTGTCTCAGACAGCACAGACTGTGTTGGTGGTAGTAGTGGTTTTTGGCATCTCCTGGCTGCCTCATCACGTGATCCATCTCTGGGCTGAATTTGGAGTTTTCCCACTGACTCAAGCCTCCTTTCTCTTCAGGGTAACTGCACACTGCCTGGCCTACAGCAATTCTTCTGTGAACCCAATCATATATGCATTTCTATCTGAAAATTTTAGGAAAGCCTACAAACAAGTCTTCAAATGCCAAATTGGTAACAAGTCACCTCTGAATGATGCTAAGGAAAATAAAAGTCGGATAGATACACCACCCTCTACTAATTGTACCCATGTGTGAATGTTGAGAAACCCTGTGTGTTGGCTCTTCCTTTCTGTGAACAAAACACCAAGAAAAAAAAGCACAATGAGCTTTATCCTGGGTTTATCTTGATAAAGCTAATTGGTATTTAATATAATGAGGTTGCATTTGTAGCCAAAGTTTGTGAAACTCATATGAAATAAACCTGGGATGATCCTTTGCATCTCAGATAACTTTGTCAAATAAAGCTCTTGGACCTTTCATATATATTTGAGAAAAAAAATGTTGAGGTGATATGTCTGTATTCTTACTCACTAAGCATACAAATGTACAAGATGAAGATATTGATGTGGACAGTTAACTTTCTGACATCTTACTCCATGAAAGTGAAAAATGGATAAATTTTCTGTCCTACAGATAATAAATATTGGACTACTATCATTTCAAAGATGAAAGCTTTTGTGCTCTCTTCAGATTGTTTTGAGAATGCCTTTTTTCTTTTTAAAAGTAAACATTGGCTCTGATTTGGAGTTGGAATAAGTTGTGTATGCCTTGAGGCAATTGGAGAGGAAATGCTAATTCTACCTGTTTAGCTGGTTTTAATGTGTCTTACTGAGCAAGGATGGACTGGTTTTCCACTTCCTATGGCTGCCTTACTGTATACACAGGACTTCTGTGTACACTGTATAGGAGGGTTTTTTATGGCCTGTATGTAGTTGTATCAAAATGAGATTTGTGTCTGAGCAAGTCTTTTCTTCATGTGCTGCATGTGCACGTGTATGGATGTTTTCTTAATTTCACAGACCTTGAGATGGAGACACAGTTTTAAATGTGCAAAGTATATACGTTTTAAAATACCATGTTCTGGAAAGCAACTCTAGACAATGCTTAAGGATTCAAAGATAGCATTCCCTTAAAAGTTGTAGGTGAAGCTTGATATCATGTAGTTTTAAATTGGAAATATAAAGAAGGTTGCATTTAAATTAATGCAAAGTACATAATGTAAATGGTACAATTCTGCAAATTCCTAAATAAAATTAGTAGATTCCATAATTTTATAAATGTACTTAAAATGTCTTTAGGTGGTAAATCACTAAAGAAATAATGGAAGAACACTTGCTCCTTTGAAAACATTCTTTTAGCTGGAGTAAGACATGATCTTACCTTTTTTTATTAATGACCCATAGGCTCATAGAGCAAATCAAATTAAAGGAACCTCTGGACATCCTCTCAAGGCAGGCATACTCTCAGAGTTGTATCACTTCCTTGTCTCAAGATCTGAAAGCTTCTAAGGATCGCCATTCAACAACCTTTTTGGAGCAACCTGTGCTAGTGCCTAATCACCCGTCACTAAAATATTTTTCCTTATCCACAGCTGGGATTTCCCTTGATGTATCTTGTGACCATTGCTTTCTGCCTTTCACTGTGTACTGAATTCTTTTTTCTAGCTGACTAATATGTAATTTTAAGATGGCCATTGAATTTCCCCTCAGCCTTCTCTTCTGAAACAGTGTGCTGCTCTCAGTGTCTCCTCAGGTCCCTGGCTGGATCAGTGGCCGTCCACTGCCCTTCCTCCAATGTATCCACCCCTCTCATCAACTGAGGTATTCAAAACTGAAGGGTGTGTTCCAGGTGTGGGCTCACAAGCACTGAGTGGAGTAATTGCTTTCCTTGGTCCCTTGGCTGGTTCTTGCTAATACAGCCCAATATTATCATAATTCATGGCTGCTGATTTATATTTAATTTCTGCTTTACAAGCACTCAAGTCCTTTTCTGCAGAACTGCATTGAGTCCCAGTCCAAGTTTCAGGACTTGGCTTTGGGCTTTCCTGAACTTCACGCATTTGATAGCTGTTACTTCTGCATTTCCTGCTTACCAAGGGCCCTTTGAAAGGTACACCTGCTCTCCAGAATATCCACCACTCCCCCAGGTTTGGTATCATGTGGAAAATTGCTGAGAGTCCTGCAACCTTTTCTGGTCTTTGAAGATGCTAAGTGGTGTTGGCCAGATGCTCTTTCAGTTTCCTTTTTCTCCACAGACTTGCTTTAAAAAAAAAAAAAGAATTCCGAGTGGTGGAATGTCAGCTACAGAGGGTTAGCTCACAGAAAAATATCTATGTTTATGTGTCCGTATTGTCTGCTTGGAATCAGTAAAAATATCAAAGACATGCTATTGCATGCGTGGTGTTTGTGTCCGTTCTTTCATATGAAGAGACCATTTGATGGTATTGCTAGGAACACTAAATAAATAAATAAATATTTTAAAAACCCCTCAGTTGGAAAAGAAGGGTTTATCTATGCAGGGAATCATTTCCTGGGCTGGGATTGAGGTTTGGAAACTGCCTAGAAAGAAGTTCCTTTGAGTTTTCAGATACTCATTACCTTAACACTCAAATTATTAAAGCATTATCAGACTTCAGCTGAATTTACAACATTTTAGGGAAGTCTACAATTTTGAAAATTGTATTTTTTGTTTTAAAATATTGCTATTTTATGATTTTGAATAAAAATTGCAATGTAAACATATAATTGTATAAACAATTACAATAACAAGATGAGTTTATTTTTTCATCTGGAGAAGAATTTTTTTCCTTAGTTGTACACAGTTTTAAACCTAGGTGCTTGTTAGTAATGGAGCTACATCTGCCTGAAATTTTTAGGATGAGGGAGTAGGAGGGTGGGGACTGCAATAACAACTACTTAGAAAGGTCCCACCTTGTTCCTGGTGAGTATCAGTAAAACTTCCACCTGACTTTTCAGGGAAACTTTAAGAAGCAGCTGACACTCCAAGGCTCAGCTTCCTGCCTGAAACATGCGCCTTTGTTGCTCCATGTCTCTAGTGTGACTTTGTCATACTCAGCTGTGACACAAAGGTTGTGACTATAAAACAGTGTTAATGTGTGCTGTGAACTGTGTCTAACCTTTGAGCAGCTGGACACTTGGTCAGGAAGGTGTCCTGCCACAGAAATGGCTGATTTGGGTAAAAATCAGGGAATGGCTGCTAAGATCCCCTACAACTGAGTATTTGCTTCCACGTTCTGAGCTTGTTGGCAGGGATTGTTGTTTCTGGTGGAAAGCAAAGGAAAAGTTTCACCTCATTGACTGGCTTAGTATGCTTTTTTACATCTTTTTCTAACCAGAAAGGTTGATTTCAGTGTATATGAAGTAAAGGCAAGAGAAAAAAAGAGATTTGTCTGGCTAGACCAGAGGAAATAATCCCACTGAATTCCATCCTGTTGTGTGACTGAATATGTTACGCTGTAAAAAACAAAATAGGCAACAGGAATGTTTACTCAGATTCCTCTCAAACTAAGACACTGCAGCAGGTTTCTAACCAGGTTTGCATTGTATACATTTTGTATTCTGCTTTGCACCACTTTTGCCTTAAAAAGATACAGAAATCTCATTAAAAGAGATAAAGAAAATATTCCACCAGGGTTCTTAGTGCCGTGTTTTCTCTGCCTGACTGTGGGTAAGGTGTTTGAGGTGTAATACAAAAGATTACAGCAGCGCTCTCCTTCCACAAATAAAGACTAAAATACAATTTCAATATATGTGTGTACTCAGATGTACACTGTACACTGCTATACATAAATCAGATTTAGGATCCATAGCCAAAAACCCCCAATTAAATGGCACTTGGCCAGCATACTGTCCAATACATGCTAACATGCAGAAAAATGAAAGAACTTGTGCAACTTTATGCTCGGCCATACTGCTTCACAGGTAATTGTATTTCCCAATTGTATTGAAGAAAGGAATCTTATTAGTTGCAAGTGAAGCTGACATTTAATTGCTGCTTCTGAGTCATTAAACTACACTGTTGTCAGTCACAAGTACGTACTAAACACGGTATGTAGTAATGCAATCATTCATAATTGCCTAAAGATCTTGTATCAAAACATGTAGAATTTCTTAACAATTTTCATATGTCTAAGGTTGCTAATGAAATTTTATGCTGTAATCGAAATTACAAAAATATGCCCAAACTGGCTGGAATTATATGTAAAAAACATTATGATGGCATAAGAAGCAAACTTAAATTTTGTAGTTGAGTATTCCCATCTGCAATCCTAATATTCTGTCGCAGTGACCGCTGCTGCCCACTGCCCAGGCAAGCTCCAGCGGTGTGTGGCAGGAGTGGGGAGCAGCTGGAGGCACAGAACTTTAAAGCTGCTCCTCTGAAGCCTCAGCTCTACCCTGCAGAGCACCGGCTCCAAGCACTGTGGCAGTCGGCAGCCCTCGACGAAGGGAAAGATAAAAAGTAGCAGGGAGGCTTGCCACAGGAGGTAATCCAACTTTCTTGAAGGGTATCCACAGTGAACAAACAAGAGTGGCAATGCTGCTACACCTTATAAACAGGGGGTGGAACAGGAGGCATAACCCAACTAGGGCCCAATAGGCGGACTAGGAGGGAGGGACGCTGGAGGGAAGGAGTCACATCTGGTCCAATGGTCTTGGTGGGTGGAGGGAGAGGGGTCACATGCCCCAATGGGGCGTCGAGGTTTAGCGGATTTCCAAGAGGGGAGGTAGCCAGGGGGGCAGGGTCTCAGGGGATTGACGGGGACCATATAAGGGTAATTAGGGAGGGCTTTGGTAACAGGCGCAGAACAGTCCAGAACTTTGGGAGGAGTTTGGGCGATTGGCCAGGAAGGTACCAGAACAAAGGGAGGGGATAACCATTTTTGGGAGCACCGGGGGAGCGGCTTGGATCTGGGGCAGACCAACTGGGAGTAGAAGTGGGGAAAGTAAGGACGAACTATTAGGGTACAAAGAACATACAAAATACAATAAAAACATTGCATCACCACAATATTCTTTCAATATTTTGTGTGATGAAATTAGTTGGATCTGTGAGCATTTAAAAATTCTTTTAAAGTTTTTTAATTTTTTCAAATTTGAGCATTGAAAAAAACCATATTTTTAAAACCATTTAATCTTTAGCAAAATAGGGCATTTAAATGACATACTTTAAATTATGGTCTTTGAGCTTTGTATTGCCTTTTACTTTGTATGCATGCATCTCTTCCTTCAATACTTGACTTTATTATTTTCATAATTGATTATATCTCCATTCTCAAAAAATGGCACTATCTCCAAGAGATAAACATTAAGCTTTATATATTTAATGTTGCAGTGAAATCAATTTTGCTTTAAATCTCATGTTGTAGGGAAGGATGGGGGTCTCTTTACAACATAATTTCGTGAATACATTATTTTAGAGATTGTTATCTTCATGGTTGCTTCACAGTGTGGTGTGACACATTGAACCTAATGCTATTTGTGGTATTTTGAGAAAAGAGGACAGCAGAGGAAAGAACAGCTTGTAGCATACAGAGCTTGTGTTAGTGTTCTGTATTCATTTCATGGGCAAATGTCAAGGACCAAAAAATTAAAAATCTGTGTTTGTTTCAATGTGTAATGCATGTAAAGTAGCGTGCAGTTGTTGTGAGATATATTGTACTTTGCATGAATTTTCAAGGAATAGTTCCAATAGGTCGGTACCATCTCTTCTTGGCTCTGTTATATGAGATGCAAATTGCTTTTCTTACAAAATGTTTGCATTATACTTAAAAACAAGCAGCATCTTTGGGAAAACTTCCCGAGAAAATAGTGTAAACATAAAACTGAATAGAGTTTGATGGCTAGATGTCACCAGGTGTTAAAAATTTAACTGATTTAAAAAATACTCTGATTTGCAAGTACTTAAGTGCAGGAGGCATGGTCCTTCATTCAGGCTGGTAAGAAGTCTGTTGAAATTTATGGAATTCATTGATATTCCTTATTCAATTGTAGTTTAAATCTCTGTAACTTATGTATAGTTTAAGAGACAGATAAATAGAGCCAGATCCATATATTTGACTATGAGAAAAAACTGAGTTCTTCAATGATGTGAAGTCCAAACCTATTTTGCAAAAGCCTGTATGTGGCTCCACTTTTGGAAGAAGGCAGTCAACTTGGTGCATCTTTGTGTGTATATTTGCTTTAACATTGTTCAAGGGCTATTTCAATACAGTAAAAATAGCTAGTTGAGCACAAAACCAAAATACAATCAGTTTTACACCTAATGAAAACCTTTTAAACCAAAAGTAAATGCTACAGCATGGATTTAAAATTATGTGCACTTTATCAATTTTACTGTGCAGTACTCAAGAATCCTTTGTGTATGACATTTGTAGAAATGTTGGTGCACCTTGGCCAGATACATTTACTGGATGAAGGCTGAGGTCTCATTTCATGGAAGTGTTTCCTTAAGGGCACCATTCTCCTCTTGGAAAACTTTATACAATTTCCATTGCATGGTCATTCCTTAAACATTTAACCACATCTAAAATTTGCTGAGAAAAATAAAACCTCTCCTCTAGTAATATATCATCTGAGCTACATAGATGTTTCTGGCAATACTTGTTAAGAATTTATCAATTTGTTGAAGTTTAATATTAAGATTTTGGAAGAAAGCACAAAATTACTGCCAATGTCTTGTAGTTGTGACATTAACAGTAGAGGTGATGGCGTGACAGTTCCTTTACATTGAATTTCACAATTTTGCACAAGTGAACTGGTAGTTTTAATATAGTAAAATGAAAAGTCATACATTTAGGAAGGAAGAACATGAGTTAAAAATTTATTTTTGTACTGGAAAATGATGAGTCTGAAATTGCCAATGAGCTAAACATGACCTTCAACTCTGTAACTGAAATGACCTGCATAGCCCTGGAGTCCTGAATTCAGAGGATATTGGTAGTGAAGTTGAGCCACAGGAAGCACTGCTGCACGGGGGGGCTTTCACAAAAACATTTCCTAGAGCTTCTTAAAAAATGCCAAATACTCCAGCTGAAATCTGTTAGCAGTTCAGCAAACTCCTCTCCTAACTAGACAACGGAGAGAAAATATAAGGCAAGGCTCATTGATCAAGGCAAGGACAGAGAGAGATGACTCACCAGTTACTGTCATGGGCAAAATAGATTCAGCTTGGGGAAATTAGTTTAATTCATTACCAATCAAATCAGAATCGGATAGTGTTAAATAACCCCAAATTTCAAAAATGCCGTCTCCACACCCTTCCCTTCTTCCTGGGCTTAACTTAACTCCTAATTTCTTTATCTCTGCACCCTGACCAGGACAGGGGCACAGGGAATGGGGGCTGCAGTCAGTTCATCACACATTGTCTCTGCCACTCCTTCCTCCTCAGGAGGAAAACTCCTCACACTCTTCCCTTATTCCAGTGTGGAGTCCCTCCCACCGGTGGCAGTCCTCCATGAACCTCTCCTATATGAGTCCTTCCCATGGGCTGCAGTTCTTCACAAACTGCTCCAGTGTGGGTCGTTCCCATGGGGTATAGTCCCTCAGGAACAGACAGATCCACAGGTGGTCCCCCATGGGATCACGGGTCCTGCCAGCAAACCTGCTTCATTGTGGGCTCCTCTGTCTATAGGGCCACAGGTCCTGCCAGGACCCTGCTCCAGCATGGGCTTCCCATGGGTTCAGAGTCTCCTTCAGGCATCCACCTGCTCCAGCATGGGATCCTCCAGGGCTGCAGGTGGATCTCTGCTCCACCATGGACCTTCATGGGCTGCAGGGGCACAGCTGCCTCATGGTCTGCACCACGGGCTGCAGGGGAATCTCTGCTCCTGCACCCAGAGCACCTCCTGCCCCTCCTTCTTCACTGACCTTCAGGGCTGTTTCTCTCACATATCCTCACTTCTTCCTCGCACTGCAGTTGCCATACCCCATCCCACCCCCCTTAGCTATGTTATCCCAGAGGCACTACCACTGTCGCTGGTGCACTCGGCCTTGGCCAACAGCGAGACCGCTGTGGAGCTGGCTGGCACTGGCTTTGTCACACAGCTTCTGGCACCTTCTCGCTGCAGCCACCCCTGCAGCCCCCCTGCTACCAAAACCAAGTGACATAAACTCGGTGCAGAGGGCTATTGTTAAGAAGTGCCCCAATAACATCACATTGCTCTGTATACAGACAGAGAAATACCTGATGCTCTGTGTCTCTGAAACTAGCGGGTGAGTTCACAAGGTCACATACAGTGAAATTAAGCTGTAATGGTTAAATCTTAATTAAGAGGAAGCCTTTACATTAAGCCATGGATACAAATAACCTGAGAATGCTTAATGGGCAAGTGTAATATGTTCATCTTGCTTTAAATCACATCTGGGTATTTCTTGAAAGGTTTTATGTATTTAAATCTCAAAATAGGGACTAGGTGATAGCACTGCTGTAAGGAAAAAAATGCATCTTATGTAACAGAGTATCTAGACCTGACGATCGCAGTGGCCCCTTCTGGCCTCAGTCTGTTTGCATTCTTATTTCTGTAATTAACAGTATGAGAGCTACGCAGATAGGAAGAAAAAAACACGACAAAACTCAGCTATTATTCAGTCAATTCGTGATCATCTAAAGATGTATAAAGAATGACTCCCCAGGTGGGCTACACCTTGGAAAGGTCTTATGATGATTAAGAAATCTGATTGAAAACTCGCATATGCGTTGCCATTGGTAGAGGAAGAAGGCAAATGATGCTGTATGTTCTTCTCATCTTGCTTAATTACTTTTTGCCATAATTACTCTAAATGTAATCACTCTCCATTACTCCTGCATAGCAATTTATTTTTTCCATGGCAACTACGAGCTGATGTTTGCTGGCCCATTACAAACACCTGCATTTCCCTCCATAAATTGTTGTCTACGTTTTTACGAATCTCTTGCAAAACTATTGGAAATCTTTACAAGCTAGAGCCTCTGACAGTAAAGTTTTCAATTCCACCTTGCTTAAATGAAACATTATATGTTTATTGAACAAACATAATCTGCCATGATGTTTCTGATAGAGCAGTCAACATTTTGGGCAGATTTGGACATGTTGTGTGACAGATAAACCTGACTAATTATGGGTGTCCTATGTGAGTTTTAGAAATAATAGTTACAAAATTGCTCCTGTCATGAATTCTGCTCACTTGCAATAGTTGCACAACGCTCTGATCGTGGTATCCTGTCCCTTTGGAGGGGTGGCCCCCTAACCTGCTGTCAGCGGGCAGCCTTTGCTGAGGATGCTACATGGTCAGGCCAGCACCTCATCCCATTTATAGCTGTTTCCCAGCTTGCCTACCTGCCATGGTTTGGCTTGTTGTAGGTGGGAAGGCTGATGTGAATGTGGGCTTAGCTGTTCCTGAGACTTCTGCTTTCTCCTTACTAAAATATATACAGAGCAGGGTTTGTTCTGTGTTGTATTTTGTTTTGTTTTCTCCTACCCTCAGTGCTACAAGAGAGGAGCAGAGAGACTTGTTTGTCCTTCGTAAGTAAGCATAACTGGATCTTGAGAAGCAAGAAAACCTCTTCTGTACTTTCAACCCTGAAATCTGTGACAGTGCAATATCAGAGTGGCCACAGGGAACATCCTTTCTTCCTTCTCCTTACCTTCTGTCATTTGCCACTTGAAGTGAAATTCATCTTGTTCTAGTTATACAAATAAGTTACTCCCACAGTTCCATATCTGTAAAGACAAAATGAATTGCTATAGATTTAAGGATATCCTGGTAGTCTGGCCTGATGCACTAATTGAAAATTAGCATCTAATTATTAGCCTCAGAGAAGGAGAAAGAAGGGTAGGGGGAGAGGGAGTAAATGTTGAAGACAGTTGTGTGTGTGAATGGAATTACTTATGGTCCCACCTTTCAATCTCTGCCTAGGTAATACTTAGTGGTTTGTAGGCAGTTTGCTGCTATAAGGAATGCAGAATCCTCTGGACTTGAGTAATTTAATTTTTTTCATGTATTTATCTCTGCATGTCTGTAATAAACCTTGCAGGATCATATTTCTCTTAGGTTGCCACTTGTTGCTCTACAGTGTTATCCTGAGATGTGTTTTCAGATTTCCTTGCATTTATATATTTATATGAAGTTTTAAATATTCTTTTAAACTCCTGTGATGATATTAAAACAAAAGGGTTTGTTTTACCTCCAGTTCTGCAGACACCTGGCCAGAAGGCACAATTCATGTATAAATCACTACTAAATATCTGGGGAAATAACTTAGTGGCACTTGAAATTATTATTGGGGCAAAATGAGACACAGCAAGGATGTTCAAATATGAACCTAATTTTCACTGCAGTATTACACCTTATAATAATGTGTGACACCTGATTGGAAAGAATACTTATACTATGATTCCATGCTGGAAAAATTCTTCGTGTAAAAGTAATGCAGAACTGCACCACGAATATGGCTTAAAATATTGTTCATAAAAATGCTCATGATCATTTTGCTATGGATGAAATAATAGGTGGATATTCAGGATATTTTTAATCACAGGCAACTCATTAAAATGGGCGAGGGTTGGTGTTTTGCTAATTTTGCCACATCCAAATGTAATGTCAATTGAACTAGAATTTTGTATTTAATTTTTTTTTCAGTAGATTTAATTAATTTATAAGGGCAAGTTTTTCTTCCTCTTTATATAAGACAGCACTATTATCAATTGTTTAGTTGAGTACAAATGGAAATAAACGGTCTTTCCTACTTCTACTCTGTATCTTACAGTATCTCCCTCTCCTAAATATACTATTTAGACACTTTTCCTACTTTTCACTGGTGAATACTGATTTTCTTGTAATTTGAAATCACTTCCATCTGTGTAAAAGAACTTGGTAATGGAATGGCTGCTTCATGGCTGATAAAAAAAGGAAATTATTCTAGGAGGAACTATGTTGTGCACATTATTTTGTTTGTAAAATTTGACTTAGACCTTGTAATTGGAATCCTTTTCTTATGTATGAATGTTATTTGCTGTATTTCATTCTGTCTAACTAAAATGATGCAAACAGATCATATTATTTGCTTGATGTCTCAAATTTCTAAAAAAATTGTGTATCCTAGTCAAATTAAAGCTCATGGCACTGAATGCCTGTCCATGTCCTGTGTTTCTTTTCTATAAAAACCCCTCACTGTTATTGAAAAATTTACTGCTTTTAAATTACTTTTATCCTTCTAACAATTACTGCTTGAGAGAGAAAGAAGAGGGAGAATATTTGTAAGACTGTATTTCTAAAGCCAAGAACTGTGTTACACACTATTTTAAGAGGCAAAAGGGTAAATTAGCAAAATGCAACTATGGGTGAAACTGATGTGTTACTGCTCCATATTTATGTAGACAACTAAGTTGAGGACATCCCTTGTACATCCATTAGAAGGATGTACTGAAGCATCCTTTACTGAAGGAAGTCAAAAGATAAAACCAGGAATATGTAACAGTAAAAGATCTCGAACGAAATAAGTGGGATACTGGGAATGCCAGCTGTCACTGGGCATTTTGAAAGTTCTCCAGCATGAAATTTTTGGGATGGATCACTACATGATTTAGCAGGTCAGTAAGTTTTCCCACCAGCCGTAGTTCTGTTATGACCTCTAATTTATTTTGCCTTTTTTAAAAAATCTGATTTAACTTCCCAGGAAGTTAGGGAGTCTTTCTAATTATTTTGGTGGAAATCACATCTGACTTTCTCCCACTACCAAATAGTGTTCAAATTGCTGTTTCTTCAGTCTTCCACCATGCTGCAGAACGGTGTTTTTGTGAAGACAGAAAATGAAGTATTCTCTAAGGAAGAAGAAAACCTCCTGATTAGCCTTTAAGGTCATGAAATCTGACCTTTATGTCAGGAAAGCTGCAATGTCTGTCAGGGTGAGACTTGACCTCATTTGCTATTTCTTGAACAATACAAAACCAAGGGCTTAAGTTCATCCCTGGAAACTCTCTGGAAACTCCCACTGCTGCAAGAAGCAAAATGAAAAGTAACGTCTCATTTTTAAAATGTGTAACAATTCAGAAATATCTAGATAATGCATAAACACTCCATCTCATTGTTCAATATACACTGCATATAGAATAGTTATTTCTAAAAAACAGATCAAATGATTCCTCAAAAAAACCCACCCTTGGATGTTAGCATAAACAATTAAGTTAAGAAATTATTAAAAAGCCTCTTAGAGTGGCAGCCAACAATATCCATCAGAGTTTTTGGTCTAGTTGCAGAAAGGAAGACATATGCCTTCATCTCCCTGTTTTCTGTATTTTATCTTAGTATTGCTTCAGCTTTTACTTTGTATTTTCTGCTTACTTTGCTTTCCCTGTATGAATCATAATTTATTTAAAAAAATCAAAATGACAGTTGTACAGAACTAGTCATTTACAGGCCTGATATAATTATTTTGTATTAGAAGTATACTTTTACATGTAGCATTAATAGCAATAGTCACAATTTCTTGCACCTGCCCCTGAATTCTGTTGAAGTGTTTGTGAGCTGTGTAAGCAAGAGAAACTATCAGTTTACCCAAATTTAAGTGACCAGCCTACGTCAAATAAAGTTTCCACAGAGACATCAAACAGATGTTGCCAGAACATCTCATTGTGCGAGCGTTATCATCTCATTAGGAGCCCTGAGATATTCTGTTCCATTAAACCGGGAGCAGGCAGGCTGGACTAGGTGTCTGAAACATTATGTAGCTCTGTGTGTCTGTTTACTGTGCTTGGTCATGCCTAATCCTCACTGCTTCTAATGAGGTTTTTCATGAAGTTAATTGGATTGCGAGGTTTTGCCTCTAAGAGCTATGTGACTGCAGTTGCAAGTCTGCTCTGGTTAAATCACTAAAAGCAGGTTCCTGCTGCATTCTGAAAGCTTATTTTGGTATAGCTTTCTTCAGAGGTTTTTCTTTAGTTATTGTTTTCTATTTTAACTGCTTATTGTTTGTCCAAATCTGCTTTTATTGATGTTAAAGAGAGTATTCTTTCTAGTGGTGGGTGCTCCATCCCTGGAAACAATCAAGGTTGGACTGGGCGGGTCTTTACTGCAACCTGATCGAGTTGAAGATGCTCGTTGCAGGGATGTCCAATGAGATGACCTCTAAAGCTCCCTTCCAACTCAAATTATTCTGGATTGCTTTCAGTGGGATTAATAACAGCAAGAAAATGGTGGTGTAAGTAATGCAATGGACCAGTAGCAGTGGACCAGGACCTGCATGCCCTTGGATATGATGTGTCCCCTGATATCATCCAACACTTGTAACAGAGAGATGGGGCTGCTGTCCTCTAAGAGACTCATGAGGAGTGTCTCGCCTTCTTCCCAAGCTCCTGGAGACAGAGCTCTGACAATACAGACTGTCATTGAGGTCCTGCACAATCTCATGTGCCTAGTGCTGGAATGGTGTCTTCTGATGCAGCAGCTTTGGGGGACTTTTCTGAGTGACTGATGCAGGCCAGCTCCTCATCACTCCCATTATTTTTGACATACCTTGAAAATTTTTGCCTAGATTTTTTTCTTCTGTACAAATATAGCTCACAGCACATCCTAAACAGTGTGCCTAATACATTTTGTTAATTTTTTTGGAGTGATGCTCCTGAAATCCAAAAGAAGGTTTACACAGTCCTCAATGCTGTCCTTTCAGAGGTAAACAACATGTTCTCCCATACACTTCTTAAATCAGGGCCATCAAATCCAAAAATGCTGGGTAAGAAATAATGGAAAGGATTAGCAGTACAACTGTTATATCATACATCAGCAAGTCATTTGGTATTTTCAACAAATGCAAAATTATTTATTGGCTTGCTAGGCTAGCTGCTAACACTTATGAGCTTAGCAACTAAGTTACAGAGTCAGATGAATAAAAACATGTTTTGGAGGAAAATATTTTGGGGACTTGTAAAGAGAAACACAAAATGAGATCAGGATTGATTAGGTTAGGTTACAGAGAAGAATGCTTGAAGAATACAGTATCTCTGTGGTGAAAATATCAGCTCAGCATGGAAAATATATCCATGGCTTTCTAACAATTCTGTGGGCCAAAAATTTATTTTCTGATAATTTCTGTGAAACCCTCAACAGTTAAATTAAATAGACCCATTCCTACTTAAATCTAGTTGGCTCATATCTTTTGCTTTCCCAAATATTGTATGTTTAATCTTAATTCACTCTTCCTTTCCTCTGTCAAATGTAGATGTAAAAAAGCTCTTTGACCCAAATTGTAGTGTCTCTAAAATCAGGGAAGACAATTAAAATGAAAGCCTGGTAATCATGGAAAATAAATCTTAGAGCAGTACCAAAAAATACTGGGGTCAGATGTATCTCAAAATGTCATTTTTTGTACTTTTTCCTTTCAATAAGACCTTTGCTGAAGCTATTGCCTGGGTCACCTGCAAAGGCACCTTATTCCTGCCATGGAGGAAAGTGTTGCTCCTCCAAGGTCCTTAGGTTAGCAGTAACAGCACAGCGGTGTGGGATACCCCAGGGAAACCTGATTGTGTCACCTGCCAGGCACAGACCACTCCGGTGTGCCTGGGGTGGGCAGCTGCAGCAGCTTTGGCTGTCAGCCGTGGCCAGGCAGGGCTGTAGGGACGGGGCCAAGCTGAGCCTGACTGATCCTGGCTCAGGGTCCATGGCCAGGCAGGGTCAGGCTGTGGGGAACTGAAGACTGGCCCTGGTGCAGCATCCCTGGAGCAGGGGCTGACAGCCCTGGGGGTTGAAATGGGGGCCTGGGCCACGGGCAGGTGAGGGGGGCCCCTGGGGTTGGGCAAGGAGGGGCAGGGCTGTGGATGCTTTTGGGACCCTGGGATAAATAATCAGCATTTTCGTTTGCAAACTCATCAGCACTTTAACCAGAAGATGGAGCCTGAAATTAACTTGTGCTAATGATACAGAGCTGACTGGAAAACTTTGGAGGAATGCCATATAAACCCTGTGTAGTGGTGACAGAGCAGGTAGGTCCAGTGTATTCAGACCGATATTAATATACATTTATTCCATGTAAAATCTCCAAATATTCATTGTTTAGTAGGAGCTGAGAAATAATTTTTAGGGATTTGAATACATAAGACAAAAATATTTCACAGTTGTAGCATATAATAGACAAAATATGCTATGTTGTACAAGGTAGTATTTTCCATATAGTACATAAATATAGGGATAGTGTAAAATTTTGCCTGTTTTTGCACGATATACCAGACTGTATAATTATCCACTGTATAATTATCAGCCTAAGGGCATGGTTCTGAAGAAAGTATTTGCCTAATCGTCTTTCCAAGGTTTTTGGTTTTTTTCTTAGCAGGAGCATAGGAAGCAATAAAAGTTAAATAAGGTTAATATGAGAGAGTTATGGATCGTTCATGTTTTATAAATATGGGTGGAAAATAATAAGATTATTAATAGAGCTAGAGCTCTAAAGAGACAACAGATTGCTAAGAATCTACTTTTTCTACTCTGGTGCAGATAACAATAAGAATTTGGGTTTTGTATTTATCTGCAATGACGACCTACACATCATGTGAAAACACATATAAAAATGTGCTTTTATAACAACAGTGATTTGAATTTCTATTGTTCTACATTTTATCTTGGGAATTTTGGTTGCAATTGGAATGAGCTATTTGGAATGTTCCACGTTTCTGTAAGCAAAATAACATATAAATGAGGCCAGCTGATGAGATAGCTGTGGGTTCCAATGACCAAATCTGTTGCTAGGCTCATAGTTCCAAAACCAGAAAGTCCACAGCCTCATAGAACAAAGCACTGGTAATGATATAAACTCATTTTTGGCTCTGTTTTATAAAAAGCTGACAGTTAACTTGTTGCCAGAAAGCTTTGTGCTGGATAACATTCTGCAAACTATGTAAAAGACACAGAAAAATACAAGCTGACACAAACTCCATATTGTGTACAGATTTGAAGTAGTATATTCACATCTAACAGGGATCACTGTTGCTGAGTGATTGAGTGGTGCCCAGAGGTGAATGAGAACAGTCACACATCCAGGGAGTGCCTTAATAGAGAGCAAAAACCAGAAACATTGCCTCTTCAAAACAGAAAATCTCACAGCAACAAAATTCTTCGCAAATTTTACTGATGGCGATGGTAACTTAAGACAGCATGATCTAATAAAGAAAACAAAGTAAAACAGTGGCTAAAGGTCTTATGCTTTGCACACTAAAGCTATTGAAACTTTGCTGTTGTAGTTGATGGACACAGCAATTCACAAAGAGAAATCTAAATGATGTGAGAGTTAAATCTGCCATTAATAATTAATACCTAATGATTCCCTAAGCTTGTATGGTATATCTGCCTAATGTTAATGCCAATCCTAGTAACTTTAAATGCTATGTGGGCAATCTATGAAGGGACAAAATGGTGCATCCTCAATTAAATAGGTGGCTTGCATCTTGTGATTTTTTTGCATTGCCTGTTTACATGTCTCTCTCCAGGATTACAGAAACTACCTTGCAAAACAACAGTTAAAATGCAGGAAAAGAAAAAAAGCACCACTACAGATCTAATTTTAAAAATAAATAATAGAAAATTATAGCTAGATATGTCAGGTTTTTAAATATCCTTACCAAAAATTATGAGAATGTGGTACATTCCCAAGCTGTTGATATTGAAGTTTTGTTATTTTCAACCATTTTTGTTTTGACAGAGCTCCTTGTTTTCCTCTTCCCTTGCCAGGACTTGCTATTACAACCAAACATTCTTTGTTATTCTATTGTGTGAGAATGACAGGTTCTTGAAAGGAAATGAGCAGCTTTGTTTACTACTAAACTGTTAATATCAATCTACTGTTATTAATAGGAAGAAGGATGGTACCAGCATTTTAATAATGACTAAAATCGTGCATTTGTTATTAGATATAGCACTGTTAGATGATATAGTTTTGTTTGAATATAGTATTTGTTATTGTGTACAGTTTAAAAAGCTAATGCTAATTATAGTCGGATACATTTTGAGCTCAGAGGGGAACTAACATTTTCTTTTGACAGATCTCCCTAGTTACACCAGCCATAAAATTTCATCCACCTCAGCTACAGGTTTCTCAAAGAAAGGGCAGGAACTTGCTACAGGCACATACACATCTCATTTTAGTATTTTCTGTACAGGTTCTCTCAGTCAAAACTGCAATGGGAGTTTCGTGGCCACCTTAAACCAACATATCCTTAATCAGATTCTCTGTGAGATTTAGGATACAGCTACCTGAATGCAACTTGTGCCACTAGAATATGGGGCAATAGAGACAGAGGGTGAGCACTTGCAGGCAGGAGATAGACTGGGTTTTTTGATAGCTGTGCCTGCTTTATGTCATTGTAAAGCAGTTGTGAAATTACAGCTTGTCATTAGATTTCAGAGATATCTTAGAAATGTCCGCTAGCAAAGGCAATGATCAACATTAAATCTCCCTAACTCATGATGATTTTTTTCTTATGTTCCTTGTCTGCATAGATAGAAAATATACTTTTCCTGTATTTAACCCAAGAGTCTGCTTTGCTTATATCCTTAGATCGTAAAATTCTAAATGAAAATTGCCCATCTCATTCCCATTCCAATCCAGCAGCAAACTCTGTGCCATCTCACTGCCCTCTCCTCTGTGCCACAAAAAGAGCAATTTCCATCCATTTCCATTCCCTTTCCCTACTGACATTTAATGTATTCAGACCAAGTGTTCTTTAGTCTTCAGCAAGAACATTTTCAGGTTTTTTTAGCATTTATATAGCTCTGAAAAAAGATGTACGGGTCTAATGAAACTTTTCTTCTTACCTGGGGGCAAGCTGTCAGTAGCAATGAGCTCAGTGCAGAGTTTGGTTTGTCAAGTTTCTCTGACAGACTAAATAGTCACACCTTGCTCCTAGATCAGATGAGAAGAAGACTGGCATCAAGTGTGCTGCAAATCCAATAAATAGTGTGCTGCCTCTGTGGATAGTCAAAGCTAATCATAGCTGATGGGAAATGCTTCATGCAGGTATGTTTTCTGACGGGCATGTATTTTTCCATTATTTGATATTCTGTTAGAAAAGGCCTTAATTCATCTCCCCCTTCTGCCTGCTTTTTATTTGACTTTAGAAAAACAAAGTAGCCTAGCTATTGAGTTATTTGACTAGTGGAAGTGACAAAACTGGACAAACCTGTGGTACAGAATATTTTTAATATTATCTTCAAAGGGGCAAGTCTGAAACATGAAAAACACACTGAAAAGGTGTAAAGAAGGATTACACTTAGGTGCTGGAGCTGTTGCAGAGACTTGCCAGGGATATGTGGTTGGTGCATGGTGAGAATGCAATTTGCTGTCAGCCATGCCTTGTTTTGGAGTGTACCATGAGTGTGTAAACACCTTTCCACTTACCACGGAAAATTCGCTAAAATAATTTTATATTACTCCCAAGTCCTGCTCAGATCCTGTCACAATCCAGATTATAAAACCAAACAAAAATGTCAGTACAATTCACGTACTGAGCAGTCTCCTAACTTCAGACACCTTCTAGAGCATATTACAAAAACCTGTCACTCAAATACAATGACTTTACTTGCCCATATTTCCAAAGACACACCATTGGGCCATTTCACCACTCCACCCCTTGCCAGTCTTAATTTTGAGCAATATACATACAATGAAATATAGGAAATATATGCATTTACACCGGAATTTTACTGTTTTTAGAGCATATTGAAAGTTAAAACAGAAATGATGATTTATTAAGTTTTGAGTGGTTTGCAGTTAAGTTAAAATAAGCTAAATTTCCTGGTAATTTTAAAGGCATTTCTTCGTGATAGATGATTAACACTAAAGTTTTGAAGAAAGTATAACCCCTGAACTAGAGCCTGTCTCTGTTTAGATTGCTGAAAGAAAATTGTAATAAAATTTTAAGGTGATTTGAGTAGCAACTAGGACTAGATTTAAAAATCCTAGACTTGTATTAATTGCATCTAATGAAATCAATTTTTTTAGGCTAAAATACATACTAGTGATAGTTTATATTTTTCTTGTGTGACATATATTAGGTAGTTTTATATTACTAATGAAGAATTTTAAATGAGTAATATGAACTTAATTGGACTTCTGATTTCCATAAACATTCAACATTTTATAAATATTAAAGAATGGTATCAAATCTGTAAAGAAAGTATTTTAATATTTCACTCATTTAAATTTGCATTATGAATTTATGCCTTTATATAATTAATTAATATTCTAGTAGAAGTTTAGCATGATCCTTAGGTAGTTCAAAGCATAATTTTATATATCTCTAGGGTATTAAGCAAGGTGCAAGGTCCTGCCCCTGTTCAAGGCCACATTGGGTGGGGCTTCAAGAAGCCTGGGCTAGTGGGAGGTGTCTCTGCTTATGGCAGGAGGGTTGGACTAGGTGATATTTAGATGTCCTTTCCAACCTGAGCCTTTCTCTGAATCTGTATAATTCAAAATTGTAGGGGTTTTTAGGGAGTTTCATATAGAAATATAAGATTGCAAAGTAATATTTATTTTAGGGGGGTTTTTTTCTGTTTGAAGATTTAAATAACCATCTGAATTTATCTGCCTTTTCATGCATATTTTGAGTACTTTATTGGTTTTCATCCTCTGCTGCCAGAAGCTAAGATATTATCATACCACTGCTGGATTCTGAGGTTGCTGTAGTTCTCTGATTTTCAGAGAGGAAAAGGATTAATATCATCAAAATGTTATAAGCAACTTGAGTGTGCCTATTTCTACTAGGAAAGGAGACATGCAGTTCCTTTTTACCTCTTTTAGACTGCAGGCTTTTAGCTTGAAATCTTTTTCCACAGTCCAGATTTTTCAGTCAGGCAGGCACTCAGGCACTCAGGCACTCACTCAGGGTCTCTGTCCCTCTTTTCCCTTCCCCAGGTCACTCTCACACTCTTTTTGTTTGCATAATCTGAAAGGGGTTTTCTTCTCATACACTAGAATATTTACATCTGAGAGATTTTCTCATGACTGACACTGTGTTTGAGTAGTTGGATTTTTTAAAATCTCATGTTTAACCTGATTATATTATGCTGAAAACATCTTGGAGCATATTAGAGATGTGCTAAATAAAAAGACATATGTACATTCTTGATGTATTTTATACATGATATCTTTTTTAATCCATCTGTCTCTTTACTTCAGGACACTGAAGGCATATGAAAGATTATTAAGCATTCAGGGATGGCTGAAGTGCCAAAGTAATTGCAGAAGTGGTGCAAGAAGCAAAGGGATACTCAAAGCAGTTAACAAACTCTCATGGCAAATATCTTGTAACGATCAGGCTCTGCCTTTATCGGGGTTTCAGAAACAACTGGGGATAAATAAATTACATAAATGTATTCAGGAGCACAAATCTTCTAGAGTAGATGTCAAAGAAATTGTAAAGTGCAGCATCTTTAAAATTAACAACTAGTACAAAGAAGCATGTGTCAGATGCTAGGAGGACCCGTTGATTGCTTTTCAGGTATAGATCTGGAGGGAGCAAAGTGGATCTTTAAATGTCACTTGGGAAAGGGCAGAATGGGAAGGAAAAACTAAGAAAAGACACCCATGAAGAAGAAGAGTCTTTAATGTATTTTGAGATCTTGACAGATGTATGTATGATTAAGCTTGGCTGTGAAAAATAAAGATGTCATTGCTGTTTTACTAGTATGAGACAATAAAATGCCAGTAACTCACAAGTAACTGCAACTCATATAAGCCACGAGGATAACAGAATCTTGCCAAGTTCCACTGGTAATTATATGTGTACAGGCAGCAGTTTTAACTTGCTCCTGCAGAATGTAATAAAAATATAAATCTGAAGTTTAATCCTGTAAATTTACTGTTACTAAATGCCTGCTCATAACATATTTATTAGAATTTAGGTCTGCGTTTGAACAGTTTGTTGCATAGTGACAGAACAGTCTACAGTATAAATTGCAAAGCTCTGGAATAACATCAAAATGAGTTTCAAATGAGATAGTTCTACTAAACAGAGGCCGTGTAAACATCTGGACTGTTTGTATGGCTTGGACAAGGCTGAGGAATGTACTATCCTATGTAGGCATAAAATAAAAAGCTGGGAATTTAAATTGTTTTAGTAAAGGTACGAACCACTGATTTTTATTGTTAACACTGGCCATTGAATGTTTCCATTAACTCAGTAAGGCTAAACAAAGTACTGAAGACCTAGTAAGAATTGTTTGTAAGCTCAATGTTTCCTGAAAGGGGAAAAAATATTTCTGTAGTAGTATGTATTGCCTATTACTGTGAATATACAAATAGATCTAGAGTTCTCAAATAGCAATAAATGGGTGGTATTGTGCAGAGATAAATTGGAGCCTGTCAGTCTCCTGTCTTCCTATAAAATAGTTGTATAAGATGCATTTGAAGAAGATGTTGTCCACAGAGGTAAATGTTGCCTGTATGATAGCAGAGGCGGTGGAAAAGGTATTGAGTTTATAAACTTGTCTGATATCCATGACAATGAAAACCTTGAAAATACAAGAAGGAAGAAAAATATATGCTGTCAGTTCTTTCATACTTTACAGCTAAGGAGAAAACCAACTTTTTAGAAATCCAACTGATGCCATGAAGATTTTTTGCCTTTTCTTTTATTCCCCTGTTATACCTTTTTTACAACTTCTGTATTCCTAGTGCTTTTTCCCTACATTCTTGGACTTGTTTGTCAAGCTGGGAGACTAAACATTTTAGAAGCTTTGTAGTCAGGGATCAGTGTGCCCCAGACCCCAAGGTCCTCTCCAGAACATATTCTGTAAACCAAGATAGAACCATCCAGGAGAAGGCTCCTTGGGGAGGGGGGCTCACTTGAGCCTCTCATTGGGGAATCTTTGATAGATATGCTAATTAGTAAAACCTAGAATGTTATACCCAATATTTTGGGGCACATTCGGCGGGGTGCATTTCGATGCATATGACCTGGACGTGTGCACCTAAGGATCCTTAAAATAAATACCAAGGTAAAATCCCTTTTCCCCTTCTAATCGTGTATGACTCTTGATTTTTAAGACCAGGAAAAGGCATCACAACTAGTTAAATTTTCATTATTGATTAAATAAAGAAAAATATCTAGGTAATGATAAGTTTATATGTGAAGAATCTGAGACTTTAAAAGCAAAAGTTTAGTTGAATTCCTGATTGCATAATTTTTTCCCTTAAGTGTGCTGTGAAAAGCAGCTGCATTAGTAGCAACTGTGGGAGCTGGAGAGAAGCTTACAAAATTATCTGACCCCTACCTGACCATCCATAAGCTTTTTAATTAGCCACAGCAACTCTCAAACTGTTGCCTGTAAGAATAGTTGAAAGATTTCCTTAGTAGGATCTTGATCAGTACAAATGTACTGGGTTTGGAGAAGTGTTTGCTCCCGTGGGCTGGCCTAACAAATGAATGCCCCAGCAGCACCAGCAGCTAGGTGGGGATGGAAGTCTGACTGTCGTTTGTGAGACCAAAGGCAACTTTAGCCTGGTATCCCATTTCAGCAGTGATCAAAAGTGAAGGCTCAATAAATAGTGATACCACTGGGAGAGGTTATATGGCAATTCCTTCTGATAGTCTTGCATCTTTATCCTATTTTCAGTTCAGGGACTCAAGAGTTGGATGGGATTTCCAAACACTTTGTACCACTCAATGACTTTTTCTCCAGTGTATTTGATGGATTGCAAAGGCTACTGCATCTTCAGTTCAGTCTTTGGTCTTCTGGAGATCCCCAAATTGCAGATTACCAGAAACAGGGAATATAAAACAGAGATGCATTGCTATCTTTTCCCCAAGTCAGTAGGGCAAGTGCAAAGCTCAGTGTGCTGTAGCAGTGCAGACTTGGTCAAATTCAAAAAGTTCTCAAAAGCAGCAGGGGTGGTCCTGTGTCACAGAGCTGTGTACTGCAGGCTTTCTTCATCTTGAAATAATACAGTGCATGACTGGAGATGACAAATAAAGTAGAAAGCCCTTAGTTTAGTTCACACCAAAGAAGCAATCCCAGAAGCTGCTGTCAGTGAGTGCTGAGGACTGTCGATAGGAAGAAGCTGCCCTGTTGCTGTTTCAGAGGTCTGTGAAGCATGTGTGGATGTACTGTACTGTGACAAAGGAAAAGACAGTGACAATTTAGGAAAAGGTTGTTTATGATTCACAACATCTTCCCCTGTGCCACTGCCTTTTCTATATACTCCTGAATCATAAAAAAGTTACTGTTACTTAAACGTCCCCGATGTGTCAGCTTGCCGATCTTTCTGGCCTTAAAAGTCCATCCAAGCCCACCTCTTTTCCTGAATCATTTGCCCTGCTTCTTCTGCCTGCTACTCTGTTCCAAAAACAAAACTCTCTTTTCTGTATTTTTTAGCCCACTCCACTTCACCATTACTGAAATTACAGGGACAGTTTAACAGTTTTCTTCTAAAAGACTGGTTCAAGTACAGTTCCAGCTGAAGTAAAAAAATAAAAGTACATTTATGAATACTGCAGTTTCCATGGCACTGAAGAATTCAGACATTTTCTCGCACGTTTTGACAAGCTGTCTTTGTACTGAGAGACCATAGAGATCACAAGTGGGTTTTATGCTGAATCCTTTTGTGATATCAGCTGCGTTTTAATCAGGAAATGGCAAATACATGGATAATAGGGTTGCCAGACACAAGGGTCTAGTAGTCTGTCACTCTTCTTCGTACCACAGAAGTGGTCTCAGAGAAATTTTGACTGTATGAATGACAGGAAGATGCAGAGCAGAAGACATGCAGGTAATTACTCCGAGGTTTTTTTGCCATTGAACAAGCTGCCTATCTTTGTGACCTGGAAGCGAGCACTTGGTTAAAAATGATGATAGGAGTGCTGCAAAGTAATCGTATATGCCATTCTTTAGAAAGTGTCTCCCTTAAGCTTTGTTGAGTACAAAGGTGCCCGTGCCAGATGGATGAAGACAGCTCTATTAGATATGAATTATTTTACATCTCCTGTCAAGGTACAGCTACTGTGTGTTTCACATAGGTTGCACAGCTTTTGGGGCTAGCACCGCCCTCTCTCTCCCCCACCTTACTTACTGTCTATCTGCACTGTATATCCAAAATATTCTATTAACTGCTGAAAAGTGAAGCTTTTGATAGGAGAAAAATGCTAGGTTGAATTACTTATAATTTTTTTTTTTTCATTCAGTTATTAAATGCTACAGAATATACATTCAGTAGTGAATCCATTTCACAGAGTAAGGTAGTATTTGATTAGTACAATTAAAACTTTTTCAGACTCCGAGAGATAATTTAGATGATATGTGTTACTACAGTCAGGAAGTTTTATTTGAGTCTTGTACATGGTAAAGCAATGGAAGTTAGTTATTTTGAAAACCTGATGGCCTAACTAGATTGCCTTGGAGAGTGATCATGCTGAGATTGGAAATGGGAATAAAAGAAGAAACCCTTGCAGAAGGTGTTAAATCCATCAGCTGTCTGTCAAATTTTGCATACATCATCACCCCTCTAGGGCAGTCACGAGACAACCAGATAGCAGCTGTCTGAAGACAAAGGTGTGGTTTTTCAAGTGACTGTGAGGCAGCCTCCCCTTTCGCTGCCCCTTTGTACTGCTGGCTTCAAGAGGAGTCTGGATAGGATCCTTGTGTCTGACCAACACAGAAGCACTCAATCAGCACTGAAAGCAGGGAGATCTGTAGTACTGCATGTAGTGGAGTTTAAGGTAAAACCAAAAGTATTCCAAGCCAGTCATGTATTCTCCACACCGCAGATTGTCAGGCACTCATCAATCTCTTATCTTCTGCCTTTGGGAAGAGTCTCACTGTCTGTCTCAGTAATTTGTCTGCCTGTCTCTTTGGGAAATTTCACTGTGGAGAAAGACAGATTTATCAGCATTTGGTTTTCACCCAGAAACAGAAGCATTTTTCAGGATGTATTTAAAAGCAGTATTTCAAAGGATGGACAACCACAGTTTTATTCCTTTTTCTTTTTGTAATCAGATTTTGAAAAGGAAAACACAGCTATTAATTTAATGGAATGCTTGCTTTTATGAAACTGATCTTTGCCACAGCAAATGACCAAAGGATACTATTACCTTGGGTATTTATGGAAGTATTTCCTCAGCTGGAAATATATTTCCTTATAAATTAGACAATAAGGTATTTTATCAGAGAAACAGATTTCTTGTCTGTTTCAGTATTGTTGCTCATACTGGCATGGCATTTTATTTCTTAGGGTGGTTACATAAAGCCTGAAAAAGAAAGTACTGCTTTACTTCACCAAGGGTGTTACTGCTTAATTAGCACTTGTTTGATTTTTTATGTGTGTGTTGTCAATGATCTTTAATAGGAGGTTACAAAATTAAAATAGTGAAAAATTTTATACACTTCTGTTTGGCATCTCCATAACCTGAGGATTATTTGAAGCTTCAAAGTCTCTTCAGTGAATTTCAGAACTGCTTTTGCAGCCCCTTCCCTTCCCTTCCCATTTTGTTTTAATAAAACATGAATCTATATTCAAAACTAAGTGAATAAAGCAAATAAATTCCAGCTCTTCTTCTGCTCAGAGTAGCTGTAAGGCAGAGTAGGTATAAGGCGGATTATAGGTTTTTTCCCATTGGCTTTCAGTTCAGAAACTAACCCTCATTGTCTATAAGAATGGATTTCACTGTGTACAAACGTGATTTTTTTGAGGGGGATATGAAAATACAGGTTAATAATGAACAGATATATCTGATTCCTTCTAGCTCTAGGTGTAAATTACAGTAAAGCTTACCCCTTTTCAAGGTAGCTTGCCCTTTTCAAGAGGTAGAATACTCTTTTGCAGTTCATTTTTGCATTTGAATGTTATAGGGCCTTGTCTAGTGTTTAGGGCTACACACGTATTCTTCTATTTGGATAAGAACCAGACAGTACTCAACGATAAAATAATCATGATAATAAAAACCCAAGAACAACAGCAGCAGATCATTGGAGAGAAGCTATGAGGCTGCTATCAAAGAGCTCACAGCAATGATGTTATAGGTGTTGTTTCCTGATGTTGCTCCTGAGACATCACATTTCTACCACAGCAGAAGTACTGGGATTTTCTTATATTGGCACAATTAATTTCTGATTCCCATATATTGGTATAAAAAGCTCTTTTTTCTGGCATGGTACCACAATTTCTTCTGAAATAGCTGGCTATGGATTCTTTCAGTCACTTCTTACAGAGACAAACTGAAAGTGTTAAAGGAAGAAAGGGAACACAGATAGAAGAAGAAAAAGGGTGGGAGAGAAGAAGCTGCTATAATTGGTTCCAAAAGGAAGAATTTGTTGCATTTCCAGCTCAGCATGCTCATCAACACCGCTGGAGAGTGTGCAGTGCATGTTAAACAGCTCCTTTCTGCTTTGTAAACATGGGCATGATTCCCTGCAGTGCACAAGAAAAACAATTCCACTATCAATAATCTACAGAACCTCTTCTACCAGCCACCTCTGTTTGATAAAAAGTTCCATCTTTCTAACACTTCTGACTTTCTAGGAGCTGATGCATCTTTTTTATCAGTTTCTTTTTTTGAAATTGATCAAGACCAAAGACCGTTCTCAGTCACAAACATCTAAATATTTTTTAGGCTTTGTTCAGTTACTTTCTTCCTAACCCTTCCTAGAAATATCGTCTACATAAACTTCATAATTTGTATTTTTACATCTATATTGTATCTGTAGCTATTTATATACTTGATTTATATTGATACAGTAATGTCTAAACTATATGATTGGACATTGGAATATACTTTCTGGTAACAACAAAAACTACAAATTTGGGATTCGTATCCTTTCCTTTCCTACCTATTTCAACATTTACTTTAAAAAGTCCTTTCTTGCTGCTCCAGCAGTAATGTAAAAAATCCTCATAGATCAAAGGAAGATGTAGCTATGCAAAAAGAATGGCAATCCCTTTTCTTCTAGTCATACAAGTAGATGGTACAAGCCAGTATGAAGGCAGACAGAGCATACTGCACCCTAAGACTGCTGAAATGGTATCCTTGGGAAGCTTGTGGAGCTTGAGATAGTGAATGAAACTACACTTTGAAATGTAATAAAAATTACTGTGGGCATAGGAGTGCATCACTGCAGAACAGAAAGTGGAAACTTCAGATCTGGAACTCAGAGACATGATTTGTTCTTTCTTGACTTTTAGAGAACCCTCTCCCTCTCTAGTGAATACTACTGTGCTTTGGCAGATACTTAACTTTTGCTGTGGGAGCACCAGATGATCCCAAAAAATGAAACCATGCAAGCTGAACTCATTTCAGAGAACTGAAATACACTCTGGCTTTCCCAGAAGATTAATCTTCATGGTTTATTTAGCAGCAACAAGGGCTTACGTCCATCACTCCTTCTTAAAAAGCATGGTGACACTGACATGTTTGCCCTTGCCTCTTTCTACACAAAAGGTGGTTTCTTTGAGGAAAAAAAAATACAAAATTGAGACAGGTGGCATTGCTGAAGATAAATAACTGTGACTCTCTCCAGAGTCGGTTGAAATGACTCCTGCAGAAGGCAGGTATCTATCATCAGAAGGGATACAAATGGCCCCTTTGCTCCTAAGTAAGGCAAGGTATTATAATATTTGAGGTAATTTCCTCCTCTCCTTTAACACTGCTGTTGCAGCCAGCAAGCATTCAGCTTCCATTAGAGTTATTTAGTCAGCCTCTTTGGGATCATGTTTGTTAGGCAGTGACCCATTCTTTGGTGCTCCTCCAGGGGAGGTGCCTGGCATCTGTTAGAAACTACAAGGTTATTAGGCTTATGAAAGCCGTACTCTGCACAAATAGATGTCTTGCAGCAAGTACCACATTTCAACACACCATTCTCCAGTTCAGTGTCTAGGCTGCAACACCACACAAATAAGACAATGCTCAGTGAATATTCACTCCTCTGTTCATTCTGGCTGAGTTGTATGTTGCAATTATCTAATTTCTCAGGGTGAAAGTTACTGTTCAGCAAACAAAGGATTTCTCCATAATCTCTAAGATTTTCTGTTAATTTTTTTTTATTCAAGCTACATCTCTAGAAGAGATTAAAAGTGAATTTTTATCATTAAGAGCATTTTACTGTCTGGGATGCATGTTGTCCCCTCTTTTCTACTGTACAGTTGAAGTAGATATAGAGGGAGCAAGGTTGCTGAACCTCACCCTGAAAAAGAAACAGAATTAAGATCATGCCCTCTACACATTAATTCAAGTTCTGGATTAAGGTTTGTACTAGTTTGAAAACAAACCAGTGGGAGACACCAAGTCAGAATAACAATTTAATGGAAATTAAAGAAAAGGGGAAAAAAGGTAAAAGAAAACACTGTCAAACTGACAGAGTCAAGGTACAACCTGACACCCTGTTAGGCAGGGTGGTGGTAGCAGTCTGGTAGAAATGGTGGCTGCAGTCCTCTGAAGCAGTGATCCTGTAGTAAAACAGTCTGCTCTTCCTCAGGAAGTCCAGTGGTGGCTGTGTAGCTCCTGCCCTCTGGAAATCCAGTGGGAAGCCGGTGTCTCTGGTGTTCAGCCTCAGCTTATATCCACGATGGGATGCTTGGTTCCTCCCTCTGGGTGGAGCATCTCACAATGGGGTAACGAGTCATGAGGCAAAGTGTTGATTAGGCTCATTAACAGAAGATAGTCCGGAGGGAGTTATCTCTGAGTCAGGCGGCAGGACAATGATGGGCAATTAACAACAGAAAGATAGCCTGGGGGGAGGAGGCAAGGAAACACTGCCCCACCTGATTTCAACAGCTGATGGGGATGGTAATAGAATACACTGCAACCCAGGACAAGGTTTAAGTACTGTCTCTGTAGTCTTGGACTTATTTATTGACATATATCTCTTCAGAAGGAGAATATATTTGATGCAAACACTCTGTTCTGTCCGTAAGTACTGATCTCTTTTGGCACAATCACTCAAAAGGCTTAAATTTTGTATCAACTGTAAATGCTTATTTCATATTCATTGTATTTTACAATAGTACAAAACATACTTCCAGTTAGTTTGATTCATTGTACTGCCTAAGATAATGATGGTCACTGGAAACACCATTTCTAAAATGTAGAAAGAAAAAATGTATGTAAATTTTTCAGTCATGAAATTTCTATAAATTGACCTTTGCAATACTGTTCAAATGACAAGAACACAAAAACCTCATGGGAAATGTGACATTTATTTTCAAATATTTTCATTTATCCAGCCAGTGGGTTTTTTTTATGGGATTATTTTTCAAAGTTTCATTTTCTATTAGTTTTTCTTTACATTTCTGTTTGAACTCATGCATTTTTTTGAGTTTGTTGTAGGTGGGCAAATGGAGTTTCTAATGAAAGGCGGTCCCATAAGACTGGTATGCTGAAATGCCCAAGCTGAAAAACTGAGCTTCTAACATTTTGTTTTTCTTCACAACCAAGCTAACACCTTTTTTTTAAAATATCTTTCAAAAGCAAGTTCTGTTACGGATTTTGAACACTGAATACACTGAATTATATCTTAGCCTAGATGAGCACTACCACAGGGATCAGTACCTTGAGAACCAGTGGCTACCCTTAATTCCATTTTTGTAAGTACCTGAGTTCTGCAGCCCCAGTATTAATATTGTTATAAACATGTAAAACATTATTCTAATTAACTACTTAGCTAATCTTATTCTTAACAAATTTGAATTGTTGGCATAATTAAGATTAATTTGTGTTCTGATTTTTATGAACAATGTTAAAAGCTGGATTATTGGAGTAACTTAATAGAAGGATGTTCTCTGTTCTGATAAAAAGGCATTCTTGTCAGCAAGCAGAGTGCTTTCATGTATAGTGTAAAATAGATCAAAGATCTATAATTATTCTCTGACATCATAAATATGCAAGCATTTGAAAATTTAAATTTCACAGTATTAAAAGTGTAAGTTATTAATTAGATGTATTATGTTCAGTTTAAAATGTGACTAACTTGTTCATGAATATATGTTCCCTTATCAAGTATTTTGGGAAACTAATTTGAATGTAACCTTAGCAAAATGAAAATGCGTTAAAACATTTCATTCCATTATCTATTATTTTATTATTTTATCTATTATTCTGTTTCAGTCTTTTGTCTTCACATTAGTTTGCTTTTCCAGGTTCTGTTAAAATTTAATTAATTACAATTTTCTACCTTACTTCCTACTTTGCTTCAATATGCTTAGTACAAAACAAAAATCTTTCAAACTACTGAGACAGAGTTGTACTTCCCATCTGCTTTTTAAGGCATTAGATAGAATTTCCCTTCAGAACTGCATCTTTTTAAAACTTTATATTCTTCTGTGAGTTCCATCCTTTGTGAAAGAAGGAACTTCACTTCATGGAGCTAAAGTTTTGTTCCCACTTAAGATTTGTAGTAGTCATTCATGACAGTGGAAGTAGAATCTGACCACAAGTAACTACTGCAATTGTAAAAAAACTTCCCTTCCTCAAAGAAGTACTTTATTCAATATTCCATTAAACATTTTGTGCATTTTTATAAATCTTTAAAAAATATGTATTTATAGTAATATTTCTAAAGACACTTTGTACATAAGAATATTAAGCTCATTTAAATTTTCATCATTTCAAGATTTAGGCAGATTTTTATTGAATTATTTCATTATCTTCAATATGAATGTTCAAATGATTGGAAGAAACAATTTACTGAAAGCCATCTCCAAAGTGAGATAAGTTTGCCTTGGTGTGATTAATCTTATACACATAGTAAAGACAGATTTCTAGCACATCAAGGACTTTCTCAGAGCAGGAACTGCACCACTGTGCCTCTGATGTATTCCAAACTTTGATAGGTTAGCACTTGACAGAATAATTTCCTTATTGTTTTATTTATGGCGTCCTGAAACCGCCCTGAGAGAACTCTTTCCAATCTAACACGCTGAGTATGTTTTTCTTAAGAATAACATTTTTCATTTAAAAGGTTTTAGCTGTAGACAAATTCTTCTTAGCTGTAGCTTCATTATTTGTAAGACAGTTACAATATGACGTATAAAGCAGCAGTACAAAATTTATTTATTAATTATATCCCTTCTGTATAATTTAATTCTATAGTGATATTCCAAGTAATTAATGGGAATTTTATTCAACTGGAACTAAGATTTTTTTTTCCCATATATTTTGTCTTTCATTGGACATGGGGGGAAAAAAAACAAGCTAGGGACAAGAAGAATCTAGCCCAAATCTCTTTCTATCCACTAGAAGTGAGAAGTTTTAATGTCACTGATGTTATAATTGTTAAATATTAATTGAATCTGTGAGGTGAAAATTTTCAAACATGAAAAGATGCGATTTTTTTCAGAATAATTGCCATATTTACATTACTCAGATTTATGGGTTTATTTCACCCCCCAAAAAAATGATCACATTATTAGAGACAGCTTATTAATTTTATTTGTTAATTTTTTTTATTTTAATTTTGTTTTTAATTTGATTTTGTCTTTTCTAGACAATGCTGTTAAATATTTACTAAAAATAATTTCTTCAGGCTGAAAAAGACAATTAGTTTTTGTTCTGAAAAACATTTAAGTTGTGGCTTAAATTTTCCTTCCCCTAATTTACACAGAAACCTAAAGTCTTTGCAAGTACCAGTCCTGTAAAAATAGATACACTTTTCTTCACTATAATTGCTACACAACCACCATTCATAATTTTTTCCCAATAAATTGGAATGACAGAGTGGCAGATTCTCGCTGGATTTTCTAAGAGATTTTTTATTTCTTTCCTAGTCCACCATGACTCATTTCAATAGATAGAAGAAAATTAATAATCTGATAGGAACACATGGGAACTACTTAAACATTGGCAAAACGTAAGGAATGTATATGTTTCAAATGTCCTCATTACAGCACAAACTGCTCTAAAAGGTTCTGAAGCATCTTAAAAAGCTTTATCTTTTGACAAATTGACTGATAAAATTTAACCTGAGGAAAAATCCCTGCTCCTACTTGCTTATAATAGCAGCATTGTACTGTTGATGTATCTTTCATGCTGTTTGACTGTTTAGTAAAATACTGTCTTGCATTTAATCACAGATTTTTTAAAATCAGTTTTAAATAACCTACAGAGTAGTTTTCTGAAACTATTTTATGCACAGATTAAAATTGCAGACCTAAAGATCACAGGCTATATCAATGGCATTGAATTCACTGGCTTCAAAGAGAGTTTTCTTTTAAATACAAGTGGTATCATCTTTCCCACTTCAATGTTATTTCTGCTTGAGTAGGAACAGAATAAAATCCATGTGAAGGCCTGATGACTTTGTCTATATTGCCTTATATGTAGTCTACATTTTTGTAAAATTACCATGATTTTAATGCTTCCATTTTTGTTTGCTTGAGCTGAGATATTTCAATGAAATGTTGTACCCAATAAGGCAACTCAGCATTTCCTGAAGACACTGTTTTGAAATATTTGTGCACATCTGTGCCAATATAAGGGAGTGTTTACAGTTCTTTTGCATCAGCACAGTTAATTTGGGGAGTAACCAAGTGCCAATGTGATAAATAGAATTATTTGTGCAAAATTACTATGAAAATAGCTGCTGAAACCTTTTTGGAATGGTAAGTTTAATTTTACTACTGTAAATATCAAAGACTGCAGCAGAGATAAGTTGAAGCCCCAGGATCACCTGAGTAATTGACTTTCCAAATCATGTTTATCTTCCACATCACTGGAAATCTGCTCATTGTTCTGTGTACTTTGTACTACTGCATCTAATTCTATCAGGTATTTACAATATGTCAGCAAAGTCCTGGACTCTTTATGGGAGAGCAAATTAAAGGAGCCTAGTGAAACCTGCTTTCTCTGTTTCCAGGAATAAGGCTGTGAAACTGACTATTCACCTGATTAATAAATACTTTTGATTTATTAGATTAATTATTAGTTTAAAATTCACCTCAAAATTTAAAAATACCTAGAAAGCAAGACAATACTTACAATTTTAAGGTGGTGGTTTTCTTCACAAGCCACATGAAAACTGATGAGGTTGCTAACTGACAGTCTAGTTACCATTCACTAACAAAATGGCATGAAAGACAAAGTCACACAAGTTGTACACGTATGATAAACAAACAAGGTGATGTTAATTATCATGCAGGAAGTTGCAGCAAGACTTAGTGCCAGATTAATGTAGTTTAAAGTGGCTCCTACCAGAGGAGGTAGAGGTGGCTGGTGAAACACCACCAGGAGATTTGGCATTTGACCGACTATTGAGCAGTATTTTAAAAATAGATTTAGACATGATATGATTAATTCACCAGAAACTGTCCTTCACTTTTTCTTGCCTTCTAAATTTCTATGTCCTGTCTGTTTTGCCATCACATTTCTTAAGTGATTACCCACAAAAAGAAGCAAACCTCACTTAAAATGGAGTCTGACTATAATAAACATTTTGTCCTTATTGATCTAATTATGAAAAGGTCTTTCTACGGAAACATTTTCTCTCTGTTGCTGAGTTAAATATGGGGGAATTCCAAACTTCTCCTGTAGTTACTGAAAACACATTTTGAATTATTAGCCTTGCTGAATACTTCCTTCATTAGTTCATTATGGATTTTCCCCTGAAAAGGTCTTTTAAAAAGTAGCGTTACATGTTTCCATCTATTGACATTGAAGCTCTTTGGTGAGTGGTACAGAAAAAAATGGATTAATGAAATTTGTTTTTCTTTTCTACATTCAGCAAATGACCAGTAATGATCCTAATAATGTTTTCTGGATCTGACAGATGAAGAAACATTGATTGTTAAAATTACAGTATGAACTGGGTATAGATAACTGCAGAAGCAAGACCTCCAAAAGACCTTTCGGTATAGTTATTATCTTGAATCATAAATTCGTGACTGTTCATCTAGAAATAACCTCCTTGCATGTGGGGTTCAGTACAATTAATCTTTCCATAGTCTTTTTCAGTCTATGCAAACATTTATGGTCACACTTTCCATTCTGTCCTGGTAAAGTATCAGAATTTTGGTTTTCACATTCAAGACATAGTATAATTATAGCTTCAAAGGCAAAGATTTGAGACAACTGAACTTCAGCTGAAGAGCACAACGAAATGTGTTGCAATATGTACTTTTGAACCACCCATGGTGCTCCCTCCAGTTATATACTGGAAAATTTTCTCTACAGCATTCCTTGAATACATGTAAATACCTAAGCTTCTTGGCTCCTGTTGCAAAGAAATAGTGTGCCTAACCAGAAGTATTTTAACATATTAGAAAGGTATTATTGACATTGCAGCAGATCATAGAAATAGGTGTAAATGGAGATAGAAGATAAAGAAAAAACTAGGGTTCCACATTGATTCTGAAATTCTTTGTCCACTGAATAGGTACTCAACAGTATTAGAGCCTTGAGCATAAAGGGATCAGTCTCTGAACTGGTATTACACTACTAGATTTCCTTAACACCAGAGGCATTCGTGCAAAAATGCAACACAGCACACAGCAGTAAAGTATTGGGAAGCTTTATTCAATTCAGCACTCCCTCAGTCTGCCTTCCTGGACAACTGTATGTAATTTATTTGTGTTAATAAGATTAGACTGCAGATGTTAGATTAATGGGCACCGGAAAGTTTTTGCCTTTTCCTACAGGGCAATCAGTGTTTACAGCCAAGAACAATTCAGCAAATGTCCTTTGCAATCTCCAGCATATTAATCTTTTTTGTAGGTAAATACAGATTTATGGTTAGTTTACTGTATTTGTCACCAACACAAAAATAAATTTTTTAAAGTTCACCATCCAATCTTACCCCATTCAAATGACTGTGACCACTTATAGAAGGGTAGATTAGGGCTTCTTTTTAGATGGACACATTGCATACTTCTTGAGAAACTGAGGATGAGAAAGGCATCGTTTATTTTACCCCCCAAGCAGGTAGTTATGTTCCATAACAGTGACTTATGTTATGTAGCAGCTTTGAGCATGGAAAATTGCCATAGCGTTTCTGACCATGGCCACAGCCACAGGCAAAGAGGTGTTCAGGCTTCATGTAACCACAAAATCTAGCCACTAATGGAATGTCAAAATGGACCAGCGTTTGTCTCTCACAGTATATGAGACAGCAAAATGATCACTTTTTAATCATTGGTGGCCACTAGAAAATTACTGACAAATGACTGTATCAGATCCAGCCAATGGTACTGTATATTATTATGATAATAAGGAAAGGGAAAGGGAAAGGGAAAGGGAAAGGGAAAGGGAAAGGGAAAGGGAAAGGGAAGGAGAGGAGAGGAGAGGAGAGGAGAGGAAAGGAAAGGAAAGGAAAGGAAAGGAAAGGAAAGGAAAATGCAGCTGCAAATTCATTAGATATTTTGGATTGTTCAGTATTTTCTAACCATATACACAAAAATGCACATACAGATGCAGGGGTGACAGGCAATAATAAAAGTGTAAGAGGATGTACATTTTTTTTCTTGTAGCTTTTATTGTGCTATGCAAAGGCAGACTTGAAACTGTTCTGGGAGTAAAGAATTAAAAAATATACAGAGGAATAAAGTAGCTATGAAGCAAGTGATTTCTTTCAAAGTAGGCTATGACAAAAACTGACTCCAAATAATTAATTTGCAAATTACAAAGGTATGTTGATGAGTAAATATGTTCTCCATTTCCTATGTTCAGCTCTGTATAACACAATGAAAGAATCTACTCTCAGCCACCTTGTCTTGTTATAAACATCAGGAAAAGGTATAGAAAGTATCCAGCAATGCAGGTTTGCTTAACAAAGAAGTAATACAATATTTTCTACAGAATTTCAAAATAACATTTCAAGTAACCTATTTATAGTTGGAATTGTTTGGGGCATATTCGGCAGGGAAAATAACACATAAGCAGTTGATAACAAAATCTAATAAAATCTGTTCTTTTTCTATATACTCCCAGTAATTCCAAGTTGCAATCTACTTGTAGTGTGTCCCGCACCAATGGAAAAATAATTTCAAGCTTGTATAGAGGCAAGAATATTGTTTTTACTTAAGGTAATTCTCATGCACCTCAAAAAAAGTGAAACTTGTATGTTTGGGGAAACTAAAGAAAAAAAAAGTAAGAGGGTCCAGCAAAATTTGTTATTCCTCTGATATGACCATAGGAAATCCTTTCTCCCTGAGATAATCACAATTCAAGGCTCAAGGTAGTAGAAGGCCTTAAAAAAGCATTACATTATTTCACAGTTATAAATATGTATTAAAACAAAAAGATAAAAATGGTATTAATAATTAAAATAATATTAAAAAACATTGCAGGCATGGTAAGTACCCTTATCCTGAAAGCTGCAAGCTCTCAGACATACAGGATATGAATTTGTATCTTTATCAGGTAAATGAAAATATTGCATAAATACTCAGCCAGCTTTAGAAGTGAAAATTGTGTTGTCCTGACAGTGCCCCCACCTCAGACTGTCTGTGCAGGAACATTTGTGTGCTGACCATGGCTAAGGCAATGCTATTATGTAGGTAAGACCCTGCTGCTTTTTACTGCTGTAATGATATCCATTTTCATTCTGCTGGCTAAAAAGATGTTAATGGAATAAACGAACAATATGATTTTAATGACTAAAGCTGATGTTCTAATTGTTTGCTTTCCATGAAATATATGTTTGACATGTCATTGTGGTTATTTTTGCAATTAAATTGTGGGTTGTCCATCTATTGGAGCAGCAGCAATTTGCAAACATTACTGGATTGAGACATGACAAACATTTGCTTAAATAGTTAATCATTGGAAGTGTACAGAGATCATAATAATGGAAAAAAGAAGCTTACAGCATAATTTTATTAAGAGGCAAAGGGAAAACATTTACAAAATTCTATTGTGATTTGTTTAGATTGAGCTAAGAACTCAACCCCTTGTCATGACTTTAAATGAAACAGGAGTCTGTATACTGCTAATTAATCTCTATCAAGATAAAACTAAACCAAGACTTCTCATTTTTGAAATTTCTTCACTTTGGGAAGAAATAGAGAAAGGATGCTGTCTCCAGGTTTTGAACTTACGCCTTTACCTGAATTCTGTTGATGCAAGTGTGATTCTCCAATTTCAGAAAGGTTGGTACTTAATCTTACAACAAATTTAAATTCTGAATGTCAACACTTCTAAACTTAGGAAAATAGGGTCAGTATTGGCATATCTAGTTTATTTTTAAGAAACTTTCTATGAAGTTAGTGCTTGTTACATGCTGAAATAAATCAAAGGAAACTGGTTTTTCCACAGGGTTCGGTCCAATCAACACTTGAATGCTCCAAATCACTTTAAATGGGATGGTGGGGGAAATAGTTGATTTGAACATCAGATTCTTCCTGTAAAGACATGCCTAGGTCAAGGGAGTACTTCCTGCTAATACTCTGTGTGGTCTACTGTGTAAAATACCGGCATGTTTATAAAAAAAAAAAATATTGATACAATATGGCAAAGTGAGAAACTATGAGGGAGGTTAAACCCTTTTTTTTTTTTCTTTTCATCAGTATTTGTCTTACAAGTCTAAGAAAATATAAAAACACTTCAAAATAATAAAAACCCAAAACACCAAACAAACAAACAAAAAATCCCCAACAACCACCTCAAATACCCTCTCTTCCTCTTGTATGTTTGAGAGTTTTCCATAAAAAGAGATATGTATCTTAGGATTTTTTAAGCTTTCAGTTATTTGGCAACACGACTGAATAAATCAAGTGGTAAATCTTCTGGCTTAGCCTTCATGAGAGTTCATGTTGATGTTCCGAAGCCCAGTGTTACTGCTGAGAAGCTTTCTGGGCATGCTGAGAATAGTTCCTTTAAAATATCATGGCAATATTTTAAGATGCTGTCATATCATGCTGGCCCTTCAAACAGTCAGCAATAATGAAGAGCTGTGTTTAAATATATTTTTTCTTTATGCCTGAGCTGCTTGTTGAGGCCAGGAGGGAAGAAGGGTGCCTGATCAAAGAGCAAGAGTTGCTTCATTTTGACTAACTTTTATACTGTTTATAGTCATAGGGAGTGATGGAGGGCCCAGAAAGAAAAACACACAAGCTATTTGCAATTTACTAGGCAGAGTTTCAGGTGGTTTTGTACCTCACAGTACAAATCTATCTTGAGCAGAATCTTTCATGTCGAACTCATTCTTGCCCTTTCTTATGTTGGGGAGCTCCTTATTAACATTGAATTTCAAATATTTCTTGCGTAAGTGTAGTCAAAACAAAAGTTTGGCTGACACAGTATCTTGTCCCACATAGTTGCCAAGAGCAGATGGCTAGGGAAAAGTATGTGTTACAGACTTAATATTCACCTGGCATTGAGCCATGTTTGGCCCAGGGTTCATGAGCTGCTTGGTGTCCGTGTATTTGTAGCAGCGTTGGCTCTTTGTTTCCATACCATCCATTGGTAAGAAGGTACAAAGCCTGGTAGCAGCAAACTCACACAAATTAATAGCTGATAGCATAGGGAGGGTAAAGTTTGGAAGAAATAGCTCAGAAAAGGCATCAGAAAAGTCTGGCTTCTTAAATATCACACCATGATCTGTGGAGAATTTTCCTGTTTTGTACAATTTTCCACCATGTTGCTGAGTTTTTGCAGTATGTGATATTTGCTGTATTATTTATGCAGCTATTTCCTGTGCAACAAAGCATGTTTCATGAAATGGAGTGCAACTCTTCTGTAAAGCTGGTTCCAGGCATCTCTTGAATAATAGGTCACAACAAAATCCTGGTCTTGAAAGCAGCCTAGAGTAGTCGTAACACAGCCGAACATCCAGATTCGCTTTTCAGGTCCTGGGCAGCCTTAGAGACAGCAAAGATTTACCTCTATACTGTATATTAACACTTCAGGGTTACCAGAACATTTTCTCCTTGGCTCATGGTCTGCTGGGGACCAGCTCCCACATAAACGTTGCAATTATCTTACGAATTCCGGATGTTTTAATGCCTTAGGCTTACAGGATACACTGGTAGCTTAAGAAGTCAGTACCCAACTACAGTTAATAGAATGTAACTAATGCATATACTTCAACTGAAAACGAATTCAGTCCTAGATAAAGTGTTGTGACTATAAATTTGCAAATCTTTTCATGCAGTTGTTTAATCAGCTGGCCACTGGCATTTTTAGTTGACTAATGAACTGAAAATGAGGACTGAGGTTTAAATAAACTATCTTATAAAGGAGATAAAGAAATATCTGCAGACAAGCACAGTTTGAAAAAAATCTCCAGCCAGAACAAAAACAACTCAGGATTTTACTTTGAGTACTTGATATTCAGCATTTCTAGAACTTTTTGTGAAGGCAGAAGAGTGAAGTTTCATTTTAAAAAAATAAGTTTTTCATTCATGGTAGATAGGCAAAGTTTTTCTATGCCTGAGAAATGTGGTTTGTTGTTTTGGACAGCGATGGCCTGCCCATTAAGCATGCAGTCTATAATTATATTTTCCTTTGTCTTTTTAAAAATAAATATTATAGGTACTAAGTCTGTATCATGTGTGTAGTGGTTTGGTCCAAAATACTCATTACTGTTTATCTGCTGTGAGATAAGAATTAGGAGAAATGCAAAACAGGCACCAAACTTGAAAGAATATAAAGAAGTTTATTAACAGACCTAAAAGAAGAAAAAAAAATTATACCACCTTCAGAACTCTCCTCCTCCCCCCACCTTCCTCCCTTCTCCCACTGACAATGTAAAAAGACAACCCTTAAGATGTTCAGTCTGTTTACCACTTCCATAATAACCTTGTTCAGTCCATTTAGAAAGAGAAGTCTCTTCTTGCTCATGCTATGAAAACATTATCACAACGAGACAGCCGCCCACTTCCAAATATTGTTCAGTCCATTCAGGAAGAGGAGTCTCTCTGCCTGCGTGTGAGTCCTTTCCCCCGACTTGCAGCTTTTCCCGCAACTGCTTTCGAGGGTCCACTCTTGAAGTTTTTTGGGGTACAATTTTAAGGTTGAGCCGTTCAGAAACAAAAACAGAGGCCCTTCTCCTTCCCTGGGAGCAAAGGGTCTTCATCATCTTCATCGTTAGGACTATCTCTGGGAGCATCTCTAGGGACTGAGGTTTTCTCCTTTCCCATTTGGAGCAAAAGTCCTCATCTGGTTCATCTCTCCCTGTCCAAACTTCTCATGAAATTACAGCTGCGTCAGCATCTGCCTATCTCAGCGCAGGTGCTTTTGCTCACGAGTTGAACACTCCACTCCCCATATCTTCATGAAATTACAACAGGATACTCTGATATATCATAGCTTCACAACAGAATTTCAGCTTTAAGCATCTCCTCTCTCTCTTCCCTCAGGTTTTCAGCTCTTCACAGCAATAAAAGGGTTAATCTCACCTCGGCCTTGCAGCTTTGCAGCTGGAATGTTGAATGTTTCTTATCGAAGTGGAGAGGGGGGAGAGCCGAGCCGCTCCGGCTGCCCACGGCAAGGCAGTGGGGGGGGTTCCACGGCTGGAACAGGTCCATGGCTCCAGGATGGCCGTGGCCCGGCCCAGCCTGGCCCAAGCAGGGACTGGCCGGGCCCAGTGGGCCCTGCTCGGGGCCTGCAGCCACCTGTGCCAGCGCCGGAAACGAGAGAGAGCTTGGAGGGGGAGTTTGCCTATTCTTAAATGTGGATCACAGAGGTGATCACAACTTTAAGTGGCTTAGAGTATTGTCCATATTCAAACTGGCCAGCTGATAGGTTCTATCAGTTCCCAGAGGAAACTGTAAGCACCCCTTAGCAAGGACGTCCCTTCCGGGACTATGCTTGTTAACCTATGACAATGTGTTATAGCACGTTGCAGAAATTGTTCAGTCTTTACACAATATGAAATTATTTCAGCAAGTTTTTTGTTTGGCAGGTTGTATTAGGTTACATGTGTCTGAAAAGTATTCTCTTATTTCACATCTAAATTTGTTAAAAAATTAGGTTTTAGGCATCACTTGTTCTAATTAAAAGACAGGATTTTATTTTTTAATACGTTGAAGTGAAAAATTAGAAATAATTGGGATCTATTTTTTGCATATATTCTGATACAGATCCTTAAGGGTTTCTATTTCACAGCACAGTTCAGTTACAGCAGCCTTCCAGCATCTAAAGGGGGCCTGGGAGAGATCTGGAGAGGGACTTTCCACAAGAGCATGCAGTGTTAGGAGAAGGGGGAATGGCATTAAACTGAAAGAGGATGGGTTTAGATTAGATATTGGGAAGAAATTTTATATGTTGAGGATGGTCAGGCACCAGAACAAGTAGCCCAGAGAAGCTGTGGGTGCCCCACCCCTGAAAGTGTTAAAGGCCAGGCTGGATGGGGCTTTGAGCAGCCTCTAGTTGGAAGGTGTCCCTGCCCATGGCAGAGAGGTTGGAACTAGATGATCTCTAAGGTCCTTTCCAACTCAAACCATTCTATGAATAAATGATTCTACAATTTTCTCTTCTTATTTCAATCTTAGTGTCTTGATTAATCCAAAGAAGAATGCTGCTGAGAATACATTCTGGATTCAAATGCTGCATCAAATGAGATTTACTACATGCAATTTCCAAAAGCAGGACTACACCCCTTGCAATCTGGATTTGTAACTGCTGTGTTTTTTAGCGACCTGTTGTATTCTTGGCAACCAATGGTGTTGAACAAAAATGCTAGCATCCCCTGAGTAACCATGGAAACCAAAACAATGTTTATGGGTTATTGGATAAATTGAACCACCTACATGGCATAACAGATGCTTTATATTTAATACTATCTTGATGTTAATCATTGTAACAAGTGATGTCTTATCACTATAAAGCATGAAGCAAAAAGCTACACAGAAAGAATGCAGGAAAGAATAATTAGATATCTCTTCTCTGTAATAAACAAATTTAATGGAATTTTTATTAGCATTAGTTTGGGGGTATTTTTTATAATTCTTTTTTGATAGCCAGAGATACTTCATTAGAGTAATACAATGAACTGAATTATTCTTCATATTTTGTGATATCAATATTTGGTCATAATATTGAGCAGCTCAGCTGTAAATGAAACCACTCACAATACCAACATTTAATATTAGATCATTATGGGTGCACATTCAGTAACAAAAAAAACCCCAACCCTCCTTTGTTTTTATTCTAATTGATGTAATGTTACTGTAAAATTCCTTAGTAAGCATTTGAGAGATTTACTGAATTTTAATCTGGTCTTGCTCTGGCTTAGAAAATGACTATTTTTTCTCTTTGAAATAAATTGTTCCATCCTATGTCATCCAAGAAAAACGTTCCTGAAGGAGTAAGAGTAAGCAAATCACATAAAGTACTTCCAAAATGAAAAATGGTTATCAGTTATGGTTTCAAGAAAGCAACTCAGACCCCGAATTTTGCTTGAGAAATGGGTGAGGAGAGTCTGAGAGCAGAAACCTGAATATCCTCTGACTCTTCCTGTCTCACTGCCTGCTGTTGCCAGCAATTCTTCTCCATTGCTCCATTGCAGCACTGTCCCAAAAGATCACACAGCTGAGAACTGTCTCAGGCTTAATAAATCCTCCTTCACAGTGCTGAGGGAGAGTCAGTAAATACGTTTGGTTTTGTTAAAGTCTTCCTGCAGTATGCTCTGGAGAAAATATTTTTTCTTTGTTGGGCAGTGAGACACCTCCTCCATCCTACATAACTCACCCAGTGCTCATATCTTCCTCCCTCTGGAGTCTGGGCATGCTGCTTGTCTGCCTGGAGAGGTTCTGTACACAGATGGGGAAGGGCAATTTTGGGATGTAATTTAATACACTAGCAATGGTAAATCGTTTGTGAAAACAGGCAATCTTTTAGAAAAACAGATGCAGTTTTCTGTTTCAATATCTACAGTAAAGTCTGAAACAAGTAGAGTTCTCCTCCATACCATCAGAATTTTTTTCATTTTGCAGTGCTAACCTACTCCTTTTTACTGTTACTCCTGTGAATTACATGAAAGAAGAGAATCTGCAAATAACAGCCTCTCCTGCTTTGTGTCCTGTCATATGAAAAGGTTTTAACAGGTCTTGAAAGAACCACGTCACGTATTAAACAAAATTTTTTTATAGTTCATTAAATTCATGTTACATTGTGTTATATAAGCAAAGCTTGTGCATAGGCTTAGAAATTTTTTATCTGTGTCTTGAAAAGTATTTATCATTTACCTCAGGGATACAAAGGATTTTGGCATGACAAAAGTATTGAATAATAAAATGTGTAGAAAACTTCAACTGCACTGTGAGAACTGCTATGTGAAACAACTGAGTGAAGAACAACTGAGTGAAGTCTCATCAAAAGCAGACCAGATCAAAGTACCCTGTAAAAATGAAGTAAAATAGGAACAAAACACATTGTTTGGGGAGAAATAAGTTTTGAAAGAGAGGAGATCTAAGACTTCATGTGGGTGGCTTGATCCTTTGTTTCTTCACCTAAAATTCTCAAGCTGCATCTTTGTATGGATCTAAAGTCCTTCCTGCTGACCCTGGTGAGAGAACATGTCAAAGGGCAAAGCAGAGGGGACTAGCATTACCTCAAGGAGATAATTAAACTTGCAAATGAAGGTTTCTCTAAAGAGAACTGCCTTTGCCTCATGTAGCCAGAGCTCCTGCAACCAAACAGGAAGTGCAGTGCACATTTGCATGAGCCCAGGATGCTGGTAAGCAGCCCACAGAGGGTATCTGATGAAATATTTTTCTTTAATCAGGGCAATGAAAAGGCCACTGATGGCAGATATTCATTGAGGAGGTGCTTGAATCCAGTTGCAAGGAAAGGAGAAGGTGTTGGAATAAATGTCATCTCTGCCTAATGTCATCAAGCTTACTGCAGGAAAAATCACCAGTAGAGATTTAGGTACAAAGCTGACTTAAGACAAAGAACAGAAAGATAATTACAGACAGGGACTTTTGCAACAAAAAGTCAAATATCTGAAATCCAATTAACTGCTAAAAAAAAAAAAAGATGTTTATTGACATGGAAGACATTCCAGAAAGCAGAAAGGAAGGTGTCCAGTGGGTTGATGTGGGCTGGGGGTCAGGTGACCACCAAAGCTGCTCTATCACTCCCTTCTTCAGCTGGACGGGAAAATATAACAAAAGGCTCCTGGTTCAAGATAAGGGCAGGGAGAGATCCCTCACCAGCTTCTGTCACGGGCAAAACTGGACTTGGGGAAATTAGTTTCATTTATTGCAAATGAAGTCAGAGTGGGATAAAGAGAAATAAGCAGAAATCTTAAGAACGCCTTTCCCCCACCCCTCTCTTCTTTCTTGGCTCAACTGGTCCTGGTTTTCGTTATCTCCTTGCGTGCAGCAGCACAGGATGAACAAGGAATGGTGGCTGTGGTCAGTTCATCATCTCTGTCCCTCCTTCCTTCTCAGAGGGAGGACTCCTCATGCTCTTCCCCTGCTCGAGTGTGAGGTCCCTCTCATTGGAGACAGTCCTCCATGAACTGCTCCAGTGCAAGTCCCTTCCACAGGGTGCAGTCCATCAGGAATAGACTGCTCCAACATGGGTCCTCCACACAGGTCCAGCGAGCAACCCTGCTCCAGCGTGGGCTTCTCTCTCCATGAGTCCACAGGTCCTGCCAGAAGGCCGTTCCAGTGTTGGCTACCCACGGGATCACAGCCTCTTTCCCTATGGGCATCCACCTGCGTGGCATGGGTCTCCTCCCTGGGCTGCAGGTGGATCTCTGCTCCACTGTGGACATCCATGGGCTTCAGGTGCACAGCTGCCTCTCCATGGTCTGCACCACGGGCTACAGGGGAATCTCTGGTCTGGCTCCTGGAGCACCTCCTGCCCCTCCTTCTCCACTGACATTGGTGTCTGCAAAGATGTTTCTCTCACATATTCTCACACCTCTCTCCATCTGCAGTTGTGTTGTGCCCTCTTCTTAACCATGTTATCCCACAGGCCCTACTACCATCGCTGATGGGCTCAGCCTTGGACAGCTGTGGGTCCGTCTTGGAACTGACTGACATTGGCTCCATTGGAAATGGGGAACCTTCTGGCAGCTTCTCACAAAAGCCACCCTTGTAGCCTCCCCACTACCAAAACCTTGCCATGCAAACCCAATACAAACCTCGGTATCAAGCTGAAAGAAATGTCTGAAGAGTGAAAGATAAGAGAAAAACATTGTTTGTCTGACTTATAATTCACAGGAGACAAAGAACAGTTTAGTTATCCTTAGGAAGAAGGTGAGTTTTATAGGTTGTCTCAGAAAATAAATGTAGGAACATTAAGGAATAAATCAATGAAAACATTTGAAAACTGGAAAAGCTTAGTCATGTGGAAGGATGGCTCTTGGAAATGGAATTGATTGGTAGGATAAACAAAATATGTCAGTAGTGAAAGGAACAGAGAAAATAATGCAAGGATGATGTTCTAATGGGATTATCACATCACAAAAGATTGAAATCTGACCTGCTGAGCAATTTAGGAGATATTAACTGAAGCTGATGTGAGCAAAACTATGGTACATAAACTGATTACTAATAGAAAAGCATGACAGTAAACAGCTGCTGTGCTGTAAGGGTTCATCTGCAACCTTGTAATGTGAGGAAAAGGTAAGGTACACCACCTGTCCTTTTTTGCAACCTTCTTTAATTTAGTTTTATGATAAATTGCACCAAAAGTTATTTTGTGAAATATTCAACTGCTATTTCACTAGTGATGATACGAGAGATTTTCTAATTTAACACTCCAGGTCGCTTAAGAGACCTTGAAGTACATAAAAAAAGCCTAGAAAGGTAAATATTGTCTTTCTGAAAGAGTGAAAAGTGAAAATCTAAAACCACCAGATTTTACTTTTAATTTCAAAGAACCTAAAAGCACTTTTAAAATACATTGCAGAAGTAGCTTTGGATTTATGGACTCTTTTCCCTTCTGTAGCTTTTGTATCATTATAGGTGGATGGAAACACTTTTAGAGCTGGCAATCACTCTCCCCTGCAACAGATTTGTGATTTTGGTGGACTTTAAACATTTGAACTGGCTTTTTCTTCTGAGCTCTTTCCAAGATAAATTACTTTGTAAAACAAATTTTAAGATGGGTCAACTGTTACTAAGACCCTCTGGTCTTATCTTGTTTTAATTGAATTTAATGGAATTTGGAAGATAAATATAACTGAACTCTAACTTCAGCAGCTCCAATTAACCCCTCACAAATACTGCTAACTGTAAACCTTAAAAAAAACTTTAATGGCTTATTGCTTCACCTTCTCTGGTGAATTAATTCTGTGTACTTACATGGATTTTTCCACTGTCTTTTCAGTGGCATCCTTGAAATTATTTATGTTCCACATTAATATTCTTTTTGAGAATAATTTTGTCTTGTTTAGAATCAGAATGGTTTGGGTTGGAAGGGACCTTAAAATCTTTTAGTTCCAACTCCCCGCATTGGACAGGGATACCTTCCATCAGACCATCCAACTTGCCCTTGAATGGGATGGGATATTCACTTCCCTGGGCAACCTGTTCCAGTGTCTCACCACCATCACACTAAAGAATTTGTTTCATATATCTAAATTTCCCCTCTTTCAGTTTGAACCCATTACTCCTTGTCCTATCACTACAGTTCCTGATGAAGAGTCCCTCTCTGTCTTGCCTGTAGGCCCTCTTCAGATTCTGGAAGTTTCCAATGAGGTGTTCAGGCAACCTTCTCTTCTCCAGGCTGAACAGCCCCAACTTCCTCAGCCCGCTTTTATGGGGGAGGGGCTTTAGTCCTCTTATCAACTTCGTGGCCCTCCTCTGGACTTGCTCCATCAGTTCCATGTCCTTCTTCTGTTGGAAGCACCTGAACTGTACCCAGAGTTCCAGGTGTTGTCTGACAAGAGCAGAGTAGAGGAGCAGAATCCCCTCCCTCGACCTTCTGGTCAAGTTTCTTTCCATGCAGCCGGGGATAGCGGTGGTTTTCTGGGCTGTGAGTGAACTCTGCTGTCTCGTATTGAGTGAGTCATTCGTGTCCTCTTCTCTCATTCCGATGTAGAGCGCCGGCCGACTTAAGAGAGAGAAAAAGGAAACTGCCAAAAAGACTAGGAAACTTGGTGTAAATAAATACTGGACATAACCACAGGCCATTCCTGCATCTGTGCACTACCTATGTAAAGGGCTTCTGAATCTATTTGTGTTTGCAGTGAGATTGTAAAACTGCTGGCACTGTGTAACCACTAAAAGTTAACGGTAGTGGAAGTAGCATCAGCTCGTGTGGAATGAGGATGCTTTGGCAGAGTGTGCAGGGAAAACCAGCCAACTGGTTAGACAGGTGTATAGGAGTATGGTAGCTGTGGTCTGCTGTGTTTGTGTGGTCAAAATTATGATTAATCAAGCAGAATACTCTGAAAGACTAGTGAAAATACCTGCACTGCTAAAGACAAAAAGGGGTTCATATGGATGTCAACAGGGCTGAAAGAATGTTACTCACTATTCCTTCACCAAAAGTCATTATTCCCCCATTCTGTTACATCATCAAAGAAGAAAATATTGAGTGTTGTATTTGACAAAGAACTTCCCTACCTCCCACAATAGTGTATTGATAGATAATAGAAACAAATAATTTGAAAACAGTAGATGGAAAACATTAACTTCTTGAAATGGCTACAGTACCATGTACAAGCTAATAATTTATTTCAATATCAGGATAGATCAGGAGCAGATGTGAGAAAAATAACATCACCTAAATCATTAAACTCTATCCATCATCAGTAGCAAATGCTCTGGGGAAATCAAAGAGGGCTGGGAAAGATTCCTTTCCTGCAACTTCACAGCTTATGATAATAAGCTTACTAATAACATTTTTAAGAAATACCCTGAAAACTGGGGATGAACTGCTGTAGAGGAGAAACAGATAGTAATTATGTCTGGTTCTGACTAAGAGAACTCACTGCACTTACATCTTCAAAGCAGAAAATAGGTACAGTTTTTATCCTTTTTCCCCCCAAATATCTCCTTTATTATTCACATTGTTATTATCTTTTAGCATAGAACTGTACATCACTCTGTTTTTAACCATTAGATTTTAAAATTTTAAGTAGACAGGGAAGGTTCTGGAAGCAAGTAAATGCTTAACAGATACATTCTCCACATAAGGGCATTTATGTTTGAATTCAGAGCATGAAGAGAACAAAAAAATCTGCTGTGATATGTATTATTCATGCAATGGTTTTGTATTTTTTGCTACTTTTAAATAGACAAGGAGTGCCAAAAGGAAAAATATGTTCTGTCTAAAATCCTCTCTTTTATTTCATTTTTTATAGGCAAAGGTTGAAATTTGCATGTGCTATTTCATAAAAGATTTACTCTTAGGTCTTTACTTGTCAAGAATGTGAAGAAGAAACAGAATATATTGTTTTGTCTGACACATGCTAAACAATATAGAAACCAGACCTTTTTAATACCAAGCTGAGAAAGAAATTTGTGTACTATAATGTGTCTTAATTCCCTAGTTAACTGTTAAACCTTCATTCTGATGTACTAGAAATTTGTTAAATACGATTTTTCTCTTCAAGTAATTATGTAAGATTAATAAGCATTCCAGAAATGCTGAAGGAAACTGAAGTGCAAAATTCACAACATATTCTACCACATGCAGTTTCAGTGAAAGAAAATCAATTTTCTGTATTCTGTTACCATGAAAAGTTCTGCCTTGCATGACAGAATGTGATTAGAAACTGTGTTATACACTTCTGAACAGAGATCAAAGACGCAAATACAATACTTCCTCAGAGAGGTAGATCGAACCCTGAATATGCTAGCCTGAACTATGTTTCTCCCTGTCTTGGGGTGACTTTATGTTGTGTATCCCCTATCACTGCTCTATGCCCAGAAATTAACTTTCTGTGCCTTTAAACTGAGCCTGAGAGGGGGGAGAAGAAAAAAACCAAGCGAACTTTTCAAAGCAGTTGTTCAAGGACACAGAGATAGATACAGACTCCTCTGCTTCTGTAGCACCAAGAACAGAGGAAGCACCCTGCTTGCTTTTCAGCCAGCTTTCAGCTCCTTTTCTCCAGAGGGAGATGGAGAGTTGAACTTTGTTTTCCTGGGACTTCGGGTTTTTTTCCCTTCTTCTCTTCTGGACTGTTTCAACATCAGAACACATTGGGAGAATTTTCCACCAAGGTCCTGGAGGTGGGCCCACACTGACCCAGCTCCAAGGAGGAGGAGAGAGACCACACCTACAGAAGGACTCTGAAATCTCTGAAGGTTTCTCTCCACAGCGAGAGGTTTTATTATTCAGCATTATTATCCTTTTCCTGTGTTGTTACAGCGGGGATTCTGTAACACAATGCACCAAACCAGGAGTCCTGTGGAAAGGAAATATATATGGACAGATTCTTGGTAGATGTTTCAGAGATGTTTATTTCCCCAGCCGCATGGCCGGGGCTCTGCCCAGGAACTCTCACAGTCACGGGACCAAGGGTCCTTCTGCCCGCGCAGGGAACACAAACCAACCAATGGGAACGAGGCTGAGCAGGGGCAGGGAAACCCCGTGTCTGTGCCCTCAGGGCCCCTCTCCCAGGGCTACACGGCGGGGGGAGGAGACCCCAACATTTCACCTGTTTAATGAAAGGAGAATGAAAACAACTGGATAAACATAACAAGAACAGTTTTAAGACAAAACAAGCCACCCTCCTGAGCCTTTAAATGTCCAAACAGATTCTCTGGAACATCTTAAGGCTGACAGAAGGGAGACAGGACTCTCTGAGCATGCTTTGTGGGGAAACTGAGGCAGGAGAGGGTTTAATTTCTTCCCTCCCTCTTTTCATCCCCCCCTCAGCATCGGAGAGGAATTGTAGGGAAAGGGAATTGTATAGGGAAGCCATGGGGTGAAAAATGGATTAGGAATAAACTGGGGATGGGGTAAACTTAGGAAAGGGTTCATATTGGGTATAGGGTAAAAGGGGAAAGTAGGCTGCGGGTAGGGAAGTTACTGGGATGGATATTGTTTATAATTTTGTGCATAACGGCTGCCTTTGACTGGAATACCTCCAGGCCCAGTAACATTTGCTGCTTGTAAACCCTTCTTTCCTTGCACTATATCAAATTGTACAGCTTCCCCATCTCCTACACTTTGCAGGTAATTTTTAGGGTTATTCCTTTTAATGGCAGTTCTATGGATGAATAGATCTTCCCCTGTATCATCTCGTGTTATAAATCCATAGTCGTTTTTTACATTGTACCATTTCACAGTTCCTGTGACTTTTGTTACTATAACTTCTCCTATCAGGTGCTTGTGTGTTTGTCGTGGCTGCTGGTCCCGCGTGGCCACTGCCTCGCCGACTCCGACGTCTCGGCCGGGCCCCCGCGTTGCGGCTGCTCCGCGCCCTCCGAGCGGCGCTGCTCCGGCGCGTGTCTGGGCTCTGCGTGGCCCCGCGTTGCCATCGCCGCTGGCTCTGTGCCCTGTGAGTGGTTCCGCTCCACCAACTCCACACTGCTTTGAGAGTGGCCCCGTACCGGCTCGGCGCTGCGCGGCTTCTCGTGTCGCTGTGGAAACCGCTGCTTCTCCCTCCGCAGGGCTCTCTGAGCCGTGTGCTCAGAGCGGGCTGCCACGCCGATGCCCGGTTCCTGGCTGCTCGTGGCCCACAGCACCCACGGCATCGCTCCCTCGCTCATGGTTGAGTGGCCGGGGACCCCGAGACAGGGATGGGGTCCGCGATAAGGTGCGCGCTCCCGAGGGGGCCGGGCGCATCCAGCGCAGGCACCTCCGCTGGCACGGCTGCAGTCATGTGCTCCCGGGATGGCGGCCGCGCAGCCTCGGCCACGGGATAAGTATGATCCTCTGCTTTAGGGGTAATGGGACCATACAAATGCTCCTCAAGAGCTTCCCTGATTATAAGGGATGCACGGAGAACTTCTGTTGCTAGTCCATGTTCTGTTTGATCCCTTACCTTATCCCAGATCTCGTCCCAAAAACACCCATGACTAGTTCCAGGAGGTTCAATATCAAAAAGTAAGTCTCAAGAAATATAGAAGAAATTTTTGAAAAGCCAGTAAAAAAAAAGTTCTAGATCTCCCAGTTCCAATACTTTCTTGTTTTGTTGTTCAAGGATTCCTTTAACTTCTAGATACATTTTTTTCTGTGGCTCAGAGAGCCATATTTCCCACGATTCTTCCATAGTCCAGAGAGAATATCCAAACCAAGGTGAGAAGAGAGAGATCTAGAGTGGTTTTTACTCACGAATTTCCTGTCCTTAGGGATCGGTGTCTTGCTGGCAATTCTCCACCATTTGTTACAGCGGGGATTCTGTAACACAATGCACCAAACCAGGAGTCCTGTGGAAAGGAAATATATATGGACAGATTCTTGATAGCTGTTTCAGAGAGATGTTTATTTCCCCAGCCGCATGGCCGGGGCTCTGCCCAGGAACTGTTCCAGTCACGGGACCAAGGGTCCTTCTGCCCGCGCAGGGGACACAAACCAACCAATGGGAACGAGGCTGAGCAGGGGCAGGGAAACCCCGTGTCTGTGCCCTCAGGGCCCCTCTCCCAGGGCTACATGGCAGGGGGAGGAGACTCCAACACTATGTGTTTCTGGCATGAGGTTTTTTTATCTCTTTCACTTTCCTCCAAGGAAAATTTCTTTTTCCCAAACCTGGTGGGGGAGGGATGGTTGTAACCTGCCTTCTATCAGAAAATATTTTCCTCCAAATTTGTCCAAACCAGCACACTCCCAGAACTAGCAAATCTTGTTCTTTTTTCTCCTATTGGCCTGAAGTCAAAAAAAGGGAAATAAAAGGCTTGCTGCTGCTTTGAGGATGAAGAAAGCATTCTGTTGAAGGTTAAAAAAGCTGTATGTTCATGTAACTGTTGGTTTAGAAAGCTATTAGAAATCTATGTGCTAATCTATTGCAGGGTAAAAATAAATCTAGTATCTTGTTTACATGGGAAATTGTCCCAAATGTTCACATGGAAACATGTTCTTCCCTGGCCACTACTCAGAGCACGCATGGACCATCTGAGGTGGCTTCTCACTGATGGGGAATGTGTTTGAACTCCTTAGACTGCTCAGTCCTTTCTCAGCATCACAGCATCTGGCAGAGGTTTTCTTTACCCAGTGTCCAAGCCCGAGCTGCCACACAAGCTCCCTCCTCATGGCAGAAACACATGAAGCACAGCCTAAATAGCTACTGCTATCAGTTCTGGATGGACCCCACAAAATGTTATTTTTTGAAAGATATTAGGGGTAATTTTCCAGTTATGAATTCTTATTCCTGGAAGGCAGACAGTGTGGGGTTTTTTAATCCAAAACAAGTTGAAAAAATTATGTTAAATGAAATATGCCTGTCATTTCCATTGCCAAAATTATTCATTATCTTTCTTCACTGGAGATGCTGTAAATGGCAGAAAGCTGGATGACCAGTAGGCTGTAATTTATAAAATATTTTGGGATACTTAAGTATGAAAAGCTTTATAAAAATGCAAGATATTAATAATGAACTTGACAGTCCTAGACTGCTCATATTGAAGGACAAATTCCCATTAGAGGCCAAAATGAATTTCAGATCTACTCTATTTTTCATGCCAATGTAATTCAAATAACTCATCTTTAAACAAAATTACATTTTATCTACTGTTGGGGTTAAAACAGACTCAACTTGGGAAATTTAACTTAATCCCTTGCCTATAAATTTAATTACTGATTTGGGTTATGAGAAAGAAAGACGACAAATACTGAAGTACTTGAAGAGATCATCTGCAGAGACAGCATCAGCTCCCCTCAGGTCCTGGAGTGGGTTCCTTGGAGCCAGCTTGAATCAGCATCTCAACACCTGTATCCAGTACATCTGTTTGGTCTGTTTTTCCTGGTTTTCATATTCAGAGTTCATTTTTGTACTGTATATATCAGCCAACACTAAATTTTTTCTGAGAATTTGTGATTTGCCGGCTTCATTAACACCCTTGACCGCTGCCATTCCCCCCGAAGCACTCATAATGTGTCAAGAAAGAGTCCATATTTTGTGTAATGAAATTTTTACATAAAACAAAATGATCCAAGGGTGTTTTGCTAATGGGTGATTTTAAGTCCTTGAGCTATTTGTTTGCAAAATTAAGGGGTCTTTACCCTGGTTTTGCTCTCTGGTGGTTTTGCAATTCTGGCAGAGCAAGTGTAAATCCCACTTACTCCAGGAATTTTCCAGATTTTCTATTTTCTGTTACCTATAGAAGATCTAAAACTTGTCAACTATGACTTTTCTTTTGATTAGATATGTCGGAAAGTCTCCCACCGTAGCCTGTATTAGTCACATCAGGTGAATCTTTGTAAGCTGTGATTACACAACCACAGAACAGCCCAGGCTGAAAGTGATCTGGTCCACACTTGCACAGGAATGGGAATCTATGGAAGATCTTTTAGCACCCTGTCCCATTGCATCTGGAAAACCTCCAGCAATGAAGATTCTACCCGTCTCTGGGGAGGTTGCTCCAGTGAATGGTTTTACTCACCATTAGAAATTTTTTCTTATGTCAAGATGAAACCACTCCTATTGCAACTTTACTCCTGCCCCTTAACTTTTCCATGTGGATCTTTATGAAGAGAGAGGTTCCATCCTCTTTGTAGTCACACTTTAAATGCTGGAATACTCTGATGAGATCTCTGAGCCATCTTTTCTCAGATTAAAAGACTTAACTCCTCCCATCTTTCCTCACAGGGCAGGTTCTCCAGCCTTTTGTTTATCTTTGTTGGTCCCCTTTGAACCCTCTCCCATCAGTCCATGTCTTTTTTGAATTCTGGGGACCAGAACTGGACACAGTACTACAGATGTGGCCTGACAAGCACTATGTAGAACTGGATGATCATATCTGTACTTCTCTGCTAGTAAAGTCCCTGTAGATGCAGCCTGGGATCAAAATAAATCCTATGCTTGCAGTCAGGTACAGGATGAAAGAAGCAAAGGGATGCTTTCCAGAAAGCAAACAGTGTAAATAATCAGCTTGGTACTTGGGTTAAATACATTTAGATAGTGGCAAATAGTATTTGCCAATAATTTTGCAAGAGAAATGGTGCCACAGGATTGCACATCGTAATTATGAGAGTACCTTACTGAAGTTTATAGTTTCCAAACGTTATATCTAATATTAACATTTGGAAAGTATTACATTTTTTTTTTTAATGAGAACAACCAAGATCTGTGCAAAGGAAATCCTACTTTAAAGGGTGTGTAAAAGTAAGATTCAATGGATGGAAGTCTTTCCTTTAAACCATACCAATTGCAATATCTGAAGAGGCATCTAAGTACCACCTTTTACATAATGTATTAATGATTTTCTTAATTTCCCATGTAAAATATGGAAGATCCCATCTAATTTTTGTTCTGTCTTACAGAATAAATGTTATTTTGAAAGATTGACATTTCTTGTCCAAAGATTAAGTGGAAGTGAATTGAAATATGTCCAGGAAACCCCAAATGGTAAAATTTAAATAAACTTCTGGCTTCCACAGTAAATAAATTAATTATCTTGGATTAAACCAGAGTGGAGGTTTTTTGAGGGAGATACATACTCTCACAGTAATTTCCAGTATCTAATTTGTTACTGAAATATCTGAAAGTATGGACCAAAATATGAATCAGTGGAGGCAAAAAAAAAAAAAAAAAAAAAAAAGAAGTCTGTCAAATCTCGTCCTCTTGAAAGAAAATGCTTCAGTTGACATTTCTCACATTCTCTTAGAAGACTAGGTTTTCATGTGATTTCATTTGTTTGAACATGGTGCTTCTTCCTTGCTGTTCCTTCTTCACCTGACAATGTCCAGAAGGGTTTGAGTCTTCAGTATCTTGTGTCCAAGGTCTAGTACAGGCAGATGCCATGCCAAGAGCAAATGATCCATTTGCTGTGCATGGGTTCTGACAGCTTACACAGAACATGGGTTTCTTCCAGCAGCACTGCACTTTATCTTTCTTCTTCCTCTTACAGTACAGTGTTCCAGCAGGGATGTTCTTCTCCTTCACCTTTAAATCATTGTTTCAAAATTTGGCAATCATACCATTGGTGTCACAGACAGAAAGGAGGATCTTCAGAGGGATTCTGACAACTTATTGCTTTATGGAATATTGAATGGCATTTTCTCCAGAAGAGAGCTATTTCTCTCTCAGTTTTAAATTTTCTGATTCTTTTCTTCAAGATATTTGAGCACTTCAATAGTTACTATCATTTTTCATAATGACAATAATATTTTGTTGCTAGGTCCCCTCTCACTAAAATGTCTAAAATGATGGTATTAAGACTTGTCAGAGACCTTTTCTGAGTGCAGATAGCAAAGCTGGTGTCCCACACCTCTGTCTTCAAAGGCTAGGAGATGAAGGACAAGGAAATTATAAACATGATAAGAGAAACACTTAAGCAACAATAAATACTGTTGACAAAGGTAAGCATCAGTTCTGATTTTGGCTGGAGTAGAATTAATTTTCTTCTCCTGAAGATGTCTTAACTCCTGCCTGCCTATGGGAAACAGTGAATTAATGCCTTGCTTCATTCTGCATGTGTGGTTTTTGCTTTTCCTATTAAACTGTCATTGTCTCAATCCATGAGTATTTTTCTAGCTTTTACCCTCTGATTCTCTCCCTGATCCCACTGGTGGGGGAGTGAGTGAGCATCTGCGTGGTCTTTAGTTTCTAGCTGGTACAGCATCTGACCATAAGCAGTGTATAGAATCTTTAAATGCTATCTTTTTTAAGCTTTTAAACATCCTCAGTCGTACTTACATTTGTGTGGATATGTATGGACAACCCACTCAAAATCCCGTTCCAGACACTTCTTTCAACACAGTCAGTCTCTTTGGGTCTAATTGTAGAGATTCCCACATTTCATCCAAAGATCCTTTGTTAAATGCTAAGAATTTGCTATGAAGAATATTGTTTCGAATTCAACCTATTTGAAACTTACACAAGAGCATTAGAGCAGGATGGTTCTTTTCAGAGGATGGATATTAATGTTTATATTGGCATTATATTGTTCTTTATGCCTTGCTGAAAGTGTAAGCCAAGCTCTTTGCTATAGAAACTAATTCATGAGCTCAGATTGTAAAGGATTATGTTATATCAGGTTCTGAGCCAAACACTGTGCACATGCTAATCTGGCGCCTCAGTTTTTTCTCTCCTAACAATATGATTGAGCCCATTTTATCTGGAAATGCTTTTTGGTCTGGAATCATGAGTAATGACCATTTGGCAAGAGAACTCTTTCAGTGAAATACAATAAAAAATAATTTTGTGCAGAACTATCTAAGCAACAAACCTCTATATTCAATTCAGTAGAGTATGGCATTTTTTTATCATTGTAACAGCAAAACCAGGATCCTTTTAGTTCATAAATAGCGAGTAAATAGAAATGGATTATGTTTTACTTATAACTTGCCAAGTCACTAGGAGCTTGCGTAGTGACAGAAAAGATACTGAGTATTTTCTTTCCCGTTGAAGGCATCTGGTATTGGTAACAATGTGACACCCATGGAAAGGGAAGTTGCTCAGACTCCCATCTGGATTTAGCTCTTCTCTCACAGAGTGCATTCCAGCCTTACCCCATAGATACTTCAGTGTCTGAAACACTTCTCTTTACTCTGTAAAGGGTACTCTAAATTAAGGTATATTAATCTAGATAATAGGAATTCTGTATTTATAAGTGTATTTTTTTCTTTCTGTGTCCCCCGAGTTTTTTAAGTCCTTAATAATTTCTTTATTCCTACCACATTACAAAATTCACTCTTTGCTTTGAACTCTTAGTTCATTGCTTTTATTTTTTCTCTAGATGCACACAGTGGAGAAATTTTACAAACCATAAATGGAAAGTTTCAGAACTTTTAGTTGTGAATTTTTAAGCAGAGAGAAAGCAAGCTATTTAAATCTTTGTATGCTAATTAATTCTTTTCAGTGGCCTGAAGTAGCAAAAAGGAATGATGATATTCCAGCTCACAAAATGAATTTGATGAGGATATATGTCCTACCACTGAAAATTAGGTAATTTTTTATCAGTCCCTCTCCCATTCATCTCAAAGAAAATTTGAGAAGTATTCTATTACATTTAGCATATATATACTTTGGGACATAAGTGCCACAACAGCACTCTAATGATTTATATAGCTAGTGGTGTTATGTATACATACAAAAAACAAGCTGAAGAAATTTTTAGCTAGTTTGTTTATATTTCTTGACTTGTTTTTTTTTTAAGGGAAGCAATTAAAATGTAAACATAAATAATTCTTTTCCTTGCAGTTGAAAAAGAAAACTAAGAAGAAGAAAATTCATTTCCATGCCAATCCTTGCTTTTGGAACCAGTGAATGTTTGTGGCCCATGGAATTTTTTCTGTAACGTTTTAAAAGTGACATGTCTCTTACTTTTCTCTATGTCATAGTAAGTAAAGGATATATTTACTCCATGTAAAGCAAAGACATTGATTATACACAGAAGTAATGCTCCCTACCAACTCATAAGTTTTACTGGGAGAACACTGTGCTGAACACAAGGTAACAATTTCCTTATTTTTTATTAAAACTCGTAAGATGTCAATTGTTAAAAAAAACCCATTGTATTTCCTGCTTTCTGATGTTATGTATTCACCATCAGATTTCTTTTTTTGTGCACTCAGTGTTAGGTGTATGAAGCTATAAATGAGAGACTACGTTTATGAGAACAATGGCATGTATATTGTGGACCATAAATACCTCCATGAATTTTAATCAGAAATTTGTGGGCATATAACAATGACAACAAAAAGATTAAATAGCAATTTAGTAGAAAATTTAATGCACATTTACTCCATTCAATATTGTTATTCAAATTGAAGAAGAAAAAAATTTATGGGGAGTATCAACAAGAAATAATCCAATCTGACTCTGATGGACTATGTATAGGTGCAAAATAAGTATATATCTTCTTTCATCACTCTCTTTTATCCACTCAATGTGTTATTTGTGTATCTGTCATGCTTTCATAAGCATCTCCTATATTCCCACAATATCCCCTTGTGCCTGGAGTAGTTTATGTACCTAAAAGCAAGCAAACCCTTACTGGTATTTCCCAAGGGCTGAAGTAGATTTTCCATTTCATAGATGCAGTACAATCTATTGTATTAGAGCAGCTGAGAAAACTTTGCTATAAATCCACCTGCACCTTTAAGCATTAAAATGCATAATGTCTGTCCCTATAAGCCCATTTATCATATAATAAAATATTGTCTTAACCAGATGAGATGTAGAAAGGTTTCTCGGTATTGCTGCCTTTTAACAGAGAGCTGTCACCTCTCTAAAGCAGCCTGTGATCTCAGCCTGTGGGCCGTTCTCCATGAAGATGTTTAGCCGAGCATGGTGGGTGGGTACATTGTCACAGCTGACCTTGATGGGGAGCTGCGGTGGGTAAGGACTTGTCAGAGACCCTCTCAAGACGTGGGAGAGGACTCAGCCATAGAGTCAATAACACCTCAGTATTTCCCTGTGACCACCATGACTCAGAGTCCCCTCCCCATGCTTGGTCTCTTGAGGCAGACTCCCACAAGGTCGCTGGAAACAGCCATGCTTTTTCATCAGTTTGCATGGCGAGATTAGGGAGGGGACCAGGGTGGCAGCTGTGCAGATGAACACTCTGCCTGGCTTTAATCCTGCTTGAAAAAGACGTCAAGGTCTGGTGCGTCACCAGCCACAGTCTGATAACAGAAGTGAAAAAGAGAAAAGCAAAGCCCCAGCACTGATTACAAGAATGGAGTTTAAATTTTACCTCACATTTATTTCTCCAGGAAGAAAGATCACAACTGGAAGACATTCAAATTTCTCTTTGTGCTGCATCTGAAACCAGAGTGCCAGCAGAAAAGTGAAGAAGGGGTGGCTATTCTCTTGATTTCTGTTAACCTGAGCAGATGAGGTTTGCTGGGAAGCACTGCTTCAGAGGCTAAAGGACACATAAAGGCAGGAACTAAAGGAAGCAGTGATAAAATGAATCCATATTAGTCTTCTGTAGATCTTTTTTTTACACTTTAGTGCTTCCATCTTTTCCCATTCTGACATCAGTAAAAATGAATTCACTGAGACATGACATTCGACTTATGATGCTTTTTATTTTCACAAAGAGATAAAATGAATAACGTAACACAATTATAGTTCAATCCAGCATCATAGCTGTGTGCATCTTTAAATATAACAACTAACTGAGCCTTATTGATTTTTTTGAAACATAATCATTTATGTTAAACTGAGGTAATCTTTTCTGAAGTTAAATATTGATTTTTACAATGGCATGTCCTATATAACATTTAAAAAATATTATTACATCAATCATTATTATTTTTTCAAAATGTAATACACCAAATGTCGTAAAATGAGCATTGTCTTTCACAGGAAAGACAGTAGCCTAGAACATGTGACAGTAAAAGACACCACTTAATTTTATCACCTCTTATATTTTTTTTCCATTAAGAAGACTCTCTGAAAAATAAGAAGTGTCATTTTAGGTCATTTTAGGATGTACTTACCTTTTTTTTGTTTTGGCCTTCAGTAACAGGCCTTTCTTACTTGAGTGATTCTGCTGGAGTTTCATAGGAAGGCAAGGTCTAGCTATGTCTTCACATTGTATTACAGTCACTATAGTTGAAAAGAAGGGGGCATCACCTGGAGATAAGATGAAAATTCATTAATTTACAAAAAAAATTATTGTTGACCCAAGATTCACTATTGAGGGTAATGGTTTGACTTTTCCAGCAGCATGTAGCTATCACAAGGAGAGAAAACATTCCATAGAATAAATGTGGGGAAATTCTATGAAGATATTGAAGGTAAAGAATGAAAGTTTGCATGCAAATTATTTGGGGCATTAGGAAACAAAGAGAAACACAGACTGCGGATTTCTGATTAGGATTTCTGATCAGATGAGTTGTATGTCTCCCTCACCCGTTCTGCATTCTTTAGAGACATAAAGACAAATCAGTAAACTGCATGTATTTGGTCATTCCTTATTAGAATAAAGTAGATCAATAATTTTTCATGCTGTTAGTGTTAACGGATCATCTACTCCAATCAAATGGAGTTGTGAAACAGATATCAATCAACTCCAACTTGGCCTTTTAACATGCAGTGTGATGTGCTTTCATGCAACTTAATATGCAACATAAGTTATACTACTTTGGCGTTGCCAAGCACCTACAGAATAGATTTTATGCTTTTCAGAGAAACATTTAATCAGTGACTTTATTTATCTAATTGGAAATGCAGAAAGAGATGATTATGTTTGAAGTATTTTATTATTCAAAGTAGAATTTGTTAAAATAAAAAGGAATAACCAGTCAAACCCTGCCAAAGAAATCACAAAACAACAGATGTCTTGAAAGTATGTGGATTTACTCAATATACTTTTATATATGGTCACATATGATTTTTTAAATAATTTTTATTTTCTCCATATTCAGGCAAATACCCATTGATCTAATGCTTCTTTTCTTCACAATGCTTTACTAACAGGAACAATAATAATGAACTATAAATCAGCTATAAACCATTATCAATGTTATAAAGTCATGATCTTAATTTAATAACTTCAGTTGTAATCAGTCTCCAATACAGATTCTGATTTACAGACTCCATTAGTCCTACCAAGGCAGAAAGGAAGGTGTGGAATACAAATTTAAGATTCAGGAGCACTGAATGGTTGGATGACTTGGAGCCAAATAAAACCAGTATGCTGGTGAAACTTCTAAACCATAAGGATAAGTTGAAAAAAACAAGAGAGATGCATATGCTCTTAATGTAGCTTAATGTAACACCCTAAACTGAACAGACACCCTCCATATCTGCACATATATACATATTTGTGTAGAAATACATACAGTATTCCGTGTGCTCTGGTGAATAGGGAAGGTTTGCTGATAAACTGTCCTCAGAACATTTGTATGAATATATTATGTAATTCTTTTGCATGTAATTTTGACAATAAAATTTCTTACAACACTTATAATTCTCCCTACTATTAACTTTCGCAAAGACTGGACATTGCACAGAAGGAAACAGTTTTGACATACTTTGATAGAAGGTCTGTGAAGAAAAGGTAAAAATCCCTTTCTTTGTGTGTATTTCGCTGGAAACATGCAAGGTCACGTGTGATGCGGCTCTGAGCAGCCTGACCTAGTTGAAGATATTTCTGCCATTGCAGGCCAGTTGGACTGAATGACCTTTAAATGTCCCTTTCCAACCCAAACCACTCTGATTCTATGACTCTATTTTTGTCTACAAGTTTGGTTCTCCCCATTGCCATTCTGTATGAAACCTTTGTAGAGTGGGAAGAATCTGAGTGATTGGTTGCATTCAGATAATATTTTGAAACTTCTGCCCAAGACAAACCAAGAGGAGAGGGATGCCTCTGAAGGAATAAAAATCTATGAATGCAAACAATCTTGTGGGAAATTAACAGAAAGGACTTAAGTTTGGGATAGTTATTTCTTATCTGAACTGATTTTGCTGTAACTATTCCTATTTCTGTAAGATTTTTCAACTTGCAGGATTATGTTAGGTAATTCATAGCTATAAAGAAAATGTCACTTTGTTCAATCTCGTTTTTGCATACAGACAGTGTTCATTACTTGTCAAAGACTGAATGTTGAGAGTGGTTGGCTAAAAGCTGCTCAGTCTGGATAGACAACTGCTTGTGATTTTCATTTAATTGATCCTTTCATAGTTTTGTAGGAATTGGACCAGCTGTGAGGTTATATTTGCAGGGCTTTATGCAGAGATCAGCCATTCAGGCAAAATGTCATTTGGTTTAGCAATTGCCTTGTGCTTTTCATATGCTTGTTGGCATGTGGGATTCTCATCAGGGATTTCAGAGATTTCGGAACAGTTATATCAGTTGTATTATTCAGAGTGAGAATACTGTGTTGTCACATGCAAGTTTTATTGTTTTCTAAACCAAAATATAGTGAAGAAGAAATGAGGAAGACGGTTATGAGAAAGATGCTATGAGCAAATATTCAGACCAAAGCTTTCCAAAGTCCAGCCATGTTAAATCAGGGCTTGGACCGAAGCCCAGTTTTTGCTCTAACTTCTCTCTCCTAATAAACCAGCAAGGTTTTCCATTTTCATTTAAGTTTGCTGGAAAGAAACAGCTTCTTTGTTCAAGCTTCACCTCTGCAACTCCTTCCCTTGAAGATGGCAAAAATTGTCACTGTTTCAGCACTGTTTATCTACAAAAGTGTAGTAGTATCTTTCTCATTTCCCAGAAGCCAAAGAAAATCCTGACCCAAGAGTATATGCCTCCAAGATAATCCATCCCAGCTGAAGACCTGCTAATACCTGAGGAGCCTTTGAGGGAAATATGCAGGACAAAGGATGCTATGTTAAACCACAAAAAGTTCAGGTTTTGATTATTTTTTTCTTTAAACAGCAAAGATTAATATCAATGATAGTTGTTTGGGTTTTTTTAATTAGCACAACAATGACAGTAAGATTGGGCTCTGGATCACTTTTGTTTCCTGAAAGAATCCCTTTAAGAAATTCTGTTTTCTCAAAAACCTAAATAATGCCCTATTTTAAGGGTTGTTCTTAACTAAGTGCAGTCTGCAGCTCTGAAAAGTGCTCTATTAATGACTTCTGGACCACTTATCCAACAGCCCTGTCATGCGCTCTCTCTGATGGTACAGACATGCCCTCTCCCATTAGTGGCTTCAGGCCATTCACCACAATAGTTAATGTGCAGACAAACATTAAAATGTTCATGTAAGAGTAATTTAACATAAAACCTGATTGCTAAAAACACTGGGCCACATCTTACAACTTCACTTAACAAGGGGCTATTTAGACAAAAGCATTACGTGCTGCAACTCTATTCATCATGACAGAGGAATTTTAGGTGGGGAGGTCTGATAATAATAGAGGGCTTTGCATGACCTAATTCTAAAAAACCTGAAAGATCAGAAGGTGTCTGCACAAGATGTTCCTGCATGGCTGATGTTCCAGCCATCAGAACATTTCTGTTTTGTTGGAAGCGTCACCAGGGCCCTCTTCTCTCTGACTCAACCCTCCTGCAGGCTGAGCAGCTACACCAGAATCCACTCAGAGTTGCCTGCAAGCATTGAATTTTGATGTGATTTGGGCACAAAGGTTTAATATTATCTAGGAGTTCATTATAAGTTGTAACAAACTGTAGCTGGCAAGGCTTTCTACAGTCAAAGAAATCTGGGTGACTTTAGACATAATCAACAGAAGCAGAGTTATCTGATTTATGGTGTTTTTAGAATAAGGTTGTCTTATATTCCCTGAACTGAAAATAAATATCTGTTGACCTTTTATTTTATTTCCTTAGAGTTCTGGCTCCTTCATCTAGATTACAAAAGACAGGTATGGGTGGTAGGCCTAAATAGAAAGTTGCTCCTAAGCAGTGCTAGAGAATTATTTTCTATCTCCATCGAAATGGTGGTGAGAACACGTTACTAATTTTTTTCCCAAGGCTTTCAGAAGCTCAGCTGTATTGCAATCATTCAAATTAGCTTATTGATTCTTACCTAATAGTGCCTATTTCGTGTTATTTTGGGTTATCATTTCTTTAGTTTATCTTCTATTTTTTCATCAGTCACTAATTTCAAATCTTCATACACCAGTTATTTGGGAAAAATGAAATGCTCTCTTTTACTGAAACTCCCTAAGCACTTCAATATAAGATAAGAATATACTATTAACATCTGGGCTTCTTCCATTTCGGCTTCACAAGATTTTTCAAAACTTATTTCTCAGTTCAGTAGTAGATATGAATTGGTTGAAGCAAAACTTATTTGACATGTACCACTTGAAAGGCAAATCAAATAAACAACCAAAACTATGCTAGTAATAGTCTTGTTATCCGAACCTCTTTTTCATATGATAGCTTCTATCAAAATGTGTTAAAATCCTAAAGCCACAAATCCCTATAGCACTTACATGCAGAGCCAAAAAAAGTGAGGATCCTGTTCAAGGCTTTGTAATCTTACTCCTGCGCAAATTAAAAGGGCTGCTTTGCATCTGAACTGAGCTTGAATGTGAAGGGAAAATACAGGTAATCCACTACTGAAGTGACAAAAGATAGAACAGCTGCCTCAGGACAGGCCTGAGAAGAGCCAAGAACAAATGCTACCCTATTATTTTCAGAACCATAATTATTTCTGAGAGATGGATGGTGCATACAAAAAAGAAGATGCATCATTTATGATACAATACTTTATGTTACTGGATCATCTTTATGCTGAAACAGAGTTAAGAGCATTAATAGCATCGTAATTTTTTCATTAATACGATACTAATATTGTGCAATTTAACTGTTGCCAATAAAACATTTTCACAGCAAGGCTGTCTGCTAACACTGACAGAACACTTTCCTAGGTCTGAGTGGGTATTTTGTACACTGAAATCAACAAAACAGATTAAGATATCGTGGAAGGTCACTACTGACTGTAATCACAATCCTGAAGTACAAGCCTTGCAATCCCCAAGAGCTAAATATTTCAGCAAATTTAGCAGGTTCATTGTAATTTTTTATTATCACTATTCACTTTCAATTGCCTTGTTATGTGTTTTAAAATAGCACTAGGTTATAATTTTGGGGACAGGTCCCTGCTGCATGAGGAGAAAGAATGAACATAAAAGGATACTGAGCCATTGAGATAACTCCATCTGGTCTTCTTGAACTGATGGCAGTAATTATTAGAAGAAATTGAGGATGATCCCCCTTTATTCTTCCATCCAGGTGTGAGAGATGGAAAGGTTAAATGTTAATGACTCAAAAAATCAGCTGTTTACAAAAGCAGCAGATGCTCTGCTGAGGCCAGGGTTGCAACGGAAGGGAAGCAGGTGAGTTTGTGTGTGCGGTGGTGAAATCTCTGATCCACAATGGACAGAGAGGGAGCGCACCCATCACCAGAGTGTGACCAAGGCAGACCAACTTTTGTGTAGCAACAAGCTTGTATTTACTGGTATAATATATAAACAGATGCAATGCATCTGCAAAGACTTTTGCACAGTTACCATTTTGTAACATTTAATACTGAATTTTAATGCAACAGATATAGCCAGCAAAATTAAATAAAAGCATAAAAGAATGGTTTGCTCAAATTACTCATGAACATTTCCATTTGAGTCTTGTTATACAGGTGCCAAGAAAATATCACAATGTCATTAAGTACTGAAATAACAGTGACATTTTAGGCAAGTCATGAATGATATTTTACAGAGCACTTTGAGCAGGCAGGGAAGCAGCTACTTGTATGTATCATTATCTCCTATTAGTAATGTACCGATTTTGAAAGAGGAATATTCATTGCCACAGCAATAACTTGATGATAGTTTTCAAAAACTTCCCACTAGGAAAGAAGGTGATGGTAGACTGGCCTGATATTACCTATGTACCTTTAAAACCACCTCTCCAGTTAAATTAGTGTAATGCAGCACACAGCGAGTGTAGCTTTTCAGTTTTGGATGTGTCTTGTCAGCGTGACTTTATTTTGCTCTTATCACAGTGGCTCAGGATGAGACAGGAAACGAGGAGGAGGAAATTAAAACAAAGGTGGACAGTTGAAACCTATATAGCAGAGAAATCTGAGAAGAGAGGAAAAGAGAGAGGAGGTTGGGAAGTTGTTTCTCTCAGAGAAAGAAGGAAGGACCTAAACATAAAGGCAGCTGGATAAAAGGAGATGAATGAGGCAGGATGATGAGCAGTGCACACACCTGTGAAAGCAAAGTTGCGATGAGGCAATGAAGAGCACAAGCAGTGGCAGTGCAGATCAGGATTATAAATTGGATAAGAGGCTGAGGGGGAGGTATTTGTACAGAAGTGGTCTTGTTTTCTCATCTTGGCAATCTGTGCACTCTTCCTTGAGGCCAAATTCACACTTATACTTGACATGTGTGAAAGTCTCAGACACATGAAAGATATTGTAAATGGAACCATATTTTCAATGAAAGGCAGTTCCTAACAGCAGAAAGGCAGCAGCCTCTCCGTCAGTAACCAACAGCAGAAGGGCTCTTATACCTCTTCACAAAGAATGCAGCTGATGGTACACCAGCACCTGTGGATGTGGCTTAACTGTCACTTTGCACATTCCTCCAAGACTCTTGACCTAAGTAAATCAGTCTATTTTATTGATATCTGTTAGGATATTTATTAAAAGATAGTCATAGAGCTTTTCCCCTTACCAGGATAATACCATTAAAAAATAGGACTTTTCCTTAAGTCCAAGCTGTGATACAAAGTTGGCAGTTTGACTCCACTCTGAAAATGCTGAGAAGCCCTCATAGTCCAAACAGTGTCACCCAGACATGCCCAGGGAAGTGATATATTTTTAAAAATTAATTCTTTCTGACTTGTCATTTCAAGTTCCCTCTCTTAAAAGTGAAATTAAAAGCTATTTTCTGTTTTGTTTTGGTTTTTTATTTTATTCTGGGGAGGAGAGGGAGGGTTGCTGATTTTGTGGCTACTTTGAATCCTGGAGCCAAAGCTCAGTATCTTTCACTTAAAGTGCTACCAGCTGAATCAGCAATAGTTGAACCAGAGAAACAGAGCATATTTGCTGAATGTAGCTGCTCTTATCCCCCTTCCCTTTAGGTTCACTGCATAAAATGTCTTTTCATTTTTATCTGATGTAATTTCTCTTATACATGTGAAGGGAATGCAAAGTACGATCTAGTTTGGCAACGCTGAAGATACATTAATTAATTATATAGAATATAATGAGTGATATATATGTTGAGATACATATATCTTAGTTTCTTTGTCCAAATTCCTGCTATTTGCCCAGTAGCACCGACATTCTTCTGATACTTTTGTGATGGCTTTCCTGTGAAGTCTATCACATTTTCCATAGTGCTCTTCAATCCAGGATATGCTGAGAATGTACCTTGCCCTGCTCTGTCCCCTCTAAGCCCTCTGGGCACATTCAGCAGCATATTGCAGCATCTGGACCCATGGAGAGTTTTACCCTGATAGCCTTTGCTTTATCCTCTAGAAGGTTGCTATGGGAACACAGCGAGGCACATCTGATAAGCCCTTACAGCATGACCCAATTGTTTTTAGGTCTAATAACTTCAGAAAGGCTTCAAAGGGTTGTTTGGAGATTTGTTTTGTTTGGAAAATAAAAGAAAAACAAACCTATGTATCAAGTACCAGTCGCAGTCCTTTAGAACAAGGTACATAACCTGATAATAACTTATATCTGTCAATATAACCACCTGTGTGAGGGACTTTAGCAAAGGAGAACTTAATAAAATATTTATCCATCAGAAACCTCACTTTATTCAGAAAAATTGTGCTTGGAAAGGGCTCACTTCAAACAGAAAGCTTTGTGGGAATTGACCAACAGCATCACTGTAAATGACCAGTTCAGTCACACCTTAGCACAGACAGGGCTCTAACACTATGAAAAGTAGGCAGCTTTTGTACCCTCAAGAAAATTTCTTTGCATGCGAGATAAAGAGTTTTTCAGGCATTTTGGTTGGGCTTTTTTTAGGGGGAGGGGGTAGAGAAATCTTATGAGGAGCACACCCCATAGCTAGACTTGACAATTTCCTTCTCAGCGAGGCTCTTGGCTGTGTTGACATAGCTGATAAAGCTAGCACACTTAAATCCCCACTTTTTTGCTTATAATGATACAATCTGTCCATGATGCAGAGTCATGCTGATATCTCTAAAGGAAACATTTTTATTTTTCCTGATTTTCTCTACTTTTTAGTAGTATAAAATATATTTTTATATTCAAAAGACACACAGTAACTGAGTTCTCTTAGAGCATATCCCATTCCAACCTGCTCTGAGAACAGAAGCAATATCACTCAGAACATACAGAGTTTCTGTTCAAATAAATAAATAAATTGTATCCAGAAAGTCAAGAAAAATACAATAAACCCAATTTGCTACATGGCAGCAAAGTAAGATTAGTTAATTGAGGATGTAATTTTTAATACTATTACTGTGAGCACAGTTTACATCCTTGTAGTTTTATTGCATCAGTTTAGGGGTTTGTTGTTGTTGTGACTTAAAATTAACCATTCAAATTTGTTCTGGGCTGAAACAAGGCTTACAGAACACCACTTAGTGGCAACTGCATTTCTTTCCCTACGTCAATAGCAAACCATGCTTTTTCTCCAGGGTATTGTGCTGTGTGATTGGAGTATACATAGGAGACAATAGTTGAATTTGAAGTTCATGCTGATAAGAACCAGCCATTCCAGAATTTTAAACATGCCTAAAAACATGGTCTCCAAGTTGGGGCAAATGCTGGGAAAAGTCTGGAGCACATCCCAGTCCTGCTGTTTTCCAGTTATTCCCTATTAGGGAAAAGTTAACAAGGGGTATGTTGCAAAGATGAATTATTAAAAAAACACGGTATTCATGGACAAAAACTCTCTAACTAATTAAAGTTAGAAAGTGGTATGTTTATTACACCGGCGGGCAGCACAGGAGTCGCCTGTGGAAGCTATCTTTTCAGCTTTATACCAGCTAGGCTAGTACCTTAATGCCTTAGAATGCCTCGAGCAGCCTAGAGAGGTAGCACGGGCGATCTAGCACTTAGTAGCTCTAAAATCGGTACCTGAATCAGCTGCAGAGCAAATACCATCAGCAGAAGCAAAGAGGGAGAAATATAGCTCCCTGCTCGCTCAATTCCCTGCAGTTAGAAGCTTTCAAATGAGACAGACAACCAGAGATAGTCACAGGAAGATAGCTGAGCCAAGAGAGGGCGGGGCCTCCCTCGACCATCTCTTTTATTCGGAGAAGGGGAAAGGGGAGGACTGGGGGCGGACCCGCGGTGACCAGCCAATCAGACACTGCTAAAGAGTTCGAGTTACATTTGGTTTTGCCTGCGCTTGGAACAAAGGAGCTCAGAGCACATGGCAGGCGCAAGTGTCTTTGGGAGGGGAAGCTCAGAACAGGCAGCAACAGTCGCCTCCTAAAGACATGCCAGCACCTTACATGGTTATTTTCCCTCTATTTATTTCACAAGGTGTTACATATTAATCATATACATATCTCCAGCACCTCCCATTCCCCACTTCCTATTAAAACGAGGTTATTAGTCCTGTGCACGTGTGCAATTCTTTTCTTGATTTGGGTCAGTGGTCTTGAAAGATGAAGTCAGGGATCTCTTCATCACCATGAACTTTCTACCTTCTATTGTGGGCAAGCCTCAGCAAGCCTTCTGGAGACAGTCCATACCTCCTGCCTGTATTTGATCATGCAATCTAAGTGCTAGCTATAATTCTATCTGCTTCTTTTGTCCTTATGACAGTTCATTTACTATAAGCAAAGTTTTAGACAGGTACATAATAGTGAATAGCGCTACACTTCTTGGCTGTTTCAATCTACAAATTGCTTCTAACTCCTAGCTAAAGGTTAACTCTTCATAATCTAGATTCAAAGGAGCATAAATTAGAAGGGATTAAGATTCCCTTGACTCCTCTGATAAGAGCCAGTGCTGGATCCATGATGTAGGAAGCGTATAGCTATCCAAACATAAGCTTTGTTCCCTCCTGTGTCTGATGATGAACACATCTTGGAGGTAAGGACACCATAGGAAAGTGCTAAATAAACATCAGACGTAACTGTTCAGGTGCCTACTGTCGCACTGCGCTCTATGCAATTGTCACATCATTTCCCTTGCACATCTACTGCTCCACGTAATCAACACCAGGTTGAATTAAAAGCATTTTTCTGAAACTGTACTTTTCAGTCTTTAGGAAATACTCTAGGTTAAATCAGGGTATTTGTCAGAATGCTCCTGAAACTGGTTATAGTCAACTAATTCTCCTTCTTCTACAAAATCATCTGCTCATTTTCAGCAGTTGTAGCCCATCTGGAGGTTTCTCCTTCTCCCGTAAATGTCTGTGAGAGGAAGTTCAAACTCTTGTTGAATCAAGAGCAAAGAAACAAGTAAGCCAAGCCAGTCAAAACTTATTTCCTCCGCTCTTAAAAGAGAAATACATATTTATGCTCTTGCTTTATTTAATAGAGAAATCATTCACAGCAAAGCAAAAAGCCCAGGCTCATTAAGCATGACCAGTTTTCCAGAGTTATCCTTACAACTTTCTCTCTGGAGAAAGGATGGTGCCATCTCTGTGTAGTAAGATATTGCAGTTAAATAGAGATCCTGGTAAGTCAGCTTTTAGCAAGCCTTTTCTGTTAATACATTTGGTCATGGCAGCTTTTGTACTACTAATACAAAAAAGTACCTGAAAAATTATGATGACTTCTTCAACAAAGCTACTTTAAAAAATCCTGGTCAATGGACTTCAGTTCACAGACCTTGTGAATTTGGAGGGATAGTAGACACCACTCAGTGCAAAAGCTTGCACAAAAACCAGAGAGATCGTTAAAAAGGTACCCTAACAATGGTGCCATATAATTTTGTGTCACATGTTCTTTCTCTTACAATCTATATGCAACACATGGAATTCTCACAGATGAGTTTTTGGCAAAAATCTAAGTTGACTACCTGCCAATCAAAGATTTATCCACATAGACAGGGTTTCAGGACTGCAACATGTTTTCTCACACGGTTAAAGAGCTGTTTCAAAGGTAAAGGATGTATTTGCAGTGATAGCAGGATGGAGACATCAGCAAGCGATTGACAAGTCTGAGAAAAAATCTTGAAATTAGCTTGGAAAAAAGAAAGGATGTAGAAGGATGGGATCAGTCATTGATGTGAGAGATCAGGCAGCTGACAGAGGCAGGAGTGGAGTGAAACTACGTGTTCAGCTGACTGCTTCTATGTGCACCTGTGGCAATCCCACTATCCTGTGCCTGTGTCCTTCTTGGGTGATTTAAGAGCCTCTGAGAGGCTTTTCTTCGGGGGGTAAAAGATATCCCTGTCGCTGTTATACCAAGAACGGCAAAAGACAACACAAGTCCAATTTCAGGAATAAAATGGCGTGCTTTAATTAATTATAAATCAGTTAATATAGCTTTGTTTGCAAGAGTGGCATAATGCTATTGGTCGCTTGACCATCCACCTCTCAGAGTGATTGGCGGAATGCTATGACACCCATTTCAAAGTATTTTCTTTAGTGTACCATAACACGACTGTGCATAACAAGTTCACACCTGTGAGATAAAGTCTTAGTTCACAAAAACCTCAAACTGTTTCTCAGCTAGCTTGCATGACAAAGGAAAACATCTCAGGATGCTGCAGAAGCTGGAAAATTCCTCTGCTTCTAACTTTTTAGTATCCACATATCCCAAGGAATTAAAACTAAAAAATCTGTACTTTTTTTTTCTGGGGATCCTTAAACCAGATTTCTTTACTTGTACCTGCTGTGAAAGCTGTCACTTGTTTCAGACTCAGTATCTGATGCTTGTCCAGATTTCTCTCTGCCTTCAAATTTTCTTTTCACAAAATAATTTCTGTGGATTCTAATAGTCCTTTGCAAGAGTATATAAAGTATATACAAACCACACAGATTTGGTGTGCACTGTACTTAGCTGTGGGACTGATGTCTACTCAGTCTCAAAATCTCTTGCTGGGTTATTTTAGCTTTGCATTGGTTGGGCTCTGAACACCTTAGTAGTCAAATAATGGGTCAGAAATTATTTTGGCAGATGCCAATTTGCTGATAATGTTACCACAATGAAGATTTAAGATTTTCCAAGACTAAGCAGTCTGCCTGTGTGCCTTCTAAAGGCTACAGCAGAATTTGGATTGTTCACTGTGAGCTGTGGGACCTGTAGTAAAATAAGACCCTGAACTCATTTTCCAGGTTTATGCCAAGCACACAGATCTCTAGAATTTTGAGGATGTTCGTCACAGAACCAACCTAATGATAAGAGCTAGCAGACATTACAACAGGGTAAGATAGTGCTTTTGTATTGATCTGTGGCAGTGGAGAAATGGAAGGAGGGACTGCACTTTTATGCATGTACCAGAGTCTAGAGATTTGGAGGTCTTGAAAGCCCAGTACAGGGATTTGTAGGAATGAAAAAGTCAGAGGTGTTGATGTGGGAAAAGATTTGATCACAGTAAAATCTAGACAGTGACAGGCGTGATAATATGGAGACTGACAGGTTAGCTCACAAGAGAGGAAATGTGGGAAGTGAAAGAAAAGTACAAATTCTGAATGAACCTTAAGAGGAAAGGAGAGCAGCAGCTTTAATGTTGTATATGCAGGTATTGCATCTGATCTGTGAAAACTAAAGATGCAATTCTTAGAATTTCAGGATCTATATTATCTATATACTCCTATACTCATAAGCTATGTTGATAATACCTTAGGGCCAGATGGAAACATTCAGAAAATATTTTTGTTGGATGCTACTAGTTGAAACTAACTGAATAGAAAGATCACTATTTGCCCTAAATGAAAAAAAATTGTCCAAATACATGGACATTCATTCCCTTGCTACTCACCAGCAAAATAAAAGAGAAAGAAAAAGAGAGAGAGAATTTAATCAGAGAAAGTCTGTATCCCTTCATTTTAATTCAAAATTTGTTTTCCTGGTGAAATTCTCATATAGTGGGATTTCTCTCCAGTGAGAATAAACTTGATGACTGTGGTTGAACTGGAATGACAAAAGTCAGAGGGTCCACAAAAACTTAGCAATTTTTAGTAGTAGATTATACACATGGCATAGAAATTGTATGTTAGTCCCTTATAGCCACCCACAGTGGTGGATTTTGAGTAAGGGGTAGGGTGAAAGGGAAGAGAGAATGGAGGGAGGGAGGGAGGCAGTAAGTCAGGCAGGAAGGCAGGAAGGAAGGAAGGAAGGCCACCAGTCCTGGCTCCAGCATATATCCAGCTGAAGAGGTGTCCAGAGTCCTGTGGGGACCACCAAGGCTCTGTGGGGGTACCTTGTTATAGATTAGTTTTCCCTACCCTGGAGCTAAATTTCTCTCTTTCTATACAAACTAGCTATCGTGTGCAGTTTATTCTTCTAAACCTTTCTGGAAATGGGTCAGAGGTCTTCAGGGGTCTTTGCTGGTCTTGACTCCCCCCCCGCCCCACTGTGGTGGCCTTCAGTTGTCGGTCCATGCCCACCTCTCTGAGCTGCATCCTTCCTGTGCTTATCTCCAGGAACCAGAACAAGGACTTTTGTCCCAGGAGAGCACTGCCTTACCTCCATATGGCCCTCTCCTCCAGGCACATCCTGTCCTTTTCCAGAGCATGTTCTTACAAGTAAGTCTTGGTTGGCTCCTGAGCTGTCAGTGCTTGGGACAGACATTTTAGCCCCTTATCTTCTGGGCTTCTACATAAATCAATGTCTTTAAAGACAGTATTGCTAAAACCACTTGTGCCTATTACGGTGTTCATTTCTCACTCATTTGGTGGTTACTCCTGCTAAAAAATTAATTATTTCCTTTTACAAGATGATGTATTTATAATGTTCTGTATCCATGCATCTGAATGTCTTGATGCTCAAATTGCTTCTTGGACAAATTGACCTGCAGGAGGGAAGCAGGGTAAACACTGTGATTCAGATCATGTGTTCTAGCAAGAGATAACCTGCCTGAGATCAACAGGGTAGCACATAGTGTAATCAGACTATACTCCCACTATTGGATTGCTTCCTGAATTTTCACCATGTTTCATACAAAATGTATAACATCTTCTCAGAAAACACTTCCACAGAAGCATCAGAATTCATCATTATTACATTTTTTCTTTGTAAGTGAGGGTAAGCTGACATTTCCTGGACTTCGTAAGTCTGTAACTCAGGTTATCTCTGTCTAATATCTTTTCACCAATTTAACTTATTATTCTCTTTCATTTACAGGAAGTCCACAAGCAAAGGATATTTAAAAATATTGATTGTTGTCACACCAACTCAGCTATAGAAGAGCTCTCGTGGTACTTCAGCATCTACAGAAGAAAAGCAGGAACTGGGTGTGCTCCTAAAAGCAGGGGAACCTTTGCAGGCTTTCCAGCTGCTTTGCTCCCTATAGGATGAGGTACAGTCATTCCCTAAATTTAGCCTAATTTCATTATTGTCTGGTATAGTGGGAGGGCTTTCAACAGATACCAAAATACTCTCAGAATGTTGCTGCTTGTTACTCTTCCTCTGACAATACTTATCAAATTTATTGTATCAGACCATTTCATATATTCAGAAGCAAAACACACGCAGTGTCATGACATAAAATTGTATCATTTTCAAGTTATTATGTCCATCTGATACAACTCATGATAAATTGAAAATATGATGACAAAGAGCAGTAAATTCTGTAAATTTCTGTTTAAAATTTTTGCTCATTATCTTCCAAGGTTTTTATTTCATTTTGCAACTAAACCTTGTTTTTTCTCCTGCCAAAGCCAACAGTTATAACTTTTAAGTGTCAAATGTATTCTGTATACTGTAAAACAGATTTTATGTCTTGAAAGTAAGGGATAATGATAATATACATAAAATCCATGATCAATAACTTCTTTTAGATGTATTCCTTAAAAAATAGGTTTTTCAAAGAATTGTATGAGCTCAGTCAGTTCACCAGAACCTTTTTGCTAAACACTGTCCATGATGCTTTCATTGTAAATGACATTTGATTGGGATAGAGAGATATATAATGGGATACCTGTATTCTATTAAGTATTCAAGTGAATATTCAGAGAGGAATGAAGAACTTACTTCCTTCATGCTGCTAGGTGATCACTAGCCACCTTTTTTATGGTATATTCTTATTTATTAGATACTACTCTATATGTCTGTGGAACAATAACAGACTTTCTGGAAAAGTAAAAAAAAATCATTAAATTAATTTGGAGTGACAATACAAAACACCCCAAAGATTTCAACCTCACTTCATAAAAAGTCTAAATCTCTATGTGTGTATGTATTTGTACTCTTTCTCCCTATTTTGTGTTTATGTTCAGATCCCAAGATGTCAAATTGTTATTTCCCTTGAGTAATAAAACCACAGCTTGAGTTATAATACTTGCAATCAAAGCACTTAAAATTGATTAATTCTGCCTTCATTTTGCATTATTTTCTGTGGTTAAAAATACGTAGATTAGAAAAAACAGTAATATACACATCAATCTAAATATTTAAATATTTTTCCATGCTCTTAGAAATGCACTGTGGCTATACAACATGAGAACAATACAACTGGCAGGTGACTTTCAATACAGTACTCTCTAAACTACTAGAGCAGGAAAACAGAGTGAGGAAATTCTGCCTAGAATTGCGTGTGTAACACCATCAGTCTCTTTTGAGGACCAGATTCAGTACAAATAAAATCCTGTAATTATTTTCCTGCAGAATGATGTCAAGTACTTTACAGAAGGCATCAAGAAGGCATCAATGCTGCTGGTAATAACATGCACGTAGTAAACACCATGGCAAGGAACATTTTTCAGGGACAAACTCGTACCTCTGCACAGTCAAGTGTAATGGCTTCCTGGAGTGCTGAAATTAAGGGAGTATATGGGCTGCTTCCTGCACTGAGTCAGCCTGATGAATTGGCAAGCTGGTTCTCCTTCCATTTTCTTTGGAAAAATGACATATTTACTTTATTCTTTAGGAAACTAGGTCTGGTAACTCCCAGGACCCTTAGAATTATCTCAGTAATGTTTCATTATATGAACAGGCACTAAACTTCCCCCCCAGTAACAGGAAAGGGCTTCTGCTACTTTCCACTGAGGAAAATCATCTTTTCCCATTTGCACTGTAGCAGTAAAGCTATGAGGCAGAAAAAAGTAAATTACATGGTTACCGCTGTCAGAGCTGAAAGGGATGAGAAAGAACCATAAATTCTCAGGAATGAATTTCCTTTGTCTCCCCGGCCTTTCCTAAACCCTAGTCTTGGTTTCTGAGGTAGGAGTGACTCAAGTAGCACTGATGGTGCTGAGGGAGGAAGTAACAGCTTTCAGACGCCATCTTAAGAAATCAATTCTTCACATTCTTCACTTGCTTCATCCTTCTGCCTGTCCACCTTAAGCCGATCAGCCAACTGTATGACCCATATTTATTCTGCCTTTTTTGAATAAGAACTCCACATCAGAGGTTCGTGATTCTCTTCCCAGACGTGTTTACTCTTGCCTATCCACCCAAATGTTGCAAGGCATTTGGCTTTGTCTGCCAAATAAGCCAATATTCCTTTGAATATGATTATACAGACACACCAAAAAATCCTTGTTTCCTTTGTCTTACTCTTTCAGGAAACTGACAGGCTACAACTTAAAAATATGTGTTTCCTTGAATGGTTTCAAAACTTGTCAACATTTTTCAGCAATGGAGTATTTACCACTATCTGGTTTTCATGGTTTAATTCTTACTAATTTATGGGCAGTCACACTCTTTGTTTTTCTGATACTCAAGGCACGGTTCACTTGCTGGTACAGGACTTGCCTTTGGGTGGCTGCAAGCAGTTCAGATTTCTCTTAATTCAGAGTTTTCATTTGTCGTGTTTCAAATTGCATTTTGAACTATTTTATTGACTGAAGTACAATTCCTTCAAAGTGTTTTCTTCTAATTAATATAAATGGGAAGTAAGTAATTCAATAATTAATTCAGTATTTTAGGATTTCCTTGTTTTCACTTGTGGCTGCGAACTGAGTACTCATGCTAAGAGAATTTAAAAAACAAAACAAAACAAACAAACAAAAACCAAAAAGCCAAACCAAAAAAACCCAACCAAAATTCCTGTTCAGATTTTACTTTTTAATCTAACTGGAAATAAAACTATTACAAAGTCTCTGCTCATTAATAGAAATAGTCCATTTTTGTCATTATTGCTTGGTTTTTTTCGTTTTTAAGTAAGATTAACTCAATTAACTGACTCCGTTGGTTTGTATCTTTCCTTACAGGCAGCCTAAACTCATCCAAGGGTAATTTAATGATTGAAATGGAGTTATGACAGAGATTAACACAGTTCAGTACTTCTCACATGAGATTATCTTTCTAGTGATGACAGATTTTCAATAAGCTCTTGAATATCAGATTTTCTTGCCTTGAAAAACATCCTCAACTTGCCTTCAGATGCTACACAGACTGTTTTTATTTCTTAGGCAGTGGGAGCAAACCGGATTTTTTGATGAAAATCATCAGCTTCATTGAAGAGTAATCCTGCTGCCTCACTCCTAAATGTATTCTTTCAGGCACTAAAAGATGTTGGAATAGTGACTTCTTACGGTGTGCTAATTTGGTTTTGTAACCTTCATCATGTCAAATCTGTCTTTCCTACCTACTCTTGTCAGCCACGCACACACAGTAATTCCTGCAATGTTTTGAGGTCCAGATTTCCGTAAGTGCACCTGATATTTAAGCATGACAATCATTTAATAGGTGTGTCTTAAAGTCACTAAATATGTTTCATTCAGTGGTATTGAGGGTCCCAACAGTCTGAGATGAATTTACAAATCCAAAAGGATACACAGCTTTTGAACCATAAGGCTTTGGGTGGTTGATCAATGATCAATGTGATGGCTACAAATTACTTCATCCATCCTTTAGTCTGACAATAATTCTTGGAATTTTTGCATTCAATTTCTCCACAAAAGTATATGTATGTGCATATATATGCATATAGGTACGTGTATTTACTTTGTACATACACATATATACAAATAGAGGTGTACATATATATAGAAAAGTATTGTGTTAAATGAAGACATAAGCATGAGTTGGAGTCTAGTTAAGAAGCAAAATTCACTTCTAGTAGTAGTCACCTCTAGTAAGGAATAGCTAATGACCACCTTGGTAGTCAGAATCAAGTGGATGTCTTCTAATGTCTAACACATATATGATGTGTTTCATAACCATTTTCAAGAAGAAAGAAAAATATTTATTTAACATGAGAAATACATGAGAAATGTTGAAATAGGTGAAATACCTCAAAGAGGTATGAATATGTGGGTGGCTGTGCCAAAAAAAATCTGCTCCTAACTCTGGATTCATATTCCCTCAACAAAAAATAAAAATTATAAACTGGATAGACTGTTGGATTTGTTGGCATCTCAAATCTCATATTTATTAATGCTTCCATCTATGACAGCGATTTTAAAATTTAAACAGAAATGTAAGCAGAATGGATTTTGAAACTTGGCCAAAAGTTCTTTCTTATATGACAAAGCTGAGAAGCTTTCCTTTTGACTTTCCTGAGGAATATGTAGATCTCATAATCTTAAGCTATGTGTATACACGGAGTGGAAAGCTGGGGAATTGTCTCATTAGAATATTTTGAAACTCCAAATTTTTTTAAATTTAAATTTATTTTAGAGTATAAGCATCTTGGATATTTATCTCATATTCAACAAGGGATACTAAATGCAAGCATTATATTTAAATAGGCTTACTTTCAAGATTAAAGAGATTTTCTTCTATATCTGTTTTTCCCTGTAGTGTTTTCTATTATATGGAAAGTCTTAATGAGTGAGTTGAAATGGCAAGATATCACTGGGAAAGGAGATTCACAAATTCTCACAAACTTCTCCGCCAATACTCTAATCTTCTCAGAATGCACTTTTCCTAATCTTCTTTCAGAAGTCCATGCCAGAAAATTAAAAATTATTTTTAAAGTTTAAAAGTAATTTAAAAAATACACCATATGATTGAGATGTGTTTAATTCCTTAGAAAATGAAAAATGTTCTGTGGTATATTATTCTGTCCAGACAAAGTGGTTTTACATGAAATAGTATTTAGTAAGAGCATAATTACATAATAATGGCATAATTATATGTACCAGTAAATAGCTATTAATTACAGAGCAATTATTATTTTCAGAGAAGTTGTTAGGCAACCTTAGGTAACAGCAATAAGTAATTCTGTTCATTTTATCAGTAGAAGTCAAGCAATTCTACTGCAAGGGACACTTAACATCATGTATATACAGTGTTTTAGAGAAGTGAAATATGAACAAAGGGTACAGCAACTCTGCTGTAGAAAACTCTTCACTAACTGATGATTTATTGGATTCAAAGTGAGAATATATCTCTAAAAATAAGGTCAGCTATGAACACAAATGATGGTATGCTTGTACCTGGACCTCAGTTACTTGCATAGTGTGATAAAACTACAATGGTAATTATATTCTACGAATTGTTCCTACACAAATAAAAGCTGTGAGAAAGCAACTTTAAAACTGTCTTCAACTTATCCTGTGCTCTTCCCCAGCTGCTCAGTGACATCTCAGAGGTACACTGGCTCTTTTTGTGAAGAAACCTCAAATGCAGAGAAAAGGCTGGTAAGTTGTATTCTGCGGTTTGATAGCTGCTTACCTACACCAGCCACTCTCACAGTCCGCTGAAAGTATCCCATCAAACCAATGCTTTTGCAGCTTCGCCTGAAACTAAAATCAAGCAAACCCTGCTTTGCCATCCCCTATCTATAAGACACGTTATTTGTATAAATACTCTACAGCTCTGTATGCTGGTGGTCCAGGTGTGTCTTTGCAAAGGAAATCTTAAAGGGTATTTAAAGGGTAGTTCAGGGAGAATTTTGTGGTAAGGCGTGGTTTTCTCATCAGGGATGGCTGGATGGTGGTTTCTGCGGGAAAAAGTTCAACTTACAGTCAAAAAACTTAATGGTGGCCTCCTAGAACTGTAAAATTCTTGGCTAATGTGAAATTTGCAAAGATTGCAATGTAAAAATTACAATGATGTTTACAGAGGCTCTTACCCATTTTCTGATGATCCATGATAGTTTCTTGTCAGAATTAGTAGTCTGTCTTCAACCTTTGATATTATTGTGTCAAGGCTCATCATCTACAGCCTCAGTCAGGGAAATTAGGGGTAAAAAGGCAAGGATTTTTCTCAGGGGTCACACCACCTACTGGTGGAGTGAAAGATCCACCCAATGCTGTTTTACAGCTGCCAGCATCTCAGGATCCATCGGAGGGACTTTCTATGTCTGCTCAACAACCAGCAATTGCAGGAAGAGAAGTCTGCTGGGAACCTGGGAGTCATGGTTTAGTGGTCAGGATGATACAAGCTCTGCTTGAGAGGGCAAGGGTAGAGGTGAAAAGTCCTAGATTCCGTAGGGTTTTCCTAGGAAACCCTCTTTCCCTCCTCCTGCTCTGTCCTTGTCCTGGAGAGATGTGGGAATCTCATCCTGTTGTAAACGTGGTCAGATGTGCTATGTAGGTATGTCAGGCTAGAAACTCAGCAGGACAGCAAAGCACATCCTGGTCTGGACCAGTGCAGCCTGAGCACAGCACGTGTGTGCTCCTCTCCGTGCAGCCTCTCTGTCTCTTGAAATTACACTTGGCAGATTATGTGACACAAGACACCTTTCCCAGCCAGAGCCATGAAGACCAGCTCTTGAGGGACTCTGATAGAATAAGAGCCATGTTTGAGAACAAATGGAAGAGGGACTGACCTAGGTCTGACATCAGAATTTGGCTAGTAAAGTACAGCTAGGAATGAGAATTTTTTTCTTTGGGGGTTTGGGTTGGGTTTTTTTGGTGTTACAGGACTGCACTAGGGATCAAGGAAATTCATGGTCTAGTTGGCCTAATCACCTCCTGGGGGAAGTATCTAGAGCCTTGACATCTCAGTATTTGTAGTCATCACCTCTGAATGTGGATCACAGCTAAAGCTGAGAAATTGAGACAAATTTGTTGAGCAGCCTGCTTGCTTAAAGAAGAGTTTGGCCAAAAGAAAATACTAGTAAGTTGTGGGACTAGGATCCCAGGCTGGATGTATGGGACAGTTGGGATGGTGGTCAGCCCAAACTATCCCAGACACTAGGTGCTGCTTCCTGGAGACAAGGGTGTGTCTCTGGCTGGGGCATCCAGAAAATGCCTCCATACGCTGGGGGTGTAACTACAGAGTCATTCAGGAATATCAGGTTTCCTACAGTAGAGTCTCAGGTGATGGATATATAAAAATAAATAAATAAATACTTGAATAGGGAGGTCCAGCAGCAGGTCAGCTTGAGCTGGATGCCTCTGGAGAGGGACTCAGAACAAAGAAATCCCCAGACTTTTGTACCCTCACAGTCTATGCACCTGTTCTTCAGGTGCTCTTCATGTGCCTTGCATTCACTTTTTGGTCCAATGATGATTTCTGGTCTGGTGTCTTATAAATCCTTATGGGATTCTTTCTCCTGTATCCACTCATGTAGGCTGTCTACTGTTCTTACCTTATTGAGTTGCCACTTCTGCTGGTGGCTGTAGCATCCTTGTCTTCTGGAGTGTACTTCTTGTGCACTAGCTCTGTCAGCAGAGCATGGGAAGCAAAGAATTCCTTGATTTAGAGTAAGGACTACATAGCAACAGCTAAAACATCAGTGTGTTGTCAACATTAGTCTCATACTAAATTCAAAACACAGCACTGTACCAGTGTCTTGGGGTGACTTTATGAAGTGTGTCCCCTATCACCTGCTCTATGCCCAGACACGAATCCGGTGCCTTTCTGTGCCTTTAAAACTGGGTGTGAGAGAAAGAAGAAGAAAGCCAGGTGAACTTTTCAAAGCTGTTTTGTTCAAGGACACAGAGATAGCTGCTGCTGCTGCAGAGCGGAGGCAAGCACCTTCCTGCTTTTCCCTCTCTCTTGGCTCCTTTTCTCAGAAGAGAGAGACGGAAAGTTAAACTCCTTTGCTTCCCATTTGGGTTTCTTCTTCTTCCCTTCTGGACTGTTCAACAATACCAGAACATTGGAAGATCCTACACCGGTTGGCCCGGAGGGGCCCACGCCGAACACCCAGCTTGAAAGAGAGAGACCACACCCACGGAAATGACTCTGAAAATTTACCAGGTTCTCTCCACAGCGAGAGGTTTTATTATTTAGCATTATTCTTTTCCCGTGCTTGTGTGCACTTTACTTGTTAAATAAATAGCTTTTTCTTTTTCACTTTCCTCTGAGGAATTTCTTCCCAGACCTGGTGGGGGAGGGGCAGCTGAAACCTGCCTTCTATCAGAGGAAATTTTCCTCCAATTTGTCTCAAACCAGGACAACCAGCTACTAGGAAAATTACTAAGAAAATGAACTCCATTCCAGAGAAAATCACATCCAGGTGAAAGTTCACAGCTTGCAGCCTAAGGCTTCAACAAACCTGGCTACTTGTGCTAAGCAAGCACAGCCAAGCAAACAGGATACTAAAGCACACAATGTTGTAACTGCAAGTGACTTCTTATTTAAAACTTTATTGGGCTAGAGCACAAATATCTCTCAACAATATCTCTAAAGGCAATTGCTGCTCAGTCAATGCAGGCAATTTTGCATCAGTTTCCTATCAGCTTAATCTTCAGCAACACGACTGCCGTTCACCATACTTAAAATGCAAGTTTACATTGGGGTTTTTTATATATATATAAAATAATATATATAAAACTTGTAACATTTGATCCAAGCATGCTATCTTACCATAAAAGTTGAAGAGTATGAACAATTTGCTAGACTTTCAAGGTCAGAGTTGTAATTACACAGCAATAATTTAATTACTCAAATTTAATCTTTTAGACATGCTTCTTATCATGTTTTAGACTGCGTGACTCATGGACCATAAGCATGCTAGAACACTGAAAAAACTATGCCATACACTGTAAGTGGAAGCAAATTAAATTTTTGGTAATTATTTGAAAGTAAATGACGTGTGGGTGTGCAAAAGTAACTCATTACTCTGATAACCTGTTATCCATTAACTGTATTATATAGGAAATGTTTTACATTCCCTAAGTACAATTATTTCAGGCTATATATTAAAAAATAACCTTTTTATTGTGGTGTATGTTTCATGTAGTTGAGGGGGTTTTTTGCCCCTTAGGTTCTTTTTCTTTTCTACTTTCTAATACCATTGTTACTTCCACTTCTTAAGTATTTTTGCTCTATTTGGTTTCTCTTTAATTTTCTTGTGTAGACTAAAAATCTTCTGTTCTGAGATCATGAAAGATTCAAAACAATGAAAATTATTCAATGAGAGGCTTTCTGGACTTTATATGGAAAGAGTTGAATTCCCATGAAAGAGGGTGCAGTTTTAAGATGAGCTGTTACCAAAATGGTCAAAACCCATCCTTCTGTCACAAGCCCTAATCTTTCTTTTCATCTCTTCCAATCCTTCCTGAGAAGGTTGTAGCTGAAAACCAACTGAGCAGACTGTCTGCACACCCTGCCCAAAACAGAAACATCCTCATCCAGCCAGGCCTCAGCAAGCTGATCTGAAATAGTACTGAAGGACTTCATAGGACAACCGAGAAAGAAAAGGAGTCTGAGCAGACCTCAGCGCTGGCTGAGCTCAGCATGGAACAACAGCCTCACTAAGGTCACAAACATGCAGGCAGATTTTGGATTGCACGGTTCTGTGAGCAACTGTGCTGGTTTTGGCCAGGGTGGAGTTAATTTTTGTCACAGCTGCCGGTATGGGGCTATGTTTTGGATTTGTGCTGGAAGCAGTGTTGGTAGCACAGGGATGTTTTTGTTACTGCCGAGAAGTGCTAGGACAGAGTTGGGGCCTTTCCTGCTCCTCATCCCACCCCACCAACAAGGAGACTGGGGGTGCACAAGAAGTTGGGAGGGGACACAGCTGGGACAACTGACCCCAACTGACCCAAGGGACATTCCATACCATATAGTGCCATGCTCAGCATATAGAGCTGGGGGAAAAAGAAGAAAGAGGGGGATGTTTGGAGTGATGGCATTTGTCTTCTCAAGTTATTGTGACACATGATGGAGCCCTTATTTCCTGGGCATGGCTGAACACCTACCTGACCAAGGGAAGTGATGATTGAATTCCTTGTTTCGCTCTGCATGGGTTTTCATAATTTTAGTCTTCCAATCCTCTCCACCCCAACAGGAGGGCAGCAAGCATGAGGCTGCATGGAGCTGAGTTGCCATCTGGGCTTAAACCACAATGGCAATGAAAGCAGGACTTCTAAACAAGATGTTGAAGAGAAATCAAAACCTGTTTATTCACTAAAATATGTAATTGAAGCCAGACAAAGAAGGTAGGAAAAACTACTTAATGTAATGACAAAAACATTTTGATAGTTATCAAAACTTTTTTTTCAACATAAAATATTTTCAATCAAAACACCCCCTTTTAAAAGAAATTAATTTAGAATTAACATTGTCTGATCTTCTGAATTAACCTTCCCAGAAGCAAATTAAGGTATTTTATTCTGACATTTGTCTTCCTCTGGAATTACCACTGTGTATCAATTTTTAAGACTTTTTTTATAACCCTTTTTTGAGGGACATTTTATAAAAATCAGGCAAATAGTTAGGGAGAAAAGTTGATTTAGTCTTCTTTGAGAACAGTCTAGATTGAATCCACATGTACCTCATGATCTTCCTCAGTGCCCCAGGAGATTTCATATCATTATTCTGTTACTCATTCTGAAGTTAACTTAATAATGCAGCAGAAGGACACTCCAGATATTACAAACCCATAATGTATTATCTCTAATTTATTCAAGTTAATCCACTATGGAGATATTCTGCTGAATCTCTCGGTGACTTTCATCAAGGAGGTCATTGAAGTTTCTAGGTATGCCAGTAAATCATTTGTACATATGACTATTCAGTCCTTCTTATCCCAGACTAATAGGATCCTCACTTCTGTGGATGAGACCATATGGCTAACGTCAGAACTTTCACAAGCTTTCAAATTAAATGCATCTCTCTTCTGGTCCTTTCAGTGCATGTCACTCTTCAAGGAAGTTACTTCTGGTTTCAAAGGAGCTATGTCTTTTCAAGGCCCTCAGGACTGGTTTGGTTTTGATCTATCAATCTTTTCACAAAATAACTTTTGATTACTTTGGCTGTAATTATGAAAAAATATTAATTAGCATAAATTTTAAAGGTTTTGGAATAGTAGATGAAATATAGCAGTACCTAAATTTTGCCTATTGTGCATCTTCCAAGCCACCCTGATCAATCATGTTAGAAGTTTGAGAATGCTTTTAAAAGGGCTAAAATATAATGAGCTTTCATATTACTTAAGAAGGGAATATTGATTTTGTTTCTTGAGATAAGATTTGCTGAATTTACTTTCTTATTAATTACAAAACTTACCTAGAAAATCCCAGTGCTTCAAAAGCAGTGCTTCAAACTTGTGGACAGTGATTTTTTAGACACCATGGCAATTATTATTTGGAATATTTAATATGTTTTACAGCAGAAGCCAGACCAATTAATTTTCCCTTCAGTAGTGATTGTTATCAAGGATTTTAATTTTTCCCCGTACTTTCTTCAGACTATTTCTATGAATCTGCTTGTAGGAATATCCCAAACAAATTTGTCTTGCATTTAATGTACAAACACCCTGCTAATCTTTTTCTTACAGGCAATAGGCAATATTTATTTTCATTACAAGAATTCATCTTGTGCCTAAAAATAATAATTTTTTTAATATTCTATTTATACAGCCATTTTAACCTTCAGTAACTCTTCCTTGAATCCTTCCTAGAGAATGTGGTCTAATGTGACAAAACACAGGGTAACTATCCAACTCCAGTACCCCTTGCTTTTTTAAAATTGTAGCTCAGTGTATATGAAAGAGAGACTATATAGTTGAGGTTATTAAAGAAGTAGCCATGCTTTTAACACAGAGAAAGGTAACCCTGGAAAGTTAGGCATAGATAATAAAGGAGTATATATATCATAGTGATTTGGGGATTTATTCTTTTTCCATTTCCCAGTGAAAACTCCTAAGTAACCTGAAGTTTAACAGGAAATGTAACAATAGTTATATAGTTATATGTGTCAGACTTAGATGGTACAATAATCCTTCATTCTGGTGCTGAAATTTTGTTCCACAACTGAAGTCCGAAGTCAATTAAGGAAGTGTAACATCACAGTGTACATGTGTGCAACAACTCTTCTCTATATGCAGTTTGTAGCACATAGGAGACATGAGGTCAGTGACATTTAGGATAATTTTCTATCTTATTATTGACTTAGAGTAAGAACAGCTACATAAATAATGGCATTAATTTTTTTCTTTTGTTTGAGAAGTATAATGTTTCAGGGGTTTATTGCTTTTCTGGATTGTGATTCATGAAAAAAAATCATTATTAATTTTTATGCCATAGTATTTACTCACTGCAGTGATTATTAAAAAGTAGGTCTAAAGTGATGCCATTATAGTGTTTATATTTGCTGTAAGAGCAAATTATGTCTTTAGATGTATATATATGTATCTTGAATATATCTCATGTGAAGATAGTAATTTAAAGTGAAAATTTCTGCATGAAGTATTTTGGTCTTCCCAAATCAACCTTTTGCATTTTCTTCTCCAAGATGGCATTGAAAGCAAACAGCAAATACCAGCTGTAATGTTCTCTCTGGTTTGGTTAATCCACTCAGCAGGAGCCAGTGCATATTTTGGGTAGCAGAGGGCTTGCCTGCCAACAGACTTCATGTTCTCAAACTTTTGGCACATTCATATTCACTTGCTTATTGAAAAGCAAGAAAAAATCTACCCTTTTTTGGTGGTATTTTTATGCTTTTTCCTTGTGTGGTGTTTTAGAAATTTAGCTGACTTGTCAAGTTTTTCTAATTATTCAGGAAATAACATAAAAACAGTTCTTCAGCTGGTTGCCACATACTTGGGCTAAGTGCTGTTTCGCTAAACGATACCGAAAGAAACATTAGTAATGGTGTTCATTTAAACTATTTTTCAATAATTAAATGTAATTTTGTGTCTGCAAAGTGAAATAGATGGCTTTTCGAATCACAAAGCTAACCTGTTGCATCCCCAACTGTATGAGCACATGCATTGCCATGAGGGAAACCGAGAATTATCAATATGCTATGCTTGTTTTCCTCAGATAAAAACAAAATATTTGAAATATTTATTTGACATTAACATGAGAGATGTTTCCAAAATTTTTCCCCTTCATCAGCTTCTCACTACTCCACATCCTATCATCTTTCTTGGTGCTCAGTGATCAAAGGCTATAGATGCCTATTAGCAATGAATGCTGTAACTCAACTTCATGTCCTTAGTTTTTAAGCTACATTTGCAGTGTCAGCACTGTCAGGATAAACTGTACATCCATTTCCTACAAGAAGAGTTGGAAAACTTTCCCTTAGTTTTCCCTAAAACTTAGACTCACAGAAGCTGATCTCTATACAAAGCTATTGCTCTGGTGGACCGAAGCCACAAGTCATCATTTGGAAGACTGATTTTTGATCATGCTTTATATTCATTAAAATGGATGGGAAATAAAGGGATGTAACAGAACGTAGTTTGTCCTAAGTGGTACAGTGCAGTAACAGCAGCTACTGACAACTTAAATGCAGATGATAGCAAGACTTCAAATTACTTGAAATTTGCCAAGATTACACCTATGACAAATGAGACTATTGAGCAATTACAAAGTCTTTTTATCCAACAATTCGATAATCAATGTCTGTGGTACTTAAAAATTGAAGGTATTAAGCTGTCAAAGGAACTACTTGCTAATAAATAGCCACGGTTGTACAATAGTTTACAACACTTGCTAACATTTTGGCATTTTCATAATAGAAAAATATTCCTTAAGTAAGGATAAAGACTTTCTCAGAAAATTCAGGAGAAAAGCTTTCTTGATGACTCATAAAAAAACTGTGTAGCCTAAGTAAAAATTATTTTATTGTTGCTGGAATTCACCTTTTCATTTCAGGACAAAAGAAGAGCTTTTAGTTTCTCTTAATAGGGTTAAATCCCTCATTTTGTGTCTTGATATTTCATTTTCATTTCTCAATATATAGTAAACATATCCAGTGTAAAAAAATAAATAGATTACCAAACTGGAGTCTATTCAGTTAAGAAATTCTCTTGACTTGTGTAACAGTAGGATGGTTATGCCACATCCCTTTCCAGTTGCAGCAGGGACTAAGATAATATCTATGACAGTAAAATAACAGAATCAGAACACAGGGCAACCTAAGACAAGAGAAACCAAGATGGCAGAAATATATTTTCAGAAAAGGAATCCAGTTCGATAATCTGGCATTATGGTAACATGTAAGAAAACTGCTTGAAAATTGTCAGCAAGGGAAGTCTAGGAGAAGAAGCTGTATAAAGCTCCAGAGTTTGTAATGGTTAGACAAAAATTTAATTACACGCAAATTTGAAATCTACTCAGAACAGAACAAATTTAATACGGGTTGCATAAAATGAAGTTTTACATCTATTACGTTTTAATGGAAACACCATGTGTTCTATTAGTTAATACACTTAGGGTGTCCAAGTGATCCTAGAAGCAATGACAGCAGATGTTATTCTAAAATAAAAACATTGATGCCCACAATGTGTTTTCATGTCATCTTGGAAAGTAGGAGTTAGTTTCTTTTTTGGAGGATATAGCAACTTCGTTCTGGCAGTTTTTCTGTTCTGTTCACTGGTACATGCTTAATCTTCTACAAGGCTCAAATCTTGGCTTTCAAGACTTGACTGATTTGTAGTTTTCCAAGAGGGAAAACAACAGGGAGCTGGAATTTAATGGAGTCATCAAATATTACAATGAGAAGCAGGTAGCCAAGTTGAAAGACCCTGACATTTAACAGCTTGCGTCAGTAGTTAGAGGGATTTGATAAGATCATTTGGTTCTTTCCATCTAAGCTAGCATGATTTTTTTCTTCTTCCTTTTTTCCTTACTTTACACATTTTGTTAGAGCCTTGTAATAATTTAATGTGCCATTATCAGTTATCTGTAAATTGCATTGATGCAGAGGCTTAGGCGGAGTATGCAGAAACTTTATGTGTCTATCCATTAGAATTTTATGGAGTTAGTATGTGTTTTTTATTTACACTGCTCTTGATACATTTTAGGACCAATAGTAAAGTTTCTGTCCATTTAAAACTTTTTTATTTCACAGATTTTGACTAGTTGAGTTACTAAATCAGAATTCTTCCTTCCAAGAGGTCTGATGAACTGTGGGTGATATGCACAGTGTAAATGTTGTTGGCTTGTCCTGGAAAAGGACCACAGAAACAAAAACCTTATGCCTTCTCTTTACTGAAATATGGCCATTCTACTTCTGTGAAAAGGTACGAGTATGATGCTTTAGTTCATGTCAGATTTGCACCTCTCATTGGTTTGATATTTATGAGTTCTAAATGCAGTGCTCTGTACATTTCACAGAAACACAGAATCACAGAATGGGTAATCTCGGAAGGGACCACAGTGGGTCATCTGGCCCAACCTCCCTGCTCCAGCAGGGTCATCCCAAAGCACGTGGCACAGGATTGTGTCCAGACAGTTCTTGAGTATGTCCAGTGAGGGAGACTCCACAACATCTCTGGACAACATGTTTCAGTGCCCGGTCACCCACAGAGTAAAACAGATTTTCATGTTCCAGTGCCATTCCCTGTGCATCTGGTTTTGTCCATTGCATCTTGTCCAGTTGCTTGGCACCACTGAGCAGAGCCTGGCTCCATCCTCCTGACACCTTCCCTTCAGGTACTGGTAGACATTGATGAGTTCCTCTCTCAGCTGTGTTTTCTCAAGGCCGAACAGGCCCAGATCCTTCAGCCTGTCCTTGTACAATTCATTGAGGAGTATTTGTCTTCTGCTCAAAGCTGCAGAAACTTCACTTTGTGTTAAAATATGATGCAATCTCCTCTTCTTGTCTGGGATGACTTTCTTCAGGCCAAATTCCTAGGACTTTCTTTCATTTTGCATTGGACTTTTTCCCTCAGAGAAAGGTTTTCCTTTGCTAAATCTTAGTCCTGAAAACCATTTCCTTGGGCCTTCTTGGTTTTGGCAGAGAAGTTTAATTATTGCTGACTGTAATTGATCTGTCATACATGTTTCATTTTTACCAAACTATGATTCTTCTTTTTTTTTTTTTTTTGCCTGAAATAAATACTGAGAAAACACAGGATGGCATAAATATAGATAATGCCACATATCAAGATTATTATTTCACTGTATCCTAGACTTGTGAATTCCATGATCTTTCATAGAAGTTCATAATCTTTCTGTCTTTCATAAATGCTCCTTCATCTGTACTTAGCTGTAAGTTACTGAGCAGGCAAATTAACTGATAAATTCTGCAGTTATATCTTGATAGACAGATGTGTTTCTGTGAATCCATAAAATAATTCTTTTTCCTGAATGATATTGAAAAGTGTGATGAGAAGGTGTGAAGTTCAAATTTTATTTATGTTCACTGGGAGTTTGTGCTGGTACAGATTAAATCAATTGAATTTTTACCATTAATTTCACTGGGGGAAAAATTTTAACAAAGCCAGAAAAGAAAAAATAGAGAAAGAAGGGGAAAGGTCAATTTAAAAAGTAACGCTAAAGCAGTGAAGTATTAATTCAACTTTTTTTTAGGCTTTGATTGGCAGCAACAGAGATCAGGTTAAAATTTTAAGAATGCCTGTAAAACACTTCCACAGTCATCAACCTGGAGAGCATTATCCAATTCTCCCAATTTGCAGGTATGTTGGTTAGATATGCAAGGGGGAAAAAGATAGTCCAGCACAGTAGATAAGAAGGCAGTGTGATATCTCTGCACCTGTTAATCAGGTCTCAGCTTGGTGGCTCTTGGGAGCAAAAAAAACTTTTGATTTTGGAGAAGTGCAGGTGGCAAACAAACAAAGAGATGTGCAGTTTAGTTCTGGATTAGGTTTTGCTTCAATATTGTATTTCTCTTCAAGTCTGAACTGGTTCAAATCTGAACAAATGGTTTTGTTTAGATTTGTGCTGCTATCATATCCAGGCAGATATTTCAAAATTACATGCACAAGTGCTTGACAAGGATTAGTGATCCTCTTACATTCATTGGAAACAAAAATCTCATAAAAGCAGATTTCTGCTCTTTCAATGTTCACTTTGTCAGGACTAGAAAAGACACACATCTCTCAATATCTTTTTTAAGTCCAACATGCTCTTAAAAAAAAAAAAAAAGGCAGAGAAGTCAGTACTTCTCCTTTAGAGATATCTATCTATCTATCTATCTTTAATTATAAATAAAAATTTGTCCCTAATTTATAAAGATTCTTTCACCTCTATATTAAGTCTTCCCAAATGCGATGTTTTAAATTCCTCATGTTTAGAGCCTATTTCTGTGTTTTATTTTACCATGAAAATTAAAAGAACATATACATGCAATCAGAAGCAAGTAATTAATAGTGTATTATTTTTTAAATGGCAAGTGGCACTATCTCTAGATCTTCTTTCTTTTTTTTATTCCATAATTATGTGCCAAAAGATCTATTAGAAAATAATAACTAATTCCCAAGAAAGATCAGTATCCGGGGTGATCTGCAATACTTTGTAGCTGCCAAAAAAAGGTTTCAAGCAACATTAGTCTTAAAATTGCTAGTAGGGAAACTCAATTTGTTCAATGTATTTTCATCCAAGACCAATTTAAATGCTGCATTCTTAAGTTAAAATTAGTAAAAAGAAACATTCTTGGTTTGACTCAATTCTGTAAAACCAAACAGGACCATCTAAGATCAGAAAATTTCCTAGATGATCTCCAGATAAAAATGCAAAAAGATTGCCAGGGGAGAGTTTAATTACTTCTTGAAGCCCTTCTTTATGTATTGTATGTTGTGCAAAGAGTAGGAGCATAACGTTTTGGGAGTTGATACACACTTATTATTAAAACATTTTGGAGGCAAAGAAGACTCCAAATAAAATTTTTAAAAGCTGTATTCATCCAGCTTTTTTGGATTTTATTTGTAAATGCTCCTGTAGGGTGGTTCATAACAAATTAATGTCCTCTAAATAGCATTGTGGTGATGTAGAACTGCTTATGAATCCAGATGAATGCATAAAGATTGGTGACTTCATGTACTTTGTGTTCTGAAATGTCTGATAAATATAATTTCTGGTAGATATGTTAACATGATTAACAAAATGTTAAATAAAAAAAGGATTTTCAGGAAATGACTCTCGAGCAAAGACCTTGAGGTTTTGAAACTCTGAATAATAGCAACTGATGCAATATTACAAATGTACAAATATTAATTTAGTTTCAAAGTGCACTTTTTTCCTGCCATGAAATTAGAAAGAACTGTTTATTTTTGAAAAGAAACAGGACTATAGATAGCTCTGATGAGCTAATGCTCACTTGAAAAAATGAGGTGATGATTATGAAAGAGAAAAATGGCATTGCAGACTGTAAAAGGAAATGTTAGAGGCAACATCAGGGTGTGAGGCAAGATGGATGCATGAGGTAATAGTGTCAGAAATCCACTAGCTTTTGATTTTCCTTAAGGAAAAAAAAGCCAAAATCCCTCAAATAAACCAACCCTGTGAAATTTCTAGAAAGCCCTTCAACCTGCCCTCCTTCCTCAAAGCCTCAAAACATTAAATGTTGTAGATGAAGCTGCCTGCAACAAAATATGTTTAGGTTGCAAATTATCAACATTGTGATACTTACTTTTTGTGCATTGCAGAGTGTGACTTCACCTGTATCTGCATGGTCCTTTGACAGCTGTTCAAATTTTAGCCTAGACTATTCCATTGCTTTTTTATGTATCATTGACTTATTTTTTACACCATCTGTAGTCTGTCTCATGGAATACATGCTCTGACTGGAAATAGATGAAAAACAGCCCAAATATAAAACAGACGGAATATGTTTTATAAAACTTATCTGCAATGTGTTCTGTTGGTCAATACAGTTCCCACCTGATTTATCTTTTGAAGATCTTGCTCGTGTTTTTTGTGGGAAAAACAGTCAAAAATATGTTCTAGGTGAATGTGTAAACATCCCTATTTTGTTGTGACATAAGCTATGTTCACAGTACCAGGACAGAGATGTTAGTAAGTTATGTTCTTGTTTTTATTTTTTGAAGACAGATCTGGAACTTAGAACCTTGTTGTGTTAGGGTACTTCTGATGCTTCTGAGAAGTGGAAATTTTTGTTCATTCCATTATCCAACCCTATCAAAGTTTAAGAGTGCATAAGGCAATATGCTGCATTTCATTTCTTCTATTTTCTATTTATCTGATGATTGAACTACTTGTAATTCTCTTGGCAACTCATCTTACCACCTGAGGATAGTAACAGGTTCATAGAAAACCACATTTTTATTCTGAACCTTTATTTATTCACTAACATAAATTTGAAGCAGTGTCCATATGTCTTGCCCTCTTCACTGAGAAAATAAGAGTTTCAAATGCAACAACCTGCACAATCAGTATGCATTCACTCTCTGAATCACTTGCTCTAAACTAAAATCAGTTGTAATTGCTTGCCTCTTTCTCATCACCTGCTATGCCAGCATGGAATAACCCAGGGATTTAAGGGGTCAGAGCTATGGCAGACTTGTAGTTTACTGACTTAGCTGCTTCACAGTTAACATTGTGGTTTACTTTCTGATATTTCATATAAAACTCTGTATTTAGTGATTTAATTTTTTTTTTTTAAGTAAGAGTATATGATCTTTATTTATCTTATTCTACCAATGTCATTCTTCTTGTATTTTCAATTAAAGGAAAAATTTGAAAGTCTACTGAAATTCTTAGTTTAGGTTCTGAAAATGAAATGCATTTTTAAGTATCTCTGTAACATTACCCAGGTCTGCCAAGCCTTAACTACTTGAAGAAACCTAAGAATCAAAACCAAGTGTGTTTCTCTTTTCATAAGAAATGTATTTGCCTTCAAATGCACAAATTTTGCTCAGCATAGAAACCTACTTCTTAGTAATACAACGAAGTAAGGCATCAAAGAAATTTAAACAGTAGTACAAATTAAGTAAATGGCTGGTTTAAAGCACTCATATGTACAATATTACTGCTCTTAAAAATAATATAAGAATTGCCTGAGGTTTTTGCTGTAAAAATTAGCACTCATATAGTTTGAAAGTATGAAAACGTATTAAGCTGGTGAAAAAATTTAAATAATAGTTTTCCTCTGTATCATTATGACTCTTAAATCACATAATTGAGTTTGAGGGAATGCATAAAATACAGCTGGAGGAGAGCCATTGGCTTGTTGGAACATACTCATATTTATCCAGTGACTCAGCCTTAGTATATCTGTGTTCACTTCATTATGCAGTATCCATATATTTTAAAAACAATATGAAATCCAGCTAGCTCAGACCAATAATTATAAAATTCATGTTCATGGTTTATGAAAAACAGTATGGTATTTATGTTGATAATGAACTGAGTGAAGGCTATGTGGAATTTAGAAATAAATTTATTATAAGTTACATATTCCATAATAGTGTTCTTAATTAACAGAGCCCATCATTTCCTATGGAGCACACATAGAAGTTCTTTGCAAAAGATTTTCTGTAAGTGGTATCCTAAAAATCACTGAGCCACTGGAACTGGAGTGACAATGATGACAGAGAATGTGACATTTTTATCTGTAGACTCCTGTGTATCTCACACCTTGCTTAACCCTGTTTCTGATCCCTCCTGAGTACACATTTTGGAAGAATCAGAATAAGAAAAAACATACAAGAAAATCCTACTGACAGTGCAATTTTGTTGTATAATAAGATTCACCAAATTATTGAAATTATTTTTAAGAATAAGGAGGAAAAGTGTTTCCTCCTACTGGGAAAGTGTTTCAGGATCTCACTGTGTGGTGATTGGAAAGTACTTTCCAATCTCTAGCCTAAATTCAGTCACAGCCAGTTTCTGCCCATTGCTGCCCATTGCTAGCATCATCTTTTAGTTTAACATCCCTTTTCTATCTTTTTGGAAAATATAATCATCAAAATCTCCAGCAAGATAAAAAAGCAAAACTTTTCTCTGGTTTTGGGAGAGCATCATGAAAGTCATCATCGGTGATCTCTAACTTGTTGTAGTGGTTTGGTTTGAAATATCCATTATTTTACTTATTTTTCTTCTGTGAGATAAGAATTGGGAGGAAGCAAAGCAGGCACAAAACTTGAAAGAATATAAAGAAGATTATTAACAGAACTAAAAGAATGAAAAAAAAAGTCAGACTAAACCTTCAGTACATTTCCCCCCACCTTTGTCCCTTCTCCCACTGACAATGTAAAAAGACAACCCTTGAGATTTTCAGTCAGTTTACCACCTCTATAATAACCTTTCTTCCAGTTCACTTAGGGAGAGGAGTCTCTCTTGCTCATGCTATGGAGACATCTCCACAAGAAACAGTTCTCTTACGGCTTCAATGTCACAGCAAGACAGCTGCCCAGATTGGCTCTCTGCTCGCATGTGAAAGTCCCTTCCCTCGTCTTACAGCTTTTCCCACAACTGCTTTCAAGGGTCCAGTCTTGAGCTACTGGGGTACAATTTTAAGGATGAGCTGTTCAGAAGCAAAGGTTCTCTTCACCCATCTCTGGGAGCATCTTCAGCTCCAGGAACAGAAGTCTTCTCCTTCCCTGGGAGCAAAGGTCCTCATCACTTTCATCTCTCTCTGTTCAAGCTTCTAATCTGATCACAGCTACTTTAAGATTTGCTTATTTCAGCACAGGTACTTTTGCTCATGGTTGTGGTTTGAACGCTCCACCCCTCATGCTTTCATGAAAATCACAACGGGTACTCTGATGTATCATATTTCATCACCATAGCCTTACAACAGAATTTCAGCTTCTAGGTTTTAAGCATCTCCTCTTTCTCCTCTCTTGGGGTTTCAGCTCTTCCTTCTTCACTGAATTTGGTGTCTTTATGGTGTTTTCTTCATGTGCTTTCACATTTCCCTTTCCTCTGACCTGGGAGAGGATTGATGTCTGCAGGCTTCATCTGTTCTGGAGGAATCTTACAGCACTAAGAGAGTTAATCTCACCCGGGCCTTGCAGCTGGAATTCGCCTCTCGCTGTAGGTCACATGATCTTTGATGGGCAGTGGCCTCAGATGAATTTTGGCTGCACTGGGTGAGGGCCGGCCTGCCTGAGCTGCACTGCGGGGCCGCCCACACGGAGCAGGGCTGCGGGTGGAACAGGGCCCCGTGGCTCAGGGGTGGCTGTCTCCTGGCCGGCCTGGCCTGCACTGAGGGGGCTGTGCCGGGTGTCCAGCGAGCAGAAGCAGCTGAGATCCCAGCCAAGCCATGCTGTGGCTGACCTGGCCAGGCTGTGCCGAGCAGGGCCCGGCCTGGTCCCGCTGGGCTGCACCGCGGGCCCCCAGTTACCTGTCCGAAGGCCGGAAGCAAGAGAGCTTTCCTGGGGTTTGTTCGTTCTTAAATGTGGATCACAGAGGCCTGTTCGAGCTTCTTAAGTGACTTAAAAGGTTGCCAATATTAAAACTAGCCAGTTGATTGGTTCTGTGCGGTCTAGAGGAAGCTGTAAGCACCTCTGGAAAAGAACCACTTCTGTGGCTGATGGCGCCCTCCTTAACTAAAAACGCAAACTATGCTAAACCATGACACTTGTAAGAGGAGAAACCTCCTAAAATCCCTGCTATGAAAGTGCAGTTTAGAAAGGAAATGAATATTGGAGTGACTGAACACTAAGGTGCTTTAATATCTCATTTCGTTGGGATAGGAATTCGCTGTATCTGGTTAATCTTCCTTAGGAATAAGCTTCTGTCTCGGTTTTTGAGACAAAACTTCAGGAGAAAACACTCCAGAATGAGTGTTCCTCCCCTTTTCCTCCATCAATGAGACAAATGGGTCCCAAGGAGTGAAAGTGAGAAAAAGAAACTAAATTGTTTATTAACACACAAACAAAACAGGGTAGAACAGGATTTTAAAAACCCTCAAAATGCAACAAATTCTGGGGAGGGAACAGACACCTGGGCTTGGACCAGCCGGGGCCACCCCGCAAGCCCGCTGGGGTCGCCCCCGCAGGCTCCCCAGACCAGCGAGGAGGGAAGGGAGGCAGTGAGGCAAGGGGAAGGAAAGGGAAAAAAGAACAAGAAAAACCCAACAGAACCTTTTCCCAGCTAGCTGGAACACAAAGGAAACCAAAAAGCAGCACAGTGCTCCCAGCGCACTCCCTCCCGCGCCCTGCTCAGACCCCTCAGAGCCCCTGATCTGTTGGGCCCTGGCCGTTAAACTGCCCCGCACTTGGTCCTGTGACCCCCAGGTCCATCAAAAAGGCACAGCGTTCTTAGGCACTGAGCGGACGGTTAAGGAATAAAGCGGCTTCATAACATCACTCCAGGACATTCCACCCCTTATTCCATACCGTCTGCTCAATGCCCAAATTAATACATTTCAACTTTAAACATACATGTTTATACATATATATACAGCTAGGAATTGGATCTCTCAGGCAGGTCCCTTGACTTTGTTCTTTTTGATGGCAAAGCCGGCTTCCAGGAGAATCTGGATGATCTCTCCTTTCCCAAATACCTCCAATGCTGTGTTCCCCCACACAGTGGTGTCATCAATGTACTGCAGATGTTCTGGAGCTTCATCCTTTTCCAGTGCAGTCTAGATCAGTCCATGGCAAATGGTGGAACTGTGCTTCTACCCCTGGGGCAGTCAGTTCCAGGTGTATTGCACACCCCTCCAGGTGAAGGCAAACTGAGGCCTGCACTCTGCTGCCAGACGAATGGAGAAGAATGCATTGGCAATGTCAATAGTGGCGTACCACTTCGCTGCTTTGGACTCCAGCTCGTACTGGAGCTCCAACATGTCCAGCACGGCAGCGCTCAGCGGTGGAGTCACTTCATTCAAGGCACAATAGTCCACAGTCAATCTCCATTCCCCGTCAGACTTGCGCACAGGCCAGATGGGGCTGTTGAAGGGTGAGTGGGTCTTGCTGATCACCCCTTGACTCTCCAGCTCATGGATCATCTTGTGGATGGGGATCACAGCATCTCGATTTGTCCGATACTGCCTGAGGTGCACTGTTGAAGTGGCAATTGGCACTCGCTGCTCTTCTCCCTTCAGAAGCCCAACTGCAGAAGGATTCTCAGTCAGCCCAGGCAAGGTGTTCAATTGCCGAATGCCCTCTGCCTCCACAGCAGCTATTCGGAAGGCCCACCTGAGTCCCTTCGTGTCTTTGAAATACCCACTCTGGTGAAAATCTATGCCCAGAATACATGGGGCCCCTGGGCCAGTCACTATGGGATGTTTCTTCCACTCTTTTCCAGTTAGGCTCACATCATCTTCAAGCAGTGTTAACTGCTGCGATCCCCCTGTTGTTCCAGGAATAGAAACCGGTTCTGCCCCCACGTGTCTTGATGGAATCAAGGTGCACTGTGCACCCATGTCAACCAAGGCTTCATATTTCTGTGGTTCTGATGTGCCAGGCCATTGGACCCACACTGTCCAAAAGACATGATTTTCCCTGGCCTCTACCTGGCTAGAGGCAGGGCCCCTCTAATCCTGGTTATCATTCGAAACTTGAGCTACTTCCTTTCTGGTGGAACTCCCTCTCTGAGCATTACCATCCTTCAATTCATGCACCCGTGCTGCCAGGACAGAAGTTGGTTTTCCATCCCACCTCCTCATGTCTTCCCCACTGTCACACAGGAAGAACCATAGTTCAGCTCTTGGGGTGTACCCTCTCTCCCTAGCTGTGGGACGTCTGCTTCTGGTAACAGGGCCTCTGGTCTGCACTGATGCGATTTGGAGAAGGTCTTCTTTCAGCTCCTTCCTGAGTTTCTGATGAGTCTTGTCTATCCTATCTTCCATCTTCTGTATTGTCTCTGACAGACTCTTTTCCACAGCTGCGATTCTTGCTTGTGTTGGACCATGCACGGTGTCTGCATACACCCAGAGCCTCCTCACCATAGTACTCACTGTCTCATCCCCATCATTCCATGTCATCACTGCTAAAGCAGGGGCATATTCTGGTGGCGTGTGTCGTGCAAGTTTCAGCCACATCACCGGTGTACATTTTACCGTGTCAGGGCTCCTAATTGCTTGGTCACCTGAGAATATGATCTCTATCACAGCCAGTTCTCTCAGGCATTGAATCCCTTGTTCCATGGTTTTCCAGGGGTTTAGCTGCAGCTGGAGATCTTTTCGGCACAGGTATCTTTCCTTCACACTTCTTAAGAGATGTGTCCAGAGACTGAGAGCTTCAGGACCCCTTGTCATCCCTTGGTCAATACTTAAATCACATGACGGTGTCCCAAATGCCTCACTTCAGTGCCATCCAGAATTGTACCATCACCTGCAGCATCCCAGATTTGGACCATCCAACTTAATATAGTTTCATCAGGCCATCGGGTGTAATCTTTCCTCAGGGTACGAAGGCTCTCCATGGACAGGGACTCGGTAATGATTTCGGGTTCCAATTCCTCTGCTGGCTGTGAAGGTCCTGGCTGTCCATCATCATCCACTGGGTGAATGGATTTGGCTTTGTGTTTCTTTCGTTGGACAGGAGCAATTGTTATTGGTTTAGGCTCCCCATCTGCTTTAGCTGCAGCTGGAGTGATTGGGGTGTCTGCTGGCTTATTCTCCTGCTCCTCTGGCTGTATCATCTGCCCTATAGTACCCAGCAGCGTGCGGTAAGCGTTAGCCAGGACCCAGCACATGGCAATGAGCTTTTTCTTTTCATCCGCGTTGTTATTGCAGTTTTTTTTCAGATACTTCCCCACCTCAGCTGGATTCTGAATTCATTCAGGGGGAAAGTTTCAGGCTACTGAGTCAGAAATTGGCTTCAGGGTCTGGCCTATATCCTCCCATACCCCACACCACTTCGGATTTTCCACAACTGGGGCAGGTGTCTGGGCAACCCCTCCGGATATCTCAGCCTTTATTTTAGACAAGCTGGGGACCACATAGAGAAACCCTGCTAGATAACATAATAAGAAGGTGGTATCTTTGACATCCAGGGGAAACTGGATGCTTTCAAAAGGTGACGTGCCAAATCTGAAGGGGAAGAAGAAGGTGAAGGGCTGGGAATTATCATCCCCTGCTTTTCCCCTAACAAACTGGTGTAATTACTAATACATTCCAGAAGAAAACTACCAATGCCAGAATGGAAAAACAACGTAACATACACATTCTCAGTGGTTGCCATTACGTCAGCCAAACTTCGAAAAATCACTAGCACCAGGCATATCAAAATGGCAGTCCTGATTCTTATTCCTGACTTATAAAAGGTGTAAGCCAGGCACCCGACTACCCATAGCTGTGGACATGTACTTATGGTTAAGTTCCACAGAAAAATTATTAAATCAAACAGCATGGTCTTACTGCTGTAGTTCAAAACAAGGTGATTCAAAGCAAAATGTTGGTGGGGTTTTTTTGTTGGGTTTTTTTTTTTCCACTTTCACGTGACCCTTAAGTTGGGTGCCAAATTTATGTCTTGGTTTTTGAGACAAAACTTCAGGAGGAAACACTCTGGAATGAGTGTTCCTCCCCTTTTCCTCCATCAGTGAGACAAATGGGTCACAAGGAGTGAAAGTGGGAAAACTAAACTGTTTATTAACACACAAACAAAACAAGAAAAACCCAACAGAGCCTTTTCCCAGCTAGCTGGAACGCAAAGGAACCCCAAAAAGCAGCACAGCGCTCCCGGCGCACTCCGTCCCGCGCCCTGCCCAGGCCCTGGAGCCCTTGGGCTGAGCCGTTCAGCCGCCCTGCACTTGGGTCCCGCGGCTCTGGCCCCGCCCCCGGGCCCATCCTAAAGGCACAGCGTCCTTGGGCATTGAGCGGACGGGTAAGGAGTAAAGCAGCTTCACAACATCACCCCAGGACAGCTTCTCAATTGCTGTAAAGCTACTGAGTTGTAGGCAGAGCACTTCTGACCAAATATTGTACTGTACCTGAGATCAGTGGTGTGCAAATTTGGAAGCAGGAAAGAAATTTTTTGCTTTTGCTTTACTACCCTAGCAAATTCAAACATTCATATTTTAGTATAAAATTCAGTTAAATATAAGACATTTTAAGTCCTAACAGTGAGGCCCAAAAGCTGATTAGGAGGTTTTCCATCAGGCAGCAAAAAGTACTCATGAGCTTATGGAGAGGCTCCAATAAGCCAGTGCTGATTAGATGACACATGGGTGTGGGAGGAGGCGGGTGTCCTCTGGGAACAGCCACCTCTGGGAGTGCACCTGCATCAGCAGTTCAGTGCACAGGTTTCCTTGAGCTGTGCATTTTCTCATGTCTGTACCTGCTGCTCTGTACAGCACACCTCTTTGCTCCACTCATGCTCAGATAAAGGTTTTCAGGATTCCTCACTAGATCAAAAGCTGGTCAGTATGTTCCCAGAGACTGCCACAGAGAGGTAATGTTTCTAGAAATTTATAAAGAGCGTGGTTCAAACAAACTGGTATTAATAAGGTCCTTCCGTACAAATTCTCCAAACGAGGCAATCAGACTGAAAAATGTCTTAACTAAAACTCATTAGCCTGAGCAGTCTGCACTGCCAAGCAGCTGAGCCGTGTACCCACTGCTCCACAACTGTTTGTAGCTGGCAGGAAGAAAGAGGGCTTTGTCTTTTGTTTCAGTGTTTAACTCATTGTAGCATATTATCTGCAATTTTAGTCTCTGTAGTCTAAATTGGTTTTGCATTGGAGAAGGGAAACAGGGTCACAAAAACATGTGTAGTGATAAACTACTTTTTTCCTAAATTATTAAATATATCCATCATACATATATGTCAAAGCAGAACATTTTAAATTATGAACCTTTTCGTAGTGTCTGAGTTAAATATCCCTTCTCTAAATTTAAGTCCATTGCTTCTTTCCTTTTCCCTTTGGACATGGGGAGTCTTTTAACAAACACGGGGTGTCCTTCGGTTTTTCAGCTCTAAACTAGAATCTCAGTTGTGTTTTGGCCTTCTTTTGTGGAACCTTCTTATGGAGTTGTAATCATTCTTTTTGCTGTCACTTTGAAATCCCTTTGCTACCTGTTACTTGCAAAGCGGTACTTACAGTTGGATATAACACACCATCTTCTTGGTGTGATTTGCTTTAGAGGAGAAGTCTTCTTCTTCTTGGCAGTATGATCTTGGAAGGAGAGGATGATGCTGATGCATGTTCAGCTTGCAAAATTCTAGAATGTCCCACCCCTCTTCCACAAAACAATTGTTCACCAACTGTGTCTTTGTGCAGTTGATTGCTCCTGCTTAAATGCAGAAGTCTGTACATAATAACTCCTCTGGTTCATACATATCCACTTGATCCTGCTCATCAGTGGGATTGCAGCATTTTCCAGTTCTGAGTTTTGCACTCACCTGTATTTCTACATTTTTGATATCTAAAAACTTGCTTGTAAGACACTGTCAGAGAAGACCTGATTAGATTTTAAAGGCCTGCTTCAGAGCCTGGATATGCATATCTGCAGCTTCCAATCCATCCTCGGGCCTTTTGCCCTGTCGCAGGAGGAGATTTGATTGATTCGATGCTATCAGGAGAGTTCTGTGAAGTGCACACATTTTGATATTACTCTTCATTTTTTTCTTCCATGTCTTTACAAGTAGTTCACTGGATTATTTTTGCAGACAGTGCATTTTCTGGTTCTTCTTTATTCCTTTTTCAAGACAGCCATTATTTTATCCTCTGCAACATGCTTCTCAGTTCTCTGAGATCACTTTATCCAATTCTTTAACTGTTTAACAGTATTTTTGTTGCTGCCAGTGCAGGTTCAGGCTAGAACACATTGAATATAATATCTATGTGCCTTGCTGTGCGCAGCAGTGACTAAAATGAATTAGCTTAGCTATGACTTTAGAGAAAAAAAGGGCTCTATCTTCAAGTCAGAGAAGTTTTATGTGATGGGATTATTACATCCTTTTATTAATTCTTATAATAAGTAAATCATAATGTTCTTGTGCATCAACATTTTTAGTTTTTAGAACATGAGACAATTTTCATGAGTTACTGATTTTCTCTGTTGTGACTTCACAGAAATCTGAAGGGAGCTGGTTTTAATTGTTGCATTCTCACAAGCTATAGAAATACCATCCCTTTTAATATGTAAACACAACTGCACTGTAGAAATCAGCAGCTCTCTTAATGACAGCTGGTTTTCAAATATCACTCAGGGACTTGGTGAAACAATAGCAAAGTGATGTGTCACATAGGGGGGCACTTTGTGAAAAGAGCACAGATCTGTAGTGCTTCTTGGTTTTTCCTGGGTTGTCTTCCTGTTTGCGGTTTCGGGCTGGGCACTCAAAATCCTCTCCTGAAGGCAACAGCGACACGAGCCTGATTGTGTAATGTCAGATATACTTCAGGCCTGCACTGTGAACAACACTGTGGGTGGTTACAGCTCCATTAAAAACCCCAGAGAATTGCCATTAAAATAGTTTTTAAGCAAAAATTGCATTATTAAGTTTAGACATGATTAGTTTATGTTGCAAAGCAATAGAAAAGCATATGGCTGGCAACTCCCAGATTTGGTTTGTTTATCCCTGTCTTACATTGAGGCCAACTGCATGAACTGAATAATCCTGTATTAAAAAAAAATTGGTGTGTAGCCCAGGAGGTTCGGGCATTACTTAGTGAACACATGCAAGTCTCCTCTCAGTCTGGTTTGTTAGAATTCTGCTAAAATTCTGTGGCCAATTTGCATTCTGTGTAGAAATACATCAGAAGAGATGAAGGAAGAATATATAACTTCTAAAATGCTTTACAGTCTCTTTACATGAGACTTTCATGGGTCACATTCTAATAGAGACTTTCAAGAAGTTCCACACCAATTCAAAACCTACTGCACTCTGTGGGATATCTGAGGGTAATTTATTTGCCATCATAAACAATCATGATATAAATTTCGGAAATGTTAGTAGAAGCAAGTTACATGATTTTAGGAATCTCTTTCTCAGCATAATAAAATGCAAAACTTCCTATTACAAAGTAATGGTGCTTATACAAAATTGGTTTGCATCATGAGATACAATTATCATAGTTTATATAAAGGCAAATAAAACCAAAATAAAGCGAGAGGGAAAAAATTATGCCCTGGAATAAATGAAACTGCAGTACTTCTCCTGACTTTTTAATATCATGCATAATTTTCATTCTTTAAAAATTGTTTTGGCAGCTCTTTGTGTATCTTAATTACTTATTTTAATCCCAGGGCTAACTATTTTTCCTGCTGTATTATATGAATAACCCCTTTTTAGCACAGAGATAGATTATTTGAAAAAAATGTGTATTCTACCTGTGATATCTTTCTCTATCAACTATTAAAATCTCATCAAAGAAGTTTTCATTTGAAAAGCAATTAACTAAAGAGTATAAGGAAAAATGGCTGTTTTTCCAAAAGTTGAAAAAATTCAGAATGCGCAATTATAAGAAGCTGCAAACAACATAGCAGATTGCAGAAATGTGAAAAGAAGAGGTAGAATTTAAAACTACATGGAAAGGAGGGAGTAGGGATAGCAAAAACAAGAGCTAAATACTACACATTTAAAAATCATCTTACAATTACATCCAAGATCTGTTGCAAGAGAATAAAACTCAGTTTGCAAATACTTTCCCTGGCTAGAGGAAGTTCTTCAGACATGCAAATCTCTCAGATATTTTTTGGTTCTTAAGATGTTTTCCTATAGCCATGAAGATCTTCCATTTGTTAATGTCTTATTTCATATTTCAAATGTTCTCTTACCTTTATTAAAAAATATATTTTAAATAAGCCACCAATATGAACCTTGATATTCTCTATAACCATTTCAGTGTTAGATTGAACCTTGTGTTACTCCAGTGCTTTGCCTTTCTGGAGGAGTGCAGCAGAAGGATAGTGCTTCCTTATCTCATGGTGCCACAGCTGCAGAGAACAAGGATGTACAGTGCAGAAATAACTCACTGGACAGGTCTCTGCAAGGAATGGGCAGAATTATTCATAAATGACGTAGTCAGTGCATTCTTCTGCAGAAAGCATAGATAATAAAGTGAAACGGGAGTCTGAGAGATCACCTACTTTCCCCACCTCATCTAATTAGTCCATCATTTCTCGTAGCATTCTAACCTGCAGGTACAGCCCTTATCCTTTTTTATCATTGCAGCTTTCTACATCAGAGTGTGGTAAGTATGTCCTTCAGGTTCATTTCTGTAGAAATACTGGCTGCCTGATTATTCCCCAATTTATGTCTGTGCTGCTGGTTATTTCTCTTATTTCTGGAAATCATGCCAGTGCATGTTGTGTTCAAATGCTATTCAAGTGGTTCCAACTATAATGGTATCCTCAAAAATACTAATCTGTCACTTTTTTTGTGACACTTGTAGGTTTATAACCAGGTCTTTTATCATCCAGTTTTGCCACAGAGAAACTACTAGGCAAGAAACAATACAGTACAATTGAGAAAGAAAAAACCCAAACCCAAAGCCAACCTTTAATTTTTTTTTTTTAAGGAAGGAAAAGATCTGGTGTTTTTATTCAGGAAAACAAATAACTTTTTTGAAGAACATAATGAAATGTAGACTTGGATAACTCAGTCTGGACCTATATTTATCTGTAGATACACAAACCCTACTAAATCTCATTTCTTTTAGAGCCTGGATACCAGAGTGTCTCAGATAAGCACTACACTTGCAATGAAGAGTTTCTTTAAATCTCTGACATATCCAAACTTCCTTTTCTGAGCCTTTGGAATAAAATAGCAGAATCTTTAGTGTCACTCAGCTTTGCAAGAGCATATTTAACACAGAGGACTCCTCAGTTTTATTCTTCTGTAGGGGTTTCAGACAGTGAAGAGATATCTATTCATGTAATAGTATACTTTATTTTTCTAGTGGTGAAATATACATTTTCTACTTATTCTCTAGCTTAGAAAATGAAATGCCCCTTTTTGTCACAGTGAAATACAGTTTTATATAAAGTTCACTTCTTAGATTTGATATGAGGAAAAGACAGTACAGCTGTCTCTCTGACATCTTCCATTAATTCCATGTCATCTGAATTCACTCAAATATTGTATCCATGTTTTATATCAATAAATTCTAAATCCTCACTTTTTGATTCACCAGCTTTAGAGCTTTGGAAACTCTATTACTCTCCCAGTTAGACACAGGAATATGCTCATACATGTGCGGGGTCACATCCTGTAATAAAAATAAGGAACTTACTTCCTTTATTACAGTCAGCAGTGCATGTTGGGGCCCTCCCTCCCCTGCCATGTAGTCCTGGGAGAGGGGCCCTGGGCGGGAGACATGGGGTTTCCCTGCCCCTGGTCAGCCTCGTTCCCATTGGTTGGTTTGTGTTCCCCTGTGCGGGCAGAAGGACCCTCGGGTCCCGTGATTGCCTCAGTTTCTTGGCAGAGCCCCGGCCATGCGGCTGGAGAAATAAACATCTCTGAAACATCTACCAAGAATCTGTCCATATAGATTTCTTTTCCACAGCCCTCCTGTGTTACAGAATCCGCACTGTAACAAGTGCGTGACTACATAGACCATCAAGCCACACGAAAAGACCACATTTTTACATAGTAATTGGAGTAAGATTTCTGTCTGGAGATCCAATCCAAAGCTTTACAGTGTTTCAGATCTGGCCTAAGAACCCAAAGGAGACTCTCTTCACTTCTCTCTCTCTTTTTTTTTTTTTTAAGAAAACTATATAACCACCTTTTTTTAAGCAACATTTTATGTGAATGAACATTTCTGAACTACGTTCCTTAACAGATTCAATAACAAAACTTTTATTAATTATGAACTTGGCAGCTTTTATAATGCAGATTTTCATAATCTCTGCATTTTATGGCATTGTATCTTTTGAAATCTTTAAAGCATGCTAAAAATCAAGCTTTTATAATAAATATCTTTTATGACACAAGGCAAAAAGCACTCCAGATTTTCAGATCTTAACTATGTAAATTTCTCCTAAAATTCAGAAGATAAGAGGATATTAAAATTAGCATACTCATCAGGTTTCTCCATTTCAAAAACTCTACTCCTGGAGTAAGCCTAGCATTAGACAGAGAACAGGAAATTTATTTTGTGTCTTTGTTCCCAAAAATGTGTCATTATGTTTAGAAACCTGGTCAAAGACACAAATATTGCCAGAGGTAATGAAAGGCAAAAGGTTTTCTGCTGCAGTTTTGTGCGATACAGAGAAGAACCATTGCTTTCGAGGGGATGAGGATCTGGGAGCAAACCGAAATCTATGAAAATGGCAGTGGACCTCAACAGGAAAGAACAATAGGCTTTCAAATTAGAAACATGATGAAAATGCTCTTGTCACTCCTGCTTCATTTCTGGCTATTGCACTGCTTATTTTTTCCGACCACTTTTTGAAGACTGAACATATTACAAAAGGAAGGATGGTATCCCAAAGTGTTTGCAGTAGCAAAGTCAGATAGGCTTAGGATTTTCTAAGATTAATTTTGTCCAGAGAAGCCAGAGCTTCTGGGTGAATAGCACTCCATTGTTGGTGGATTGAAGTTACTAGGCTTTGCAGAAGCATGCCAGCTCCCCAAAGAAAGATGTGTTCAAAGAAAAACAATGTCTTTTTATTTCCACAAAGAACCTGTTGCAACATCTTTGTCTCTACTTCCAGCAAACTTTCCCAGATGAAATTAATTCTAGACAAAAATAAACAAATTTCTCTCACAGCTGCTGATAGTTACATACAATCTTATGTTTGAGTTTTCACAAAATGCTGAAAAATAACACCCGAAATGCGGTTTTAAGAGCCTCACAAAAGGAAGAAGACAGATGTGGATGTATTTTTGATGCAACATTTATACAAGTCATTAAAGTTACACATCTCCTGTCCCACTGGTGTTTGAAGACAGTAATTTCCTGACTGAGGGATGGTCTTTCTTTGGTCCTTGCACATTTCTTAGCATATGGTCAGGCACACATGTTCTCCTCAGTGCATGTAAAATGTCTTAGATGTTGAAACTAAGCTGGGTTTGCTGTCTTCAGGTAACTTCTGGAACAAATGGACAACTCATTTTATCTTTTGACAAGTAAAAGATTAAACATTTCAGTTCCTTTAAGGGAAGAAGCTAAAGTGGCTTTGCACTAAAGAAACCCTTGTGCTACTTATGAGGGACAAATTATTAGATAATTATATACAAGCAAAAATTTGAAGAAAACTTCAGTAATTCTTTGGGTTTCTGATGATGATCATATCCTTTTCTGCCATCTGTGTCATGGTAATATAGTCTGTAATCCTGATAAAATCTGCTGTGTAGAGATGTCATTGTTAAAAATGATGGTAATACCAGAGAAAATGTTTTTCATTTTATGTCAGTATGATCGTGCTCTTGCTGTTGTTGAAACATTATCAGAGAACACTGAGAGTAATGTATCTGAGAGGGATGAGAAACTCCTCCCTCTTTTTTTCTTTTTTTTGGAGCTAAACACACTCTGAAATAAATTTATATTTTTGTGTGCAATGCTAAGTTACTGAATTTACATTAAGTTATTTTGAGAGTCTAAACTCTTAATGGTTACTTTGTAGTGAATAATTATGGGGACCAAAGCACGAAAGATTGACAATCTAAAATTACAAAATCTAGCAGAGAAGATGTATCAGATCTTTGATGGGCTTGTCAGGAATAAAATAACAATGAATGTTCTACTAATATGTAACTGTTAGAATAGCACCAAGAGGATAGTGAGGCAATATAAACATTCAAGGTTAATAATATGGTGCCAAGACAAGTTCTCTCCCTCATTTACATTGTTGATCAAAGAAACTAGACAGAAATAAGCCTTGACTAAGTGAATCTGTGTCCAGGATCAGAGCCTGACATGAATCCTGCTTCAGACTTGCCAGGACACCTCATGACTTCCAGAGGGGAATGCAAGGCAACTCTAGACCACAGAGACCTCTCAGGATTTCTTGTGTCCAGTCTGGTGTCTGTGGGCCCTGAACTGTGCAACCTCAGTCTTTCCAAAGTGAGAGCAAACTGAGTCTTATTTCCTCTTCCTTGAGGCTGTTTTTCCTTGGTATTTGGGATTATTAAAAACATTTCAACTATGTGGGCTCCTTTTGTGGTTTTCATTTTCTTTTATTTTCTTTTGTTTTCTTTTGTTCCTAAGACCAGTACTTTAAAGTGGTTGTTTTAATCTCACTTGTCTGAAACTCATTCTTGAAGGAAATAGAGTATATTTTAGATTAAAGGTTAGATCAGAAAACATACTTTTAGATGAAAATTTCTGTTTCAGTCACAGTACTGATTTCACAGCCGAAATTCCTCTCAGTGCAGCTTACAAGGACAGCTGTCTCCCTCTCATATTAACTTGTGCTTGATTTGACTTGGGTACAAACTTCTTTCCTGGCAGGTCAATAATGAAGACCACATCACTGGAAATGCAGTGGCTGCCCAGCCAAAAGCACATAGCAGAAAGTGTACATGAAATGGACCTGATCATTAGTGTGTGCAAGCAAGGAAACCTGGCACTTAAAGGCTGTAGTAGTTGCTTGTTAAAATTTAAAACAAAGCTGGTGGGACATTTCTGCATTTAAATAAAATTGATTTTAAAGTATTGTACAAATTCCAACAACTGCTTATCAGTTCTGCCCTTAATTGTTCATGTTAATTTTAAATAAATACATCTGCCTTTTGGATAATATACCAACATCTTATAATGTAAAAACATGGCCATGTTTATGCTATAATTAATAGCAGTGGAACAGGCTCAGTTAAACTTACTAAATAGAAAGCAAGAAAACTCTAATACACCTATACTCAACTTTCTCAACTTTAAAGAACATACTTAGAATGCACTAAAAGTTCCTTGAAAATGTGTATTATACTCTTCAGGATGTTACTTATCAATATCTTTCTTTTGCTCTTACTTTTTCACTTCTTTTTTTCCCTTCAGTTCAAAGTATTTCAGAGCATCAAAGGATTGCCTTGGATCTCACTGATAGAAATTTTATAACAGGCTGTGCACTGTATGTGCTGTTGCTAAAGGGCACTTGGAGGTGCTTGGAGGTGCACAGGCTGCAAGGAGAGCAGGGAGGATGCAGTCACATCCACTATGCTCTAGGTGAGAGCTTGATGGGATAAACTGTATCTTCAAAACCGTTTGCAGGCTTTTCTGCAGAGAAAAGCTACAGGAACATTAAAAAGCAGACCCAGGAGCAGAGGATATGTTCTCATATTTGTTCCCTGGCCCTCTCTGGTAACTGGTAACACTCAGTTAAGACCTACCATAACATCAAGGTCAGTGGAAATTTAAAGACTCTAAGACTAAAAAATCCCCTTCAAACTTTATTCAGCGCAATGTCTTGCATGTGTGTGTGTGCATGTGTGCAGTCTGATCTGAAGCCAAAAGAAAAGAATAATATCTTAAAACAGGTTCATAAAACACCTGAAAATGGAATAATTTATTCTCTTGCCTATAAAAGGGAGAGCACTAGAAAAATTAGTGACTGAGCCAACAGGGTGAATTCAAGGCATAACATCTCAGTTCTTTCATTTAGTTAGTTGTGCTTGTCTCAACAAACTGTAACAAACAGTAACAAACTGTAACAAACCAGTGGGACTTGCAGCTACAAGAAGTGAATCCATACTTGCTTTTGAGCAGCCTGTTTTGTGGCAATGTTACAGAAATACCTACCAATGTTTGGTTTTGGTTTTTTTTTTCCTTTTTATTCCACTGCCCCTCAAACACTGGTTTATCACAAAGACAAATTATCTTGTCTCCAATTTTTGTATAGTAGGTAGAGGAAATAACTGAAAATGAACCCCCAGGCTTGTGGACACCAAGAGACCAACGAGTAAACAACAGTGTGAGCAGTGCAAGCCAAAGGTAATGGAGGGGCAGCTCATGCGAAACCCTCATTTCCTCTGTGTGACCAGAATCAGGAGCATTCAGAGCTGGGAGGACAAAAACTTTTTAAAGCTTTACCAGGAATATCCTTAGCTCTTTTTTTTCTCTGGATGTGATAAATGGCCCTGCTATGAAACAGTGGGAAAGAAATAAAAGAAAATAAGGTTTTAAATTTTTTCCTTTCTTTTTTGGGTACTAGAGATGTATTTGTACTATGGCAACAAAGAGCACAGCTCTAGTCAGCATCTGGAAGTTAAAATAAAAACCACCTAGAGGCAACAATATAACTTTTACTACTCTTGGCACTAAATACGTAATTTAATTTTCACTTACTGAGTCCTTTTGTCCTGATTTCTCTTCATCTTCCAGTAGTCAATGCTTTAAAGTGGTGTTTTTCCTGCAGCTTATTGAGTCAGCTTACTTAACTTGTTGCCTTGTAAAAAACTCCATTAATGTTACTTTTCTTGGCTGCATTTGAAATAAAAATAATATCCATAACTACTTTTGCCTCTATTTATTTGTAGACAGTCGGAAAAATATACCAGTTTGTCTATTTTCCTGTATGTCTTTGCTTCAGGTCAACAGGATGTATATAAAAGCATGAAGAATGAAAGGACAATTTTGGGAAATTCAAGCTTCCATAATTTGAGAATCTGGGAATTCCACATTATTTATGATGAGTTTCTTTTTAACTTACAAACTTCTAACTACCTAAGAGAAAAAAAAAATTATTAAATTGATTATTTTCATTTCACCACAAATCTTCTTTTCTGCTACTAATTAAGTTCTGCCTTTCTTCTGTGAGAGCCTGAGGCTTCTTCAATTTAAATTCTCATTTCAGTTCTTACTCCTCTTTCTTGTCCTCCATTAATCAAGATAATTACCATTAATGATAGTGTGTATGTGGGGGGGAAATAGACCTATTTCTTGGATACAATTTTTTTTGGCTGATATTAAATAAAAATCATCAAAACGCTGTTGCTGTTACAGCAGACAGATTTTTAAATTTTTCATTTATATGATAAAACTTATCACATTTCTGCCAAATCTTATATGGAAAAATAGTCCAAAAAGTAGCCAAACTAAAAGGCAGCTGATACCCTTTGAGAAATACATGGTACACACAGAGGCAAGCAAATCTCAGTGGTCACTGTACAGTAATTTGACAAAAATAAACCCTAACAAGTTTACATTTGTTGCTGTTGTTGTCCGAGATAGCTACACGTGACAGTTCTTTGAGGTTGTCTGAATTTCTAGCTGTATTACTGTGTATGCCAAGGAAAATAAATAACAGATCTTCCCTAAGAGGAGACTCCATGCTGACAACAAAATGCTATGGGAAATAAATATGGGAAATAAGCAGTAAACATTTTAAAATCACAGTCACTGCCAAATGAAGTTACCATTCATTTCAGAGGTGCATTTCACTGACTTTTCAAAAAAAAAGGGTTTATATTCAAAAGTGGAAATGATGTCTTTTATTCTGACCATGTAGTTTGAAGATAAACATTTATTTGCTTTCACCAGAGTACCATAAATGTTCAGAAATCAAGACAGAGATATGAGAAGAAATAATATCTTGCATTAGATCAGCATACAGAGATGGAAAAATAGAGCATGCCAAATGTTTTTCAAGCTTACCTCTCAGAAACACTGAGATTTAAAATGTTTTCACTGGGAAAGGGGATCTCCATGTCAGTCAAGGCAAATATTATTTGTTTGGAATCAGGCAGAAAATTAAATGGTAATTATGTAACTTCTACTTACATGCTGAAATCCATCTCTTTTTTTCCCTTATTTTATAGTGATTTCATATTTGAGTGAGACTGACTCTTTCTCCAAGATATGAATCAGACTGGGGCATACATCTCAGGTCTTTTCCTTTTTTTTTTTTCCGTTAAGTGATTAGAATATAACAGGGAATTCTGGATGAGTCTGTAAAGTCAGAAGCACTCTCACATTCATCCGTGTTAAAAGCATAGTATGTGAGAAGTCTTGCATGAATCAACTGACCTTTGAGAGGCAAATCAAGTGTTAGTAATTCTCAGGCAGAGAACAGATAGCAAAAGAAAGGGCATAATGACATTTTTTGGATCCATGGTTTGCCCAAGTCTTGAAGGTGCAGTTCCGATCCTCTTTGTCAGTGCAGAAGAAGTGAGAATTGAAAAGAAAGCAAGCTAAATAACCTGCTTACACTTGTCTGACTGCTGAGACAGCCCACTCAACTTGCCAACCCAGAGGAGAAATAACCCAGCAAAATGGAATGTCATTGAGCTACGTGGGAGGGAAGGAGCAAAAGGCTCATTCTTTTAAAACAATCAGTGATGGTCTATGTTGAATTTAAATAAATTAAACAACCTTCTTAATTTTCATGAAAATATTTAAGACTGACAAAAACATATGAAATTTTAGAATAACACTGCTTACCTTCAGTATTCTTTCCTGCAACATAGATGAGAGTAGGCAGAATCAGATTTTCATATCTCCTAGATCATTTAATGCCACTACAGCAGCATAAAAGAGATTGTAAAGCAGATGTGAATTATATTGGCACACACATTGAGGCAATGTTGGGATAATGCCAAGTGCCTTCAGTGTAAATGAAAGACTGGTTTCAGCAATGGCTAGTAAGTGTATTCAATTATATTAGTCAGCACCATATTAAATGGACGAGGACTCTCAGACATTATGGAAAAAGCCAATGACTAATTAAGGAAGCATGGAAGAAATGGTTTGAACAATTGAATGTTGACTGTGCATATATTTATTCTATTTTTTGTTATGTTTTTAGATAAAATCTTTTTGGTTTCTTCTGGGATACTGAACTAGGTGCAATTTCTGTGTGGCAAAATTTGTTGGAGAAACATTAAGTAGAGCAATATTTTTTACATTTTGGAGAAGGTCATTAACTCATTTTTCCACTTTAGGGAGCTTTTCACAGAATCCTGTCTTGCTCATGTTAGCAAATTCTTATCAAACCACATATTGAGTAGGAATTGCTACAGGTTGTTTTTTCTGAAACTTTGCTTTCTTCTTTGCTATGAAATATTCTGTCACTTAGGAAAAATATTAATTAGACATTTTACTTATGAGTTAAATTTATAAGAGTTAAAACTTTCAAGTATTAATTGCTTGCATAAACAAGTAATCAGAAAATATGCTGTTTGCAGATCAATGTGCTACTTCAAACAGTAATAATCCCTGGGTGGTAGAGACGAACAAATCACAGCAAAATGTATGACAGTAGAAACAATATTTCCTCAGGCATCCAGTGATGCTCTAGGACATTATGTTTTTCAACAAGAAGCCCAGAAGTAACCCTAGAAGGCAAATATGCCACAGACTGCCTGTTTTATATAACTGGGAACTCCAATGTTTGGTCTCCTGGGTTTACAAAAAGAAATACCTTTTTATTTTGGACTTAATCCAGATAACTCCGTATCCCTACATACCCGGTTCTGAATGGCTGCTCCTCTACAAATATATAAATAGAGATAAATATACATATATGCACGTGTGTGTATTGATTTCTTATTTATTTATTTATTTAAATACATATAAATATATATACTGATACATATTACATATTACATACTACATATTATATATTATATATTGTATCTTATATATTATATGTTATATATCATATATCATATAGTATATACTATATAGTATATACTATATGCTATATATTATATATAGAGGGAGAGATAGCTATATAGAGATATATATGTACAAAGATGCTACCACTTCATGAATCATGCCATTATGCTCTAGCCTAAGTTTGACAATTACTAAACTACTGAAAATAATGTTAGTAGAGTGGAAAAAGAACCACAGATAAGACAATGGCCTAGCCTAGGACTCTGACAGTTTGGTCATTAAGCTAAAATAAACAGACACATACAATGGAGGTTGCAGTGACCCAGTCCAAGCCTTTTGCCCAGATTCTCCTCACTAATTTTCGCTGTCTAAAAGTTAGATGCCTGATCTAAGCTGGCTTTCCAAATGTCCTTAGTATTCAGCAGAGATAAAGACGCTTCTGGAGGGTGATTCATCTGTCTTATTTTACAGAGGTGCTTATTGCACACGTTGTTGGTTTAGCTTAGTAACTGAGTTGTTAGGGTTTAAATAAGCAACTTCACAGCGAACATGCCAGGGGGTCATACAAATTGTCAGTGCTGGTCATAGCGAATTCACAACTCTGAAAGCAACTGCCATCAAGTAGGAGAAGTAATTTTTGAACAAACTCTGTCGATTTCTCGTGCGATGACACAAAATGAGGAAGCCTGGTTTCTCGCAGATCTCTGCCTGGCAATGCATGAATACTGGCTGCAGCACTTCTCACATATGTGGCAGGTATAATGCCACATGTACCTTCTGGGACAGGGAATTATGATGGTAGACACCTCTGCAGGTAGGTTTTCTGCTTTACCTTGGCTGCTGCATTTTCATTAATTTGTTGCCAATTTGGGGTTATTTATCCCTGGCAAACTGAGGAAAAACTGAGCTGTGGGTTCAAATATCAGTGGGGGTATGGAAGGAGGAAAGGTACACACAGACACACACAAATGAATGCCTGTCATGATCGCAGAAACCTTTTCATAACAGCTCATGCTTAGAGGAGTGGAGCACCTCTCCTACAATGAAAGGCTGGGAGGATTGGGTTTACTCAGCTTGGAAAAGAGAAGGTTTCAGGATGACCTACTTGCAGCCTTCCAGTACCAGAAGGGATCCTACAAGAAAGATGGAGAAGGACTCTTTAAGAGAGCAGGTAGTTGTTGCAGTGGCTAAGTCCACTTTGCACCCCTCAAGTTGCCTTAAAAGTGGTCTCTCCTTACAACACTGTGCTAGAAAGTTCTCCCTTTGTCTAGATTCTGCTGGTCATTGGCCCTCTCCCCCTCCCATCCCTTTTCCCATTGGCCCCTGTTATGCCAACCTTGCCTCTGCCCCCTAGCCCTCAGACTATTGGGTTTGGATGCTCTGCCCGCCTTTGGGAGTTTACTGTGAGGGTGGTGAGGTGCCAAAACAGGTTGCCCATAGAAGTTGTGGATGCCTGATCCCTGAAGTGTTCAAGGCCAGGTTGGATGGGGCTCTGAGTGACCTGATCTAGTGAAAGGTGTCCCTGTCTATGGCAGGGGGGGTCGGAACTAGATGATCTTTCTTGTTCCTTCCAACTCAGGACATTCTATGCTTCTATGATTCTAAAAAATGCAAGCAATTCTTCTCCAAGAAAAATGAGATGCTCTAAACCCACAATCTTGTCTTTAATCTTCTCTGTCTGCCTGCTAATTAAAAATGCTTGGCTGGCCTACTTGCAACTTCAAGTAAGGCTAATGTTAACTAGAAGCTTTCATAATCTTAACCACAAGACCTCCAACACTATTCAAATGGAAGAATTTGCAGACTGATACCAAAAGCTGTGAGTTATATGAAGAGAATGATGTAAAATACATAAGTGAAGCAAAAAAAAAGTAGGAATGATTAAGGGCAGTCAAAAGAAATTTTCAGTGATTAAAAAAAAAGGACTAGCAGCGCCAGTGTGTGGTTAGGTAGATATTGTGGAGACGGCAGTAATAATTCAGTGCCTATTATGTTCTGAATTTAGGAGAAAACAAACAATTCCTTCCTGAAGAAGGCTGATTAATAAATATGTGCTAATAAAACTGTCACTCAGAACAGGGTGATCAATAAAGACAGAGGCTTCTAAACCAGTAGCTCCAGAGGGTTTCATCCAGCAGCTGTCCAGGAAGCTCCCTGAGCTGTCAGAAGACCAGCGTTGCACCACCAGTCAACAAAATTGGAAAAGATAATGTAAGAGTTGTTTAGTCCATCAACCATGGCATTGATCCTGGACAAAGTGAAAAAATGACTGCTGCAGGTGTTAGGAAAGATGGGGCTGAGAGGACTGAAGGACCAAAGTATCCGAAGGCAAATCTTAGATCTACAGACTCAGTAAAGCTCTTTCTTGGGACCTTTTCCAGTCATAATCTTTTAAAAAAATTGTATCGGTTCATATTCTTTCTAGGATCAACTGAATATTGGAAAGTTGATGTACCTGCCAACCCAGTTTGGGATTCCACAAAGGTCATGTACAGTAAAACATGTGAAATTAGAATACCTGTAAGTGGGGTCAATGGCCACCATTTCTTGGGCAAAATACCAAAGCCAAATAAGGTTGTTACCTAGACAAGATTTGAAAGGTTTAGGAAACCAACAGCTCATCATCAAAATAGCACAAAACAGTTGAGCAAAAATGTAGGAAGAAGTATTACATCAGCTCCAGTTATTCCTGGAAGTTTCATTCACTTTACAGACCATCTGAACTCCTCTTCAATATCAACTTCACAAGCTGACTTTGCCAGCAAAGTAAACATGATGAAAGAACAGCCTCTATGTGCTTTCACAGTTTTAAAGATGTTCTTTTCTCTGCTGCTAGCACAGTTACTTCTTGATGAGATTGCAAGTTTGGTTGATAAAGATAATATTATTAATGTAGCAGACTTGCTCCTGTAAGGCATTTGACTTAGTGTTGCATGACATCTTGATTAATTATCCAGGGTGGTACAGTATCAACATGGCACTAATGAATTTAGGACAGATTAAATTACAAGTCCCAATAGTAATTATAAATAAGAAATTATTACTGAGTGCTTGTGCTTCTTGTGATACCCTGCAGAGATTTTTGGCCTCCAATGCTTAATGATTTTATTTGTGTGTTGAAACAAAATCAAGTATTAGTGATGAAGTTCTCAGTTAAGATGGCAAATTAAGTGTTGAATTACAGGGTGTTTGATTATGATGGGAATATTTATTCACAACAACTCTGTTTCTCCATGTGCTGTGGAATGCAGTCCAGCAACAGCTAAAATCAGATAGAGGAGTGGGTTGCTCTCTGCACATCTATAAGGGATGGTTTGAAATCAGATTTCTGGTATGGTTGAGACAAAACTGTGAGTATTGTGCTTGAAGCTCTGAAGCTCATTTAAATTCTTTTTAAGCACATAAATCCAGCTAAAAAAAAAAAATATTTTCAGCATGGTTAATGACCTGAAATAGCTCACTGCAGGCTGATTAGTGCTGTGGCCAGCATGAAGAGGGCAGGGTGAAAGCATGGCAGAGGAAAGGGGTGCTGGGAAGGGCAGGACCATGGTCACCAAAAATCACAGCCTCTCCTGTGAAACTGTCTTGTAGAGAAAGGTCCTCAAACCTATATCCACAACATGAACTATATAACCTCATAATTCTATTTTAGTTACTTACAGCCTGAGATAATGAAGCTAATGGAGCGTGATTGTGATTCTATTTAGAAGCTAAGAGCACCTGGTTTTTAAAAATTTTTTCATTTTCATGTAATTTCTGCTCTCTTGGTTCCATTGGAGATATTCCCTTTGAAAAGAGATTGTGTGAAATGTGGTTCTAGTTCTGTTCCTTAGTGGACAGAAGGTTAGTGGAAAGCCCATGTGAATATAGCAGTTGGTCTTTTGAGGAGCAATTCTTTTAAAGGAGAATGTCCCAATGACAAAGCATTCCAGAAGATATTGTACCAGACTGGATCGGTGCAGAATAAATCCTTCTGTGTCACTTTCAGTCAGAGAATACACAATTAATTTAGTTCACAGAGACAGTTCAAATTAAACCTTCTCACTGTGATAATTATACCAGTTAGTGAAGCAAAGCTTTAATCTAAGTGTTACTAAGATAGAAGTAGAGAATAAGATAAGAAGCAAGATTGCTATGATCTAACTGGCAAGTATTTATCTGTGTTGAAAAAAGTGTTTGAAAATGCATCTAATGTTAGGTGGCTTCACAAAGAGGTGTGGAAATTCTGCTGACCATGTACAAAATGGCAAAATATTTACACTTTCTGAATGAGAAAGACTGAAGTTAAGTGGCATGTATCTTCTTCAAAGATAAATAACTTTTATTAATAAAGTCAAACTTCTCTCAGCATATAGTGGGAGATGACAATTTTCATTTTGGGGAAGGTTTTTTGTCACTTGTCCTTTGGACTTGCCATGGTAACTCCATGGTGACTGGGGAGATAAGGGAGAATTGATAGAACTAATACTTAATGTGTTCAAAAAGTTAAAAGTTTCATAACACAGCAAATACTTACCTCAGACCAATTTTCACTATCATAGTACCTGAGTTTGAAAGGCTCATTGCCTGGTGTCCTGCACTGGGCTACCACAGGTCAACTATGAGATGGGCTGATCCAAACTTCCAGCTTGATCCTTTTGAAAGAGAGGATCTCTCTCCTCTCCTCTCCTCTCCTCTCCTCTCCTCTCCTCTCCTCTCCTCTCCTCTCCTCTCCTCTCCTCTCCTCTCCTCTCCTCTCCTCTCCTCTCCTCTCCTCTCCTCTCCTCTCCTCTCCTCTCCTCTCCTCTCCTCTCCTCTCCTCTCCTCTCCTCTCCTCTCCTCTCCTCTCCTCTCCTCTCCTCTCCTCTCCTCTCCTCTCCTCTCCTCTCCTCTCCTCTCCCAGGTGTGGGGGTCCCATCCCTCCCCAGAAGATGCTTGATGGGCAGAGAGCAGGTCACACTTGCCATCCTGGTATATGTGTTTATTTTCTGGATTATTTGAACTAAGCACAAAATTCCTGCTTACGTTTTACATTTGAGCTGTAGGGCAAGATAGTAAATGTTCAGCTGTGCTTTACAATGCGTTTTTGTCTGGAGTGAATAATCCTCTGGTGATTATTGAGGTAATTCAAAAGAAAGTAAAAAGACAAAGTAGAAATTCTTATTGTCAGAAGAATGTTTGCAGAAGTCTGTGACTGTAAATCTGTACAAGATAGAGTCTATGATTCTTTGGTACTAAAAATGAAAGCAGAGAACTTAAAGCAGGACCATGCTGGTTGTACAAGCAGTAAGCATGTCCCACTGGGATTGCAAATGCCTGCTACCACCAGCTTGATCTTTTGTGGCGACAAAAAGGGACTAAGGCTTTAGAATTTGATTTCAAACAACAACATTTTGTGGTGACTATTATGTCACTGTAACAGACATAATTATGTAGTATTTCCAATTCCAAATGTATAAATTAATTTATTAATGTAAAAATGAGTGAGAAATTGCTTTAATTTTTATAAATATCATTAATCAACATTATTATAGAAAAAAATCTCAAAGTATGAATTTATTTTTTTGTTGTCATTGGAGCAGTAGAAATTCTTAATGTTAACCTGGTATTTGTTTCATATTAACATAATTATTAATAGGACTTCTTACATCCATGCCTCCTTCTCCTACAATTTTGCTTAAGAAAACAAAATTTCAACTAGGGGAAAGCTGGTTTTTCAAGAACTAGCAATGCATTAGCCCTGAAAGAGGAAATGCTGAACCTGATCTTGCCTTGCCTTCTTCTTTATTTGTGTGTGCTTGCACAGATTATAGCCGCTTGTCTCCAAAGCCATAAAAATGGCTACACAGAAGACAGGACTCTTCTGGCTCTTTAGCCAGGGGTTTCAGAGAGACATAAATTCAGGGATAGTTTCCTTTGATGCTGTTTACCATATTTGTTTCTCGTCTGCCACGTAATTGAAAGAATGGCTGATTCACAAATGTTCCACAAGTAGCTATCAGAATGATGCTATCAATTCTTTGTAGTAAACACACAATTACCTGCTCTTTCCTGTATGTTAACCACACCAATTCTTATGAAGTATCTATGTAAGAGATGTATTTTACTTTTTTGGCTCCAAGGCCATTTCTTTAGTTCTGAAACTCTTCAAATAAAAAATATCACTTACCAAAAATGACATAAAACATACTTCTGTTTTTCCCACTCATCGGTAGTCACAAATCTACTGTCCCACTAGTTCCCATTTCTAGCAATAACAGACCATGCTGGAGAAATCAACATGTGTAATGCATAACTGAAAAATACCATAGCTCTCTGATAACTGCACAGTTATGATGTGCTCGGATGGATCAAGAGGATATTCAGACTTTGCACCCAAGTTGCCTGTATCTAACCAGGTACCTGGTCATTTAAACTGCAGCCAAACACAACTGGAGCTTCTCTTCACTCCTCAGCTACAAAAGCAACCTTCAATGCCACTGAACCAGTAACTGGCCTGGGCTCAAAAAGGTGGTTTCTACAAAAAAAGGGGAGAATGGCAAATTCAAAACTCACTCCTGGACTTTCAGCTAACAAATTATTCAGATTACATGGAGGAGAATAACACTTTGTGCCACTGCAGATGTCTGGTGCTTTCGCACTTCACATTTTAAATAGTGTTCTCTTGGAGCTTGACACATGAACAAAAACTCCATAGCAGGAATCAAACATAAATGGTTAGGGAGCAAATTAAATAGTGCCAGCCTCTAAACATCTTGAAACAAAATTAGTGAGGACTACAGCATGAGGCCAAGAGAAAGGCAAGGGCTGTTATCCCCGCCCAGGCGTTGACTAGCAGGGAAGCAGAAATAAAGGGCTGCACTCAGGCTGCCTCACTAATGAGAGCTGGGGCAACAGGAGAGAATAATACCAGCTGCTAATTTTGTTCACATCTGTTGGCAGAGACAGGCAAAATGACATGGATGGGGCCAGCTCAGTCATTAACATCAATCCTAAGATGTCCCAGTAACGAGAAGAAATACTGGAGAGTGTCGGGGTCCCTTTCCTCCACCATGTAGCCCTGGGAGAGGGGCCCTGGGAGAGAGATGGAGTTTCCCTGCCCCTGGTCAGCCTCGTTCCCCATTGGTTGGTTTGTGTTTCCCTGTGCAGGCAAGGACCCTCGGGTCCCGTGATTGAGCAGTTCCTCAGCAGAGCCCCGGCCATGTGGCTGGAGAAATAAACATCTCTGAAACATCTACCAAGAATCTGTCCATATATATTTCTTTTCCACGGGACTCCTTGTTTGATATATGCGTGTTACAGTATTTGCACTGTAGCAGGAGAGGTCAGCCAGGAGTCCTGTTGCAACACTCATGGCTCACACTACTCCCCTCAAGCAGCCTCCTGCACTTAAACTGCCTCAACCTTCCTTGCTGTCCTCCTGGCCTTTACCCAGGAGCACTGCTCTCATCTTTCAAGTGTTCATCCAGAAGCAACCACCTGCCATATTCACAAGTGCTTTTGTCAAGGACAGACTTTCCCAAGTTCTTTTTGATCTCCCATAAGAGGTAGCATACAGAGGACTCCCTTTCCCAGTTCTTTTTTGTCTCCTTTAAGACACCATCCTGAGGGGTTCAGTGGGTCTGAGCACAGACACGCACAGAGCATTCAGCTCTTGGTCCTCTCGTTCCCAGCAAGTAGGTGGTGACTCTGTCCAGAGACTGTTTCTCAGGTGAAGGGGGTGGGAATAAGCAACACACTTGTCAGGAGCAGCCTGGGGAGAATTTACTGGCCTTACAGCAGCAGTAACGTGTTTGCCCTCCAAAGTCCTGTCAAATGTTGTTCTTATGAAGGACATTTGTTCTGACGTGTGGCACAAGCAGTGCAGCTGAGTAACAGCCCATGGGACAGATTAGTTCTCTATTTTCAGCTCAGTTGTATTCTTCCTCCATATATTATTGTGATATTACTGACCACCGATTCTTGTAACAACTGCCTTTGACCTCCAGTTTCTGTGGTTTTCTGCATATTTTCCAGGATAATTTGCACTGCAAAACCAGAAGCATGTGAGACATGAATTTCAATCCAGAGTCTGTTAAATGCTACTAAATTATTTTAGGGTAAACCTAATGTGATTTCATTGATGTAATCCAGGATGGGAGGAATCTGAGGGATGGAAGAGATGAAAAGACAGTCTTGCATGATGAGAAAGAAAGGAATGAAATTTGATGCATCAAACGGCTGTGAGGAAGGGTAAATCTGTGAAAGTGAAATGTTTTAACTGAACATCAGATTTTCAGTCTCTTTTTACGTAGTTTAAATGTTAGCTGCAGTTTCAAAACATCAGGTACTAAACAAATTTTAAGACCTTTTACTAAGGAAACCATAACTGGTGGTAGGAGGCTTGTTCCCTCCCAGCCAATCTAAAGACAAGATACCACCAAAATGGGGGAAGGAGGTGCTGGTGTTCCCACCCACTTTGGTCTTGTGTTCCCTCACTTGCTCTTATATCAGTTAAAGACCTTGATTTAGCTGTGCAAGGACTGGAAACAAATTTTATACACAAAAGAAGGATTTGTGTTCAGTTAATTAAATGGTCATTTTCATAAGGCTCTGCCATCATATGGGAATATAGAGTCACAGCCAGGGAAAGTGTGAAATTGTTGGTAGCAGCATGGTTTTAGACCAGCTTAGACTGTCTAAAAAATATGCCTTTCATGCTCATACTGAGCATGTAATACACAGAGGACACAGAAAGAAATGTTAGTTTCACAGCAGGGGGTATTTTCATCTGAAAAGAAGTATTACACTGATTTCCAAAGCACGTGAGTAATCTGCTGCTGGGCAATGTCTTCACCAGGTCACTGACCATTAGTGCAGCCTTCTCGTGAGCTGCAATATGGGGCAGTTGGTTTGGTTAGAGAGCCTGGGAGGATCAGCCTCCTATTCCAGAACCTCACTGGGTGAACCAGAGCAAGTGAAACTCGTTGGAAGTGAAAACTGGGGCAGGCAACCAGCAGTCTGTATTTCCATGAGAAAACAGGAACAGATAGCAGTGTAAGACCCAAATCCTTGGCAAACAAATTAATTGAATCTATTTATTTATTCAGAACTTTGTGCAAATAGCTGTTCCTTATTTGTTTTTGTGACTGTCTTCAAAGTGAATGGATCTGGGTCCCTCAGATAATAGATAAATGAGTGCAAATTTGTCATCTCCTCTGTGTATTTTAAAAACCAGTACTATGAATAACAAATTCAACAATTACATATACAGAATCTTATTGTCCCATTTGCATTCACCATAAAATTGCAACAGCAAAAGCAATTTCAGCCATGTGGCAGGTTAACAATTCCTTTTTCCCAGACATGTGTCTCCAAATTTATCAAAAATAAATTACAATCTGGAACAGGAAAAACTGAATATGGGGAAAGCCCCAATCCAAGGGCTTTATTTTTATTAAACCAAATGTATGGCAACAATTAACTCAGTTTGCCTTATGCATCACATTAATTTTATGAATAACCTTTAATTTCATTCTTGTTAGTCACTACTATTCGTTTTGATGTGGTTTTAGCTTGGATGTGCTCTGATTCTGTTTTTCTGTTCATTTCTGTTTTGTTTAGACAGAGATCAAAGACTCTAAAAATTATTTTCCTCCCTGTAACTTTTGTGGGTTTGTTCCTAGTTTGTAGCTTACCTCTGAGAGCTCTTTAACATTTTCTCTATGTTTTATTTGTACAAAAATATTTTCCTAGGGCTAGTAGTACCTCAGATAAACTTTTATTGAATTTTGTGCTCCTTTTTTCAATCACTAGCACAAAAAAAGGGGTAACTGGAGCAAAGCAGATAACGCAGCCAGTTGAGATACACTTTTTGTTTAAAACTAGTTTGTAGAAGTAGATAGTGGTAGTTCATTCCTCTGTGTTGAATGAAAGGAGACCTCTTCAGGTGGTTGATCCCATTGCATAGTGCCTGACTTTAAACATCTAAAGGATCATTTTCAAACAATTTTAGAAGTCTATAGAAAGCACTAAAATTTCAGAGGCACTGACAAAGAGAAGGGATTTTCAGAAGACCTGGTTCCCACTACTACTAGTTATTTTTAAGTGTTTAATGTTGAAAAAAACCCTGCCTTTAGACATTTCTTCTTTGACTTCCAAAAAAGAGAGACCTCTCATCTGCCAGTTTGTCTTAGGCTTACTGCCCCTCTCCACTCTATTCTGTACATGTTATTGCTGTGTTTGAATTTGAGTGAAGCAACCTCAGAAGGAATAAAGTCTCTAGAGAACAAGGGTGTAGAGTAGATTAAGGAGATTATTTTAAGCCAAATCTCAGCAGTAACTGCATTTGCGTTGTTGTCATCCATGAAATTTAAAAAAAAATCCTGACTTCTTTCCCCACCATTGCCAGCTTGTTTCTGCTGGAAGACTCAAAGGTTTGAAATTATAAATGGAGTTAGAGGAAGTCAGCTGGAAATGACTCGAGGTTCTGCAAACATTTATAAATTCCTTTCCTATCACCTGTGGCATTTGCATGAGATGTGAGTTTCTTGGCTCAGACATCTACCAGCAGCTGATTTGTAAAATGAACTCATCTGTGTTTTGATTCAACCCTGGATTAGTTGCCATTTTAGAAGAGCTACTGGAACTGGAATTTTGTGACTCACCATCATCATTTTTTGGCTAAGAAAGTGTCTTGGGTTGAGAAAAATTTGGAGGAACATGCAAAATTAATGTACTCTGGTAGAAGACAGGGTTTCAGCCGCCCCTCCCCCACCAGGTTCAGGAAAAAAATTCCTCGGAGGAAAGTGCAAAAACCCTATTTATTTAACAAGCAAAGCACACGCAGGCACAGAAAAAAAGAATGATGTTAAATAATAAAACCTCTCGCTGTGGAGAGAACTTGGTAAATTCAGAGTTCTTTGTGGGTGTGGCTCTCTCCTCTCTGGAGCTGGGGTTTGGCGTGGACCCCTCCGGGCCGCGGTTTGGGGCCTCCTGGTGATGATGCTCCACCCAGAGCAGAGCAGTCCCAAGAAAAGTTCTTGCCAAAGAGGCAAGCAGCTCAGCTAACAGGCTAGCTGAACAGCAAAAAGTTTTAACTCTCCATCTCCCTCCCGAGAAAAGGAGCCGAGAGCTGGCTAAAAGTAGGAAGGTGCTTCCTCCACTCCACCGCAGGAACACAGGGGAGTGTATGTGTCCTTAAGTACAAAACCACTCTGAAAAATTCGCCTGGCTTCTCTCCCCCCTCTCCTGAGAAACAGCTTAAAGACACAGAAAGGCACAGGATTCATGTCTGGGAATAGAGCAGATGATAAGGGATACACATCATAAAGACACCCCAAGACAGAAAGATACAAATGTGATGTTTGTGACAACTGATAGTCACTACTTTCCTGCCTTTCTTTTTTTTTTCTTCAAACATCATAAACTCCAAGCACCTGGGGCTGTTGTTGTTTGATCTTGTTGATGTCATCTACAAAAGAGGCCCAGAAAAGGCAAACAATCACCATCTGTAGCCCCTGTGTTTTTCACCACACTCAGCAAGAGGAGCCTGAGGGAATCAGCAGCAGCAGCCACTACCCTGAGAGCTCTGCCAAGTTTCTCTGGAGTGTTGCAGTGTGGTGAGGACAGCACTGAAGGCATTCTGAGGTTTCAGTCCCATGTCAGCTATATCCAGTCAGCAGAAGATCTCTTGGCAGAGTTAGTCCTCATGAGGCACCTGGGAATCAACCACATGTGAAATTATCATGGAGAGAATCCTTTATTTGCTGAAGAGTGGAGAGCATCCAAAGGCAGTCTAGCCTGCCAAGGATATTTCCCTGTGATGCTGCTGCAGCTGCCATTCAAGGACACCAGGGTGGCGGCAGCAGCAGCTGCCGCAGCACCGTTGCCCCACCTGCCCTGTACCCCATCCTTCCTGGGGAATGCTCGACACTGACAGGGTGACTGCCAAGCTGGAGAGCCCAGATGGGTGAATGGCAACCTCCTGCTGCTGCTGTGGAGCCTGCTGCTGTCACTGTGACAAGCCATGGCGTGCTTTTGTGAATGGGCATTACAGCTACAGTACCTTTTCCTTTCCCCTTGCACTGGCACATTTGCAGCTGGCAAAGCTGCAAATTTGAAAATTATGTTCCCACGGTGACCACTGCCACGCTGATGGTGTGGTCCCAGAGTAATCAATCAAATCAGTGATTTGGGAAATAGCACATTGCTATTTCCCAAAAAAATGCTCAGTGCATGCTGAGTGGAGAAACGGTGGTCTTTTTTCCTTAACAGTTTGTGTTGACTTTGGGCTGCTTAGGGGCTGTAAATTCCTGCCAGGGGTGACATCTATGGAGGAGTTTTCAAAGCTCTCAGGCACTGCCATATGTCACACACGCCTGTCTCTCTTGACTAGCCAACTGGCCTTGCTTCTGCTCTTGCAGTGCTTCCTCCTACCCTGATTACCTCTACTGTCAAATTCAATTAATAGTCCTAATTAAGGGTGATCCTTTGTCCTTATACTCATCTACAGCTTGGCTAAAATAATTGTTATCAAGCATGCATTAATAAAGGGAATTATCCACATCACAGAGAATATAAAAAATTATGATGTGGTGCTCTGTTAATGCCTGGAGTCTTAATAACATCAGTAATATCCAGAACAAGAATCCTGATTTGTGTTATAGTGGGCACACTAACTAAGTTCTCTTTTCTTATTTTACATTTTGGTAGTTTTTTATTTTCTTTCAATAAATACAACTAATTCATTGGATCCTACTGCTTGTTTTAGAAAGGGAAATTATGAAAATAAGATGAGTATTTGGCTTGTCCCCTTGTGTCCCCAGACATTTTTACTCCGGAATGGCAGCAGCCAACCACTGACAACTGCAGTTGTATGGATATTTCATAGAAGCACCTGCTACAGAAAATGAACATAAATTCCGTGTTTCGTTGCCATACCAGCTGATCAAGGAAATGTAGGCTGTTTATCAGATAGCTGGAGGATGACAGAAATAAAGCTATCAACCACCAGGAAGGATCCTGAATATAGCCTATTGCGCTGCTCAAGGGCTATAAAATCTGGAAATTCTCCCGTTATCAATTATACACATATATGGAATAAAATCTCCTTCAGTGTCTATAAAACAATTCCAAAGTTAATTTCCTGTAACCAGGAAATAAAAGATTAGGTCATAGTTTGTCTTGGGTCTTTGGTGCTTGGCTCTACAGAGTTAACTGTGTCAGAGTGCTCTGAGTTTTCCATCTGTGGCGCTATCCAGTCCCACAGGTCAGCCTTTAGACCCTTCAGATGTTCCTCCTTTGGTAGCAAAGACATTATTTTGTGTTAGCAAGAGATAGGTACACCTAAAATGTTCTTCTCCTCTCATGGTTTATGAGCTAAAAGGAAGGAGCAGGAAACACCTAAAATCCGGAATAATTTTGGAGGGCGCTTCTCTGTCCATGTGTTGCTGTTACACTCCCTCTTCTGTGGTTTGTTGCACCTGCGATGCTGCATCACACCCTGATGTGCTGTATCATGTCTGAACTTGTTGGATCTGACAGCACTCCAGCAAAACAACCGTGAGACATTAAGGACTTGCATTAGGGTTGTTCCAATATGCTGGGTGGGTTTATTTGCGTTTGTTGTCATTGATTATTTCCTCCTCTCTCCAAATGATGCTCAGTTTTCATTCATTTCTGTCAAGGCAGGTGTTCTATTTCCCTTCCCTACACAGCTCCAACACTTAGACCAATGACTGTAGGGCCACCTGGCACCCCTACACGGCAGCGTTCTTACCTCACCTTTCCAATTATGAAATATTTCCATTCCATCTTTCCGTAACAAGATTGTACCTACAAACATTTTTCTAACTCGCCCTACACACCAATGGCATTTAAACAGTGGTAATAGAGTCATGGTATGTGCTGGCCATTTGAAATATCAGGTACTAACACTCTTTACTACAAATATATTAATTTCTCTATCTTCTGCGTAGTAATTCTGAGGTTACACAGCAGATGAAAGTTACCTGTTTTGCATTTCAAAAAGAACTAATTTCTACATTAAATGGCAAATTGTGAGGGTCCATTTCAGAAGATTTCTGATGACTCATTACTAATTGACTTTCTGGTATATATTTATTTTTCAAAAGTCTTCTGGTTTAAACACCATCCTGATGTTTTCTGGTGTCATAAACACCCACTTTAAATAACTGGAGCTACACTATCTACAAAATAATAAATAGCCTGATAGCTAAAATACACACTGAAAAGGCCTTGGAGCTCTTTGACATCTTGGGATAGATCAGCTGTACCTCAGAAAAAATTGGCTGAAACATATCGAAAATAATTACTCTATAGAAGGTAAGTAAGGTGTGCAAAATACTTAGGGATTATAGATATCCGCAAAATCTTATGAGAAGCAGCTGAGGGAGCTGGGGATGTTTAGCCTGTGGAAAAGGAGGCTGGGGAAGACCTTATCACTCTCTACAACTGCCTGAAAGGAGGCCGTAGCCAGGTGGGGGTTGGCCTCTTCTCCCAGGTAACAAGTGACAGGAGAAGAGGAAATGGCTTCAAGTTGCATCAGGGGAGGTTTAAGCTGGACATTAGGAAAAATTTTTTCATCGAAAGGGTTGTCAAGTGTTGGGACAGGCTGCCTAAGGTAGAGTCAGCATTCCTGATAGTATTTAAAAGACGTGTAGATGTAGTACATAGGGACATGATTAAGTGTTGAACACTGCAGTGTTGGATTAACGGTTAGATTTGATTATCTTAGAGAGCATTTCCAACCTAAATGATTCTATGATTGTATTTCCTCTCCGAGATGTATGCAGACCTTACAGCATTCCTGAAAGCCTCTGAATTTATCTTGCCAATATAGCTGAGGGAGGTGAATCCAACCACAGAAAAATGAGCCATGTGTGACTGTACCCCCCTGACAAAAGATTTGTCTCATTTCAGTGGTAATAGCAAGGCATCCAGTGATGCCACAAGGGCAATTACTTACAGGCTTCACTCTGTTATCTCACAGAGTAGGTTTTGGAGCAGAACAAGGCTCATATTTGCTGTCTGATATGACCATAGTGTGTGTTTTCCTCTCCTAGCAGCGGAAAAGTCAGACTCTGACCAGCCACCATGTTGCAGCTCTGCCTCTGACACTGACTCCCAAACCACAACCTTCAACCCTCACGCTGCTCCTGCTTCACCACTGCTTGTCAGTGTGACACATGCTCCATTACTACCATGGCTACAGATTAATTTACTGAAAAAATTGCTTTAAAATTCTGCCTCCTTTTGGATGCACGCAGCGGAGCCTGTTACACCTTCCCTTGCAGCTGGATTACTGTGACAATACATCTCATACCATAAGGTCCTGAGTAGCTCCATATGCTATATCCCCCAGAGAGATGTGAGAGACTGAAATGCTTAATGGCTTAAACATTGCTAAAACCTTTGAAAAACAACAGATCTTGCCCAAAGATGTTTCACTGTGGTGCTTCACAGCCCCCGTGGCCTCAGCCTGGTCAGGTCAGGTGAGCACTGGAGAGGGAGTTTATAGAGGTGTTGGGAAATTCTGAAGTACAAGCCTGTACTGGGTTTGCATGGGAAGGTTTTGGTAGCAGGGCAGCTACAGGCATGGGTCTGTGAGAAGCTGCCAGAGGGTTTCCCATGTCCAACAGAGCCAATGTCAGTCAGCTCCAAGATGGACCCACCATTGTCCAAGGCCAAGTCCATCAGTGACAGTGGTGAATCTTCAGGATAACAGATCTAAGAAAGGGGAAATAGTTGCTGCAAAATAGCAGCTACAACCAGAGATAGAAGTGAGAACACTTGAGAGAAACATCTCTGCAGACATGAATGTCGTTTAAGAGGGAGGGTTTGGAGATGCTCCAGGCACTGGAGCAGAGATTCCCCTGCAACCTGTGGTGAAGACCATGCTGAGACAGCTTTGCCCCTGAAGAGAGTGGGACATGGACAACCCGGTTCTGGAGCAGGTGGATGCCTGAAGGAGGCTGTGACCCTCTTGGAAGCCCACAATGTAGCAAGCTTCCTGTGACCCCTTGGAGTGAGGAGCTGCATTAGAGCTCCTGTGGACTGTAACACATGGAAGGGACCCAAACCGGAGCAGTTTGTGACAAACTGCAGCCCTTGGGAAAGACTCGCTTTGGAGAAGTTTGTGGAGGACTGTCTCCAGTGGGAGGGACTCCACACTGGAGCAGGGGAGGAGTGTGAGGACTCCTCCATCTGAGGAGGGAGTAGCAGAGACAATGTGTGAGGAACTGACTGCAGCCCCATTCCCTGTGCCCCTGTGCCACTGACGGAAAGGAGGGATAGAACTCGGGAGCAAAGCTGAGAATGGAAAGAAGGGAGATGTAGGATGAAGGGGATTTAAGATTTGGTTTTTTGTCTCATTATCCTACTCTCATTTGACTGGTAATAAATTAAACTAATTTCTCCAAGGCGAGTCTGTTTTGCCTGTGACAGTAACTGGTGAGTGATCCCTCCCTGTTCTTATCTTGACCCATGAGCCTTTTATTATATTTTCCCTCCCCTGTTCATCTGAGGAGGCAAGTGATAGAATGGCTTTGCTGGGAACCTAGAGTCCAGCCAGGGTCAACCCTTCACAGAGCTGATTACCAGGGAAGCTGTGCAGGGATATTGCTTCTGGCTACAAGTTATGTCAGCTGTTTAATCATCTAGTCCTTAATTAGGTTCATCTTTTGAAGCAGGCGCATGAAACTGGGCAAAACAATTTCAGAAATTACTGTACAATAAAAATAACAAGACATATTTTAACATTCCTTCTTATAACATTGCAACTATCATTTTGTTACAACATATGGTGATAACATTATCCTAACTGTGTGTTATTATGCTTAGAGCCTATCTGGCTTTGTGGAGAATGGAACAAATGAGCTGCAGCTGCCTGCCCTTATCAAAAGAGCCGTTCCTTCATCAGAATAAAAAACCCCAAGTTGCAGTTTTTAATCCATAATCCATTGAATCACTTATCTCTGTACAAATATTGGGCTTTAGCTAGTGAAACACCGAAGATATATTTTGCCTGAAAAAATGTTTCACTTAAATCTTCCTTGTAATGACATCAGGTTTACTATTGTCATCAAATAGTAATAATGAAGGCACCTTTTTTGTCTCTCAGGACTCTTGATGTTGCAATACATTAATTACCTGGTTTGCATGAGTTTCAAACCTAACACGAATACTCTGCAGTGTGATGCTGCTGTTAAGCTATTAACGTGAATCACATAACCTTCCTTTGCATATGTATTGTCCACATACCTTGATAAGGACTTCCCTAACTCATACATCCAAAAGTCCGAACAGTCTTACATGTTGTTATGAGACAAAAAGTTAATCCTTTCAAATCCTAAAATCTATTTCCACATGCATTTTGACAAAAGGCTTTGAAAACAACAACAAATATCATAGTACTGTTATTTGTATTACTTTAACTTCCATGTTGGCCACACTTTAGTAGTTGATACGTGACAAGGTTAGAAAGTGGTAAAGCTGTATCTTCTTTCCCAGTGATATGATAATGCAGTTTCTGGCTGCCATTTAAATCCATTCCCACTCTTATCATCATGCCCCAATGCAATCAGTCTCTACACAGCGTGCAGGATGAAGCAGTTTTAGTCAACATGCTGCTGGCTAATCTGGCATGGTTAGATATATTATTTAGGCTGGAGGACATATTATTATAGCAGCAGGCAGTTAGCATCCGCTTGCATTTGTGGAGTTTTTTTATAAAATAAATTCTAAGTAAAACTCTGTGTCAACATCTATTTTAAGCAGGGAACTTTTCTATGAAAATAATTGTTTGGAGGAATTTCTCTCTCTCTACCTCTCTCTCTCTTGCTATACACGCACACCGTGAACTAGGAAATGCAGACGGGTGAGGGCCATACATTTTAAACAGATATTGTCAAAGGCTGCAGACAGCCCATTTTGTGACGAAAGTGTAACAGAGAAGACTGGAGTCCCTCTGTACAATGGGAAAACCTTTCTATCTTGATGCAGTTATGCTTCTAAAATTGCAGTTTAGTGGCAAGATTCAGTGTCTGCTTTCTTATTTTTCAAATGCAGACAAAATAAAATCTAAACTTCTCAGGGAAAGACTTAAAAGTGGAGCAGGTATGGCAGCTGCAAGCAGCTGTTTTGAAGCATCCTCAGAAGAAAGGGTGGTTTCCCATCTGACTTTTATAATCTGAATCCACAGAGATGAGCATTCAGAGGAGTGAGCTTCAGGGCATTTCAGATGGACCACGATGTGTATACACACCCACCAAACACTGTACATACATAAACAGAAACATTTTGCTTTACTGAAATGGAAGATCAAATTCACATAAGCATGGCACTGAAAAATTTGCAACTACGTATTCTAATGCCAAAAACCAGAGAATACTTAGTCTGCATGCAGGGTCAGACAGTAATGAAAGGGCAAAGTCAACGTCAGATTAAATGGAATGAAAAGTACCATAAGACCAGAAAGGAAGATATGTTGGATGAGTTCCCCAAACTACAGCAGGACTCTGGAAAGACTCCTAGAAAAGTAATGATTTACTGAACGAGACAGAGAAATCCATCTGGTGCCTGTTGAATGGAGGGAGCATTATTGCTGCTCTTCTGCACTGAAAGTTTGCTGATGAGCTCCCACAATATTTTGAGACCCGTATAACCAGATACTTGCAAGTGAGGAAATAAGTGAGCTCTGGAAGGAACACTAGACGATGAGAAATAAGTCTGTATTTTATTTCATGTGCAAAGGGGAAGCATATTTGGAACTCTTTCCCGTGGAGTGTATGCTCACAAGACTACCTACTCATAACCAAAGATTCAAGTTTGCCCTGTGCCCTGAACAAATGTCTTATAGTCCCAAGAATCACAAAGAGAACAGTAACTTCTCAAGTACCAAAAATTGGATATCTGTGTAAATAAACATCAAGTTTAAAGGCATTAGTTTCTAGTTGCAGTACATCTTATTAACTTGAAATTCACCAGAGACAAACAAGAACAGTGTCAAATTGGGTTTCTGCCAATCTTTCTTTTGGGGTTTTATTCACATTGTAAAAAGCTGATGGTGAATGCCACTGTATTGTAACGTTATAATAAAGCATAAATAAAATAGGTTCTTACAGAACACACTATTCAATCTATTCAGAATCTGAAAATTTTAATGTAATGTAGCTACTTACTTTTTCAAGAAATAATGTATCACAAAATCCTCTCATATTTGCTCTGAGCAATACATACTGAAGTTGTTTATCAAAGCTCTGGCTTATTTACATATAAAATATTTGGGATTTTCAAGGGACATTGATCTTCCCCGTCACTGGGGGATTTTAAATAACGAATTAGTGCTGCCCTCTGCAGTTATTTTGGAGTCAGAACCCCTTTCTACTGCTCTTACAGCAGTGGTAACAATGCTGCGGTTGCTGCAATGGTCTAAGGATATATGAAAAGCATTTTCTTAAATTAAACTATTGTAGCTTGGAAAAAAAAGCCCAAACACAGATGAGGTCTGAGAATGGGGTACAAATTGTTATTCTGGTCTAAAACAGAAGTAGGACACATTTTTTTCAGGCTAGGAGAAAGGCTGATATGCTGAAAGCTCCTCTGTTTCTTCCAACCTGTATGACTAAAGTTCTTTCAAGATAGCACCACTCCCTACAAATTTTTCCATCTGAGTAACTGAAAGAAACCACAGATCATGAGTTGGGTAAATGTGTAAGGTCACCCAGCTCTGCTGTGTAGCTTTTTAAGAGAGTCCTGAGACCAACTAAATATTTTATCTAAAATCTTAGAACCATAGAATATCCTGAGTGGGAAGGGACCCATAAGAATCATCGAGTATAAGGAGTGACTCAGACATGGAAGACTGAACACTCTTCTCGTAGAAAAAAAAGGTAAAGATTAGGGGGAAACAGTAACCATTCAGGCAATTTTACAAGGAAGATGCATGCTTTACAAAGTGAAGGAAGGAATGTCAAAAGCACACATTGATGTTAATGTCACCACAGGAGCAGGTACTGCTTCTCATGCCTGTCATTTAGATCTGCAGCCTTCTAGAAATATCGGTTTAGAACCATAAATCTGTTGATGGAGATTAAATCTTACACAGTATTCAAAGCAGAAATCATATTGTCATCTGGTCTACTAGGACATGTTGCTACAAAGAGATTTCTGGACTCCACATTGTCTCATTAGTAACAAGTGAGCAAGACTTAAAACATTATGTATCTTGTTAAAATTTCTCAGGCTTCAAAGTCCATGAGTACTAAAAGTAGGATTTAACAGGTTTTGTTTGAAGTTTAGGAATACTGCTGGAGTTGTACCAAGCATATCAACAGCTGCTTGGTTGTCATAACAATTATACAAACTCGATGGCTTTCTCTTTTTAACTTCTTTGAAATGAAAACCCATTTATTTATGAATAAAAGGACTTTAAATAAAATTAGTGCGTTATATATTTTTACATCTAAACATCTGCAACTGGATGAGCTTGTAGTCACAGTTTCTGGATAGATGGCATTTTCAATACTGAGGAGACAACAAGAGAGCCCCAGGGACAGATAACTTTAAGGACCTGCACCCTAAAGATGTCTCAGAAGCCAGTGGTTAGTTTTACCTGCTGGAAGTTAGATTCACGTTATGATCCTTAGTAAAGTACTGCCACCCTATTGATGTTGCAGCATACAAAAGTATGACCTAGAAACACTGAATCATCACTGACTTAGTGTTAGCTCTTCATATAGTAGGTTGGTAATTGAGGGTTGTACAGACAGTGACAGCAATAGTATCTTCTGCATATGACACAACTGTTTTCACATATACATTTACATTTTGCTTATCTTTTGCCTATGGGTCATTCTTTTTAGTTGTGATGGATTGAATTTTATTTCAGCTCCAGTTAGTCAAGGATGTTCTCAATTCCAGGGGTTTTTTTTTCCCCAGTTTGATACGGCTTACCATGAAAAAACAAAATATTGCTTACTAGCTGAGTAACAGCAACCTTTGATTTGTCAGCCAAGCTGTCAGTAGAAATACTGAAGAATACCACCCAATAACCTGTGATCCCATCCTTTATTTATCCTAGTGTTTCCTTGGAGTGCACTTAGAGCCCTTAGTGCACCCATCATATTCCACAGTGCTTGCATCTGTCTAGGAAGAAGTAAGACACCAAGAAACCTATGCTCATACTGGTATTAAACATGCATTTAAACAACAAAACTGTTCATTTGTTGAGCTTTCTTGAAATCTGTTGTACCCGGAGCTTGTTGTATTTTACACATTTTTAAGTCTGTCTCTAATGACTTAGCTTGCACACCCAAATACAGAGAAATTACTCAAAGGTTTGTATCCATAGTTGTATATGCAAGCAAAAATTGTTGCTTCATAAAAAACAACTAGAAGGAAAAAAAAGGAAAATAAAAGATAACAAAAATGAGTGTGTCTGAGAATTCTGGTTACAAGTCCAGGCTTCCCATTTGTGTAAATTGCAAGCTAGAAGATAGTCAGAAGGAACAGAGCTGATGATTAGCAGGAAAGACAGCTGTGAGCTTTGAGGAATACCAGGCTCACAGAGTATCCAGCTCCCACCATTTTCCTGTTTCGATCAACACCGCTCCGTAACTGATCCAACCTGAAACTGCAGCATCACTCCCGTAATTCACACAAGTGCACTTTGAAACAAAAGCCTGTAAGCAGACTCATTAAATCAAAGGCACAGTGTCAAACATAAAGCACTTGTCGTTCTTTTCAGGTCTTCCCCTGGCTCTGTTCTCACTTCACCCCCTCTCTTGTTTGTCACCATAAAATAGTTATTTCCCATCAGTGGTGGCAGCTTCATCAGCTACTTGTCTTTCTACAAAAATTTACAGAAAATGTACATCTTCCTTCTAATAAGCTCCTTCACTTAAAAGAAAATTTACAGCCTCTGTAGGCAACTCTGTGAGCAGAGTGTCAGGAATGGAGGTGAAATTATTTGTGAATACACATGTAGTCAGGTCAGGATTAGAAGAAGGTGACAATCCAGGTCTGAGGTCCTGAGCACTGCTGTGTTTGCATTCCTTTTACAACAGCACAATTCTGCAGCAGTCTCACATGGCTCACTTTGTGATGTATTCTTTACAGGACATTTTGTTTCCTAGTCTGGCAAATTCCAAGCATTAGTTGACTATTAATACTCAAGCTTTTGCTTTGAGCATATATTATAGAGATAATATAACCTCATGGGTTTCTGATAACACCAGTCAACTTTGATGTCACTTCACAGGAAAAAAAGTATTCCAAGGTTTGTTGTGCTAGATGCAGTCGTATTCTGTGTTTTCCTTCAACCTCAGATGCAACGTTAAGAAAATTGAAAGCTACAGGTGCCATTAAACTGGCAAAAAGGGAACAGCTGCCAAATGTTATTAATTATCCTTTTCCCATGTCCTAGCTACTATTTGATAACTTGCCTTGACTGAAGTCCCAGATAATCCCCCTTTTTCCTCACCTCTAAACCTGCTTTGCTGCTTTAATTGTGTAGGGAGAATATAGATTCTATGAATCAGCCTTACTTCATTTTCTAGAGCAGAACGAAAGCAAAGATAAAAATTAAGTGGCTCGAGAGAAATATTTATCTGCAGCAATTTAGCATGCACTGGGAAAATATCTTTCCCACAGGGAAAATTGAAACAATTTTGAAGGACCTACATCAAAAGAATTTCAGACACACTTCTGTGTACTTTCTTTAATAAAAATCATCTCGTGGTAAAAATATTCATGCACTAGTGGTTTGGAGAAGCTCTTGAGCAGAAAACTTCAATCCCTTCAGATACATGCTGTGGCTTCCCACAAAATTTTTGTTTATTGCTATAAATATGTAGCAATATGTCACACAGGCAGCATGATGAAAGAAGCATTCCCTTGGCTGGTTCTTGTTTATGAAAAAACAAAATACTGCAATGTTTAAGCCTAGTAAGTATGAAATGTCAAAAAGCTGCATATGCTTATATATCAGAAAGTAAGTGTAAATTCAACTCTTATCACTTCATTATCTTAGTTCTGCTGCTTTATGAAGGCTACTCTACAAGGTAAAAGAATGCATCCAAGGCAACATGGGACAGCACTGAGTTTTAGATTACGCTTTTTATCCTCTAAATTAACTACAGATTGTTAAAAGTGGAAGGGGAAAAGAGTTTTTCTAACTTTTTGTAACATTACGCAGATCGATTTGTCATGCCAACTCATTTAAGAGAAAGAATGGGGTTCCAAGAAGGAAATAGCATTAGTATTTATTGTTTCTCATCCCCAGTATGGATTTTAGGATTCAGTTATCTCAGAAAAGCACTAGGAGGTATTTTAAGAAGAGAACATAAATGTAAGATGAGTGATAACCAACATGAACCAACATGTGCATGTAAGATTAGTTTGCCATGGGATTTTTCACAAAGCCTCCATCAGTCCTCCCCCAGCTTCATGACCCGAGGTTCTACAAGTGCAACAGTTCAACCAATGTGCCACATTTACCAAACACAGCTCTGGGTTCTTGTAGGCACACTTGTATTTGAATCCATGTGAACTGACCCAATAAATTATAGTAAATACCATAAATATCTCTAATTTATATCCAAGCACACATCAAAACCACTGTGGTTTTAGTTACAGACTGCCATGGCACTACTCTTTAGGAAGTGATGTGCTATTTGTTGGACTCCACCTATGAGGCATGGCATGCCCTCCAGCTTGCTGCTGCTGGAAGCACCTCACTTTCACGGTGTGCCTCTCTGTCCCCTTACCCTTGTGCTGTGCTCGTATCAGTGCACGGGTCTTCACCTTCAAACCCTAAAATCCTGCTCTGGAGGAAGAACTAAGAATCCCCATATTTCTTTGCTGACAAGGCTGATGCATTCTTGACTGTACTTGAATTTTCAGTAAAAAGAACAAGACCTAGGTGTTTAACAGAGAATGCTGACATTTCTAGGTGTTGCAGGTTGGTTAGAAACACCTGAGAATTCTTCTATTCTTCTTATTATGCAACTAGATTCAAATGTAGATGTTGGCTAGTAATTCCCAATGGGTTTCACAATTACCTCTGCTGCACTTCCCCATAAGACATTTATTTTAGAGAAAACAGAAATTGCATAGGAGTTGTATCAAATACACCCATTTACTAGACTTGCTTCGGTATATCAGTTTTTCTTGGTCTGGGGATCCTAAACTGCAGGCAGTACTTCTGAGGGGACCTCAAATGCCTAGTAGTAGGGAAGAACCACTTCCCCACTTGGGAAGTGATAGCAGGGGATAGGAGTGAGCTAGCAGGCAATGAGGACCATGCTCATGCTCACCCATGCCAGGATGTAGGTGGCTTTCATTGCTTCAAGGGCACATTTGGCTCATGCTTGGCTTGCTGTCAACCAGGACCTCTTCTGTGAAATTGCTTTCCAGCCAGCTCTCCCCAGCCTGTTCTCTTGCATGGGATTAGCCTATTCCAGATGCAGGACCTTGCATTATCTTTTGAGATGTCTTATGAGATTTATCTCTTTTTGCATCAGACTTGCTCTCCTTCATGCCTCCTGCCACCTGTAGTTTGGTAGCTGTGAACATGCTGAGCTTGTGCTACATCCCATTGTCCAGGTCCTTAGTAAAGATGTCTAAATCTTTAGATTTAGATCTGGTGCCAATATTAACCCCTGAGGGATACCACTAGGGACTGGCTGCTAGTGGGAATTCATGCCATAGGCTGCAGCCCTTGGAGCCTGGCAGGCCAGCTGATTTTCCATCCACCTCTCAAAAACCGTATTTCAGCAATTTGGTTGTAAGGTTATTGTGTGAAGCTGTAAAAAATCTTGATAGGATGAAGGTGAGAAAACAGCCACTCCTGTCCTCTAGTCACCAGAACCTGTCCCTTCCTCACAGAAGGTCATCAGGTTGGTCAGATCAAACTTGCCTTTAGGTAAGGAAATTAGGATGTTCCCAGTCACTTTCTTTTTCTTCTTGTACTTGTACATGACCTCCAGGAAGATTTTCTCTATAACCTTTCTGCTGACCAGACCCGCTCTGTAGCTCCCTGCATTCTCACAAAAGGATGGTGTCCTTTTGCTGCTCATAAGGAAGTAAACTAAACTTCAGAATTTATTCGCCCATTATACTAGCAACAAACACATCAGAAATGGAGCTCTGAGCAACCTAGTCTAGGAAAGTTGTCCCTGCCCATGGCAGGGGCATTGGAATTAGATGATCTTTAAGGTCCTTTCCTACCCAAACCATTCTGTGGTTCTATGGTACTCCTTGCTCCACCCCCTCTGCACCAAGGTGCAGTGCAGTGGCAGTGTATGTGTGCGTTCACCTCTAGGAAAAAGGGCTTAATGCTCTGGCTCTGTATTTGCAGCCTGGCTCTGCTCGTGCATTCCCACTGCCAGGTCTGTTGGAGCTGAGCTTGCCTCTGCCTGGTTTCAGCCTGGCAGGTGTGAATCTGGACTGTGGCAGTCTCTTCTCATGTAGAGCCACTCCACATGGAAACAAAAAAGTTAGACCAGACAGGCTTGTGCTGCTGTAGAGCCTTCATTAGTTCCTCTACATATACAAGTGAATGATTAATTTTGTTCCCTTGCTGCTGTCTTATTGTTCTCATTTTTTCCTTTAGCAGCTTTGTCATAGAACACAGCGCCTTTCCTGTCTCTGAAACTGCCACCTCACACATGCAGCAGCTTTTCCTGCCAGAGCCACTGGGCCACACTCAGTTGCATCAGGGGTGGTTTCAAGTCCAGCTTAAACCAGTCACCATCCCTTCTGACCCTGAAGCATTTAAGTTTGTCCTTTCTTTAAAAATGGTGATTAATGAAGTAAATTACAGCTTGTCATAGGCACAGGGTGTAAATTCACCTCTCACCAGGTCACCCTTATCTGCTGGTAATAGTTCAGGGAGCTGAAAGTGTTAGACTTTTGAAACTGGGCTCATCTCTCTCCTCATGACTTAGTACAAATCTCTAATGCCTTGTATCCTCCTTATTGCAGTTCAGTGCTGTGGCAGGCATTCAAGAGGATTTGGAGAGAGAAATTGGGCCCTTCAGTCATTTTTCCAAAGATAATGAAGATGTATTCAGCTCCAGGCAGCTGAAGTTACAGGGGAAGGATTTGAAATTATTCTGAACACATTTTCCTTTTTCTCTTGGAAACAAGGTCAAGAGAGTTTATTGATTTAATAAATTATTCTTTACTCATCCTTGACATCGTCTCAAGTCATCATGACAGGAACTCAACTGAGTTCAGCAAACAGGGAAGGAAGAGGAGAAACAAGAAGAGAGAAGAAGAACTTGCTAGGATTTCACCATGGTAATTTCACAATTGTTGCTTTACAATTCATCTATTGTCCCCAAAATAACTTCCATTTATTCTGCAGTTTGTACAGCAAGCAGGGTAAAAAATGTATTAATCACAATGGAATGAATTGCTGGCTCCTAGAATAAAAGAAGTAGAGACTCTGAAAGACACTTGGGAAGAAACTGACCTTCAGGAATACTGGAGATGGTACCAAAGTAATATATGACATTTAATCAAGTAAGATCCAAATGTTCCAATCAAACCCAAGTCATTTTTGTGTAAAGTACTGAGAAAATGCAGACAAAGAGACAGGACATAGTCTCAGTGGAACATACACAGGCAGCTCTCGTTGGGGTTTTGATGCACCGTATTGTGAACTAAGTAATGTACATGCAGCTCAGGAACTTCTGCAGTAAGCAAGAGACCATAAATGCAGCAGGCAGTGTCATTAGAAACAATCCATCCATGTTCTTGTGCTCTCTCTGATGGGATTTGTAGTCACGCTAAACCTCAGGTCATGCCAGTGATCTCCAAAATATGATTCTGCTGCTTACAGAGATTTACTACAGATGCAGTTACCGCCTGGCATCAGATGCTGAAGATTTATATCTTCAGTTTCAGCTGTAACTACAGTATAATACACTTCTTTTTTTCAAAAAGAGGACCTAATGCTTTTACTGTGTTATGATTCAACTTTAAGGAGTCTAAGAGAATGCCAAATACAAGATTTCTGATGAAATGGAGAATTAGCAACACAAACATGAAAATAGAAGAGCTTTTCTCTGTACTTCAGTTTATGCATCAGCAAGCACAGATAATATTTGCTCAAATGTTTAAGTTTACTCATTGCAGTTAAACCTGTTTAACTATCATAACTTAATAATGCCTTAGCCCAAGATTGAACTGACAGCACAGATTTCTACTGTCCAGCCTGAGATAGAACAGACATTAATATCTCCCTGGAGTGGAGTAGAAGATGCATAGTATTTCATGTCTTTTTATATGGCCTTAAATAAGGCATTTTAATACAAATGCTTTTGTTTTAATTTTAGTTTTATTAAGAAATTAATTTTTTTTTAAGCAAATTCTGAATAGGTGCTAAAAAAATTGGGGTACAAACTGTGGGTTAGCACTGAAGTAATGCTAATGAATATTTACTCCTTAAGTAGTAAAATAGAGAAAGTCAGCTGGAAAAAAACCCCAGTCTGTATGGAGATGAAAGAGTTGTTATATACTTCCATAAGATACTGTGGGACTACTGCCATCTTCTGGAAAGTGAAACAAAGACATGGGAACACTAAATGAAATACTTCTGTGAACCAGCGCGGTTTAGAGCTTGAGATACAGAATAAGCAGTAATGCTTCAGGGATGACTCATTTGCCTATTGTCTCTTTTACAAATCATATTCCAGTTCTTCATCACTTACATATTTGACTTCCAAAAAGCAGGTCAATATCATTTTATAAGCACAGCAATATTATACTCCTTTAAGTTGTGAGGAAGAGAGATTTGTCGTATTCTACTTCTGAGAAGTTTCACAGAGTGATCACACAGGAATAATGTAATTTTTTCATTTATATCCTACTGATTGACATGTCATGGTTTACTATTAGGGCTTACTGAAGAGCTGTTGTATTTTATACTAACCTATAATTCAGTAGATCAATGTTTGTGTGATGCATTTTGTGGTAACTTTCTTGCACATTTCAGGCTTTTTCTGCTTTGGGAAGGACATGAAACACTGAGAGAGTTGGATTCATCACATAGCATCAGACTTCCCAGAGACAGGTTAAACTTTAGGATCACTGAAAATAAACAATTCATGATAAATAAACAATAAATTAAATAAATAAATAAATTGGACTCTTCATTCTCACTGAGTCGTATAACACTCCTGTTCCAAAATAACAGCAACTCCCACTCAACCTTAAAATCTTGAATAGCCACCTACTGGATGAGACTATTGAATGCATACAGCTGATTTCAATGAATATAATACTTCTCTCTAACCTCTGATTTACCAGCCTGTGGCATAACTAATCTTGGGATGTTTTCATTGGTTTTACCAGTTTCTCCCAACCTCTGTCTTATTTTGTGTTGGATGTCTTCCAGCCCAGAATTACAATGGACTCCTGGCTAGTTTTCCCCACAAAAACGCAAGCAAAGACAAAAACTTACCTGTTCAAGAACTCTGCCCACTGGAGATGTGTGGCAGGAGCAAAACTGCAGCCGTCTGCCCACAACCCAGCAAGACACAGGAGATCTCAGGTGGCCTTTGGGACAGGGCTGCCAAATGCCTGTCATGTGAGTTCTGCAACACTTGGCACCCTGCCTTGGGTTTGCCTTGGCTGCTAATACCAGTCATCAATCTTGTTCCTCCCAAGGCTGACTACTCCAAAAAGAAACTGCTTTACCTCTGTCCACTCATTGCCTCTCACTCATAAAAGACAATTTCATGCTCTTGGCACAACTAAGATTAGCAGCCTGTTGGCTCAGCAGAAATAAACCCATGCCATGAGAAAGTCCTTCAGGCTCAGGTGAGATGGCAGAGAAAAGATGCTACAGAGCCTTCAGGTAATCTGCAGGTGTGTTCATGATAAACAGCAAGTGAAACGATCCACTCTCAAATAACAATTTAAAGAAATAAATCTTGGACAAGACCTGTGCAACCAGACCTGTGCAACATTTAGCTGTTACTAAGATCCCATTCTGCAAAAAGTCCTGATAGGATTCTTCATTTTATCATGCTGACCAAAATGAGATACAACCAGGTGATTCTGAGTGAGTGAGTTAGTTACCTAATATGGTTTTTATAATGTGAAACTCATTTTTTTAATATTATTTTAATATTTTAATATTTACACTATTCTGGATGAGAAGAATTTAAATGTTTATTTACTATGAAAATCCAGAAGAAAATGAGATCTGTGTTCCATCTTTTGGCACCGGATTGAGTAAAAATTTGTATAATGTTATAATACTGAATTTATATTACTTGCTCCATTTTTAACTGTTTTGAGTTGGAGTGTTTTAACATGAGAACCTTGGCAAAAGAGGAAAGAAATGTTTTCATCAGTTTTTATCCTAAGCACTGATTTTGCTGATAGTGAACAGTATTTTGCAGAGCATAGGTTGCATAAAGCTATGGAGACAATCTGTCATCTGTCAGTAAGTGCTATCCAAGTTATGTTGTGTCCCTAGGAAACACAAAATAGTACTTAAATAAGCACGACAGTGTAAATCAGTTATTGACTTGTTACCCTTGGATCTTATGCAAAACTCTTCTCTACGTTCTAGTGTTAATATTTTGAACAGCTACTACGATGTTGGCACCACTGCTATTTGCAGGGAGGGGGGGATTTATTGCTTCAGGCTTCTCTTGCCTTTGCAAAGCAATTTCTCACTGTGCCTCTGTTTTCAACTGGAAGCTGTTCAGTCTATCAGATCATGTAGACACAACCTTTGAGCTGTTCATAGGCGCATAGAGCTCAGCACAAGTGTGCATAAAAATATGCCAGGTCCTAGAAAGCCTTCTATGCTCCAAAAAATGCTGAGATGCACATTTAGTGCACTAGTAGAGAAATGTGTGTGGTCTTCCTTTTATTCACTTCTGTGTAACTGGAAAAAATGCTGAAACTGGCAAGCCAGTTAATTAAAATTTACTGAATAACTACGAGTAGCCCAGAAGCAGCAAATCCTCAGGGTGCCACTCCTTGGTTGTCTGCTGCCCTACAAAAGCAGCTTTACATGACGGGGATGATCCATGTGATGCAGCCTGTACTGCTCTTCCAGGAGTGTTTCCCAACAGAGACCCTCACTTTCACTGTTATGCATCCAAGATGGGTCATGCTCAGGAAGCACTTCGAGGTCTCTACCCACCAAATATTGAAGGCAGTGTTTTGTAAACAACTACACTTGGTTTGCTTGCTTTAAAAAAAAAAAAAAAAACCAAAACCAAACCAAACAAAACAAAACCTAAAACCAAGGAAAGTGTCATGGGAGTAGGGAATGGATATAATGGGATTTTGTTAGACTTGCATGTCTGCTAAGGTGTTTATGTAGTAAATGTAGAATATTTTAACTAAACATTACCTAAAGAGGGTTTTTTAAAATTTTCACAAATTCAAAATAAACCTTAATTTAACTTCAGTGTAGTATATTTTTTCAAGTGAAGGAAGTTTTGACAACATCTAATTTGATATTCTGGGGAAAAAAACCTGAATGAGACATCACATTCATAAGCCCCTCTAAAAATGATCAAAATTTAAATGCATTGCCTTTATCCAAGGTGATAAAAGCTCCAGTACACATCCACAAAGGAGCATGGAGAAACAATGGCAGCAGGAGAAGCCTGAATAATAACTTGCCCTGGCTGCTCCCAGGCCTGTGGCCGAGGCCCTCAGTCTCCCTCACAAGCCCAGAGGAGCAGGGGCACAAAGCACACAGGAATCCACACCAAGGACAGGAGGCCTTGCAGAGCTGTCCCAGGACAGCCTCAGCCCCAGGGTCCAGGTGTGACACCCAGCACTGTAAGGCAAAACTGGAGCACCTTCTGTGCTGAGCTGTCTAGGGGTGAGGGACAGTGGATGGGATGCAGGGGAAGAGTGTTTTGTAGAAGCATATACATAAGGGAAGTTCAAAGGAGAAACCAAAGTGAGGAGAAAGGGGGGGTTTAGGTGATCTGTGGAGAAACAATTGTGAGGAGCAGAGGGGTAAGGGGTTTAAAAGGGCCAGTTTAGTGTCAGTAGCCGAGTAGTCAATACACTTGCCCAGCCATGCCTTGTGCCTGCTCCTCACAGTCTACCCTTAATCTCCTGCACTGACCTCTTGAAAACCTTACATGCAATTTGTTCAGAGCACAGATTGATTACCAGACTGGTTTAACAAATTAAATTCAGTTTCGTGGCTTCCAGAGACACTAAAGCCGTGCTGCTCTTTCTACACCAGAGTTCAGCAGGGAGCACCAGGAGACCTCTCACCCCAAGAACACATTCTTTATTATTAGCAGATCCTGGTTGCACTGGTTTGGAATCCTGTTTACTTCAGTGAAGTTATTGGTGACTCAAGCAGGATTTACTGAGTACCTCCCTTTCTTGACCTGTGCAACTGCATTTGCTTGTGTGACTTGCTCGATGACTTCCAGCATCCCTTCAGTTTTGTACAGAAGAAATCCATTGTGTTTCACTTGCCAACAAGGACTTTAAAAGAAAATGACATATAATTTCTCTAGTTGCAGAAATCTTACCTTTACTAAATGGATAAGTATCACTTACACATTCTGGAAAGTTTCAGTATAATTTGTTATCACTAGAGCTGGGAAATGCAACTTGAGTCTTGTACCAGAAAGGCTTTTGGCTCTCAGGGAAACTCATCCTGAGCATGAACTCATAATGTCCCTCAGGATATCTGCTGGGTTAAAAGAGCTCTGTGGAATATGCAGGTGTCAGGTCCTGGGGGATTCCAGTGACTGCCACTGTACACCCAGACCAGTCTGACTAGCAGAAGCCTATGCTAGAGGATGGGGAAAAATTGAAATTTGCCCAAGGTGGCAAACTTCCAGTTTTAATATTGTCATAACTGAATGAAATGGTAATTATGAGCATTTTAGAGTGATCATCAAGAGAAATCTGACCACCTCTTACTGATGGTACATTTATTCATATATGGCATAAAACAATAAATGACACCTATTGCTGTCTTCAAAATCAAGCTGAGCCACACTGAATTTAATACAACTGCAAATACAGCTAAAAGATTAAGTCATGTTACTAATAAATGATCAGGCGCTTCATGGTCTGATTCAGAAATGCATTTAAATCTAATTCTAACTAAAAGCGGCTGCCTTGCTCTACTGCATACTCACAGATTGTAGTAAAAAGAAGTAAATGGGGCTTAAAAATTATCCTGAAATGAAGTCACTCAGCTGTATTTATGCTCTTGAATATGTAGCCATTTTTGCAAATAATAGAAAATTGCACTGAAGATATGTAAGTTGTGTTACATCAAGCTGCTAATTTTAAAATACCTTATTTAGAAGAATTATGCAATATTCGATGCAAAAATATCCTCCTGTGGCAATATGCAGAATTTCTCCATCTAAAATATGTATATTCATATTAACCTTTACATCTGCATGGACCACATCTTCGTTTTCATTAATGAAGTTTGACAATTTATGACAGGACAGAAAAGAAATTCATTATATTTAGCAACAGAAAACTCATTTCCCATTTTTCTAGTGTCAAGCAGCTGCTACAAAATTAGCTAAACCACTTTATCACAATTCTTCACCACTGTGATTCTTTAGGTCACCCTCAAGGGTCTTCAATTTTATTATGTTCAGAGCTTGGCACCTGGTAATTTTCAGAATCAGGAAGTAGAAGGAAGCAATATATTTTTATATGTTTTTGTTCTGGGAAGGATTTTTCTTTATTTGAGAAGACAAATATCAGTCATATTGAAAATATTAAAAACCAGAAGCATGACTAATAACCACAGAAATGTCAATGCCAACTTTGTTTATCAAAATTTGGAATGACAATGTTCTGCATGACAAAGAAACCTCCTCTAACCCTGAGAGAAATTGTCCATGTACAGGGAAATTTGAATTCCTTGTTCAATAGTCAAAGGATTGATAGTCAAAAAAGTCATGATAAGACACCCAGGATTATTGTTCCTTAAAAAGTTCTTGCTGCTGCCAGCTTCCATGGGCTATGTTGGCTAAAATTAGAAAAAGGTTCAGTAATTGTGTCTCTATGTAAAATGGTTATATGATTTGTACACCAGTATTAGTGCTATCATCTATCATCTGCTGTTACCTTCTCAGAAAAAACAAATATTCAGCAGAATATTTATATTTGGATGGTGAGAGGATGCCACCTGCAAGCATCATACAGCATAACAAGTCTAAGGCTGTGTAGGGCAGGACTGATCCCTCTCAAAGTCAAAGCAGATTTAAAATTTTCATACTATAATGGGTTTACCAGTTTAAGCTATTCTTAGAAAGTTGATTCTGTGTTTGGGGTTTTGTTCTCATATGAATGGGTGGGATTCAGTCCTGAATCAGGGATGTGATTTCTTACCATAGTTTGAAGAGATTATATTAACCCTTCTGGATATTTCCTGTGACTTTGAGAATCGCTCATGTTGGTGTTTGCCTGTAACACACACACAGAGTTTCAACCCCACCAGTTACTAGTTTTGTATAAAAACAGCACAAAAAGCTGCATGTTATTAGCAGGGTTTTTTCAAAGTTAAATTCTGGCAGGAGAAATCCAATCTTTCAGGGGCTAATAGCATGAACTACGGAGATATTCTCCCATTGCAGTTACAATGCTGATTAACTAATTTCCATCCGTCTGACGTGTAATAAACCGTGTTTTCAGAATAATTTTTTTTTATTAAATATTTATGGAAGAGCTGCCAGTGTATTTCAGAGATGCTGCTTTCCTGACCAGTTGTGTAGTTCAATGGGAAGCTTTAAGAGTAAATATATCAGGATCTTAATGGCCATTGTGCTAGAAATGTGTAAGTGGTCATTAATGTCAGCAGAACACAGGCTGGGAGACGCCATGGCTGTAGGTGGGAAGTGTAGCCATAATCACTACTTCTATGCAACATTTAATTTCAAGAGGCTTGATTTGAAAATTAAGCAGTTGAAAGGCTGCTGTTATTTTGGGTGTCGTCTCACCAAACCCTGAGCTTTATAGCAAAGCATACCTGCCCCCCTCTTCACCATTTCTCAAAAAATCTAATAGCTGGTGAGCTGGCTGACTCAGCTGTGCAAGGACACAGCTCATGTAAGTACATATCAGATCACTAGATGTCCTCCTCCCACAAAATTTCTTGTCATTCTCAGCTAGCAAACATAATCTCTTAAAAAACACCTACAACCATGTGCAGCACTAAAAATTGCCAGTGCAATTCTGTGTATTCACAAACGACCTGTGTCCAGAAAACAGCCTCAGGGTAGGTCAGAGCCTTCAAGCCCAAACGCAGGGGCACTGCACTGGCTGAGAACGGGTAATGGTGTTCACCACTCCTTCCAGGCACACTCATGCTTTACCACACCTGTCTTGTCATCGTTATTTTCAGTGCATTAAAACAGTTATGGATCTCATTCTAACGACTAAGGCCTAAGACTGGAATCACCTGTATTCTAGCTATGTAAGTGATGAGAATTTTTTCACTGGAAAATGAGGAGCAGATCAAAAACCTCAATGTGGAAAGTGGGTTACTACAGTTAGGCACCAAAAGCTTAATGAAAGGATCAAGTTGCATCATTATATCAACAAGTAAAGTCTGCATGGTCAAAATGATGTGTAGCAGAGCCTGGTGCCTTTTCCAACCTGAGAAATTATGCAAGGCATTAAACAGAGTGAAGGGTGTACTTTGACTTTAACTGACTATACATTTCACTTTACTGACTTGCTAGAAGAAAAGCTGTTTTACTTACAGGTCAAAGTTTGCCCTTAATTTTTCTTTCTGTGACTATCTACTTCGATGGATGATTGCATCTATGGCAAATGTTGACTCCCTGCCTTGCCTAAAAGATTTCTTTTAGTGAAATGATGTTAAGTTAAAGAAAAATCTGACCTTGTGATTAGGTTGTGGGGATTTTTCCTGGAAAGCATGCTTTCCTTACTTGCACAAATGAGATATTAATGGATGTTAAGATATGAGAACAAAAATATTTGAATTAAATTTCACTGCAATCTTGCAAAGGCATTTGATTCTTTGAAGAATCAAAAGGTTTTGGCAAGGATATGGATTTTTCAGTGCAGTTTTTTGTTCAAATTTCAGACTTACAAAAATGCAAAATGTCAGATTTCTTTCACCCACTGCTGTCACCATTCCATTCTAAACATAAGCCAAAAAACTAACACTTGGGCTTGAGGCCACCAGGAAGATCCTGTTTTGCAGTTTCTGCTGCCACGAGCCACAATATCATTAAATGCCAAAGACTATCTGTAGGTCAAGGTCAGACAAGAGAAATGACTGGGAAGACGGTAACTCTCATGGAGCAGTCAGAGAAATCAAGCTGAAGAAAGGAACCGAAAAAACCCTATGAACTGTAACAATCATGTTTAATGGCACAGTCCCATTCTAATCAAGTAGGCTTTTTATTAATGCTTAGTAATTGGTAAACATGCAATCCTATCTTCTCTCCTTTTACTTGCAGGTATCTTACTCAGCAGGACCACTTTGATCAAATAGCTCCTTTTGCACCTGAACTTGCACAAGCAGGAGTCATTTCACAAATAGACTGCATAAGGTCTGCCTCACTTTCACTTCAGAATATAGCAATTCAGGATGTAATTGTCACTTCGCATCGTATTCACTCACATAAAAGTACCATTTGAGACGACAGGGGAGGAACTCAATGACACCAAGTCCACGTTTGCCTCGTTAGTGTACTTTCGTGGATGTTGGTGTCCTGCTTGTAACCCTGACCTTGTGAGAACAAACATTGTTAGACAATGTTTCCATTTAGTATCTTTCCAAAACAGACTAAAGGAGTTAACTTGTGAGAGATAAACTGCCCTTGATTGGGCTGTCTGTACAAATAGAGTTTGAATGTTGTCATTTTACACCTTTTGCACTAAACAAAGTTAAATGGAAACATTGTCCTTATTGCTTGCTACTTCTGCACTCTTTTTTTTTATTTTCCAACTAGTAGCATCTGCTTCTAATTATGGTCAGTCATGTGCAAATCACAATTCAGCAATATAGTTTCTTAAGCAGCTGTTCTGGGGACATTAATGCTTCAGATATAAGCAATCAGCTCATGAAGCGCCTCACAGGTTCATGTTTTTTCTTATCCTAGGCACTAGAGGGCAAAAGACATAAAGTAACTCAAATGTGCGTTCATTTCCATCACCTTGTGTTTACTTGTATTATGAGCTCTAGGAACAATACAGAGCTGAATTAGTACTCACAGTATCTTTTCCTAGATGGACTTAGATGGTGCTTTATATGTTCTCTTCTCACAAACTAAAAAAGAGGAAAATTGTATATTTTGGGCACAGTGAACTACATTTATAGATGATTATGAGGTCAACATTGTGGGTGAAAGTGAAGTTGTATTAAATCAAGAGTAATCTTCTTTAAGGACAGGAACAGGTATTTCAGACTCTTCTTTCACAAACAACTGCCTTGTGAGGGGGCTGTGACACTTACCTCCCCATGCAGCTTCCCTGATGCCATGAGAAACCTGAAATGTAGCTGCAACAGCAGCAACTGCTTCTGAACAGTTGATAAGAAAACAGTTTTTGAGTTCAGCTGATCCAGTCATAACACATAAAGACTCTGCAGCTCACAAAATACAGCACAGGAGAACACGGCTTGGAAGACTCACAGCAGTTTAGAAGGGTGTTATTTTATTCTCTCATATGCATGCAAACTTCAGGTGACAGCTTGCCTTTCAAGATGACCCAAGTTTGCTCAGAAAAAGAAACGATGCAGAGCAAGTATGAGGCAACAAGGCTAAGGTGAGAATATGAAAGTACTTTACCAAAAAGCTCTAATTCTCTTGCCTTTTACACTGGTGTCACACCAGTTTCCCCTGAGCACTCCAGTGCATTTACATTTGGCCTGGACAAGAGCTCCAACTGAGACCATACTGGTGTTCCATAATTTGTATGTATTTACCTTCCAAATTTCCAAAGCTTGGGCTAAGAAACTGGTCAAATTACTGGACCTTCCACAAGAAGTGTTTAATCAAATTTAAGTACAAAACAGGCAGTGGTCATAATTAGATAGTAGAAAACAAAAAGATGAAGTTAAACTTACTTCTACTCACCCTCATTTCTTGTCTGTTTAATCACTGATCTCAAGGTAAGTTTGGGTCAAGATTGTAGTAAGAGGTTGTTTGTTCATTTCTAGATAATGCCGTGATAAAAATTCTTAGGTTTTGCTTTCTGGTTGGGGGAGGTCAGATAAAAACTGATATGGGCTGACACTCCTGCTGCACTGTAGGTGAAGCAAAAGACTTTTTTTTTTAATTGGAGTTGCAGTCTCAGCAGTTTCCTGTGATGAGATGTTTCCTGTTCTGTTAAATAGAAGCTTGTGGTGTAAAAATAAACAGTGCTTATTATTGGAAGCTTAAGCCTACTGAAGTTTTACAGATTTAGAAAGTTTGCTAATCATAAATTAATCATAATGATGCACTTTACTGCAGGGCCTGCTGAAAATATTTATTTTTAAAAAGTGGTGCCAAATTTAATCCAGAAGTGGTGCTTATAGTAACAGTCAAGGCTTTTGAACTGCTACAGTTACAAGTTTTTTTCTAAATATCTTATAAACTCAGCAAGATTGTGCTACCAGTGTCTTTGCATCTGGTAACTATCAAGCAGGTTCTGAAAGACAAGAACAGAAAAGCAGTAATTACTCCGAGTGTCTGGAGGACTGGAAGTATACAGTGTTCCCACTGGACTTTCTTACATTCAAGATTAGAGAACAGTAAAAAAAGTATTGATTCCACATTACTGTGAGAGAGAGTAACACAGTTCTTACCCAGTATCCTGTTCCTGCAAATGCTTGGATATTAGAAGGATATCCTGGGATAAATTCCTTCTAGGAAGGCAAGGCTTAAATTATGTGTTATCAGATTTATAAATATTCTGGTCCTAACATCCAGAATATTTTCAGGAGGAGAAGCCACATGCTTTAGCTCTGTACCAGCAACAATGGTTTCACACAGAGCCCTAGAGAGGTGTGTGCAAATCCCTCTTTAAACCTGCAGTGTCTGGCTTCTTGGGTTCCCAGAAATCATTACTGCAAAAGCTCCTTAAAAGAGTGTTGGAGGCAGGAGGGTCTGTGTGCTCATTACAGCACACCATGTTAAAGCAGAGACAGTGCCCAAAGACCTGCAAGCTGATCCAGGGAAGTCAGAACTCATTAACTTTTCTTACTAGATTTATGACAGGCATCATGGTACCTGGCTGTTCCAGATGTACACCCGTAGTAAGAATCTGTACATCTCAGTCCTTGGTTGGAGTGCAGCTGTGGCAGACTGGGACCTGCCTCCCTCACTGCCCCAGCCATGGACCATGTGATGGCAGCATGGGGCTGGCACGGGGGAGCAGAGCTGCACCCAAGGCCTTTGCAACCTGATAGCGGAATTTTCTACATTTTTCTCTAAAAAAAACAACAACCAGCTTGCAAACGGTCTAGGATGAGTTCCTAGGAAACACAACATGAATAGATGGAACTGTTTTGTTCAGTGCAAAATAATGCAAACAAATGAAAATGTCTGAGATACTGTGAATAAAGCATCAACTTACTATTATGAAAAAATTGATATTTTTATTTCATGAAAACTATCTTTCCTAGTGATTGTGATAATGAAGCACATGTGGTATTTGTTAATCACTAGATCAATGTTAAACTAACCAGTGTCAAAATATGATCTTTACTCATTAACATTTATTAAGTTATAAGTATGTTGTTCTCACTATTCAAATAATCAGTAAACAGTCATTAGCTGGATGGAATTTCAAGTGGAAGCATTTCAAATCTCTAAGGGCTTCAGCTTTTGTGATATATCCAAGGTGTTCTGAGGAGCAGACAATACTGATGACCTCCAACACATGGCAGTGACTAGAAAATATCTTAATTAAAAAATTCAGGTCTCAATGCTGTTTTCCTGTAAGCAGTACAATAAAAAAAATGTGTTGAATACTTTCAGTTTATATGTTTACACTGTGCTTAGTATAAATATGCTGGTAAGCGACGTAAAAACTCTTTCTCTCAAACTGGCTTTTCTTTAGATTCTCTGTGATGAACATCAAGGTTCTATCAAATCAAGCCAAGTCAAATTAAAAACTCTCATTATGCCTTGATCTTAGCAAAATACACAAGAAAGGAAAACCACCTGCTTACTGACTGTGAGCCTGGAGCTAGGAAACTTCTGCCTTTATCAGAATGAGGATTTCTCTGTATCAGTCCCACAACATGTGCCATCACTTGCTTATGGTTTTCATAGAATCAAGAGGCAGATCCTACTGCCTCTACCCTTGCATTAGAAGCATTTCTCTGCTTTTCAGTTTAAAGTTTTGCTTGGAGACATATGTGAAGAAATATCACATTTGCTGTCAAACGTTTTTATATTCTGTGAAGCTCATGGGTAGTACTAAAAATAGCTTTTCTTTTCAGTGAGGCTCAAAGAAAGCATGTTATTCCTCCATATTTTTGAACTGTCTTCCTTGAAATCCATAGACTGCACCGCATTTAATTTTTTGTCATCAACACAATAAACCAAGTGCTAACCTTAGCAATTGTGCCAAAGTAGTAGTGAAGATAAATATTTTGTAACTTTTACCTGAACAGTATAGCATTAAAGCACTTGCATGGGATTTGAAATTCCACACAGAAATGGTACTGTGTTCTGCCCTCCTGTACTGTATGTTGTATTTTATCAAGAGGAACAGAACAAATTAGTACAGGAGAAGATAAGACCACAGCAATTCATTCTAGAGTTACAACAACTTCTACCTCTCTGGGACAGAAATATGGGTTACTGATTCCATGGTGTTTCATATCTGCAATGAGATAATAACTACTGACAGTTGTACCCAACTGGAAGTTTGTTCAAAGCTACTGGATTCTTTCACTTGAAATACTCCAGCCAGGGAGTTGTGCCCTCTGATGGAGCGTAAATTAGAGCATCTCTGCATGGCTGGAGGCTCTTTCCCAATGATCCCACCACAGAATTGCTTTCCATTTCCAAGTGGCCAGTCTGAGCTGAAGAGTACCAGACTTGTTAATGTATTGGGTGTGGCAGAGCTGGAGTTCATTTCCCCACAGCAGCCCTGACAGTGCTCTGCTCTGCGGGCTGGGAAGGTGTTGATGACACACCAGTGCTTTGGGTCCTGCTGAGCGGCGCTGGCACAGCAACAGTGCTCTCCAACATTCCCCACTCACCAGTGGGCTGGGGATGGGCAAGACCTCAGGAGGGGACAGAGCCAGGACAGCTGACCCAAACTGACCAAAGGGTATTCCATACCATATTAATATGGTTTGTGAAAAAGAACAAAGGGCGAGGGTGGGGGAGAAGGGAGGGATGTTTGTTATTACAGCATTTGCTTTCCAGAGCAATTGCTATGAGTGCTAAAGCCCTACTCCCTGGGAAGTAGGTGGGCAAAACCTGCTGATGGGAAGTAGAGAATAAATCTTTTGTTTTCCTTTGCTTCTGTGTGACCTTTACATCATTAAATTGCCTTTACCTTATCCCACAAGCTTCCTTCCATCTTACTTTCTCCCCCCATCCCTTGTCCTGCTGATGAGGGGACTGACAGAGCAGTATGGTGGGTACCTGGCATCCAGCCAAAGTCACCCATCACAGCTAAAAATTGTATTCCTCAAATTGTGACTGGTAATGACCTGAAAAGTCTACCCAGCTACTCCGTGGAAATCGTTCTTCAGTGCACTCTGGTGTCTTAATCTTCTCTTACTCTCACAATGCAATTCCAGAGACTTCAGCTTTGAATCAAACTGGCTTGGCACATCATGGATGCACAGTATCACTAATAGTTATCTTTTAACATTATAAACATAAAAGATGTAATTCTGAATATGTTTTTTAATCCAAATATTAAAACACATCATTAATTTTGTTCAAGCAAATAGAATTAATTAAACCCACTGACACTGTGAATTGATCAAAAATACATTGATTTATAGGTTTTATGACTCTCTTGAAATTCACTAAAAGCATTGTATGATCCCTTGTATAACTGATTTATGTAGTTTTTCATTCAATACAATATATTAGGTACATATTATTGATAGCTTCCAGCATAAAATAGTGCATACTGGCACTTTCATTCAATATTGCAAACTATAAATCCCCTAAGTGCAAAAAGGGATGGTTTCTTCCGAGCAAAATAAGTCAGAAACTGATTTATAGAGATAGTATAGGGTAGTAAATATCTATCTTCTAATATTAAAATGCTTATTTGTAAAATCAATTATTCAAGACACTCATTATATAAGAAAAAGACTCATAAAAAAGACACTGGATATGAAATATCATGGGCTTATACAGATAATACATTTTTACTTAGAATGCTTATTTGTAAAATCAATTATAAAAAAGACACTCATTATAAAAAAGACACTGGATCTGAAATACTGAGGGCTCATACAGATAATACATGTAATGGATATAATTATCAAAGTTGGTGCTATATTGTTTCTTTATCTTATTGCAGAAAATACTTTAGCACAAATATTTAGACCAAGACTACTAAATTCTCCAACCACTTGTAAAATATTTATGAAAGCTTTTTACCACATTAACTGTACCTTAAAATGATAGCCACCTGTATCATAGCTGTGCCCTGAATATGTTTGTGGCAGTTCTTGAGTAGTCTCAAATCTCACCCTCCAATTCTTTCTTCTTTTACCATCCACTCTTTCAAATCTGTATTAAAACATCACTCATAGCTATTAAAGAAGGCCATGTCTTTACTTCATAGTCTAATGATGAAGTAGTAACCTAGCTTTAACTATAAGCCATATAGCAAATGATGAAAAATAGCAATACCCTGAAGTATTTATCACCAAATAACATCCCAGAGAGTAATAAGACATCTGATTGCATCTGGCAGAACTCCCATGCCAAATAACTAGCAATTTCTCTGCACCGGATCCACTGTCCCACTTCCTCTTTGCTTTTATTCAGTGGCCCTTTTTTAAGTTCTGACATTTAATCTCCTTAGGACTACTAAAAAACAAAACAAACAACAAAAGAACCCCAACAACCAAAAAAAACACCCTATCTGGTAGCTCTGTTTGGAGCTTATACCTAGTATAATAACAATAAACATGAAAACTTCTCTTTCTCTGCGCTAGCTTTCCTGAAGAATGCATTGTGGTTAACTAAACAGGTATTTTTCGTTCACTAAACTGAAATACTAACGTATTAAAAGGGCCATTGATACCTGTTGATTCTCAACATTTTTCTTTTCATTTCTGACATAGATTTTGATTGCCATATGTTTTCAATTTGTACTTATTTAAAACCTTGTCTCTCGTTGCAGCAAAATGAAATTTGGCTTCACTGATTGTCTCAATGTTATCGGTGCTGCCCAGATTTTTCTTTCCAAAACCCACACACTGCTGGTACTTTTTTATTTGTCCTGTGCTCAGACAAATAAACAAAATTCAACTAAAAGGATCAGACTAACATTATTCCATGTTTTTTTGAAGTTGAATGGCATACTTATTGAAAGTGACTCATTTGCTGGCAAAGCACAATACTGCTAAAGAGACAGGAACAACTTTACTGAATCATCAGGTTGCTTAGAAGCCTTTACAATATTGTCAAAATTAAGCTTGGAGAAAAGATAAACATTCCTTTCCGAAAAATCTGCGTGTTTGTGGAAAAGTATTCTGATGGCTAGAAAAGGTAGACTGTGTGTCTCCTCTTGCTGGTACATTTCTTATCTGATGTAACAGATAGCCTCAGTGAAAAGGGCTGGCTATGCAAGATGGCCTCATCTAATATTTTTACAGTCATCTCACACAGGTTCTTAAGGGCAGTATCAGTCCCATTGTTATCATACAGCTGACTGGGGAATTGTTCAGAAGATTTTTTTTCCCCAGAAAACTGTGCTTGTGTGGGAGAGAACATAATATAAAATACAACCTTTCATTCTTTTCCCTCCCCTGAGAAGAATGAATAAAAAAATTTCCCCAAATGTGACTTTCAAACATTTTGTGATGTATGTGTGGCCTTCAGAAATAAGCACTAAACCAGATATATGTCCATTTTCTGGTTTATTGACAGAAACCAAATATGTTTTCTCACTTCTGTCATTTTTTTATAATATATTCACATTTTTGCTCTGGACTTCACTGCTGAGATTTGGACATCATTTCTGCCTTCCATTTACTTCTCCAGCTGCCATAAAATGTACCTTTATTTAACCTGAAGACAGTATCATTGTAACTTCAGAAGACATATAATCAGCATAACCAGTTTTGTAGAAGCTCACTGATAGATTTCTGTGTAAGTGTGAAAATATTGTGATTGTTTTTAGGATTGGGCTAGGGGATTTGATAATGTAATTTATGTCATCATTGCATGAAGAAGTGATTTTTTTTCTCCTTCTTTAGGATATACAAGTAGTAACATATTTAAAATCTGTGCTGTGCTCTGAAAACCTTTTCTTCCAAGAACCATGCACCAACCAAGCCAAAATTGCTGTCTTATATATGCAGATCCTCACTTCACACACTCTAAGGTGAAGCTATTATGAATTAAAGAATATTGAAAAGAATATCTCTACTCTGCAGGTCTAAGGTGGAGAAAAATATAAGATCTTTATGTCTTATATCTGGTTGGCCATACACACAGGCTGTCATCTGGAAAGCTAACAGCTCGTAGAGAGTGTTTGTTTTCACTTTGCAGCCAGCAGTTGCCTTTGGTAAAATAAACTCAGAAATAAATTTTGGAAGTGCACTGTGCCCAGAGCCCATATAGGAGCAGGAATTCAAAGCACCTGTAGCTGACCTACACATACATTTATCACTGGTCTGGCGTAATGAAGATGACCTGATAAAGATCACACTATGACAGATTTTCTTTTGCACTGGCTGATAGAAACAGATAGAAACTGTTTCCTGTGGCCAGCTGACTATTGATCAAACTCCCTTCTGCCAGTGGTGCAGATAATGGTAATTCCACAAGCAATTCAAAGCTACATTTTGTCTTCATTTTCATCTGAAATATGAGTTGGTCTGTTGTACACTAGGCAGTCGTTTATTACTCATTTTCCTTTATTGATGTTTGGGATTTAAAGCATAAAGTGATCCTCAAATGTAGTTACAGTGAGACAACAGCTGCCCTTGTGGCCATGACTACAGCAGCACCACAACCACATGAATCAAGGTTTCATTCATCTTTGAGCCAGCATACAGTAGAAAGTATCCCAAAAATAGAACTGTGTTGCAGTTGAAGAGACGCATCGATTTGTCTGCATGGGGACTAATGGAGACAAAAGGTGTCCTCAGCAAGCAGCAGCAGAGCAGTAAAGTCTTTCTTACTAATTTGCATTCAAGGGCTTTTCCCCATACCATGCCTTGGAAATAATTTGCAAAATGATCTTTCCTATATGCTTTTTAATATTTTTCTCACTGAATTATTACTAACAAAATGAACATAACAAAGCGCTGCCATACACAGCAGGAGGAAAGCCAAGGCACTCAATTTATCTGTGAAATGGTAAAGAACAATTGATAGTGTGGATAAGTATTTTTTATATGCATTTATTAATTCATAAACTACAGCATATCTCATCTCATCTTTCAACAACAGCTGATGTCTCCATTTTCCTCTGGAAAGCCCTGCAGGTTCCATTATAAGAAACATAAATAATATGTTTTAATGAGATATGGATTGATTATGCTGGGAAAGCTGACATTTTCATCCATCATGCTAAATGATGTTTAATGATGGATTACCATGCCCACAATTCCTCTGATATGAGATTAAATAAAACAGCAGGCTGTTTCAGCAGACTAGTCCAAGGAGATGACAATAAATCTGCTCAATTATCATATCAACAATCTGGTTTTCACTAATAAGGTTATTATTATTTCATTTAGACTTGTTCAGGCATCATAGATTATTTTATTTCAGTCAGTCAATGGGAGCAAGTGCAGTATTTTATTCTCAGAGTTGCAAAGAACCAAGCTTTGAGGGAGTACAGTACATGCAGCTCAGCAGGCTTCAAGCAGACAGAAGAAAGCTACCAATCCCCTTTCAAACCAAAAATACATTGTGAAAGGAACATTTTGTTTTCAACCTAGTTAACTAATCTGAAAAGCCTCTGCCAAAGGATACTGTCTGAGAAGCCGATCCATTGAAAAGAGTTACTGGATTCTCTATGATTTGTGCTTCACCTTGGTTCTGTTGTATATTTATAATTAAGACCATTCAGACTATCTTTTGACCTGAAAAATTAGCCTGCAACAAAAAGAACCCCTCTTTTTTCCTTGCTTCATGCTCAGAAAGCAGAAAGCATGCAAAGTTTATTAACAGAAGCCTAACACAGAGTTTTCTTTGCCAGCCAGTCCTAATAAACTCTCCTTCCTTGCAATCTGATCAAAACAGTTACACATCACTCGGGGCCCTTGTTCTCCTCAGAATGTTTTGTAATGGCAGATAATGCTACAGTATGGAGCAGTCCAGTGCCCAGCTAAGCCACAAGGGCATGGGGCAACTTTTTGATAGATGAGTACTTTTCAGTCTTCTATCCCAGACTGCAGACCAGTGGAGCAGGTGGCCTGTGGAAAACACATCGCACCTAAAGTGTGAATGATCCCTGCTGCTTTACCAGTTACTGTTCTGTAAAACATGGAAATATGAAAATAGTGGCTTCTCCACTCTCTAAAGACCAGAAAGGTGACAGCCCTGCAGTGGCAAGTTGTAATCTGTTCCTTGCAGAAGGGAATTTTCCCAGCTCTGCTCCAAAACCTGCTTCCCAAGTTTTCATGGACCTGACTCTTTCCTTCTGCTTATGGGCATCCCCAGATGTCAATAAGGTAGGATTTTCCTCAAAAGCAAAAGCAAAAACACAAGATCACTTATACTCTAGGTATGGAAACTCTGTGCTGAAGTGCAGTAGCTAGATGAAGAGACGCGTGGAGCATGGAATTTACTTCTTCCCTATTATTACCACTAGGAGCCAGTGAAGAAGTGAAAGCTGCTGAGATGAAATGGAAAACTTGCTCCAGTAAAAAAATTTTTCCCTGGCTCTTTCCCGGCTCATGGCCCATCAGATAAGCTTTTGTAGATAGACCAAAACAAGGACATGGTGCAGCCCATGATGGTGTCACCATAGAACGATAACCACAAGCATCTCTCCAGTGCTGGACTAATTTAGCTTTAAGGCAGTGATTCTCATCACTAGTCAAAAAGGCAAAGAGAAATGTCATCTCTTCAATATACAACTGTTTTGCTTTGTCTTTTTACTTCCCTTCTGATTCCCACCTTACCAAATTTTTTTTTAACAGTAGGCTGCATGACTTTTCCTGAAGACACTCAAATCTCCCTTGGTACAAGATCTGTAAAGAGAGAATATTAATCTCTAAACTGTAATACCATACTTCTTGTGGATATATATGAAGGAGAAATTGTCTGATGGCATTTAAAATATTTTTCATGTTATGTTGTTATATCAATTTTGATTCCTCAGTTTCTGTGATTTCCATGTTTAAGCCACAGTTAGGGAAGCTGAAGTCTGCTTATTTGATGTAAAAATAATTGTTCTAATAATAACACCAAAAAGATCAATGAGAATGTTGTATATTTTTTGATGTTGATCAAGACTGATCGGCTTTGAAAAGGAAGTGTGTGTGGAGAGAGGAAGCCTGGCTATCTGCCCTTTGCGAGGCAGCTCCTTTTCTCATGCCTTGCAGCCTTCCTGTCGGCACCCAGGGTTGATTTACAGAGCCAGTGGGGGAAGATGATTGTCCTCCAATGCTTTGCATGCTTGTGAGTTCCTAATTTTACTGACTGGAAAAGCACCAGATATAGCTGCAGATTCTTCTGCAGGAAAAAATATTCACTTGGATACTCAAAGCTAGAGCTTTTTGAACCATCTGTGCAAGTATGCAAAGGGCTCCTTGGTGCAGTGCAAGCTTAGGGAGATAAGCCCTCTTCTCGTCCTGTCAGGAGGTGCCTCCCACCATCTTAGTGATAGTGATGAAAGCAGCAAATGCCCCTCTGTGCTTTCTCTGCACGGCAGTAGCTGGTCCAGTGCCCTTGGCTTTGTCACAAGCAGACTTTCCTTCTCTGTTGAACAAACAAGATGCAGCCAGTCCCATGCAAACACAAAGGCATCAGAGCAAACAGCTCCCACCCGAGAACCCCAGCAACAGCTCCTGTTGCCCACTCACTGTCCGTGCACTCCAGAAATGCTATGAAACTGAGGAGCAGACCAAGAAAGCAGATTACTGCTGAGGGCTGAGGCTAAGATGGTATTTTCCTGCTGAGCCAATTCTTGCCTTTCATAACACTGATGAGATAATAGGTTTAACGCTGATGAAATAATAGGCTGAGTGTGATGTAAGCTCTCTAAAGACCCCAAGAGCTTTGAAACGTAGACTACGAAATCAATGTTGATTCACCTCCAGCTCCTTTCCACAGTAGGTGGGTGCACTCCATTGGGAAGACAAAAGTCCTGCGAATCTGCCATCGACCAGGACAGCTAACACACTGCAAGACATCCAGGGGTGGTTTGGAGACCTGGCAAGCACCCATCCCATCTGCATCAAAAGGCCCTTCTGCCATCCACTCGGTGCTGGTGGCAGGGAAGCCCTGACTTAAGGTATGGCATTTACTGGGAGGTTTCTACCATTGCAGGGGGCTGGTGCAGCCCTCTGGGCACCATGAACTCTTCTCTCCCCTGCTTATCTGCCTTGTTCACAAGTCAGCCATCTGCTTGGAGGTCTAAAAGATGCACTAGTTTGGTTACCAAACCTTGGTGAGATAGTGTAGTGCTTTTGCAGAAAGACCCTTTTTCCGCACGTTCCATCTTAAATGGAAAAAATTCTGACCTGTTTCAGTTCAAGGAAGTGTCTGCCAACACTGAAAAGGAGGATTGCATTCGCCTCCGAGGCATCCGAGACAGATTTTTTTCTGATTTTTCAATAATTGGGAGAATTTTTGAGAGCCACAAGGAACTGAGTTTCCTTTCTTGGATGTATTTGTCCAGCCTTGCCAGCTGTACTTGCATGCAGTATCTTCTCTCGGGTCCAGGTAAAGCTTCTGCCTCAACAAATTATTTCTGAGTAGGTTTTCGTTAGCGCCCCTGTCCCACCAGTAATAGTATCAGGAAATAGAATAGAGCAAAATGTTATAATGGCATGGTGTAATCCTTCCTTTTTGTCTTGCATTTAAGTGCTATCACTGCACAAACAGTATAACTTCCATTTCAATTGCTGTAGTTAAGCAGCGTTTCTGCCTACTGCACCTCCTGTTAAAGCCTCCTACTTTCTCAAATGCCAGTGTTGCACTGAAGACTTCTCAGTCACTGGCAGTCTTTGCTCTGAGCTGATGTTACACAGGCTTTGCCTCCAGGAAATAAAAAGATGAAATCTGTGCATTTCATTAATGAATATTTATTATACTCTTAGTGAACAAAACCTTGGGAAATTTATGTGTTGCTATTCCCCCCCTTTTTTTCTTTTTAAATACATCTATCTATTTATTATTTACCTCCCCATATCTTTAACATTATTCTAGGTATATCTCTTCTCTTTTAGTAACTTCAAGCTCTTTTGATGTAGAAGTGTTTAAGACTGGCTGGATTCTCAGAAGAAATTGCTTCTCTTGATAACTGAAACAAAGAACTAATAAAATAATGCCTCCAACAGTACATGATTTCCACAAGTACAGGTAACGATTATTAATATGGAGGATTATTGCATTTTTTCACGTTTGTATAAATCCTTTGGGATGTATAGATGCCATAATACTATGTTACTGAATCAGGAAAATAAATCAAACTACAAATTGCAGCCCAAGAAATGTTTTGTTTGGTTTAACTTTGCTGTTTCTACCCCTTTAAGTTTTAGTTGCTGTATTCAGCAGATATTTTAACTTTTACATCATGATTAAGTTAAGAGGCAAATTAATTTAAAGGCTCTGACTGCTCTTGATTGTCAGTAATTTGGGTGCTTATTAAGTGGTTTAAAGTACATTTAATTAAAGATGTGTTGCTTCATATCCAGTAGTCAATAAAACATTTAGTGTTTATGTCTTCTTATATTTATTAAAGTATTACCACCTCTTCTGTAGTTCAAGAATGCTTTTAAAGGATGTATGCATAATTTCCTCATTCTAAAAGAATGACTAACCACTAATTGCACTGAATTGAGCCTTCCTCTTACCCGCTGTTTGTAATTATAAAAATGAATTGGCCCATAAAAATGTTATGTCTTTGCTTGCTGTTACGTCCCCACCCACTATCTATTCCAAAGGTTAAGAAAGACTGCTGATCAAAGGAGGGATCATTCAATGCTAGAAATGGATCTGGAGTTGAGGCATTCAGCTGGATCACACACTACTCAAAAAGCTTTTTTTCCCATTCTTTTTTTCCCAATTTAAAAACCTATTCCAGAACACCACGAGTCAGCCTCTTTCATGTCTTCCAAAATAGTCCAGAAGGTGCACCCACAGAAACGACAGCAGCCATAATACAGAAGGCCATATAAACTGGTGTTTCTTGGTGATGAAACATCAGTTTATTGTACTTTCCCCTTCTCTAACACTTTTAGAAAAGTCAAACTGTCTTTGCCTTCCCCCCCAAATCCTTCGGCTGGAACTACCAGGGAAAGGGAGGAGGTGCAAGCCCTGACAACAAACCCCATGACATTTCTTCAAAGGCTCTTGGTAAGGAACAAGACTGTCATGGAGCAAGTCATAATGTGTGATCTGTGCCAGCCCCATTTTCAGCCCAGAAGGAAAATCCTGGCAGTTGAAAAATCCTGGCAGTTTTACCTATTTTTCACTTTCTTATAGAACTACTTATTTGGGAATAGAAACAAGAGATTATGGGCTCAACATGAGTTTAAAAATGTATCAGTGACTTCTCCTTCCTTGGTTTTGAAGCTGAGTTATTATAAAATAATGGGGTATGTTGAAAGCAATCAAGGATTGGACATCCTTCCCAAAACAGGTTGTTCTCTTTCACCTTTAATAAAAGGAATTTGCTGTTTAAAGAAGTGAAAGCAGAACAGGAGACTTCTGCAGCTGATTTCTGTGGAGATGAATTAACATCCTGAGATTTATTTGCTTGTTTAGGAAGGTCACCTGGCCTCCTGCTGAATGAACAGAAAACCACACCTACCTCAAGCCTCCCTGTTCCTGCAATGAGGGGAAGCGGAGTTTAAGGTTAGCTTGTTCAGGAGAGGTTTAGACTGGACACCAGGATGGGTATTTTTACTGAAAGGATGGTCAAACACTTTTACTGGCCCTAAATTAATGTCACAGAATGTGATAATGGGTAAGGCTGGAAGTGAACACTGGCAGTCATCTAGTCCAACCTGCTGGCTCAAGCAGAGTCAGCCCACTGGAGCACATTAGTAAGGATTATGTCCAGAAGGCTGTTGAATATCCCCAGTGAGGGAAACTCCATCCCCTCCCTGGGCAGCCTGATCCAGTGCTCAACCACCTGCACAGTAAAGAAGTTCTTCTTCATGTTCCAGTCGAACTTTCTGTGTTTCAGAAACAAATTAAGTTCTGCCAACCAAGTCTGTTTTGCCCAGGAGGGTAATTGGGAAGTGTCTTTATCTCAACCCATAAGCTTTCTTTTTTTTGTCTGATTTTCTCCTCCCACCTCACTGGGGAAGGGGACAGAGACAGTGGCTGGGTGGCAGACTGGCTACTAGGTGGAACCAAGCCACCACAGTAGTGCAGCAAATAACTTACAAAGTTATTTGTAAGCCTTGGGCTCAAGACCAAAGACAAATGACAACAATAAAAAGAAGTAAAAGAATTCAGGCTGTCAAATTCTGTTCACTTCACATCACTCACGGGTTATCTCTCCTTTTTCTCCATGCCTGTGCACTGAACTTCACATCAGAAAGTTAGGAGGCTTTCCCTTTTAAATCAGCTTAGTGCATTGCACATCTATAGAACAACAGCTTCTATGAGATTGATTATTACACAGTTCTTAGAGTAAGAAGGTCTGGTTGATCTGCGAAGTCAGCAAGGCCTTGAGCTGTTCAGGCTTTGCCCAGCAGTTTATAAGAGCTTCTAGGAGCTCACTGAAACACGTCTTAATCTGCACCTCATATCCAGGCTAATAAACACAAAGTAAGGTATACACCATCCCAAGTGAACAACTTCTGCCTATACCCTTTTCTTGCCAAATAGAAGGCATACTGTTCTTAAATCTGTTTAATAGTAGTTCGATTTCTACTTAAGAAACTCTTATTTTGTAAGACTCTAGTCATTCCTTCCTCAGCTCCTTCTCTGTCTTGCCTGAACGGGTGTGTACATTCAACACAAACTTCAGAAGCTAATGCAAAACCACTTACAAAAGACAAGGTTGTAAAGGATAATGGCAACGGTTATAAAATAAACAATGAAGGCACAATAAAAGTAGTCTTAAAATACAAAAAAGCAGCCTTTATTATGAGATCATAATACATGCCAAAATAAGTGTCTTTGAAATCACTGAGTATGTTTATTTACAGGTTTTTCCTGCCATTTTAAAACTACAATGTTTGGTTTCGCAGATATTGTTAAAAATAAATATTTTAAAACGTGATTTAAGAAAGGATGCATACAATGAGAAAAGGGAAACCTGGCTTGAAATGAAGCCATTCCTGCAGACGCCAAGAGCAAAGAACATATTAGAGTTGAGAACTTAAATATGCCCTACCTTAAACTGAGAGCATAAAATTTTGTAAAAACAAGAATAAATCACTTAAAAACTAATACTGCAAGCCTTTTTTTTCTTTTTTATAATATAACATCAAAATTACACAGAATACCCCAGTGATCACTAGGAAACCTGCCACAGTCTAGTTTTTCCAAACCTATTAAGTCCATGCTTCGTGGAATAAAATGCCCCCCTTCCACTGCAGGCCGGAAGTAAACACGGTCAAACCTCATCTTGCACTTGTAGGCTGCATTCAGGTTGGTGTTGGACTGCGTGTCCCAAGTGTAGCGGCAGTGCTGAGGTTTATCCAAAAACTCCCACACATCCTTAATGTTGTCAGGTAAGTTACCAAGTTTAGTAACCTGAAGGCAGAAGGAGGAAAAAAATTCCACAAGATACTGAATTCGCAAATTGTACCTTAAAAAAGGACAACTGAATCGCCACAGCATTGCTTTTTTTTCTGCACAATGTAAGTTGCTAAAAATCAAAGATGTTAGAGATGTTTCTAAACTATGGTATTTCTCCAGATACTCTAAGCATAACCAATTCCTGTAGCACTTCCTAAATCCAAAAAATGTTCCAAAATAAATTTTCAGCTCTGAAATGTTGAGGTATAGGGGTCAACGCACTATGTTTCCTAAACCAGTGTTGTTCCAGTTCACTGCAATGGAATTTTATGATAGGGAGAGCTGAAACTCTGACCTTCTAGTAATAATGCACAAATTTCACTTTTAGTATCAGAAGCCAAAAACTACTTCTAATTTTGAATGTCTTGATTACGGGGGATTAAGATCTATTTCTCCAGAGCACCCTCTTCCTTCATTGATTCTAGAAGCTCAAGGAATTGGAGAGTTGAACAAGTAAAGATCAGGTTCTCAAAATCAGAAGATGTTTTTGAGGTCAAAACTTCCATCAAATCTGCCTGCACCTGCTCAGATATAACTATTGTTAATACAGCATTTTGTTACTGGGAAGGGCTCTCCATATAAATCACCTCAGCCATAACAATGCTTACGTCTACTTACTTCTACAGTCCCAAATTTTAAGAATAAGTGTTGAATACCTCTGTTCTGCCTAAGCAGGTAATTTCTCATAAAGGCAGCAGAAAAGCCTGAGAAGGTTTTGTCAGAATACCTTCTCTAGATAGCAAAGTTGCTTATTTTTATTTACCTCGCTGTCTCTGAGGTTTGTATCCCCTCCAAATATAACAGTGGTGGACTCAGACTCCTTCTGCATTTCATTTAACACTATTTGCAGCTGCTTTATACGCTCCTTAGAGTGATTTTTGGTGCTCTCCAGATGAGAGGTCATAAGGCAAAGTTCAACACCAGATACGCTCACCTATGTGTGAAACAAAGAGGCAGTGTTACTACCTGCATCATGATAAGAAGCTCAATGACAAAAATCTAATCACAAAGCAAATTACTGAATGACAGAGCTCTGGCTATTATTACACATACACGTTTTACATTGAAGAAAAGGGGCTTACAGAAGGATACAGGCTTTTAGTTTTGTTTTCAGAGGTTATGAGACTTGAAAATAAAGTATGGTAAGTAACTTGCATAAAAGATTTGTCAGTATCAAATGCAACTGGGTTTGTATGCTTGGAGAAGAAGTTTTTCTGCTGTTTGAGACTGTCATAGAGAAAAAGCCAGTTCAGCCTTTCTTGGGATTTTTTTTTTTGGAAGGCAGAAGTACAGCTGTTTAGTACATCCTGATTCACTCACATGCACAACCAAAAGGTTCCTCTTCATGGCAGTTGTGGGAAAAGGTATTACCTCATGCTTCAGCAGCTTCACTCTTGATTTCTTTAACATTATGACAGTGAAATACTCATCTATGTTACCTAAAGATGACCAAGGAAAGAAAGGTTTGAGGATATCTTCTGCTGTGCCATTAGACAGTTAAGGTTCTGAAAGAGACCTTTTTACCACGATCTGTGAGAATACGTTGATTTTTAAGTCATTAGTGAAAAGTTGTGTAATAATGGTCTGATTTTCTTCAGATGTTTTAAATGCAAATACTTAAAAAACTACTTATCTATAGTACTTTTTGGCTACCCTTGCTACCAGTCTTTCAAAATGCAGAAAAAATTACAAGGAAAATGCTAGAAAAGCAAGCTTTTCACATGCATAATTTGCATCAAGCTATATGCTGATGCCAAAACACAGAAACACTGAGTGCTTCCCTCTTCACTTTACTCCTTATGTTCTTTAAAATGGTTGGAGGTTTTGGCAAGGGAGACAGAATAAACCCAAACTTTATTTTCTGGTTTTTGTCTTTAGCAACCGTGGGTTTTTTCTCTTACCCGGAATAATAGTGTAATTGCCTGCTTTCATCTGGAGAAGAGAGAGGTGTGGTGGGATGACCTCCTGTAAAAACACAACATCCGGACGGTATCTGAAATCAGCAAGGCAAGAAAAATTTCAATTAATGACTGAGAAGTAGTACCGCAACACTCTGAGGCCACAATGGAACAAAGTCAGGGACTTCAGGTGCACCTTGCCCTCATCTTCCTAGGTTTTGTAAGAATCTGTTCTTTAAAAAAGAAAAAACTATCTGAATTGTATTTAGCAGCACGTAGACATCACCATTACTAAAAGGGAGGAAACAATTATTATTAGGAACATGAAACTGACATGGTAATAAAATGCATGACTTCCTTATACCATGACCTTGCAGGTTTCATATACTACATACATAAGGAATTCAACTTAAGCAGCTGCAAAATAGCTTTGGGACATCTTCTCCTGAAGATTCCAACCACTCCAGGTTAACAAAACCAAGTGAAATTTGATTTTATTTAAGGGGTTTCTGCTGTTTTGACAGGAAATTATTACTTGCTTAAGCAACTTAATCTACACAGGGAAGTTACTGTATTAAGATACATCAGTTTATGTCACGGTTAAATTCCTCATCAGTATATTCCAGGCAGGCTCCCATTACTATAAAAATAAAGGGTAAGCACAGATTCTATTGCTTTTATATTGCACATTTTTTTTGATAAGGCAACTAACAGTAACCACAAGAGAAAACAACGCACTAAAAAATCTTTGTTGCTGTTTCAGTTTGCTCTAGCACGAAGTTATTCACACTACTGCAAGTTTCTTGCAGTTTTTCCCTTTTCATGTATGGGATACACGTATGTTTGTAATGTACAATTGCAACTTAAACAATATTGCTCATTATTAGACTTTTAAAAGCCATCTCAAAATATTTAACCTCTGGGACACTACATAGGTTCACACCTCTTACAGTCAGTATAACAACTCTCAGCTATTCAGGATTTATAAGGTGATTGTACAGTTGCATCTAACATTAAGATAATTGGGGCATGAAGATTTGTAAATACTTAAATCAAGAAGCATTTTTTTCCCCCTGTTGAAACCAGGTATATGACAATACAAAGAGGAGGCTACACTTACAATGCCAGGTACGTACAGACCCCTCTAGCTCGATCTTTCAGATTTCCTAGATCCAGCCCATCAATGTTCCAGGTGATCAGTGAGAAGCTGCTGTCGTCCTCTTTTTGCTGCGAGTCTGCACTACCAACAATAGCATTACTTGTAGCTGCATCTGCTGTGAGGTCAATGCTAAAGAGAGAGTGTACTTGTTTGTCACCACGCATAATACTAACCTACCTGTGCTTACCTCCCGTATCTTCTAAAGCATGTATTGATCTCAACATCATTGAAAAGTGCAGTAACTAAAACATACAGGCTGCAGTCATAGAGCTGTGCTACACAGGTGAAGGAAGTGGTTCTTCCTCCTCCTTATAGACACAAGATAACATTTACCATTCTGGTTTCAGTTAATCAGATGGTGACCAATGTAATCCAAAGCACTTGAGTAGTTCAACCCTTTCCCCATAGTCCCACTCTTTCCCTATGTCCTTCAGGAACAGGCTGCTTCAGAGTGGATTCCCCACAGGGTGACAAGTCCTGCCAGCAAACCTATTCCAACATGGGCTCCTCTGTCCACAGGCTCACAGGTTCTGCCAGGAGCTTGCTCCAGTGTGGGCTTTCCACAGGATCACAGCCTTCTTCATGTATCCACCTGCTGCAGTGTAGGGTCCTCCAGAGCCCAGGGAGTACTGCACCTGGAGCACCTCCCGCCCTTCCTTCTTCACCGACCCTTGGTGTCTGCAGGGCTGTTTTCAGTTCTCTCTTCTGCTGCAGTTGCTGTTGTACAGCAACTTTTTAACCTTAAGTACATTATCTCAGAGGCACTACCACCATCGCTGATGGGCGCAGCCTCGTTCCACAGCGGGTCTGTCCTGAAGTCAGCTGACAATGGCTTTGTCGGACAGAGAGGAAGCTTCTGGCAGCTTCTCAAAGGAGCTACCCTGTAGCGCCTCACTATCAAAACCTTGCCAAGCAAACCTGGTCAGAATAATGTTGATAATACACTGATGTTTTTGCTGCTAACTTACCCCAAGACAAGGACTTTTCAGCTTCCCACGCTCTACCAGGTACATAAGAAGCTGGGAAGAAACATGGTCAGGAGAGCGGCCCTGAACTGGAAAAAGGGATATTCCATACCATAGATCATCACCTTCAGTGAATGAAATTGGAGGGGATTGGCCAGGAGGAGCCAACTGCTGCTTAGAGATGGGCTGGGCATCACTCGGTCGGTGGTGAACAACTGTACTGTTCATCACTTACCTTTCTTGGCTTCCATTTCTCTCTCTCTTTTTGTTATCTCCCTTGTCATTAGAAATTATTTTCTATTATTATTATTATGACTATTTTATTTATAAAACTGTTTTTACCTCGACCCATGGATTTTATCTTTTTTCTTCAAATCTCTTTCCCACCCCACTGAGAGAGTGGTGGTGTGTGAGGGTGTCCAAGTGAGCGGGTGCATGCTACTTAGTTGGTATCTGGGGTTAAACCGTGGCAGGCAGAGGTCTGGAAAAGTTCAATTCCACATGCAGATCAATACATTCAGTACACCGTGTACATTCAGTCCAGGTGTGCTATGAGATTGTGTATGTAAGACACGAATCTTACATCTTAATTTTCACAGGTACATTTAACAAGGTGTGCATGTACCTGCCAAGTTTATTTATAGAAATATAAATATGCATACATCTAGTATAATACAAATATGCATAAATTACACATATACAAATGTGTGTACGGTAAAATCTCTGTATATGTATTGCTGCACAAGACGAGGCAACGAGAAGAAAATGTGCCTGTGCCTTCACCTAGGGGCTCGCAATCCACCAATCCAGAGGATCCACAGAGGGAAAATGCAGCCCAAAAGCCTGACAGCCTCTCAAAGGGAGAGAAACGCCGGGAAAGGACAAGAACGGGTGCAGAAAAGGAACAGGAATCACCTGTCTCGGTACACGTCAGCTGAGGTGCGATGCCAGGCGGGAGGGCAGCGCTGCACCCCAGGTTACGCCTCGGGGAACCTGCCTGCACCCGGGGAGGCTCCGCTGCCCGACCCCCGTCCCGCCTCCTCCTGCCGCATCCCCCTGTCCCTATCACCTACCAGCTGCCGGTGTCCGCGCTGCCCGGGGCCGCCCCGCCCGCCGCCGCCTCCGTCCCCCGCGGCGGGTCGAAATAGGCGTTCAGCGCTCTCTGAAACACAGGGGCGGGTGGCAGGGAAGGGCCGCCGCCGGGCACCCCGCGGCCCCGCCGGCCCCGGCCGTACCTCCATGTGCCAATCGCTGCCGGCCAAGAAGCGGCGAGCCACGGCCGCGTCGCTGCTGGTGATGGCGGCGAACTCGGAGCACAGCACCTTCCTCCGCTTGGCGACGTGTAGCGCCTCCTCCTCCTCCTCCCGCTTCTGCCCCGCCGGCGGCGGGCTCGGCGCCGCCTCAGCTCCCTCCTCCATGGCTGCGGCGGAAGGCGCGGGGAGGCACCGCCCGCCGGGGTTGCCGTTCCGGGGCGCGGGCGGTCAGCGGGGCGGCAGCATGGGGTTCACGGTGGAGAGCCTGAAGGAGGCTATGAAGTACATGCTGGAGTCGCAGGGCTTCGACCGGGTGCTCCGCAAGGTACGGGCACTTGGAGGGCAGCTCGTTTATACGACCTTCTGTCCCCTTGCAGAGTAACAGGCTGAACCGGGATCAGGGGGTTAGTCCGCCGGGGCTGCAGAGGGCCGAGCCTCGGCGGGGCTGCGGGCTGCAGGCATGGCAGGCCTCGGAACGGGGGTGTGTGGCCGTGGTGCTAACACGGGGTAGAAAACAGAGTTGCTATAATAAGAATGATAACTCAGTTGTTATTCAGTAACTCGTTAGATACCCAGCTGCCTTCCAGCAGCTCTCTGAAGGTGACTGTACTGCATAACCTTCAGGAGTCATTCAGCAAGTGGCATTCTTTCCTTCGCAGTACATGCGAAGCGGCTAACTTCCGGGACCGTGAAATTGTGAAATAAACTTCTCCCTGTTTAAAGTTAAAAAGGTAGCTCGTTATGACATCTCACAGCTCAGCCTGAAGTCAGACTGAAAGCACAATGCACACCCCAGTGCTCTCTGAATTTCTACACAAGCCCTTACACTATACCTTCACTATACCTTCTGGTGTAAAGCAGTGTAGTTGACTGGTACTGCTGCAGTGTCATGCTGATGACATTATGCTCAAAGAAAAGTTGAAGTTAGTGTTCATTTACATGGTAAATTGTGTAGTATGCGGTAGCATAGCTGCTGTGTAGTAAAGGTCTGTGAAGCAGTTTCAGTGTTCTCATTAAATTTTCCCTTTAATTTTTATTTGTTTGTGTAACTGTGACATGGAGTGATGGAGTAAATATATCTAAGAAAACCAGCCATGTAAAGATTCATATACTTTGCTTTGTGGAGGAGCAAATGTTATAATGGAAGCAGTGCTTTTGTTGACAGCTCTGTGATCTGATACATTTAATAGAAATCAACTGTTCACAAAGTAATTCTTACAGTCGTGTTTTTCCAAGATGTGTTGGCAAATATAAAGTTTTTAAAAAATATATAAAGCTTTAAGAAGATGGTTTATTCATAGAGTCCATTTAGTTCTTAGTCACCACTTCACCGTCATAACTTTACACTCCTTTTAAATCCTGATAAGCGGTGAGCAAGTATTAGCATTTCAGCTCATAAAGGTAACTGGCTGGAAGTGAGCCTTGGGAGACAGGCTTCCTATCTTGCTCTGGAATACTTTTAGATTTTTCCTGCAACCTTCTAGAATTAGGATGCTAGGAACCTGATGATAATAACAATAAAAGTACAGTTGAGTTTGAATTAAAAGTAACTGCAGCTTTTCTGGGAGATACCTGAAATCTCTCTTACCATAACTAAATGACTCAAGGTTTTTCATATTCTGGAGATGACACATTTTAGTCTGAAACCTTTCATCTCCAGCCTCAGACTTAGTTTCTGGTTTAACTCCAATGTGGTATCTACACAGGGTTTAGTGACTGTGTGTTTAAAGCCTGGAAGCTGAAGCAGTGTGCTGTTCCCCGAGGCAGACGCATGGGAGGACAAGCACAGCAGGGCTGGGAGAAGCACAGACCTGCAGCTCTAGCTGAATAGGTCCTGGAAGCGTTCAAGTACTGAACTATTTTCATCGAGGAGAGCAGGCATGTAGTGCCAGATCAGAGCAATGACAAATGGGACCAGATGCTTTCCTCGCCTTGCTGGTGGGTTGGAGCACCAGTCCCTGATGGGAGTGGAAGCCATCTGCTCCCAGCGTTGAGCATCAGTAAAGTCCTCCTTAAAAATTCTGTCAGAAGCCTAGGCCTTCAGTGCAGTGCAGCATGCCTGATTTAGGACTTTGGGTTTTCATTGATATAGGTGCCGTTTCTGTTTTAGGATGTTGCCTCAGTAATTTCCTCTCAGTTTAATACCAGCTTTTTCCATTAGAAGACTGTACTACATCATCACTGATTTAGTAGCATTTGTCTGCAAAATTTGGATAAACTTTGGCTTATCAGAAAGGGTGAAACAGAGCTCTTACATTGCATTATAAATAAGGAACAGTGAAACTAGAAACATTTCAATCTTAATAACTTTTAAGATCAAAAAAGATTTAAATCAGCTCGTAACAGAATGGAAACATTCAAGTTAAAAAAAGCCCTTGTAAAAAACCTGAAAATTAGTAGGAATAAATATAAAATATGTCCACATTTCACTTTTAATAGCCTAAAGGCACTTCAAAGTCTTAGTTACACAGGTATATATAGATGTGGAACTTACCCCAGTTTTGCATCTCCTTTCAGATTTTAAATATAGTGCTACTAACTGAAGAAATTTAAATACAGATTTTAAAATACTGAATTGCAGTAACTTCTTGGTCTCAAAATTCCAGCTTCTTTTTCTGGTTACAGGGGGAAGCATGGTACTGTAGGTGAACTGTAATTCTGTATTTCCCAATTATGGGCTTGAATAAAACTGTATATGCAGATAATGATGCTGTAACACTGTGATACAGCCTTGGATACTTCTACTCACAGATAGGAGTTTCCCATCAGGGAGGCCAATCTGATTAGTATTTCTAATGCTCATTTCAAAATAATTGATTTTTACTGAGGTTGCTCTAATATAATGATTAATGAACTACTGGTGGTCTCCTTTTCATTTTGTGAGCTAACAAATATGCCTTCACAACTATGGTACACACAGATACTCAGAGCAGTTTTGTGTTCCCTCTAATCTGGCTTTTCACTCACAGATTAAAGCTAAAGGAAAACTGAAGACAGTTTCCTCCTAAGGAATTCCTGACAGCATAGCAAGTATTGAAGTTTTGTTAAGCTGTCAGTTTAAATATTTGTCTGCATTAGAAGTACACATTTTTCTAAGGCAGCAGTCTTCTGCTCAAAATGTATGGAAATATCTAATGGGACAGTTGAATTAACTATATTTTCTGTCTTTTAATTTGTCTCATGAGTCCAGAGTCAGACAAAATTTACTTTCAATTTGATTGAGGGCAATATTAGGTGTTGGTACTGCTTGTCAGTAAGCTTTTTATTCCTTTTTTTTGGTTATACAGATGAAACTTCAATCTGCAACTCCTGGAAAAGTTGTTTGTGAAATGAAAGTAGAAGAGGAACATACAAACAGAGGTGGCACATTACATGGAGGTTTGACAGCCACACTGGTGGATGTGGTGTCAACAGCAGCATTGCTGTACACAGAAAGAGCAGTGCCTGGGGTCAGTGTGGACATGAACATCACGTAGGTATCATCCACCATGTTTACTAAAATATGCTGACTTTTCTTCCCCTATTGACTCCATTGTACATCATTTCTGTGCTGTGGCACTCATTGAAAATGTGTGTTTTCTTTGGTTTCAGAAGTCCTGTTTATTTTTTAATTAAGGGGGTTGTGTGTGTATTTTTGGCGACTGCCATTTGAGTTGGACCTTCTTAAGCTTTTACTTGTTACATGTGTTTAAGAGACAGTGCCCATTCCTTCATAGAATGTAAAGGGATGTTGATATGTGGTCAATTTTAGTCTTAAGAAATCGGTTTGGTTTCAGTTTTCACTTGTGCAGATATGTTAATGTCTCCTCAAAACCCAAGGTCTAGGGTAAGCAGCTTTATATAAACCCTTTTTTAGTATTAGTCCATAAACCAGAGAAAAATATTAAAGGAGGAAAGAGTTTACCTCTGTTGTGTGCTCATATAGAGGGTGAATTACAGATTGAATCAGAATTTCTCAGTGGAAGAAGATTCCTTTGCTCTAGGTTATTTTAAGGTAGTTTTAAACTGAGAATAGTTCTTCCTGTAATGAAAATTCAAAGTGTCTTAAAAAAACCGGTTGTTCTGAAACTTTCTTGGATCATGCTATTGCAGCTTGTCAGCTTTGCTTCATTACTTTTAATGAAGAGATTAGGACCAATTGGAACTGAAGAAATCCTACTTGGAATAACTAACACAGAGCATTAAAAATCTTTTTTAAAAAAAGCTTTATAAGTGTGTGAGGAATGATCTGTATCTTTACCAGGTTCCCTCCTTTCTCTCCCAGCACCTTCTGATTTCTCCACTGGGCAGATGGGATTAAGCACCTATTTAAGCTTCATACTACCACTGTGATGACTAGGATCTTACTGGAAATTAAAACCTAAAATTCTCCTATGATTATGGGTTTTCCCTGCAGTAGTATAACAAGAGGCCAACATCTGAATTATTGACACTATCAGTTATGTCCACCCAATTACAGAAGGGCTGAAATCTGAAGAAAGTGCTGTCTTTGGAGGTGATCCAAAATTACCTTTATGCAATGTTACATGAAGCAATATTAACAGCTTTTTTTAACTTGGATTACTGCTTTCATTGAACAAGTGAGATTGGATATCAAATATTGTTATAAGAACTTTTTTCCTTTTTGGGAAGGAGCTTTTTAAAAAGTTGTCATGAGGAAGCTATTTCAGTAATGGAAAGAACAGAGAGAAACAGAAGTATTTTTTTTGGTAACCACAAGAGGATCAGCAGCAGCTTCTGGAAATGAGACAAGGCTGAAATCCTGCCCTTGTCAACCAATGGAGCTGGTGCTACATCAGTGTTAGGCGTGACTGACATTCTTGTGACATGGCATCGTGTATAAAAATGGACTGGTTGATGAAATTTATCTCAACAAGATGAACATCCAGCAATTTTTCATTTCCCTCTGCAGTTCTAACATTTGAATATTGTTCCCTTACCTCAGATCATGGTTGGATCATGTTCCTCCTAATTCTTTCCAGGGGAATTCTTTGTGGGGAAATTTCTTCCTATTCCCTGAAGAGTGTGTTTTAAAAGCACACCCTCCTGCTCATGTAAATAAAAACAAAGAGTTGTCTAATGAATGGAAACAGCATTTGAGGGCTGCCCAGATTTCCATGACTTTCCTCTAACCAGAGTATGGGAAACAGTTAACCTATGCTTATGATTCCATACAGAAATGACCTTCTGGAGCTTTTGTAACAATGACATTTTGCAGAGCTGAAGCAGCCAGACTAGTTTAGAAAGGCTGTAGGGAGCCAGCAGTGGTTGGAACAGGACTTGGAGCTGAACTTTTAACTGAAGTCTTGGATACCTCATTGTTTCTGTTCCAAAACGGACTTTTCCTCAGAACCAAGCAAAAGGGTTTCTTTCTAGCCTCCATTTTCTCAGAGAACTCTTACACTTACTTACCACTGCCAGTAGATAGAGGAGCTCAAATCCATTAAGTAGGGGTTTACAAGTCAGCAGGCAGACAGAGATGTGTCTTTATTACCCACTTCTGCTAATTCCTTCATGATAATATAAAATGCAGGAATATTCTTGAATTTATCCTCTGTACAGTCTCTTACCTGTTCCTTTTTTTCTTCCTTGAAGATACACTTCTGCTGCTAAGATTGGAGAAGAGATACTGATTACAGCTCAGATTTTGAAGCAAGGAAGAACTCTTGCATTTGCCACCGTGGATTTAACAAATAAGGCAACAGGAAAGTTAATTGCACAAGGCAGACATACAAAGTTCATAGGAAATTAATATGAAAAAGTATTTTAAATAATAATGTTGGACTTCAGAATCCCAAATAGAATTATTTCCTCACTTATGCAATATCATCTGCACAAAGTTGTGATAGTCTCTATCAAGTGAATTTGTCTCACTTCTATAATAAACGAACAAATTTCTTAATTACCACCGGAATTGCTACAAGCCTGGGTTTGGGATGAACAAGTGTGACAGCATAGGGAGGCACCTGGCTTTTTTTGGTCAGGATAGCAGAAGGGAAGAGCCTTTGGACTAGCCATATGGTTTACCAGCACGACACTGTTTTAAGAGATCTGCTTTCTTTAGCTGTGGTGTCATGTGACAAAGCAATCCTGTCTTCAGGCCTGTTACAGTCACACTCAAACTCTACTAAATGTGCTTACAAACTGTATTTGTTCCCTAAGATGATAGTACAGAGTTCCTGTAACATTGTGCTAAACTGGTTTGAAAGTGTAAAGCAGGTTAATGCAAAACGTAATATACTGATGCTGTAACAAATCAGGAAGTATTCAATAAAGCTTTCTGAAACTACCTTTTTAAAGATTATTTCATAGTTTTGTAGCCTCTTTGCACTGAGTAAAAGCTTGCCAGCATAGACTGGTTGAGAGAGGGTGTGGTGAAACCTTTGTACGCAAATTCACCTGAGATGTCATCATCTCCCTCTGATCCCTGCATGTGAAAATGCAGTTATATCTTGTGGGCATTTCACCTCTACCTACCTGAGGTTGTGGTTATACTTGTTTAAAAATCATTAGCTGCGTGTTAAAGATGTAAAAAAATAATTTTGGTGAGCTTTCATTCAGGCTAAGGTTCTAGATCATCTGACCTGGGTTGAATGTGGTAGAGTTAAGCTGCTGTTCATCAGCTGATAACTAGTATCCTCTTGCACTGTTGTGGACAGGCTTAACTGCTTTTTTCAAGCTGTTGACAAATGATTCATGGTAATGCTGTCAAGCTGCAATAAAAACAGCAATGCTTTTTATGAAATGCATGTTCTTCTCCTCTCACAAAAAGCTAATCTACACTAGTCACTAGTAAATGGCATGTCTAAGTCCTTTTTGTTGTGGAAGTTGACTCACTGTCTTCAGTCATTTGACTTTTGTGATGAAATGTGCAGTTAGAGTTTTCTTCTGTGCATTCCGAAACCTAAAGAAGTAATTTTAAATGAATTAGGTGACCTGTTTGTAGAGACTGATTTTGAATACAGAGTTGTACAAGTTTACTAATGTGTCATCAATCTTTCCAAAAGGACTTTTAAACAAGTAATATGAGCGGATAACTAACCCTTCAGTGGAAGTTATCTAAAAAATACCTACAGTGGGCTCAGGCTACCAACATGTATTTTTGCTGCAAGTTTAGGACAGTTTTTCATGGTATATACAGTCTCAAAAAAGCTTTTTCTCTGGGGCCGTCTCAGAAGCATACATGGCTTACATGCTTGTGGCTAGTTGAACTTTTAATAGTAGCAGCCTCTCTTCAGCAGTGCATTCATAATTGGTTTTCCCTGAGTACTTGCACTCACTCATGCACAGAAATCATCCCTGAATTCCATTTAAAGAAACACAATGCTTTGCTGAAACAATTTTGCAAAGGTGCTTACTACAGCAGTAACCTTTTTTGGTTTAAATCTTTGCTCAACAGAACTAGATGCTTCACTGTATGAAATTTTCACTTTACAGCTCCCTCAGCCTGGAGCGCTGTTATGAGTCTTAAGCACCTCCAGTTCCTCTGCAATTACTTGGATGAGCAGAGAGGATCCATCAGAGCAACTGGACACACTTACTGACTTTGGAAATTGCTGATCTGGTTATATTCCTATTAACATGTTCTGGCATCTCCAGTCATCTTTTTTCTCATTCTTAAGGTTACCAGTTTCCTTACGTGTGTTACTCATGTAATAGAGTGCAAGGAAATAGAAGTGGACATTAAAACTGCTCCCCTCCAACTGCTATAAACCCACCCCCTCACTGGAACACAAGAGTGATTTCGACTTGTTACCTGAAATAAAAGGCAGAGGGTGAGAACGAAGGAGGTGCCAAATTCAATATGTGCCAAAATACTGAGAACACTCTCAGCTCTACATGCTGGGGCCACTCTGTCCTTGTGAAACTGTCCCACTGCAACTTAACATGACTTCCCTCAATTAGCGCTGGCTGCTTCAAGAACCTATCAGAGTTAAGTGGTCCCATTCTATCACTTAGCATTCATCATATCTGCATAATTACAACTGAAAAGCGTCCAGGCCAATTGAGAGTGGCAAACCTCAACATGGAAACAACAGTATCCTCCTGTTCCCATTCAAGCCTGGCAAGGACTGTTTCAGGCTTGAGAGGGAAACGGAAATAAACCTTCCTGAAGTAACAAGTGAATTCTCTTCTCCCTTACAACAGACTATTCAGCACAGTACTTTAGTACTGCCTAATTAATAAGAGGGACATCATTAATATGCAGGCCAGTTATTTCAGAAGCAGTTAATTAAACTGATTATTTTAAGACAACCTTGTCTGTTCTCCCTCACCAGCAGCATTATGTTGACCTCGTAATTTATTTCACAACTTAACTCAGGCACAGAAATGATCTTAGAAGGAATTGCCACCATTGAGCTTGCCTAGCTTTGAGAGCAAGCTGACTTAATACTTGGGAGTGTTCTTTACTGATTTCAGTCTAACTTATGTGTTGAAAAATCTATTTTACCTTAGCTGAACCTCAGAGAAAGTAATAGAAACAAATTGCCATAGTAAGGACAAGTGGTACATGGCTCCACCTGACATCAGAACAAACAGACCTCCTGTGGGGTTGACCTGGTTCCATCACTGCAGATTTAAGCATAGTTCCCTTACAAGCAAGCAAATAAAGTGATTTCAGGAGCTCATCTTGTGAGTCTTAGTAGTATACCAGATTGCATGTCCAGTAACTGACAGACAACTGTAAGTATCATATCTGAAAAAGAGACCAGCCCTCCCATATTGCAGTTTGTTGTGTTTTGGGGTTTTTCTTTTAAACATACCGAACACCCAAATTATACTTAGGTCTAGATGTCTTTTCTTATGGAGACCACATGGTGGTATGAAACATGTTGAGGAACAGTTTGTCTCTCTCAGTGAAAGTAACTTCAGCTTCCCACTTCATGCAGTACCCTGGCCAGCCAAGCGTTCCATGCTGGTTTCACGTCACTGCTATTGCACAAATGCATTCAGACTGACACCCACGGGCTTGCACTATGTACAGCTGTGCTTTACAGATGCCTTGAGAAAATAAGGAATCAGAACAGACTTGTTCCCACTGGCACTTGAAACCAGGGGTCCAGATGCTAATCAGGGCAAATACAGATCACAGATTAAGATGCAGTGAGAAGTGGTTTAGTCATTACAGATTCCAGCTCTTGGGAAGACTCATCTTGACACTGATAAAAAAGGGAGAAGGTAAGGAAGGGCGTCCCTGCTGAAACACGTTGAAATATCAGAACTCCTTGTTAGTCTTTCAGGTCGAGCCACCCATCACAGGGGTCTCATGGCTGAGCTGCTGGTTTACAATTCTCAAATTCACAGACATCTCCACCTTAGGGGGATGGGGGGGAGGGCATGGATGTGAGGTGAATTAGGCTGTTAAGTAACTGTTCTGAACAGCAGCTCAAATCTGTTCAGCTTCGTTGACTGGCTCTGGGCCACTGCCAGGGCATAAGGAAGAATTTCCAACTGCATTATATCATTCACAATTTCAGAAATTTCCATCTGCAAAAAAACCATTTAGCCAGAACCCCCCAAACCTCTCCCTTACATCATTGTCCATGGGAATGAAAAAAACCCACTTAGATGCCTATTTTGCTACTTGAGATCAGGAACAAGACGATGACAGTTATCGCCTTTGTGATTCTGTAATGCATTCACTGAATGACTGCTACCACCAGAGCACGATCCCAAGCTGCTGTGGTTGTGAGACACAGCAGCACATACAGTTCTCGCTTAAAAGAGAGTAAATTACTTGCCAGCTTTTATCAAACAAAGCGCATTTACTCTCCTTCAGGAAAAAAACCAGAACGAAATTAACTCCACCAAAACAATAAGACCCTTATTTTTGTTAACTAAGACAGTACCTGGAGCTTGTACCACTGTAGTAAAATTCTGGATCTTTGATTTCTTTTGCTTAAAAGCAGTAGCTGCTTGAATAGATTTCAGAGTCCAGAGGAGCACTTTGTTTAGTGGGTGCTCTAGCATACAGTAATTGTGCTTAAATTAAGGGACCTTCCCATATGTAAATCCTTCCCAAGCAGAAGTAGGCCACAGATATCTTCAGCCCTAAAAAGCATTTCAGTCACCCAAGCAGAAGAGAAATTACTTCAGTACTGTAGCTTCAGTTAACCTGTAGAGCTGATGCAGCCCTCCACAGCATCTGCACTATCCAGTGAGCTGCACGAGCTCCTTCCCAGCTGGGGTGCACAAAGCAGGAAGCAGCACCTACTGCTGCAGACCTTATGTAAAGGGCTTTAATTGTGTTTTGTCTCATTACTTCACTCCAGAAAGCTGTTCCGGAATCTGTAGGCTTACACAGCTTGTGAATTTACCACTGCAATAAATGCAAAATGAAAAATCTGAGATGATTTTCCAGGCTAATAAAAGTAAATACCAATTAAGAAAACTCACATGGCATGTCTATTTCCTTAGTGAATGTAAATGTACTCTACTCACTCTTGACTTCAGCTATCATGCTCAATGGCAGAAACCTTAATGTAATCTTAAATGAAGCCTCCAACAGTCCATTAGACTAATCTCACTATTAAGAGGCAAAAAACCCTTCAGTGACTCTTCTCACTGTTCAACTCCCCAGATCCTCATTCAACATAAGCTGGTGTTCAGTAACTGCAAGTAACCTAAATGGCTCAGCAAACGAGTGCGAGAAAAAGCAGTGTTCTCCTGGCAGCAGAACAGGAGTGGGAAGGGAAGGATGCCTGCAGAGCTCACAAGCTGCAAGTACGTGCAAGGACCAAGAGTTTATGGCACTTGTATCACATTTTAAGTAATTTCAAAACTAATGCATTGCACCTTAATGTGTCAAGGAAAAGATGTGGTCATTCCCAAGTACCATAGTGCAGGCTGATCCTTGGGTTTGTATTTTCAAAGTACAAGACAGTAGGTCTTTCAGAAATGTCAATTTTTTTAAAGTCTAGGTAATTTTACAAGTTCTGATTTTCATCTTTCCACCTGCTGTTTTTCTCAGACTTAACATTTTGCAATGAAAAAAAATGAACTTGCAGAGAGAGATCAGTACCTTTGATCTAAAACTTCCAATGCTCAGAAATTAGTAACCAATTCAGTAACCAGTTTTTTTTCTTTTTTAAAGAGAAGCACTGACTAATCCCAGTGTGTTCCTACTACCTGATACATCACTTAACAGATAAATTTTCATGTTTATAAAATAAACACTAAAGCTGCAAAATAGCTTTTGAGAAGGGAATTTATACTTTGAGACAGTCATCACAGTGGGCATCAACTGCAAACTAAATGCAGGCCTGTTATATTTTGGCCGTACTTGTACAGCAGTTCTGTCCATCTTACCATATTTTGGTAACTCTTGCACAGCTTAAGAAGCTTGAGAAGTGAAGCTTCATAATCATGTACAGACTATAACATTTAAGAAGCTTCTCATCATTCAGGAAGCACCTGACACAAGCTTCCCTTCACCAGACAATTCACTGACATGTATTTAACATTTAATGGCCTTCTGTCTACTTAATTTATGCCTGCCCCCTTGGCACTTACCCAGGTCTCATGATAAATCCTTAGGCAACAGCCTGGTTAAAGTCCCATATTCAGGTGCAATACTGAGTGTATTTCAATTCTTGGTATTAGTATGTCCAAGGCAGCCACATAAGCAGTTGACAGTAGGTAGTAATTAAAATTCTTATAAGGGAGCCTTTCTCTATTTACAAAAAGCTCCAAAAATGAGGTGCACACCATCACAAACTGTGCTTTGGAAACATTAGTTTTGTGAGATAAAACCTACACTTTGAAAAAAGTCTACCAAAAAGCCATTAATGTGATATAAAGAGGGCCTGAAACCAAAAGCTAGGTATTATGAACTTCCATTCACTTCCAAAGGGCATTTTGCTAAAGTAACTCAGAAGAATATTCTGAGATTGAACTAGAAGTTCCATTGAGAAAGAGTGGAACAAAAATTTAATCTCTTCCCTCAAAAGCCAACATGTTTAAGGTGAGAGAAATTCTTCAAAGATGCCGAACGATACAAATGATACATATATTCCCCAAGGTTCTCATACTCCGAAACCTGTTGGTGCCCTTTATCCTTTTTTGCCCACTGCTTAGACAATGCAGATGGTTCTCAACTCACTCTGATAGCACAGCAAAACCCTAAGGTTTGCTAGCTGGGTAGTATAGACCACATTTAACAAAATTAGTTTTCCAGTTTTTTGCTTCCTCTAATCCTAACTGTGTTCTCCCAAGAAAGCATGGCATGATTCATCATGAGAAACAAATGAGCAGCCTGTCTTATGCACTCTGTACAAAACTAAAAAAGGAATTAAACTGAACAGGTTGTTTTCCTGTAATACAGAGAATTATTAAAGTTAAAATCCATATGATTACTGACATTTGAAAAGCACTGTACACAGCCGCTCAAGCCAATATCCTGAGGCTTCTTTCTAAGAAGACCAAAATTCCTAATGCAAGAACTAAGTCCTTTGCTTTGCTCATCAAGGTAACTATGGCCCTGTTCTCAGTGAGGTGAGATGATGTCCAGAATGACAAATTAAGAACAAAGGATGGCACTTAGGAATCAAATTCCAAACTCCTGAAACTTTCATGTTCCAGACCCTATGAAACTTAGTTCAAGCTTCATGTGGACACTTTGTATTATGTCTTACAGATCATTCCAAGAAGAGGCACCTAAAGTTGAGAAATTTTCAGGACTATTAACAGGCATGGTGGTTACTAAATATTTTAGAGTGTCTTAACATTCTGAAGAGCAGCATTTTCAAGGTATTTCTTTATAACTTAAGGCAACTATGAAAGTGAAGTTGGAGCTTTCAGGTGGGGTTTTTTTAGGGCTTTTCTAGGGTTTTTCATATTAACCTGTAGGAACTTATAACCAAAGAAGTAAAAATATGTATGCACCAATACAGTAAGATACTAGTAATGCCATTATTTCTGACAGGTACTTTTCAAAATGTATGGCCCACATCTGCAAGAACACCTCTGCCACTGGTCTTTGCTGATCTTAACGTTTTACAGTCTGTACATTTTCAGTGTTTGTAGTGGGTGACACTGTTAAGATGCAAATTACTATGAAAACTCAGGTAATAGGATTTACATAAATAAAACCAGCCATCTTTCACCTAATTTATTTATTTTCCATTTTTTTCCAATTCCAAACAAAAGCTAAATACAAGTTTTAAACAGGTAAGCACTAGTTTTATCCAAAGGGAGTAGGCTTATGCAGTTTTACTCCAGTAAAGTACTCAACCCTTAAGCAGAGCCTTCTTTGTCATCAAAACTATACAGTAGTCTTCCTTTTATCATTGCACAACCTTAAAATGTTCTGTCAGAACCAACTTTTGACACTCCAAACACTATTTTACATTGGTTTATAATGTCTATTCCAAAAGAAAAAAAAAAAAAAAAACCTCGTCAGGTTTTCCATAAGAAATGTTTTAGAAACCAGTATTTCCTGCACAGTTCACCTGCAAGTTTACAAGTCTCAACTCTCAAGAAAAAATAATCCTCTACCAACATTGTTTCTGCAGCTATTATTTTACCTTTTTTTGAGCTGCTTTAGCAACTTCAGACTCCAGGTCTATCTCATCTGTATAAATGCATTCAACTCAAAAGAATACCTTCATACCGTTATACAGCAACTTGGGGAAAGAGATCCAAAACAAAAGTGCCAGTAAACTTAGACACAGCCCAGCAAAATAAAAGAGGCAAAAAATGCCTATACATTAAATGAGATGCTTTTTTTTTAAAGAAAGATTTCTTTCCCACATTTACTTCCTATTGTAATAGCCACTTCTTCGTTCATTAGAATGAATGATAGTGCTCTTCGATACAATCATTAACAGCAAAGCTGTAAGGCTTTTATACCCGTTACATTCACTTCTCACCCTCAAAATACTGATGGTTAACATTAGAGATGTTAGGGGGCATGACCAGCACAAATGGGAACACCACCACAAATGATCACCTTGTGCTTTCAGAAACATTTGTTTCAATGTACAGTCCCTTCATTTCACATTTTAGTAAGATGCTGATGCAGTGCAGAAGTGTGCAGAGCATCCTCTCTTTCACAAGGTCCATGCAGAAAACATCTAAAAAAAAAAATTGCAAAGTTCTGAGATACAAATGATTAAAGAAATCCAGGATGATCAAGTTTCACAATGTATAGTGTTCTGAACATGAGTCCATTTTCTTCTGAATTCTGAAAGAATAAAGTGGTGAGGAGAAGTGAAAATCCACTGCTGCGTTCTGTGATCTTCCCCATTTTGCTGGCCAGTACCTTACTCTGGCATGTAAGGACGGAGGTGATCCTCTATGGTGCCAACCGTCCAGTGAGTGAGCTGCTCCTGTGGCAGGTACAGGCAGATGCTGCATAACTTGAAGATTGTAGCTTTGTTTTTTGGAGTCTAGAGGCAAAGAAAACCCAAAGAAAAGATATTAATCCTAGAATTTAACTAAGGACTAATAGGCAGATCCCACAGATACTTAAAATTCACTATTTCATACATATAAACAGCCTGACCCTTACAATTAGTCTGCAAACTCTAATGCATAAAATGTTTTCACTATTTTGTTCATTCTTCACTTGAATTATTTTCTGTATTATCACCCAAAGCAATGTTTTAATTTTTCCTAAACACTGTTAGGCCTATTTTAGAACTTACTTAATTTTTAATACAAGAACATTAATTCTATGTGAACATATATGTGGCCCGTAGTTATTTTTGCATGTATGAATCCTATTTATAGCGTAAAGTTCCCTTTGAAATTGCCAAAATGCAAACATGAATGCATGATCAGTTTTTCTACTTGAGTACCTTGCAGCAAAATTACAAGTGTTCCCGAGAACAAAAAGCTTTTTATGATTAAAACACACTTGTTAAGACGAGGACAAAAGAAGCTTACCTGCAAGTGCTGTCTGTCAATGAAGAGAAACACCGACTGGCTAGGGTTGTTGACAACAATTCCAGTCTTGTCCTTTCGGCTCAGAACATGCAGAAACTGTTTTTCATAGTCGCCATGATGAAATTCAAACTTGGCCTACATGGTGTGAAGAAGGAGAATAAAATATTTATTAAGATAAATCTCACGTGTAACCCATTAATTTCTTTCAATCTGGGGCTTTGCAACCACTTTTGTTCTTTCCTTTTCTGATCTAATCTGAAAAGCAGAAAGTGGGGACCATGGCAGTGACACACAAGAGTCTTGGCACAATTTAAAGAATCTCCTAATTTCATTCTGCCAAGACTGACATTATCCATTGCAATGACATTAACAACCCAAAGGTACAACTTCACCTGCAGCATATATAAAACCCAATCTACCTTCTTGTGGCAGAAGATCCCTGTGCAACCATTTCTAGGCAAAATTATAATGCGAAGGTTCCATCCATCTCACTCTTCCATCTAATCAAATACAGCAATTTGGACTACTGACAGAACCTTAACAACACCATCACATTTAGACAGAGATTCAATTGTAAGAGGCACATCTAATCCACTTCTACAAATACAAACACACTATATGCATTTATACATATGTGTCATTTGCAGAGGCCCTTTGGAAACTTACATTTTGGAATACAACAGTGCATAAAGACAGGAAGCAGAATTTGGCATTAAAAACATTGAGTGCTTTTTAAATAAAATCAGGACAGCATATTTTTCTAACATCCGCAGAACTCGCATACCTTATCAACTTACTGGTTAAAGAGAACACTCCCTCCAGGGATAAGTTAGTTATTGAAGTCAAAACCCAAACCCAAATACCTGAACAGGCCTAAAGGGTTCATCAGATCCCTTCCACCGAGAGAACAGGAGACAGACTATCTTCTCAATATCATTACGAGGCCATAGAATGAAGTCCATCTCCTGGGTACAGCCGATCACATCCTGTGAGCAGTAAAGTTCTGTACTTACATTCCCTCCAGTAGTCAAAGACACAGATAAGCAACTTATCTATACAGGCATGTACTTTAGAGGTGATACTTATACAACATTTGTTTGATTTTCCATTTGTGTTACTCATACCACAACTGAAGTCCTCCTTGCTTTCCACTGAATTTTAGTATCAGTACCCACTTAATATAAACTACAACTTAAGGAAAACATTAGCAAAGACTGTCTTCCAGTATTCATAAAGCAAAATCACTTAGTTGTACAGCAGGAGCTGTTGCAAGAATTATTAACACATGCCTTCTAAAGGACAAAGATGGCAAGAAGATACAATTCCCAAGGCATATATATCTCTGAATGAGACAAATGAAAGGTAAAGCTTAAGAACTACATATTTAAACAGTATCAGAACTGTTACTACATCATTGCTACCGTTCAAACTAGACCCCATAAACACCGGCCCACAGAGCCCTCGTGCAGCAAAAAAAAAGAGGCAGGAGTAGCCTTCAGATTCCCATGGAAAGGCACAAGTGCTGAAAAATTGTAATTCAGCAAGCGTAAAAAGGAGCCTTACCCTGCGCATAGACTGGTAGCGGGGTGCATGGAGCTGTACTACATCCTTCTGCAGAAGCTCTAAGGAACTTTCCAAAGAATAGCTGGAATCCCGCACACCTTTCAGGATATTTTCTTCATAGTTATTGGTCATGACTGGTATCACTTCAGACACTTCAAAAAGCGCTGACTTTTTCTTCTAAAAAAAGCACAGATTACATTAAGATTACAATCCTTTCTAGGAAACTATAGGTAACAGTTTATTTCAGGATTTGTGATTTTCTGTATAAATGTTTAAAGTACACATCACACAGGCCTGGACTTCGACACAAACCATGCTAAATTTACGTGCAAAAGTTTATAATTAAACAGAATCAGACCAACAACTTTTTATAAAAGTTGAACAGGTTTTTATAGTCTCCAAAAATGCAGCTTTAAGTATCAATCTTGCAAACACTAAAATTCTATCTAAACATTAAGAGAATTGCCCCTTCTTCAAGTAGGGTACATGATTTTGGGATGACCAAGAGCATTGCAAGCTTCTCTGCAAATATCAATAATTACACATTTTTTCCCTGCTTTTCAATTTTTTACAGTTGACCCTTTATGAAAAGTGAAATCTTTCAATGCTACATTCAGTTGACAGCAGGTGATTGAGATCCCATCTGAAGTTAGCTATAATCTCCTCAAAGGAGGACTATTTTAATTTGCTAAATAACTTTTATACCCACTACAAATATTTCAGCATCTCTCAAGCAAGGTCAAAACATTATGAGGACATAAAATCACTGACGTTCTATGTCTGTTTCTCACAGCTTTTTTACAGCTCATTAGAAGTCTTGACCTACTTAAGAGACAAAGTATATTTTACCAAACACTGCTCCACTTCCCTTCCTCCCCCATCAAAACAGAGGTAACAGGCAACTATTTGCTGACCAAGCTAGCTTGAGCTAACCTCCTACTTTAAGCAAACTGCTATGGGATGGACATCTTCAGTTCACTGTGGTATAAGCAAATATAACAGGATTTAAAACAGGCATTTGCAATGAATTTCTACAAAGCAAACAAAAAGTAGTATCAATGTCCAACTGTAAAAGACTTAAAGCTGTGTCATCTAAGAAAATCTAACTGTTGCCACTGCTTAAACATCTACTTCTGTGTTACTATGACACAGTACCCAGAAATTATACCCCAATATATCCATCTGTGCTTGCACTGGAACTGACAAACAAAAGCAAACTGAACTCAAGAATTTTAAAGAAGCTTTTCAAGGAAAAGTCTTCATTAAAAACACCTACTTATTACAGCAAACACAAAAACTATACATTTGAGGGGATTAAACGGTTTCAGTGCTCATCTACATGCATTTTGTGCATTATGTACTCTGTTGCCCTTTTCTTCTATCTTCACTTCCTCTTCGTTTGTTCAGCACATTCACTTCCCATAAATACCTACTTTTCTTAACGTTCTGTGGATAAACACTCTCCCACAATTGCGGGTCTATAGCTGGCTTTAGAAAGACCCAGCTCCCCCTCCCAGATGTGCAGCATCCCGCAGCAGAGGAAGCAGCCAAGCAAATGAAGAGTTCCTTTTTGCCCTCCCCACTTCCTTTCAAAATGATAGCAGCAGTTCCACATGTGCCTGCGCACTTGGGCCATTTCCACATCACATTTTGTGACTTCTCCCTTCAACTGCCAGGTCTTCCCTTCTGCTTTCACCAGATAAGCACACTCGGCAATCGCCTCAGATTCCCTTCACAGCTCAACTGTTCACAGTACTTGTGCAGGTCAAACCCCAATTAGGTTTAACAAGTTACAGTGTTAACTTTGAAAAATATCTACCCAATACAGAAGCTACCAAGTAACCATTTAACGAGGCACTGGAACCCTCTGCGTTACAAAACTACAAAATACAAAGAGCCAAAATGACAAACATGAAGTAAATATTAGAGCAACTAGCAGTTTAAAAAATAAAATGGAAATCTATTAAGGATAAAACATTTGATGCAATCAGGCAGCAAGACTTTGCACAGAACACTTAACGTGTAACAAACGCAGACACACACTTTAAACCCAAGTTACCTTGTCTTTGAACACAAAGGCAATGTACATCTTGAAGTCAAACTGGTCAGCTAAAGATTCTTTTTTCTTTCTAAGCTGAGCACGAAGTCTGTTCAGAGCTTGTTTCTTCCGGGAGTTTGGGTCCCCCATTTTGTAATACAGGTGGTACTAAAGCCTTTGGAAACTGTCGCTAAACTATGGGCACCTTTTCGTAAGACTTAAGTACAACAGAAACAAGTCGTTTGATTCCTGCTAATACGACTGAATAGATCAAACGCTAATGTAACCCAAAACCGCACCTCAGGCAATATTTTACGAGAATGTCGTATTGGAGGGGTCAAGAAACAAAGAAAGTAGTTGTCCAGCCATGGCTGGACAAGAGGTTTTACAATAAATCAAGAAAAAAAACCCAAAGAATTTTGAAGAGAAAAATTTGAACAGTTTAGCGGCAGGAATAAGTGGGTAAGAATGAAGGAAAAAAAAAAAAAAAAAAAGGAAAACAAACCCCAAACAAATCTTATCACAATTTATGTGTACAATAAAAAGCAACTGGCACAAGCCCAATCCATGGGGGGGTACTTTTGCTCTGCTTACAAAAAAAAAACCCGAAGCTGAAATTACAAACTGCGTTTTACCCCAGCCAGATTCATGACTCTACTGATTATTATTCTCAGCCTTCCACTATTGCTATGTTGCCCGTCTTTTTCTTTAGAATTATTACACTTGGTGGAGAGCAGAGAAAAGGGTGCAAAGGAGGAGTGCACAACCCGGGAAGTATGACATTTCTCTGCCGCCAACAATAACAAAATCAACTACAGACAACACAGCGCTGGTTTGCAGGGGAGCAAAGAGAAAAGACAGCGGAGTCATTTCTAACTTCATCCTGCTCATCATTGCCCTGAGGCTACTGCTGCCGAAGAGGAGAGGGATCATGATGGCCATTGACAAGGGGCGGACAGGGGTTCAAAGGACAGTATTATCTCACCGAGAGACTAAAACCTGAATCAGTGCCCCAAACCCGGGCTCCCTACCAGTGGGAGAGCCCTACATCGCCCGACACCTCATACACTCCCTGGGCTGCTGATCCCCCGGGGATCCTTCTCTCCCTATCTGCCGCTGCGAGCACGGTCAGCCGAGGCTGTGCATGGCCGGCGCTCTTGACTTTCCCTTCGGCTTCTCTCAGCACGCAGGGCGGCCGCGCCCGGGGCAGCGGGACACCCACAGCAGCACCGCCTCTCTCCCCTCTCACTTCATTGCCACAAGTCGGAAAACATGGACTGTGGTTTGCTCCTGCTTTTCGGTGACAGAATTTTCTGCGAGGTTTTTTTTTTTTTTAAATTGCAATCTAGGTTGCAATTTTAAACCTCTAAAACACCCTCCCCCGAAAAAAAGCAAATCCCCTATTATCAGGTTATTTTCTTCCTCTCTCCAGACATTTTTTCCCCTCCCCAGGTGTTTGATTAGTCGGGGTTAAAAAGTTTTTAGGTTAGCAAATTCGTCGGACCAGGTTAAGAAGAGGAGGGGGGAAAAGTATTTCTCCCCCTTCTCTCTCTGGAGAGAAAGGAACAAATAACAAAGGAAAACAAAAACAAAAAAAAAAAAAAAAAGGGACCCCTCCCAAAGCTTCCCCCCCAGTTAAGCAAGAGACTGAGAGGCTCCGACGAGAGCCCAGGACCGTGGCCCGCTCGCTACCCGCAGCCGGCGGGCGCAGGAGGAGCAGTGGAGGAGGCGGCGGCGGTGCTGGCAGCACGGAGAGGAGCCATGTCAAGATAAAGCCACGAAGCCGCGGAGCCCCCCCATCCCTGCCGCAGGGGACACGGTGACCGGGCCGCCCGCTCTGCCGCTGCTCGGCCCCGACCTGGTCCCCATAGTCTAGCTCAGCGCCCCGGGGCCGGGGAGTGGGGAAATGGTGGCGGACAGAGAAGGAGGAGGAAGAGGCGACGGCAGCGGAAGGAGGAGGAGGAGGACGCTGTCCCTGCGCTAGCGGCTCCTACGGAGGAGGGCGGCGGGCATAGAGAGATCCCGGAGCGGCGTCCAAGGAGGACCGGGACGAATGATGAAAGGGCTGAGGAGAGCCGCTTTTCGCCCAGATGGTCCCGGGACGTCCTCGAGGGCGACGGCAGGAGCGGGCAGTAGAGAGCGGGAGTGCCTGTGCGTCGGCACAGAGCGAGCGCCGAGACGAGCTGCGCAGCCACCACCAACCCCTCAAAATGGCAGCGCCTGAGTCACACAGGCGCCGCCCTGCCCGCATCGCCGGCGCGTACCAAGCCCTCGTGCCTCCGGGGGGTGGCGCTCTGTTGTGGTACGGGCATTAGAGCTCAGCCTCGGTAACCACCGTGGGCACGCCTTGTCCGGAACGGCAGGAAGGACAGTGCAACACCGGCTTGGAGCGTCTCCGAGCCCTCCCCGCGCCAGGAATCCACACTGACCTGCTCTTTCTTCCCCTCCACCCCCCGGTCACGCCTCGTGTAACCACCTGCCCGCCCCGCACGGTGCCCGCGGGACGAGGACCCGGATGGGGCTGCTCAACGCGGTTCGGGGGGGGGGGGGGAGTGGGGTGAGGCAAAGGGGGAAGGAGGGAACATCTTCCCCCCCACCCCCGCCCGAGGCGGTATCCGCCCGGGACAGATCTCCTCTCTCCCACCCGACGAACGCCTGATCCCCACATTCCGTCCCATTACGGGAATACTTAAACTTGTTTCAGCCTTAAGCGTGGTGATGTTATCGGTAAACAAGTCTTGTAGTGGGATATTTTGTGTAATTGGTCCGTCGGGGTTTGTATTTAGCCCGTCCCACGTATGCGCAGTAAAACTGTAAATAAGACAACAATTAAAGTCCAACATGTATTCAAAGCTGACATGGCGAGGGGCTTGTCTGCTGCACTGATCTCCCCACAGCAGCCCGGGTGACAGTCCGTGTTCCTCCGTGGCGGTCGCAGCGCTTCCCGCGGAGGCTGGCTAAGCTTTATAAATAAGTAATTGCTGTTCCAGAGACACAGACCTAATCCTTGGAGAGAAGTAAGCGGTTTTATTTCTGTACTACAAGGACAGGTTTATGCCCTCCTCCCCTCCCCCGTCTCTGGAAGGAGGGAGGAATGGCATGGAAGCAATGGGAGCGAAGCGAGGAGGCAGCCCGCTGTTGAGCGTTCTCCCAGTGGGAAGGCCCAGGGCGAGCAGGAGGAATTGCCATCTCAGCACCGGGCCCGGGCTTTGCTGGCCCGCCCCTGTGCCTGGCCTCGGGCGTGCCAGGGAAACCTCGCCGTCCAACGTGCCCCGGACCGGGGTGCTCCCGAAGCGCCCAGCAGTGCCGGTTCGCACTGGGGAGCCTCGGGGCGCTGACCTGCTGGTTTGTGCCACAGCAAGGCGCGGCCTGCCAGGGTGGGTGAACGCATCTCTCCCAGCTTTCCTTGGAAGCTGGTGCCTGTGACTCACCGGAACGGCAGCGATATTACAGAGATTACAGGCGGAAGACAAGTGCGGGCACCGTCTCTCTCGCTTGATCGTGATTAAAAGCCCATGTAGCACGGCAATGGCACTCTCCAGTAACTCCACATTTCAGTCTTTGTTCCCTCAGTCTCTTACTTGTCCCTGCTGATCCCCCCCTTGTTCTCTCCCGACCCTCAGATTAGTTATTTCCCTTTAGCACGCATTTCCTCTACATGCTTTCCCTCGGACACCGCTCTCCTGCCTGTCTTGTTGGTAGGAGCTGTGTCGCAGCTCTTGGACCTCATTATTTTCCCCCAGTGTTAGTCGGACCCTCTGCGAACACTCCTCATGCCTACCCTGACACAGGCATTGCCCAGAACATTCCTTTGTTGTTTGAACAAGAACAGAGCAGAAACAGATAATTTTACCTATTTAGAGATTGCTGTTCAGTCCTAATGGGCAATGCCGATTGAAAATAACCCTTTATTTGGTGGTAAAAAGCAAGGCAGCTAAATAGGAGGATTACTTTACCCTCCACTTCTGTGGCTATTTCAGAATGCCAGAGTTTTTTAACTATAACATCAGTCTGTCCTTCAGGGGAGCCGCGTTTAGATAGCCGCTCTTCCAGCCAGTTTTGTCCAGTTTTGTTTTCCAGGCTGCCCTGTGCGACATTTTGTGCTGGAGTCTTGTGCCCGCTGCTATTTTAAGCAATGACTCACACTTGGCCTGTGACCCTCTTTGTGCCGGCACAGCGGACGCAGCGAAGGCTCGGCATGGCAGCACCGCTTGGCGCGGGGATTGCCCCGGCACAGAGGGGCCGCGGAGGGACCTGGCGCCTTGCCCACCTGCCGAGGAGAAAGGAGGGCGTTTTCTTCCAGCCCAGTGACTCCAGCTGCCCTTTGGAGGGTAGGGATGCAGTCACAAGGGATCGGGCAGCTGCCCAGCCCCAGGTTGAGGAATGCATCCAAAAATTTTGTCAAACGTAGTGCTGGCGTAAGAGCAGTTTTTCTTCTGGAGGGCTTTGTAGTAGAGCTATGAGGAGAAGAATATATATACTTAGATGAAATATACATATACATATGTATGTGTGCGTATGTGTGTGTAAAGGAAAAGGAAGATCAAGTACAAAGTATTACATGTTAAGCAGTCCCCACCTGTCTTCTGCAAACTCAGGCTGTTCAAATCCTTTCAGAAAGGGATGGGGAGCTGGAATCATTCCAGGTTCCTTCTGTAAAGACTGCTGCTCCTCCTTATAGAGACAACTTCCTTTCTTTACCAAGCTCAAAGAAGAATTTTTTTCCTTTTGGCTCATTGTCTAGTAAATGACAACATTTACACAATGAGTACATTAACCAACCCAAGTATGTTTATTATACATTTACGTGCAGAAATATTTGCACTATTAAATTAATGAGTAATGGCTGAGTCTTGTCCTACTTTTATATAGCTGTGCTTCTTTTCCTCCATCATGCACAATGATGAAGCTCAGAGGGTAGAAAAATACCATCATCTTAGTTAAAACATATGTTAAAAAGTAATTTCTCTTACTGAATGGAGAGTTAAGACTTAGCGAAATAAATATTTATATGCTATTGATCCATAATTCTCTTGACTAGATAATTGCATATTATTGTTATGCTTCATAGTGGTTATGCAATGTTGCATCATTTATAAGAGAAACTTGTGGCCCTGGAAGCTGGGTGTGTATTTTGCAATTATAACACTCAATCCAGTGACAGACTGCCTGTCTTCAAATATAATTTAAAATAATATAAGGCTTATCACTGAGAAGAGAGGAATGTGCATGTTATACAAAACAAAGCTGACAAGTAGGTTGTGGCATTATATGCAGCAAAAGTTCTCTTTTTTTAGGCTTAAATCCCATTAACACAGCAAAAATAGTGTTTCTTGTGCACGTTTAATCCAGGCTGAGCAAAACAGTCAGCAGTGTGGGTCAGCTTCTGCTTGGTTAGCACAGCACAGACTAATCAGCTGGTGTCCTTGAGGTTTTCCCCCAGAGTGAGGAAGATGGTGTTCGACACCATGTAACTGCAGTCCTGTACCCTTGGAGGAGTCAGGTGCACACAGACCCCTCTAGGGACTGGGGTCTCAGCATCAGGGCTGCCTTCCTGCAGAAATACAAAATCCAGCAGCATGGGCAATGGCCCGTGTGAAGGTAGGAAAGACCTGGTCACAAAAATATATTCCTTGGGAGAGAAAGTGAGTCATGGTGTTTTGAGAAGCACTGAAAGTTTAGAATATCTGGTTGCTGGCTTTTCTTCTCTGAAAAACTGGTGTTTTCCAGTCACTGTGATATCATATCCTCATTGTTTTCAGTGAAATCAAGCACTCGTTTGCATAATAACTTGTGCTTTTTCTGTAAATTAAAAATTATTGATAACTTTATAGATACACCTTGTTGTTTCGGGTTTCTTTTTCCTAAAATTTCTGTAATTTCAGGGTCTAATTCTTGTTTTCAGAATTACACATTTACTCATAAGCATTGTACTCTAATGCCTCTGCCCTTAATTTCCAGCTTAATAATTAGTTACTTTAAAATTAATAATTTCATGTTAATAATTAGTTTTAATAGATTGTTGCAAATTGTTATGTATGTTATAGACATATTTAGGAAGAGATGAGATGGATTCTGTTACCTTTCTTCTGTACGTTCCACACATATTGTACTGTATGTTAGAAGTAGAATCAGCCCTGAAGCTACTTGCTTTAAAAACAGAACTATGATTAATTCAGTGACAAATATTTATGCATCAGACAAAAATAAATTAGTATTCTTTGTAAATTCAAACAAGACAAATTAGGTGGTAATTGAAACTCTTTCATATACTTCAGAACATACTGATTCACTGTTTTCTGCCTTTAGAGAAAACATTAGTTTCTAAGGCATAACAGGAGTGCTTGTGTGTAAAAAAATGTCAGTGTTTAATGTGTACAACATTCCTTATATCGTGTTCTGGACCCAGTTAGAATCACAAAACCTTAGAATGACTTGGGTTGTCTACCACTGCCCACCTCTTGTCGTGATGGACAGCAGTGGACAGAAGAAAATTACCCCTGCCCAAACCAGCACACCGCTGCACAGCTGTTGCTACAGTATTAAGCTTCATTTGGCACTTCCTTATGTCCCACCTTCTAGTTTCAGGGGGCTGTGGTCATAAAATGGGACATAGGTTCTTGGGCATGTGATGTGTTGGTCCTAAATAATGTAGGGTTTGTGTTTGATCAGCAGATGCTTGCAAGAATAAGGGTAAAATTCAAATAAACTTGTTTTATTTGTCCAGTCTGTAAATAATATTCTAAATACTTGCAGTCAACAGTAGCTTTAGCTTATTGTTAATTTGTAGCCTTTATAGAGCATGTTTAATTTTTAAATCTTAAAGCATTTGTATAAATGATGTTTTTTTTAAAGTGTCTTAAGGAATGTTTTAGTGACTCACACAGTACTTAACTAGGGGAAAAAAAATAACCAGGTGAGATGTAGATTTTTCTTTAACTTTTCACCTCTGAGGCACTCAGGATTCACAGGACAATCTTTTGTTCTAATACATGAAAATTTTGTGCACTCTGGAGAGATTTAATTATTAAGTGGCCATCATCGAAACCCAGCTGGCTTTATGAATTATACCTGGATTGTGCCGTTTATATAATCCACGAGTTTCATTAGCATGCAGCCTTCCATGCTGATTAATCCGGAGAGAAGAAGACAAACCACGAATTTCTTGTCGGCACCACACGAAGCAAGACGGACAAACAAGAGGCAGAGGGAAGGGAAGCGTGATACCACGCTGCCACCTACTGTCACCCGGCGGACTGCGGGGAGCCCTTTCATCCCTGAAATAAATACTGGACAGAGGAGCCAAGAGAACATCAGCGAGGGACCCTGAGAGCCACAGGTCCTGTTCAGTAGTTCAGGGATTCCAAAGGCGGCCTCGGGGCTTCTTTCCCCGGACCCTTTGCAGAGATGCGGCCAGGGCAGAACTGAGATGAGACATTCCCGAGTGTCAGAGGCTCAACACCGCACTGCCTCCCCCGGCCCTCTCCCCTGCATTGGTGTTCCTCTGCATCCCAAACACTTCCTGTCGTTGCTTACAGTAAATATTAACAACTAGGAGCTCATTTATGATATTTATGTGATAATACAGTACACAAAATTTTTAAAAATATTACAATGTGGTTTACCTGTACTTAATGTGGCAGGTAGGAATGAAGAGTCCTTAAGTACCCCAGAGGTAGATCATTATCTGCAGAGTACAAAAAGGGCCTTGACAGAAGGCACAGTGTGACTGTCAAGTACAAATACCTCTTTGCCAGCACTTGATTCAGACAGCCAAGGCCAGACTCTCCCTGTGCAATGCTTAGGAAGTTTCCACACACTGGCATGTAAGCAGTACAGGACCCCCAAGCTGCTGGAGGGCCACCTATTCCCATGTTCCCAGGCACATGAAGTCCTCCAAGGAGATTTTATTTTTCAGTTGTCATTTGCTGTAAAAACGGATAACATTTATCAACAGCAGTGGAGTACAAAAGCTCTAAAAAGTACACATTCTCTGCTGGCATGAATAATCTAACAAATTGGCTGAGCTCAATGGGAAATCTAGGCGTGTTTGCTTAGGCTGACTTGAAGTGCAAATAGTCATAAGTATTCATGACAGAGGGTTTTATTTTTTATGAAATAAACAAGCTGAAATGCATTATATTGAACTCAATCTGAAGAAAAATGTATTCCGCTAGCATTTTGTTGAAAGATTTTTGCATGTAAAAATGCCCTAATCCCTATTTAAATTAAAACTGTGGTCACAAAAAGGGGAATTTTTACAGTAAATTAACCTGAACTCTTTTTCTTTTTTTTTTCTTTTTTTTTTTTTTTTTGGCGAGATTTTTATATTACACTGATTTCCAACAATTAAGGCTATGAATAAGCTTCTAATAATAAATTCTCACTGTTCTTTCTGAGACAGTGATGGGGTTCTTTACAAATGTTTCAAACTGAAGAAACTGAACTCTGGGACACGGTGGTTCATAAGAGAACGTGTTCTTCAGCTGGATAAATTGAAGGAGTGGCAGCTTTGTAATAAACCTCCAGATTGTATGCCTCCAGCAAGGAACAAATTAAAAGGAAAAACAAACAGGACTGTCACATCAGAACCATCTCCCATTACCTCAGACCTTTCCAATTACCAACATCTCCAAAAGCAGTTATTCCGCTTCTGAACTGTAAATCCACCTGAAAACGTTTTTTGCATTAAACCTGAATTTTGAAAAGGTAATGACGGAGAAAGTTTCACTTGAAAACACAGTATTTGCAAGATGTACAATTTATGTATTGCAGCCATAAAATGCACACAGTGCCTCTTATGTATGATTTATGATATAAATCAATGCATGCCTCTAATTTAAATGTTTTACATAGTTTTTACTGGATTTTTAAATTTCTGTATAAGAAAACATAAAATGTAAAAATAGGAGTGTTTTTATATTGTGCTTATATATGCATTACCTGTATTCAGGTTTTTCTGAAAGGACATTCAATGCTGGTAAGATTTGTGTTTGTGTATAACCAGTTAAGCATGTCTGCTGGCGTTTTGAAACCTGGAAATTTCAAATTTTCTTCCAAAATCAACAAGAATTAAACTAACCTAAGAGCATAAACTCTTTTTTTTAGTACTGTAACAGAACAATGTTCATTTAGGTGACATTTCTGCATGTGTTATTTTCATTTTCTGTATAGAAGACAAAGCTTACTGAGGTGACAGCTTACTCCTGACACTGTATTATTCAAGATAACAGGAAGGGACCTGACTGAAAAACTGCAGAAGGACATCATGGAATTGAGTGATGGGCAAATACAGCAGTGAAATTCAATGTAGGTAAACATCAAATAATATGCATTAAAAAAAAATCCTGATTTCATACATTGAATGGCAAACTTTGAACTGACCATCACTCAAGAAAAAGATCTCAGCGTTATGGCAGATTTTTCCACAGGAATGTCAGTCCAGTGTTCAGCAGTGGCAAATCAAATGCCATACAGTTCACAAAAGAGCAGGAAGATGGAACAGCTTTTGTGTCAGGGATGGCAAAGAAGGCCTGGGAGAGAGAACTGGAGTGCAGTCTGTGTAACAGTGGCCTAGATGAGGGTAGGTTGTTTGTTGTGCCTTCCAGTATAAGAACTGGGCACATCAAATGACAATATCAGAATCAGGTTCAAAGAAAAAGAAAAAAGGACGGTGTTCTTCAGACCAATGGTTATTTGAGCTCTAGAAGTACTTGCCAAAGGATATTGTGGACAATGAAAATTTAAATGGATCAATGGGAGACTGAACAAGTTTATGCAAGATAGATTAGCTTTATTTCCCTATCCTTGTTTAAGGATTTCCTAATGCATCCTTTTTTATGTTCTGCCTTTCTTGCTTTCATCGGACCATGACATTCTACTTAAAACATTCTCGTAAGTGCCATAGAGTTTATTTCCAAACAGGAGACTGACAGAATGGCAGGCTAAATAAATACTTCTCGCTGCAATTATCCTAATTTCTAATAGCTCCATCATATTGCCTGGGAAAAATGTTGATAGCTGTTCTATGAGACCTTGATTGCAAGGAACGTGTCCTTAACGCGACAAAATGTTTATTCACAAGCCAGCAGAAGATAGTATTAGTATAAATAAAAGATAAATGTGCAAATATTTGCAAGAACGTAATTGTCAAGTGGCTTCTAGCAAATTTAACAGCACTCCTTAGGCATAATTAGTAAGAGCTGTAGTCTATATCACGTGTAAAATTTCTGTTCTGTAGCAGTTAATGCAGCTTAACATTGTTAATTTTCTTCCCCCGTTTTGCAGGTTGTACCGTGCTTAGATAGGATTGATGAGAATAAGCGGAGACTTGATTAAATCTGATTTGGTACAACTCCTTTATAAGGACAACAAAACCCAAACCCAGGCACAACCCGACCCCGAGTGACAGCACGCAGCAGCGCGCGCCCCCTCAGCGCCGGCCTCGGCGCGCGGGGCGGGAGGAGCGCGGCCCGCGATTGGCTCGGAGAGCGGCCCCCGGGTCACGTGACCGCCATCGCGCTCCTTACAGCCGCGCGCCGGGCGCCAGAGGGTGGGCGGCTGTGGGAGCGCGCGCCGCGGGGTCCGTGCGGGAGCGGTGAGCGGGGCCGGCGGGAAGGAGCGGGGCTCGGGAGAGAGGTGGCAAGGACGAGACGGGGCTGCTCTCCGTCTCGGTTGAGTCGGCGGCGGGGTGGGGCCGCAAGCTTCCATGGCCGCGTTTGGGTGTTGGCGGGCTCCTGCCTCGCTATTCCCTATTGGCCGCGGCGGCGCGCGGCGAGGGAGGGGCCCTGCGAGCTCGCCTGGCGGGAGCGGGAAGCGGGGGATGGTGTGGGTGAGTGCCCGGCTCCCCCCAGCCATTTTGGGTGTGCTCCGGGGATACCCCCGCCTTCCTGCGGGGAGGCCGCTCCGCGGCGCGCTGCCTTCCCGGCGCGCCCGCCGCTCGTGTCTCGGGTGCAGCCTCCGGAGGGTCTCGGGAGGAGCCTGCTGATCACGCCGCGCATGGCTGACTGCTTAAGGCTGCCATGAGAGCTGATAATCCGAAATTGTAACGTTCTCTAGCTAGTGTCTCCCGAACTTATGTAGCAGACGGATGCTGTATTAATTGTATTGTTTTTCTGTTGCAGTTCATCTTGTGAATTCCAAAATGAAACAGAAACTGACCGCAGAAGAGTCCTCAGGACCTTTGCAGGTATAGGCTTTAAAGCCTTGAAGCTAGTACCTCTGTCTGACACAAGCTTCTCTGTCCACTGAAGGAACATAAAGGGATCTGTTGCAATGTGCTTCCACCTGGCTTATGTCCATTTGGCTTGGGTAACCTCCTGGCAGACAGTGTGGCTTGGGAACATGCTGTCCTGTTTTGGCATATGTGCTTATGACTACTTTTTTTCCTATTACTCCGCAAGTCCTTTTTACTTTGACACTGAGCTTACTGTCTCTCCGTTTAATTTTTCAGGGTTGATTTGGTTTGTTTGTCCTGACTACGTGCCTTTGCTTACTGAATCTGTCTGGCTTATGCTAAGGGGTTGTAGAGTAGGTTTTGTACTCTGTTCTTTGTAGGTGGGACCTTTGAAGAGTTATATCTGTCTTGTGTTGAATGTGTTTTAACTGAAGTGTTCAAGCAGGCAGTTCACTTTCTAAAGTCACCTTCATGAATCATAGTTGCCGTGGAATTGGTGGAAATGCATAAACAATTTAGGTTTATTTTAAGAGTTAACTGATTAGGTACAAACCTTAGCTTTTCTTGGTAAATCTTTTAATGTAGGCTCTATACAGAATGGTACAAAACTGTATATGATAAAGGCTAGTAGTCCTTCTACGATGAGGCATAGTGACTGTAATGAAAACTTCAGGTATTAATGAAAATTGCCGATTTGTACGTCTGATTTATGGCAGTCTTGTCCCGTAGTGTCTCTAGGGTATAGATTCCTCGGTGTGGCTTTTTGCACTTTCAGTGGGTTAACTTGAGTATTGGCCAATAATTTTTTGGCAGAGTATACTTCACTCTAATCCTAAGTAGCAGCAAGCAGTGTCTGACTCGTGGTGTGATTCTTGTTCCCACAGCAGTTAATGTTTGCCCTTTAGTGGACCAGTAGGACAATTGGTGGCAGAAACTACCGTGGGAAAGGCGAACTCTTGTCCTATGAAGTACGGTGTGAATTGGTAACTTTCTCACGCTGGTGTGGCATTGTATCCTGGCTGTTCTTGCTTGGTTGTCTGCCATTGTTTGCTATTCCGTGGTGGCAATGTAACCAACCCAATCAGAAAGCTTTGATGCAGGAAAGTATTTATGCATGATAGGAAGGGTGATAAACATACTGGTTAGACAAAACAATAGCCTGTCTGGATCGAAGCAAGGAGGCTTTTGATCCATGTTAATGGATAATCAAATAACACATCTATTTAAATGAGCACTAGTCGGTGTGTTCACAGGTTATGGAAACAGCTACGGCCTCAAGTGGTGTGCCTTTACCACCTAACCTTGCAACTGCAGTCGCTTTTGTCCCTGTCCCCAAAAGTCTGATACTGCTGCCCTCAAACTCAAGTTTGAGAGTTCCAACTATAGTCATTGCATGGTAACTGCCCTTGAGATCTAGTCAGAGTATTTCTGCCATAACACCTGCTCAGGTTCCTTTATGAAGGGTAAATGCCTCGTAAGAAGCAGGGATTGATCATAGTTTCATGTGATTATGATCTGTCTCTGCTACAAATAATTAGATCCCCTTCCTTACAAAGGCCTTAATAGGCTACAGTGTCAATCTTTTTGTCTTGAAAAGATGAATTGTGTGTTACCTTAATGGAAGCATGATGGATTCCTAATTTTCAGTTTATGTAAAGAGTTGCAGCTGTCTGAACTGTATTTGTCTTTTCAGAAGTATCTCACAGATACCACATGCAGTGCTGCACCGAGACAGACTCTTAAAATGATTCAGCCTTCAGCAGCAGGTAGCCTGGTTGGCAGACGTAATGAGGTATGAACTAAATCTGTAGATTCGGAATTATTTCTACTCATAGTGAAATACTTTTGAGCTTTTTACTGAAAACTAATATATTTGAAAAAATACAATGTGCTGACTAGTGTGACACAACTTAAGCTTACTATTGTTCTAGTAATAAACAATAATAAAACCTAGCAGTTTCTGAGTTCTTTGGGAAAATTTGAGACATTTCTTTGTCTAAACTAGAACTATAATGTGAAGAAAGCAGGACTTAATGAGACTTACTTGCAGTCATGAGTGTGCAGGCTGAGAAGTTTGTATTTGTGTGAAGGCTGAGATGTTGCTCAAAACTTAAACCTGCTGATGTTTTATGCAGAAGAAATCTTCAGTCAGAAGGAAACTCTGGAATAACAAGTTTGCCTCAAAGGCTTGTAAAGCTGAGGTGTCCGTGGACAAGGAGCAAGAAAATGAGAATGATGTCATTCAAGCTGTAGATCTCATGATGAAAGGTATGTGGTAATTCCTGAAATGTTTTCTTGCACTTTAAATGCTATGCTACTGTTGGCTTACAACTTGAAACATATTTCCTTTGTCATTTAGATAAAGGCTTTGTGGTGTTTTTGTAATGCCTAGCAGGAGTTGGTGATTCTTATCCTCTATATTAAATAAAGTATACATGTCTAGTATTTAAGAATGAGTTCATGATAACCAGAAGCTGAGAACCATTGTGTGCAGCAGTGTTAAGGAGTCTTGTAGTTGGTTATTTTGGCTGGGCTATAAGTTTTCCAGTGACTAAGTTGGAATGAAAGCCTGTTCTGGCACGGTGTGTTGTGTGCTCAGTTTCTCAGAACCACTATGCCCAGTGTGGACAGTGACTTGGAAGTAACACTTCTGTCTTCCACAAATCACACATGAAGAGCAACATTTGCAGATGTGTCCATCTTGCAGAACCTGCTACCATGCTTGAGGCAGCTTCTTGAAGGCACTCTGTACAGCTACTAATGCAGTGTAGGATCTGTTTCCTGTAGGCTTGTGTCACTAGTTGTAGTGCCACAACTAATCTTTGGAAACACTGTATGGAGTGAGTTCTTAATATTACAACTCATAGAATACTTGTATACAAGTAAGATATCTTAAGGTGCTCTCAAGAAGTCAGTCTTACCACAGACTTACTGTACCCTCCAACTTCAGGAAGTCCTTCATCTCAGTATTGGAAAGAAGTGGCTGAAGAAAGGAGGAAGGCTCTGTATGAAGTGCTTCAAGAAAATGAAAAGGTAGCTACTCAAAGATACCTAAGTGCTTCATCACTGGCTATTGTCTTCCTCTTCTAACATTTTGTTATTTGAACCCAGTTGCACAAAGAAATCGAACAGAAGGATGGTGAAATTGCGCGCCTAAAAGAAGAAAATGAAGAGCTCATGTCCCTTGCTGAGCATGTGCATTATATGACCAGTGTGATTGAGGTACTTAAAGCAATTTTCAGTTAATGTTGTAGAACAAAAAAGTGAGAAACCAGCCAGGGTATCTATAATGAATCACACCTTCTGGTTTTTGTGCTCACATGACTCTTCATTTTAAGTTGCTCTCTGACCTGTTTCCTGCAGGATTGCTCTAATTCTAGAGTCATAAAGCTCCTTCTAGGGGATGAGTGTTTCCCGTCTTAGAACCTACAGGAATAATGAGAGTACAAAAATCGATGTTTTCTGAAGGGGGGATTAAACCTACTCTCTCAACAGAACAGGATGTGCATGTTGTAGATTGTGATAAGGGAAGGAAGGGTTGATTTTTTTCACTCTTTTGGGATGACATAAATTCATGTGCTTATTAATAGATTGGTACTGGTTGTGTCCTTTGAGAAACTAAACTTGAAACAGACTCACAAAGTAGAGTGGTGAGAGGGAGTGCTATGTTCTTTAAAGTCAAAGTTTTCTTGTCAAGGCAGTACCAGTTTCATGGCCCAAAAAGGGCTATACACCAAGTATCTAGGGTTCATAAGCTTTTAAATTTCCGAACAGCTCCCTCTGAGAATTCCTTGGGGCAAGTAGTTGTGTCACTAGTTCCATGGCTCCTCAGCCTCTGAAGCTGTCATAAATATATAGAGAGCCATGGAACCTGGATGTTCTAGCTTTCAGGTTGTTTTTGCAAGGATATGAAGCTTGGTGGCAAATACTTGGATTCTGTGATGACTAGACTGGAAGGTGGAAACAAAATATTATTGCAAGCAACTTGCTGAAGTTTAATTCTTGATTAATCAAGTTAATCTTCAGTTAGTGCAGTAATTTAGATCAGCCTTGAAAGACTACCATTTTGCTACACTTCACTTTTTTTGGTATTCAGGGAACACTGCTTGTTAGTGATAAAGCCATGGGCAGAAATTATATTACTTGAGGACTTGAACTAATGTAGTTGGAAACTTTTCTACAGTTTCTCAACAGTTAAGATCACTTATTAGTTGTAAGCTGCTCAGTTCTGAGGCTTAAATGAGCCTTTAGGGATACATCAAACAACCAGAAGCTTCAAAACCAGCCTCTTTATGGTCCTGTTTATTTTCCTTAAATCAGGTTAGGTGAGGAACTTCTATCTTGATCAAGTGCTAGAAACTGCTGGGTCTTAAAGTTCATCTAGACTTAATAAAGCTTCATTACCTCTAATTAAAAATTATGGAGTAAATTGATTGTACAGTAATTTTTCTAAAATTAAACCTATATGGTACTGTAGTAATACTTAACTTGGGAAGCAGTTTCCCATATTTTAGGTTGCCTGAGATAAAACCTGTCCTACTGAAGAACCTAGGAAAAACTTTACAGTCAACAAAGCATATGTGGTCTGCAAGTTGGAGGTAGTAATTTGAGTTGAACTTGTGTCCTAAGATTTTTGTAACTGAGGAATGTTTTGATTATATCAACCTCCTAAGGAAGGTAATTAGTTTGCTTCATTTAATATCCAGAGTCTTATTTCACTGGTTATTAAGTAGAAAAAATATTAAATTCACTGTCTTGTTTCTTTGTAGAGGCTAACTGGGCAAGCACCTGACAATCTTGAGACACTGGAGAGTCTGGCTCTAGAGGAATCCAGACAGGAAAATGAGGAACATAACTGTGGAGAGGAGGCAGACAGCCCTTCTGAAGAAGGGCCATCACAAGTATTGTCTGGCTTAAGGGAGAATAGATCAGATCCTTCTTCAAAGGAAGCAAACCATTTGCAACTGGAATGACAACCTTTAAATAGGCTTATGTATGTGGCTTTTAATTGCAGACTTCCTCTTGAAAGGATATACTAAACCTCAGGTATAGAAACTCTTGTGGGAACATTACAGATGTTGGCATTTTTAACTGGAATTATGTAGCAGTGGGAGTATCTGAATACTGCATGGAAAATTTACTACAGGCTGCATGTAGTTGCTTGTATGAAACACAAATACTGTGTATTTCAAGTGTTGTGTAAATATCTTTCTTACCAGTTGGTCTGACATGATGCATGAAAATTGATAAATAAATCTTTGCATTACCAAAACAGCCTCTTAATTGACAGGGGAATGGCTAATCCTAGGTTTAAATCAATTGTGACTACTGTAGATGGAAGCTTTTAGTTTTTTGGGGGGGAATGCCTAGGCAGTTTTTAACTCTTTTAGATTTGCAGAATTCTGGAGAACAAAGTTACATTTTTGGTGGATAGAAGAGGGGGGGAAAAACTTGTGTGCTGTTGGTGAGGTTTCAGAAAGTCCAGAATGGGTAATAAGAGTCAAAATCTAAAGTTCAGTTAGATTTATGATTTTCAGGTTTTGTAAAATAATTTCCTCGGCCTTTTAAGGAAACCTTTTGCAAGTTGTATAATGAGAGCTTAAGTAGGAAGTATTAGACCATTTCTTTTAGTAATACTTCCACTGGCTTATGAAGAGAAGGTGGTGTGTTCTTGGGCCCAGTAGCAGCTGTGCTGAAAACTAGGTGGAGACAAAGCAGCCTGTACTTCAGAGCTATTCTGAAAGGAGACTGAAAGGGTGTTTTTGAGGTACTGCGCTGGCATTTAACAAGAGATGTGACACCCTTTTACCGAGGTACTTGTGTTCTGAAGGGTTTACAGGGGTAGAAAGTGGTTCTTTAAAACCTTGAGCACCTTGTCTGACATCTGCATGGGGTGAGGATGGGACAGGAGAGTAAGTTGGATACAGGTTTTCCAGTACTGAGTGGGGCAGTTGTTCTGTTACAAGGCCTTCTATCTAAGGAGAGGCTTTAGCAATGGTGGCTGTTGCCGTATCTTATAAACTGAAAAACTTGAGCTTAAAGTTGAGTGGCTTTGAGGAGGCAGAAATGATCAGAAGGATCCTGGTTCACGGATCTATCTGGCCTTGCCAAAGATGGTTGCTTCAGGGTATGCGTGAATGACTCTGGAGGGATCAGATTGGCACCTTTATATTCCTTCTGTCTTACTCCCTGTGGCTGTTGATAAGTTAACAGATGTTTAACAACTGATTTTAGTTGTCGCATCCAGGAAATGTCAGAACCATTGTAGGAGGTAATACTCCTGGCTGCCATTTTACCCAAACATGCTTACTAGAAAAAGAGGCATCACATTTTCTTGTGAACTTTGTGAACACAAGATTGTATCTTCCAGTGTGTGCTCCAGAGGGTGCTTAGATGCATTCCTTTCCATCACAGTACTGAAAAAGTGATAAAGGCGTGTCCTTTATCTTGCACTGATGCTGTCTTGAAGGAAAAACAAAACTGGGTGGTGGGCAAATGCTTTGTAGAGCAACCTTGGTTTTCTGTTAAGGAGAAATGGGTAATGCTTGTCAAGTGACTTAGACCTCTCCTATCTCAGATTCTAAGCAGCTTTCTTAACAAAGTAGTTCAACATTAGTAAAAAGGAAACATAAATTTCATTTTGATACAATTGTTTTTTGCAGTTCAATTTAGTTTAGTTATTCATTGTTAACTGTAATTTTTTTTAGAGGTGGCTTTATTTTTAAACATCAGACGTATTGCATTTGCAGAGGCTGTAGGAGGGAAGAAAGGACTGTGGCATAAGTAGCAGGCCAAAATGAGACCACAAGCGCAACTTTTCTACTGTTATCACCTCCTGCTCTGTGAACTGCTGTAGTACAAGTGCTGTTGTTGGAACACAGAACTGCCAGAAAGAGACAAATGCAGAATTTGCGTGCAGTATCTGCATCTGTTTTTCTTATCTTTAGGTTGATCAAGAAGAATGCTTATTAGGTTTAAATCTTACGCTTTTTTTGGATTGATTTTATTTAAATAAAAGATGTGACAGTCCCTTGATATGCTGGATCCTTCTGTTGAAATGGACTGTGTACAAGTAAATCATGGAAGTTCTGCAAGTAGGCTGATGGATGTATTGCAGCATTTGGCCCACCGGTAATAGAATAAATTTTTATATCAAAAAGGCATGTGCGACTCAGTAATACATACTGTAGCGGGTTGAGTTTGAAACCGGGCGGAAACACCAATTAAATGTAGTGGTTTTGATTCAAAATATTCATTATTTACTTATTTTCCTTCTGTGAGATAAGAATTAGGAGAAAAGCAAAGCAGGCACAAACCTTAAACAGTTGCAGTACAATGAAAGAGCTTTATTACTAACAGAATTAAAAGTAAAGAGAAAACAACAAAACAAAATTAAAGTAAATTCCCCCCCCCCATCTTTCCAGCACTTCTCTCCTTTTATCCAGCTCACACAAGGGATAACAGAACATGGGATGTTAGTCAGTGTTGCAGTTCTTGAAAAGTCTCTCTCTTATGCTTAAGGAAAAAAGGTTTTCCTTCAGTTGCACATGGTTCCCAAACTGCCACCAATAGCAGACCTGCCCGGAAACAAACAGTCTGCTGTGTGTAGAACATCTCTCCCATGAAGAATTTCACAGTTCTTTCACACTACAGAACATAGGCCATCACATGGGGTTATTCATCTTTTTAAGGATAAGTTTTGGCCTGCACACAGAGGCTTTTCTTCGCCACAAGTCTCTAACAGCCTCTTACTACTTCTATATAGCCTGGCCTAGGCACTCTTCACAAACTTCATAGGCACACGTTGATTCTCCACCCCCCCCCCCCATGTTCTTCAAATGGATTAAAGAGACAAACAGTTTGTGGTATTACAGTTTCTTACCACGGCATGCAAGAAGGTTTCTTTTAAGCTGCGCGCCAGAATCGCGGCACCGCCCTCTTTTCTCCCGTCGCCATGCTCAGCTCCGTCCCACGGGACTCACTTCTCTTTCTCTCTGACTCTGAAGCCGCCATGTTGAAGGGTGTTCTTGTTCGGGCTTTACGGTGGGGAAAGCCTCGCTCCCTCTGTGCTGCTGGCTGCGTGGTGTCCTCTTCAGTTCAGCACGGAGCGTGCTGGCTGCAGACAGGAGGCTCTGCCGGCTCCCGCTGGCTCCGCCGGCTCCGCATGGAGAGGAGAGGGACCCGCCTGTCCCCAGAAGCCGCGCTGGATGGGTTTAGCTGTGAGCAGTCCATGGCTGGTTTTAGCTGCCTGTGGCTCTGGGACAGTCCCCCTCAGTGACCCAGGGTCCGTGCCGCAGCGATGGGAAAGGGGGAAAGGGGCAGTGGCCCCGGCCCGGCCCGGCGGGGCCTGGAGGCTCGGAGCCCCCCCACCTTCCAGCAGGCGAGCTCCGACCAAAAGGGGGGTCCCGCCTTTCCGTGCGGTTTAAATATGTAAATTGTGAGAAGCGTAATTGGTCTTAAAGACTGTCCATCAACTCAGGGTCAACCCAACACAACATACTAATGTTTTAAACCAAAACTATCGTTTTATTAACTGCCATTTGTTAGCAGAGGGGATAGTTTGCTGTATAAACTGAAAAAATCTTCACTGCAGGAGAAGGCCAGGTGTGAGAGCTAAACTGTGCCATAGTAATAAAACCTATATACATGCTTTGTCACAGATGTATTGAACCTTGATTGAACACTGACTATGCCTACTGTGTCAGACATCAATGTATGAAAATGTTCTTGGCAGTTTTATGATGCTGCAATAATTGCTGTCTAAAAATGTTCTAAAAGGTTTGAGTTTGTTTATTCTGAAAATTCCTGAGTGCTTTTTTGAGCATGCATGCAGTAGCACTGTGCTACAGAGTAAGTCTAGGAACTTTGTATTTATGTGCTAAAGGCTTGTCAAACGTGTAGAAATTATAGAGAGATTTGTTTGTGATTAGTTTTCTTATAACCATCTGACATTTTAAGTATATAGGGAAACTCACTTATCACTGGAACATGTAGCAGCTGAAAATCAACATCACTACAAGCTTTATATCCAGCTAAAGTAGAGAGGACATTCTGTCTAGCACAATAAAATCATCAGTTCTGGAACCTAACTCTAGAATGTGATTCTTTCCAAGAAATCATAAATGCATTTGTGCTACCAGCACACTGACTCCTTCTCACTGCAGAGAGTGCAGACACAATCCTGTCTTTCACTGAAGCATATTCAGGCTGTGTAGAAGTGGGATGCATCTACTGTGTCCTAGCACTTCTCCCATCATATGTGCATGTCTGAACAGGGCTGAATTTCAGCCATGCAAGAGTAAAGTGTGGGGAGGGGGGTCATTTGCAGGTGTCAGATGCTGTGAGAATGAGCAGCTGTGCCAGGGGCAAGCAAACCATGGGGCAGGTGGATTGTTTATGTGAGGAAGAACTCACAACTGGTTTAAACTAAATATTGTTACTTTTGCTAAACACCTATTGTACTTAAGACAATGTGTGGAGAAATTAATTAGACCATAATATGTTGGGGAAGATGAAACAGGAAAGCCTTATAAATATGATTGCCTGACAAAAGATTTTGGGAATATGAAAACTATAGGCGACATCGAAATGAAAGCCATTTTTGAAATACCAAGTCTTAGTTACTGAACAACTGGAAAACAATGGTATGGCCGACTGAAGGTAATCCCCTCTTGATGGAACAATACCCTCTGCTTGCAAACAGGTCCAAGGGTCAGAGCAGACCCTACTAGCTCAGCAGAAGGGGTCCAAAGAGTAGTTTTTAGAAGTTAAGATGTAACACTCTATGGTAATATAAGAACTCTTATAGGCTGTATGTAAATGCTATAGGATTTGTATCTTGTATTAGATTGGTTAGTGACAATTAGAATATTCAGTACAGAAGATGATTTATTGTATTGTAACCAGGACTTCAGACACTCTTACTACACTCTCTCTCACTTCTTCACTCTCATTCCTCTCGCTCTCTCTCTCTTTACTTACCCGCTTACTCTCTTGCTCTCCTGGGCCTGCTCCGAGCTGAGTCTGGCAGCTCTAAGCAGTGCCCCTGTACCCACGCCCTTTGCAATAAACCGCATGTTCCAAGATCTGACTTCAGAGATCTCTCGTCTCCGTCCGTCCCGACCGTCCGAACCGCCAGAGCTCCCGCAATAATAGCTACTTGGTTGGGCAGCTGAAACTCACTTGGTGCATGACAGTGGATTGGTTATGTGAGGGCCTGCAGCATTGTCCTGTGTTGCAGCTTATGGTGTGGCCTCTGCATAAGGAATGAAGTTAGTTATAGGTAGGGTTGGGGTTTTTTTTTGTTTTTTTTTTTTAAGAAAGTGTGATGCATATTCATTTACTTTTCCTGAAGGGCCATCTCAGGTTGTTTTCAGAACTGGATCTGAGAATTTAATAAAGAGATGTGCAAAAATTGCCAAGGCTGTGCTTTTCCAGCACTCCAGTGTTCTGTATTGCATTGTCATCAATGCTTTTTTCAGCAGAAAATGTTTATTGTGTTATTCGTTTCTCTTTCCATTCTTGTAATAACACAAAGCAGTTCAGCAACTGATAATGGTGTTCTGAGGAGCATTAATTTGCTGCTGTTTGTCGATCTGCTGGCAACAGCGTGTAATGAAATGTGATTGGGACGTGTTCCAAGTCAAACCCTGGGGTCTGAGGGGATACTGGTATCCTACCCTTAGGAGTACTGCAGCCATTTGAAGCTGGGTGCTGTGGATCCTTTCCTCAGGATAATCCCACTGCCAAGCAGGGAGCCACAGTCTGGCGGTTGTATTGACTCCTAATTAAAGTCCACATTAATCTGTGTATCACAGGCTGCAGGATAGGGTGAAGCTATAGAGGATAACTTTCCTGAAGGTTTAATGGATACAAGAGGCCTTGCCAGTAGCAGTGTCAAACTGGGCATCCTAACCTGCTGCTATAGCTACAGTAGTCTAGGGGTGCTACAGGCTTCTATTTATGGGGCCAAATGCTGAGACAGTTACAGCATGGCAGGGGTACTAAAAGCCACCACAGTGTAAGGTCAGAGTACCTTTACCACAAGATAAACCCCTTTCCCAAGTGCACTTCTAGCAAGCTCCTCATCTCTTCCATCTGCACTGCTGCTGAGCTACTTTGGTATGGCAACCTTTTCCTAACATACTTTCCTGGGGTGGCCCTGACCTTTAAATTTATCCAAGTAAGCCTGCTGCAGCCCTAAGAGCTTTTGTAATTACTGCCTACTGCTTCCTTCTTTACTAGTCGGTAAGCATGAGCCTTGTGATGCTCACCTCTGGTGCATCTGGTTTTTCCTACTCCACAAAGAAGGAGTGTGTTAATATGCCAGGAAGAGGCAGCGTTGTCAGCTCTGCAAGCATAAAAATGTACAAGCTATGAGACAAATTAAAGGTTTGGTCACTTTTAAAGCCTTCAGGTTTTGGAAGCTTTAAGGTCTGTTCACTTGTCACATTCACTTGTCATGAATCCTGTTAGAAGACAGTTATTTGTGTATTTAGTTTTCTAAAACAGAATTAATGCTCCAGGTGAAACTTAGCCTCTATACATCTGTATCCCGGGTTCAAGCTTGTCAGTCTCAGATACCACAACAGGAACTAAGTTTGGTCTAACTGTTAATACTAAAAATTCCGTGCATTTCCTCAGTGACTTTATTCAGCGCACAATTCGCTCCTTCCTATCTGGTTCTTTTGAATTGTATGCATGATTTTAATGGTTGTAAGGGTGTAGCAGATCAGCTTTAGGCTAATAAACTTCTCAAAGGGTGTCTTTAAACTACAGTGAGATGAGATGAGGTGAGATGAGATGAGATGAGATGAGATGAGATGAGATGAGATGAGATGAGATGAGATGAGATACACGCTCCATTTGGTGCAGTACCTCTATTATGTGAGTCCCCCCTGTTCTCTGCAGCTTTGGCTCCCTGCTCCATAGGCAGTTGTGCATTCCCCAAGATGTGTGCTGTAAGCCTCAATGTTTGAAAAGGGAAAATGAATGGAAGGAATGTCTTCTGTCTGAGGAGAGTCTGTCTTCACAGAAGGAGAGAGTAATCATTGCAAGTGTGGTAACAATCCTGGAGCCTCTTCAGCATATTTTCTGGTAGTCCTGTGGAGCCTTTCTTGGTAAGTATCTTGAATGATACACAAAACTGGCTTGCTCTGAACTGAAATATAAGCCTGATAGTGAAGAGGCTGTTGATGGAAAGAGTGACTATACATATGGACTGATGTGCTTAGTAATTAAAAAATAATCTTTATTATAACTTAAATGTGATAGGAAATATGGTGAGTACAAATGCCACAAAACTAAAAGAAAAAAAAATTTAAAAAAAAGTAGATACAAAAGGACACCTTGAAAGAATTCAGCTGATGGGACAGGTGTAGTATAAAAACCATAACATGGCTATTTCACCTTCTGCAAAAAGAGTTTATATCCATCAGTAAACAAGTAAGCATTTTGCACTGTACAAAATGTACTTCTTTAATTAAAGGAAGAATATATATATTTATAAATATACAGATATGTACATTCTTGTAACATTCACAGTAAAAAAAACAAAACAAAATGACCCCTGCCTGCCAAAGTGTTTGGCTCACAAGGTTTCCTTTTGATGTGAACTGTTTGCAATATTTTCTATGTCGTCTATGCAAATTTGGATACTTCAATTGACATCTAAATAGCATTTCATGCATAATGAACACAGTACAGGAACACTCTTCTGTTAAATTCTATTCACCTCCTCTGTTAACTTAAGGCTCGTAATCAAGAGTTTGAAGCACTCCCTGTCTTTAATCCTTGCAGTGCAGGGAGGGGAGGTGCATTCACTTCCCCCTCTGTTTATTACTGCCTCCGAGGTCCACTTAGTTTGTTCTGTTCTTTATATTGAAATCACTCTATAGAAACTATGCTCCACTAATTAGAATGTATGAAATCTAATTCTGCCTGCAACTTGCAGGACAAAATGGTTTTGGGGACCCGTGCAATTAGCTGTATTCACTCCTTCTTCTCAGAATAAATAAATGCTCTTTACCTTTTCATTTAGTTTTCAGAAACCTACATGATTGTTTGATCCCCCTCATGAATAGCTGGATTAATGATGGTTTCTTGCTGGAGGGCAAGAGAAGGGAATAAAAGACCAGTGGAGGCATTTAGAATGAGTCACCAAAGTGACGCCTCCTAGGTTTTACATCAGCTGTTTCTCGAGGCAAGCCTTGTAGAACTTTCCCTGTATTTCATTACCAAGACTCAACTGAGAAAGCTGAGCAGCGTTTCCTGCCACTGGAGTGTTGCTGGGGGCACTGCATGGCAGCAGACACTTCACTTGGGGTTCGGGAAAGCTGCTTTGCAGTCCTGCTCAGGTGGCCTCCCGATTGTCCTTGTTAGATATGGTATCGCACATCTCAAGCTTTCACGACAACTTCAAGGAAGTAAATACAATAGGAAAATACGTGGAGATGCCAAATTCTAAAAACCTCACAGAAGTCTGTTGAGGCTGAATAACTGCAATTTCTTTATTTGTTTAGAACCAGTAAAGAAAGTATTGTTCCTCAGCATCCAGCTGTTCCATCATGAGCTGCAATGAGGAGCCAATAGGAACCCTTAATCTGGTTTTTAGATTTTGCTTTTCTTTAAGAAGTCTGTAAATTGCTACATTTGGGAACATTCTCATAGAATTCTTCAAAGTCTTTCTTCTGCTCCCCACACTGAAGTGCAGCTCCACCCTACTTTAATGACTATTAAATATTAGCAGGTTCTTTTCAATCTAAAAAGTTGTGGCAGCTTCAGTTCCACGGCGGCTTCCAACTTTAACAAATTCCCGGGGAAATTTGTCCAGCTGTTCATATGCCAGTCTCCCATCTTCACCTGAATGCAAAATGATAAAGAATAGTAATGTATTATGTTGTTGCCCTAGAACATTTAAAATACTGGCCTCTCTGCTGTTAGAAAGTACTGATGGGCCAGTAACTTCTACCCCTTCTTAAAATCTATCTTGTTAGAAGGAATTTCAGAAATTACTTGGAAAAGCTAAACATGCTCTGAATGTTCAAATTATTTTTTTTTCCCCTCATGTTACTTGCTTGGTTATCTAAAGCCAAACAGAAGCAGATGTGGCTTGTATGATTAGATGACAGTATCTGTACACTTGTCTTACTCTGAATGACCTATTGACCTAAGCTTGTCAAGGTCTCAGCTGCTGCTGTGATGTACTTGAGGTAAACAATGTTTATCCACTTCAGCCTTGGACAATATAAAGTTTATCCACCTCCCACTTCCTGGAACTTTAAAGAAGTGAGTCTATCCACATCTTTACTTCTATACTTCTGAAAAAGAGCAAGCAGTATGTTTGCTAAATATAATTGTGTCTTTCAACCCCTTTTTCCTTAGCTACTGCCATCTGTATGCACTTTCATGAAGATAACATTGAGCCTAGTGCGTTGAACTCGCCATTAGGAACCAAAAATGGTCTCTATGTTGTCTGGAAGAATGGCAGAGCAATCAGAGTTTTCAAAAGTGTCCCTGGGCTGCTTGTTTTATAACCTGAGCAATAACATGTCCAACAACAGACTGAATTCCTGCTGAAGTGGTGAATGAAAGAGAGCATATTTGAAGAGTCTGCATAACTACAATCACACAAGGACATGCCCACCCCCCATGGAGGAGAAATTCATGCCCAGCCAAAAGGCCAGAAAAACACAATTTTTCTGTGCCACTGAAGTACTGATGCCCTGAAACTGTACAGATTAATTATCAATTATTTCTGTTTCTCAACTTCTCCTTTGCTATCTTTCCTTTTCTACTTTACCCTCCAGACTCACACAATTCAATTTCTCTATTTTTGGCTCATTTTCAAAATGAATGATTTTTAAGAATTTGTATTTTCTGACCTGTTTGAGTCACTATGTAAAGTTTTGTTTCAATTTAGAGTCTCACATTTGCATTACTCAGGTGTCATAGATGCTGCTTTGTTGAAAAATAAAATTAAATAGTGCTCCAAATCAGTCAACTCACCAAGGGAGAGTAGGGTTTCGGACGCCACTTTTCTGATCTCTTCATTGTCAGACTGGCAGAGCGTGACCAGCATTTTAATGCTCTCAGTAGCCTGCAAAGTGCAAAAAGAGCTGCATTAGCACCACACAGTACACTCTGGGGTTTTTCCATAACCTTGCATGGAAATAATAGCCATCTTCTGCATCGCCCTTTCCACTCCAAGTGAAGGACTTTGGTGGAGACAGAAGGAATGGAGTTTCCCTGGGGGGAAGCATTTGGAGGAGGCATATTTTCTGCTGCTTTCTAGTTTTCCTACCCTATGCACTACATACATAAATCTGGCAGACCAGCTATGTCTGCCACTTCTGACTGTAGGATGGGTGATGGGCTGTGGACCAAGGCCATAAAAGTGCCAAGGTAAGGGTACAGCAGGGAAATAAACACGAGACAGGGGCCTCGAGAATGGGTTTTCTCTAAAGTATGTCAAGCTTGTGCTCACCAATATTTCCATACTTCTGCCTTGCCTCTGCTACTTTGGGAAGTAAGCAAGGAATAATTCTGTTCTCTGATACGAAAATGTCAGGTCTTTGGGGAGAGCAGCTGTCATAGTGTTTCTGGCTGGCTGTTTAATACTACAAGAGAGATGAGTGAAAGGAAGGGCAGGTACTGCCCCAGTGTGGCAGAGGCACTGAGCCACAGAGTCGGTATCTGTATGAGCCCTGTCGATCCAAGGGGCGCAGGTCTGGTCTACATGCTCGGAATGAAGGCTTTGCTACCAGAGCCATTAAGTCTCACCACCTTGTCTTCAGCTGGTCGTTTGTGTGTGACTCAGGGTAAGTCTGCACTGGGTGCACACTGGTGACTCCAGCTCGAATGCTTGTGAGTGATGGGGCCACAGCAACATGGAGCTTGCTGCAATCTGAAAAAACCCTCAGAGCTTCAGTGGGACCTTGTGCAACCAGTGTGGATTAAACTGCCTTTGGGTTACCTCATCCACAGCCACCTATCCATTGCAGAGTTTCCATCTCTGAAGAAATAACTTCCAGCTTCAGCTTTTTCTTTGAAGATCCCAAATGATGATACCTCCCCTCAGTAGCTTTTTTCCCCAGCCATTTCTAGTCTCACTATTCAAGACTCACTGGAGCCACACTGCTCAAGTTAAACTTGTCTAGCTCCAGTTCCCACCACTGGTTCCTAGTCTGAGTTTTTCTGAGCAATCAAAAACCCTCCTGCACTCTGCATGCAGCAGAGGTGTAATGTCCCTCACCATTGCCTCTCAGGGATGCCTGCTAGCTTCTCATTTAAGGGAGAAGTTTTTTCATATTTAAACAATACTGGATTATGTATTGGATGGCATCAGTTGTGACTGGGATGAAGTTACAGTTTAGAGCTGTCCTCCAGGGGACAGATTAGAGGGAGAAATTGTCAGTCCAAAGTGCGTCTGTCTCATGGAACACATTTTTTGCCCCATGTCCTGTACCAGCCAGGCTTGGATGGCTGCTGTCTCGTATGGCTCTATACGTTCAAAACAAAAGTGCATTTTCCCATCCTGTCATAGGCTAGAGTGCAAAGATGGTACCAGATGCTAGCTGAAGCTGTAGTGCCCAGATGTACCAGTTATTTGTCACAAAACAAGCTGTGATCTCTCTTTTCTGCTACTGCAACTCACATGCATTAGAGCTAATTTTATCCTGGGAAAGCATTTTTTTATCCTTCTCAGCCAGGATTTTGCAGATGGATTTTTTTTTCTCTGTGAAGTGGAACTAAGTCTCCTGAAGTCAATATGAGGGGGAGGAAAAGATGATACACAAAAGATTAAACTTTGCCAAGGTCGCAGAGCCCAAGTGTTTGTGGTTTAGAAGTTTCTAAACCGTTCCCTTTATCTGAAAAAGGATGGAGCATAGCAACACAAAACAAAAACGCTACTGCTGCTGTTACTGCAATTTCTATTTTGTTGTTTGTACCTATCAGATGTCCTTTCTGTAAAGCAAAGCCAAGCACCACTGTGTATTCCTTGTCTCTTACCTTGAGGTATCTTAGAGCCAAGCAAGCTGCTTTCTGCAGCTGGAGGTTGGGCTGGGTTAGTGCTTCACAGTAATAAATCAAGGCCTGAAAACAGATAGAGAAGAACAGCAATGAAAATGTCTGTGCCTCCATGGAGCAGAAGGGTGGAGCACGGAGGTATTGCTACCCTGTTAAAAGGAGAGCAATTGCAGCGTGCCTCCCTGACAGTGAGCATGTGGGATGGTACAGTTAATGGGGCGGGGAGGAATTCCCTACAGCAAATCCAGGCCAGACCACAAGCTGTAGATTAGTAGTCTCAGGCCAGCTTTTGGTGAGGAAAAGTTCATGTTAAAGTGAGATGCAAAATCTGGCACCTTTCAAGGCCTTTCACCATACATCACCAAAGAGCTTTGAATGTGCCTTGGGGTACAAGAGCCGGCCCTTGAGACGGTCTCTTTAATGAAGGGGTAATAATGAACTAGTTGGTATAGACCCCAGGGAGACTTAATAATGATTACAGTGTTCGTAGGAGCTGTTAGTTTACTGCTTGGCCCTAGAAATTAGTAGCTGCTACTGAGGAGCAAATCTCAGCACCACTCAGCTGTGCAGTGAACTCATCTGCAGCATAAGGCTGCATAATACCCTCACAGAAGGCACACTGTGGTCCTTCCTGCAGGCAGTGGATCAGGTTTCAGCTACACATGCCTGTTCCAGGAGAAGGTTATATTTTCCCTGAGATGCTGCCTCCAGGAAGCTGGGGATGCAGAAGAATGGTATGAAATACCAGGAGGCTGCAAATGGAAGATGAAGTGGGAGAGCAAGCAAAGGAGTGGACTGAATTGATAGAACGAGCTCCTTTTTCTCCTCTCTTTGCCTTCCTTCTACTACTCTTACTCTTCCAGCCGCCTTTTCTTGTGCTCTTTCCCGACAAAGAACAAGAAGGATAGTAGGGAAAGGTCTGCCATGAAAGGGTAGAAGCCAACCCCTAATTTATTCTTACTCCTGCTTCTCCCCTCTATTTAATTTCTGTGTTTAACCTGTCCCTGCTTGTTGCTTTTGGTATTGGTGATAGACCCAAATCTTAGCTCTCACAGCTGAGCTGTGTTTGCCCAAGGCAGTCCATCTGCTCCAGAAATGGTGGGAAGTCCCATAAATGGCAGATTCCTTTGGAGAAAAAAAAAAAAATCTGAGACCTACATCTTTTCATGTTGGTGATGCTGGGGACTGTTACCTTGAAGCCTTGGACTGAAGCCAAGTCTGAGACAGGGCAGCAGAAATGCTGAAGTGTGGAAGATAGCTGGAGAGCACAGGACTCAGTAAGTATTTGCAGTTTTGGTTAGTACCTGTTTAGCGTAATGACAAGTAGAAGCAGACTGGCATAAAGACAGAAACAGACCTGCACATGTGCAGAAAAAATAGACAGGATATCCCTCTGGATCAGTTTAAATCAAGCTTGGAGCAGTTATTTTATATGCACAGATATTTGAGACATACAGGTAGAAAAAAGCCATGATGACACAAGTCTCTCATGTGACAGGTGATTTTCTGCCACTTACCTTCTCCCTGAAGTGCCTGTTTTCTGCAGTTGCTGTCAGAAGCGATGCCACAGTCTCACTGACTTCATTTTTATTTTCATTGAGAAGTAAAGCCAAAGCTCTCAAAACTTCCTGCTGTGGTGGAAGGTTATTGGAGTTTATTTTGGACACATTTTGCTGCAGTTTTCCATCTTTCACCGACTGCAGCACCTGAACCACAGATGCTAGAAGTGCAAGAAAAAGGTCCATGTTACTTCATCCTCTCAGTATTTTGGATTGATCCTTTCCTCACTAGCAATCCTTGATTTATACTACACACACAAAGGATATGAAAAAAATCCCCATCTGAGCAACTGCAGCATGGCAGTCTGCCTGGGGAATTGTCTGGGCTTTAAGCTGGGCCAGTTTCTCAGACATTGTTCAAGGGAGGAGATGAGTAGATGGGCTATGTGGGATAGTGCAGCACTTACTCCTACCCAGAGCTAAAGGCCTACCTGTCTAATCTCTGCTTTCTGCTGGAAGATGTAAATTCTCACTCTAACAATTGAAACCAAAAATCCTTGTCAGTGTATTGGCTTCCAGAGCATCTTTGTGAGAGCTCTTCCTGGATAGATTGATGTCTGCCAACAAGAGCCAGGGCTAGTATGTTTCAGAGGTGAGCTGAAATGCCATTTTGCTTCCAGGTTTTTGAGCAAAAGCTCCCTAGTATGCCCAAATAAAAAGGAAAACTAGGCGAGGTTCCTCAAACTCCCTCTCAAATAGAGAAGAAAACTTGGCTTCCAGGGACTGCAGTCCAGCACACTTTGTGCAGCATCTGCTTCTCTCTTTAGCTCTTGGTGGCAGAGCCTGCAAAACTCTGAGGTGCTGTGATCCCTTGGTTCCTGAGAATTGCTCAGCACTTCAGAAGGTGTCTCCATAACAGATGGTGAAAGAGCAAGACATCATCTAAGCTGTGGGTACAGAACACTTCCCAGACCTTGGGCTCAGCCCACCACCATCAGCCATTTCCTAAAAACAATGCTTTCAACACAGTTTTTTTCCTATTCGAATATGGAAATAGAAATGACTGAGGGTCTATCTTCATTGGCTCCTTTCCCTTGACGTGTACAACAGTTCAGGTGCATTCACTTAGTAGCCAGGGCACTTCTTTGTCTCTTTTCTCTCCTTTTGCAAAATCAGCCTCAACTGCTTTGTGTTGAGCACAGAAGAACAGGCATGTACTCCCTAATTAGCCAGCAGAATTTATATACCCTACCTTCTTTTGCAAGCTGTAGCAAATAGCTTCCAAGGTCATTGACACTGTGGCTGGCAAAGTAGTTGTAATACTGAAAGACAGTAATGGTCTCAGAGGACATGCTGGAGTAGAGGACAGGCTCCGTCCGGTCCAGGATCTGAGACACCAGGATCCTAAAGACTGCAGGCAGCCATGGACAAAAGGACAGATTAGTGAGAGCAAAAGCTGCTGGCAAAATCACGCAGTGCACTTCAAAACTAGAAAGAAAGAACTGAATCTGCAAGACCAGGTACTTCCCCATGTTTCTAAACTCAGCTGGGATTAGGTTAGAAGCTGGACAGGCCTTCTCCCTGTCTAGGTCTCATTACCAGAGAATATCTTTGTAAGGACGAACCTCTGCCAGTTTACAGATGGCTAGTGCAGCTTCCTGTGCAATCCATACAGCATCATCTCCACCTAAACAATATCCTGAATTGTAAAACCTCTCCACATGCACTGCCTGTTTCACCCTCACAGTGCCACTGAGGCACGTGAGATGTGCACAGAGGCAGGATTTGGCTTTGCTATTTTTTATGTTCCTGCATGAGTGTGTGGCATGCAGAAAGCTAGTCTGCAGCAGTGTCTGTGAGAGCCATGGCATGGAGCAGAAAGGAGAACACTGCCCTGCATAGGCATCTACAGTGCAGGTGCCCACACCTGGGCAAATCAGCCTCCATCCCCATTCTGTCCAAGGGAAAGCTAGTCAGTATAAGCTGGAGTTTGAGGTGTGGTACATCCCACTCAAGATAAGAACCTCTGCCCAGACAAACTCACTTGAATGTGGATTAATTTCATCCCAGTGCACTGTATTGGGGTGGGGACATTATACAGACACACAAAATTAAGTGCAAGGATTCCTGATTGACTGAATCACTTATAAACCCGTATTTGGGAATAGACTTACTTTCTGGTTAGCTTACAAACCTCACCTTTCTCTCCTAGTATGATCTGATTATTTGGGCCAAAACTGTTTCAAGAGTTGTAACATTAGTTTTCAAATGAGATCTTGGAGCTGTGGCCAAACAGATCTCCAAGGGGTTGGAGAACAAAGCTCAGTACACAACTCTTCTCCATTTTGATGGCTAACACAATTTTTTGCAGCAGTTTGTACCTGTTTCTGCAAGTCCTGGACACTCTTCATTCACAGTGGTGGCAAAATTGATATCCAGCTGCTTCATCATCTTGTCTGCAGAGGTGTGATACACTCCTGAAGGGCCAGTACACTTCATCCAGAAAGCCAGCAGTGACAGCTTCTTGTGGAACTCTGGAATTGCTGGAGAAGACAAAATGAATGATAAAACAAAGCCATGCTGGAAGCATTGATTTTGAGAAAAGATGGTAAGAGTGGAGGAAATCTCACCCTATCCCACTGATTGACAGTTACTGTTCCCTGGGTTTCCCTGAGCCATTATCTTCACAGAGCACAACCGTGTGCTACCCCACGTTTGTAACATGTTTTTTCTGTTTCCCATTGTAATTGAGAAAATTTGCTCCTGGCCAGCTCTTGGCACTGATGTCTCTTCCTTTTAGATAGCACAAAATACTAGGGGAACACCACAAATGGTGTGCCCAAGTTTGGTCCCTGTCCTAGCACTGCTCTGTGACTTCAAGTAAGTCACTCAATTTTTTCCTCAATTTTCTGATATAGTAAATACACCTTGTAGTATTTACCTATCCTGCCAGAGTGTACATAATGGTAACTATGTGTTTGTCAAACTCTTCCAAGTATTAAAATAGATGCAAAAAGAAAAATAACTAAGCAGTTCTCCACAAAGATGACTAAAAATGAAAATGTTCAAAGAGTTGTATTATGCCTCTGATATTGTAATGCAAATCCTGCCTTTCCTCAGGAAAGAAAGGTGGAAGAATAATTTAGGTCTTCAGAGGTGGTAGCATCCCCACCCCATCCCACCAATGACATCTGTCCATCTTCTGCACATCAAGCTGGGTAAGAAGTCTTTTCTCACCTGCGTATTTCTGGATACCAGTGGTGAGGACAGATGGAGGTGACACCTGCCTGCCTGTGGTGACTGCTGCACCTCCTGGTGACCCCGAGCCAGCCCTTACTGCAGTGGCATCGCCTGCACCGCTGGCGAGCTCTGCACAGCGATTATTTCAGCAGACACACACGCCAAACAAACCCTTGTCAGAAGGAAACCCCCTAAGCTCTTACCATCAGTAAGAGAGGTGATGTTTCCCAAGTTCTCAGTGCTGATCTCTGCAATATTCTCCACCACAAGGATCTGCCTGGACAGCTTATCCAGGAGGTCTCTTGTCACGAATGGTGTTTTACTGGAGAACACAATTTGCTGGTGAAGAGAAATGGGAAGAGACAAAAAGGAGTCATTGAGCCAAAAAAACCCCCAGCCTCAGAAAAAACCAAAAAACTCCAAAACAACTCAAGTGCAATGACAAATTCATTGCCTGGAACCACAGGATCTCCTCAAACTTAAAAAAGTTTTTAGTCTTTGGGATATTTTTTGGTCCTGGTTGATATGCATCATTCCTTGTACCTTCAATATCTACATACAGATCCAGACACCTGAGTATCCAAGCAGCCATTTGCATAATTTCTGATTTACACACTCTCCAAAGCTAAAGAAACCTGTCACCATAAGACTTAAAGCCAGACAAGAATACTAGTCTGACTTTCACACAACATAGGCTGTAGACTTCCAGGATGTCCCTGCATAGAGGAAGACCTCTGTTGCTCTTTCTCCATTCCATTTCAGCTCTGATCAATTACTTAGGTGCCTTTACTAATTTTATTAATTAATTAACCCTTGCTAATACTCCCTACTGCTGCTGTCTGCATCTTCTTCAGCAGTAAATAATGTTCATATCAAATCGGCTCTGTGTGGACGTAGTTCAAGTTCACCCCACTCAGCTGTGTATTTACTGTGTACTCTTGTGTTGAAACCAAAAGCCTCCCTTCTTCTCATAGTTGTGAGTCAGCAGAGTTTCCAGCCCAGCACTAAGGGTGCTGGAATCAGGCTCATGCTCTATGGCTTCAATGAGCCTTTGGGAAAATAAAGCTAATTATATCTTTGATGAAAGAACAAAATAATTGTAAAGAGAAAGTTGCAGCATGTTTTGATTTGTCAAGAAAACCCTGATGCCCTCACTTACTGGATGTTTAAATTCACATTTGCTGTGCATGGGCTCTGAAAAAAAACTACAGAAAAATTCCTCTAGTTGTGAGCATGAACTGACAATTTTGATATCCCGGGGGGCTGTCTCATGCTGCCTTCACTGTGTCTGTTGCAGACAGAATTTCTCTGCCTCGTGCAAAAATTCACTTCTGCTCTTGAACGCTGCAGCCTCATCTGGGGCTCAGTTAAACAATGGGGACAGGGTTCCTGCTTTACCTCCGAAGACATGGGCTGCTTTAACTGGGGACTGACTCCGCTGAGGACCTCCCAGCGAAGCCAGCAGGAGTTTGTAACCCAGAGCAGGGGCTGCCCCTGTCCCCCACTGCCCTGCCCCTCAGCCCTCCTGGGCAGCTCGTGCCAAGCGCCCCACAGTTCACATGCCAGGTCTGCTCCAAAACAGTCCACGATGGAAACAATGGAGGCACATCTGGCTGGGGTGAGGGGGTCACCATCCTACCCCAGCATGGTGTCCATCCCAGCCCTGCGCTCCCACTGCCTTGCAGGAGCAGCGCTGACCTTGCCAGCCTGCTTGTACCCATGCTGCAGGCAGGAATGATTTTAAAATAAATGCCCCCAAACGAGGCAGGCCTGGTACCTGAATGAGCTGGGTGCAATACTGCAAGTGCTTAACTATGGTTATATCGAGGCTGTCGTTGCCTGTGGTCAGGGGCAGAGGGCTGCCAGCCACGCTGGTGCCCACGCCCGTGTCCTCGGTGAGAGCTTCGCTCAGGTGGCCTCTGGCTTCTGGGTGCTCCGTCCTGTAACTGGGGAGGAGGGAGGGAGGAGGAGGTCAGTGCAGAGCCGGCTGCTGCCACAGCAGACACACACCCACACCCCCCACACTCACACACAAGGTGATGAGCAAAGAGCACGGCAGAAGAGCTGAAAGTACCCAGAAACCTGGTGATGAGCACATCATATCACAAAGGAGCAGGGCTGCCCTGGCTGGGTGCAGGAGGGACATACCCATCTAAGGGATAGACGTGTCCCCTGACTGGCTTGCCTTAAGTGATGTGATGCCCTCAACAGCAAGCTTTGTTAACCCGTGGTTACTGTCCCTTGGTGGTGACAGCATTCTCTCATCTGTGATGAATCACCTGCCCAGTTGCTCTGGATTAAGCACCATGACAATTTGTACCTTCTCAAGCACTGAGCTGCTAATAACAGCTCTGTGCTTTCTGAGTCCTCCTCCTGCCAAATTTAAGGCTCACTGCAGAAGGAAAGGAAAACCACTGCTAAACTAAGAGACATGATGTTTTCATATGCTGTTTTAGACACAATGTGTAGAGCTTATTTTGCCAATTGTTTCTGAAAGTGTAGAGCTAGTCTTACTGTGTTTTAAATCATTATTTCCAATATTGTCTTGCTGTACAAATGATCCTCCCTGTGTTTAAATGCAAAGCCTGAGGTCAGTCCCCAGATGGCAAGTGTGTTTGGCTACAAGTTCAGAAGTTTCAACACTTGCAGTCTTTACACTGAGTCACACACTTACACATCTAAAAATGGAAGCGGGAATCTGCACTGTCTGGGATGAGCCAGAGGGGAAAAAAGAAATTTTAATTTCTATTTTAACTGGTTGAAGCTACATCCTCAAATCAGCACAGACTGGACTGAGGTCAGAGTGCCAGTTTAGCAAGCAACACAATTTCCCAAATTTTTTTTCCCACCAAGTCTTATTCTGGAATGAGGACATGAGATGATGGGAACTGCATGGTGGTTGCTAGTTGCATTCAAATTGCTTTAAGCAAGCTGTGAGTAGTACAGCTCCCTGGTTGGAAAGCACAGGGTGTGAGGGAACTGTGTTCCTTTCTTTTTTTCCAGCTCTAGTGCCGCTTACGTGCCTGCTGGGCATCGTGTCAGCTCAAAGGATGCAAACATGCTTTTAAGATCTAATGATCGAAGCACAGCATCTTAAAGTCACACCACAATGGCAGGCCACGGCACAACACCACAGCTTTTTTGTTTTCTCTTTTTTTGCTTTTTTTTTTTTCTCAGAAAGACCAAAAGTGATGAAAGAAGGGCAGGTAACACGCAGGGCCATGAACAGAGTACCAGCCATCACTCTTACATTCCAAAGGAAACCTACATCATGCTGCTTAAATCTGGCCCTGTGTTATTGTTACTGACAAGCTTAATCCACTGCAAAGACTCATTCGGCTAGAGAGAAAAGACAAAGGGAGGGGGGGAAAAACCACAGAGGAATTAGTAATTACATCCAAGGAAAGCCAGGTCCAAACCTATGTCAAGGAAGAGGCTCTGCCAGTATTGATGTCAGCTTAATTTAATTAACCCTTCTCCTTTGGAGGACAGACTGCATATATTTGAACAGGGGAAAAAAAAACGGTCCTGGAAACTAAAGATTTTGTATGCAGCAGCCATGGGGAGCCCTCTGACCCTAAAAGTCATCAAGGATTAGTCAGTCTTCCTTGAATAAATTGTGCACCAGGATCCCCTGTTAGCGACAAAGAGCCAGGGTGTCAGTTTGGCGTAAGCGCAGCTGGCAGGTACTACAAACTTACCTATTCTTCTCAATCTCAGTATCTGAAAATACCGAGTCTGCACCTCCTCCACCATTACAAACCTCCACACCACCACCATCCTCATCATCAAAGTCAGAGGTGTTCAGGAAATCAAAGCTTTCTAAAGCACTTTCAACTGTTAGACTTAAACTGGAGGACCTGCTTCGGCTTACTGCTGGCTTGCACTGCAAAGGCAGAACGAACCAATGAAAACCCCAGATATTAGCTACTACAGAAAGATAAGAAAAAACAAAAAAGGATAAAGCTTAAAACTTCAAATTCTTCATTTTATTTTTAAAACTTCATTTTATTGGGTGTTTCATTTCAAGCCTTCATATTCATAGCATATACAATCAAAGCCTGAGAACTGGGAAAACCCTTCCATTCCTCCTCCCCTCCTCATGCTACCCACTCTCTTCCCCAAAGGAAAAACCTCAAAGGCAAAATTCAATGTGTTTTATAGAAATGAGAAGTACTTCTTGAATCCAAGTTTCGCAGCTCTCGGCATTCTCCAAAAGGAATGACGGCAATTAATGCAATGGAAGTTGAAAGGGGAAGGCACATTCCTTAATTGCTGTTCTAGCTACAGAAGCCAATTTATACATATCCAATGGCACTACCTGATTTATTCCAGATGTAAGTCAAACAGACCTTAGCCAGGAATGAATTTGGTCCCATATCTGCACATTTTTTAATGGAATGAGAGGACTTTTGTGGCCTTTGAAGCCAAATGGATTATCAAGGAAAAGCCAATAAGGCATCAGATTCCTAGATGACAGAGAGAGGCAGTATTGTAACTCAGAAACTAACAGTGCTAGAGAGAGGGGGGAAACCATTCCACCTCACTGCAGGGAAGAAATGCAAAGGAAACCTTGCTGTTGCTGTAGGAAGTATGAAAGGCCCTGGCCCCGTGTGGCAATTCATCCAGATATGCCCACAGAGTTGCTTCCAGGGTCACCCAGAACAATCAGATGTAACTTGAGGGATCATCTCCATTGGTTGGGACAATAACTTCGGCATCTTTCACACTATGTGATTATTTGATAAGAAACAGACATGAGCCACTGGTGCCATTATACAAGCTACATCCTCCAGTCCCAAGCAGGAGCCATGACATCGTCTCAGCTCACAGAAAGAAATGCATTGCCCTCTCAAGGAGTTCAGATTCAGCACCAGCTGCTCTAGAGCTGAAGGGAGTTGGAGTTCTATTTGCAATTTGTTTGCACACAATACTAATGGCCACACATTTGCACGTGGGATGTTTGAGTCCTTAAACTGACTGTACAGTCATTAGCTGATCAAACATACTTCCCAACACATCTGTGACAAGGAGGGGTGCTGTATCCTGCCTCTTGTGCAGCACCAATGGTTTCAGCTTCCATTTCCTTCAGCGCTTGGTAGTGCAGCTTCTTCAAGCAAAAGCAAACAGCAACATGTGGGCCATTTTCTCTGCTCATCTAACATGGCCAAGAGAGGTTTCTTCAGCCACAGCTGGATTGCAGCTCAACCTTTCTGCATGAGGAGTCCATGCAGCTCCTTTCGGCATGGTTGCTGGTGATGCTGAGTGTCAATCTGCGAGCTGATCAATAGGTGACACCCAGACTTCAACGTATCTGGTAGAGGCATCCATCTCAAGTGTGCAGGAATCCTGTCTGCACACGTCCATCCTCTCTGCCCCCATCCCATGTCTGTCTGTTTGTAACTTCTGATCAAAGCATTCTAAATAAACAGTCTCCATTGTCCCTCTGCCCTTTGGATAGTTGACCTCTTTGTACCAAGTGAGAAAATAATAGTAATGATACCTTTTTTGTCTGCTCGAACCTCTCTAGGAATAAATAATGCAAGGAACAGGGGCTGCAGGCTGTCAAAAGAAGCACTTAACTTGGGAAAGTACCATGCAGCTGTAAACACCAATGGAAATAAGGAGGTTAACAAAGTTTCTTTGTACAAAGGTAATGCAGGAGAATAAATGATTCCCTGCTTCCTCCTCAGCCATGTTTTTGAATGATGAGGCTTAAATGACTAGCAGACCAACTTGCATATGAATATGAAGCATTTGAAATGATTATTTCCCATATAATACTGTTTGCAGAGTAATACTGTTTGCAGTGCCGTGAGTTGTTGTTCATGGGGGAGATATGAGTCACAGTGATCCACAGTAAACATATTAAAAACACACATGCAAACCCCTTTTCTTCCGACTTTTAACATTATTCTCTGCATCTTGATGTAATGACAGGATGTCTCTCATTATGAAAATGGATGAGGGAAAAAGGAAAAGGCCATGCCTAGGTGACATGGGGACAGCAACCTTCAGTGAGACTTGTGCTTCTAAATCCCTTTGGCAATTTAGGAAATGCAGCTTGTATGGCTACAAGGCCTCAGCTAGCATAGTTTTGCACACCTCCATGGAGTTCAGGGGTAGTATGCTAAAGTACACCCACTAAGGATGTGACTCACGGATTTCAAAGGCAGAAGTTTGGCTGTATTTGATCTCCAGTATGGCACAAGCAATGGGTTCACAAGTGGTGATTCACAATGGTTCACAAAGTGTTCAGAGAAGGGTATAATTTAATTACCCTTCTGTCATAGCACCTTTTTCTCTTTCCCCCATGTTTTGATAAAAGATCTGTTGCTTGAGGACACAAGGCTATGATAAGCACACTGCTGACAAAAGTTAAAAAATGGAACATTGTGAAAGGGTGCTCCAAGCAGGAGCAAATCTGCTACCAGGGAATTCTACTATTCTCCAGAAAGCCTACTTTAACGTTTGCAAGGCAAGGGAGGAGAGTCTACCTGCTCAGATTTTCTTTAGGGTAGTATTTTCTGAAAATGTACTCACTTTTAGGATGTCATCTAGATGCATCACTTCTTGATCCAGGTCCTGAAACTCTTTATACTGCTCTTTATGTGGCTCAAGAGCTAAGAGAAGCCCTTGCAAGGCTTCCTCAATGCTTCCATCGAGATAAGACTTATATCCTTCTGATTCCCCACTAATGGATCCCTCACACAGCAGCCTCTCTGGGGCCAGGGGTGTCTCTGCTGATGTAAGCCTTTTGACCAGCTGCTTTGTGATGTTGCCCTCATAGGTATCCAGCTCCACGGGCTTGAGTTCTGAACCTTCATCCGTGTCCTGCAGGAGAGACACCGGGACACTTGTTTCTACAAAGACACGATCGCTCCCAGCATCAGAGATTTTTTGGCAAACTTCAGGAGCTGCCCTTGGGGTGTTCTTGTTCTCAGCCACTGCTCCCTCTCCGTGGGATGGCAGGTCCTTTGGCTCAGCAACAGGGTCTCTGTGGGAGTCGCTGCTGCTGCAGTCTAGGCTTGAGCTCTGGGAGGACTCGAGGGCTCGGTGCTGGGTGGGGGTCGCAGTGATGTCAGGGCTGGAGCTGACACGAGCAGACGAGGACTCTGCTGAGTTGGCAGGGGGCACGGCATCTTCGTAAGGCAGGTCACCAAAAGTGAAGGAGAGAGGCCGCTTCTCAGTGGCCACTGTCCCATTTTCAAAGACATCATCTGGCAAATTCGACTGAAAAGATAATAGGGAGAAAATGTTTTCCATGCAGCATTGGAAAGAGGAAAAAAATACAGCATATGCCCAGGAAAGAAAAAGGCAAGGAAAAAGATTCAAGAAGCATTCAAGACTTGAGAGATGGAAAAAATATTTCAGATCAAACTTCCGCTTTCATCTGGCATGACTCCTCAATTTCAGCATGAAAATTTCTGGAAAATTTGGGCTCAGCATCTCTGCTAAACAGAGATCTCTAGGAAGTGATCTCAAGAAGAGAGACATGAATTCTGCTCACCTTACTATATTCTCTAAGAAAGACAGCATTTCCAGTGCACTGCTCTAGTTCCTGTACCATGGCCCTTTTTAATGGGATTGTACATAAGCCACCTTGTCTGCATTTTCCCACTCATTACAGATTTCTGTTCTATCTATTTTCTGACTTCTAAAGTAGCAATCCATAAAATGTAACACAGTTTCCTCCAAGAGTTTCTCTAGTGTCATGGTGGTTTAATGGTGATAGTACCATGCTATTTCTTTTTATTCAATGTCCTGCATGTGGCATGGGTGTCCGTAACAATTGTTGAACATGAGTTATACAGGAGTCCTGTCCAACATGAGTTTCTGCTGAAATGAGACAGCAAAATTGGTGGTGTATTGAGCAGGACACTGATCATTTAAGAAGCAAAACCAGCCTATACAGACTCCAGAATTATCAGGGCAGAAATATATATATATATATATTAATCTCTGATTGATGTATGGGGAAAAATCACTATAGGAGTCACAACCTGCCTATCTAACCTACAGATCTGGCTTTGTTACGCGGCCAGCTCACAGAAATGCATGGCACAGATGGAAGGCAACTACTATTTTGCTGACAATTTGCTGGAAAGAACTGGAGGCATTCACATGTTGTTAAGCTTAAGGTTTAAGTGTCCAAAACTTCTGGGTTTTTTTCTAGTATTCCAGCAGCTTTTTATCCCTAAACATAATCATAGTCAAAGGTTTACTCCTTCTTTCCCTTGACATGGGTATGCTTTTAGCTTCTGAAAGTCACGTTACAAGGCAAACGTAGAGCGTCAATCAGTGTAGCAGGTGATTTTTAAGAACACTGTTGGCTTGTGTTCCTGCCCTGCTCTCTGCCCACAGAGAGTTGACTTCTGACCATTATCTCTGCAGAAACCAAGAGGAATTTTGATTTAATGAGAGCCGCATGGGCTCACAGTTATGTCCTGCCCTCTAATCAGTCAGCAAAATGAGTGAGTTGCAACAGAGAGCAATACATGAAGCATGCATGGGAATGGAGATACCACACAGGGACTGAAAAAATCCTTCACCAAACGAAAACCAGGACTCACATATAGCTCTAGCCCTGCTTTTGGGCTTAGCCTGAGCGATGGCAGGTCACTAAAAGAGCGACTGCGACGAAGCTTGTCAAAGAAAGTGTCTTGAAGAGCATCTAAGATTGTCAACTTTGGCCTGTCTTGCAGGGGATGCAGCCATTTCTTCAACATTTAAAGCAAAGAGGGTGTGAGGAAGGGCAAGTTAAATGAATGCTTTGTAGCAGAGTACTAAATTACAGGCATGGGATGTGGCACTTGTAAAATTAATCTCTGTACAGGTGGCCTGATTAAGCATTCAGGATTTGATTCATGCAAAAATGTAGGAACACCCTGTGAATATCTCCAGTACAGGGGCAAATTTTACTACAGGATACTTAAAAATACTTGTGCTATAATGGTTGTTTAACTACTGTTGCAAAATGAACACACATTTTTTAAGGATTATTCAAGTATCATAGCAGTCAGGCAAGAAGGATAGGTATGCATTAATTGGCCACATAGTTTCAAAGATGGCAGGATCATAGTCACCTTCTTTTAGGATTAGCAGCTAGGAATGCACTTGCTTTATGAGTATTTGTAAGGGTAACCTCCTAGAACCAGGGGAAAAAAAGCTTAGACATGCAAAGCAATGAAATGTTTGCAGTGTTTGAACTGCTTTAGGATTTCTCATTACATAAACATGAAGCCAAGCAGAGCTTACAAAGAATGAGTGGTCCTTGAAGGTTGGTGTTTCAGGAGTGCCTTGGCTGTACATGGACATTCTCCTCTGGAGAGCAGATGCCTTGCTCACATTTCCTGTGGATGGGGTCAAGTCTTCAACATCAAAAGGGCTACAGATACACAAACAAGAGGGGAGGAAAAAAAGGTTGTTAGGCTGAGCACGAGGGACTTTCAGGTCCATAGAAAGGATTTTTGAAAAGGTGGTTTATTAGCACATCAAAACCCAGAGGTAGCGAGTTTTTAAACTGAAGTGTTTAAAGAAAATGTTGTTAATTAGACAGTAGTCTCAGAAGTGTGGTTTTCGCTTCTGATAAAAGTGTTCACTCAGAAATCATTTATGTAGCGTAGTCTGATGTTATTCTTCTCACATGAAAAGTATTCTTGGATTTGAGTTGCCAAGTGTCACACATACTAATGAGAAAGGTGTTCAACTATTAATAGAGCTGTTGCATTATAAAGGAAACCAGGAGCTGTTATTGCTGGCTTCATGTTTATTGCATTACAAGAAACAGCACACATGATTGTAAAAGTTAAATGTGTCAATGCTTCTTCAGAAAAGACATTTACTTATTTCATAAAAATACAGTGAGAATTGGGTTTGTATCCTAAGGCTACCAGCTCACCTAGGTTGACCAACGTGAAGAGAGAATGCCAAGAGATTTCCCATCACTCTTGTGGTGTATGAAGCCCTTAAAAGCCAACTTTTAAAGATGGGCCAACTCCTGAACTTGGCTATGCTAGTGTAAATCCATAAATCCAGCACTGATTTTTACACTGATTTTTTTCATATTAAAAAAAGAAAAAAAGAATATATGAGCACTCAGTTATGTCCCCTTTATAAGCTTTGAAGAAGTATAAGCTTTAGACGATTCTGAGATCTATCATCACTAAGTGCTTCCCATACCTTGTGATGTCAGTACTTACCAAACCTAATTTAACAGCTGAAACTAGACACAACCCTCTTTACCACAGGAAAAGCAGGCAAACTGTGGATGACCATGAACTATTTCTCATATACCAAACTTGGGCCACAGTTCCTTGACAGTCTTCCTCAGCAGGGAAAAAAATGGAGAGAACAGCCCACATGGATGAACCATTTTTTTCTTTGGTTGAAGTTTTACAGCTAATTGATTGATTGATTGACCAACCACTTCTACTTACTACCAGGTGATCTCAAGGTTCAGCTTTACTGTGCCAAGGTCATTAATGTCTACTGCAACCACCTGAGGCCGAGCTGCAAACAGGTCTTTTGTCTCACAGGTTACACTTCCCACAAGGATATGAGTAGCAAGTCCTTTAACTTCTGTGACCTGTAAGAGACACAAACCAGGATATTTAGGACCACACAAGGCGTTGCAATCCTTAATCACTAAGTAATAGTTTTGATTGTCTGGCCTGGCCCCCTTGCTAAAAGGCTTCTAAAACATGATTGTTTGTTGCATTACTTAAGGAAAAAATCTGAGGTGTGGTGGTGGTTTTGTTTTGGTTTTTTTAAGAAATGCATAGTTGTGTATGATCACTATTCTATGTTTTGTTAATGTTTTTTATAGGTGTCAGAAAAAAACAACCATGCTGGCTCAGACCAAGGGGCTGTCTGGTCTTGCATTTGATCTTCTGCACTAACAATAAGCAGAGCCCAAGGGAAGAGTAAGAACAGAGAGGGCATAGAGTCTCTCAGCAGTTGACAAATTCCTGACTGGGAATCTCCTGATGTAACCTGCCTAATTAATAATTCCCAAGGGAGCTCTCTTCCAGGTATTTCTCTCCTGTAACTCTGAAGCCGTGTAATTGTTTGCACCAAGGATGGCCTTTGGTGAGGCTTTCCACAGATCTACTGTTGAGGAACCACCTCCATAGATGTTGTTACAGTAAGAATAGCACACTATTCATATTTAGAGATATATTTGCCTGGAAATTCAAGAGTGACAGCTCTATATGCAGCTACTACACAAACCAGCCTTTGGCTGTTTGCTTGAAAGCCAGTTCTTGAACCTTTTATGTGAAAGTGTTTGGACAGAGTCCAAAAAGGGAAGAGAATATACACATTAACCTTAATAATACTGGGATTCTTGTGTACTAAAAAAGGGGTTCTCTCCTAACTTTCCACCTTAAACCTGTGAGTTAGATTGAAAAGAGTGACTCACCCTGTGTCACAACTTGCCTTTCATTGAAAACCTACTGTCTCACACCTTTGGGATTATTTTGGTTGTGGGTTTTATAATCACCTGCATTTTTTTTCATAAAGTCTTCGCAGTGTCAAAGTGGGCAATTTCCCCTAAGACTTTTGAGACATTCTTCTGTTTAAGCTGCCTAACCAGGGATATCTAGAATGGTTTTTAGCAGCAATTTCTGGACAGGGGTCAGAGAATGGGTCTCTCTAGGTTGGAGGCTTGTTGGAAAGAAAGCATATGGACCTTCAGCCAGGAAATAATTGTGTTGGGAGGCCAGGAGCAATGAAGAAGTGGAACAGCAATAGAAAAGTTTGGGAAGAAAACCTCTCCCAGCTCTCACAAACTGATTAGTCTTGTATCTAAACTGGACAACACTACAGCACTTTAGTAGGTGTGTCAGAAATACTAATTGTGGCTCATTTCTAAAGAGTTTAATGATCTGCTTCTATGTTTTTGCTGATGGTGCATGAGAAGGCAGGTTCTTGAGTCCTGCCTTGCTGGCAGGCAAAGGAGTCAGCATGCATACCTTAATGGAGATCAGTCCAACAATGAGAGGGAGGAAAACCATCTCCTCTCCGTCCCAGCTTTGCTTGCCATTCACTTCTATTTTGCCTTTCAGTTTCCATCGCTGGCGACCGTAACGCATGAAAATCTGAAAAAGAAAAATCCTCTTATTTTCTTGAGAAATCTGCTCTCATGATGCACAAATATCAGAAGCAGAACTGGGGAAAGGATCTGAGAAAGGCTGGAAGAGTTAGTGGTGGAGGTGCTGCCCTTCTGCTTCTCCTCGAGTCAGAAGGAAAAACCTACTGGAGGATCTCTCTCTCTCTCAGCTCTCCTAATTGCTCCTTTTGGTAGTGTACCCCTCACCCAAGCTTTTACCTTCATGTAACTGGATGACTCATAACAAAGCTTCAAGGCATTTAATTCCATTTACAGGGAAAGTGGTAGGGCAAGGGAGATTTGGGAGGGCAGGATGAAAGCACCCCTGGTCTTTCCTAACATTTGCAACTTGCTGGATCTGCTGCCTGCCCAGGCAGGTGAGCTTTTGGCCATTCCCCATCAGAGACCTCCCCAGCTGCGAGGTTTTGGCTGTCTGATGATGGAAATGAATGACATCCATAGTGCAGTAACCTAGTTTGAAGCATCAAGAGCAGGAAGACCACTTTGGGCTGGCTGGAAGACACCTGCACCAACTAACTGACCCCACAGAGGAAGCAGGAATGAGAGCAGCAGGAGTCATTCGTCACAGGGAATGAGAGTGGGAACAAATGAATCTATGATCGAGGCAGCTGGGAAGTACTGGCTGGGGGGATCCACTATCAATCCACTGTAAATTTCTTGCAGGGTTAGTTCTGTTCTGGTAGAGCTGGAGGCTTTTATTTTAATCCATCTCTAATTAGCATGCTCCTGATGTTCTCTTCTGAAATATTGCCATGACCAGAGATCCTGATGCAGCCTCACAGCAGGTAACATCTGGGTCTCGAGCAATGGTTATTCAGTATCTTTCTGCTGCTTTGCTCTAAGATGAAGTAGAGCCTATGCATTCAGCAAAGGATGCTTGCAAGGATGTGTCTCATTTGCCCTACGTGCATGGGATGGGGCATATGCTTTTTTCCAGGGGAATTAGAAACTTTTGTCACAAATAAGATTTTTAAAAGCTGAAAAAAAAAAGCTCATCGTTCTTTGAATAGCCATCACCCAGTTCTCTGAATGTAAAATCCAGGTCTTCTGACAGATGCCCTGACAAAAGCAGACATACAGAGAACTGCAAGGTTTTTCAGAGCACCTATGGGAAAAATAACAGCTGTTTATTGAGGTGCTGATGTGAAAAGGTTTTACTCATCGTGATGTAAAAAGCAGCAAAGATCTGCCTTCCTTTTGATTCTTTTGCTATTAAATAAACAAAAAACCCACGCAGACATACCTCGTATTGATCTCCTGGGCAGAGCCGAGCGAAGCCAGCCAGACCTGAGAAGGAAAGACACAGAGGGGCTGTGGGAGGGCCTGGGCTGCCAAATGCAGCTGAGCCCAGGAGTGGGGTGCAGTGGGGTGCCCAGGGCCACTATTGCCACACTTGGACAGAAGAGAGCAACAGCCTCCTGCAGCCCCCCCAGCTGCTGCTTATATCCCCCCTCTTACTGCTGCCTGTGCACCCTCCAAACCAAGACAGCCCCCCATCTTAATTTTCTATTTTCTTCTTTATTTTCTATTTTCTTCTTTATTTTATATAAAATTCATTGGGCTGTGGTTTCTTGCTCATGGAAGATTTATACCTTCCACCTTTTTTCCCTACGAGAGCCTAAAGTTTCCTTTTATACAATAATTATAGAGAAAGGAGAAGCAGCTTCCTGACGTCACCTGGCTTCAGACACTCAGCTGAGAGCCCTTCCCATGGCGGGGTGTAGGCGAGCTGCTGATCGCCGTGTTGTGCTGCTCAACGCCAACCTGACCGAGCTCCACACTTCCACACAGATCCCTTTTTAGTGCATCGCTACAGAGACACAGCAAGCAACGGGGGCTCCTGCTCGGCCTTTTCATAACATTATCATTCCCATGAGAGCTGAGTGTCTTCCAATAGTAAGTGCATCACAAAACATGACTGACATCTGTAATAGCAGATTAATGCCATTTTCCCCGGAGCGGGAAAAGTAGCACAGCAAAGCACTTGTGATACATGTTTGGCTTTGGGGTTTTTTAAGGTAGGACACAATGCTATTTTTATATCAGCACTGTGCATACGAAATGAAAGTTTCCTGAGGCACCATGCTGAAATCCAAGGGGAATTACCACTCCTCTCCTGGCCTGCTGACCTGCTTTTCTTTAGGATTCAGCTGGTTGTTTTTCCCACAGAGGGAGCCTCTCCTTTCTCACAGATCCCTTCAGTATGTAGCCATTGCACTTGTTTTGGTATAAAAACTTACCCAGCTTTGCCTGTGTGAGCCTAAATCTATGCCTCTAGTGTTGCAGTGCCCAAAGAAACCATCTTGAGGCCACATACAAAGCCTGTGGCAGAGAAAGGAATGCCACAACAGAACATACAGGGGGTGTGTTAAAATCAAGGCAAGTACGAGGAACCCTAGTGCTGGCTATATTTGCAGGGATGAATTAGTCCTGCTAGCTGTACTTCAGGAGCAACTCAATCCTGCATGCAGTCATGGACTGTCCTTGTGATCTGCTTATCTGCCTCTTCCATTTCTTTGACTAGAAAAGAGTTTTCTTTGCTCATCTTAGTGTTTGGCAGAACAGAGAGGCCCTTGCACAGAACTCATATTACCAATTCCTTTCTAATTTATTTACTGTTAATAAATAATTTAAGATTACTAGCACTCCACCACTGCTCCTCTCTCCCCAGGCATGCTTTTATAAGTGAATTTGATCTCTGCTGGGACACATCACCAAAAGCATCAGAGGAAAATAAAGGGTCCTTTCTTTGCCCAGTCCATGGGGTGGGAGGGTGAGGAAACTCCAGCTTAAAACCCAATATGGATGTTTAGGTCTATGAGCTGTGACTGGCCCAACCAGGCTGGTCAAGTCTTTTCAGCATAATGAAGAGGGGGCTTAGGGCTGACTTGACAACAGGGCATAACTACTTTCACAGGAAACAAGTTTTTGGTGACTGAATGGCTTTTGGGGACTAAAATAATGGCAGGAACCAATGGCTCTATCATACAGTTTCAAACACCATGCTTTTGTAAAAGCAGACGGGACAGGAGATTGCTCCTGAGGGGTCAGCATGTGGCTGTGGTAAGCAGGCAGGGCCACCTGGAGCTCATGCAGCACGTGTACCTCTGCTGGTGTGCAGGGTGCTGGACTCCTGGACCATGGTTGCTGGTGGTGGGCTCCATGTCACAAAACCTCTGGTGTGTCAGGCCAGCATATTGCTCTCCCTTGAGTGAAACATCTGGCCTTTTCACCTCCTGCTGTCCTGGCACTTCAAACAGCCATAAGGGCACTTTTCTGTACATCATAACAGGACACACAGATTCCATACAGGAATTTCCACACCGGGTTTCCCTGGTAAACTTCAACAACTGATTAATCCTGACCAGTTATCTAAGCCTGCTGGCACATTTATTATCTTGATTTTGAAAAATGATTAGGCTTTTTTTTTCTTTAAACACCAGTCATAAAAGCACTGTGCAACTCCCCTGCTTCCTGACAGCATTGTGTAGGTTGGCTTGCTTTCAGTGTAAGTGACAGAGGGCACAAAATAAAAATAACTTTCAGTGGAATGGCTAGGAACAGATAAGCTTTAGGGAGAGGAATGCTTTGATTTTAAATTAGATCCTAAAGTTAGCTGGATATGCTGCAGTATAACTTAAGGGGGAAACTTGCTGTGTGATCTGCAAGCTTTTGTGCTAGAGCTGTTGCAAGCCTCAGCAATAGCAATAGCTGTATTGTCCTATTGGATTCCTTTTCCTAAGGAAAACTATCTAGATAGAAATCTCAGATGCCCTAATTAGAGAATACTTAATACAGTGTTTCTCTTTGCTGTTTTCTAATTTGGGCTTCTTTATGTGATGCACACTGTGTTCAGAAGCAGCTGCTGTTTGTGCTTTGTGCTCTGCTTCCACACGTGAGTGCAGTACCTTCTCCCTTCTCCAGAGTCCTTGAGCTCTGCTGGAATATTTGGCATACAAAAGAGAAGGGGCCAGACCTCTCCAGCCCAGCCATTTGTGACACTGTGACACCTTCTGCAACATGTCCTGCTGTCAGGAACTGTGCACTGCATTTACAGCAAGTAAAGAAATGCTCCAAGGTAGCTGGCAAATCCCTTTATACACTCTGTGATGCTGTTTCATTCAGCATGTCCACGCTGTGGTTCTGTTGTGGGTTTCTGCACAGAAATATCTGGCTCAGCCTCGTGTGTTCATCTAAAACCTGAGGGATGGAGCTAGGAGAACTCCAACAGCTGCTGCAATTGTTTTCTCCAATATGAGAGCACAGAGTAGCTATTTTAATTTAATCTAAAATTAATCTTAATCTTACGCAATGCAATCATAGGAAACAACTGTGACAAGGCAGGCAAAATCAAAACCCTGTATGAGATTTGTGAGCTCTCTAAACTTCACGAGCAATACTGTGGATGTTTTAAATGGCAAGATTTCAAGTGAAGAATTAAGAGTTCATGAATATTTAGATGCTGATTTTGTTTTACAGAACTATTTTTATGTCAGTGACTGAAGATCCAAAAAATCCCTCCCTCCTAATCCCTTCTTTAAGACATTGAGTCTTAAAGGGATAACAGCATTAGCAATATCAGATGATCCACTGAGGCTTCAGGTAAAACTGGTTCCATTGTATTTAAACCCATAAATTCCCCTGTCATAAAGACAAGGAATAAAATGGAAAGGTGAATGCCATCACGGAGTTATCTAGGAAAACTATCCCCAGCTTTTTGCTGTTTTCACATTTGGTCAAAAATAGTATTAGTCACAATGAGCAAAGTAAAGGACTTAGAAATAGCTGATGTCAAATTGAGAAGGTATTTTGAATTTCAAGTTCAGCTGCATGGAAATTCACATAATTTCCCAGTCTTCTCAAAGAATTACAGAAATAGAGGCAAAAATTACAGCAGCCTTCAAAATTGAATTGCTTTGGCTGTTGGGAGGAGTCCTTGTGGGAGGTAATTAGTCTAGAAAACAAAAAGCAGAATCTCAGAAAGTCTGTAAGCATTGGTGTTCCCATTTCTGTGATCCTTTGCAGTGGGCAGGGTGTAAGCTGGGAGTTTGAAGGCTCAGCAGTGAGTGTGAGGGGCTGGGAAACCCCACCTCTCATAAATACATGTCCCACAGAACGTCTGGATTCCCTCACCAATGTGTGCAGCAACTGCTACTGTTTTGGAGAAAGAAGGGAAAGGTGAAAAGGCAATTACCTTTCATCTTGATGCAAAACTCCCCCAATAGGTTTTCCAGCTCTGCTTCTATGGTACACATGTTCTGTGTTGGAAAAGGAAACAGTGAGGTCAGACAAACCCTCTTTGGGCTTTTTTTTTTTTTTTTTTTAAGGTCTGTTTGTAAGGATAGATTCTGTTAGGCAAATGAAAGATAATTTGCAATAAAGTCAGTCTCAGAGCCATCCTTCTTGTTTAGCTAGGTCTGACCCTAAAAATGGCAGCTATGCCTGCTTTTGCTGACATTGCAACCCTGTGCTCCTCTGCTGCTGTGTGCTAATCCTCCTGCTGGCAAAAGGGAAGCTGTGGTCCTTGGAGTGTAACCTGGTCACTGTTCTGGTCCTCTCCAGCCAAGATGTGTGCCAGCAGCAGCAGCTCTATGGCAAAGTGACTCCCACCGTGATTTACTCTTTCAAGAAACATGGACTACATTAAGAAAAGAAGACTGTGGGAGATGGGTATCAGACCCTCTCCAGTTCTTCCTTCAGGTTTTGGAAGGTTGGCACAGTTTGTGTGCCAGGATGTTTGCAGCACTGTTAGACTGTTGTCCATCATCTACTGCCTGTTTAACAAAGTAGATTTTGATCAGAGCAAATACAACAGGTAGGATGCAGCAAATGTCCGTATGCACATGGTTTCCAGTCAACCTGCCATCCCTAAATCCACAGGCAGGAAGGAGGTAGTTGGAGTTTAAGTAGGTTTGGGGCAGATTTATGCTTTTGCTCTTGTGCTGCAGTTCCTGGGTATAACCCTGCTCTCAGAGAGTCTAAACTGTTATTTCAAGGAACTCTTTGAAGCCATGTAACCTGTCTTTGTAAATCACCAGGTATTCACCTGAAGAACAACAAATACTAATTCTTCTTTGCTGAGTTTGCTTTTATTTCTTCTGTCTGGATGAAACTCTCCCTGAAAATAGTGGCAAAGTTCCCATGGCTTTCAAACAGCATGAGAGTGAAAAGAATGAGCTGATGAGGATGTACCTCTGTGTACTCCTTGTAGCTCCTGTTGATTTCAGTCAAACTCTCTCGAGCTGCTTTGCTGGCAGGAGACATTGCAAAAGCTTGCTTCATTTTGCTGGCACCATCACAGAGGCGTCTTTGGATACAATAGGCTTCGTAAAGCTCATCCACCTAGAGGGAACAAGGAAAGTGTACTGAAAAAAACCCCAGAAAACCCAGCAAAATAAAACCAACACAATGAAGTAATTTGCATCAAAAGAAAATTCAGCCAAGCCATTATATCCAATGGAGGGGCTGAGGAAATGAAGCTGTGATACTGTTGCAGTCTACGAGAAACACAAAAGTAACTTCCACTGTAAAAATCTCAATAGAGCAACAGTAGAAGCCAGCAATTCACCTGCTTGCCCTGCATGCCTCTAAGCATTGCTGCTCCTGTTCTACCCATCATAACAGTGAGGCAGGAATGCAGCCAGCTTCTCAAACATCTCACTTTGGAAGAGCTCTTTAAAAGGCAACTGCAATGCCCACACTGCCAAATGCAACTGGAAGTGGTAAGTGGCACATTTAACAGGGTCAGCGGTGGCTTTGGTTCCCTAATGCCAGCCATGGATCAAGGCTGTTGCAATATTTGACTAATAGGTAGTACTGGAAGCTGGGAGTGACATTTTGAATTCTTATCATCCATCCTCCAGAAACTGGGAGTAATACTTGGAATCAGCACAAGTAAAGGGCTTACAAACAGCTGATGTCAAATTTAAAAAGTATTATGAACTTCAACCCCCCCAGGCATTTAAATAATTCCCTAGTCATCTTCTCACACTCCTTTGACACAACTTAGGCACCCAACATTTTGTAAGTGCTCGCAAAACATAGTCACACACTGTTTGAAGTCTCACCTGGATCTAGCTTCAGAGGACAATGGATTTACACATCTCATGCTTTGGTTTCCCTTTTCCCTCTAATCCCTGCACTGAACATATATATTTACTCCATCTGAGTTGTTCATTAAGAGTCTGCAGTAGTATAGGCTGATATATATATATATATGTACACGTGTGTGTCTGTAGATAGATATATACACACACCAGCTATATATAGTGGTTTATATTTTTATAAACTAAATGTGCCAGATACAGAAGATGTGGGTTTTCTAACCTGACTATCAGGGTAAGGAGAACAACAGGAATGGAAGAAGCTGTCTCTTCTTTCTGCTTCTAATGTCCCTGCTAAAACAGGATGATATTTGGGTTTTACCTAGAATAACTTTTTCCATTGTTATCACTGAAATCAAGAGATCACCCTGTGTCCCATGGTGCTCCTGCTCAGTAATGGATTTTCATGGCAGAATTTCTTTCTATGAAAGCATCCAGCAACTTGGCTTCATCAGTCTATGACTTTGTGTTGCTGAGTTAGAGATGAGCCTGATGCGACAATCCAGGCATGTTTCAAATCCCATTTTCCAAGCCTGCTTAACCTCTAACGAAAAGTGCTATTGCTAATTTGTTAGGAATGGGACTTGTCTTCCTGATGGCTTCAAAGCCTTAGGTCCATTTTTACAAGGCTATCTTGGATACCGGGTGGCTGAAGCCTCTGACTTGAGGGCACCCTATCCAAAACAGGGAATGTTTGCAAAGTGAAAGAGTTCAGCAAAAGGTAGTGAAGACACAGGTAACATTTTGCCATTTTGAAGTTACAAAAAAGCTTTCTGCACTCATACTCACTTTTGTTTCTCTTGCAAGCCAGCAAGCTAAAAACAGCTACTATAAATAGCTGTCACTTGGTATTTACTTCTGACATCAGAGTGGAACCTTGGTCCGGGATTGATATCCTGCTCTTGCCCATGTGAGTGTGACTAGGACATGCTCATCTGCTCCCCAAGTATGTGGGATCTGCTGTCGTGCACCTCGTTTTCCTTGCTTTGCTTCCTTTACAGAGCAGAGGCAGGCAGCAGGCATCTCTGTGGGCCTAATTAAGCACTGCTGAAAAAGAGCTTCTCTATCCTTGGTAACACAGATATTTCTCCACCTGCCCAAGCCTGTAGGCTCTAACGCCACACAATCAGCTCCTTTTGTCTCTGTTGCTGTGGGTTACGGAGAGTGAACTCATGTACTCTGCAATCCTGAGTAACACTGACCAGCATTACCACTTGCGTTTGGTGCTTTTCACTCTTATTATAAACCCAGAAACCATCAGCTCTGAGCAGGCTGAAGTGGGAAGGATTTGAATGGAAACGTTCTTCAAGTATTAATTTTTGCCATTCATGTTGCCAGCAAGAGAGTAGGTGGCTTGGGGAACAAAATCTCAGTCTATCACCTTATGATTTATATTTTTATTTTTGGCTCCAAGAGTAAGAGAAGACTGAAATTAAAAGGTTTGGATAGGTTGTCACAATTAGAGGACTTGAAGCTGCGCAAATGCTTTTCAAATTACTCTCAAAAGACGTTTCATCTGTCAAAAAAAAATTCATTCCTTTGTCAGGCTCAAAAAAGCAACTAATCACTAGCAGATATGTTTATAAGTAAGAGAATACATGCCATGGATTTTGTCCAGCTCTAAAACGTATTAGTATAAATCACAAGTACCTCCAGTGAATATTCTCACCAATGTATTCAAGTGGATGTGGGCCCCAAACCACGCAGCAAAAGCATTAACAGTGAAATCCAGGAATAAATCCAAACTAGCTGCTGTGTGTGCTAGAGATAACTGCTGAATTAAATTGCTTTCAGATGCAACTCTCTTTCTACCTAAAGTCTGACAATATGCATGCTGTGAGACAGATATTCCCCAGCAAGTTTCCAACCCTGTGTTCCCTCTGTACCTAAAAGCATGTGGGAGTGTCTTGGGGCACGGCTGGACCTTGGGGTCTTTGTGGAAACCCTTTCTCTGGCTCCAACCACCAGCCTATCACGAAAAAAAGTAGCAAATCTGGGAGTGGCCTCCCCAGCACAAAGGGGTAGCGCAAAGCCAGGGGTTTGTTTCCTCAATAATATAGGAACAGATGCAGAAGAAAGACAATAGGAGAGCACATTACCTTGCTAATGTGGAACTCCAGCCTTCTCATGTATCTCTCGACCGCTTTGATTTGCTGAAAGAAAGCAAAAGGCAGAGGGTGAGGCACCTTTAAATAAATCAGTAGGACACTGCCACACTAGCTCTGCTAGTCCCCATGGATCAGAAATACTCCTCCTTAAAACACACAGGATTTCCTTGACCATGAATCTGGAATCAGTTGTCCCACCCTACTACTGTTAAGCTACTGCTCACAATGGAGCTCCTTCACTTCTACACCTAATATATATTTTTAAATAAAAATGAGTTTTTATTTGATAGGTTTTTCCAATTATTATTAAAATTAAAGAAAGCAGAACTTTTTTTAGGTGAAAAAACCCAGTATTTTCAGTACTTTGAAATCCTGTATTAATATTGATCAGGTTTTGCATTTCAAGATCCATTCTCTTCCTTAGCAAGCTGGTTTTGAGGATAAACCCAAGCTTGGCATTTTGACTGAAAAAAAAATGTCAGACTTGCTCAGGAAGTGTTTTGGAAAACTTTTCTTTCACCCAAGTTTTCCTTCAGGGAAAATATATTTTCAATTTTTCCTTCTTCAGAACTGGCAGGAGCAGGAATGAACTGGGGCTTGAGCTGGATCCTAGCCCAGCCCCCCGTGTTCCCCTGTCAGCCTCCATCTGACTGGAGCTGGCTGAGAGAAGTTGTACAAGGGAATGGATTTAATGGCTGTCAGCTGACAGAAAAAGGAAGTCTCTCCTCCATTTTCTTCCTTCCTTCCCTGGCAGGGGTCTGTCTCTCTGCCTGTGCCCATCCCAGAGCCAGTTTGACCTAGCAGACCTCAGAACAAGGGTTGATGGGGTACATCTGATACCAGATTAGTGAGCACACTGTGTTTGACTCTGCATTAGTGGGCAATACCAGAGCCCCTGGGAAGAGGAGGGGAGTGGGACTTCTTCCTTTGAAAATGCAGGTGTTGGCATGACTAGGAGATCCCTCTGAGCAAGGTTTCCATGTACACTGTACAGATATTAATACCTCCTTGCAAAATGAGTGTTAAAGAGCGCAACGTACCTTATCTAAATCGTACAGGACTCCCTGCAACAGAAAACAGGAAACTGTGATTAATTTTGCAACACAACAGCATCATGAGAAAGAAGTGTTTGACAATCAACAGAACTCACAAACAAGACCATGGCTAGAAGGGAAGAAGAGCATGAGAGCAAATTCCCTGTATCCCACTCCCATCCCCTGGCTGCTCCAGCACCTCAAGAAGGCCACGGTGCATCAACACAATGAAAAAGCATGGCACGTACCAGGCGTGAGTTCCTTTTCATGTCTTTTAACTGAGTAGTCAGCTTATCCAGCTCTGTCTGGTGAACTTCCAGATACTCACTGCAAACACAAACCAGAGAACGATGCATGAGCCCTGCAGCACATACTGAGCTGGCTGATCACCATCCTAAAAGAGAATCTGCCTGACAAATGGCTGTCCTCACTGGATGTGTTTACAGACAAAAACTCATTTACATTGATCTGTCCTAAAAGCAGCTCCCTGCTGCCTTTTTGGGAATAAATAGGAGTCCACTTATTTAACTGTGTATAAGAGCTCGGTGTTCTCTTTACACTGAACAACCAGTTCCAAGTAAGCTAATCTGCTGCTTAGTTTATGGGCTGGTGCCTTCCAGTCGCTGCCCCTGTAGCTGGCTGATAAAAGCCCTGTTATCATCTGGGATGTTATCTGAAAGGCAATACAAGCCTTTGATAGGACTCTAGGATCAGAGGGAAAAAAATCTGATGTTGAGATCCCAGGCTTTTGGAGCTTTTCTCAAATGTGAATGGAAATGGGATTCTGCCTCTTGTATTCCTGTGTTCCATACAAATATTTTAGATCCTAAGTGTCACAATCCAGACTTCAAGAGGTGTATGTTTGTTTCTTATGAGGAAGGATCCCTGTTCTTGTTTCCCTAGGCTCTAAAATGTCACAGAAAGCTTCAATCAACAAGCAGGATAAAAGCTCTTACTCCAGGCCACTCTTCAGGGCTCGGTAGACCTCTTCCATTCTTTTAGGCTGAGGTTCTTTGGGCGTGGTGCTGTTCTTATGGCCCAAATTATGCATTTTCTTCACCTTTGCTTGGGGCTTCTTGAGCGCAGAGGAATTTTCAATAAAGGAGTTACACCTGCAAAATGAACATCAAAGAGGAAGAAATCCCTATAAATCATAGAAATCTCAAAGGAGTGTAGCTTGAAGAAATCTTCTGATATTATCTCTGCTAGCCAAAATGAATCTGCTTCTGTGCCTGCCAGTTAAAGGACTGCATTTCTTTACAGGTTAAGAATCTGAACAGCCTGGGATGAGTGCTTCCCAAGACACAAATGCTTGTCTGGTAATGCAAGGCCGAGTCTGAGGCTCATCACACATTTCTCTGTCTTATACCATGCCTGTCCTAACTCACATTAGAGAGCCCATGAGAGGGCTGAGCTATATCCAGGTGCTAAAAAGAAAGGGGAGCCCAGATAATTTCAGGTGTAAAGCCTGCAGCTCCTAAGGAAGATTGGGATTTGGTCAAGAGTGCTTCTGGAGGACAGTATCGCACCACTGGTCTTGAGTATGGAGTGTATCTTGAGTGTGGAGTGTATGGCAAAGTGAGGGCTGTTGTCCTGCATACAGGTGCCTCTCTGGTGACTTTCTGGGGGGTAGGTCAGCATCTAACCACCATCACTGACTTGGGCTGACAACGGGAGGCAACCCTTTGCCTGCTGTTCCTCCTCAGTTGCTAACTGGTGGTCTGGCACTGGGAGTCTACACAAGTTAAAATCAATTGTAAAGTAGCCTCTGGGAGCATCAGGGACTGGATGACTTGGGCATGCCTGACTCAAAGCCCTGAGTCCTGTCCAGCTAAAGGGAAGTGCATGGAAGGCCTCTGTAGCCACACTCAGGGAAACAGCTTTGTTTTGAACTCATAGCAGTGCAGCAATGACACAACTGTCTTTTAGGTAGCAGTGGTCTTGAACTGGGGGTGAGGTGAAGTGTATCATGTTCCTGCACATTTCACATGTTGAAAAGATCACTGCATAAGTTAAAATGATTCTCTGAAATTCTCTCACAGCTCTGAGGCATGTGAGGAAGCCCTGCATTAATGTGGCAGAGGCAAACAGGCAGAGGGTAACAGCTTAGTTATACAAACAATATATAGAGGCATTTTAGCCTAGGACACTGTATTTGGCAGACAGTCAGAGAGAAAGAAGTCCTCTCTCACCTCCTTTCCCCCTTCATCCTCTAAAGCCCAGGACTACCTTACAGCCTCATTTTGAATCTCCCCTTATAGAGCAAGGGCACTTACCTGGACCTTCTTTCCTGAAGCCCGCTGAAGCCAGCGAAGGACTGGCTTCTAATAATCCCATTAGGACCTCCTGGGGAGAATGAATGTGATCCTATTGACATGATTTCAGGAAGCCTCGGAGATATTCCTGAAAAACAACAGAAAGCATGTCAGTGACGATGGAGTTATGGTAAGAGGCAGGCGGTGAGGCCGGACAGCCTGGTGTCCATCAGTGACATTAAGGGCTACCTGAACCCCACGAGGGGCTGCAAGCCAGGGCACAAATCTGTTTGCATTGCCAAATCATCCCCACTCAAAACCAAAACGGTCCTATTTTAAACTTCTGACTTACAGCCCAGGGTCTACTGAAAATGTACCAGAGACACAAAGAGGGTCTGGATGTGGGACTAGAAACCAGATACTTCAGTGTGATAATCCCAATGCCATCCCCAGTTTCTGCCATGCCTGGCATGCTTCACCCCCAGCCCCAGGGTCCCCATCTGTCCTGGAAATTATTCTGGGAGCATGCAGAGCTCTTAGGAGGCGCTCACCATCACTACGAAGTGTGATTATATGTAATAATAATTTTTAAAAGGATTGATACATCATGAACGCCCTGTAGCTCCCCTTTGATCCCTGCTCCCATGGCTGTTCAGCCCAGGGGCTGCTGAGAAGGAAGACGCGGTGGGTGTATGCGCAGCCATGACATGCTGTGATGAGAGAGGGATGCTCTCCACTGTGAAGAGAGGGGAGTAAACAAGCTCCAGGCACTGTATGTTCTGCATTTCATGTCCAGGGGGGCCTCAGCAGGGAGGAAGCCCTTGCCCTCTGTGTGCTCATTTCCAGTGCCCAGCTTGGCATCTGCGCCAAACTAGGACGATTTCAATCCACCCACAAATAAATAGCAAAGAAGTGCTATGGTTCACAGCAGCTCTATCTGCTGCCACAAGGGAAAAGGGGGATGCCTTTATCTTCCTTTCCTCCTTAATCCACCATTTTTCTTGTCTCTGCCCTTGGCAGAGAATTAAGTTGATTTTTCTGCTGCCTTGGTTTTGTGCTGCTCTAGCAAAAGGAATGGCCTCACCAATCTGTGAGGAGCACCATGGCCAACACAGGCCAGGCAGCGGGGCAGGGAGCAGGAGAGAAACGGATGCTAGAGAAGAAGGTGCTGGTCAGCAGGTGCTGCCAGACACGGGCTCCCCCATCCTGCAGGACCCATCCTCTCCACACCTTCCATCCGTCCTGGGACGTCAGCTCAGCTGATGGCACCACTGTGCTGTGAAATGGACTGAGAAACTAGGCCAGCTTAAAAATAACCTGACAGAAAATGAAAAAGAGGGGTTTTAACAGTTTTTTTCCATCTATTTTAAAAGCCAGACCCAGCCTGCCCCATGCCCCCAGTTCATTTCACTCCAATAGCTGGGCTAAGAGATGAGCTTGGTAATGAAGCAGGATGGTATGGCAGGGGCTGGAGCTGCCTGCAGGCAGTGGAGCTGATGTTCTGTGAAACTCTGACCTACAGGGCTGAGGGGGTGACAGCAAGTCTAAACAGCCCCACAGATGAGGAATGATTGCGAGTGCCCAAAAACGCAGCCATTTGTGAAAGCCAGAGATCTACACGGTGAGCCTTCACAACTGAACATATTTATCAACGATAAGCACCAGAGCTACGTGGTGCTTGCATGGCAAACATTCACTGCAGAAAGCAAATACGTGGGGAAACATTGTGCACTGTTCAGTTGTATTTAATTTGTAGCGTTAAGCTGGGCAAATACTCTTTGAGGTGGCAGTAGGTGCCATGGCAAGCTACTGCGTCTCTGTCGAGGGGACTGCATTGCCCAAGGAGCTGCTTTGTCAAGAATATTTCTGCAAGACCTCTGCCAGAAACACTTCTTCCAGTCCCAGCACTGGCAGCACTACTGCTAATGAGACAGTTCCTCTATTGCACAACCCAACCAGAGCACATCTTTCTGTCTCGGAAGTGAGGGCTACCCCCGAGACTGAACAGCCTCAGAAATACCACATGGGGTGCAGTCAAGGACAGTTTTCACCTCTGCTGTGGTCAGGAGGTAATGGTACCTCACCACTTGTGTCCCTAGCTTAGTCTAGATGCAGCCCACCCAGCTCAGGGCTCAGAGAGTTTAACCACAGCAAGGACAAACCCCTGGGACAGAGGAGTTGCTCTCAGGCAGACCAGGACCATGAGCACCTGTATTGGGCAGAAACCTATGGTCAGGGGAGAGGGTGAGAGGAGCAGAGAGGCTCAGGAACAGGGATAAACATACTCCAGCAGCTGGAGGTACCTGAGTCTTTGGTCAACGAGAGCCCAAATTTGGCTCTGTACTCACCCCTAGCTGCATAAGGCTCTCTGCACACCTCTGCAGGGCTGAGCTCTGCTTAGACTTGCTAATATCTGGCACAGAACTTGCCAGAAGGCATTTTGCAGCTTCCAGGGTCAAACTTCACATCCCTGTAGATGGTACAGTTTCCCTGTGCCAGCTCACGCTTAACAGTTAAAACTCCACAGAGAGCCACCTCCTGAGAGACAGAGCGGAAACCACCCGACCACAGCACTCTGGGGGTCTGTGCAGCAAGTTCCCTTTGGGTTTGAAAATAATCTTGAGGAAATTAGGCTCCAGTCTGCATGCTCCCATACAAGGATTTGCATTAAAAGTCGGGTCCAGAGTGCCAAGGAGCAGAAAATCCCTTGCAAGTGTTCAGCACTCGCATCGCTTGACAGGATGATTAACACACACACAGAGACAACATCTGGAGACCAAGGAGGAGCTAAACAACACTGAGAGTCAGAGGAGATATAGCTGCATAAACATCAACCATTCCTTAAAAAAATGAGATAAAACAAAACTTGAAGTTGGGTGCTAATCACGACCACATCAGATATGAAAAGATCAGGACTTTAGATTCAAAACTGTTGTGAAAACGCTAGCATCTTCTGCGTGATGAGTCTCTTCTCTATTAATATGAACAGAGTCTTAGTGTCCAAATGTGACTGTGCAGAAACACTGGAACTGTTTTGGTTTTCTCTTCCTTTGGGCAAACTTAAAAAATAAATAATCTTGGAAAAGGAATGTACTTATTTATTTTCTTTATTTTGCTCAAGCACTCAGATGGCTTTGAAAAGCTTTAGTAGCTAAGACTTTCCTCAAGATACCAGAAAAAATGTGCAAGAAGTGCAATTGAAATGCAAATTGAAGACCTGCCTGGAGCTACTTTTGCTTTGCTTTTGCATAAAATGGTCAGAACTCATAGCCCAGATAGGCTTGTGGCCTCTTCCTATATATTATATATAATCTTGGTGAATAATGTATGTTTAATTTCTATACAGAAGAAAACTGAGATAAAAGGAGGTAACAAAGTCAGAACTGGTGAAATCTCCCAGTTCTGTTATTTTCCATTGGTCAGGTTAGAGGTTGGCTCTATTGTACAAGCACAATGTGTTCTTAAGATTTAAACTAATATTGCTGACATCTCAGATACTTCCAACCAACCTCAGAAAATTGCAGACTCTGCATCAGCCCTTAGCCCAGATTCAGGGACAATGGCTGCATATGGGCACTGCATCAATGGATTATTTATGGTACCTACATCTCATAAATACACTTTGAGTGATGAGTATCTGTCACATTGTTGTGATATCCTTTGTTGAGAGGGGTTTATTTTCCTGCCTCTTAAAGCATTCACAGGTCTCTGTGCTATCAACTACATAAACCTACCTCTGAATTTAATAATACAGTTGTATCCTGATGATTTGCATGGATGTAGTTGCTAGTATAATTTCAGTAAGGCTCAGCCCATGAGGACTCACCCAGATCTCTTACTGGCCTGACAGGTATCCCCACAGCTCAACACTGCTAAGGGGATTCTGCTGCTACGCCAAGGTAGTGATCAAGTTTCCAAGTCTACATTTAGCAGTTATGTGAGATAATGCTACTGTCTTCTACATGCAGTGGAAATTTTGCTCTCAATATAATGCAAGTTGCACATCTAAAATGATATTAAATGCTTTTGTGATTTGAGAGATCCACTTCAATCATGGATATAATGGCTACACTTACACTTTTAAATCTATATAGTTAATGAACCAGGGATGTTTCATTTTAAAAAGACACCAGTCTCCCTACTGCTAATATAAGCATGGCCTGCGTAGAACTATAATTAATATAATTAGTACTGCCCATGCTAAGTGCACAGCAGTTGAATGATGAGCCCATCAGTGAGTCAAGGGATAAGGTGAAATCCTATCAGCACTCCTCTGCCCTATTCGCTGACAGCTTGCAGCAGAGAACAGCAGATAATTGATGATGTCTCTGTCCCCAGGGAAATGAAAGTCCCCCCTCTCAGCTCTCCTTTCAGTCTGGAAACAGGGAAACAGCTGAGCCTGAACTAATGAGTGGGGAAGGGACCATCACTTCCAGAGGGCTGCCCTCTCTTTATCACCCTCAGCACAGACCTCTACCTCCCACTATGCCTAAATATTTGATAAACAGTGTGGACTTTTATCCAAGTCAAGAGGGGAAATTCAGGCAGAAACGTATTTGCTAAATCTAGTCTGACTTTTGCACAGTCCTTTTTTTTTTTGCTTCTTCCCCATGACCAATTTGGAGATGGTATTTTTTGCTTGCCACATGATGAGGGGAAGTTGGTTTTGCTAGACATGTGCTAGCAACCATGTAAAGCTGCAATACAGAGTGGTGATGGTGCTCTGGATTCCTCCTGTTCTCTCCTTGTAGCAGCTACAGTTACAGCTCCAGGTCTAGAATTGCTGTAAGGTGTGAGGGAGCTGTCTGCAGCTAAGGCTTCGAGGACAATTCAGGATTATGTATAATCGCTGATTAAATGGGAATGTGGGCAGGACTGAGTGACTGAAAGCATCCTTGACAATCCTTTTTTCCTATATTATTTTCTTGTGTGACACATGGTTCAAGGTCCGTTCTGGATCTAAGGAGAGGCAGTCCCTACAGTGAGACAGTTTGTATGTTGATTCTTTTGTTGATCTGCAGTGGTCTGCAGGCTGCCTGTTAAAATTTAAGTGATAATTATTTAGGTTAAGGTGAGCTGAGGGGGCCCACTTACTAATGAGAGTGGAAAAGTCAAATTATTCTGTTTGGCATGCTAGGAACATTTATTACCTGCAAACCTGGGGAGTGTCTAACAAATGAGCTGCTATCTTTGTGACTAATGAAAGAAAAAAAACATTCCTCCCTCATCTGCACCAAATCTATGTTCTGCCTATTGGGCTGGCTGGCCTACAAAGGTAAAAAATTTAAATGCAATAAGACAACATTCAGGACTATGCATCTCTCCAAAAGAAAACCGCAATAAGGGAAGGAACTGCTTATGCCCTAGAAGTCATGTCCTCCTCCCAAACAGCAAATTCTTTCTGCTTTGCTCTCATAAGCCCAAAGAGCACAAGGCGATTCTAAACTTCCACAGGCTCAGTTCAGTGCCAAGCTCATTCAGTGAACCTTCAGCTCATGTTGCTTGCTTTTGTAGCCTAAAGTCTAGTAATTTTTAATATTTATTTTCCAACTTCTTCCTTCTGATTTAGTTGAATCACCTTGGCAATACAAGGTCAGCATGGCCAGTAGCCCAAATAAGCACCTGGAATTTATGATTTCCTTGTTCCCTAGGCTCCTAGAAGGTACAGAGGTATGTGTCTTGGATGAGAACATAGGCATCCTTTTGCAGTTTTTAATATAAAAAATTGACAGTGATATGTGGCTAAGAGTGCTCAGGAGCATTATAAAAACTTTCACAAGAAATTTAATTCTTGCACAAGAGTTTTTACACTTTCAGGACAAGCACTCTTAGGCATGAGTGAGCAGGCTCATAATTTCTGTATGTGTCAGGAACATTTCCATGGGGTGGGGGTTTCCTGGAAGCACCTGTAGAAACGTGTCTTCTGCTGGTCATCCAGTTACACCAATTACAACCTTCATGGCACATTTTATGCTCCCAGTGATCGGGCTGCTCCTTCCTTGTGCAGGGCAGCATTTGCTAGAGTTGTACAGAAATGTGAGCTCCATCTGAAGAACTATTCTTGGTTGCCAGAATAAAATCATGTGCATTTGTTCCACCAAAGTCCAAGGCTTAGAGATATTCCTAAATAGTAGCATATGGCTACACTGACAAGCACACTTCCCAAGCCTACATCAGCCGGTGAAAGGCCAGCAGATCCGTGAGCTTCAGACGTTAATTTTAGCGTACAGCGAGAGCCACGTGGGCTTACCCGCACGGCTGCAGAGAGCAGGGCTGCACAGAGAAGGAGCTGTAGCTGAGATGGAGCCCTCTCCTTCAAATGGGAGATGTGGGAGCACATGGGACACGCTTGGGTGGGCATCAAAGCCATTGGTAGCCACGTACTCCTGCCCCAACACAAGGAGGGAAACTTTCTGCCCCACTCTTGCAGCAACAAGAATTTTAGTTTAGCCCACTGCAGCTCATCCTGCTCTTGCTGAGGTGGGTCTCTTCCCCCTTCACGGACAACCAAACCTCGGCACTGATTATCCAGGAGGATCTCTCTGAAGGCTTCTGCACACTTCTCACTGATGATTTTATGTCCATCAAGGACACCTACAGTGATTCTTTTATGAGCTGTATTTCAACACCTTCAGTTTGGGTGGATTCAGTTTTTACAATGCACAAAGAAATGTTTATGCAATGGAGGCATCTTTTATAGGTCTTAAGCCCACAGCTGGGAGCTTTACTTTTTCATGCAGAAATCCTTGCAAGTGAGCACAAGGTGCCATTACCTGTTTCTAATAAATGAAAATGAAGTATTTCAGTACCAAATTTCAGCTTTTGCTTCAAATAGTAGCAAGCCTTAGGAAAAAGATTAATAGCAAGGCTTGTACTTTATGGTCTCATTTCCGTAAGAACATTTTACATGTTGCATGTAAGGGCATTTTCAATTCAAATGCTACAGTATTTGCTAGCTCATCACTAGACACTCTGAGCAGAAATACAAATTGTCTGCCATCTGGAACAGCCCATGTTGTTTGTTCTGCTCCTCCTACCCAAACCAGATGATGTACATAAACCAAAAAGCAATAATAACAGTAAGAAAAAAGCTAACAACACAGGTAAAGAGCAAAATGGTAAACTATATATGGCTGTAAGCGCATAGGACCTGATAGCTGATGCTCACACTGCAATATAGCTCCATAAATTCTGTAAGTCATCTCTCCCACCACTGTAGGTACCAAAATCAGTGTGAGGACTTTTCATTTCATCTTTTATTTTTTTTGTAAAACATGCCTTTGGCTCTAATTCTCATCACCTCACTAGTACACAGAAACGAGGGTTGGCAGTGGCTAAGGTGAAAGCAGCACCCTTTTTGTCTCATACCACAGTTAGCTTTCCTCTTCCCCTTTCTGCAGCTACTCCTTCACCAGAGCTCTCAGTCCATGCCCCATTTCCCTATTTTTGTTGCCAGAGAGCCTCTGCTTAACCTCCCCTCAGAGAAAGACCTACACTGCTCCTTCCCCTTGGGATAGCTGAAAACCTAAGGAGAGGGAAATGCAAATGAGTTATTTCACTGTAATAAACCCAAGGAAAATAAATTTGATCCTAAATGGCTCTGCACATGACAGATGGGTTCATAGCAGCTGACCTCCTTTTTTTTTCAGTTCCAACATTTATTTCACACTGGTGGCTGGAGGGAGCATGCGCAGGAGCCCACAAGGAGCCCTCCCTAATCTTGCTCCCTACAGCATTAGAGACACAGAGCAATCATATTCAGCTGGCATTAGCATAAATAAGCAAAATCTGGCTTATAACTGTACATATGAGTGTGGCTGAGGGATCAGAATCTGACCATCTAATTACATTTGACATTCATTCATTTCAAACCCACTCCAGTATGCAGAATTATCTTTGATTAGAAGTCAACTCCAATTGTACTCATCACTGATAATTCTTTATGTCAATATAAGATTTAATTAAAAATGAAGTCCCACTGCCATTCAAGTGCTGGCAAATAATCTAAAGAAAAAGCACTTCTGAAACCCAGCTGAGAACAATCCTCTCGTGCTTTAAATCCACCTTGCACAAAATCCCTAACAAGCGGTTCAGCGCGAGTGACCTGAGCACACAATTAAGGACACCGTCATTTTGGCAGCGCTGCACAGTAATAAAGGTGGAAGACTCTGGGCTGCTCTGCTATCTATCCCTGCATTAGCCGATAAACTACTAGGAGCAATCTTGTGAGCAGTAGTAAGGCCAGCAGGATGCAAAACAGGTTGTGGGAACTCCTCCATCTAGGAGCAGCCTGGCTACTTCTCTACCACTTCTGGCATATGCCTGGTTGACCACAGATGTTGGGCGGAATTTTAATTTCTCAGCTCAGACCACAAAAAGCAACCAACCTATTGCCCACTATGGGAAGCATTAGCGTTAGGGGAGGCCTAGGAACTCGTAAGTGCTGTGGGTGGTCTCCCTTGACCCTTACTGACCAACAGTAACACCTAAGCATAAGTGGGGTAAGACAGCCCTGATGTCAATAGATGCAACTCTGGTGGGAGTCCTTTGGCAAAATCCATGATGAATCTGAGCAGTGACCTAAATTTGCACGTCAAGTGTAAGCAGCAAAGTGGATTCACTTTCTCAGACTGTGCAAGGAATTAATTTAAAAATCTTCTCCGTGACAGGAGAAAAAAACAATGACCAGCAAAACTGTCCTTGAGAGTACTGATTTCTTTAATTACTTTGCGCCAATATTTTTGCTGCTTACAGCCCTCATTAAATGTAGATGGTAGCAGCACGGGCAAGGACAGCAAGCTGAGGATACCATTTCTTTGCATCTGCAGGAAAGTAAATGCATCGAGTAAACACATTCAGGATGGTTTGGGTAACCAGTGGGCTGCTCTAGAGGTTATTTGTTTTGCCCCAGCCAAGACAGACAAACTAGCTGTTCTCGGTATCCACTCCAGGTACGCTGTAATATAAGCGTGAGTGAGCTAAATTAAACAAGTAAGACAGGCTTTTCATCCCTGAAAGGAAAGTAAAACATCATTGTTGTCAAATCCTTTCAGCCACTAATGAGATACAAACGCTTTGCTGCTCCTCTTTAAATACATGGGATTAGGGTGACTTAAAACTCCGTGGATGTTTATATGATCGTTCTATTTCCAGAAGTGTCGTAATGGCATGCTGCTCACTAAAACACTGTTGAAGATACACCGTTACGTGTCCTAGGATAGAAGATCTTTAAGGCTGGATGTTCTCCCAGACATGAACATTGCAGAAACGGATTTATTTAATCTTTTTGACACCTTACGAGTGTGGCCACTTCAAGAGCATTGCCATAAAAGTCCTGTGTTACTTCACTTACATTTGGCTATAGCATCTGTCTGAAGCTCTCTTCCAGTACATCAAGTAGTTGAACACTGTCCATGCCTAACCAAGAGAGGCTGTGTGCTCTGATGCAACTCACTTGGCTTCAGTTAATTTTCAAATTCAAAACTTCCATCTTCTTACATATATGACTCTTAGGAATTTTACTTAAAGTTATGGCAGACTTTATTATTCTCTTGGCTACAGTATTTTAAGCTTTAAAAACCTCTTGAAGGATATAAGAGTACATATCTAATACCACCAAACAACCTAAATTTCTCCCAAAACACCACCATTTTCTCTGGTCAGGATCACTGAAGGATCTGAAAGAAAATAAAGGGGTAAGGGTCTGTTCTAGGATCCCTCTTGGAAAAAGCTTGTGTTAGTGACACTGGTGCTGGAAAAAGAGGTCTGATAGCTGAGCAAAATAAAAAAGGTGACTGCTATGTGCAGACTGACAGAAGACACAGCTATTGCAGCCCTGTCCCACACTGTTATCTTATACCAGGCATTCACAAAAAAAGCAGGACAGCTTTATAGACACACAGGTGTTTACAGGAACCTTGAAAAAACTTGAAAAACATTTCTAGAATTTTATGGAGACCTGCTCTCCTTTCCACCACTTTCTGATACCACATTTCACTACAACACCCATCAAGATGACTCAACAATGCACACTTGGAGCCCCAGAAAGTCAACAGTATTCTGGGCTGCATCAAAAAAAACCACAGGCAGCAGAGTGAGGGACACGGTGCTGCCCTCTACTCTGTGCTGGCGAGACCCCACATCAAGTACTGCATCCATGTCTGGGGCCCTCAGCACAGGAAAGACATGGACATGTTAGAGTGAGTCCTGAGGAGGGCCACAGAGATGATCAGAGGGGTGGAGCACCTCTCCTACAAAGGCTGAGAGAGTTGGGGTTGTTCAGCTGGAGAAGGCTCCAGAGAGGCTTGATTGTAGCTTTTCAGTACTTGAAGGGGGCTTGTAAGGAAGATGGGATCAAACTTCTTAGCAGGCCCTGTAGTGACAGGACAAGGGGCAATCCTTTTTAACTAGAAGAGGGTAGGTTTAGACTAGATACAGGAAACAAATTCTTTACAACGAGGGTGTTGAAACACTGGAACATCTACAACAGAGCAGCTGCAGATGCTCCATCCCTGGAAACATTTGAGGTTGACTTGGACTGTACTTTGAGCAAACCTGGTCTAGTGGAAGGTGCCCATGATAGAAACAGGGTTGGAACTAGATGGCCCTTAGAGGTCACTTCCAACCCAAACCATTGTACAACTCTGAGTTTCTCAGTACAGAAAAGCTGTTCTCTCTTGACTCTGCAAGGGTTTTCTGCTCCTTGGGGCAAAGGAGGCTATGCTGAACAGTCACTGGCACAGTTCTGGTTGGGGCTAGGTAGGGCTTTCTCACACAGCTACTCTGCATATTTTGGGAAGCAAGGACCAAGGACCATTCCCAAAGCAGTCTTGATGTACCTTCCTCCTTCAAAGGGCAGGGGAGTTTAATGCCACAGATACAGGCTGGTTGGTCTGTGCCTGTTGCAGCTCCTGCCCAAAAAACATTCCCAAATGCCTGTAGCTTACTGTCACAGACATAGCTGATGCAAACCTGATGAAACCCTTAAATTTACAGCAGGTAGATCTAGTCAGGGTTAACTGGCAAATTTAATTTGTAGTGGACATTAAAAAACCCCAAATCCTGAGTTTAAAATGCCGTATGCTCCAGCTATGCTGTAGGATTATTTACCATTTGAGTTTTCTAGACACAGAGACATTACGGATAAACTGAGCATGACTCGAAAAGATCTGACAGCACTTATTGTCACTGAACTACAAGGTAATTATCTTGTGTAACTTTTCATTGCACAAATTAAGGCAGTGCATCTTGGCACATCCCTGCTATTCCACAGTCTGCCATTTAAAAGAAAGACCTACTGGGGCCATCACAGGCTAATGACAAGCTTTTAGGAATGACCCCATAGCTTGTCCTCTGCTGCCCTTCCTTTCTCCTTCCCTTCTCTGTTGAGATTTCTGCATTTTCCTATTCGCGCCATATTAACGGACCATCATGCAGGATATAGGAAAAGGAGGATATCATGGTTTTTCATGAGGATGGAAAACTATTTCACCCTTTTGCCAATGGAGGCAACTGTCTTCCTCATCTGGTGGCAGCACGACATGCCCACAAGAAATACAGTGTCTGGAGGAACCCTGCGTACAGAGTTCAGTTTAAGAGAGGATCTGCTACACTTCTCCACCAGGAAGGAAGATTATTTTCTTTTTAAGGGTAGAGCTAGGAAAGAATGAGGAAAAAGCAACCTTTTGCTGGATAACTGCAGATGAAAAGCCATCTAATCTTCAGGGAACTTCTGTTTTCAGCACAGGACATGGAAATCAAATGTATTGAAAGCACTTCCAGTCCAGCCCCTGCATGAAGGAACAAGGCTTTGTGGTCCAGCTGCCATCAGGGGAGATGATGACAACGTTCCCCTCTGATTTCAAAGAAAGCAAAACCTTAGTTTACACAGGCAGAATTTTAAGCTGATTATTCTCTGGCCTCAGCTGAGTCTTAGCATTTTTGATATAGCTTTGGTTTGGTTTTGCGTAGCACAGATGACTTAGTGAGCAATTCCAGCTCTTGGCTTTATTAATCTGAACATCTAATAAACTAAACCTTCTTCTCTGTTTACTTTAGCAGACATCTATTCTCAGATAGAAGATTTTGTGTATATCTAAGTAGATGTGGCCTGCAAGTGTCACACTGAATTCAGGGAAAAGCCTCATGGATCTAAGAGCACCTCACAGCCAACTGCTTCCTATGCCACCAGCACCTCTTTGTGAAAACCCAAGTCCTTCTTTGAACTCACAGAACACTATTTTGTGGATGTACTGAATGAGACAAGGAAAGGGCAGTCAGTCATGCAGGGCAACACATTACACACTTAATTGAGTATTGGCAACAGCATTGTCACCCACTGATGTTCCTGTATGGTTGGGAAAATGCACAGGGATCGCTGTTGCTGCCATGATCCAGCAATGCTTGCAGGCGTGACCAGAGGAAAAGGTGTGTCCATACCCAAGGAGACTCACTGGCCACAGACTACTTGCAGGGATATTATTGCACAAAGCTGTAACATATGCCACTACTTCTGTACCACAATTAAAAAGCTTTAAAACCAAACCTTTTAAAATTAAATACTTACAGAGGATGTCAAGTTGTTTAATTATGGAAAAGGCCTTTTCCTTCCCGTTATACAACAAGAAAATGCCTATCAGACTTTGAATACAGAGCTACACTGTCTGCCCCACCTGCCTGCAGCAGTACCACAGACCAGTGTCACCATCTCAACCCCAAGCACAAGCCCCAGTCCTTAAGGCTTCTAAGGCATCTTCAGGGGGTAGGTTCATTACAAGCAAAAATTTCTCTCCTTTGTTCAGATTCAGTCTTTTAGCAGATGCAAGATAAATTTGAATATGTCCCTCACTGAGGGACAAATCAAGGAGTTTTGGCTTGTCAGACAGCCAGATGTTAATCTGGGGAAAGAGAAAGGAAGCTGTGGTATTCAACCTTGCATGGTCTACTGAAACATGAACCTCCTGCCACTATTTACAGGTGCTTATTTGCCTGTCTCCTACAGATTTCACTGAAAAGGAGTTCCTTCCTTTGGTCATCTCAAACAGAAAGGTCTAAATAGTAAAAGATAGGGTTGCTCTAGACTGGTGTTTTGTAGAGGTAAAGGCACAAGCCAAAAGCAGAACCTCAGTGATGACCAGATAGATTTTCTCTGCTGCAACTGCTCTCTGGATTTAATGGATGACTTGAAGTTTTCCTGTTGATGAGGCTTTTCAGGACAAAATCATCTATGACAAATCTCTGGGTGTTGCAGCTAGATGAGGTTTTTAAATTAAAAAAAAAAAAAAGGTTGATTTCAGAAGGGATTATTTGAAACGGTTCTGGTGTTCCTGAAGGGTTACCAGCAGGCTGCACAACCTGGAAAGCAATTGCTGCTGCTGCAGCTAATCAGGTTGTTTGAGGGCCAGGAGAGAGGGCAGGCTGTGAGCAGTGGGACAGCAGTAATGAGGTGGTTGGCTCTGCCAGCCAAGGTCAGCTTACTGGAGGCATCAGAAACCAGAGAGCTTCTGATGCTTTAAAGGGGCTGGAAGATAAAATGTATTATTGTGACTATTTCATGTGTTTCACTGGTTCCAGGGAACTGTCAGCTTCAATTTGTTCCTCCCATTGAAAAGAAGAAAGATGCTCCCATACTTCTGTGCTAATCCGTCATTTCTTTTGTGCTGGTTGGGAAGTAAAAATTACAGGATACCCTTGCAACATAAAAAGACATAAGGAAAAGATAACTTTAAGAAAAAAAGGCCAGTTACTTCTTGTGTCATGCTTAGAGGACTTGCTTCTTGAGGCCACTGGGTGCAGAGCCTAGCTGCAAAGAATATGGCAAAGTCTGCACCTGTGGCTGCCAAAAAGCCATTCAAGTACACCAGGAACCTGCCCTTCTCCACACTTACCAAATCCCATGGGACAGCACGTACTGGGACTGTCTTTTTTGATCATGGCTGCATTCCTGGAGCCTCACTGCAGCTCCCTAATTAACCTGGATGGGACTGGGGAGAGGGAATTCTCTTTCTTCCCAACAGCACCAGACCCAGCAGCAAAAACACTTCAAAGCTAGAGCTCAAGAGCAAAAACTCAAGGGATTGAATCCAAATCTCCTGGATGCAGACCTGTAGTGATAAGGGGTAATGGTTTTAAACTACAAGAGGGCAGATTTAAGCTAGACATAAGAATTTTTTTTTTTTTTTAATGAGGGTGGTGAAACACTGGCACAGGTTGCCCAGAGAGGAGGTAGATGCCCCATCCCTGGAAACATTCAAGGTCAGGCTGGACATGTCTGTGAGGAACCTGATCTAGTTGAAGATGTCCCAGCTCATTGCAGGGGGCTTGGAATAGATGGCCTTTAAAGGTCCCTTCCAACCTAAGCCATTCTATGATTCTGTGAAGGTTGAGATAAAACTGGCACCCACTTGCTGTGCTGCAAAATAAGAGCTGAAGGTGTCTGTCCCTAGGCTGCCAAATGGGGGTAATGCCAGTTCTCAGAGAAGATTACCTGGTATCCACTGCTTCCTTTCCCCTTGAAACACCTGCCTGGAGGTATTTCAGGTGCCAGAGCACCAGCTTCATGGGAAGGGATAGGACAGGATTAAGCCAGCCCCTGGCCAGCCACACAGCCCACATGGGTGCAGATAAGTGAGGGCGTGAGCAGCATTTGCACTGAGGAGCAGAAATAAAGCTGTGGAACAGCTGTGGATGAGAAAATGCACAGTTTCTGCTTTGATTTGGGGTATGTAGAGAAGGATAGTCTTGGAATTCAAACCGAGCTGACTGCCCAGCCTCAGCTAAGCCATTCCTGACATTAGGCAGACATATAATATGATCCAGTCTATTGCATCCAGGGTTGGCTTCCGCTGCTGATCTCCTTCCAGCTCTCTCATGGGGAGCTGGCAAAGCCCATCCTGCCATTCATCCTCCAGCTGCCTTGCTCCTCTGCTCACAGACTGCCCTTCTGCCTTTGCTCCGGTGTAACTGAACTCTCTGAAGGACAGCATGGGAAACAAAGACATTGGCAACTTAAATTCTCATTGACTCCGTTATGTGTCCAAAAGCGCAGCCACCATGGTTTGTAAAGTCTCCCAGAGCAAAATTGCTTCTGCTCTCAAAAGACTTTATATTTGACTTTAAATTCAAAGTGGGCCCAGTTCTTTCTCTCTGCTTTCTAAAAGGGCAAGCACATCTTGGAGTCAGTGCCACAACCTGGTCAAAACTAGTCAGGGAAAAAAAATTCAGGGCATGTTCTTCCTGATTAATTTTGAAAATCTCTTGCTAAGAAACTTCTTTAGCAACCTCCCTTTCAGAAAATCAGCAGGCACTGTAAGCTGAGGGAACAAAACAATGACCTCCAAGCTCCTGCTAAGTAAGAAAATAACCATTTTTTTCCCTCCCATTTTGTTAATAGAGTCATCCAGGAACCACACAGCTTGAAAGTGATGTGACAGGCCCCTATCCGATACTAATTCACATTCCAGTCCTCTCTAACAAGCCCGTGCCAGCGTGCCAGGAGCGTGTGTTCAGGCATTGCTCTCCTCACTTCCTTCCCAGTCTGCTCTCAGCTGATGCTCTGTGCTGGCTGAACGGCCACAGACACAAGCTCTCTATCTCCCTGCTGCTCGCAGCCTAGCTTGCCTGATGAAAACTACCCCCGTTAAAGTGGGTTGTCTGGGAGCAGCTTGTCACTGCCACATGTGTAGCATCAAGAAAAAAAAGAAAAGTCAAACCAGCCATCCCTTTTTTGGAAAAAGCCAATGCTGCCTTTAGTTCTCACTCCCACTTCTTCCCAGCAGGAAAGCAAGGCGGCGTCCCCAGACCTTTTCCAGCAGTGCGCTTTGTGTGGAAGTTACCTTTCTGCCTGCTCAGGCTTCAAAATATCAAAGAGCAAAAGGTAACCCTGCATGGCATGTAAACATGCTGCTGTGAGCTTTGAGGCCGTGCTTTGTACCACTCTTAGCCCAAGTGTTTGTTCTGTGATACAGGTGAATAAAATGGTCATGTGCCTTGAAAGCACAAGGGAAGCAAAGTACCTTTTTCACTTACAGATGCTCCCTCACAAACCACACACTTCTCCACTTACACATTCCCAAGCATTTAAGAAATATTAATTCTGCTGCAGAAAAACCTCCTAAGGTATAACTGTACTGTCATTTTAGAGAGCAGTAGCAACATGAAAAGGCTACGTGCTCTGTTTCTTATGCAGGATCCTGGAAAGAAATTCAACATGTTGGTTCTTAAAAAAAAACAAACAAAGAAAACCTCCAAAGCGCACACTTTGTCAAGGAAATGCTGCTTGGATGCCAAAAGTTAAACCAGCATCAGGTTATGGATGCTGGGATTGAAAAAGTTCACATTGCATAAGTGTTTATGTGCACTTGCAAGAAGCGCAGACACCATCTTAAGTGACTGTCCTAGGCTTCAGTTACTAGGTTAGAAAAAGCTGGATTTATGGGAAAAAAAAGATAAACTTTGCTTCCTTTAGACTCCTACTGTGCAACATATATACCCACCCCCACTTATTTAAACGTGGAACAATCTGTCGTATTTGCCCATTATGGTTATAAAGCAGGGCTCCAAACCCATCCCAGTGGATGGATACCTTTCTGAGTCTGGCCACAAAAACCGCATCACATTGTATCTCCTCCCGGTGTGTGAAGATCTGGAAGACAGCTGGGCAACAAGCACAGGAATCTTTCAGGAAATACACCTTCCTCCTGTCTCGTTCCTTAAGCTCTCTGTTTGGGTTTGCTCCTGGTTTTGTTTATGCAGGAGAGAGATACTTGTGAAACCTAATTAACCACTGGAGAAGATGATGTTTCTGTTTGGGAGCGTGTTCCCTGCCCCGGGCTCCAGCTGCGTGACAGCAGCGCAAACACGGTAATTAAGATGAGCGTGGCTGAATGCACGGCCAGATTAATGAATGCTGAAATTACACCGGGAATACACTCAGCTCTTCCCAGAGAGATGGATGAAAGGGTGCAAAGGCAGCATGGCCACAAGCACACAGTTTCCAGAAAGCTTTTTGAAACTTTGAATGAGAGACAGCAAAATGCTCGGCTAACATAGCAATAGAAAGACCAGTCACAGGATTAGAGTGACCTTTTGTAACCAGGGCATTCAAAGGTAAACTGAAGAGCAATGCCAGTGTGTAATGTATTTGCATCAGTCCTTGGGAACGAGCCAGAGGACTGAAAAGGGAACTTAAGAGGGTCTGAGCTCTCCTCCAGCCAGTAATACCATAAAAGCCCACTGGAAATAGAAAGACAAGACCTAAGGAAACGCCGAGAGTTTTTTATGGAAAAAAGGCTAAGCACTTCCACGCTCTGTAAGAAAACATTAAGCCAGTTTCATGTCCCTCAGCGAACACCCACGTCCAAGATTTTCCTCACAATCGCAGCCTAAAACCATGCCCAGGACGCCCCAAAAGAGCACCTTTGCCCTTCTCCAAACCTTGCCGCCGCCGGCAGATGAGCGGGGTCGGGACCCGCTCCTGTGAGCGCGGTTCCTCAGCCCCGCAGCCCTGGAGCTGGGCTCGGCCGCGTCCCCGCTCGGCAGCTCCCCTTCCTTCCCCCGCGGGCTGCGGGCCCGCACCCCTCCGGGAGCCCGGCCGGGTACCTGTTGCTGCCGGCGGTGCTGCCGCGGCTCACAGCCCGCTCCGGGACGCCGCTCGCCCGCCGCCGCCCAGCGCTCCTCGGGCACCGCGGTGCCCCATCCCGGGCGGCAGCGCCCGCAGCTGGGAAACTAGTAACAGCGAATAATAATAACAATAAAAAAAAATAAAATTAAAGTTTTAAAATTAAATTTAAAATTTAAATTTAGGAGAAGCGAGGGCAGCTCGTCTCCTGCCGCCGCGCACCACCGCTCTGGCAGAGCACGCAGCCGCTGCCGGCTTTTCCTTGCGGAGCTGCGGGAGGGAGCAGGAGGCGGGGGCGGGGGCGGTGCTGCTGCGCGGCCGCGGCCCGCCCCCACCCCGCGGACGGTGCGGGGGTGCGGAGCCCCCGGGGTCGGCCCCGCGGGACGCGGCGGAGCCGGCGCGGCCGGTGCCTCCTCCGTACCTTTCTGGGAGCGGCGGCAGTGCTGCGGCTGTTCCGTTTTTTCATTCGATGCGTCTGGCCCCTCAGGCCGTTTGTCCCAAAGACGGAACATCCGCAAAATCCCTCTGACCCTTGCCGCGTGGAATGGGGCAGGGAACGGGCTGCCGCCGCTTGCCTTCCCCGTGGCCGGTGGGCCACTCGCTGCAGCCACTCCGTTGCCTTCAGCAGTGTGTGTGAAAGCTCTAAATTTGGGTATGGGGCGGGCTGAAGACAGCAGTTAAAGGCGGATATAAATGAAAGAACATTGCAATGAATGGACCTTGCATTCCTTCCTTTAAGCATCTTTCCTGTCACCCCAAGAAAAAAAGGCAGAAACACCGTATTTTCCCAGAGACTGTGAGGACTGTGAGGTATTTTCTTCAAATTTAGTCTTCCTTCCAAAATGTATAGTGCTATTTACTATTAACATGTCTCTCTAGAGTGATACGGATTTTGCATATATTTATTGCTACCCTTAGGACTTCTTCGTTTCTCTTCTGTGACTTTTTTTTAAATGCTGGACTTTACATCAACCAACAGAAGTACCAAACATGCACGTTGTATTTTCTATACGATTTGCTGTTCCTCTGCCAGCATTTAAAGATGTAGGGTCCTTCAACAAGCTCTCCCTTGTGCCTCTTAAACAGCTGCAAATGCTTCTTTTTTGGGGGAGGGGGGAGAGGGAGTGACGGGCAGAGGGAATCCCTGGCAAATCTATGAGGTTGGTAAATAGACACAATTTGGAAGGAGGCTTGTGAAGTCAATGGTGATACCTTCCCCATATTCCTGTATCTTTCCCCATTAGGGTCAGGATAGGTAGACTCACCATTTTGAATGCAAATGTTTTTCATTGAGTACACTGACCTGTCACACAGAGGATTATACTGTATGAAGAAGTTAAGCAAATGACAAGGAAGACAGAGTTAGGTTTTTACAGAGCAATGTGCATGTAAAACAACCCCCAAAACTGTCCCTGAATAAAAAATCCAAGCTGCCAATTCCAGATGACCTATCATCTTAAGTAATTTTCAGCAGGAATAATGAACATGAGCTATTTATATTGTATGCTGAAAATAAACCCTGTAGCCTTAGAAAGCAGAAATGAGAGAAAATTACTCCAGATTCAGTAAAAGCAGAAAAGGATGCTCTTCACACTGGTGTGCAGACTTCTGGGGCCTACAGGCCATTTCCAGGGTTTCTGAGTTCAGATGGGCTCTACAGCACTCACGGCTGTGGCATTTCCAGAGGCACCCATTTCTTCCCTAGGAAAAGTGTAGGGGCTGTTGCCAGCACAGTGTCACTGCTGTAGCTCCAAGGCAAAATTTTAAGGGTGACCTTTCTACATCTCTGACTGAATCAACTATTCCCCCATTTCATGTGTGTCACATAGGATGTGAACTCAGAGGAAAAGGCAGAGAAGTCGCTTTCTGGAAAAAGCAGCTGTGCGCTTTGGGCTATGGAATGCCAGGGAAAGAGGAGAGGAAATATTAGTGGCAATGCTGAAAGCTATAAATGTCTCATCATGCATACTTAATATGTGTTTGAGTCCATTTCAGCCTTTTAGGGGGTGGCAGCTCTCACTTCAGAAGCCTGGTTAATTTGTTAAAGGTTTTCAGTGCCACAGACTAATTGCAGCATCTCACTTCAACCTGGAGCCTCCTACAGTTCTGGTCAATCGTTACAAATTCCCTCTGGTCTTTTTGATCTTATCTTGCAGAAGATTTTTTGAACTTAAGGTTGCAGATGCAAATTACCTCATTCATATTGCAGCCTCCTCTTTCAAGGAAATCTCCTCTATCCTATGCAAATATATGTGATAGGGATGTATGAGCTGTTTCTCTTGGTTTCTCAATATAGTTTAGAATAGCAAATGCAGAAAGCTACTCTCCTCTTCTCCATCACCTCAAGCCTTACACACAGTCCCATTTCTCTGCCCCCAGTGCTTGTTGAAACAGCTGGGAGACTGAGAAGGTTTATGGATGCTCTAGATAAAATCTTTGCCCCACTTAGTCCTTCTGGACATGTATTCATCCTGACACACATGCTTTTGAAAGGCTCGGGACAGTCATTCCACGTGTGTCTTGTTTTGCTAATTCAGTGGAAATTGCCAGAGAGGTCTGTCTCCCTCCATCATCAGGCAGAACTGAAGCTGCCATTGTATTGTGGCTGTGATCATGCTACTATGCCTATAAATTATTCACGGTATTGCAGCGTAATCTTCTGTTACGTTAAAAATAGGTCATCGTGAGTGTCCCCAGTGAAATTTCTAAGTGACAACAGCTGATTTTAGCTTTGTCTCCAGAAAACAGTGACTTTTTCAAAGCAGTAATTGACAATTATGGTGTACTTCCATCTCCCTGACAGCTCCAGTGCACCTTCACAAACACTAATTCTCAGCAATGGTATCCCCACATTATACTTGAGACAACTAAACCACAGCTAGTAAATTACCTGCTGAGCTTTGCCGAAGCACTTTGCTTTCTATTAGCCTTTGCTTCCAGGCCAAAGAGTAAATCAGGATTATCAGAGAAGAGATTATAGTCTGAGAATGCCTAAGTGCTCTGCTCCTCCCAGGCACTCAGAAAGCTGCTGGAAAGGGCTGAGCAGGATTTTCTGGCTGATAGGCATCAGTTACATATTGCTCTGAGGGGAGTGGATATATGAAGAAGTACTTCACTCTTCCCATTGCCACACAGTCTCCGGCCCACTGAATCCCCTGAATCAAGAGAGCAGGAGGCTTTCAGGTCCATTGCAGGCCTACAGAAACCTGGAAAGGGGGAGCACGACCCAGTAGTCTGGATAGAGGTCTGGGGGAAAGCCTCTTTCTTTCCCCCATAAGATACTGTGTGGGAGGGCTCTGTGTGGACCCCCCTGAAAATGTGGGATGTTGTTGAAATTTCCCTGCTTGCTGTGGGGATGTATGTGTGTTATGCAGATACAGAGACTTAGCTCAGGCCTGGGTGATTTCATTCACCTGGAAGCAAGGACTGGCAGTCGGTGGCAATACTCAGCAGACCATGCAGACAGCAATTTGTATGGAGGTCTCTTGTTAGCATGTTCAGAGCAGCAAGAGGCCAAAGGAGGTGGGGGGATGGTTGGGCAGACCACAGCTTTGAGCTTTGGGTGTCTGAGGTAGATCAGGCCTGCCTTAGCCTTTAAGGAAGACAATTTATACATGTTTTTTCGATGTAACTTGTCTTTTTTGTGTTTCTGTGTAACTCCCATGCTCAGAAGAGATGCGCAAGGCATCTTCATATTGCTGATGGACATCCCACAGGACGTCTCCAGCAGGTATCTCACCCAGGCAAGTCTTCTGTGGGAACACAGGGTGCAAACCTGACTGCTCTTACCTGGGGATCTTGGTCCAAAAATATAGGTTAATGATCATATTTAAGAGTGGGGAACACAGCAGGTGCTGGAACCATCACTTGGGAAAGGTTTTAGGGGAGAGGTAAAAGACAAGAGCCTGACCCCTGCCATGAGAAATCTGGGCAAGGACTTTAACTTTCTGACCATATACAAGTTTGCCATTACTCTTTCTAACTAAACATATTAGAGTGTTGCCACAATTCTCCTACTGCACCCTGCCCATGCTGCTCTTTGGATTGACTCCATTCCTATACTTCTACCTTCTCTGGCCAGCTTGTTGGACATTCATTGTCATCCTGTAACATTTCTTGCTCTCTTTCTAGAAGAGTTTGATACCCGCTTGTTTTTCTCTGCTGACATCCTCTAACCACTGTGCAATCATTTCCCCCCTTCCCATCACTGTGTCTCTGCTCCACCCTCAAGTTCCTCATTTCTCATGATGGTGCTTTTGCAAGTTTTTCCATCTGCTGCTCTGGGGTACTTTGTGGGGAAAAGTTACTAGTGCTGATCTTCTGCAGTGATTCAGGAACAAATTCAATGTCCTGGGACTTGCCAGATGCTCAGCACAGCTGGATCTTTGGGAATGACCAAAGCATAATGCAGTGGTTGTGTCCTGTGGCATGGTGGCCATGACACATTTGGTATGCCAAGGAACAGCTATGGATACAGAGGGAGAGGGCTGGGGACAGAAAGGGGAATCACCTTTAGCTTTTGTTGTACCACAGAGATTACACTTTCCCTAGGTAATCCTTCTTTTATCTGTTCTTTCTCCCACTTTGCTGCATTTGTGGTGGTCTAAGACAGCTGCTTTCAGATCAAGAACACTTCCCACAATGGCCCGTGCCTCTGGCAGCATTTGGTGTTTGGGAGGTGTATGCACAAGCATACACCCTACCTGTCCTCATGTATATAACTTGAGAGAGCAGGATGAAGGAGCCACCAATTGCATTTTTTTCCCCCAGAACCCATTTCAAAATCAGCACTGATGCCTCTTCTGGGCAGGTTTTGGGTGGTAATGTTCATGCAGGGTTGGAGGGAGCAGCACATTCCAGTTTCTCAGACTGCTTAGCAACCATGGCTGGCTGAGCCGCTCTTAAGTGCTCGCCAAGTGTGTGGATGGCATGTCTAGTGCTGCAGCTCTAGCCTTATTTTTTCCCTGTCTCTCGTTTTTGAAAATCATTCCTTGTTTTCTAGTTAAGGCACCCGAAAAACTTTGGAAACTAATTTTTGCTTTCCTGGACAGCTGGCAGACAGCTACACTGTAAGCTGATCAAAGATACTATAAGAGGGATCAGAGACTTGGAGAGACAGGCACTAAGAGCCTGCTTTTTGGGACCATCCAGGACAATGTTGTCCACGCTGCTGGTAATGGGCTGGCTTGAAGTCCTGCTGCTGGACAGCCATGAAATCAGCTTGCCCAGAGGAGTGCAGGGAGTGGAACACATTGCTTTCCATGGGTCTGCAGCATGTGAGATGCCTGCTTAGGGCTGCCTGTCCTAGTACAACCAACATGCTTAAGATCAAGAAGGCCCTGTTACACCATCTCCAGGAATGGATTCAGCTTTGTAGACAGAAAGTCAATATGTTCCTAGCTTCCCCATTGGGATCCTCTTGAATCATTAGGTAATATTTTGCCTCTTACTTGTTTCTTGGCTCTCAGGTGCCCAGACATGTCTCCCTGCCACAACCTTCACTGTCCATCATGACAGCAGGCTGAGATCCTGAGTCGGTTTGGGGTTCTCTTAGGGACTGAAGCCATCTCTTCCCATGTTATCAAGCAGCAATGCCTGCTGCTGAAACTTGCTGGTTACATGAGGACTACAGTTAAAATGTGGCCCCAGCCCATGTTCACCTCCATACTCTCCTTGCACCCTCACCTGCACTTAAGAGGCAAATTTTAGGCAAGCTCTAAAACACAGTGGAGGAGAAAACCTTTCTTTATACATGCCCAAGTACATTCTGGTCCTCCTCCACCCCATGCTGTGAAGCAGACAACTGGCCTGGAAAGACCAAAGATCATGAAAGATTGTATTCTATGGGGCAAGACACTATAGGACATGTTAGCAAACATCAAAGGTATCCTAAGTCCATGACTGAAAGAGCAAGTCAGGAGCACCCAGGACTTTGGCCTTCCTTGCTGTCACCTCCAGCAGCAGCATAGAGACAGGCCCTGCCTTCCTCCTGCTTTGTGAGCCCCACAAGTCATGGCAAGAAGGGGAGGAGCTGTGGGGGTGATGAGCATGGTCTGGGGTAAACAATGGTCAGGTAGAAGGTTGCAAAGCCTGGGGTGGAGGAAAAGGAGCAAACAATGCCAGACAAGTTTAAAAATCTTGTTCCATGTATGAATCCTGCAGTGCTGCACACCTGTCTTCCTGCATGTCTCTAACATGGCAGTTTCATAATAGAAGCCCAGGAGGAGTCCTCAGGTGCAAAGGCTTCAAGCAATTTCCATCCTTAGTTACGTCAGCGTAACACCAGAGCTACCTTGTATTCATTCCCAGATAAACTGCAGTATGGGTGACCTGGTGAGGTCCTCAGTGCAGAAACTGGGCTTCTCTTTCCTTCTTGTGGGCCAGAGTTCTGCACAGAGGCTTGCAGCTTTGGGAAATGATTTTCATTCCCTCTCTGCCTCCAAGATACCACCACTTCCCTCTTTTCCTCACCAGCGCATATTTCTATAGCTTAAATATAGCAAATACAAAACAAGTGCAGCACACACAAAATGCCATTCGGGGGAGCGCAATGAACATGCTGCCTCTGTAATGTAATGAGCCCCAAGTGCATCTGCCAAATATTTGGACTGAGATTCCAAGGGAGAGGGGGTGGTCTGCAGCCCAGAGAAGCTCCGAGCAAACCCTCAGACCAGTGGCCCCAGGCATGTCTTGGGGGGGATACAGGTTCCTTGTTGGTCCAGCCTGCCTTCACCTGGAGGTGACTGACCATTCATAGCAGTTATTTCCTCTAGGAAAGGTGAAGAGCAGCTTTGTGTGAGTGGATTTAAAAGTCACAAATAATACGTAAAGCAAATAAGAAGTGTTTCTTTAGGGGTGTGGTCTGGCTTTGTGGCTGAGGTTAAATGACACCAGTGAAACCATGCCAGTTTTTGAACATCTGACCCTGTGTACTATTTTCAGTGCAGTGATTTTTGAAGTGATTGATGACAACAACTTGGCACTACTCAGAGGCTGGTGTTGCTGATTAAGCTAACTCTTCCTTGGCTCACAACAGGCATCAGGAATAGAGTGGGCAGGAAGCTCCCCAGAGCAACAGAAGAGGCAGAGCACATCAGGACCTCCTGAGCTGCCTGTGTTTCAATGGGGAAATTAGAAAAAAAAAAAAAAAAGCTACTGACATCGAGCTCCAGAGCTGAGCTCAGCAGCGGTAGAGTGCTCTGTTCCTCCTGTGGCTTTTTTTTTCTTTGAGAATATTTTTGTATGGATTCTTTTCAACATTCCCACCCCCTCAATGAAAAAAAAAGAGCCTCCCTTGTTAAGTGTGTGCTGGGACTGCTAGTGTGGCACTCCTTGCATGTGTTTGTAGGAGGATCTCAGAGACGCTATCTGGTTTCATATCTATCTGCATCTATAAAGTATCTCTTTTCTCCAGACCCTCAAGAAAAGGAAATATGTTATTTCAGTGTGAAGGCAGTGAGCAGGACTCCAAAACTTATAGGAACTCTCAGCTGGCAAACTGCACTTCTACACAGTCACAACCAACTGCTGAAAAGAGCACGGTGCCTTGTAGCCAACATCCACGATCACAACAGAGCTCTTCCACTGCTCTGAGCTACCATGAAGTGAGAAGGATGTGAACAAAGCTCCATTTATGCCATGGAGCCTGAATGCTGGCCAGCCTTGTTAGCCACTGGCATCTTAATCACAAATTTGAGAAAGCCATGGGACTCATGTGTGAGATTTTATAAGCTCATCTCCCTGAGGTCCTGCAGGAATCCTTGAAAATTTAATGTCTATGTTAATGACATATTTAATATATTCACAGAGCTTTTAACCATCCTGCCAAGCCCTTCAGAGAGGCTGTCCCTCTCTCTTCTGCCACAGGTGGCTGTGACACCCCTCCAGGGAACCTCCTGGACACCTCTCAGCTGCTGCCATACCTGAACCATAGGTGCACTCCTCTGGGAGTGAGGAGAGCTGGGGGCTCTTCACTCTGGTGTTACACAGCATGAAGAGAGGATCACTTGCACAAAAGCTCATCATTGCAGGTCACTTCCCCTAGGGCTGGGCACAGGGAGGGCAGGAAGGCAGGGTTGGCCTGGGGAGCAGCCTGGTATGATGAAAGGGGAGCTGTTGCAAGCCCTTGTGTGCACTGCTATAGGCACCTCAGAGAGCTCTGTCTGAGTTTTTGGGGCAATTTTGAGGTTTGCTTCCCAGGGTGGTCATTTCGCCTGAGATTTTGGACTTAAGCATTTATTTCACTGGACTGTTTTGAGTGTCTTTTCTTCTCTGTGGAATGGGTTGTAGTTAATTGTAGGCAGGCTCATGCGATGCCATGACACGGGCAGTAAATCCAGGGCAAGGGTCTGGTTAGTGAGGCTACAGGAGCAGCCTGGGTGCTGAGCTCCCCCACCACGGTGCAACAGAGCAGCACCAAGTGCAGGCAGTTTTCCCAGTGGGACATAACTAAAAGCATCACTGGGCACTGGGGGAACCTAACCCAAGCCCATGTGGGCATTACCTGACCTACTGGGTCCGGGTTAGAGGCAAAGCTCAAGTAAATGTCACTTTAATGGTAAGCAGCTGCTGCAGGGCTTCCTCCTTGAACCTGCTATCACAAAGATGAGTCTACCTGGCTCCTGCAATGGATCTGCCTCCCATTGCCCTGTGGGTGGGAATTCTGGGCTGTGGACCCCTACAGGCACCAGCCACACTTGTGCCCACTGCTGCCAGGCTAGCACCAGGGGACTGTCATGGTCAGTGAAAGAGCCCGGGTCTTCCAGCAGTGAAGGATCCCTATTTCCATGCTCCGAATTGGCACCTGGAGGGGCTTCTTGTTTCAACTCTTGCCCTCCCTCCTTCTCATACACACTCACTATTGACTAAGAGGAGCATAAGGTAACCAGTTTGAGGAGCTAGAACACTAAATCTCAGAGAGGGCTAGAGTGGAAGTCATTCAAACTTCCCAACTTGGGTGCAGCCATTTGTGTTTATCCACTGCCATCTGTTCAGGCAAGGGCAGAGTCACAATGGCCTCCTCCCCAAAATACCAGTTTATTTTCTCACTCTCTATGGCTTCTTTTCTTTCTACTTTAATTTCTGTCTTCCAATCTTTTTATCAACGATTAGAACTCAAGGTATCATTTCCAAGCTCTTCATCTCAGAACTTTCCAATTCCCAGACTACCTGCAGTTAAACCAGAGTAAGCCAATGCCAGCCCCCATAAGTTAGATTGAAGACTTCAGGATATCCATAGTGGTTTTGCTTCACCTGTTTTCCAGTTGCCAAAGACACAGGAATATCAGGGACTCTTTCACTGCATGAACCCCTGCTTCAAATCATTTCCCTGCTCCTGGATGCCAGATCAGCAACACACTGCTTAAAATTCTGTGTGGCCTGACAACACCCCTCACCCCCACAAGCAATGCTGAGATGTAGGAGAAATCCTACTATTGGGCAGTCTTCCCACCATCCACTTTTTAGTGCCTCTGTGACACTGTCAAGTGCTTGACTACCCTCTCTCTCTCTTTCCCCCTCCCTCATGCATACACACAGACTGTTTTCACTCCTTGCCTTTCAACTCTGCACTTCCTGACCCGGTTGTTTTGTGCCTGTCACACCCATGGTACAGCAACCACAAGGCTTTGGTTTAGCATCCAGGCAGGCGGAAGCTCATTTCACAGGCGGCTGAGCTGTGCCTCGAATTATTAAAGGGGTGAAGTTGTTTACACCACCCACTCACGTTAGCCAAGACACATTTATTTTTGAATTTAATGACGGGACTGAGCAACAAAAAGCTTGTGTTTCTTGGAGCTTTGTAAAAATGCTATGTAAAATCAGGAGGGGAAAAACATGTGAAAAGAAAGGCAATTTTGCTTCAGCCTTCGGTGTGACACTTGTTTTGCAAGCTTAGAAGGCACCCCAAGCACACCTGATCAGTGGTTTCTCTCTGCTTGTACATACCTTCCTCTTTTCTCTGAGGAGAAATGCCACCTGTTTATTTGACCTGGATTTTCCCCTCGTTGTTATTATTAGTGATCTAGAAATATTGTCAACAGATATGAACCAAAAAAGTTGCCTTCCAGAAATGGAGAAGGAAACACCAAAAAGATCAAAGATCTTTAATTAAAAAATAGGGAGAGAACAAAGCAAGAAGTGTCTCTCATTTCCATCTTTTTTTTTTTTTTTTTTTGTTTTGGGCTTCATGGGCTCAAACTTTTCTGCTTCATATATGGAGTGTGATGCCCTGTTAAAAATATCCCTCCAGCTGCCCACGACAGCTGGAAGTGCCGGAGCACTGTGGGTGGGTCAGTGTGGGGGCGCCTGGGGTGGGGATGGGCGTCTCACACCGATTCCTCCGACCACAAAAAGCTCTCTCCCCCGTCTGCATAACTCTGTGTCCGCCCATGGAGCACAACCAACACGAAGCAGCTGTGAGAAACAGGTGAGCGGAGCATTTAGTGTAAACAGGAATAACAAAAATGCTCCATAAGACAGCACCCTTTTTTTCCTGGCCATCCTTGTCCTGCATGTTAAATAGGTCTGATGTTAAATAGGTCTGATCATGCTCTTGCAGAAAGGTGCTTCAATCTGAGTTTATAGGCCAAATATCTCACTACAATCCATCTACCTGGATGAAGCAGATACCTTTGCCTTGGTGATGGGACTTCTCATCCTCTGGGCTGCAGGGAGTACAGCACACACTTTCTCCATCTCCGGGAATGTGAGATAAGCCAAAAGGACAAGTAGGGCTGGTGGGACCTGTAAACGTTTTCACGACAGTAATCAGCAGTCTCCCAGCAGTCAGGAAGGAGAAGCTTCCAGGCTTGATACATTGCAAGGCTGCTCATCCTTACAACAGCCTCCTGAGGTACTGGGAACTTGTATGCTGGATAAAAAGTAGCCATGTCAAACTCTTTGGGGTGAAAACATGGGAAAAACAGCATTTCTGTATATCTCTGAGGTAGGCATCTGCTGGAATACCATACTGATATGCACACATAAGTTACACCACTTTGATGTACTCTGTAGGGAGGGGTCACACCTGAGGTCTCACAAAAGCAGGGCTGGATGCAGCACGGAAAGGAACCTGGTCCCATGGGTCACAGACAAGCTGTGACATGGATGTCCCCCCTCTGAAATTTTGACAAGCCACTGCAGTTATATGTCCAAGAAAAGCAAAGTGTCTGGTATTGCTTTAGGAGAAAAGTTGCTTAACCTGAATTGTTGCTGAATAAAGAGTCTCAACTATAAGTTAACATTCAAGCCTTTATCCTCAGTTTCCTCTAACAATTCTGACCTCATTATGTGCAGGCAGTGCACATAACCATGTACAGCAGCTACCTTTCATTTCAGCTAAGTCTCAAAGCTGGTCCCAAACCCCAGAACTAAAGCTCTTTTCTCGCTTATAAAAGACAGGCAGGCTTTACAAGGATGTAAAGGCATCTGGTGCAATTTTGAAGCACATCTTAAACATTTGATGCAGTTACTGTTCTGCTGGGAGCCTTGATGGGCAGCAGTGCTGGAATGTATCCGTATGCCTTAAGCAGCCCGTCAGTCCTGGGCAAGGAAAGGGCCCTGGGACTCTGACACTGTGCAGTGCACCATCTAAAATGGGGCTCTGGTCTAGTGAACTGGAGCACACACTTAATGAATGTAATGAAAAAGCGTTGGTTTCCCCCCCATTCTTTGAAAACACTGATGGGATTTTGTGTCAGCTTTGACCTGAGAGGGAGGTCATGGCTACCCCACGTACAACCAGAGGGCATATACAGGAGATGGGAAGTGGAGGTGTGAGGAGGGGTCAGTGTAGAGCAGCTGCATGAAAAGATCTGCAATAAATCACAGCCTAATTTCTGTTTTTCCTGTGCATTCTCAGTTTGGATACGGTGATAAGTGCGAACAAATATTTGGACCCAATTCTCAAAGGAATACTAAGTAAGTTTGCCAAAACCACTAAATTGGGAGGAGCTGTTGACTCTCTCAAGGGCAGAGAGTGCCTGCAGAGAGACCCCAACAAATCAGTGGCCTGGGCAATCACCAACTGTAAGAAGTTTAAAAAGGGCAAGCGCTGGATTCTGGACATTGGATGGGGCAACCCTGGTTGTGTGCATAGGCTAGAGAACGAGAGGCTGGAGAGAAGCACTGTGGAAAGGGACCTGGGGGTCCTGGCTAATGGCAAGTTGAACATGAGTCAGCAGTGCCCTGGCAGCCAGGAGGGCCAAGCCTGTCCAGGGGGGCATCAGGCACAGCATCACCAGCCTGGCAAGGGAGGGGATTGTCCTGCTCTGCTCTGTGCTGGGGCAGCCTCACCTTGGAATATTGTGTGCAGTTTTGGGTGCCACAATGTAAGAAGGATATGAAACTATTGGAGAGCATCCAAAGGAGGGCAATGAAGATGGTGAAGGGCCTTGAGGGGAAGCTGCATGAGGAGAGGCTGAGGTCATTTGGTCAGTTCAGCCTGGAGGAGACTGAGGGGAAACCTCATTGCAGTCTGCAGCTTCCTTGTGAGGGGAAGAGGAGGGGCAGGCACTGATCTCTTCTCTGTGGTGACCAGTGACAGGACTCAAGGAAAGTGCATGAAGTTGATTCAGGGGAGGTTTAGGTTGGATATCAGGAAAAGGTTTTTCACCGAGAGGGTATTTGGGCACTGGAACAGGCTCCCCAGGGATGTGGTCACAGCACCAGCCTGACAGAGTTCAAGAAGCATTTGAACAATACTCTTGGGCACCTGGCACGACTCTTGGGGCTGGTTCTGTACAGGGCCAGGAGTTGGACTCGATGATCCTGATGGGTCCCTTCCAACTCGGCATATCCTATGATTCTGTGATATGCTTGCTGAGTGCTTGCCAATTCTGTTCATGGATGTGTCTGCTTGATCTAGGAGCTCCTGCTGTGCCAAGCCTCTGGTCCCAGTCAGAGGCTATGCTGGTACGGTGGCATCACGCCTCCGTGTGAACCCTCAGCTCTCCTCCCAGAGAAACCAGGGTCTGCCAAGAGAGCTGACTTGTGCCCAAATCTCCCTCCCTCTCTGGACTTGGGTCCCTGTCTTAGAGTCAGGGAAAATCCACACCTGTTTGGCTGCAGTGATGAGGGGAAGCCTTGTGCTAGTGGAAGGGATTTCTTTTTAATGAAATATAACTTCAGAATCTCAGGCACTTAGAGTCACTAAAAATTAAACAGCATTTTCCCCAAAGTGGGTGTTTTGACCTAACAAAATTGAAAGAGTAACTGAAGACATTTGCTTTAACATAGCGAGTAGGGCTTAAAAGAAATGAAACCTATCACTGCCTGTACTTTCAAGAGGCTAAAATAATTTCTTTTTGAAACTTTTGCTTACTACAGCTGTGCCCTGTTCGACACCAGCCACATTGCAGAGGAGAGGGAGTTGTGCTTCAATGAACCTAAGCACAGTCACTTGCAAAATCTCTGCAGAACCTCTGAAGGAGAAAGCACCATGTCAGTGCAAGGCACTGTCATTACAAAACAAGGGAAAGAGCTAACAAAGTTTCTTTGAGGATGAACATTTCAAAGCTTTGAAAACCTACTGCATTTTTGTGAAGATAGTTCTAGCATATTTTGTCACACCCAGCTCTGTGACCTGCCATTTCAATATAAAATAAGGAAAACCAGTGCCTACTGGAGCGTAACTAAATGAAAATGGTGGAATTGTGAATTATGCTGAGACAAATACAGTTTTCAACAAATGTTTTGGTTTGCATGTGGGAAAACATCAGTGCCATCTTACAGTCTATATCAATCAGAAAATATTTCCCCCTTGATCTTTCCCAAAAGAGAATTTAAAACTGTAATTTTGAGAAGAGCTATCCTAGGAACTCCTTGTTGATATTTCAGAAAGCTTGAAACACCAGAGGAATTCCAGAAAGCTGTAAGTTAATGTTGTGTCACTAACGATGCTGTAGCCTGGCAGTGGTCTTGCCCTTGTCAAGGAATAGCTGATGTAGAAGTCACACAAGCAAAATTAAAGGAGATGGAATACAACCAGTGGCACTCATTAGGATTTTAGAGAAAATAATTGTATTGATAGTGTACTTGGACTTTAGTAAGAAATAAAACTTGGTCCCACATGAGATCTTGACATATGTAACCCAGCTGAGAAACCATCATGGATGCCAGTTTCTAGAGAGGACATATGCAGATTGGTTCTTCCCCATGGGATTGAACTATTTTTATGTCAGTGACCTGAAAGGGAACTTTAAACAGTGATTGACTGAAAATGCAGATGGCACAATGTCTGGGCAAGTGGAGGACAGGCTACTTGAGGAAGTGAGATGATTCATCTGGCTTTAGTATGGGCATAGCCGGGAGCAAAGGAGATAAGCCATACTGATGGGACAGCACTGACTTTGTCCTGAGAAATTTGACTCTGAAAGACTTGAGGATTAAAGAGAAAAATCTGAGAAGAGCAGACCCTCATGTGATGCTACAACCTGAAAGGATTTTAGCAGATCATTGAACTGATCCTGACATATATATATTTTAAAAGTATGAGTAAACATATAATGTAACTTCTGGATTTGTCCCTGGTCTAATAGTTTTGGAGCACTGGGTTCCATGCTGGTGTCCACATTTCCAAGGGATTGGTCTCAAGAACCATGAAAATGATTAAAAGATTAAAAATTTATAAGGAAACAGTAATTGACAACAGTCTGCTTGGCAAAGGATAAGAATGGTCTGAATATAGTCTGTAGATAGTTATATGAGATTTTTATATGCACAAGCAGTAGTGAGATCTTAATTCTCCTGGAGAGGAGGGAAACTAACTCCAAAAAACTAGACAAATCAGTGCTAGAAGAAATAAAATGTAGCTGTCTTTAACTGTGATGGTAGCTAAGCCTTGGGATGAGTTAAAAAGGTGGGCAGAGATTTGCCATCACCACTTTCCACATCAAGCTGGATGTGGAAAATAATAAAAAATAGCCCATGCCCTGAGAGCTGAGGTCTGCACTCAGCTGGGAGTTCAGTGCCTGACAAATGCCTTCATCTGGCCTGAAAATGTGCAACTAAGCTTTGGCTGCAACTAAGTTTTGGCTGGCGCCTAAGTCTGGGCAGCAGGAGCGGGGCGGGGGCTGCCCTGTGACCGGACCGGGCCCTGCTCCTCCCTGCTCGGATCCCACCCAGCCCGAGGGAGTGCACTGCATTGTCCAGGGTCAACAGCGCTCCAGAAATAGCAGCCAAAAAGCTAATGTTTCCTTGCTAACCCGTTCAAGAGAGAGGAGAGGGGCTGAAGGGGAAGTCTAGCACTATGCCTGTGTTGTTGGGCTCTCCAGCTGGCAGGTTTGGGAGCCAGCAATCCCTCTGCCTGAGAGAGCAGCTGGGATACAATTGTTCCCAGTTACACGTAGGTGAATTGAAGAGGATGTGACCAGCTCATAGACTCGTAGGATACCTCACGTGGGGTGGGACCTCACAAGGTCATCTATTCCAACCTCCTGCTCCAAGCAGGGTCATGGAGAGGTTTTTAAAATGTTCCTGCCTTTGGACAGCAGAGCCTCCTCTAGCTGTTTCTGGATCAGCCCTGCCAGAAACAACTTAGCTGAGAGGCTGGAACAGATTTTTTAAGTGATGTATCATTCCCTTCAGATAACACAATATATACGTTGACTAACCTGCCCACATTTCTCTCCTTCCCTTCTACATTTCTGATTAAGAACATGGGCTAAAGGTTTCCTAAACAGCAAAGCAGCTTAAAAACCCACTGGCTCTTCAGAGCACTTGAAAATGTCCAAATCAAGTCAGAGCATGTGGATGATTATCCTGGGAAGCAGCATCCACCTGTGTTGAATGCAGGATGCAGCAAATGCAACGGGGTACTTTCAATGCCAGTTGATTTGCCCAGTGGCATGAGGTGTTTCCTGGACTATCAGGATTTCTTCCACAATGCAAATGCACTGACCTCTCCTTTCTGCAAATTCATTGCCCTTCTGAGCCCCGAGTGGGATACAGGGTGAGAAATGGGGGCATAGAGACGTGAGAAATGTATTTGAGCACAGAGAGAACACCATTGAAACTGCTTTCTTTTCTGAGCTGATGCTTTTCACTGGGGCTCAGATAACTTGATTTGGCACTGTTCACTGCTAAGTTTTCCATACCAACCGCAGCTGAGCTTTGTTTAAATGAGGCTTGCTGAAGCTGTGCTGAAAGTGAGTTTAAAGGTTCACAGTCTTTGGAGTGGATCCAGGCAGTTCTTTGTGCCTTCAACTCCCTTAGAAACTGTGGAGGGCTGGGGGCCGGGAGAAGATTTGCATGAGCAAGTTCTCCCCTTGGCTTGAATGCAAAGGGGAGCAGCGAGCAGCGGCAGAAATTGAACACCATGGGCCAGATTCTTCCTCCTCCTCTGGGCTCTCTTATCTGCGTCTCTGCTATTTTGACTTGATAGCACTCAGTACACATGTAAATGGTGGTACAGGATGCAAGCAACGAGGAATCAAGCACCAGCAGAAGCAGTTTTAGGGATAAGAAATTGTGACACTGGCTTTGTATTCCAGGTTGTGGCAGTTGGAGAGGAGGACGCTAATTTTGCTCAAATAATTTAAGTAGCAAGTCACCTTTAGCCCCTGTAAACAGCCCCTACCGCTTTAATGACAGCCGCACCTGTGGTGTTGAATGCCCAATGTGCCACTTTGCACAGAGCAGCCACTGTAGAAAATACACTCGGTGTCCCCCTAGCTTTCTTCTGCAGTAACTTCCTTGCTGAGGAAACAAGCTGCTGAAACAGTGTGAAAGTATTTTTATTGTATCTGTGGTCCCTTTGTTCTCCATTCTCTAAGGAGAAAAAGAGTCTGGTCACCCTGTGACCTTGAAGCCCACAGGCAACTTCAGAATTTACACAAGAAATACCACCCAGGCTAGAAACCGGTCTCTAGTCTGAGTAGGAGAAGGATTAGTTCAATAAAAGATGACTTTACCTTCCCCAAAGGAATCATCTTCTTCTCCGGGTGCAGTCAAATCTTCTTGGGAGTGCTGCATCGTGGCAAGGACGCAGCTCAGGGAGCAGCCAGAGCCGAGTGCTTGAACCTGTTCCTACACTACAGCTCGACTGTTTCCTTTCACCAGTTTCCTAAACATTTTGTGGTAACAGCTTCCGCATCTGCACTTACGAAAACAATCTCATTCATACAAATGACGCCTCTTGTTTTTACAGTCAGCCTTTGAGATGAGCTTTGAGGTGGGGTGTCCTTACTGCTGAGAGAGAAGTTGGTTTTGAGAGCAGAGGAGGCAGGACAGGCTCAAAATGCACCCTGCCCTGTTGCTGAATGCCATAGCTGCGCAGCAGCAGCCCTGTCAGCCCGGGGTGTAAGAGTTTTGCATATGAATGGCAATGTTTTCTGGTGGCAGAGGTAGAGCTGGGGAACAACTCACCCTGTTCGGACTGCAGAGCAACTCCTCCCTTTCACCCCAGGGACATTGTGTCAAGAGGAAATCCCCAGGCTCTCTCAGTGTTGTGTATTCATGGCACTAATTTTTCTTTTGGCACGGCGGCAGTGACATCACTTTCTCACCCACACTGGGGTGGCCCATAGCAATGGACATGTGGACAAGCTGGAAAGCCAGAGGTGATGGCAGGTGTCCCATGGGCAGATGCCTTGGCAGGGACACGATTCTCACAGTTACACTTATCCGAGTCCCAGTCTGTGGTGCACTACCAAACCTAAGGACCTTCCTGGTCAGGTGTACAACAGAACAACACCGAAGTAAAACTTGCTGTCTGCCAACAATTGGCATATTATTTGAGTCACTACTAATTCCGCATCAGACTGGTCCATTCTGTCACTGTGTTTCCTGAACTTTATAAAGCAAGTTGACTCCTTTGTGTCAGGTCCCTCAGTTTATGAGAGGACCTTACCTATAAACTAACTTACTCTAAACTTGTATGAAAATAGTTTTGGCCTTTAGCTAGTGTGTGAGCCTTGCATAGCCCTGCTGTCTTAATTGGTGCATTCAGGGATATTTCATATGTGTGTCTGTCCACTGTGGGGCCTAGTGCTGGCAGTCCCCCACAGCTGTGCTATCAGAAGTTAGAATGTAATGATGGTAAACCTGCACCGAGCAGTGATTACTCAGTCTAGTAATTGCATGTGTCACCACACCCTTGGAAGCGAGACTCCAGCACAGCAGCCGTGTTTGCTGCAGCTTCCGGCAGATGAGTCACAAGCAGATATAATGAGCTCTTCTCTGGTTATTATGTTGGGATTTTTTAAAGCTCTCGCAGTATGTGTCTGCAAGGCACTGCACAACTTGAGCTAAAGATGGGACAAGTCCATTTGAAGCACCTGATCTCACTCCAGCCCAGGCCATGTTCATTAGCAAATCCTACGGCAGCACTTTGGTCATCACAGGAAGCTGAAAGACCCTTTCCAGCTCATGCACAGCCTTCCTCTGGGTGCAGGGTCCCTGGAACGTGGTGCTGCATCCTACCTGCTCATGCCTCCCCCTTGCTGTCCTATCAGGTGCCTTGATTGCGCAATCTGGGAGTTGCTGCCTTTCCAGGATTGGGAAGCTGTATTTTCCGAGGTGGGTGTGGTTGAAGCCAAGAGCATCCCAGCGCTGGTTTTAAGTGGGGCATTGTGGTTTGCCTGCTGAGTTGTTCCTCTGCCATGGCAGCAAGGCTCCTTAGAGAACTCTATTCCCAAAAGGCCCCCCCTCGTACTTGGCTTTACTTTAAAATTGCACTTGTCAAAATCCCCACAGAGATGACAGCTTGGCCCAACAGGCAAGAGAGAGAACTTGTTTCTGGCCCTGCTGGACAGCCTTGGGGAAGTCACTCCTCCTTTCTAGACATCCTCCCTCACCCTTTTTCTTGCTCTGCTTATTTGAAATGATTTTTTCAGGCAAGGGCCGTCCCTGTTCAGATGGTAGCTGCTCCCTATTGTGCTCAATAGCATCCCTCTGCCTCAGTATGGCCCTCCAGCCATGGTGCTGAATAGATGGAGAAAGTCATAAAAAGAAAGAAACAGCATTATTGGGTGATGAGGGAAAGCAGAGAAGAAGAGGGGATCAGCAGGAGAGAGAGGTATGAAAAGAAGAATAGTAAGAGACATGAAAGCTGCAGAGGAAAAGCATCAATCTGGAGGGAAGGGGTGCTGGCATAGGAGGCTGGGACCTCTCCAGGCACTGCCTCCCAGGGTCAGGTCTGGGAACCCCTGAGCTTGCAGAGGCTGGCACAGCCAGCATGTGAAATGATTGCTGGGGGTGAGGGAAAGGAGAAGTGCTGAAGGAAAGACAGCCACAGGGTGTATCTTGCCTTAAAGCTTCCTGGCAAGACCCACTCCCAGCAATGGGCAGCTGCTGCCCATGGTTTCCTTGAAACAGCAGGAAGTGGTTGGCAGAAATCTTGAGACCCTGTAAAGTCAGGGGCTAAACTGCCCCAGGGTGCTGTGTAGCATGTCAGTCTCTGAGGACTGGGGTGGGCCAGAAGAGGCTTCTGCTCTGTTGAGAAAGGTTTTTGGGCTTGATTAGAATAAGCTGCAAGATGAATGATGCTACAAATACAGATGTGGATACTCAAACCAGACAGACAGCCTAGCAAGAAGAATCACAAAGAAAATACACTGCAACAGCAGTGCTAAATTTCCTGTGTTGTCCTGCAATTGGAGCTCATTTGAACTTGGGCATGGGAAGTTTTAGCCATTTACCGCTTCCTTCAGAAACGTGAAGGAACAAGCCACACTGTCCTGGTTATTGTGGCAGCTCCCTTTTATGCTGCATTTCCCTGGGACTTAAAGCTCTTTCCTTACCCACTGTTTTCAGTCAGCCTCTCCGGATGCCTGTTACCTTGACAGCCCTTTTTTCTTTTATTTTCAGGAATTAAAAGGCATCAAAAGCTGTCCTCTCTCCCGAAAACAACTGTCACCAGAATTAACACAGCAGTCGAGCTGGTGATGAATGGTAATGACTCAGCCTCCATTGCAGATGCACAAAGAGGAGCTGCTTTGATTCGTTCCCGTTTGCCACATCGTCCCTTGACGGCAGCCTCACCTACATTGCTCGCAGTATGGGATGTTCCTGCAGAGACCTGTCCCCCAGGGGAGCCCAGTGCTCTTGCCCTCGAGGCAGGATAAATTAACACGGACAAAACCAGTCCACCTCGCATGGATGCCCAGGTTCCCCCTCTCCCTGCTCCATCTTTGCCTTTGGGGCAGCAGGATTTTGCCCTGGCAGTTTGTGTGGCTGTGTCTTTGCTGCTTACTGATCTCAGCCACCAACCTAACAAAGTGTCTTCCTCCCTGCTTTGTTTTGTAGCATATCTGGGGTCTTTCTCCTCTGTACCCACAAGAAGCATATTTTTCTCATTCTTGTTGAGCTGTTCTGAAACACAGTAACTTCTTAGCACCGGTTGGCTTAAAAAGCCCCACTCCACACCAAAAAAAAACCCGAAACAAAAAAACCCCAAAAACAACCCAATCAATTTTGCACCCACTGCAAAACTCTCATGTGCATACTTTTCATGTAACCACATCTGATGCTGCTCTCAGAAGAAGTCACCACCCATATTCTAAGAACCTGTCAACAAAAAGTAGGGGAGCCTAAGGAAATGTCAAAAACAAGGGAGGATCAAGCCAAAGGAGACAACTTTTACAGCAGCTTCTTTATACTACTCCAACCTGACTCTTCTTCCCCTGCAAGTTAGTTTATTAGAATTTCTGATCCAGGAAAAAGTCAAGTGTTCTGATGTTTTATCTTCAGATACAGGACTAAAAGCCATTCCTAATGAAAAAAGAAGTGTAAAAAAAATTGCCATTTAGAAGTTTTGGGGTTGTTTTAATTCAACCCTACCTTAAATTACCAATACATCCACAAGCAGCAGGAGAGATGAGTTGGCCATTTTCTGTGTCTGAAACAGCTCTGCCCTGTTCACATCTCCTCCTGTTCCAGCACTAGAAAGATTGTCAAGATACAGAAAGTTGTGTGTCACAGGGGTAGTTAGTGCCCTGCTCTTTTCTGAGGCTATTTTGGGAGTGAAGATTGCATATGGTGGGATAATCTACATGGAAAACAAGGCGGGGGGGGGGGGGCGGGGAAGTGATAAAGGAAGGGCAGATGACCCCGAGGTGGAGATAGTATGAAAGAGTAACTAGAAAAAGGTGGCTGACACTGGTCAGTTTGGGAAAGTGAGTGTTCACCTGCATTTGGAGCACTTGTAAAAGTTTTGCTCTGGATGTTGCTGCAGTGTCAGTTCTCCAGCAAAACATGCTCCTCAGAAAGCTGATAAAAGAGTTACAATAACTTGTCTAGTTGTTAAGTCATTTGCAAGTTACAGTGACTCCAGAGACTTAGATTATGTTTAGACAGTCTGTGTCAGTGTCTGACTGACCTTAGTATAATTTTTTCTTTCCAACTCTGGAAACTTTTCACACTTTTTTTTTGCCAAAAATCTAAGCTTTTTTTTTTTTTTTTTTTTTATTTTTTTTTTTATGTAGGGATATTCAGTTCCAGAGAAAACCTGGGAGAATTCCTCCCTTTTACTGTCCAGAAGGAGAGTCAGCAGCCAGGCCAGTAGAAGACATGACTCGCTGCACACAACTTTACAGACATTAGGAGCCCTGTGCACAAATCTTCACAAGGCTATGAAATACACACCATGCATTTCGGAGAGCTGAAAAAAGGGCAGGCTCCGGGAACCATTCACCCAGCAGAGAGGACAGTGGCTCCTGAGGACCTCTGTACTACCTTATCTTTTTGCTCAATTCCCCAGCAGACACACACTGCAGTGAGCAGGAGCCACGGCACACGTGCTGTTAGTGCCCTGCTGGTGTTCATTCATGTTCCCCACCCCGACGCGAGCAGGGAACTCATCGCATGCCCCAGGGGTGAGTGGCATTTGTGTCCATTCGGGTGTGACACTGCAATCTACAACACTAGCACATCCCACCAGCACATCAAAGGTGACTTTGGCTTCTTCCAAGATAGCCTTTTTTAATTCCAGTATCACTTGGCCTACTATCTTCTCATAGCAAAATATTATTTCAATTCAAAGGGAGGAAGCAAACCATGCTGGATGAAACCCCTACAGAATTAATATAGTCTTGAAAACTGTACTCAGTTAAGTAGTTCCCAAGTGGCTCATTATCAAAAGATAAGAAAACGGTCAAGCATGGTTTTGCAGGGTTCAGCCTTGGACCGGGTATTATTCAATATATACTTTAATATCCTAGATGATCTTTAATATCCCAGAATAGATATGATCACACTCATTACAATTGCAGATGCCAGCTTTCCCAGCATATGTACACTGGAGGACAGAATCAAAATTCAAGCTAATAGTGACAAACTGGAGAAGCGCTCTGGAAACAATTAAATGCAAGAGAATGATCTGTGAAGTACTGTGCTCCAGCAGGAATAATCCTTATAAATGCAGGCTGAGGGGTGGCCACTTTGTGTTTTCAGAAAAAAGGCTGCAGGCAGCAAAAGGGGATTCAGCAACAGCACCCAAAGCCAGCAGACAGCTTGTCATCAGGTGTGATCAAAGGCAGAGACACAAAGTAATTCAGGCAGTGTTTGAGGTTAATAAGGCCTCTGCCAAGGCAGGACAAGGCTTTCAGACATCTCAGTTCAAGGAGGATAGAGACTGTTTAGGGATGTTCCTGAGGGGAACGACCAGACCTCTCTGAGGGCTAGGAAATGAGACATTAAGGAAAAGATTGGAGAAACTGTAGCTTATTCATTTTGAGGGAGAGAGAACGAATATAGGAGATAAGAGCAGTACTCAAGCCCTCTTCTTCACCTTTGTTGTGAACAAGGTGTCATGAAGTGAGACTGCAGAATGGAGGAAGCAAATCAGGAGGCAGATTAGGTAGCAAACTAGCAGAAAACAGGAAGAAGCAAGTTAGGAAAAACTACTTTCCAACAGCCAAGACAGTGAAGCAGCAAAAGAGAGTGCTTGGGTGAGTCGGTGCTGAGTGAATCAGAGTGCTGCTTTAACCTACAAAGCATATATAAGGCTTTTGAAGAACAGAGCAGAGAAGTAGCTATTGGGAGTAACATGAGAATAGTTGATTCTGCCTTAGGGGAGGGCAGTGGGAATAGGGGATCTCTTGAGGTTAGACTCAGTGCTGTTTTGCTAGAGCAGCTATTGAGTAATACTGAATTTCTACTTGTTAGATTTATTTCTCAGTGACACTTAGCCGAGTGCTAAATTTTCCTGCTGCTTGAGGGGTCCAGCACGTTCCAGTGGCTCTTGACTGGGATGGGAATATTTTTGCTATTTCAAGCAATTTAAGTATCCCTACTATCTTTCTACTTCTGTAAGAAATCTTCATGTCTGCTTGCTTTCGCCTTCATTCTTTCTTCCTAGTCCTTTTGTCACCTATTCCTCTGTAATCCAGTGAGGTCATAGTCATCAACAAAGAATAGAGGATGAATTTTTCATCCTTTGATGATTAAATCCCATGGGTTTCTCTCAGAAGCACCTCAGATTGTCTCCATAAATTGTTAAAGAGAAGCAGTCTGCAAACCAACAACTATGCTCAGTCCTGCTAAGCATCAAAACCTTGTGTCTTACTAAAGGTTAGATATCAACTGTTTAATACTTTTATCAATGTGAACAAATTCTAAAATTGACCCAAGAGGTCTAGACAATATTCTAATGCCTATGCCAAAGCCACAAGACCATCTCAATTTTCTCTACCATAATTCTTGTTAATAATACTTTTTTTTCTCCAATACTAACTACCTTGGGTGTTGGAGGAAATACAGGCAAGAAAGTCATCTCATTGCTCAGCTGCATGTCTTCCATCCCAGGCAAAGGATATTGCAAGGTGCTTCATAACATTATTTTAGTAGTATTTCCAAAAAGATACGAGTTCCCTTTCTTTCCCTTTAGGTAGGCTATTGGGAATGGAGTGAAAGCCCCAGGTAATCTATTTTAAACTCCCAGGTCACACTGACAAACAAATGATGTCTGTGGATGGATGCCTTTCCTTCACATTTATAATTCTGCTTATAGACTATTCAATTTGGGGGCCTTTACTGATCTTCATTGTGTACACTGTGTTTCCAGTTTCTCCAGCTGCTGGAAGGAGTTCAGGAGCTGGCCTTCTCCCCTAGACTTTGCTTCTTCCAGCTCCAACCAGCAGTGTTCTTTGTGCTGCTGGGAGACGGTTCTTGACAGAACTGATCCCAGGTATTTTGCAAGACAGTGTGGGTTGTTTTCCTTTGCCAAAGGGTTGGGTTTTTTTTTACATTCTCCCATATTCCTGCAAACTGTGGGTGAGATGAGCAGCTTCAGTTGTGTGATGGCTCAGACCCTGCCTGGGGCTGATCCCAAAGGAACAAGCGTGTATTTCTCTCAGGCAGTCTGACACAGCTGCTTCCATCTCCAGGACACTGCCAAGTCTCAGCATTTCCCCCTTGCCTACAACCCATTCTTCTCATCAGTCCCTAAACTACTATAAATTACTGTTTAACATCTCTGGCAGAGCACCACTTAGCAGGGACTAGTGGACATAAGGAATTGCTGCTGTGCATAATGCTGCAGGCAGGAGTATGAAATTCAGGCAGTGTGAAGAGTGGGTGCATAGACTGCAGGGGTGTCAAAGCCTGGGAATTCCTTTGTTTGGGATCCCCCTGGCCCGCCAGCTTGAGCTGTTATGTTGCAGCACCACAATTGAATTACTTAAAGAAGCCAGATGTCTGGCACTTTGCTATGGGAAACTTAGGATTGAGAGGATAAGGGAAACTTGTCTGTGTGAGCGTGGTGTGTGTATGGAGTCAAATGGGTGACCCATTGGTTCAGTGGAACTTCCTTCTGTGAAGGGGCTTCAGTCTCAGCAGTTAAAGTCTCAGACGGTGGGGGTGTGACCATCCGAATGGTCAGATTCATTAACATGGTACGTTTCATTAACACAAATTTTATATCTCCAAGAGCTGGATCAGCCCTGAACCTTGAACTTTCTCTATTTTGTAGGAAGGCATCACTTCCTTGTAGCTCACACAGGTAACAGCAAAGACATAATGGTGTAACATCAGCTTCACCAGTGAGGTCGTTTGGTTTCAAGCCCAGTCCATTTTCTGTGAAACCTTTGCTGATACTGGCCCTAACTTAGGTGCTATCCCCCAGGCCATGTGTCCCTGACTCCTGGTACCAAGGTCCCAGGGAATCTGAGCATTTAATCCTAAATAGTGGCAATTTGAGCACTCAGGCTTTTGATCCTTCCCCAGTTCCAACCCATACACTGCAGGTGGCCATGGCACAGTCAGTAGTGGGGTTGTATTAAAACTGGAGCATCTTGGCTTTTGGAAAACAAAGAGTGGTTGCCAAAGGATGGAAAAGGTCTCATACTGCAAACTGTGCATGTGCCAACAGAGGAGAACACTTTTGTTAAGGAAAAAAAGGTTAAATTGAGAGGGGCCTATTCCGTTCTGTATTTCAGGTTGCTTTTTGAGAAATTGTTCTGAAAAATGTCCCTGTTTTGTGTTTGCAGCCTCTTGGTACACTGGCAACACTCTGGGATCAAGTTCTCCGAATAATTGCAACAGCAGGATTTACTTCTCTTTTTTTCTGAAGCCCTAGAATAAAAGCATAGCTGAGAACGGAACCTGTGGTAAAGGAAATCTCACCGCAAGGCATCCCCACCCTGTTTGCCTTCCTCCTTGAGCAAGTGGTACAGGGCATGTGCAGGGGCTGGATGTGCACAGGGCTGGTAATAGCTCTCCTGGAGGGATTGCTTCATTTTTGCTCCTACAAAGTAGGGCAGAAAAGAGGAAATTTTTTTTAATTTTTTTTTTTTAGCACAGTGTCTCCCTTTTTGCAATTTGTTGAAGTGATTAGCACCTCAGAAATACAGTGATGACCACAACAGACCTACTTGGCTTTTTTGGGTTTGGTTGCTTTTAACTGAAGAGTAACTGTTCTCCCTTCCCTGCAAAGCACAGGGGGGTCAATTCAAGGAATGTGGATTTGGGGTCCCTCAAAAGAAAGTAGTGAAGAACCACATCCATATCTTTCAGGAAGAAATTCTGGCAGCTGGGTGGACAAACAATGATAGCATTTGTAGAGTATCTTAGAATGAGGAAATCTCCGCAAACATTTGCATGCATCTGCAGTTCTCTTCCCTGAAAAGATAAAGTAGTTTAAGACAGGAAGCAAAGAGCAGCTTTTCCACCTTTAAATAGTGGCAGTTGTTGGCCATGGTATCCCAAACAAAATTCACCCATAGAAGGTACCTGAAACCTTCCACTGTCTGTACATGGCCAGGATTTTGGGTCCCTCCTGCTGCACTGGTGCACTAATGCTTAGCTGGCTCAGGGGAAGATCACCACCCACTGCATCAGTGGTTCTTCAGCAGCCTTGATTTTGCTAATCAGCCTGTCTTTCATCCTGGCCTTGTTTGCTGAGAGAGCAACTTCAGAGAGAGCGGTACAACACAGAAAAGTAAAAATAGCAACAAGAGTTTCTGCAAAATGTGGCACTTCATGCAATTACTTTTCTTCCCATTTGCATCTCCTGAATTTTCTTCTTCTAGCAAGTTTAACTCTTGTGTAGAGACCACACACACATATTGAAGCTAGTGCAAGGCTCTTCTAAACAGCAGTGGACCGTGGAGTTAGTTTCTCACAGTAAACAAAAAATGGCTCAGTCTGATGTTAATGAGTTTTAGTATTTTACACAACAGGCAATTCAGAAATAATATTCATGGCTGACAGAAAATAACATAAGCTGGCCAAAAAGAAGGAAAACCAGAAACAAACAGCATATCCCTGTGGGCAGGTTCTTTCTTCTAGGACAGGACAGTGTTATGGTTGATCTAATAGCCTTGACATAGGTTTCAAAATTGCAGAAGAGACAAGAAATTGGTGGTAACAAAGTAGTGATCTACACTGAGTGACAAAGCAGCTACTGTGGAAGACACACCAGCATACCCTAATTCATGCTCTCTGCACAGAGCGCTACAGAAAAAACTGTGAAAAGATTTGGGGGTGGGGGGAAGTATATTGTATCTCAATTTGATTTCATGTTGTCCACCCAGTCGTAGAGATGGGCAGAGAGATGATACTGCTCAGGCAGGGTGGCAGGATGGAGCAGCTGGGTGAGGACTGGCTTGGTGAGCAGCAGTGAGCCTTGCCCAGGGTACAGCAGCTCATCTTTGCCATCACTGTGGTGTGAGGCAGAACCCCAGGAAGAGCCTCTCCCCACCTCTCACCGGGTGTCTGCCCCTTGCCACAGCACCCTTCCCTCGTGCCAGAGCCCGGGCTGGTGTGCAGTGGGAATGGTACCCCTCCTCCCTGCTCCTCTGCAGAGCATGGCCAGGATGGGAATAAAATCAAAAGAAAAAAGGATTTTTTTTTTTCCATCATGCATCTTAGCAACAGCACCTACACAAAGATCTAAGTATAAGATCTTTTACCCCCCACCTTTCCAAGCAATTAGCATGCTGAAATGCAAGAAGAAACAGGATGGCGATGTCAAAACTGACACGTAGGAAGACCATTTCCTTTTCTCAAGGGTTTCACAGTGTGGACCAAGCTGCTGAGAACAATTTCTGAACCTTTCTCCTCCCCGTGGAGAATTGCCTCTGCAGCAGCTTTGGTAGCCCTCCAAAACCGCCTGCTTTTGGCGACTGGCACTCTCCTGGTAGCTGTTGTCCAGAAGGTCTCACATTTTCAAAGTAAGAAACCCCAACCCCCATGGACTGCTCTCCAGTGAAACTAGGTTGCTTAAAAAACATCTGAGAAAGGTGGAAAAGGGAGGCTGCCTGTTTGAAGTAGATAGGCTGTCTTTTGGAGCAGAGCAGAGAAGAAAGGCAGCTGGTGACATATTCAGTGCAGCGTTGGCTCCGTCTGAGCCTTCTTTTGTCGGCCAGATTTTAAATTAATCTCAATCTGGTCTCTGAATCTTGCTGGCAAGTTTTCTGGTAAATTTAAGACTTAGAAGAGACTAAAGAAAGATGCTAGGCAGACAAATTTATGTTCGGGTTTCCAGGTGTAGCCAGCATTGCCTGGGAAGTTATTTGTGAAAATGGAGGCTGCTGTGGGAAATGTGGGGGGATCTCCTCCAGAGCCACACAGCTCCTCTGTGCAGGGGGAGCAGGCAAAGCCCCCTGGCTGAAACACAGCCAGACCTATGCAGCTGGCCATGAACCATATCTGGTTACTCTCATGAGCTGATATTCAGGGTTTGCATCTTGAATAAAGAGTTGAATGAATCCAAGCCCTTTGGTTTTGCTGTGTTTTCCTTCCTAAAAGTAAATAATGATGTTTTTTTCCCCTCTTAGGATCTGAGCAATGTTATTTTCACCCAAAAAGCATGCTGTTCCAGCCTGCAGCTGATGAATGGAGCAGACAAGTTGCAGGGAGGATATTGCTGGGGGCAGCAGGCAACTGGATGTGGGAAAGAAACACCTGAAGGGAACTCCTCATACGTGTATGAGCCTTCTCATACATGAAACATCCATAGAGTTTTAATCTTTTTTTCTTCATGTTTACTGAGATTTTCCCTCTGAGTGCTTTGTCAGAGTGGCAGCCTGATTCTTTTTCTTCTCTCCTTGCACCACAAGGCTGGGACGCTGTCTAATGCCAACTCACCCAAACACCTCTTCCCAGAGTGCCCACTTGTCCCTGTGCCGCACCTGGGGATTTGTGACTGATTAAAGCAAAGCAAAAGGTCTTCTCTTGAAGGTTTTAATGAAATCCCCTCTGGTCCCCACTTGCTTTAGCCTTTAGCTGAGCAATCCCCCACGGCTGTGTTTGCAGGCCCAGCTCTGTAAGTATGCCTGAATGTGGCTGTTTCCATTCTCAAGCAAACTTTTGAGGCAGGCAGTAAGCCTGCAATTAAGACTTTAGAGTAGATTGTGTTTTAGAAAATGCATTTGTGGAATGAATTGCTGAATTTGAAGTTGTTAGATGATTTTTTTTCCTTAGCGGTCAAGGTTAAGCATAAGAAGAAACAAACTCAGCGTAGGAGGATCACAAAATATGCTAACAGTGTAACAGCAACAGAAGGACTGACCCAGCCCTATGAATTTGTGGATTTTAAGGGTGAGAGTGAGCTACCAGAGCAGCAATACACTGACCTTTCAGCCCATGCTCTCTTGTTCCCTCATCTCCCACCTTCAGTCACAGTCAAGTGACTCTGCCTGGCCCTAATGAGCTTGAGCAAGTAGGGGTGAGAAATCCTTGCTTGCTCGAGTCCTCTTTTCTGGGAACAGGGAAGGCAGAGCAAAGCTGTGCTGCACAGGACAGCCTCCATCTCTCAGACCTGACTGTGGGTCAGCTCTCGGCCCTCAGTTACTTGCTCCACAGCCCCACGAGCGGAGCAAAGCCACCTGAGACAGGGACACATGTTCCTCAGTGGCTGGCTCGTGCTGGTGGAGAGGACTACTACAAGAGCTGGTGAGCTTCTGTGATCCATTCCCCAGCCCAGACTGCTCTTCGTTAGCTGGCCTTTCCTAACATATACATGACAGTAAAATTACATTCATTAAAAACTCGCACAAACCAGAAGCAAAAAGGTCACCAAAACACTCCACTGCACACATTTGTCCCTTTGGGGATGGGAAACAAGAATAAGGGGGCTATGGTAGCTACCAGTCATGGTGCCTGCCACGTCCCTGGAAAGTGCACTTGCCATGGGCATGAGCCCAGCTGGAAACCTCAGCAGAAAATAGAATACAGTGCCTTGCAGGCGTGCACAATGCCCATTTAATCTGAATTTGAGGGAAGTCCATTTAGCAAAGCAATTTGCATAGGAGTAGCAGCCCATCCTGAACATCAGGGTTCTCTTTATCTTCCATTTCATAGCCAGTGCTCAGGAGATCCAGGCATACCCAGTGTGGGCACTGCCCACTTCCTGTGGATAGCACATTACCTCATGATCTACCTGCAGGAAAGGCATCACAAAGCAGAGCTGGGCAGTTCTCTTGCTTGAGCATTTAAGATGTTGCTTTCTGTTCTCTAACAGAGAGAGGTTCCCAAGAGTACATAAATATATTATAAAGCAGCAGAACACTCAATAATTAATTTTCAGCAAGGAGAAGGTTTTATTTCAACTGGAATGACATAAAAAGCCTTTTGGATTCTCTGTAAGTGAAAAGCTGAGGTGATTCAGTCCAAAGACTGCTGTGCAGAAGGCTCAGACAACGTGACCCAATCCCCGTGCACTGACACCCTAACTGTATTTGGCAAAAATGCAGTTTTCTATGCAGAAAGTACACAATACACCAAGCAGCAGATCCCTTTTCAGTCCTTTACTCTTATTTTGCAACTAGGAATGGTCTTTCAGGTCCTTCATCCTTTCAGCCAGAGATGCAGATCCCAGAGGATCATCCCACTCGTTGCCACCAACAGTGTGCGCTCTGCTCATATGTGGTGTTGCTCCCTTTTCCTATACAGTCAGCTGGTAGTCAGGAAATTGAGTATTTAAAGTGTATTAAGGCACAAATGGTTGTTACATGGTATTGCTGCTACTTTGCAGGCATTGGGAATGCTAAATAATTCCTTTGATGAATTACCCAAATACAAATGGAAGTTCGTGAAGGATTCACTCTCTTGGGACAACTGACTCAAATAACTCTAGCTAGGGACAAATAACTCTTTTCACCAGCTCTTTGAGGGGCAGAGGGTAGTGAAGGAGCTCTGCTTGTGTGAGAGGGTAGTGAAGCAGCTCTGCTTGTGTCAGGAGGATGCCTACATGCCACAGCTCATTTAAGAGGACCAACAAAAGACATATGAGATTTTCTGAAAATACACAAAACCTTCATGAGCAAGGGTAGTGCTGCAAAGCTGGTTACTATGAGAACTTTTCTGCATGCAAAGATACATAGGATTCTCACTGAACGAATCCTCACAAACTACTTATACTAAATTTCACTCCTCATTTATTTATTTATTTGTTTCACTGCTCAAAACCCAACCTCAGAAAAATGGCTGCCTCTACACAGTGCATTAATTTTGCAACTGGGTTTCTTAGTGCTTCCCCTCTGTTACTTTGTCTGTCATCCCTGGCAAGTCCTGCCACAGCAGTCTAGCCCAGCATCAGGGTGCAATGCACACAGCAACTCTTCCTTGGGCAAGGAGCCCCTCCTTGCACCCCCCTTCCTCGGCTCTGCCCCACCAGACCAACCGCCAGACGTGTGTTCCAGGGACAGACCCACTTGTCACCTAAGGGGCTGAGAGTGGCACGAGAAAGCTGAAACAGCCACGTAGACCCCAGATCACAACCTAAAAATACCAATAAAAGCCAGCTGCATTGGCTCCTGGTGCCACTGTTGAGGCTAAAGCCAGGGAGCTTTCATGTGAGGTTGGCATTCCCTCACCGGTTTATCCAGCAGGTGTGGAAATTAGGGATGGAGAGGTTCACTTTTTCTTTCTACAGCATGCTGCAATTAAAATGCAGTAATAAAGGCCTAACTACTGTGTGACTGTGGGCCAGCAGCTGGGCTGGTGCCTCACAGCAAGGACTGAAGTGAGCTCGTCCCCTTTGCCCAGCAAATGCCCCAGCAGCACGGGGTGCGAGGTGCTCCTGCAGCACTGGCTGGACCTCACTCCTGTTGTTTCTGGGATAGTTACAACAGCTTTTCTCCAGTTGCTCTTAACCTGCTGATGCTTCTGGTGGGAAGAAGCCACATCTATTTCATGCCAGCCTTCTGTGAATTTTTTTGGCATCTATTTTAGAACTCATTTCAGTGAGTTTCCTTAGATTTCTCGAGTCTGAAATGCTGTGTGTTCCTGTAATAAGGGTGCCACTCATAGCTAGGAGCATTTTTCCTACATTATTTATTCATTATTCTATGTGATGAATGTGGGATGTGTTATGAATCCATGGCAGGAGATCTGGAGGTAAACTCATTTGGTTTTAGTACTATGTGATTAAAAAGAGACTCTCTGCTTGCATAGGCAATGAAGGTATTGAATTTCTCTTATCACCAAGATGGTGAAAAACTCGATTCCTTTCATTTCCTCCATCAAGGAAGCAATGACTGCCAGCACAAGCACATACAGTGTGATCTATTCAGAAGATACAGAGTTGCTAGACTAGATATGTTCTCATCACTTGCAAAACGAAGAGCCAGGAAGTAGGCATTTAAAGGATAGCATCAAATATTTAGGAGATAAAATCTGCACAGAGTGTAAAATGAAAGATTTAATCTGAGTCTTACCTTAAAAGCTGGTTTTGTTTTCCTGTCTACTATCTGCTGCTCAAATTCAAATGAAAAGTTAGAAGATATTACATTTGGGTACAGGCAATATAGTGTTCAAAATTTCCTGGTTCAGGCATGTTGTCACTCAGGGTTTTGTTTCCGTCTGTGCCAGAAGCACAGGCCTTAACAACCAGGTGAGATGGTCAGAAGTTTCATGCAGGTTTAAAAGGGTATAAATGAAGGCACATCTTTTTGGTTTCTATGTAGTCCTGCAGCTCCACCCTACCCTTCCAACAAAAGACCCCAAACCAAAAACCCACAAACCCCTGCCACTTAAAAGAACAGCCAGCCCTTTCTGAAGGGGAGCACGTGGCTGGCATTCAGGAACTGCAGGGTGACAGACACGTAAGAATAGGACTGGTGTTCTTCGACAAGGAGGATATTGGTACCTGCAGGCAGTACCAAGACTTTTGCCTGGGTATGGAATAAAGAAAAAAAAAAGATGGTGCTGGTCAGAGCACTGCCAGGACCTGCACAGTATCTCAAAACAAAGGAGATAGGAGGAGCAATCAGATGGACATGACCCAAATAGCCAAGAGATGGCAACACTCTTAGGCAGGAGGCACTTCTTTTCCAGATGGCCAGTGCACTCATGGCAATTCAGCAGTCAGTCGCAGTGGCCCTGGGAGGCACTGCAGGGATTGTGCACCAGTGTCCCAGGGGACAGACTGTGTGAATGTACTTCTGGGGGCATGGCTAGAAAATGCCCTGTGTGCCTCCACTGCTTGCTCAGCCCTTCTGTGCTCAGGCCTGGGCTCTCCGTTTGCTCCTCGCACCTCTGCTTGGGTCCCACAGCCCTGCTGTCAGCTGCCCTGGGCAAAAACACACTCCCAGGGCCGAGGACTCAGTGGTAGTTGTTTTTGCCTAGAGCTTTCCTCTGCTTTGCTTGCATGGTTTCATTTCTGATCATGTTCACTATGTTCTCTTTAATGCATTGTGGCACTTTGTTTCTCGAGGTATTACTTGCGCAGCTATTTTGCTGAGTATCTTAGTGCTGAGGAAAGAACTGGTACAAGAAGATTTGAGAGTATAATGTCCTTTATTCAGTTGTCCCTGGAGGCTAGGAAGCCTCCAAGATCCACATCCCAAGCTGCACAGAAATAGCTGCTTTTAATGGCCTGGTGCACCAAAAATCCATGCTGGCTGCTGGAGTTAGGGTGTCTCCTCTGCTCCCAAGCCGTGGACAGGCCAAGGAACCATCAGACACAAAACACTGTAGATTGAAACTGAGACTCAAGCAAACACCAGTCCCACCAAGAGTAATGCACCATGCACACAGCTGTCAGCATTTTGGTTTTGGGCTAGCCTCCTGGCTTTTCCTGAGGGTGAGGAAGAAGTCCTGGTCTCCCACACTCAGCTCTTGCCCCAAGCCCGTCCTGGCACTTGCAGACACTGTGCAGACTGCAGACAGCAAGCAAATCCCTCAGCCAGAGGCTTTCAACAAGGTCCCAGTGACATTCCTCAGGGCAGTGCAGCAGCGGTGACAGCTGAAACAGCCACTGTGTGAAGCCTCACAACCTACAGCAGTGAGAAGCAGGTGAGGCTGCCGAGGGTCGTGGAAGGATGGTGGCTGCATCCATCTCAGCTGCTTCCAGGGTAGCTTGTGGAAAGCTACAGCATCACACCCTCGACTGCAGTATCCACAACCACTGGGTACGAAACAGTCTCATGGGTGCCAACAGACTGCAGGTGGGTGGAGAAACAACTTTTCCTCTTATGGCTTTTGATATGGTGGGAAGGGAAGGGAAGGACAGCAGAAGCAGTTGGGATAGGTGTATCTTTAATCACCCCAGAGTAATTGGGAATTGATGTCTGGGAATTACCCTATTAAAAGGAGTGAAATTTCAAGCTGCATGAGAAATAAAAGTATATTGGTATAGCTTTCTGAGCACAACTTTGCCAATGGAAGTTCCTTCTCCTGCTAACAAATAGTGGGAGGGTTTTTTACTTAGGTGTCAGAAAAGTCTGAAGACAAATTTTCAATCGCTACACTTTGAAAATATGCAAACAAAAAAAAATCAACAAAAAACCCCCCAAAAGGCCCATGGTGGGAATACAGAGCTGTACAACATTTTGGTATACAGTTAATAAACTTACCTAAGAATAGAAGATGTAATTTTTCTTTTAAAAAGGTCAAGTTTAACTAGCACAAATATGCTATGCTGGAAAGCAAGTACAAATCTAATGAAATCGCTGTTAGCCAAACACCAGCTCCTACTGGCTATGCAATCTCTTAATCTGCTTATGGGCTGGAAACATGGTTTTCAGGAAAACAATTTATAACTTGTAGATAAGTCATGGGACTATAGAATTGCAGAAGCAGTGTGAGAAAGACCTACAGGTACTGCAGCCAAATCTAGATACATCTTTGCCGGATTTTTCTGCTGCAGGAGAGGACGAAGAGAAAAGGGATAAAAGAAGGAAGGAGTTCGAAGGGCTGGTTATGTAGCATCAGCTAAATTAAGCCCCTGGCCCAGGTAAGCCTCAGCAGCTGTATAGGAGGTGTGACAGAGACACCTCCTGACAGAAAGAGATGCTGAAATCCTAAATGAAGTTGTAGTTCACCTGAAGGTGAAAATCTCTCTCAGAAAAGATCCGAAATAGCTTTCTGACAAGACATTTTGTACCATCTCAGTGAAGTTAAGCAACTTACCAGTAGAGGTAGAAATGACCATCAGTCATAATTTCCTCTTGATCTGAAAACTCTGGTCATGTGTGTAGCTGGTAGGGCCCATTTCACCGGCAAACTCTCAGCAGCCACGTAACTCTTTTGTGAATATTTGAGAGTTGAGAAAACTCAGGCACAGACCAGGAACAGGTTTACCCAAAAAGGTTTGTCATCAGACAAATCCACAGCAGTGAATGGAAGATAGTATCTTCTGAAGATACTTGGTAAAATGTCCTCTCAGGGCAGAAGCTGAGCATAGTGGTGCAATTGCCAGGAGGTCACTGCCTGGCAAGTTCTCTGCCACATGGAAAACACTTTACTCCTCCTGACAGTAAGTCAATCTTTAAAGACCAGGAAAAATGTTTAAAGACAACACAATAAAATAAATACAAATTACTACAGCTTGTGCTCAGTTGCCTTATGCAAATCCCAGGGTGTGTTCCACAGTGTGTGCCCTCTCATCATAAAATAAACCCTCAGCAACTTTCCTCATCAGCAGATTTTTGGCAATCCAGGAAAATGAAGTGCACTAAAAGCTGAACATCACATTCATAGAGCAACTTAAGAGGAGAACACTTTGGTCTTTTTGGTTTTTTTCTTTTAGCACAACGACAGCCTGATTGCAGAAGCAGCACAGCCAGGTGGTAAAGACATCATTCAGTGATGATGGGGATGGGATCCTGGCCTGTGATGTGTGGCATGGAGCAGCCACATCTCTTCAGCAGGGGACGGTGTTTCTGCCTCCATCACCATTCCTGTGGCCCAGGCAGGAGGTGAGCATCTGGAAGCTCCCCTCCTGCCTCCTCCTGTATCCTGCATAGCATCCATCTCCCACCCTGGCACCATGCTGGGAGCTGTTGCTGGCTGCTACCCTACATTGCATGGGGACATTAGTTAAGGACAGAGGTACAAAGGAAAAACTTAGAAGCCTAGAAAATTCAAATGGGGTTGGAAGAGACAGAATCACAAAGTCACAGATTTGTTAGGCTTGGAAGGTGATCATCTACTCCAACCCCTTTGCCAAGGCAGTGTCACGTAGAGCAGGTGACACAGGAACATGCCAAAGTGGGTTTGGAATGCCTTCATATGTCTCCACAACCTCCTTGGGCAGTCTGTTCCAGTGCTCTGCCACCCTCAATGTAAAGACATTCTTCCTCACATTGAGGTGGAACCTTCTTGTGATTTAGTTTATGGCCATTGCTCCTCGTCCTGTCACTGGGCAGCATGGAAAAGAGTCTGGCCCCATGCTCTTGGCACCTGCCTTTGAGATACTTATATACATTAATGAGATTCCCCTCTTCAGTCTTTTTTCCTCCAGACTGAACAGGCCCAGCTCCTGCAGTCTCTTAAGAGAAATGCTCCAGACCCAAATCACCTTTGTGGCCTCCCCTGGACCCTCTCCAGTAGCTCCTTGTCTTTCTTGTACTGAGGAGCCCAGAACTGGACATAGCACTCCAGATGTGGCCTCACTAGGGCTGAGTAGATAGCAATGATCACCTCTCTCAACCTGCTGGCCACACTCTTCCCAATGTATCCTAGGATACCATTGGCCCTCCTGGCCACAAGGACATATTGCCAGCTCATGGTCAACTTGTCACTCACCAGGATTCCCAGGTTCTTCTCTGCAGAGCTCCAGGAGGTCAGCCCCCAGCCTGTGCTGGTACTTGGGGTTATTCCTCCCCAGGTGCAGGACCCTGCACTTCCCCTTGTTGAACCTGATTAGAATGTTTCTCTCCATCCAATTGTCCAGCCTACAGATGTTACTCCAGATCTGCAGAAGTTACTTCTTCTGCCCCAAGGTGAGACCACTTTACACAGACGTTGGCTAAATTGTTCCCTAAGACCTCGGGTTATGGGGATCTCAGCCTTTCTCAGCAGCCTGTCCCAGTGCTCTGTGGTCTCCACCCTTTAAAAATGTTGCCTAAAATCTAAGCCAGCTCTGACCTGCTGCAGTGGAAGACTAAACATTGATGCAGTGTTTACCTTTCACAAATAGGTTGAATTTATGTACATTTTAAAGGAAATATATTGATTAGGGATTTTTTCCTTATTTTTCTTGAGCAAGATATGTAAGAAGCCCTCACTTGAAATAATGCAAAAACAGCCTTCCCCCTGAATTTTTTTGCCAGTCACTTGTCAAAGGGACAACAAAAGAGCAAAGATTGATTCAGGAAACAAAAATGTGTACTTGTCCAAAAGAGTTATGGTTTTGAGTAAAACATCCCCTTTCTGAAGTTAAATGAATGCTGTGGTTTCATATCACACCCTCAGCTTTACAATAGGAATGGACTCTAGTGCAGAAACTGCTGGGCTTGTGCCAAGGGCTGGATGAGATGCATTGGTCGGACGGGTTCACTGCAGGCTGGCTGGCTCTGGGACCCCAACCAGGTAGGCAGCAGGATGATTGCCATGTGTGAGCAGCCCCCTTGATGAAATCAAGGCACAGCTGCTCCCAGTCCCCCAGCCCAGTGCTGCCTGGCACCCCACAAGCACCTCTCCCTGTCCCCAATGCCCCTCTGTGCCCTGCCGGGGGCTCCTCCCACATTGTCCTATCCTGACCTCACAGCTGGGTCTGCACAAAAAAAAAACCCCAAATGAACCACACCTGATACTTGTTGCTGCCAGGAGGGGAAGTTTGGGATTCTTAAGTGTTGCTGCAGCCCCTGTGCTTGGCACTGGTTCAGCTCTGCTTGTAGCTGGCCACTCATGATAGCAAACATCTGATATCATGCTGTACATGAGATGTAACAAGCACACAAGCTGCTGGGAGGTACAGGGCACAGCAGAGAGCAACCATGTTCACATGAAGCAGTTTTGAGTCAGTCTTGGTGGGAAAACTCTTTTTGTACGTGACATAGAGGGGCAGAACGTATGCTCTTTGTGGTGGGGAATGAACAGGTTAATTCAGCTGAATAACATCACGAATCAGCTGATGCTGGCAGTTTTCATAAGAAAAGGAAATACTTTACATAAGTAAAGGCTTACTAAAACTAGTAATAAAGAAAGAAAATGGAAGACAGGGAGGTTCATATGTAAGCCAGCCCACAGTCAAGGATGTGCAGTGCCCAGCTGCAAGTGCTAGAGCTCTCCAAGTAAGTGCAGAGAGATGCTGCTATGTGCTATTGCTTTTGCTATTTGCTGCTTAGAAATGTCTCACTGAGAAAATCAAATGGAGTCATAAAATAACAGTGAGTTGTTTATTTGCATGACTGTCCCAGCAGGAGAGTGCTGGTTTGCATGTGATTTGAAATCCCAGGGAGGACGGGGTATAAACCAGGGAATGCTCATCCAAGATTGCAAAGTATGTTCCAGCAACCCTAGCAGCTCCCAGGGGAGAAAAACTCTCATAAATGATGTTTTACTTGCCTCACTAGTATCACATGGAGTTTTTGACACAGGGCTTTTCTGTGCATTATCAAGATTTTGGCTGATGTAAAAGGTTTCTTAAAGCTTTTTGAAAGCCATTTCTCCATGGCAATAAGAGGTAGGATTCAGAACAACTATTAGGACCCCACTGCTGCTGGCTTACTTTACGAGGGTGTGAAGCTCAGTTTCTGTAGGTGATGGGAATGGTTATTCCTCACTAGCATGTGGTGTGGCAGAGCTACTGATGTCCAGCTGTGTTTGAATACTTTCTTTAGCCTCTCATTCAGTGCCTGGTGGATCATGCAGTGCTCACCTTTCCATGGCTAAGTGTCATCAGCACTCTGGAGCAGCAAGCTCAGTAGCTCCCATGGTAGGTAAATTAGGCACTCTGGGTTTACCCTCTGCTTTTGTCTGCCACCTTAGCACCTCACAGTCCTGCCAGCTCCATGGGATGGTCAGAGTTGCCAAAGCTCTACTCCTGAAGCCAGTTTTCCATTGGTTTCTCAGTTAGTCTCTGCCCCCATCTACCTCAGCGTATCTATGCAAGTACGCTTTGTGCATAACACATCATTTTGGTGTGTGAAGTGTTTCATTGATCCAAGATGTGCCACGGATATTTCCAAGGAGTCACACTAAAAGGTATGCTTTCTATCTTGTATGCCAGTCCCTGCATTTAACTCAGGCTGTGGAAACAAGACTGTGAGTGTGTGAGTGCAAATGAATCTCTGGATTACAGTGCCTGAGTCTCACCAGGATGAATGTGTCTTCCATTGCCATGCAATGTTCTGCTGTGAGAGCCTGGGTGTCCAAGAAAGAGGGCAGAACAGCAAGCCGCTAAGAAAAGGTGTTTTAAAAAATAATAATCATCAAATATGTAATCATCCTAAAGTACAAAAAGTTCTTCCCCATGAAGGAAGAAGAGCCCCAGGATCAGCATAAAGATTCGGGCTGTTACATGATGTTCTCCATCTTTGAATTAATCCGTGTGCCAGGAGCAAAGGCAGCGCAGCTGTGCTGGAGCTGCTGCTGGTGTTACCAGGCCATGTGGCTGGCAGGCACCGAGGGGAGTCATCTTTAGAAGCACAGTTGAGGACTGAAGGCAAGTCTGTGTGAAGGCATCTCAAACCATCAGCACCCGTGCTATGCACGGCAGGCATTTCAACAAGCGGTGAAAAGCAGCTGCTGGGAGAACTCCCACAGGACACCCCAGCTCTACAGAGAGCTTTCAGGAATCAGGAAAGAACATTTATTACCTATTTGTGCTATTGCATCATTTAGGGATACTAGTCACATCTCAAAACTCCTTCTTTTTTATATCCCTGTCAGCTTGGCTCTCTTGACAGACCTTTGCAGCTTTTAGACAAGAAAATTCTAGGATTCTTTATTAAGATTTATACTCCAAACCAGATAAAGTTTTTTATGTGTAATGGGGGTATATTAAAGTTAGGGGAGCCAGATTCCAGCAGCTCAAAGCGGAGCTACAAAATCTGTGCCACTCCTCAAACTGGATTTCAGGAGCAGCCCAGGTAACTTTTTTGCTCAGTCTTCATTAAATGAGAGAGCTCTGGACTCCACGGCCTCTGTTCGCAGATCCTGAGTGTAATTGTATGTAATTTCTGACTGTGATAAAGAATCTTTAACGGTAAAAGGCACTACAGAAACACAACAGAGATAAAATCAAAATAACTTGAAATTGGAACACTTGGAAACTTGGCAGAGAATCCGCTTAGGAAGTTTACATGGCAGGGAGGAGTGTGATCCCCCAAATGCTGGGGATTACATTTCCAAAATTACAGCAGGGATATGCAATAACAACTCCATAATATTTTGATTAGGAAGGAAGCAAATAACATACTGCAGGATGCTGCTGTCATAGCACACCCCTTGGCAACACCCTCTTTAAAGAAAAAAAAAAGGTGGGGAAAAAGGAAATCATCCCACTGCTTAAAGATAGGGGTAGAAGTCAATGCTTGGAGAAGGCATTTGCAGGTATTCCTTCCCTTACCACCATTTTCCTCTTTGAACCCATCAAACAGAAATCCGTGTTTATAGAAACCCAGTTGTAGCCAAGTAGAAAAACTCATCTTCAAGTCTCCTGCAGCCAGTGACAGTTTCTTTGGGATCTGGCTAGTCTAAGAGGCTTTCCTCCCCTTTCATGTGCATTCTCGATGTTCTTCACTTCTGGTCAATCTCATTAACTCAGCACACACTTTTCATGGGCTCCAGGCTCTCACACAATGACATGCAGAGAGGAGAACTCAGTTATAATGATCACTTGTCATAGTTTTGGGGCTGAGGACATTTGAGACTGAGGCTGAAGATGCAGCTGTAGCAGGACCTGTTCTGGCTTTGTGGGCTGACTTTTTCTTGAAACCGGGATGTTAAAATAGCACTATCAGTTCCTCTCTCATGAGTGCCCACCACATCACCTAAAATAGAAAAATGTCCCAAAGGCCATGTGTCTGCCCAGGGCACAGCAGGAAGCTGGCATGCTATTCTTTCCAACACTGCAATATCAGCACTCTCTGCATCTGGGTTCTGTTTTCATCCTGCAGGGCCTTTCTTGATGCATGTCATGACATTTCTTAAACATAAAAAAAATCCTAATGTAGGCCCACAAAATATTTCCAAATACTAGACTGGGAAATAGAAGTCATAATTCTACTATAATTAAAAAATAATAAATGCAATTGAGACATTTATTTCATAGCACACAATAATTCCCCTACATCTTATCCCAGTTAATCCCTTAATGTGATAGTTACCTATTTCTTGTCTGTATGATGGGGGCTAATGATTTCAACACCCTTTTTCTGTCTACCGTTTCCCATTACTTCACGGTTACAAGCCATGCTCTTCTCTTGAGATATCTGAAGGATTAGTATTGTTAGGATAGACTCTCCAGTAATACTTAACTCCCAGTACACTACTTGGTTTTAGCCTGCTGCTTGCTGCCCGAAGAAGAGCTTCTGTGCCCAAAAACATGTGTTTCACATTTTCAGTTGTATCTCTAGGCTGAAAAGAGAAGGTCCCCTTCAGTCTTGTCTCACTGCAACTATTAATTTGATAGTTTGAACTTACTAACCAGCACCATTGTTAGATCTGAGCAGTTTTAATGTGGGAGGGACAATATGTCCTTCTCTTCTGTCAGGAGTCTTATTTCAGACAGAGCAACTACCTCACAGTGAGAGAACAGGCTTGGAAGAGGCTGAAATTAAGAAGAGCTGGCTTATATTCCTGACCCCTCCATCATACAGTTTATACAATTAGACATAATGACAAAGTTAGTACTTGGTATCTGGCATCCGGTCCTCCCACAGATTTCAGCAACCCTGGGGATTCATGGCTTTTCCGGGTTCTCCTCTCTAAGTATTCCTATTGCTAAATACTGAGCGTCAGCAGTTAGCAACTAAAACCACTCACAGATAGCCGGCGGGAAGCCTTCCAATCCAAACTGAACATTTGGTCTTATTTTTGACACCTCAATACTGTCTTTTAGCCATAACTAATCTCCTTGTAGTAGGTCACTAGGATAAAACACAAGTTACCAATTACACAGTCTTTATATCATCCTCCAAAGTAAAAGAGGCTCCAAAGTTAATTTTACCACTCCTGAATGCCTCATGACTATTGTTGCAATGCTAATGAAGTGGCAGAGGGAACAACGGGGAAGGAATATTTTCAGAATCGCAGGAGTTGTTACAAACATAAGTTTAGGCACATCAAAAAAAAGTAGTGAAGTGCAGTGGAAACCTATTACAAAGATCTCAAAAAGTGTTGTGAAATTGGAATTTCATCTGCTTGCTGGTGTTTTCCTCTGTGCTTGTGCATAATGGAAAGGCAAAAAAATCTAACACCAAACCCAAACAAAAAAGAACAAAGCCTGTTTACCTACAGTGCAACTGTGGTGGAACCTGCCCTCCTCAGTCCACCAGCAGCAGTGAGACTTGGACTAGCCAAAGCTCCTCAAGGGTTATAAGCATCAATATTTTCACCTGCAAGCACACCCCCACGGAGTTTCACTACCAACTTGCAGAGAGGCTGCCGAATATCTCAGTGCCTCTGAGACATGAGATCATTTTCAGTGCAGCAGCCTGGTGTCCCCAGGCAGTAGGAGGAGGCTCCTTCACAGGAGAAAGCCATTTATGTGGGCCTTATGGTGGTCCTGTCCACCCTGCCGTTGACACCAGCACTCATCTACTCCCAAAAGAGCCCATTGATGGAGCTCAATCAGGAAAACCTAAGCTACAGAACAATTTCCCCAAGCAGCTGAGTCTTCTGGGTGGGTTGTTGGACTTCTAAGACACGCACCAGCATGTGCGTATGGCACATGCACAAAGCAGCTGTGCTACTTCATTATTCAACATTTACAATTGTCAGGAATGCTGGTCCCACCTAAATCCTCTTGTAGCTCTGGGCTTTAATTACCAATGTGTCCAAAATACTTTGAGTGCTTCTGGACGATAGCTGTAGGTGCTTACAAACAATGCTGGATGGTGCCAGAAGCCTTGTCCTGCAAAGGGAAATGTAGCTGGGTGTTGATGAGTGTCACGGGTACTTAGGCTCGCTCAAACAAGCTAACAAATTCATTTCTATCGACATCTCTATTTATAGCTTCTCTGTGTATTTAACAAAGGAACATCGATGGTGAAATAACTGACAGAAAAAGACAGAACTTGCATTAAACTATTGTGGCTAATGAGCATGAAATCGGGAACTGAAGGTAATGAGACCCAAGTCAGCTTCCTCCAGTTCATGCCAAACCTTGACTACAGTAATAAGGAGGTACAAACTGAACAAATGTGGAGGAGCACTAGCATGACAAACTCCAGTTGCATATCCTAGTGTGTTTACTTTCCACCTTCATGTAAAGCTCTTTCCTGTGTAGGACCAGGCCAGTGCTAACAGGAAATCAGCAGCCCTTTCCTGGTACCCAGTGTTGTTCACTGCTCTGCTTTGCTTCCCTCATACTTCTTACCCTTTTCTGCCTTCTGAAAATGGGTGTTTCTAGAACATGAGCAGTCCCTGAGCAGTGGGTAGCTGCCTGGCTGCCTGCACATGTACAGTGCCAGCACAGAGCATCCACACTGCAGCTACCAGTGGCGATGTTTCTGCTCTGTTGGGGAGCTGCTCTCTTATAAAAACCACAACTCTCAGAAAAACGTCTCACACAAGATGACAAATGCCTTGCTTATAGGCTGGCACATTATCTGAACTCAAATATATTCATATAGCCTATCTTGCACTTTAATTTGATGAACTGCAGCATCCCAGCGTGGCTTTTTTGGCTTCGACTGATAATTGTGCTAATTTTCCCATCTAAATTAAGCTGTGTAATGCTTAGGGACAAAAACAGTCACATTATGATGCGTATTAGAGTAATGTTGTACAAACATTATGAGCAAACCCCACTGTGATGATCATCAGTGGCCTTTCTTATAGCAAGCAAATAGAAGACATTGGAAACATGGCAGGATTTTTTCCTTTGCAGAGTCAGGAAAGGGAGCTGGAATTGGTTCACCCAGGCACAGAAGCTCGGAGGCTCATTTTTGTAAGGCTGCTGATGGCTTGTCCTCTTTTCTTCCCCAAATGTGTTTCTCTAGACCCTATGTAGTGGCTTGGGAAGAGCCTCAGAGAGACGAACTTGTCCCTCGGAATTAGTGGGTGGGAGGTCACATCGTCTGTGAGGAGGTGGGCATGAGATTCAAGCCCAGCAGGGGGTAAGCCTGTAATGAAAGTGGTCTCTGTAGGAGCCAAGTTTTGGTGATCCCTCTTGAGATCTACGGCTGAAAGAAGAGTCTATGTAAGTTTTGAGAAGGATTGTTACCTTCTGATTTCTTGTTTCATGTAGCTGCACAGGACATACAACTATCAGAGTGCAGAAACCTTGGCAATAACTGCCAATGACTGCAGACAGAACTAACAGGGTTTATCTTCATCTGAGAGAAGAGCTGGAACTCCTGTCAGTGGGCTTGAAACACAGGCTCCCTCCAAGGGGTCGACTGTGATTGTTACTGAGGAGGTCACAGCAAGTTTAACCTTCGGCAGACAGAGCAGGATGTTTTAGTCCTTTGTCCCTTTATGGCCTCATGTAAACCAAGGATGGGAGAATTACACCACTCTCCCTCAGCTTCACACGGTGGTTTGTTGGTTTTGGGTTCTTTCACATTCAAGGACACAAATGCCTGACAAATTGTACCTAATTCTATATAATCTGCAGGTAGCTGAGCACCAGATATATCACACTGAAAGTCACAGCCCCCAGAGTACCTTATCCTCTTCCCCCTCAAAGGGGGAAACATGCCTTTGGGAGACTTTAGGATTTTGTGCTGCATCTTTGATGAACCAATTGCAAGTCCGCCAGTGGGGAAAAAAAGCAGTCATGGTCTCTGGTTGGACTCACAGGCACTGGAAGGAAAAGGTGGCATGTTTATCTCACAGGGCAGGGAGCAGGGACCACTCAATCCCCTGATTGATTGCTGTAGCAAAAATATGCCACCAAAGAGCCGTGACCACCAGACTTGCTCCATATTGTGTTAGTAATTCAAGTGGATTTAGCAGCACATACAGGTTTATCATGCATGCAATTGATTTGCATTTATTGAGCCTTATCCTGCTTCCAATTGGATACTTGCAATACCAGCTGCATATTTCTCTTCAGACATACTGTTTCTATGTGACTGAACAATTCTCATGAAGTAACTGAGACAAAAAAATGGCCTCATTTTTGGCACTTTCTATGGAGAGCTTGATTAGAGAGGTCTGGCATAAACAACTCAGCGTCTCTGCTCCAGCCACACTGTAATGTCTCCACAGAAATGAAATCATAAGTTGGACGCACATTTTTGCCTTGAAGGAATAAATGCCCCCCAAATCCCATCTGCCACCACAGCAAGAGGGTTTTGAGCTTCTGCTTTTCAGTGACAGCAAGAGCAAAACCTGCAAAAGAAATGAAAAATCAGAGTAGAGTGCAATTTCAGAAGGGGGGTTCTCCAGGGCTGTGCAGAAGGCCAACTCCCCCAGGTCCCCCCTCCCATGGGTGTGCCCACCAGAGCACCCTGCCAGCCCTCGGTGCACACACAGCACAGCCACATTGCTCATGTTACTGCCACACGCACATCGAGCCCATCCTGGAAAAAACTTAGGCTTAGAAGAGCCTTGAAATCTGGTTTTGCCACTGTTCATTTCTTCTAAAGGAAATTATATTTAATGAAAATACCTGAGACACAAAGCACCTTGTTTTCATTTTAATTAGCAGTTATGGTTGCTAATTAAGGCAATACCAAAATAATTGTGTCATAGTTCAGAGGTAATGCCCATATTTCTCTGTGCCAGATAAACAAGATTATGATCTTCAGCCACAGTCCCAGAACAGATAATGCTCTACTAATAATTTTTGCAGGGCTTAATTTAACATGTGTATGAGAGAGAAGAACTGTGTAGCTTTTGTTGTATGGTGAAGGACATATGTCATATAAAGATGGAGGGAGAGGTCGTAACTGTCCCTTGTCCTAGAGTTGAAACACACTGAGCCAAGTAATCATCTTCAAGTGATCTCACGTTCCTCACTTCCCATAGTTTTTAAAAGCTTCTTTGTATGTTGAAAAATATATACACTATCTAATTTTTATATTATATGTATTACACATAATCTATAATTCTGTTGGTATGAATTTTCTGTGCCTAGTGCCTTCACACAGACACATCTTTGACCGTTTACCCAGGGAAGCACTCACTGAACAAGACTTATTTCCTGCAACCAACTAAACAGTCTTTTTTTTAAGAAGTCAAGAAAGGCATACCCTCCACAAAAGCTAATTCATGCAGCATGGCTCTGAATATATAGTCTAGCAACACACAAGTGTTGGAAGTAGCCCAAAAGATCCTTGAAAACACTTCTAATTGATTAATTCAGCAGGGTAGCACCATGGAAATTATTGATTTTAGTCTACCAGACCTCCTCCTGACCTTTTTACAGCCTCTGTTGATGGGTACTTGAACAGAAAAAATTTAAGTACAAATGGCAGTATAACAATAGCACCCAGATTCCCATCATTTTAGTATATCAAATTGACTGCAACAGGTTTAAGATGCCACAAGGACCAAAGCTTTTTTAAAAAATGTATCTTTAAAATAGTGAGAACTTTAATGTCAGTAGTAATGACTGATCTCAAATGACTGATCTGACTCACAAATAATATGTGACTGTGTTCTTCTTAGCTAAGGGTGAGTTGTAACAAACCTGGTGATAATGACTATTAGAAAGAGTAGAAAAAAACACTGCAGTACATTTCTTTGAGGTCATCAAAAAACTGAGGTCATCAAGTTAGTTTCCTGTATAATCAGGATTTATTGCAGGGTTTGCAAACCAAACCAAGGCCAGGTACCTTACCAATGCTTACTTAAACTGAAGCTGCCCTTATTTTGCCAATCAATGTAAAAAATGTAAATAATGTGGGCTGATATTTCTGCCACTCATCTGGAGTTTGGGGACAGGTGATAGCTGCACAGAAGACATACAATTATGAAATACCAAAATAAGAGGGTCTATTTCTAAGCATTTGATCCTTCAGACTTGACTCAGGCAAACTCACACTCCATCTCCAGCCCACCTTCAGAAACCATGCAGACCTGCTGCAAAGGGAAGTGTTATTCCTGCCCTTCCTTTGGCTGGATAATGTTTGAACATAGTTTGTGGTTTTAGAAATAACCATGGTTTTTAGAAATACTCATTTCATTGTGCTTCCAGAGTACTCATGTAAAATATTGATGTGCTGATGACAGAGGAGGCAGGCAGTGGCTGTAAAGGAGACCCTTTCTCCATGGGAGAAGGATCACCCCTATCTCCTGCCCTGAAGTAAACCTCTTCTTGATGAACTTGTGGCTTTTTGGAAGCTCCTTGGCTTCCCTGGGCCCCTGTCCTGAGCCAGGGCTGTGCGGGTGACATGGATTTCACACACAGATGTCTGCACAGACAGGGGCTCAGCAGGGCAAGCAGGACACATCCCAGAGCCCGGTTTGAGAGAAAAAGCAATCTCTGTCCTTCCTGACAACCCAATTTGATGTAAAATATACATCATATGCTTGGTGGGGCCTGCCTAGATTAGCAAGGGAAAGCATGGAAACTCATGCTCATCAAAGGTATTTAGGTACCTTCTGCTGATATTTGCAAAGGGATCTGGGGTTTTTGAGGTTCTTGAGGGTCTAAACCTGTTAATGTGATTTCTCTTCACAGCTTCCAGTGGTGGCTGGCTTTGAGCAGCTCAGCTGCATTGTCAGACCCGACCTGTGCCATCAGGACCTGCAACCATGGAAAACGTCACTAAACAAGTTACAAGTGTTTTTTCAGATGTCGTGGCTGGGGCTTAGTCAGGCTGGCAGGGATTCAGTTTTATATGCATTTGTTTGTTTCAAAATCTACCAACTTGTTTCCTGCAATCTCAGCTCTGATTTATAGATGTATTCAAAATCTCTCGCCATGTGATTGTAATGCAAACTGTGAAAATTGTTCACAGAGTGTAACCAAGCAACATCTGCCCAAGCTATGAGCTGCTGAGGAAGTGTCAGTACTGACATTCCCTGTCCTCTCTTCCCCGCCCCACAGAAATGCATAGTGAAGAAGGGGAGAGTATAACTTTGTAAGCACCTAAAAACGTTTCCAAGCAAATGACCTAAGCAGAAAGCATTTCAGTTTGGAGTGAGGCATGGCACCTCCTACAGAAATCCATCCTTCCCTTCCACTGGCTGGCCCATCAGCTAGGAGGGAAGTACAGCATGTCAAGCTTACAGTCACCAGACTGTGAACCAAGCATCTCCTGTGGAAATTCCTCCCTGCACATTTGCTGCCTTTCCCTGTGGCTGTTGGTCACTGTGCAGGGGGGTCCACTACCTGGCAAAATGCTGTGATGTTTTTCTCCTTATCCTTTATCCCCTGACAGCTTACAGCTTTCCAGCCACATGTCAGAGAGAGCCCAGGCTGGCTGGGCTGGGCTGATTAGCTCTACATCCCACCTGCATATTGCACAGAAATGGGATTTTTCTGTGATCCTCCTTTAGGTCCCTCCTGTTGGGGGCCATGGCAGTACACTTCTCAATATCCAGGAGGTAACCATCTTCTTGGTGCTGCAATAATTTAAACTTTTTTCCCAGTACAAGTGCATAGGAAGCACCATAAAATGGTGTGCCTGAGTCAAGCTCCCAAGTCAGTCCCTGTTAGCAGTCACACCAGCTCATGAGATTGCACAAAGGGCAATGGGAAATGGCTTAGTCAAGCTTACTACCACAAGCACAGTGTTAATGGGCAATAAATATTTCACTCAAGAGCTGTGGGCTTACCTCATGTGTGTAAAAAGGACTAATAGAATGACAGTTTTCATTACAGAGATATCATCAGCTAACACTCAGCATCAAGAAGATGGCAGTGGGGTTGAAACTAGGTCCCTTCCAACCCAAACCGTTCTGTGACTGAACCACAGGGTGGTTGGACACTGGAACAGGCTCCTAAGGGAAGTGGTCACAGCACCAGCCTGACAGAGTTAAAGAAGTATTTGGCCAATGCTGTCAGGCACATGGTGTGACTCTTAGGGCTGTCCTATCAGGGCCAGGAGTTGGACTTGATACTTATGGGTCCCTTCCAACTCAGAATATTCTACGATTCTATAACAAAATGTGGTAGTTTCTCAATTCCAGCTGAAAAACTTGATGCAATGCTACAGTGTTTCTAAAGAGCATCTAAGTATATTAAAATGCCCCCATATGCATGTGTAGGTAAATATTAATTAGTTAAGTTTTAAATTACACTGGATTTATCCAGCGCTCTTGCACAAGAAAAGCAAAGGAAATATAAGCCATTATAGGCAAACTGAATTGCTCTGTCTACATTCTTCTTAGAAGTTTATTTTTTTCTGCTTCAAGGTGATTTGACATTTTTGGGTTAGATTTTAGGAACTCAGTGCAAAAGCCTGGCTTTGTACTGCCGCTCCAAACGAGAAATGATTCAATTATGCATCAGCCCATCCCTTTCCCAAAACGAAACCCTCTCAGATACTGAACTCCCTTCAATACAGGTTTTAAATAGAAAGGGTAAGTAGGGTAAAGCTGGTTGTGGGAGTTACTTTATCTTCCATATTTTCCATAAGATGATTCCTCTGACCTGGCCAGACTCTGAGGTCCCTGTCTGTGTTTTCTGCTGCTGGGAGAGGCCAATCTTCTTGCACTCTGTGGATGATCAGTGGGAAAGGGAGACACTTCTGCCCTGTGTAGCTCTCCTCCCTAACTGTGGGTCTATCTGCTACTCTGTTGAGGTTTGGTGAATGCAACAGAAGCTGTTTTAATATAAGGATTCAAATTTTATCTCACATTTTGTATTAAACAAAAGGGCCTAGTTTCACTGAAGCATGTTTGTGTGAAAGCATTACATGACTGTTCATCTTATGCAAAAGTACATAATAGATACTCCTACTAAGCAGTTTTGCAAATTTGGTGCCAAGATTATTGCTGTTATTTCACTGCAGACTTTTTCCTTGATAATTGGAATATGTTCACCTTTTTTAAAGTTTTCTCCTGGTGTTCTAAAATCAGTGTGTTAAAAACAAAACTGGATATTTGAGCTTCATTTCTGTATTGTTTTAGAATATGCTAGTTCACATGCAGAGAATTTACTCCAGCAATTTGATTTCAGCATCAGAGCAAGCGGTGTAACATTTTTGGAAGTGGAGAGCTTTGCTTGTCCACAAACATGAAAGCCCGTTTTATTTGGGTATGTTGGAGAACAACAGATATGAAAATCAGAAGTGAAAATCTCACTTCAAAAAATTTGACAACTCTAATTAAAGTGAAAAGTATTTTTCAATTTTAATAGCATGATAGTAGTACATCACTGGAGGTCTGTATTCCTCCCAGAATTTGTGTGACGCATATTGATATTCCTTACAGCTGTCCATCACTTAGAAAGGAACTGCTTTCCATTATTTAACACAATGCTTTACAAATACTTCTGTAACTCAGATTCTCCTCAAGAGGAGCACCCAGTTCTTGCAGAGGTACAAGAGTTCAGCTGTGGGCGACTGCAGCCCACACTGGTTTTTGAAGGTGACTTGCAAAGAGGACTTCAGGATCCGGTGTCCTTCTTGGAAAGCTGCCACCCGCACTCAGAAGTGTTGAGAAATGCAACTTCTACCTATGGCACAGGATCATAATCCCCAAGGTGTTAAAAACCATTTCATCATAAATGCCATGCCACAGCACCTACACGAGTGACATATTTATCCTGCTTGGGTTTAAGTTTTCGTGTGTTAAGGGCTAAATTTGTTCTTTTTCATATTTTAAAATATAAGTTACATGCTTTTATCTGGACTTCTCAATCCAGCTGCTCAATGTAGTGATCACTCCACGCCTGGTGACTGTACTAATGCTTTTAAGGCTCTTAGGTGTTCTGTGCATTTCTTCTGCCCTGATGTCCTCCACTCTGCACAGGCATAGACTATTCCTTCTCATCATTTGCTGTTTGGTTTCCAGCTTAGTTTTCCAATACATCGCTCCTTACTCTGATCGAAAGGATTAACAGAGCTAAAAGGCTTAACAAAAGTAGCCATTATTTTTGGCACAGGGTCACTGGTGCCTGTGCCGTGGACACTAACCTCTCTGTTTAAATGACCAGCTTTGGAACAGATCATTATTATTTTCAGTGACTGCTAAATCCTTACCTATTTCATAAAAAAGTGTTGAAACCCTCTTTAGAAGATCACTGCAAGAGGGATTTATCTTGACTAATTTTATCCATGTAAAAGTTTTGGGACTGGATTAGACCCATACAATTCTCAGGGAGGAGAAGAGCAGGCAGTGAAATGGCCGTGTAAAATATCCAGATTGCTCCATTCCCTTTGTCTTCAGAGCAGGAGCTGAGGGCGTTATGCTCAGACCTGGAGGTTGTGCTGTGCCCTCTTCTTGGAAGAAGATGCTGTCGGGCAGTTCCCATCTCCCCCATGTAGTGCAAGGCTCACACTCCACCTCTAAGTACAGTCTAGGAGGGATTTAAATGACATTGGCCCTAGGCCCACTCAGGGATTTAATTCCTTTGGATTTATGTATGGATTTTATTTTATTTTACCAAAGCTATTTAGGGCAAGGCATGCTCTGGAAATGTAGAGCTTGTGGGTTTTTAAGAATGTTCAGCAGAGCGGTGAAGTCCTCACTTTATGAATGTAACAGTTTTAATGCAAGGAAAAGGGAAACATTTGGCTCTTGGGCAGGTTATTTCCTTGCAGTGCCCCTAGTGTTTGGCAAGCGTAGTTTTATACCCAGGTGAAATCCATCCTAAGTCCCACAAGTGCTGGGAGAAGGCTGGTGACTGAACACCTTCCTTTCATTGAGCAGTTGCCTCCTAAGGTCAAGGCATCCCTGACAAGGCTTCCCAGGACACTTGTAAGCTCGTGTTGTATGAGAGTGAAGAGCAGTAGTGCCGTCCCAATAAGAGCTATTGCATCAGCACAATACCTTTTAACTGATGCTGAGTATGAGACGTCTACCATTCTGCATGAGAGTTACCAGATTTGCTGATAATTCAGCTGAGAAGTGCTAAGGTTTGGTTGCACCCAGAAGGATGACATGAAGGAGGCTTTATATGTAAAGAGTATAATAATAAGGCAGAGTATAAGGAAGGACCTCTTCAAAAGGAAGAGGTAAAACACAGCAAACAAAATAACTACTGCTACTGGTTTAAGTTACCAAAGGTTTTGTCTGTTTTCCTCAGGTAATTGCAGTCATCCCCTATTTCCTTGGAATTCTTACTATTGTTACCTGTGAATTATTGCATGTCATATAAAGTTATCTACTACATTTTCGTCACCAGCTGCCCTGACAGGAGACTGCTGCAGACTCACCACTAAGCACTCAGGTTCCCTAGCTGTAATGAATAATGACAAAAAAGTTCCAACTTTTCTGAAATGCACCAAAAAATGAATGGTTGAGGGGCCATACTAAGAAAAACAAAACAAACCATGCAAATGTTCTTGAGGTTGTTTTGAAAGTCTTACTGATGTGAAATTCACAGTACTTTAATCATTATTCAAAAGGTACCTTGAATCCCATTATGATTTTCCAGTCACTGAAGGATTGAGTCTAAGCATTGCATGGGCACAGAATTAACAAAAGCTCTGTGGGAAGAGGTTTTTCACAGCCATGGGTGAATATTACTCATACTTGCATATTCTTCTTTCCACACGTCAAAGGTCTGAGGAGACAAAGAACTGTGCCTTGGATGGTTTTGAAATCCATCAATCTCCACTCTGGTCCTGAAAGGACCCCTCTGAGGAAAGGTTTTTTGCCCACACAAGTATTACAGCACTTCAAGGGGCACATGCCTTCAGGTACATAACATTATGTTTCCAAAGAACATTTCCCTGAGGTAAGAAGAAAAGTACAGCTCTTGTATCCAGCATTGCATGAAGTCTACTCCTTTGCAGGAAAACAATCTTCTCTCTTTCCAAAACAAAAGCATAATTTAAAATTACATTATTACCAAGAATGAGTAGGATAAACAGCACACTTTTTTTTTTTTTGCCATTTAAGTGTAGTTTAAATCCAGACTCATCTATTAGCTTATAAATTATTTCCATTTATGAATATAAACAATATTCTTGCCTGCTTTCCCGAATACCAGTGACTCGTATGTTGGGGTTTTTTTCTATAAACCAATTGCACATACAACAAAATAAGGTAAATTTTCATATTGTGAGGCTATGCTGTTCACGTACAAATTATGCTTTGACATTTTTCTTTTACACATGACATTTTTGCTCCTGGTTTCTTTCTTTTCCCAGATTTTTTGAGCAATTGGGTTTTTTTCAGTTGGAAACAAATTGAAATACAAAGCAGACCTTTTGCTTTCAAAATTACACAGCCAGTTTGGATCAGAAATAATAAAGGACTCTTCACAACATTACTTTAGTGGGCTTTGCTGGTGAGGAGAAAATGTGCCTAACAATGAATACTTAATGAGATTTGATTAAAGCTTGCCATCGATTCCTTGCCCTAAACGTTACAGGTTGTGAAAGTACATTAGCACCAGAGGATTCAGCCTTTTAGGCCCACCCTTGCACAGTAAACACGATGGCTGGATCCCAGATACCTGGCAGCACTCCAGGATGAGTTTATGCTGATGACAGTCAGTGCTTGCAAGGACTGGACCCAGACATGGACCTGGACCCAGAACCAGACCCAGACCCAGACCCATCACAGTGCCGTGGGTGGCCAGTGCTCATGGGGTGACCCCTGGTGTCTTGCCCCACAGCCCCAGCTGGGGTTATGGCTCTAAACAAGTCACGGAATATTTCTGCTGTGGCTTCCCAAAAAGCTCTTGCCTTTTACGAAATGCTTTCAGCAATATGTGAAGAGGTACAGATGGGCCCAACCCTGCAGAATTGCAGAGACCTCTCACGACCAGAGACATTGCAGCCTCTGAGTATTGGGCTGGCATGGCAAGCCAGCAAAGGCCATCCAAAACAGCCCTTGGCCACACAGCCAGCAGAATTTCCCTGTTTGCTGTCTGTGTCAGGCACATACAATCCTTTCTCTCAGTGTGAACACTTAACGTTTTCTGTGCAAACCCCATCTGCTAAGGTTCAGGAAAACCCAGAGAAACCTCCCCACAGATCCCCAGGGCTTTAACATGCACTGGTGGCCAGAAGCCAAGTACATTTTGGGGAGTAGCAGCAAACAGCTGCTTTTCAGACTCTGCACAACACAGTTTTAAGACTTGCTCCACACACTTATTACTAGCATGATCCAAGCTCAGCTTCCAGCCTTGGCATGAGCAGGACCTATTAGCCTGTTTTCCTAAGGAAACATTATGTACAGTGATCATTAACACTTTTTAACCCACTGGCCAGCTTCAATCAAACCTAGCAGCCAGGCAGCAGTCTTGGAGACCCCAAGTTCCTACGAGGTTCATGAACCGTATGTGTGGCTGGGACAGTGGAAATGAAAGGAAAAGCAGGCCAACCTGTATGAGACCTCAGAGAGCCCAGTGAGACTGAGATGCTGTGGATGACCACTCCAGGAAAGCTTCACAATGTTTTTCCATCTGGATGGACACAGGAGTGTCCAGAGGAAAAGCAGATTTCAGTATTTCAAGTGTCATTTTCCTACGGCAGTATCATGAACTTACACTCTCTGTCCAATGTCTCTCTGTTGGAACCAGCCCTTGCTGCGAGGTGAAAACGGAGGATTCATTTTGTGAATGTCAGAAGCCTCTCAAAGGGCTTCTCTGGTGCCAGCTGCAGTGGCTTCCCCTTGGTCAGAGGGACAGCCACATCCAGCCGGGCAGTGAGGAAAATGAGGAAACTATTGCTCTCTCTTTGAAAACGTGCCTTTGTTCAAAGCAGTGTTTTTGCCATTGAGCACACGTGCCTGCAGGGAGCTTCCTTCAGGGACTCGGCTGTAAAATGAGGCCACAAGGGCAGGCACAGAAGGACTGCAGAGTCCCCCGGCTGTTTCTTTGAATGGCTGCCTTAACAAGGAGGTACAATGACAGCCTGTGCTCATAGAGACTTCGAAAACCAGCCAGCAGTAGCTTCCTCACTAGATTTTTTTTTAATTCTAAACTGCACATTTTTAAAGAGAAGATTAGCATGTCTCCTGTAACAGCAGCAGTTTTGCTGCAGTGCCTCAGCAGAAGGCAGCTAAAGAGGACAAACTGAATCTGTACACAAGGAATTTGCAATGAGCAGTCCTTCCTCAGGGCTGGCCTCAGCACCGATCACAGAAAGCTGTGCTTCTTCACTGATGCAGGCTAAAGCAACCTAATTAAAGATGCCAGAAGTTATTTCTAGTAACAAAGCCAACAAACAGTCGTCTGAGTGATTAGCATTTTTCAGACTCATTAACAAATAAAAATAAAAAATCTTTATCCCTTTCTTTTGGTTCAGTGCTGCAATGTTTCCCTAAGGCAGAGGCCAGCTAAAAAGAGGGGCTCTGAGAGATGTGCAAAGATAGCACCATTGTCAACCAAAGAAACCTCCTTCAATTATTCAGAGCATCTGCTGTTCTCGAATTTCTCATTCTTAGAGCTCCAGCTACGTGATGCACTTGGCAGTAGTCCTTATTAACTCATTGGACAGCACAAGTAGGAACATATGTATTCACAAGATAATTAATGCTCAAAGCGAATATTGTGGCAGGAAGTTTCCATACACATTTGCAAACTATCTGCCAATTACATATTTTTGAAGAGTAGGGAACTTCATATGGAAAAGGTGAATGTAATCCTAAGCAGACAGGAAACAAGACTGTTTCTATTTTCCTGCTTCATTAACAGCCAGAAAATTGACCAAAATACTCACAAAGGTACAAGCATTCAAAACCAGTGAACAGGGCGTACAGTCAACTGACAACTAGGAAAATCAGTCTCTCTGACACCTACCAGTAATATTTTGCATCTGAAAGGCACACTGGAGTTGAATTCACAGCAAAACAGTATTCAAAAAGGTAGCTGTGAGAGCTTCCTGTCTATACTGCCATGCTATGAGTTAGAAAATTCAATCAGACCTTGTTATCTCCATGGCTAAACTAGGATACTGAAATGACATGAACTTGATGCAGAGTTGACAGAAAGCATGCTCATTTTATCATATTAATCCTTTTGCAGTGTATTCCTAATGGCATTCTCATTCCAAGATCCCTTTTACAATATATCACCTTGATGGGAGAGATTATGCTTCATTTGGCTGGCCAGCCCAGCCCATCCTCCCAAGCCATTGCATTGCATCTCCTCAGGAGTGATTAGACATTACAGCTGACTGAACCAAAGAAATCCCCTCTGTTTCTTCAGTTGTCACAGATACATTACCCTTTCTGGGTCTCTGCAGAACTGCTGGCAGCATTTCTTTCCAAGGTGCCAGCTGAAAGGGAGCCCAAATAAATCAGCTAGAAGTGGCTGGAATCTCCATATATATGGTCTGTCAGGGAAGGCAAGCAAACTACCTCCAGTAAAACCATGGTGAAATGGCGAATAATATACCCCAGCAACTTGCAGTAAGGCTATATACACATTTATATACATATATGTGTTTGTATATATAGACACACACATAGATACATCAGTGATGCGCATGGTTTCTAACCAGACAAAGAAGTGGCAGGTTCAGAATGTTGTCTGCACTGTGATACTTCACAAACCACCTATCTGGTTATGTTCCTTTCAATCAAACTTTTTTTGATTCCTGCAGCTGGTCAAAAAAGAGGAGTGCGTATTATTGTGCATTTTTCCTTATTCCCCTTTCACCCCACTGAATTCCCCTTTCACCCCACTGATGCGCTCTCAAGGCATCACCACAAACCATCCCGGCTTAAAACTCTCTTAGAAAAGTGAAAAAGTGCCCATCCCTGTTAGGAAGAGGCCCTTTCAAACCATCCCGTCCCGAAGACGGTTCCCAGCCGCAGGGCTCCGCTCAGCCGGGGCTGCCCCACCTCGGGGCTGATGGGGACACGGAGCCATGGCCCTCAGCAGCCAAGCTCAGAGCCGCGGACCTGGGCAGGGCAGGTGGGCTCAGCCCGCCGCAGGGTCTCTCTCCATGGTGGTGGGATGGGTGCCAGGCACCGAGGGCACAGCCAAGGGGGAGGGAAAGGGGGAAGGTGCGCGGGGAGACGAGACGCGACACTTACTGCAGAGCTGCCTCCGCCTGACCCTGCAGCGCCACAGCCGCGTCCGCACCCAGTGCAGGCACGGCGACAGGTCCATGGCTCGAGGGGCCGCCCGTCCCCGGGGCCACCTGGCACGGCCCGCTCCCCGCCGGGCAAACCTGCGGCAGCCCCCGGCCAACCTCCGGGCCGCCGGCAGGATGCGGCGGGCGGCCACCGAGGCCCTGCCGTCCCTTTGTCGCCATGCCATGTTTTATGCATGAAGGTAATTTCATCCCGATTCTCCGCGCCTGGTGTCTACGTGAGCTCCTGCGACGTGGAGGAGCCACGGCATCCGTCCCTGGGGAGAGCGAGCTCAGGGGGAGGCGAGGAGCGAGCATCCCTCCTGGGGCGGGGGAAGGTGCCCATGGCAGGAACGGGGCCTTTCCCAGCCCCTACGGAATGGGCTGAAGTTTACACGTGTAAGTCTGCAGGTGCTTGGGACCTTGGAATGAGGGGAGATCTGAAGATATTTGGGAGCCCAGCAGAAACCCATGTGCACTCTGGTCACAAAATCATGGCCTGCATTTGAAACCTCAGTCCTGCTGCTGCCTTGTGAGGAAACAGAAGCATTTGAGGGCAGTACATCTTTAGCATTTCCATGTCAGTGCTGCACTGGTAGGGGTGGTCAGCATTTCTCACATTCTAATTTCACTTTTGTTATATACAGTAATTCTCAGAGTGCCCCTCACAACCCCATCACTGCTGCCCGAGGCAGTTCTTATAACATATCTAAAAGGCCCCTTCTTCAATGAGTTCACACAACCACAGTATTTCACAGAATAATCTGAGTTGGAAGGGATCCACAAGGATCATCGAGTCCAACTCCAGGCCCTACATAGGGGTTTTCAAGTCCAGCTTCCAGCCCTGCACAGAGCCATCCCCAAGAGTCACACCATGTGCCTGAGAGTATTGCCTAAGCACTTCTTGAACTCTGTCAGGCTGGTGCTGTGACCACTGCCCTGGGGAGCCTGTTCCAGTGCCCAACCACCTTCTGGGTGAAAAACCTTTTCCTGATATCCAGCCTAAACCTACCCTGACACAACTTCAGGCCATTCCCTCAGGTCCTGTCACTGGTCACCACATAGAAGAGATCAGTGCTTGCCCCTCCTCTTCCCCTCATCAGGAAGCTGTACACAACAATGAGGTCTGTCCTCAGTCTCCTCTTCCCTAGGCTGAACTAAGTGACCTCAACCACTCCTCTTCCAGCTTCCCCTCAAGGCCCTTCACCATCTCCATTGCCCTCATTTGGACGCTCTCTAATAGTTTAATGTCTTTTTTATATTGTGGCACCCAAACCTGCCCCCAGCCCTTAAGGTGAGGCTGCCCCAGCGCAGAGCAGAGTGGGACAATCCCCTCCCTTGCCAGGCTGGTGATGCTGTGCCTGATGCCCCCCAGGACAGGCTTGGCCCTCCTGGCTGCCAGGGCACTGCTGGCTCATGTTCAACTTGCCATTAGCCAGGACCCCCAGGTCCCTTTTGCCGCACTGCTTTCCAGCATCTCATTCCCCAGTCTGTACATACATTTGGCAATTTAGGCCCTGCTTTCATACCTTTAAGCTTTGCCTCAACAAATATATTTGTGGGGTTTAATTTAAATGTTCTCTATGTCACAAGAAAGAGGTTACCCCCCCCGCCCCGTACTGCACACCTGTTACCAGGCAAGAGCAAATCTAAGACATGGGGTACATGGGGTACATGTCTGGGGTACACAGGCTGTGTTGCAAATGTATAGGCTGTATCCTACCCAGCAGGATTCCTGAAGTTTTTCCCTTGCCATATGAAGCTGAGACCACTGAAGGCTGGACTTGAGGACAGCAAGCCCTGCCACATGCACCAGTGTAACTGGAGAGTGGTTGATGGCCAGGTTTCAGGTTTCCTTGCCATTTGAATCTCACAGTAGGGTCATCCAAAGGGCCATCGTTGATTTTTTGCTCCTGACATAGGCAGGTAAATCTTGTGCTCTCATTGTAAGGATAGGTAAAACCCAGCAGATGCATTTGAGCTTCATTTTAAAGCTCTTTTGATTAATCTGGATCTGGAATAAATGTAGCATTTTGAATCCCCATTGGGAATATGAAAAAACTCGGTGTTATTTGCCCCTGAAGGTTGCATTAAAGCCCAGGCGTAGCTCATCCACAGTGGGAATTCACACTGGATTCTGCATGACAACCCGAAGCAGCCTAGAGATTTAAAAGCAAACCCACAAAACACTGTCAAATCAAGATATGAAATTCCACAGACACTCATTACATTTTGCCAAGCAACAGTCATGTCAGATTATTCATTTGGAGCTGATCAGAAATGAAAGTAATGGATGGTGCAGAAACACTTTGAAAAATACGAAGAATCCACATTGAGTCTTGTGTCACTGTGGGTTTGGAGACTGGTCAGAGTGAATTGGTCACATACTGTGGTGGGCAACACCGCTGGCATGACAGGGAGCAGGTTATGTTCCCCATTGATTTGCTTCTGGTATTTCAATGGGCACCATCACCTATTTTTCTTTCTATCTAGAAGGACTCATCCTATGATGCTTAGGTCTGCTGAAACCATGGCTCTACCAGGGTGAAAGGGATTCCTGGCTCACCATGTCCAGCTACTTTGACAATCCCAGCATATTTCCGGTCTTTAATAAGTTATATCTCAGAATTAGGCTTCCTGTCCTCTTTTATTTGAGGAAGAAGGAAATAGGAGTGGAGGGGACTTTAGGTGGTGAAAAATCACTTCTTGATTAGAATTCAGCACAGCTGTGATCTCAGTGTCATCAGTTACTTGCACTGATGCTGATGCACATAATTTACAGCAATAAATGAGATATAACAAGCAGGTATGTGTGGGCTGGAAACAGAAATTAGATCTGAAATGAGAAAGGTATGACGGCTTTGGTGTATTTTATGCTTTAATAGTGCTTATAATTGTCTTTTTAGAACCATGCAGACAAATAGAATAATATAAGAGATGGGCTAGGTAGGATTCAATTTTGCTTGTTTAAGGAAAATACATTACAATGACAAGTATATTTGTACTGATGATAGCTTGTTTTCTTCAGTATTTTATGTTTGTCCTCCTCCTTTTTTTTCTTTTTTAAACACAAACACACCTAAGCTTAGAACTAGCTATTTGTAGACGTATTTTTACCTTAGAGTTGGCAGAAGTCATAATTTTTACACTTGGTTGGTTCCAATTCAGTATTATTTTTTTCATAACATTCTGTGTGATTTGCGTGCATCCCTCTGGCACCGGCGTGCAAAGGAGACATTCAGAAAAGCTTGATAATGCACATCGTTTTTGACACCACCCCCCCTTCAATTTTACTCCTGTAAATGAATGATGACATGTCAGAGTCACAAGGCAGGGCACTCAGTACATGTGTCTTTCTGCATTTTCCTTTAAAACCTTGGTGGAGAGGAAGAGACATGCAGTTGCACAGAAGGAATAGGAGCTGTTGAGCCGGTTCGCACCCGGACATGGTGCTGCTGGAACTCCAACCTACACAAGAAACCTTGACAACAGCTAATGAAGGCATCAGCCAACAAAGGCAACATCTTTCAGTCATCACAGAGTTCCTAAGGTTAAATATAGCTGCTCAGTCTGATGCTCACCGTTGACCTCCCAGTGCAATGTGATTGTCTAGCAGCTGCTGCTATTCCTCTGGAAAGACAGAGACCTCCTGCAGATCATGATGACCACAAACCAGTGCCTCAAGCCCTGACATGTGGCTCTACTATTTTCTCCCTTAACATGCTGCTGGTAAACACAGTTCATAAAACCTTTTCCCCAGCAGAAGGGATCTGTTGTGGGGCTATGCTCCCCCAACACTCTAAAAGGCTTTAAAGTGCTCTGACTGCAATATAAGCAAGAACTTTTCAAGTTAGCAAGCCACAACCCTGCTGAATGTCAGAGCATTGTACTTTGGCATGCTAAATTTCTATTTTGTTGTACACTGGTATTTAATCTTGTTTAATATTTAAAAGCAGTCGATGTAGTGATGCTAGTGGATGTCAAGAGTACACAGTGCAGTCTGGGATGGAATAATGAGCATTTCAGAGAAAGTTCCACTTAAGCCCCTCACTCCGTGTGCTTCAGTTCAATGATTCAGTTAGTTAAATCACTGGCTAACAGGGTTTATAAATACTGCAGGGCGGGGGGGAAGGCAGGATTGCTGGCTGAGGATACAACCCTGGCCGCTCAGATCCTACACTGCACTGCAATGCAGTGCTCTTCTTGTGCCACCTACTGACCAGTTCCTCCTGGCTTTCAATGAGGAAACGGAACGTTTTCCAGTTTATTTTTTAATGCAAGTATTTGATGTTGGATTTTGCCCAAGCAGTTAAGAGCTAGTGAATACATACAGTCTTCATGCCTAGATAGCAATGCTCTAATTTAGAGCTGAACCATCCTATCCTGCACTATCTGGCTCAGAGCAAGGAGAATGGGATGGGATGGGATGGGATGGGATGGGATGGGATGGGATGGGATGGGATGGGATGGGATGGGATGGTCTGTGTTATCCAGCATGTCTGGTCCAACAGTGCTTTCTCTCTTGAATTATGTAATACCCCGCTGAAATCGTTATGATTGCCCAGATGTTCAAAATCAGAAGCTACCCGGAAAGTTTGCTCTCTGTCCATAGGTGCTTTCTGGGACACGGCTGAGGTATGGCAAGGGGTTGACCTCTCATTCCCATATCAGGGAGTGGTACTGAAATGCAGCCTTCAGGTCCTCACTCATCCTCTGTGTTAATAGAGAAACACCTTTCTTTTGGCTCTCCAAACCCCTGTAATTTGGAACTACCGTGCAGAATTAAGATAATACTTCCAAATTTTTTTTATTTAAAGTCAAGGCAATGACTAAATGAATGTGTGTCCCCCCCCAGAACATTTCTGAAATGCTTAAAACTGGAAAACACATATCCTGTTCCTATGTATATTCAGCTGTAAAGCTGCCCATTTCATTTATCTTGGGTAGATAGTACCCAACACTGGGCCCAACATTGTGAGTTGCTCATCTAGTGGTGAAACAGGGGCTTAAACAATTGTAGTAGGCTCAGTATTAGTATTGCTCTGCAAATGTTTGTGATAGCCACTGTCTTCCTCACTCTGGCTGTGGCAGTCAACCTTCTGCAGGCTTCAGCTTAAAAAGAGAGATTCCAGCCCTCATCAAGAGCTGACTGAAACCTGTAAAGAGTAGCACATTGATAGGACAAGGCTGGGATTGGGAATCTTATATGACTGTGGCATCAGTAAGTAATTTCTCCACAATAGTACCATCAGAGGACTGTGCAGGCTGCAGTAGGTGCCCTGTCAGAGCAGGTGGTTGTTGTTCTAGAGTTTCTCACAAGGAAAAGTGTGGTCAGAAGGACACTCTTTTCTACATATGATTCTGAATGACCACTTTGCTCTGGGGCCAAAGCAGCTTTGACCAGGCCAAGGTGTGATGCTGGAGAAATTGCTTCCAGCTGCACTTTTTACCTCCCACTTGTGCTCTCCTCCAGCTGCACATTTCAGTGGGGCCACGACCTCAATGTGTATTTTAAAAAATATGTGAAAAATAAGCTTTCAGTTTTCTTTGTTGCTAAACGGGCTGCGTCTTGCAACTCTTTATTAAGTGGGAAGATATGACAGGCTTATTCACCCTATGCTAAAAGCATGATGTAAATTTCATATACTCTTTAAAAGGGATGACAAAGAGACCATGGATAAATTTTGTACTTGGGGACACAGTATTTTCTTTCTAATTATTTAAAGTTCAGTATGTGATCTTAATTAATGCTTTCTTCTTGCGTTTTACTTGTTGGCCTGCCAGCAATTCCTGCTAAAATTAATTAGATTAATCATTCCAGAAATCTCAACTGGATGATCATATATATACTAAATATTTTTAGAAACAATTTCAAAGATTGGCAAGCATTTGGATTTTTTTTGCCAATAAACTTGGCACACCACTGTACATTGAGAAGTCTTTTTAGGTAGCTGTGGGAGATTTCTTGCTCTGCGCTCAACTATTCTACAGGACCTGCCAGAAAGCATTAAACATTTAGGATTTAGAGATCATCTAATGCTTCCCATGTGTGTACATAGATTTGAGTCAGAAACACTGCAGGAAGCTCACCTCTGAAAAAAATAAAGCTTTTAAACTAGGTTGCTGGCCCAGAATAACAGCAGGAGACATGACAGTCATACCTCTTGAAATATTTATCTTAGCTTTTTCTCATCAAACATTGAAAATACAGCTGCACCACTTATGGGTCAATAAATATATATTGTACTTAAGGCAAAATTCTGTTGTTTCCCTAATCTTTTCCTTTTTTTCCACTTGCAGACAGTTACCCAGGGCAGTGGAACCAGTTCATTAAGCCAGGCTTTCAGGCTATCCAGCCTTTCACAGGTGTGAGAGCTAAACCAGCTGCTAAACCCTTTCAGATGGATAAACTCAGGGTCTGTAGGACTGTGTTTCTGCAAAGGAGGATGCCTAAAATAGGAGTTGCTGTGAGAGTGGAGTTCACGTGGATGTTTCCAGTATGACTTTTCTGTAGTCTTCCTCCTGGAAAGGTTCACCCAAGCAGAACACCAGAAAGCACACAGCAAATCTGTGTCTGTTAGGAACCTTTGGAGCACTTTATTAGAATGCTTTTATTAGATAAGTAGGTCTCAATCTAAAGGCCTCTCAACCAAGAATAAGTATGATTTTAAGTGATATCCATTCCCAAATTTATTGAGCTGCTTTCAGTCTTTTCCTTTGAAGCTTGCTCCCTTACTTACTCTTTTAAAGTGTCATTTCTGATAGCCTTGTTAATCAACTCGTCTGTTAATTTCATCTCAAATTTCCTGGGTTTAGCTGTACTCTCTATTCTTGTAACTATTTTTTCCTCTTCTTACTCTTTTAAAATATGTGCTGATTGCTAAAACGTCGCTGTTTTCTCCAGCCCTGACTATGTTTCTATCATTCTGCATTTTTGTCTTTAAAGTTACCTTTTGGCAATTATGACTCCAGTACCAAACAGAACACTCCAGGAACTTCACAGGTCAGAAATTTGTGTCTTTGTTTTGCAGGGTTATGCTTTTGCAAGCACCATGGTATATAGTCCCATATCAGGGACTATGAGGGAAGCTCACACCCTGTTTCCATTTCAGTCTTCACAATTGACTTTCTATAAGTAAATTTATTTCCTTGGATTCAGATTTCGTATTTATGTAATAGTGGTTATTACTATGCTTCAAGAATTTTAAATAATATTCCACAGAATAAGGAGTGGTTAATTATCTCCTATAATTATAACATACTTGGTCACCTTAACCCAGAGAAAGAGGTAGTGCTTAGAAAGATTTTTAAAGATGAGTTATTGTTTACCTCCCGCTACCCCTTCAGATAAATTGTGTCTTTTAATAATCCTGTCAGAAGGTGCTGCTCACCTCTTAGAATGGACATAAACAAAGAATCACCACCTCTTGCACCTAATATTATATGGAGTCCTAGTGCAGACATTTGCCTGCATGATTTCTGACTTTATAAATCTGATGGAGACCCTAATGGCATGACTCAAAGCCAAAAAAGAGTCTAAACCTGTATTCTAACCTATTTTATTCTCAAACTGAGGTTGCACAAGAGACCAGGTGGGATAAAAATGGGTTCAAATAGTTTGACAGAAACTTTTCCTTCCACTGGCTCGTGACTCAGATGCTTTTACTAACTGACTCCCTTAGAAAAGTATGCCTGATTAAACATTTCTGGGCATTGTTTCTGCCCCACCTCGCCCCTCTCTGAAACAAATGACTGTATAAAAATAATCTTTTAGGCTTATTGCAGAGATCAAAGACTTGAACTCAGTGTACTGCTGTGAAGGCCCATCAGTGGTCATCCAGAAAATAAAAACAAATCACTGAGTCCAAAAAATCATGTTTTAAAAGTAGTTTGCCTCAATCCCATAGGCACATTCTTTTCCTTCTGAAATTCTGAAACTTCCAGGCTGCAAAACCTGAAACTTGAAAGTTATGTTCCAAATATTTGTAATAAAATTGCAAAAAGAGGCATCCTGTGTCTCCAGCAGAGTGATAGCACTTGCATCATGATGTAAATAAACTATGAGTTAGGCCTGAGCTTCTCTTCAAAATGAAGACCCTGATCACAGCTTTATTGAAAGCTTTCTGGTCTGAAACTCAGTTTGATGTGTCACACAGCTTGCTCAGAGAATGATAGAAAAATTGAGATTGGAAGGGGCTTCTGGAGGGCATTTAGTCTAACTCCGTGTTCAGACTGGAGTCAAACAGCATTTCTCAGGGCCCTCTCCAACTGTGCTTTGAAAGGTTTCCAAGGATTCAGCTAAGAAAGCAGTGCCAAGTACCTAAGGTCTTCTACCTGCATTAAATAAAGACAGGCCTTTTCAGTCCTGAAAACTAAAAATTCCTGGGTTTTGTCCTAGGGTCATTTTTTGAAACGCTAAGGCTCCTCTCCCTTCGGGTTTGGCCATAACCAAAATTGTACACCCAATTCAACCCCCACATCCGTACAATTCCCCTGGGCTGGCCATCAAGAGGTGTTTCATCCTTTGTCCTCCTTTAGGAAAACAACCACACAGAATCAATCCATCTGGCACCCTCTGGGCAGACATACATTTGTGTGTGCAATCCACACAACTTTACACTGACCTGGGACTCAGTGTATGTGAAAACATTCACACAGTGTTGGAAACACCCAGTTCAGGTGGAAACACCATTGCAGCTGAATAGCTAAGTGCTGGCATCAGCCTTTGTCAGGGGCTCCAAAATGTTCACTGGCTCCGGAGCACAGGTGGCACAGTCATGAGAACTGACTTGGTTGATGTGATAAGTGAGTGGAGAAGGAGCTGTCATCGCTTAACATAGAAGAAAACAAAGAGAATGACATAGAAGGTGATGCACATGAGGCCTACAAAGAGAGATATTACTGCTACCAACCTGAAACATGGTTTGTGTATCTTGGAACAATATGTGATGTCCAGAAGGGCTCCTGCACAAGCAAAATATTCATGCAAAGCAAATTCTTCCAAACTGGGAAGTTCAGAACAAGCATTGCCCTGTGCTTAAGAAAGAGCTTTGGAGGAGTCTTTCAGCTCTTAAATTCATAAAGGTTCATTGAAAAGTGATGTTAAAGCCCAAAAAGAGCTGGAAAATCTGGGTTACTCTGGCTTCATTTGTTGCATGGGTTTAAGAGTCTGACATTGTCACTGTGGACAAATGGCCATTTACATCATTATAATGGTCACCCATGAAAAAGTCAGTGGTTTTTTTCCCTGGGCATCTTCAAGAGATGACTCTTGTACTTTGGGAGAAGTTGTGCACTCTGCACAGGCAAAACAGCTTGAATCAGGTAACACTTTCATTGCCAGCCTCTGGAGCAGCCCAGTGAACTTTTCAAGAGCAGGAAGATGATTTGCATTGTCTTCCTCACTCTCTTTTTCCCCTTGGGCAAAGCTTTCAGCCAATACCTGAAGAAGTTAGACATACCCTCTCTGGCATCTCTGCTCAAAATTCACCTTTTCCATGCTGAAGTACAAATCATTCTCATCTGACATCACCTAAACTCAGTGGATGAGCAGAGATGTCTGGTTTTTCCCTCTTTCACTCTTGTCTTATCTTCCCAGCACACATCATCAGCTTTAACCCAGTATGCCTACCTGATTCTTCTTGTCCACTATGTAGACACAGAGGACATGAGGTGATGTCAAACTACCTTTGAATATTTTGTTAGTACCAAGCCCAGCACACTGAGTTCCTAGGAGTTGGTGCGATTTAAACAATAAAAATAAAACCACACATAGGAAGAAATGCCAGGTTGGAGTGAGGGGTGTTTCAAGCCCATTACACTTCCATTTCCTTGAGCTAGTTTTGAGTCCCGTTTTTTGCTAGTATGACAATTAAGAAAACAGAGTTTTAAAGAGAATCTCAAAGGTTATTTGTCAAGTTTTATGCAGAAACAACATCCTGAAGGCAAAACTCATCCTGTCCCCAGATTATGATGGCATGCTCACACATTTCTTCTGCTTCCTAGGCCAAGGTCTGTCCTGGAGAGGTCTGACAAGGGGCTGGGGAACCAGGGCTAGTAGTCTCAGAAAAGTCCACTGGGAGATCATCCTACTCTGGCTTGCCCAGTTCTTGCAAACGGTTTTATGGAGAAAAATTGTTCCTCAAATTCCGGCAAAGAACTAGGAGTGAAGTCTCCCAGTGAGATGATCCTTGGGCTACCTTCTCCTTGAAGGACAGTTTGGCTGGAGTAAAAAAAAACTGTCTGGCTGCTAGGTCAGCAAATCCTCCAAAGCTATTTTCTCTCCCTGGGAGACAGGAAGTGCAATTGTTCTTAACAATATAAATACATAAATGAAAAACACAAACCCATGTTTATGCTGATACTTGGGTCCTCAAAGAAAGGATGGTTAAAGAAAACTTTGCCCTAGGGAATGGACAGATGATCCAAAATGGAATAGGATTATTTTTATTTTAGCACTTTACGGCCACAAGGTGTCATTCGTTGCTCACAAGAAAAACTAGTGGTTGGTATATTGTTCTCAAGCAGTGCTGAAACAAAGTTTATGGCTCCTCCAGGAGCAAGAGCAGATAGGGAAAAAGAGAATGAAAAGCCAGTAAATGCAAAGGACAAGCATAAAACTCAGCGGCAAAATCTTCTCCTTTCACCTTGTAAGGAGGTCACACACATGCTTTGTAGTATTAGGTACATGGCTCTCCTGCATAGCTAATGGATTAAATCAAAACTCTATTCCGTTGTTGTTTTCCTGCAGTATTTCAGTTTTGATGAGATATATTAAAAAGTTGCACTCTCCTCAACATGTTTCTATTTAATGAAGATGTGAAAGAGATCAGCAAAGAACAAGAAAGCTTTAGAGACACATCCAGAAACACTTAACACTTCAGAATAACAAGTGACAGAAGAAAAAGACAGTGACAAAAAAGGAAAAGTCAGGCTTTCAAAAAGCTCAGCATTTACATGTCTGTTAAATAGCTAGATTTTTTAACAGTGCTTCAGTAATGAAACACCTTCTTGCCAACTGATGCTTTATAAACAGCAGTTCTGTCCTCAGAAATCCTAGCAGAGCACTAACAGTCCAGCTGAAACATAGCAAAGACATTTTTCCCTTTTACCATAGCTAATGGACATTGAATTCCCTCTGGGTTCCCTGGGTGAACTCTGTGTGTTCCGAGTGGCAGTTCGGCATTCAAGTCCCGACACCGAGTGCTAGCAGGAGAGAATAGCACTGATTTGCCAGAGAGGGAAAATACAAATGACAGGGCACGTGTAACTTAGTGGCATTCTAAACTGTTTCTTTCAGTGTTGCGATATGGTTTCATTTCCCCTGTGAGCAAGATTGTGTCTGAATATGCATGAATTTATGTTCCATGGTGTCATATTAGGGAGGAGGGAGGCATTTTGGTCTTCCTTTAGGGATTTCTTATACATTTGGAAAAAGCTGTAAAGGGGTGAAAAATTCTTTCTGTCCAGTCCGCAGCAAAATAGTCTCTTAGTGCATTCACACTCTGAAAATTGATTAAAGTTGGTCTGTTCTCACTTGAGTAGGTATCTCCAGGCCCTAGGTAGTGCTTTGCATGCCTCCTTAGCACCCTTCTGCAGCACTGGCGGCCATCAGCTCTGCTGGCTTCACTGCAGTGGGTTTCCCCATGTGACGGCATTAGAGCCACCAGATAGACCAAGCTGTCACTTGGAGCGGCAGCTGATGGCCACACGGTCACACAGGCGCCACCGGAGCCTGGAGCTTATCAGCACGATCCTTGATTACTAGCGTCATTCCAGCTTAAGGTGGAAGAAAGCCAGCTCAGCTGCTGGAGACTTGACTGAGTTGGCAGCTCAAGGAAACACTTTCTCTTTCAAATAAAGCCTATTTCATGAGGAAATCATCGTTACGCAGAAAACATTGCAAGCTCTGTGAAAGGTCTCTAGGGAGAAGCTGCACTTCACAAGGGAATTAGCATAAACTAGGTGGGTCTTCCAAGAGAATGAGAAGCAAATGATAATTTAATGCCCTTGGAAAAAAAGGAAAGGAGGATCGCAAGTCTGGTGAAGCAGGAAGTTGCTTCAGGAGAGATTACTTTTTGTAAGTACTACAGGGAACTGGAAAAACTTCACTGGGCAGCTTCCATCCCCTGGCGTGAGCATCTCCTGCTGTCTCAGCTTTGGCACGTTCTGCACTCAATGTGCTGGCATGTGTTGCATTAAATACATTGGCAGATATTGCATCTCCCCAGACTAACTGGTGTACACTGTGTGCTCGTGTCCAGGCCAGTCCCTTGTGCTGCAAGGACATCTGGCACGTTTTCCCCAACACAAAAGCAAAAGTTTTATGGCTGAACATCCTTGTTTTGGAAATAACAGCATCGCGGGGGCTTAATTCCTTTGCTGGGAAAGGAAATGAGTCGATCGGGTGTGTGCAGCTGGGAAGAGTGAGGAGGAGTGGAGTCTTTGTGTTTGTGGAGGTTTTTTCCCTCTTTTTGTTGAATCACAGCTAAATACATAAATCCAACAATACAGGACAGCATGGAACAAAAACTGAAGATCACTCTTAGGTGCAGGTAGAACATAAATAAGGTCTGCCAAAGGTCTAACTGTATGAGTGTTCACCCTGAGATGATGACAACATGCATTTTGTTGTTTATATAAAGAACATTAATTTCAGATGCTGTCTGATGTAAAACTGGAAATAGATACACAGTTACTCCCTGGGTAACAGTAATAAACTAAAGGTTCACAGAGCTCCTAGTTTCCTGGGAAATGTGCCTTCAACACTGCCCTTGGAAAAGAGCAGTCAGCCTGATTTGTGTCAGACTGTTCAAGCTCAGCAAGGAGTGGAAGTGCCTATACCCCTTGTCAGGAGCCCCTCAAAACTCCCTGAAGATGCATGAAGCAATTGTGGCTGGCAGAAGGAGTAGAAGAAAGCTGGATCTCCCCAACAGTTTCAAAATATTGATGGGATTTTTTCTCTCGTCCACCTCTGCCCCAGTGAACGGGTTTCTCTTCCTCGAACCCTGTCCTTTGTGTGTCCTGCTATCACTGCTGCAGATCTCAGAGTCCTGATGATTTCTCTGCCAAGGCTCTGACAGTGCTGAGGTGAATGCTGAATTAGCTCTTCAACTTCTATTTTCACCCAAACCCACAGTTTTCCACCTCTGCTTCCTCCCAGCCCTATCTGCAAATATTGCAGTATGCATATTTTACTACATGCTCACTGTATGGGATATTTTTAACCAGGTTGTTTCCATCTCTCATTCTCCTTATTTTGGTTTTGACTTATTCCAAGTTTTACCCTTCATATTTAAATGTGCTGCAATTAAAAGAGAGGTAGGAAAACCCGGGACCATATGTCTGCTTGCAGCACAAGGAGCGTCACTGTCAGCTTCATGTGTCCTTGAACTGAGCTGGTCAGCTGGGCTCTGCTCCAGTGCCTGGGGATGTTGGCAGGGTCAGCACAGCCCCTCAGTCTCTACAGACCCCTCTGTCTGCTGCCAGGCTTATTTAAGGTCCTATTGGTAATCTGTCTGTACACCCATCAGAAACACAACCGTGCTCACCAAACAGTTTAATGCAAGTTGTCTGACAAAGAATTTCAGCTTCTGTTACACTGAATGCAAATGAGTGTGTGTAACAGTGACCAAGGTTTCCTGTTATGAAGCTACCTGGGAATAAGGGAACTCACATGTCTACCCAGGTAAGTTCATCTGTATAGAAGACTGAATAAAGCCATGCCATGTATACAGAAATAGATGATATCTTGTCTGGTAATATATAAACCCAAATTCTTTTAACTTTCAGAAAGCCTATGGCAACATTTAGTTAAAAACTATTTTAAAGGTAGAAAAAGAATGCCAGGACCCTCTGCGTGAATGCCAAAAAAGAAAAGCAAGCAATTAATCAACCAGGCTGGTGGTAGAATACAGTCCTCTCTAGGAAAGACTTTTAGCTGCCTGTGTCACTTGATATCTCACAGAAAACCCTCTCTTCCCTCTGCGCCAACCGAGACAACAGCCTAGCTGCTTGAAATCAGAGAGCAATGGAATTTTCCAAAGCACAAAATTTAATGGGTTGTTACAAAACAAAAATAATTTTTGACCTCTTGCTGAAGAATGGGGAGCTAATGCTTTCTATCAGCAGAGAGCTGTTAACATGTTGAAAAGATGACGCTGATTCCTTGATGGCGGCACAAATGAATTAGAATGAGGGAAGGAAAATTGTCATCCTGTGCTGAGCACCTCATAATTTTGCTGTCAGTTGAAGAGCTGAGATTACTGCCAGCAGCAGATAATACACAGTGAAAGGAACCAAAAGCATCAAGTTGCAGGGGAAAAATAAAAGATGAGCGTGTGTGCAGTGAGGCAGGGAAGGAAGAAAGGGTAATAAAAACCTGTTCTGAACACTACATTAACCACTTAGGGGCAGACTGAAGGCTGCTAAATGGATCCTTTCTGTTGAAATGAAGATGAAAAAAATTAAAGAACTCATCCCTGACACTGCTTTATTTTACTGCACATAATCATAATAATCTGATATATTTTTGCTTTGAGAAATGGTGTTACAGAAAATGACAGCCAAAGTTGGTGACTGGGGAAAATGCTTCCAAAAATCTCTAATGAAATTGATGATTCCACTGGGGAGGTAACCATTAATTGTTTTCAGAGATCATTTGAGCACTTGAACTTGATGAGAACTGGTGCTCCTACGCTAAAAGCAAACTTCAGGCTGATTGCGAAATAAGTTGTTCTTGTTGTACTAGTTTGTTATGTAAATCATCCAGAGGGGAAACAGAAATAATACCATTTGACCTACACTGCTGACAGAAAAGCATAGTTTACAAACTGTGAATGTTACAGCCAGTTATACAGTTTTCTATTTGCCATCTTTATGTCCTGCCTTAAATAAAATGTGGTCTTGTTTCTGCTCCCCTGACTGGAAGGCATTTGTAATTGAGGTCAAAATGTGAGTTGGAGATTAGAAACTGAAAATAGTTATTCATAAACTTGTGCTTTGCACATCATTGATTACATTCTGAAGAACTATGTGGGTAATTCTTTCCTAATACCAAATGCATTTAGTTACTGTGTGGTCTTTACAATGGTGATTTGAGATTAGAGAAATGGCAGAGTGGTCTAAAGCATTCACAGCAAGTTAAAAAATAATCTGTGGTTTTTCTGGAGCATCTTCTCTTTATGAGTGTGATCTCAATATATACTGACTTGTTTTTAATGTGGATCTTCTCAGCTGGATTTCAGTACAGCCCTGCAGAGAGTTGTAACAGCCCGGTGTTGTGTGTTAGCCCTGGTGGGCAGCTCAGCCCCACAGAACTTCTTGCTCACTCCTGCCATGGGCTGGGGGAGAGAATAGGAGGGCAAAGTGAGAAAATGTATGGGTTGAGATAAACACAGTTTAATAAGTAAAAAGGGAAGGAAACTAACAGACAAACCAAAAACGCCACAAACACACACACACACAGAAAGCAACAACAAAAAAAAACACCCAAGAAAGACAACTGATGTAAGAAATAGCAATTGCTGTCCTTGAGCCAACTAGTGCCTGGCCAGTCCCCATACAACAGCAGCCCTGGCAAACTCCTCCCTGCTTTTATTGCTGATCATTATATTGTATGGTATGAGATGTCCCTTTTGTCACAGAGGTCAGCTCTGCCCCGTGTCTGTCCCCTCTAAACCTGCTGCCCACCCCCAGCCCCATGTCTGTCCCCTCCAAACCTCCTGCCCACCCCCAGCCCACTCACTGGTGCATCAACAGGAGAAGGAAAAGCAGCTTTGATGCTGTGTAAGCACTGCTCAGCAGTAGCTAACACATACCTGTGTTATTATCAACACGATTTTCATCAAAACCTCACAACACAGCACCATATAGGCTGCGCTAAGAAAATTAACTCTGCCCCAGCCAAAACCAGTACACCCGGAAAGGAAATGTGGTCATAGGGTGAGCAGAAATGTTTCAGGTTGTTTTTGCTGATGGCATTCCATAGAACTTCAAGGCAGGCTTTCCTTCCGCAGCCCCTTCATATTTGTGGCTTATCTCGGGAATTTTACAAGTGTTTTTCCTTCTACTGTTCTCAAAGTGTTCCTTTGGTGCTGCTGACTTCAGTTCACTGCCTCTGCAGCAAAATGTCCAGTGATTTCACTTATTGGAGAAGTTCTCTGAGTGCCCTTCACCATGCAAGGGAGAAGAGACTGAGCATGCTTAGGCTTAGTGTATACTCCAGAAATAAACCATGCCAGGAACCCCTCTCAGCCCTGGAAAACAAACATTGCATTAAAAACTGCTCCTGGATTTGAGCTTGCCAAGTGCCAGCTAGCAAACAACTCTCCATCACTGCGTAGTGACTAAGGTGCTCCACAGACCCTTGAAGGCTAAGGGAGCTCCTTAGCACAGACACAAGCCCCTACATGATCATCATTCTTATCACCCAGCAACACAGAATCATAGAATGGTTTGGGTTGTGAGGCATTAAAGATCATCTAGTTCAACCCCCTGCCATGGGCAGAGATGCCATCCACTAGACCAGGTTGCTCAGAGCCCCATTCAATCTGGCCTTGGACACTTCCAGGGATGGGGCATCCACAACCTCTGTGGGCAACCTGTTTCAGTGCCTCACCACCCTCATAGTAAAGAATTTCTTCCTAATATTTGATCTAAACATACCCTCTGTCTGTTTGAAACTATTGCCCCTTATCCTATTACATGCCCACTACATGCCTTTATAAAAGATCCCTCCCTCTCCAGCTTTCCTGTAAGCTCTTTTTTAGGTACTGAAAGGCCACAACAGGGTCTCCCTGGAGCCTTCTCCTCTCCAGGCTGAACAGCCCCTGTCTTCATAGGAGAGACGCCCTAGCACTCTAATCATCTTCATGGTCCTCCTCTGGACTCACTCCAACAGGTCCACACCCTTTCTGTGTTGGGGATCCCAGAGCTGGTCTCAGTACTCATCACTGGACCATTCAATTTATTAATAGAAAAACAGCCTTTCTTTTCACACATGTGGTGTGGCCAGTAGCATTTTTTTAAAGCTACTGATGTAAATTTTACCTCTTTTTCTTTTTGCTGGTAGGCAGAACACCTAACTGGGATGTGAAGTGATACCCTCAGTTGTTGGTAGACTTCCTTGCAGTACCCTGAGGCCCACAATGAATGGCAAAAACTGTTTCCTGCCCATTTAGCAAACCAAAACCTCTCACAACATTTGGATCAGTGGTGGCATTTGTCCCCATATACCAGCCCTTTTAGGAATTAAAAATAGGGCTTGGAATTAATAGCCAAAAGATACCATTTTTCACTAAGACTGAAATGGCCATATGTGGAAGCAAACCTACTCAGAGGAACATATGCGTGTACACTGATGAAAGGAGGTTGTGTGTGTTGGTGATAATCCTATTGCACAGGATTTTTTTTCAGGTCTGAAGAGTGATGATTTGAATGTGAAAAATAACACTTTAAAAATAATTTTCTCCAAGTCATTGCTGTAGTATATCCATCCAGAAAACCTGATGTGACCTCAACTTTACTGTGTTAGTCAACTTTTATGTTAATATCCTGTTATGGCCAGACCCAGAAATGGCAATCTCATTTTGCCAGTAAATTCCTATTACATTGCAATACCACATCTGATGTTGTTTTATATTAGGAACATGCAGCTAGGACATTCTTGCAGCTTGCTCACATTGCTTTCCCTCCTTGCTGATTCCTCTATATTTTATTTGTAAACTTTCATAAGCTGTCCAGAGATGACTGTTGTTCCTTACTTTATTTTACAAAACAGCTAGGGCAACTCTGAGGACTCTGGAAATGGCAAGGAGATCTCTAGGAAGATCTCATCCTCACATGGAGTTCTCATGAAGCTAGAGATAACTGTGGATTTTGCAAGGTGGGTGCAAAGTTGAGTGCAAAGAAAAAAAATTAGTCCCCGCAAATAGTACTGTACCAAGCTGAGCAGTACTCTGGTCTGTGAAAAAGACCAACACAATTTTAGTTTCAAGCACCATTCTTCAAGAGTTCTGTAAATGCCTTACCAACATAAGTGTGTGGAGTTTCTCAGACTGTACTGTGCAAGCTCCTCCATGGGAAGAAGCTTGTGCAAAGGGAATAGAAGTACCATACCAAATATTATTGCTACAGCACACATCAGAGTTCAGGTCTTGTGGGTGAAAGGAGACTCCTGCATGTTCTAGCCACATCCCAAACTTTTCATAAAAAATACTGAAATTCAGAAAGTTGATAGCTCAGTGTAGCCAGAAAGCTTCTTTTGCACTTAAAATTCACATGTAATTGCTGCCAGCGTTCTCTTTAGTCACTATATATTCAACTTCTTCTGGCCCCAAAGCAGTATAGTCCAAGATAACTTTTCCTCCACACTTCTCACTTTTTTCCCTTGTCTCTCAGGCTATCATAGTGTGAGCTGGAGGGTTATGTGTCTCACCATTTAGTCTTAGCATGCTCTCTTAAAGGCTCTTCTTGACACACCACATGGTCAGTGACCTCTGCAGAATGTGCTACTTCTGAGAAAGCTTTTTGAGATTTAAAGAATATATTTCTTGTAGCAGAGGTTGCTAGGCTGAATGGAAGGTATTGGTACTGATGGAAAGGCTGTTAGTAGTTTCTGCAGGGGAAGAAGTAAGAATAGTAAAGGCTGAGAGAGATGCTCAGACTACTAAAAAGGAGAGAGAATCATGCTCAGTTTGAAATTTAGGTCAGAACTACTTCAGATTTATTTTTATACAGGTTCATTTCATCTGCTTCACTGCTACGAAGAAAATCTGTCTTCTCCTTCAGTAGCCTCAACCAGTACAAATAATGTCTGTGGAGTTTCCCCACCTCCATTACAGGGACTAGTTAATACCACAGGGCTGGAAACTGATCGGGGAATGTTGATCCATTAAGTTGGAGTCAATGGTAAGAAAAAGAGGCTTGCTGACACATCTGACATGATCAAAGTCTCCAGTAGATGAGAGATTTCACATACCCTAAAAATGGTGGAGCTTGCCTTAGTGACAGGTGACCTGAGTAGCTGCAATGCTCACATACCTGTTTTAAATGCTTTAAAATGTTGTGTTTCCATTCAGTATCTTGCTAAGTGTTTTTCACATGTTGTTAGTAATGCCTTGTACAGAACATAGACAAACAGGATGACAGTATAAACTGTGCTTAGGAATCATCTGCTTTTGCCCCTAGTTCAGCATGTTAAGTTATACAAATTCTAAGTGTCTAAGTGTGATGGGATATGCAGAGGATTATGCTTTCATGAGGGAGAGCTAAGTAGCAGAAGCAAATGAGCTCTTAAGCAACAATGATCCTGATTTTACACAAATATGCCTGCTAACAATGTTTGAAGCAAGAGGAATAGTTGATAAAATAATCATAGAATCCTAGAATCATTTAGGTTGGAAAAGATCTCTAAGATCATCAAGTCCAACTTTTAACCCAGCATTGCCCAGTCCACCACTAAATCATGTCCCCAAGTGCCACAAATACATATCTTTTAGATATCTCCAGGGACAGTGACTCCACCACTTCCCTGGGCAGTCTGTTCCAATGCTTGGCAACTCTCTCAGTAAAGGAATTTTACCTAATATTCAATCTAAACCTCCCCTCTGCCCAAGACAGGCTCCAGCTATCACATCACCAACCAGTTCCTTCTCTGCTTAAAAACAACCTGTCCAGTGGGTGTGTTCCCTAGTTCCCTTGCCAGCTGTGTCTTCCACATACTCCAGGACCCTCCTAGACTATTTTCTCTTTGCTGTATTTCCAGCAGACATCTGGTAAGTTGAAGTCTGCCACGAGTAGAAGGGCCAGTGATTGTGAGACTTCTCCCAGCTGCTTACAGAGTATTTAATCTGCTTTTTCATCCTGGTTGTATGGTCTATAACAGACTCCCACCAGGATATCTGCCTTGTTGATCTTCCCCCTGATTCTCACCCATAAACACTTAACCATATCATCACCATCACTAAGTTCAGACAATCAAAACACTCACTAACATACAGGGCTACCCCACCACCTCTCCTTCCTTGCCTATTCCCTCTGAAGAGTTTGTAGCCATCCCTTGCAGCACTCCAGTTGTTCAAGTCATCCCACCATGTTTCTGTGGTGGAAATTTGTCATAGTTTCCCTGCTGCACTGTGGCTTCCACTTCCTCCAGTTTATTGCCTGTGCTGCATGCATTGGTGTAGATGTACCTCAGTTGGGATATTGGTCCTGCCACCTTTATGGAGGGAGAAGCTCTATTTTCTACCTGACCATTCTCAGGCAATTTTGTGATTTCTAGCACATCAATCCTCACACCCTTGCATGGATGTCCATCCTCTATCTCCACTGAGACAGCAGACAAGGACCTCGCTAGTGCTTTGTCCCTCGAACACTGGCGTGCTGCTCCCAGGCTTACCTTTGGTGAGCCTGGTTTTATCCCTTCCCCCCTCCAAACACAGTGGAGTAACCAGAGCTATTCTGAATAGATTTTTTTCATTTTAATATTTTCATGAGGCATCAATTGCCCTTTGTAATTCTCTTCTTAACACTACCATCAAAATATGCCTTATCAAAACATACATCTTTGCTGCTGCATTTATATTCACCCTATTTAAAATCAAGACAAAATGCATTTTTTTGAGTGCAAGGTACTGAAATAATCATAGGAGCATAGGGAGTAAAGGGTTTGAAAAGCCTCAGTCACAGATGACAACAGGAGACTACTTACAAAGTGTGTCATTTCCTTTACCAAACTAGGTCTGATGTAGGACATGCATTTCTCCCTATCAATTTTGTCTCAACTGGTGAAATGCAAAGAAGGCATCCAATCACCCAGCAATGTAAGACATGTTTATCATTGTGCAATTGGCCAGCTATTTGTTTTCTGCTCATTCATGTTCATTCAAGGTTCATGTTAAAGGATCCCCAAGTCCTGGAATATCTACAGGTTTCCAAACATATGTGATCGATGTGAGAGACCTAAATACCACATTTAATGTTATCACCACACATAGACAATGAACAGAAGGATATATATTGGGTAAAAATTATAACAAACAAACAGCTGGAGAGATCCCAAAATTGGAAGTGCTATAAATTATTTTTAGGCTGAGTGGAAATGAGGCTGGCATGGATGGGTAGATTTCATGAGCAACTGGGCTCAGAAATAATTGGAAGCATGTGTCTTAATTGTGCTTCATATAGAGTGGCAGATTAGCTGCCTTTTGGTCTTAAAAATGCCCATAATAATTGCAGTGATTAAAATGAAGCACTCCCTTAAATGACACTGCTCTTGGAAACCCCTGGCTGGCTGGTACTGTGGTACATGAGACAGTATGGCCCTGTTCTGTCTGCCTTCAACCAGGGCAGGAAACAGAATCTATGGGATTGCACAGGCATTCTAACCTTTGAATTTGTTAGAAATGCAACTGGCAAACCTGGGTCATTTATATCTACAACTGTTTTTTTATGAGACATTCTGTCTTTTACGGGATGTTCCAAGCTTTTACTCCAGGCTGCAAGGCAGCTTTGCAGATCAGATTGGATCACCTGGTTTCTCCCACCATGATGTGGCAGGATGACTCCAGGGTGTAACTTGAATGTCAGTCTGACACCTGCTGTTGGCACCCGAAATCTTTCCACTAGCTTCAGCAGAATCATTGAATTGATCATTTCCTGATGTTGATAACCTCATTCTACTGCTCTCAGAAAAAAACTGAGATTCTTCAGTGCTAAAGCCATTATACAAGGGCCAGAGAAGTTGGCAGGGAGGACATGCAACACTTGAGACTATAAATACCCTGCCTTATGACAGTGTACATGGCTTGGCAACAACTCATATTGACACCTGCCTTATCTGCAGGAGATGACAGGATTTAGGCTGAGAAGGAGGACAAGGGCAGCAGACAGGCAGGGAAAAAGGAATATGTTATACTGTATGTCAGTACAGGTTGTGAGGTGCCATGATAATATAGACCTGCAAGAGGTGGAGTCAAAAATCAGTCAAAAGTTACTTCATGCAATTAATGGTTAACCTGATGCATAAAGGCTGCAGTTTTGAGGACATTTCCCCTTTCTGTGTCAATGGCTTGCTGATCAATGTCTTCTGAAGCTCCTAGTTCCTCCCTGCGCTGTTACTGTCAGTTAAATACAAGCTCTGGATCACCAGCTGCAACATCCCCTGCAGCCATCTAACCCACACACGATCCAGCCCACTACCCTCATCAGCATTTCTGTCATGCCAGGAACTACAACAACCTGAGCAGCCTTCAGAAAAAAGGTATCTTCAACAAAACCCCTCAGATCCCATTCCTTTGGCAGGCAGATCAATTATCCTTTGAAAGACTTTAAAAATTACTCCAAAGATCTTCTGCTCTGGCAGAAGACAAGGTAGCCTCTTTCCATTCTCCGTGTACCTGCTGCGCCTGTGATATGCAATGTTGCACTGCTACTGCACTGCTACAACTACCTTAAAGGAGATGGTGCTGAGGTGGGAGCCAGTCTCTTCTACCATGCCTACAGTGAGAGGACTAAAGGAAATGGTCTTAAGCTGAGACAGGGGAGATTCAGATTAGATACTGGAAAAAAATATTTCATTGTTAAGGTGGTCAGACTTCAGAATAGGCTGGCCAGGGACATGGTGGAGTCACCATCCCTGGAGGTGTTTAAGAAGCGTCTGGATCTGGTGCTGGGTGGTTTAGTGGTTTACAGGTTTCAGTGGTAGTGCTGGGCTGACAGGTGGCCTTGATGATCCTAAAGGTCTCTTCCTACCTTGATGATATGATTCTACTGGAGTGTGATCCTAACTAGGGCACCAACATTATGGTCATTTGCATCAGTGCCACTAAAGTGAGGTTATGAGGCCCTGCAAACATAGCCAGGACTGCTTGGGAACAGCCAGGGCATGAAGTGCACCTGAGAGTTAGGGGAATGCCACTGAGACCAGACAGGAAACCCGTCTGCATCTGCTTCTGTTGTTGCAGTTTAAATTGGGCACATCTGTTCTCCTCAGCTGTGCTGATGTGCCTCTACTGGTGGGCAAGGAAGGATAAAACACAATTAAAATTCAGTTACTGAAATGACAAAAATCCCCTTTCTGCTCCCTTTCACTAGTTCAGGTTACAAGACAGTAAAACAATTTCTCACACTGACACACCATGGAAAGTGGTAAACAGCCACAAGTGGATATGGATGACTTGCTGTAGGGAGCTGAACTTCTTCAAGCATCCTTGCCACTGGGAAAGATGCCAGTGACAACTGCATCTCTGCTGAACTGACTGGTGGAGAGTAAGGGTCAACAGGAAAGGATGAAAATCACACCTTCTTACAAAGCCAGCAAACTCTCCATGGTGAGACTTTGCCTGTAAACTGTGGAGAAGAGTCTCTGGAGACTCTGGGCGTTGATTGTTTGGGACCTCTGGGATGGTGGTCCAGTCCTCTCTGCACTGGGAGTGGACCCTTGGGATCAGAAACGCCCTTGTTTTCACAGGCCAGACTGACACTGAGATAGTGCCAGCACCTAGGCATTACTGTAGCTGGAGAGCAGGAGCAGCAGCCTGCCTGGGCAATCATGTTCTACCTCCTGTCTAGGGAACAAGGAATGGGAAACTAGCATTTTGCTGATTGAACCTAGTCGTGGAAGCACTAACCCACCTGAGTTTAGTTTGTACCTTCCCTACCTTGAACCAGGTCCAATCTCCTAAGCACCAAAGCAGGAATTATATAGCAGCCTTGGCACTGCTACTTCATTAGCCTGTAGTGCTGTTAATTAAAAAACAAAAACCAAAACAAAAAAAAAAGCCCTGCCATCATTCATTCTTCTTTTCTTTTTTACTTTACACAACCTGGGCTCACCGTATTTGTCAGCTCATGGTAGGAAACTGGGGTGGAGCAGGTGCTAGCAGTATACCAGCAGAATGCTACAGGCAGGCAGGCATGGAAGCAGCTCATCATTTTTGCAGCTGATGCATGCTGAAACTCCTGTGGATGTCTGGCAGCAGCCAAAGAGGCAAGGTCCATGCTTCAAATACTGTGTCAGAAGCAAGCCAGTGGTGTAGTAGCATGAGAAACTGTCATGCTTAAGAGATCATAGATCCAAAAGGTATATTTTTTGTAGAGCAGGCAAATAGTGATGGAATAAAAGTTATCTTTCCAGAAGTCTTAGCTGAAGACAGAGATTTAGGCTCAATACCAAGGTATGAAATTACATGGCCTTTCCTATGCAGACTTGATTGTCTAACTTTTCCCTCCTGGGTATTAGAAAAGATATGAAATTCTCTCTTTTTTTTTTTTGTTTCCTGCCAAAGCGAACAATCCAGGCCCATGTTCATTGGTGGAAGTAAGCCTATGTGTACCAAGTGAGCAAGAAATGCAGTTTTCTGCTGAGCCACGAGGAAAAATTGGCAGAAAGGAAAGGAAGAGGTCAGCAGGTATTCTGCATCCCTCATAAAAAGATGCAGTAAGGAAAAGAGAGGAGAAAGCAATACAGTGTATTTTATTGAGAGATTCATATCCAGATAGGATTGATTGACACTGCTGTATATTAAAAGCACACAGCTTACCTTATTCTTTTACTAATATATTCACTTCTTGTTTATTTTCTTTAAAGGATGTGTTTATTCTTTACATGTAAACAGCAAACTGTAAAGAGTGCTAATCGTATCCATCTCGGTAGTAATGTTATCTGTGTTGGCAGAATTATCTCTGACATAATTTAGAGAGCTGGTTGGTGCCAAGAGAAAACATGATACATTTATTTGATAAGTGACACCAATTTCAAAGTGGTCATGTTTCTTCTGAAGACCACGGTATGCAGTAGTCTGTGACACACAGGGGTGCAGCAGTGTGGTACTGTACTAGCAAAATAACTTACTGGATTCACATTGTTGCTCTCACTTAATGCATTTCAGACTTCTTAATTAGACATAAATGACTTTGATCTCCCAGATCCACCAGTAGAGTGCTTGAAACATGAGGTTTATGCAGTAATCCACCCTTTTAGGATGGAGGGTGACCAATCACAGTCCTGCTGCAGTGAAAATGATCCTTTCACTGAAACCAGGCATCACTACCAGAGGCAAGCCGAAGAATTTCCAGGGCTGCCGAGCCTCTTCCTTTGCTCTCATCCAATAAGCATCGTTCTGTGCTTGTACTTATGGGTGTAATTAGGCAGCTCGCGTGCTGTGTTTCTATAATGTGGCTGTTACCACATGACAAAAATCCTCAATGGCAAAGTGCAACAAGCAAAATGCTGCAACTTGTGGTTTTTAATTTGGTCCTGAGAAAGGAGGCATGTTTGGCTCCCTTCAGTGTAGCACAGGCTCAGAAACAGCGAGGCTCCTTGCACAAGGAGTTTGCTAAGCCGTCTCTAGCCATGGCGTTATCTCACAACAGGTGCCGAGGCAGCCGCCGTCCCCATGGAGATAAGGTGACGGAGCGAGGGAGAGGCAGATGAGTTCTGGATAAAAGGTTAGCCTCTTCCAGGTCTCGAAGTGATCCAGCTTTTCTGGGAAGGAACTGGGCAATCCCTTTCCCCGGCGGCGAGGACTGACCTGACGATGACAACCACCCCCTTCGTACCGTACACCCATTTTAACGAACCCAGAGGAGAATTCCCGCGGGGTAAAGCCTGAGGGTGCAGCGGCGGAAGGCACGGTCTGTCGGGAAGGGCCGGTGCTGCTGCCGCCTGAGGTGGTACCTCGGTGGCGAGGGCCGGGCCAAGCCGGTGTAGCCGCGTTGCCCGCGGCTGCCGGCAGATGGCCCCCGCCGCAGCGCCGATCGGCGGGAGCGGGCGAAGGAGGGGCCGGCGTCACCGCGCTAAATCTCTGAGCCCGCTGCCCTCCTCCTCCTCCCTCGCCGCGATGGCTTCCTAAGGGCGATGCTCCCGGCCGCGGCCGCCACCAGCTCCCGCTCTGTAGCCGGGTGCTCGGTGGGCGCGGGCGGCTCCCGGCGGCTCCCGCGCGGTTCGGGGGCCGGGCCGGGGTGCGGAGCCAGCCCTCCCGGGGCGGGGGCAGCCGCCGCCTCCCGCCGGTGCCGGGCGGGGGAGCCGGGCGGCGCGCAGGCGGGAAGAGGGGAGCCGGTGCGGGGACTGCCGTGAGCCCGGAGCGCCGCGCCTGACGGCCGCCTGCGGGCCATCCATCCCTCCCTGGAAATGCCCCTCCTGGCCGCGCCGGCAGCCGGGGGCGGCATGTAGCGCGGGAGGAGCGGGCTCCGCGGGGGCGGGAGAAGCCCCTTCCCTCCGCCCGCGCTCGCAGCCGCACGCACACCCCGCGCTCCGCAGCGAGGCTCGCGGCCGGCCCTCCTCCTCCTCCTCCCCCGCCCGCTGGGTGCATGCCCGCCTCGCCCGGCGCAGGGACGGCGCGCCGCTGAAGCAGCCCCGCCGCCGGGCACCGTCGGGCGCCGGGCAGCGCCGCCGCCATGGCCGAGGAGAGCTCCGACGTCCCCAAAGAGTTGATCGGTAAGGGACGGGGCATGGCGGCGGGGATGGGGGATGCGGGGTCCCGGGGGAAGGTGCTGCGGGGGCAAGTTTGGAGGCCGCCGTGCGCGGCCGCGGGATGCAGCGCTGCCGGAGGCGGGGGTGGGGGGAATCCGGGGGTGGGTCTGTGGAGCCGGGCAAGCGCCGCGGGGGCTGGCCGGGGGAGCCCGGGGGGCTCCGCGCGGGGCTGGAGGGACTCGGAGGAGCCGGCGGGGGGCAGCGAGGCCGCGCTGCTGCGTGCGGGGAATGGGCGGGCGGGGGCTGCGGGGCTGCGGCGAGCAGCGAGGAGGCGGCCGCGGGCAGGGACTGAGCCCTCGGGAGCCGCGGTGGAGCACAATGTGTGTCCTCTCTCCGGAGGGGTCTGTCCGACGGTGCCGGCAGGCTGCGAGCGCGGGCAGACGCGCGGTGAAGCTGCCCTAGCCCCCCGCGCCTCCCGCACCGCCGCCCGCCCGGGGCACGTCCTCGGAGCGCCTCAGCCTGGCGGCACGGGCTGCGGCTCCGCTCGGTGCTTTTTTATTTATCCCCCCGGGTTTTGCGCAGTTTAAGACTTCGTTTTCCTCTGTACGTCGGAGGGAGTGAGGGTATTTGTAATTAAAGTTTTATGGCCCCATGCACACGAGCCCCCGTCCTGCATGGTATACGCTCAGGAAGTCACAGGTGATGGCGAGGACTCTGAAAATGCTGTCACCGCTTTTGGGGAGCTTCCGATAAATGGATCGTTAACGTGGCGTGTGTGTAAGCAATGTCATTTGGGGATAACAGGTCTGATGCTCCAGGCCCTCAGCTACCTTGCTCAGGCCGAATTTCCTTTGGTTTTGCCTGTTGAAGAGCTATATAAAGATCTTACCAGCATTAGAATAATTTAGTGTTGTCGTAATGACAGATGGAAAGAGAAATTTGTCAGGCGACAAGGTACATGTTGCGTTGAATACAATCCTTCAGACCTTACCTAGGTAATTTACATTGTTGCGTTTCCTTCAGTTTCATCAGTCAGCAACTGGTTTTAGCATTTATAAAATATTGGTAAAATCTGGGTGGACATTTGTAGCTGCTGCAGATTTTTTTTTCTGTAGGTCAAAATAGCTCTGTTTTGCAGTCCTTTGGGTCTCCAAACCATGTGGTTTACAGAGAGACTTTAGTCTATAGCTTACTGCTAAGAAGTGATGAGCTGGGAAATGTTCTAGGAGTAGCTATGGTCAAAACCATTGAGTTTTTATGTTTTAAAGTGGCCAGGCATGTTTGAGGTGCTAATACACAGTATTTCTTACTCACCTTGGGTCTGCACTCTGGTGTCATAGGTGAGGTGTGGTGGCATATTACAGGGAAGAATAAGGTGGGAATCTTCACACATTCCCTCCTCTGGTGGCTTTGAACAATCTTAAGAATTACCCCCCTCCCCCCCTCCCCCCCCCCCCCCCTCCCTGATGCCCTGCACCCACTCAGCTTGATTTGTCAAGGGCTATCCTGGGGTGTGGGGATTTGTTCAGGTAGATTGGTTTAATTTCTAGCACTATTTTGGTGTCTGCATGTTAAAATTTAACCTTTAAATAGGCTTTTTGTAATAACGATGTTTTGAGAGCAGGATGAAAGGATGTGCTTTAATGCAGAGTGATTGGAGTGTGGAGATTAAACTGGGGGTAGGAGTGTTTAAGCTGCAGGTTTTGTTCTGTTACTCACTTCCCGTGTGACCTTTGTCAGGTCTTGTAGGTCATAGTCTTCAAAGAAACCCTCTCTTACTGTTGGCTTACCTGGATCCACTCCTCCGAGGTGTGGATGTCTGAAGCCTCCAGCACTAGAAATGGATGAACACTTTAAAATGTGGACCTTAATGTTATGTTTCCATCTCTCAGTCTGAAAATTTACTTTGTGAGTCCACTTGCCACCCAGTGTGGAGGGAAGTGTCTTCAGTCACATGGAGAGTATCTATGAAATCTGTATCTTAGCTCTTTGAAGTAGCGTTTTTAGCCCTTTCAGGCAGATAGAGCTTTGTGAGGAGCTGACATCCTGATGATGCTTTGTGCAATCTGGGGTCCTGGGCCCCTTCTCTCCCTATGGCTTGTTGGAGTAAGAGTGCTGGAGCTGAGGGCATGCAGTCGTTCCCACTTCTGCTGTGTGGAACCTGTGGGACAGCAAAGGGAAGAGGATCTCTCCATGCAGGTGCCTCAGGAGGAAGTCCCTTGCTAGATGTAGGCACTTGGAGCTGTTCGTGGGAGAGGAGAAACCGAAAGGCAGAGGCTGCAAGTGGAGGTAAAGTAGCAAAGACAGCAGCAATGCCTTCTGCAAGGAGACAGGATTTGATGAAAAAGACTCTGTGGTCAGCTTGCTTCTGGGTTCCCAGGCAGGGACAGAAAGACCAGAATTGGGCATTGCCCATGGGAGAGGAAGCCTTGGGAGAAGAGTTCACATCGGGCTGGACTTTTCCCCGGGCTCCGCTCACCTGGCTGCTCCGTGATCTTGCAGCCTGGCTCCTGACCAAGCGGTTGCTGCGGGAGCCGGCCGCGCTGGCTGCCTGCCACGGGGCTGCCGCGGCTCGGGATGGGCTTCGCGCTGCGCGAGCCGCTGCTACCGAGGAGCTTTTGTTTCCTGATAGGAAAATTAAAATTCCTGGGGAAAACATGCCGATTCTGCAGAAAGAGCTCTTTCTGGTGAAGAGTGTCTACGGCCAGCCATGTTTCTGACTTGCACACCCTTCCGCCCTTCAGGCAGAACGCTGTGGCCTGGCTTAAACATCCAGGCTTAATAAATGGTGTGTTGTTTGTGCTAACGTCTTCTGACTACTGGATGAAAATTGTGCAGAAAAGCGCTATACAGAGCACTATAATTAAAAGCCTTAAGAATAGCCTATTATCTTTAATTTTTGCCTTTAAACGTAAGCGTGCCCTAGGGCAAAGTGTATGTGTCCGGAGAGGGTGGAGACTTGCCTTTTACAGATGCCAGTTGTAGGGCTGGAAATAGGTTAATGTGTTTAAAAGATTTCTTTTTCATTCCCTTTCCTTGGGGGCTGGGGAGTGAAACTTAGGGAAGGTGCCAAATTGGCTCTTCTAGATGAACTCCTCTGTTTATCTCTCAATTACATCAGTGTCAGTAGTTGTATAAGCTTTCTAGACACAGTTCCCCGTGTGTATATTCCCTTCAGGCCAGGGTGCAAATGCTCAGGGGAAAAGCTGGTTCGTGTCATGCTTGGCAGAGACTGTGTATACATGTGTATGCATGTACATATTAAAACATTATGGCAACTAATGTAACTTTGGTGTTGGCACCATGAGGTGGCTACATTGTCGCTGGGATAGTGACAACAGTGTTGTGTCCGTAGCATCCTCTGCATAGCTGCCAGGTGTTACTATCTGGAAGTCTGCTTGGTTTGCTTCGTTACTTAAATGCACAGAGTGCAAAAATGTGTGAACAGTTGCTCTTCCATTACCTGACCCATTTAGCCTCCCTGATATTAACAAAAGGCTAAAACGTGTGCAATGCAAGGAGCTAATTTGCTTTAGCAAGCTTTTCAGGTACAAATAATAGCAGTGAGAAATTATTTGTTGCATTTTCCCAGAGTAGAGCTAAGCAGTGCTGTGGCATGTCTTGGGAATGCTTTTGATATGTAAGTTATACTGGAAAAAAATAACAAATTGTGTTTAGAATCCTGGCATATGACATCAATAATCCTAACATAGTAGACACAAATTATTGTGTAGATGGCATACTAGAAAGTTGTACTTGTGTTAGGTTGTGTTTAGTACTGGCTCGTGTGCACAAGACTTCCATGAGTGCAAGCAGTTGAACAACATAGCTCTGAGTCTTTCTGAAAACTCGACAGTGGCATCTGTTTCTTTCTCGTGTTGACACTGAAGGTATTTAATTAAGATATTTTCTTTTGTTTCAGAAAGTGTCAGGGATGTTATTGGGAGGAAAATCAAAATTTCCGTCAAGAAGAAAGTAAAGCTGGAAACCAAGGGAGATAAAGTGGATAACAGAATATTGGTAAGTACAGTAGAATGGCTCTGATTACATATGTGAAGGAAAAGCCAGTATCTTTTCAGAAGGCATAAATTCTCCTCTGGAAGTATTCTTTAAACTTTGTGTGTGCCATAAGATACCCATGTAATTTATTTTCTTACTTTTTCTTACTTTCTTGATAGCCTACATAGGAAGTTGGTGTGCAGCTCTGCATGTTACACACACTCGTTTATCACTGAGTTATTTTGGAGAGTTTAGGGTATTGTGTTGTGGACTGATGATAAAGCAAGCTATTACCAGAACCTGTTCTAAAATATTTTGCTGCCTTTGCTGGTTAGGTTTCCTGTTTACGTCCATAAGAATTTTAAGTGGCCAAGAAATGCAAAATGAAGTGTGTAGAATTAATTTTGAGAATCTGAAGCTGTTATGCGGTGAAGAGCAACAGTAAAACTGTTGGGCTTTTTGAACTCAAGTGACTATTTGTATTTTTTAGTATTCTCTGTTAAGTCATATATCTTCATTTCAAGAGAAATGCTTAATGTGTGGGATTCTAAATTGTCATTCTTACAACTGTAGTGGAGGAAAGCATCAAATTAATCTCACTTAAGAATGCTTTCCTGTTTTCTCAAGAATAGTTTTGCTGGCCTCTCTTGATAGGAAGAAAACTGTGGTAATGAGCTGCTACGTTTGCATGCTATCTTGAATATGCAAAAAGACATGGAACTGTATTTCCTTGCTCTTTTGATCGCTCTCTATTAGGAGAACTCCTAGACTAGCAAACACAAATAATTACAATGCTGCCATAATATTTTGCAAGATATTGAGATTTTATTGAGTGTCTTGTGTTTGTGCTGTAGCACAATTTGAAAGTTTTGTTGCCAAAGCTGTTGTTACAGATATCAGGTACATTCCCCATGCAGATGTGCTATTTTGTCTTTCAAAACCACAACTTCTTAATCACTTCTGAATTATCTTCTTAAAGTATGTGTTGCTATCCCTGGGCAGTAACACTGTAGATAATGGCTCACTTTTCTGTGAGAGCTGCTACTTAAGGAATTTGAAATATTTTCTGCTTAATATCTGCTCGTGTTATATCTAGTTCCTTGATTTACAGCTTCTGTACTGGAAATAGATTGCATATGTGAATGTTGATTTATTGTCTCTATTTATTTGAAAACCATGTTTATAGGGAAGGCTGACAGGTTGCACTGAAGTGGTTACACTTGATTGACTTTTTGACTTACACAGAATCATAACTATTATCAATAGTGAAATATGTTGTGGAAATACTGAAATCCTGTTCTGAACTGATGGGACCAAGAGAATATCAAGCTTTGAATCATCAGTGAGGTTTCTGAGGGATGTACGACTTGGCAGTAAAATGCCTATACATGATGATTTGGGTGTTTTTTCTCTCTTTAATCTCCTAAGGTCTCAGGTGGGGGACTTTCACTTTCCATGACTGAAGAGGTACTGAAAGGGAGAGAACCTTTCAGAGGTTCATGAGTTAGTGAGCACTTCTTGTGTGCATTCATGTTGTCTTCAGTGCACAAAGTGTTTCAGGGGAATGATTTGCTGGATGTTGTCTGGTAGAACCATTTGTTTGATGATGCAGAAATGCAGGGGATTTATATTGGAGGGAGAAAAAACCTTTTTATTCTTAGAGAAATTGATTATTGATTCCTGGAGTTGGATTTTGTGTTTTCCTTTGCCTTAGAAGAAAACTGCCTCATGTGAAGCTTTTTTACAGTGTTTTACAATGTTTCTCTGACTGCATGTGTAAATCTTTATGTGCGGTTGTTTGGTTTAGGGGGTTTTTTTGAGTTTTTTGTCATTTTGGGGTGGGGTTTTTTTGGTTTTTTTGGTTTTTTTTTTTTTGCAGAGGTGCTGAATGTTGTCCGCTGTAGCAAAGGCCGATAGAGACTATGGTTCACTTTGCAGATGCAAAATTCTCTGAAATGCAGAATGCTCTGGAAGAAATTACACCAGAAACACCTTGAGTTCGGTACCTCAGATTAATGGAGACTTTCTGGCCTTAGTGTGTTGGCACAGTCTCACTTCCTACCTGCAAAGTGTAGAGGACATACACCCTTCTCTCATCAGTAGAGTGATGCTGAAAATAAATAACCTTGCTTCAGAAGTATGTGAGTGCTTAATACTAAATGCTACAAGAAATCTGCCAGCAAAACTAAGAACTTTTGTACTCTGAGCTGGAACTTAAGAGTATTCAGTAAATAATGCATGCGGCCGCGTTCTGACTGGAGCAGGTAAAACTGAGTTGCTGTGCCTTGGGTGAGCCTGTCAAACAGAATGCTGAATGAAGTGTTGGCAGCAAAAGCAGCTCAGTAATTAAAGACTCTATCCTTAAGTGAATGCACCAGAGGGCTCAAATGTGATTGCATGGGCAACCTTCATGCCAGCGCTCCTCAACTCCTGAGAGCTTAGTTTTGAAACGTTAATCCTCTGAGTGCTGTCTCTGGAGTGCACGTGTGGCAATGGATTGTTTTGAGATTTTGGGTTGAATTTTATTAGTAGTTGGGTGTTTACATTAGGTGCAATGCTTTGGGTCCAGCACTTAATAGGGAGAAAATACCAGTTGCTCTCATCTAGCTAACCCCAGAGCTGTTGTGAAACGTGCTCATGGCTTTAGAGGAGGTTGATCACAGAGGCTGGCACTGAGCCCTGACACCCAAATCTGTGCTTTAATTAAATGATCTCTCATCCTTCCTTCCTAGGGAAATCCAGCAAAATCAGTACCACTTTGAGAAAGGGAGATTATTTTAAAATGACTGCACTTGGCAGGTAACTATAAAAACACTTGACCTCTGGCCCTGTTGTTCACAGTGTATTCAAGGTACAGAGTACTAGAATATGGATGTAACCATCTACTTAAATCACTCTGCTATAGGAAATTCCTCTGATAATTAAGATGGAAATTAGAATCTGAGACTAAAGAAAAACAATGCAAAACCCCTAGTGTTGCTTGCAGTAGGGTCCCAGTATTAAACTGGTGAAGTTGGCGGATAAAGACCATGCTTGCCTTAAGATGCTTTAGGACCCCAGCTTTGGGTGCCAGCGTTTGGAAATTATGTCTAGGAATTTTGATATCAACCAGATTTTTTCAGTCTGCACAAGGAGTTTGCTGTCTCAATCTCAATCTGCAGTTATTTAGTTTTTCAGTTAGTCATAATGATGCAAAACAGTAAACATCATGAGCTGCTGAGCTGCCCCTGGTCTGCTGGCACCAAATCTCAGGTCTGCGGGCAGCACACTGGTATCCAACCCTGAAAAGGCAATAACCAGCTTGAACAGGCAGAAAATCAGTCCTCAGGTGATTAGGCCTAAACCCCAGTCCTATCTGGGTACTCTGGCACTGGAGAAAGTGGGGAAACATGCAGGCGTAGAGGAGACCTTGAAAGGTGACGAGCTGCCCTACAGGGCAAGGGGAACAGACATCGTGGGACTCCGCAGTGGGGCACAGTCCCACTGTGGGCCAGTCCCACTCGGCAGCTGGGGGTAGCTGAGCTCTGGTGGTCACCAGCACTGCAGTGACCCAAGGCCAGGCCAGGCAGCTGGGTCTGTGGGGTGGCCTCAGCTGCGAAAGGGACCAAGCACAGCTGTAGCTGTGGTGTTGCTCAGGCCAGCGTTGAGTGCCAGAGCTCTGAAGCAAGGTTGGGGAGTCCTGGTCAAGACTTGTTCCTACTTTTGGGGTCACATACATGCACTGTGTTGGGTGCAGGCAGCCCAGCTCCGGCAGAGCCCTTGAAGAGGCTGCCCCAGCTGGCTCCAGGTGGCCCTCAGCCAGAGGCAGAGTACTCCTGCAGGAGGGGACTCAGCTGTGTTCGGCTTCAGTGTGATTCTCACAACAGTAGTCTTACTGAGTTATCACTCTTTCCTAATCAGTGGAGGATAGCTTTGGATTTGTGTGATTGTTTTGTTTAAACCTGGTTTCTTATGAGAACAAGGTTTAAGGCATCATGCTGAGTGCCTGCGGTGTTTTTCCTCACACTGACAGCTTCTGACCTTCTCTCCAGTTTCAGTTTAAGCTGATGGGTATGGAGACGTCCCAGTTGTGATGATAACAGAGTTGGCTGGGTGTGGGGGGAGACAGCCAGAAAAAGAAGAGAAACTTTACACCTACTCCCTCCTCTAAGGCCTCCACCTTTTGCCACCATAAGGGATCAGGCAGAATGCCCGGTCTGTGTACTTCGGTTTGGTGGCTTTTTGTTGTTGTGTTGGCTTTTTTTGTTTGTTTGCTTGCTTGGTTTTTGTTTTGTTTTGTTAAATCCAGAGGCCTCAGTGTTTATCAGATTATCACCTACAGACAAACGCTGGTAGGGACTGGGCTTCGTAGCTTTGGTGTTTGTGGTGCTACTTTTCCCCCTCAAAATACCCAAGATATTTGTACATAATTTTGCTGATTATTTCCTGCTGCCTTTTCTTCCTCTCAGATTTATTGCAATTAGCAGCAAGCATTGAGAAGTTAAAATGTTTTCAGCAGTGGTTTCAGGACAGCCCAGAATTCAGGATTCATCTTACTTTTTTTTCTTTACTATTAGGAAAAGAGAATATTCCTGCTCTATTTGCCTTTGAGATTAGTTTTCTTTTCCGAACTAATATTATTTTAGACATAACATATAAGAAAATATTGCAAGTGACCATGCTCTTTATGTGTTTGGTTGCATTTCTTTGCTTTATTGCTGTGTTTGTTGTGATTTTTTTGTTTTGTTTTTTTCCTGATCTTCAGGCTACAGAATAGTGTGATGTGATGTAGTGACCAAAAGCACTTTATTAGGAAATCCCATTGAGGACTCTCTGTTACACTTCTGCCCTCGGTCATTTACATTCTCTTTGTTAAAATATCACACTGCTACTTCTGAAATTGAGACAGTTGCTTTGGCAGGTGGCTCTCCTTAAAATGTACTGTATGCACAACATAGATTCACTGGGAGCAATTCATGTCCTTGTCACTTTCTCTGGGACATATGTTTCCATGGGCTTTTAAAACAAAAAATTGAATTGGCTCCTGTCAAAGAAGTTTATATTTGTCCTGCGCACATGGTCTGAGATTTCATGTTCTGCTTCTAAAGAGTCTCTTATAAAGACTGGAGTTCTATTTAAAAAAAAAAATCTATCTGTGTTTACTTTTAAAGGAGCAATTATGGCCATTTTGTGTGCTCTCCATGTGGTTTCTGAATACTGCTTGAACAATGTGGTTGACTACTGAAGCAACAGAGCCTGTATGAGCTCCTGTGCCTGTTCAGCTATCAGGGTGGCAGTCTCCGGCTGGAGGCAGTAGTATTTTGCACTGCCAAAACTATTTTGGGATTAAAAGCTCTGGTGCTTGTTTTCCATTGCTCATCTTTTGTCTCGATCCATCCACAATATTCTGTTTGAATAGAGATGAATTTCACATCGTGCCTTAAAAAATATGCACTTCTTTTAAACCACTAAGAGCACAGGGTTGTCTAAGGTTGGCTTTACATAAAATGTGTGCAATCTCACACGTTATATCATGACAGCTGGTGTGTGATAATGATGTTAAATAGGGACATTCTTTAAAAATAATGGTGTTTCCTCTTCCCTGCCCAGAACATTGACTGTTATGACATATATCTTAAGTGTGTCTTTATGAAGATGAAAGGAGGTAGGTGTTGATGCATCCCTCATGTCAGGAAATCTAAATGAAGTGAGGTAGAGTAATCAAAAAATACTTAGATGTGAAAACGTATTTTAATATATTTACAAGGTGCCTCTTAGAAAGCAACTGAACTGTGGCCTGTAAGATTGCTACAAAAAAACTGAAATAAAAAGAGTACTGCAGGAAATAGAATTTATTAATTCAGTCATGCAGTTGCATTTGTTTCCACAATAGGAAACATTTTAAAAAAGTACTCATGTCCAAGTTTCACTGAAATTTATGTTTATGTTAAACGCTGATCCATGAGGTTACTTTTAACTGGTGGGAAGATTTACAAACCTAGCATTCTGGAGTACTGTGTCCAGCTCTGGGACCCCCAACATAAGAAGGACATGGACCACTTACCTGTTGCAATGAGTCTCCCCAGGGATTCTGCCCCTCCACTCCATACTTGTGAGAACCCACCTGGAGTGCTGTGTCCAGCTCTGGGGCCCCCAGTATAAGGACATGGACCTGCTGGAGTGAGTCCAGGTGAGGCCATGAAGATGACCAGAGGGCTGGAGCACCTCTCCTGTGAAGACAGGCTGAGATAGTTGGGGTTGTTGAGCCTGGAGAAGAGAAGGCTCCAGGGAGACCCTATTGCAGCCTTCCAGTACTTAAAGTGGGCTTATAAGAAAAATGAGGTAAAATTTTTTAACAGCACCTGTTGGGACAGGAAAAGGGGGAATGATTTTAAACTAAAAGAGGGTCAATTTAGACTAGATGTAAGGAAGAAATTTTTTACTATGAGGGTGGTGAGGCACTGGAACAGGTTGCCCTGAGAAGTTGTGAATGCCCCGTCCCTAGAAGTGTTCAAGGCCAGGTTGGATGGGGTTTTGGGCAACCTGGTCTAGTGTAAGGTGTCTCTGCTTATTGCAGGGGTTGGATCTAGATGATCTTTAAGGTCTCTTCCAACCCAAACCATTCTATGGTTCAATGATTCAATGGTTCAATGAATTGCTGTGATAGTGCATGCAAGTGTAGAAATTCAAGATGATTTCTTGCACCTATAGTGTGTTTTTTCCATGTTTTGGGAGGACAGAAATGCAGCTGGCTTGCTCTCCCTTTCTTTAGTTTTGGGCAGCTGGTACAGGCAGGGAAAGGTAAGAAAAAGGGACTCCTCTTTCAGCGCCCTGAAAGTGTCTGCTGTTGTCCTGGCTCGTGTAGTTTGCATTTTCACACTCACCTGCAGGTACATACATCCTTATCTGTGTTCTGGAAGGAGGAAACGTGAACACAATCTCACTCTTAGCAGGTTCTGGTTTTCTGTGTACAGAAAACCAGCTCTAACAGTTACCAGGGTAAAAAAAGTGGTGGGAGGGAGTGTGGTGGCCGGTGAACATACATTACAAGGGAGAGAGAGTTTTCAGTGAGACAAGTCCCCAGTACCACAAGTACCTCCAGGTTAGGGCGGCCAGAAAGGCTTCTCCCAGGGTGCTTGTTCTGTTATGTTAATCTATCCCAGTTTGGATTCCCCAGTTGGCTGTTGGCCTCTACCCCTTGTCACCCCCACAGAGCTTCCCCATTGGTCCCGTTTCCTAGTCCCGCTTTTTCCCTGCCTCCGGATAAAACTGTGAGTTTCTGGATCATGCTTGTATTTGCCTCTGCACCCTTTGACAGTGTAGCAGCCATAAATGCTCCTGGCAGAACACACACAAGTGCCCCTCTCGACTCTTTGCTACCGACTGTAATACTGAACCCACCCGTGTTTCTGTGGGGGCACGTGGGACCCCACGGAGCTCGGCAGGGACAGTATTAAGGGAGGAATCTGCTGTGGCTCTGAATTGATCATGGAATCTTTCCTCCTGTCAATTTCTTGTAACCCAATTAGAAAGCATTTCCTTTTTAAACTGCCACGCTCTTTCCACTTCTCTTGCTGAATATATAATGTACCGAAGTGGTTTGCTAATGTGCTTTTGCTTTCAGAGGGCCTGACTCCTTGCCACCATTACTTATGAAATGGAGCCTTCCTAAGCAAGGATTTTCATTGAGATCTGTGCATAAAAGAGGCAGAAGACTGATTATTTCATATAATTTCCCTAAAGCTGGAAATAGAAAATGAGCATTAGGGTCAACTTCTTGTCTCAGTCACTCTTTGCCACTGATGGCTTTTTTCCCCCAAGAATGAGAAGACTTGGAGGAGAACAGAATTTATTATTTGGGAGACATATATAAATGCAAGAACAGTGTCCATATTTGTGTGGGGTTTCTTTTTTTCTTTTTTTCCTCTTACAGCTTGTTTTATCTGCCTGACTTACTTTAAGAAAAGACTTCTCATGCAGGGAATGTGGTCTACTTTTTAAGTAGTGTGGAGGAGGACAGAGTAAACTCGAAAAAGGCTGCAAGCGCTGCTAAGTGAAGAGTTAGTGCAGTGTAGTGTGAAAAATGCTTCTTGTTGCTCAGAGTCCCTCTCTTCAACCACTGTTGTGGTGGAAAATTGGTGAATGTCATTGATTCATTTGATTGTTAGAATACTTACTTTAGCTCACCTACAATTCTGCTTCTTTTTTTTTTTTCTCATGGTGATGGTAATTTAACTCTGTGTAAAGTAATTAAAGGCCCAGGATGCAAAATTATCCTTTAAATTTAGCTGCTGCTAATGGTGCTCTGTACAGCTACCTGAGTTCCCAGGCTGATTTCTGCCCTTGGTCCTGTCTCATCTCTCCCTGTTTCTCAAACATCTACTCTGTGTCAACTCATGAGTGATATCTTTGTCTTAGTAATAGCTTCCCTAATTTGATTATTTCAGATAACAAACTGTTAGGATGCAAAATGTAATTATAAGAGCCAGATTCTTATAACCCTACACTCCTGAAACAGACCTAACGAAATTAATTGGCCTGCTGGATGAGGGAAGAGAGACTGGCTCAGGGAGTCAGGGTTGCAGAATAAGATCCAAATAGCTGTGGCATGTGAAATTTAAGGCTAGCAAAACAAAACTGGTTGCTACAAAGCTCAGAAAAGGAGTCACGTTGCTGGTGTGGATACAAATTAAAAGGGTTTGTGTGTCCTGTGAGGCTGCTGAAAAGGTGCTCACAGGGTGGAAACTGTCAGCAAGTGAGGAACAGCTCTTATGTGAACAGGTTATGTTTCTGGATCTTCTTTGCAAAGTGATCTTTATAAAAAAAATGAATACAAGAATTTTGGTCTGGGCTCATGGGTGTGGATGTTGTGCAGCTTATCCCCTTGGCTGACAAGTGGCGTTTGTATCCCTGCATACAGTAGAAGGCCTGTGTGACAGCAGGATGGGCCTCAAGGTGTGCACGTGGAGATGGAAAATTAGAAGAGTAGATGCTGGGTCTATATTCCCCTTAAGATTTTCATCTTGCATTGTGTTTTCAATTGGTGCTTGCTTCTATGCCTTTTAGATCAGTTGATAACTAATTTTTTCCTCTTTCCACAGCTGAAGCAGTGGTTAGCAGCGTGCTGCCCATGAGGCAGACAGCAGTCTGTTTGGGATGTCTGGAAGCACGCTCTTAGCCAGGGCTTAGGAAGCTGAGGTCATTTGGAGCAAGCAATTTCCACTTTGTGCCTCAAAGATGCTTGCCAGAGGCATGTCTTTATGGAGTAGGCACTTAAAATACACATCACTTTCTTTGAACACGTCTTCGGTCCTCTGAACAGCAACCCTTCCCTTGTAGCTAAGACTGTCAAACTGCTGCTTTTGTAGAGCTCCATGAAATTTTGAGGATTTGAGCCAAGCTATAGGTACCTCGTTCTTGGGGCCAGGGAGCAAAACAAGAGGGCGAGATAGGTGCTGCAGAGCAGTATCTACTCAGATTTGGTTAAAGGAAGTGAATGGCTGTTGACCCCAGTCTGAATTGGGAGATAGGGCAGTGCTGTGTTTTTTCAGGGTCAGCCTTTGCATGAAAAGGCTTCTCCCTCTCTGCCTTGAAGGCCATTGGCAAGACTGAAACTATTCACACAGAACTATTGATAAAGGGGAAGCCTTTCAGAGGCTCATGTCTTAACAAACACGAGTGGCTGATGCTTAAGCATGATACCTTTTATAGCCATGTATGTGAGCCTCTACTCCAATGCAGAGCTGAGGAGCCATAGGCAGGGAGCAGTGAAGGTAGGTCAAAACAGATGTTTGGATTTTTAGTGCAGCTGGCTTTAGATGGCAATCTCTTCTTTTGGTATTTATAATGTAGCAAGTAAATACTTGAAAAAATATTAGCTTTGTTTGGTATTGGTGCTTTGATGAGTAATAATTTCTGCCACTTGGTAAGTTTATGTATATCCCAAAAGTAAATTATTTATTATTATTATCACAGCATGAAAAATGAATTTTAAATAAAACAAGAAGTTATCTTGACTGTGCTAGTCTTTACATCTGCACTTGGCAAGTGGTGGAAAAGCACAGGCTTTGGCCTTTCTCTTTTTTCATATTAAGAAGGTGCTGTAATCCCTGCATTTTTGGTAAAGCATATTGGTGTATTCTGTGTACAGCTGTTGCATACACTATGGGTATCTTTATGCTCCCTTTCTTACCTTGTATCTTCCTTTTTACTGTCCTTCCAAGTCTTCTGCTTGAAAAAGTCTCTGGAAGCTTTCCTGCGTGCAGATTGCTGTCAGGATAGGGGTTTGCTTTTTAGTCTACCTCTTCTCACTCTAGTATGCCCATTTTTCTAACAATCCATATTCCCCCACTTCTGTTTCCTTTCCTTACAGACATAATATAAATATCCCCAAATTCCTCAGTATCCCTGCAAGTACAGGGATGATGGACCGAACATGATGCTGCTATGCTAAAAAATATTGTAGGCTGCCATAAACTTACTCTGTGTACATTTTTATCTTGTCTTGCTAGCCAAGTTCTCTGCTTCCTTGTTCTACAGTTCAATCAAAATCTATGCTAGGTCTATGTTATTTGTGTCATGGTGGCAGTTTGGTTCATGCTGGACATTATGGTACTATTTGTGTAATTTGGCTTTAGGTTCTTTCCACCTTTCCCAAAGCAGCTCCCTTTGGTTAAAAAAAAAAAAAAAAAGGCAACACAACAAAAAAACCAAAAGCAAAAGAAAACAAGCAAAAACTCACCAACAAACCCCAATGCAACGAAGTGCTGTGCAAATTATGCTTGTCCTAAGGCAGGCAAGGTAGTACGATGGACACAACTTGCTTGCATTGCTCTCTCCACATCTCTAGGTACAGGAGTGATTGGGCTGAGAAAAGGGAGAAAGTTAAAAGAAAACAAGAAAGGAACTGTAGTATAACATGGCAATTTAAATGTAATTAGCTGATGTGGATAGTGCCAGAGCAGTGTAAAAGACTGTAAAATAGCTTTAAAAGGATTTCATCTGTGAATACAATGCTTTGTTACCCAAGTTTTATAGTTTTATCTTTACTTTGGGAAGACACCCTCTATGAGGTTTGGCTCTGCTGATGGAATTTAACTGTATTTTATGTAATCTGTACTATTTCCTTCACATGTGATTTCAAAGCCAGTTTTCTACCATTTACTTGCTTAGCTACACCGTGTTGGCAAACTGCAGGAGAAGTTGAATGCTGATTCCTTTGGGATTCTGTGCAGGCATGTCAGCTGAAGTTTGGAAAAGCTGCTTATCTGGAGAAGAATGTTGTGTTCAGTCTTTAGCCAAATGCCAAGAAAAACCTTCAGGAGTCACCTAATACAGCAAGAAGGACTTTATTTCCCCTCCCCCCCCCTCAGTCTAAACTGTTGCTTGGGGTTTTTTTTGCCTACACTAAGAACGGCTAAAAAGCTAAGATGGGCAGGGCTCGACTCTTACAAGTTGCATATTCAAATTAGAAAAATCTTAGATGGTTGCAGGTTTAATGGTGACACTGAAAATAGATTGCCTTTTTTGCCCTCTCATTGTTAAACTATAACCTTTTCCAGCTGACAAAGATTTCTGAAACTGAGTAAATCCTTATTGGAAGCCTTGGAAATATATTTCTCAGTGTTAAATATTTTGAAAACATTTAGCCAAAAATAGAAAACCTGAAAATACTAGTTTCACGTGGTTTTTATAGTGTAATGCTACCCTTTTAAAGTATTTCCTGTAACATTATTAGATGGATCTGCTGTTGTTTATATGTGCATGAAATTGTGTGAAATTAAAATTCCGCAGGTTTTTATATGGTATTAGTTTATCACAATGTAGCCTTAATGCAATTTTAGTAGGTCTTTTTTCAGCCTGAGGGCTTACGTCCGTCCCAAGTACATTATTCTTCTATTTTATTTTTTCCATCTTTTCTCTTATTTTTCTATTTTTATCTTCCATTGTTTATTTTAGAATATTCCTTATGTTGCGTTTCTGTTTGGAGTGTCTGTTTCCTCTCACCATAAAGATGATTGCAGACAATTCTTTGATATCAAGACTGGCATTAAGGACATATGCATATTTGAAGGAAACATTGGCAAGTCAGCTTCTGGGCCTCCCCTTTCACCTCTTAAACTGCCCCAGTCTCCCACTGCTCTCTGGGCTGTGATTCAGCTGATGTCCGTGGTGCCTCTTCATTCAGCATGGAGCAGCACTAACCTTGTGTGGAAGGGGTCAGTGAATTGTGCTTGACACGGAGCACTAGGAACCAACTTTCCTCTGCCTTCCCAGGTGCTGCCTGCCTGGGAGCCAGAGCTGCCTGGTGCTTGTGCTCTCTGCCTCACAGCAAAGGCAGGGTGGTGCCTGGGAGGAGGAATGCCATCATGTGTGTATTTTGAGATGTGCTGCAAAGAAAGCTTTGCTGTGCAGTAGCCTCTGTGTTTGAAATCCACAATGTGGCTCTTCCTTGTGTAACTTCGTGCAGGGAAGCTGGAAGGGAGCTGGAAGAGGCTGGACTGTACTGGGGGAGGAGGTGTCTCTGCTTGCACAATTCCTTCTGTAATGCTAGACCTCTCACTTGCCAAATGCAGGAATCTGCATGGCCCTGCTCGGCTCCAGAGCATGATGGGAGGAAGGGATTCACTGGTTTCACTGCTTTCAGAGCACTGAAGACTCGGGAGTAAAGGAGTCTAACAGAGAGACTACTTGCTCTCACCAGCCTTTTTACCATACAGGTTCTATGAGGGGCCAGCCTCAGAAATGTTTTCCCATGTCATCTTCACTTGCTTTTTTTTTTTTTTCTTTATTGGTAGTGCTTCTGAAAAACCTCAACTTGTGCTAAAGGGAATGTATAGTATGACAGAACTACCAAAAAGAAGAGGAATAACTTTCTCTACCTTCCTGCGTCACTGTTTTTGAAGTGGTAATAGCAGCTTTTCCTGGAACATAAAGAGGAAGAGCTGGCAGGGACATGAGACTCTGTCAGAAGCCTGGCAGGAATTAAACAAGCTTCCTTAGTTGTTCTTGTACTTTTGTGTTCTCTTCAAGTGTACTTTCCCTGGACCCAGCAAAAATACTGCACCAATCTCACTGGGCATTAGTTACTGGTAAAGTAATTTGAGAACCTTTGGGCAAAGATGTTATTTTCATACCTTTATTTGTTTACTTATGCCATTGTAGTTACCTTCGAAAGAAAAGTTGTTGTGGTTTCACAACTTTTAAATAGGTTTTATTTCTGTAGGAATACCCTTGTGGGAAATACAGCAAATGGGCAGAGGATTGCACAAGTGTTTTAAAATACATGAGAGACTTGCTACAGTGCAGACATTGCTCCTCTCTCCCCCAAAACTGTTTCAAGCTGTACATTAGCCTTTGGGTTCTCTGGCTTAATACCTGATATAATGAAGTAGGCTGAAAAAAATCCTGAAGCATATAGGGTCCACTTGCATTTTTGCAAAGCTGAGTTGTTTGGTACAGTGTAGTTCTTGCCACTTAGTATCTTGAAGGACACTGAATAAGTTGGGTAATTGACTTTTACATTCATGGATATTGGATGCCCCTCCCTTGGGGAGCAGAGAAGTTTTCATAATTGACCTTTGGATAATCTGATGGCATTGTCTAAGACAGAAAACAAAAAATACATGGTCAGGTGGAATTCGTCTTGCCACATCATTTAAACTTCGGTGGTGAAAATCCATTAAACACCAATCTGTTATATTTTTGGCTTTCTGAATAATCCATCTGTTCACTTATGTTGAACTGTATCTACTTAAGATGTGACCAAAATCTGATTTTGGTTTCTTTGCTGTAATCTCTAGTTTAAGAGCACTCTTGGGTGGCTTTTGGACCCCACACACTTGCAAGGTGAGGAGTGGATTGGATTGCCCTGTCCAGTGTTTCTTGCACAGCCTGAGGATTAGTGGATCTGTTGGTGTGTGATGGAGCCAGGTCAGTTGGACAAGGCATTAGGTTAATGCTTGGGGCATTTTGGATGCATTGACATGAGGAAATTTAGTATCTGGGTTACAGTAGCCTCTGGCTGTAATATTTAGCGGATGCTACTGTAAGAAAAATATTCCAATTTTTTTTTTTCATTCCCCTGTAATGGAAAATCTGTCCTGAGCTGATTTTAGCATTACATGGAGGTTAAGATTCATAGTGGTTTGCAGTTATCACTATGCCACTGAGTGATAAGGTTGCTTTCAAGCATCTGTAATGGAAATATTGATGTTTTTCCATTCCTGTAGGTAGAGTTCATGCGTAAAGTAAGTGTTGAGCTTTTATGTGTGCATAGTAACCACCCCTCCCAGGAATGTATACCAATGCCTATAATGTTGCACAAGTTGTATTTGATCGGTCTGTGATGTAAAGAGCCACTTTGTTATACATTGCCTAATATATCACACAAAGATTATATAAATTTCAAAGATTGTAATGTTATACTCTTATTTTAAGTTAGTAGAGTAATTGAAACAAGAGGCAATAAAATCAAATCTTGCGAGCCCAGCATGCTGCCTCTTGCGTGAAGATGGTGTTCGGTTGCTAAATGTGTTTTTCCCCAGACAGGGAGTGCATCTGCAGATTCTGCAAGGCCCATTTGTTTCAGCCTGAGCACAGTCCTCTGTTGACACTTGCTGTGAAATACCATAGCCTGGTACACTCTCTGTGCTGCTGAGTTCTTGTAGCTTTATCTTCTTTGTTTATTCATTATTAAACGCTTGCTTTCTGCTTGACAAGTGCTATAAAATCCCTTTCACTGTGGCTGAACCCAAGAACCTCTGCTGAGAGTCTAGAAGGGTTATCAGGTTTTTTTTTTAATGCAAATATATGCATTCTTACTTTCTGCTGAAGTGCTCTTCAGACCAGGCTCCTTAACAGGCTGGTAGATACTCCCTGTCCTGTTCTTTAAGCCATGTAGTCTTGAAAAAATAAATGCTAGATTTTTCTAGATTCCTACTGGAAACAGAAACAAGAGTATCTTGTGTGCTGGAAAAGTGTTTCTAGAGGTCTGATAGTATATTGGATCTACATGAAAATTAATCTTCATACTGTGTAGCTTGTGTGTTGTTACAGTCTTCTGTATTGATGTAGCTGGTATGCAGACCCCATTAAGAACACAGAGCATAGAACAGAAAGGTGTGCTTTTCTAACATGGGCCACAGGAGTTCTAGATTCTGAAGTTTTGTTTTTAAATTAACTGAGTGTAGATGTGCAGCGTTGAAGTTTTTTGGCTTAAGTTTTATGATTATTTGAGAACAACAGACAAATCAGGGCTTTGGGTTTCCTTCGTAAGCTGTATCTTGTGTCAGCACTGTTTTATTTTTCAGTTCTTATTAAGCATTTTCTGACTTGTTTTTTTTACATTGTATTTTATTTATCCTTTCTTAGATGAGCATTCTGGTATTTGAGAGCTATAGATATACATGATACTAATCCAGGACACCAGGTTTTCCTCCAAAGGGAGAACAACAGAGTTAACCTCTTGATCTTGGTTTGCTAAGAAGGTATCTTTCCAAATAAAGGCCTTTTGGTCCTGATTCTTCTCAGAAAATCAGCCAAGGCAGATTTTTAGCTCAGTTTTCACCTGTGTGTATTTATTTGTTTGCTTTGAAAATAATCAGTCTGGGACTGTGAGATTCCTTTTCTGTGTGACTCGGGTCAAGAGAGGTAGCCTCAGGATTTCTTGTGCAGTTGGATGTAATACCAGCAGTGACCTGGGACAGCAGTTTTGCTATCTGAGATAACTAGCAGTGGAAGAGCTGACTCTTTCCCCAGAAAAGAACAAAGAAGCAGATGGGAGACTGCCTGAAGAATATTTGAAAGCAAGGCCAGGGACAGTGAGATCAAGGCCAGAGGAATTACTCAGACTGCTGAGTGAGCCTTCTTCTTGCTCTCTGTACTTGACAGACCACAGCTGTGAACCTTGTCCTCATCTGTGCAGCAGAAGACCTGTAAGGAAAGGCACAAGATTTTTTTTCTCAGCACACAGGTCAATTAGTGTTTATCTCACTGGGGGAAGAGAAGCTGAGAATAAAGCAATGGAGCTCAAGTGGCTTGAGCTCCAGTCTACATGCTGAGTGTTTTTTATGATCATTATTAGTAAAGAAGTCCAAGAAATTGAACCTTCCCACGCCTCAGACTTGTGGGTTTTAATCTAGTCTCAGCTGTGATCATTGTAGCAGTTCCTCAGCTTCACTCTTACCTGGTCAAGGGGCAGCTGTACATCTGCTCCAAGCTTTACAGCTGCTGAAATAGCTGTCGGGTAGCCATGAGCATGGCAGGTGGTGTGCAATGCTCTTCAAAATGCTGGCTACCAGAAACCAGTTCCTCCTGACTCATAGGCTCTTGGTCTTCCACTCAGTGCTGAAATGGCAGGACAGTTCCTTCTAGGTTGTAGCATCTCCTCAGAGGAGATATGCCGGATTCCAGGATAAGCGTGCCACTGATGGTCCTGACCCTCGATAGACCTGGAGTCAGAACTGGTTTGGTTTAGCTCCAGATTTATCACGACCCTTTTCTGCTAAGGAATGCTGGTTCAGTGCCAAAGGTGTGATTATCAGATGAAAGCAATTCTTTTTAGTAACACTGGATCGGCTGAAACACTTAAGTTTCCAAGGCATAGGGTCAAACTTTCCTTTTGTTTTAGAGCCATGAAGAGCATGGAAGTTTTGGGAGCACTAATTGGAACCAAGTGTGTCAACTGCAGTGAATGAGTAATTGGATAAATTTGTATCCTTACCTCCTCCATCTGGTCATGTGTTTATAAAAATGCCATGGTGTTTGTTTTTAGGTGGACTGAACACCATTCCTTGAAAATCTCAGGCAGATGTGCAGAGCTCTTACAGCACTCGCTATTCAGAGGCTTGAGTCTGCCTTACTGGGTATTTGAACATTTTTTCCACACCCAAACTTGCAGATGCTGGAAACATTGCTGTTGTGAATATTAATGTTTGTCTTCTGTGAATAATCATGGGGCAAAGCCCCACTATCACTTCTGTGGGTACTTTTTCAATGAACTTTGTTTCTCAAACATTTTTGGAAGGAGTGAGTGCTTGTGTGAGAACACTAACCTACAGCTGCCGGTGCTTGCTGAGAACAGTGTGTGGTCTTTGGCTTAGCCTTGCCCTCTAAAAACAGTGCTTTACTGAGGTATCCACTGCTTTTGCTCTTTCTGCCTTTTTTGAGAATGATTATAAACAAATATAAACTTGAAAATAATCCCCCCCCCCCCCCCCCCCCATTTTTTTTTCTTTTTGGCACTTCTGGTATCTGACAGGATAACATTATATCAGAGTACACAAGGATGGCATTAACTCTGAATTGCAGTGCATTTTAGCTGTTGTGTTTGTTGATGAAGAGTTAGAAAGTTGGGATCTGGCAGCTTCTAGTGACAGAAAGCCAGAAGGAAAATCTGTTACCTCAGGTCGTATTGACAGTTGTGTCTGCTGTCACACTCGTTTCTTTAGATTTACTGGTAATAAAAATCTGAACAGCAGCTCGAAGCAGTATATTGATAACTGAGTGAATGTTAAGTATGATTATTTAATGGCATTAAATACTGAGGTGCAGATGTATAAAAACCTCCAGGCAGCAGCATTCAATAATCAAGTGGAGCTGTCACCTATTACAGCCATCACATAAATCATCTTTCACCTATTCATGCTGAGCGTCTACCTGAGGTCTTCCCCCCACGCCCCCAGACCAAGACAAATCAAATCAATGTTGTTTATTTTCCCCCACCAAATTAAAAAGGTGATTATTTGCATGGAGTGAGGAGAATGGTTTAATGACAGGAGAATAAGGTCTTGAATCCTGGACCCATAAATGTCAGCTTTCAGCAGCTGTCTGTTTTCATAAGAAGGCAGGCCCTTCTGGAAAGACTCCCCTTTGCAGCTGGGAAAACACACATCATGCAAAAATGCTGTTTGAATTGGGCTTAACAAACCAAATATCTTTAAAAAAATTAGTTTTCTTCCAACATCTTCTCTGTTTTCTGATTATCTAAGTTATTGTGGTGTAGTTTTGGTGCTTTCCAGTTTGTGCTTTCCCAGTGAATTCCATGTGACAAACTCTCCTAGACAAGTGTTTTCTCTGCAGGGCAAGTTAGTGTCCTCGAACACTAATAAGCTGTGGTATTCTGGGAACTTTGGGGCAGACACAGCCACTGACTCAAACAAATAAATAATGATCTGTAGTTAAAAATTTCTCTCTTACACTATATGGGCTACCCTTCTGCTTTCAAAATGCTTATTTCTTATGAGATATATATATTTTGCTTGCACATTATAGCAAATTAAGTATGTTGCAATATATTATCAAAGGGAAAACCTACCAGAAGGGAATTGTCTCAGAGTCTCTGACTCTAGATAATATCACCTGTAACTCAGATGTAAAGCTCTTTTCTGAAGGAAGCCCTATGCAGGCAGATTTGTTGTAAGTAGGGAAAAAACATATTGTGAGGCAGAACAAGTATGTAACAGATTTAATAAATACACAGTATGCAAGGTCATGAGAAAATATTTACAATATTAGAGGTTGCTAATTTTACAAATGACCTTGAAAATGCACAAGTGCAGCCATTCTTGTCAATGTGAAACGATGCTGCTTAGGAAAATATGGGCCTGGTAGGGGCTGGGTTGGATCCTTGCAACTAAAAATCTTGAAGGTTTTGACTGGTGATATCAGTATCTGATTTGATGGAGTTGTGCACAGATTTGAGGCAGACTTCAGGAGGGTGTGCTAGGATTTGGGAACCATCCCTGAGTATTTAGCTAGTTTTGATTGATAAGGCTGAAAAATAGATATCTTTGCTAAGAAACTAGCTTGAAAGCAATGCTGCAGCTTTTAAAGAAGAGCTGTTGTCTTTAGTAGTTAAATAGTGGATATGACCAATACAAATTGCCGGAGAAACTGGAGGCTTTCAAACTTTCCCGGCCCAGTTTGATTTTGGGATTGATTCCTGTAACACAAGAGGTCTAGGATGGAGACCTATCTCTGTAGTTCAGTAGAAAGAAAAGACAGTATTTACATGGCCAGGATGGCTTTTGCTGTGGAGTGAGAATGTTGAATGACCATGTCAAATGACAACAATGAAAGACCATGCCGACTGGTCTTCAAGTGATTAATTTCTTTGCACTTCTCAGTTGTCTGTGTGTGTACACTGAATAAACTATCTGGTCTTGATTCTTCTTGATCTTGTAAGAAAAGGTTGTCTAGTTAGGACTTGCCAGATGTAATACAGGATCAAAGTTTGACTCTGGAAACTCTTCCCTTATACAGAGGCATATGTGGTATAATCCTTTCTCTAGAAGTTAACTAGTTTCCATTTAGAAGGTCAGTAGTGTTTAAAATGTATTTGAAAAGTTTTCTAGTAACTTTGAGAAGTCATATACTGTCAGAATTTTACTGCTAAGTGAGTTAAACCAAATTCCCTGGGCTCTGTGATAGTTTTATTTTTTCAGTGAAGGAAATGTTTCACTCGGTTTGTTTTCCTTTGTAGAGAAGTCCACTGATCCCCTGAAAACTTGATACCACAATTGTTACGTTTCCTTCTCTGAAGAACTATTCCCTTTCTGCTTCTCACTTTCTGAGTGCTCTGTCCCTTCAAGCAAGGCATTACACTCAGGTTTATGTTCCCTTTGTTGAAGCATCTTTCCTTTGATAAAGCATTCTGTGGAAATGTGGAGAGTCGTATGATTGCTAAGGAGCAACCTAATATTTTTGACATGCTTGGCTTTTGCAGCTTTTCTCTTACCCATGTTTAAAAAAAATAACCACCACAGCTGATTTCTTTGTAATGCCCGACCCTTAACAGAGAGAGCAGCAACAACCTATGGATGTTTTGAAGGAATAAACCCATAGCAATAACTTTGAACCTTCCCTCTATCCTGGAATTTCTTTTATCATTTATTATGCTAGCCAGAGGCGAGACACCAAGCTCTTTGTGGTGGGTTTTCATGTTTCACTGGAGAAGAGATGGGGAAAAAGCTTTCCAGGTAGAGATCAACTGCCCATTACCGTGGTCTACTGTGTTTTCCTGAGCGAGCTGCTGCCATGAGCAGAGTGACAGCCAGTGAGTAAGCGGAGCAGACTCGGGCCGCTGCAGGGCAGTTATACCTGTTAGTGCCGACAGAAGCCAGGTATCAAATCAAAGTGTGGTGCAATAGCTTGTGAGCTATAGCTAGCGGGCTTCACGGTGCCGAGAAGGAAAAAGCAGATGGAAACGCTCAAATGCATTTCCTCCCTCCCCTTCCCTGTCTCTTGGATCTTTTATTTCAGTCAGTAATGGAAATCTGTGCTCTGAGGTTTGAATGAAGGGCTTACACTGCACTAGTGTTAAGTACTTAATGAGCCTCATTTCTCAAAGATCTTGCAGTCTGCCTCAGTTAACCCAGCTGCTTTTTTTAGGAGTACTTGTTTTGGCAGAGGCTTTTCTGTGTATATGAAGAATGCACAAATAAACCGTTGTGCAATTTGCAATTAAAAATGAGGTTATAGGGAATGGAAGGTTTTTTAACTAGGAGGTCAGAGGATGCAGAGCCAAGGAAAACAATTGCCCAGCATCACTCTGTAGACCCCTGTCTCAACAAGATCTGTGTGTCTGCCTTGCCTGCTGAAGAGAATAGAAATGTGAGTCCATGCTGGGGAAGTCCTGCTGTGTTTGTGAGGATCAGGCCCCAGCAAACGGAGAAGTAACCTGAAGGGGCCAGGAACTCATTTGGGTTTGTTTTTCTTTTTTTCTTCTCCCTCTCCAAAGAATAATTGCAGTATGACAAAATTCTGCAGAACATGTGCAGTGGTAGTGGTTAGGATTATTGTGGTTAAAATGTCGACACTAGCAACTCGAGAAGTGTGTACTTCCAAAGAGTGTTTGAAAGGATACAGATACATTAATCTAGCTGTGGATACAGATACGTTAATCCACAGCTGTGGAGTTGTTTCAATTCATAGACATCAGTGGTTAGCCATAAGAGTAGCTGTGCTGAGGTTTACCTTTATGCTGAACTCAGATATCTGCACTGCTTACGTTAGCTTTAAGCAGGAGTAGTTTGGTCTGATGTAAATTTTCTTTGGGATGGAAAGGGAAGGAGGGCTGTTGCCTCGGTAATTGCATCAGCAGTCAATCACATCAGCAGTTGCAGTGACAGCTTGGTATTGGCTAAAATTCCAATTATGAGTGTGGTTATAAAGATGGACCTGTGTTTTTCTTCTTCCTTTTGTATAGAGGTCTTGAACAGCTGTCTCCTGGATGTGATGCTTTAAAAATAATTTACCTTTCAGAAGTATCTGGTATATCAAAGCAGGCATAGCTGAAGAGGTTAAAAATGTTAGCTGGGGTTACACAAACAGTTGCCTGAATTGCTGGAGTTCAAATATCTGACATATTTGTCACAGCTGGTGTTTGCCTGTGTGCCTGCTCTTAAACTGTGACGAGTCCTGGGTAACCCACCTGCTGTTGTGTGGTGGTCAGCTTGTCACGTGTGCTGCCAAGCTGCTGAGATGTGGTACCAACCGAGCAGCGAGCTCTGGGCCCAGGTTCTTCATATGGTGTTTTTACCTTACATCTCCATCTTAAATAAGAGACCACAGCTCAGTTCATCCCTAGTCTCCTGGGCAAGACAGAATCTGCTGCACATTTAGCTGGCTAAAAGCAAAGGGTTTATTATTTTAGCTAGTTAAGTAATTGAAGAACAACTCTGGAACAGGTGGGGTGAACCCCCCTCTGTGACTAGAGAATGACCAAAGGGGGGATCACCTAGGCTTCAGCTTAGGTTAAATGCCTAAGTCTTTTAGATAGCTTGTGTTACACAGAATTATTTTTCACCCTGCTTCTTTGCACTTTGCTTTCACGTTTGTGGAATGGAAGAGTGGCTTGCTGCTGCCTCGGGTAATAACCATCTTTTTTCCTGAACAGTGTAGCCCGCTGGCATGCAGGGCATTCTTAACTGTGATGGGTTTCCACAAGTGTGTGGTACTTGGTCATGCTGTTGATCTCTCCATCTGCGCTGCTGTGGCATGCTGTAATTGTAGCTTCTGGTTGTCTTCTGAAGCCTATAATGGTTTATGGGGTTGCCTGCTGTGGGCTGTGGCAATGCATTTAGCAGATGTTTTGTGGCATCTGCTAGACACCTTTTCTACCTCCTTGTGATCTTTGAAGTGTCCAGTGCTGCTGTTCCTCTCTCAGGAAAAGAAGCTGTTGAGAGAAATGTTCAGAGATGTTGTAGAGCAACCCTGAATGACTGTGGATTTGGTCAAGAGCAGGTTACTTAAGTTACAGGTCTCTTGAGTTGCAAGGCTCTTCTTGACCATCCTGAATGGAGACCTTTGATACTGTCCTGCCACAGTAAATTTGGGAAACGCAACAACTGCTTTAGCAGTCCCCTTCCTGTGGCCAGCATGGGTGCCTCTTCTGTGGTCCAGGCGTGGCTGGAATCCCACCAAGTGCTGGAGGAAGGAGGTGTGCTTTTCCCTTTGAGATTAATGCCTCTCATCAGCTGTGTCCCACTGCCTTTGCTCTAACCATGATACCAGAAATTTTCCCTTTGTTTGTGAGAACAGTTCTTCCAAAGAGCCAAAGATCAAAATTACTTTAAATTAAACCAAGTCATTTAAAAGACCTGAGGCAAATGATGTTAAATCAAAGATGTACAGAATAAAGTGTTGTCTAATCCATCACCAAAACCCAACTGAACTAGATAGCAAGAAGGGAACGTCTCACAGGAGCAGTGAAGACAGTTCAGGAAATAACGTAAGATTGTCTTCCTCTCCTCACACAGGGATTTCTTGTTACAGTGCTGGTAACAGGCCTCTCAAAATGCAGCCTCTGAACTGGTGACTTGCACTGCTCTGATTTAAAATCATCTTGGCAGTTTTGAAAGTCCAGCTGTGAGTCTACTTTATTATATTAGCCATGGGATCCTATTTTTTATTCACAGAATGTTTGCTTAAACACAATATCCTGGGAAGGGTAATAATCCACGGTAAATATGATATAGCCACTGAATGCCTTATTTCATGGAGCTCCTAGTCTTTCACCCTTCCACAAAGAACTCTTAATTATTTTTCTAATCTCTTGATGCAGTTGTTCTCTGTAAACATGAGGATATTCTTCTGTCTTCTCTCCCTTCTTTCCTGCTGTTGTTTACTGCACTGTGATGTCTGGTCTTAAATGTTGGAAGTTTTTTTGGGGTGGGGCAATGTCTGTATTCAAGCAGGACAGTCGGCTCTCACTTCTAAAATGGTTTGTAGGTGCTGCTTGAGTGGAGATAATAAGGAAATGTGAACTGCTTGTGGTGATATGTTTGGCTTGTGACATAAAAAAGAGACAAGTTTAATGACTAGCTATTGAAATGGCCAAAACGACTCTCAGAAAAACTCAAAATGTCTGGAATCCAAAGCATTTTTTTCTTGTATGAACTTTTCTGGTTGATGTCATCAACACCAAAAAGTGTTCCTTGAGCTTTGCTACTGCCTAAGGGGGCTGGTAGGCATGACACTAACAACCACAATGGCACGGTCTTCTGGTGAACAGGGCAGCCGTGGTTGTTTCAGATGATCAGTGTGTCTGGGTGACTGATTGTCTCTGCTGAGCCAAGTGGGCCAGGCTGTTACGAATGCACATGTTGCCAAGGTCATTTAAGCTGATGGGGTGGTGGGGAAGAAATGGAGACAGCGTGTTGGTCCAGGGGTCTGCTTGCAGAGTGCAAGAGGCATCTCAGCAAGCAAGAAAGGTGCTTCTTTCTGTGGCTGAACTACCAGGCTGCTGCATACAGGGGCCATTTGTGTAGCTATTGATTGTCTCAAATAGGTGTCTGCTCCTATGGAAGTACTAATAAGTAGCTTTGCCAAAGTTTTCTTGTAGATATGTCCCATTTGCAGGAAAAAAATTAACACTGTATTAATAGGCTGCTAAGACTTTTTGTTTGCTTTTCCTTTACACCCAAGTGGCAGATGTCATCTTCTTTCTCAGCAATTTTATTTATGTTTCAATATGACATCTCAACAAATGATGTCCCAGTACCTCACGCCACTTTCGAGAGGATTGGGTTGGAATCACCAGATCTTGAAAACCCCTCAAATCCTTCAGAAACCCCTGAGCCCTCTAAACCCTTGCAGGAAAAAGCATGCAGTGATTTGCTTGCAGGATTCTTGGCTACTTTTTTATGGTCTCTGCCCTAACAGGGCTGCAGTCCAATGGAGAAGCTGTTGCTTGTTTGCCTTCCCTTGTTTTGGAGAGCGACGTTCCGAGAGTAGATTTGTAATAGCCTGTACATTCCTTCTCTTGACGCCTCCCAGGGTGATTTGATCTTTAGATGACATTTTAACTGTGAGAAAAAAGCATTTGTTGTCTTTCTCAGTATTTCTTGTCTGTTTTTCATCATTTTGAAGAGGTGCAAGCTGCAAGTTGTGCTTGATGCAGTTTAGTAGGAATGATAGCCAGTTCCAAACTGAAATAATGGCAAACTTTTTTCATCCTCCAAGTGCAACCATACCTGAGATAATTAATTGCATAGGAATGGTTCCTGAGGTATGTCCCTTCAGTGTGACTGCAGGTATACCTGCCTCTTTTTGGTTATGGCAGGACAAGAGACTGTGGCTTTTATTTTAACTGCTTTGATTCTGTGGATGATGTGGAAGATAGAAATGAAAACAGGAAACTTGCTCTTCCTGTCCTTGACTTCTGCTGTGTGGCTCCTGTCTTCTGGCCCTGCTCTGCAGAGATGCTCTCCAAAGGGACATGCTGGAACTGCAGAGCACCAGGATGCTGCCAGCTCCCTGGGGGAAGAGCTGCCAGGTGAGTTGCAGCACAAAAGCAGAACTGCAGGGAGCTAAGCTAAGCCTGCATTGTGCTGTTGCACATCAGGACTGCAGATTAATCTGGGGGCAAGAGGCCAACCTGGTAGGCGTGGGGGAAACAAGTGTTGCTCATCATAGCAAACTGGGACAACAATGGGGGGCTGCTAAAAATTCCACCAGAAACACAGAGTGTCCAGCGGCTCCGTTACAGCTAGGCCTAACGTGGCCTGATCAACTCTCTTTATTGGCATGGGAGTGGAAGTGAGAACAAGGATTGAGGCTGTCACACAATACTAATAATACTCAATTATTATCAATAATTTCAATACTGAAAAAAATCCAAACCAACCAAATACGAGAGCATGTATGCAGTGGGGGCAGGCATCATATCTGTTCTAGTGTCCGGTGCTGTGTAATTCCACTAACATTACTGGCCACATCCTGTTTTCTGTGATGGAAAATTTCATCTTTTAAAGCTGTATACAAAGGTGCTGTTTTTAAACCTGAGTTAGAAATACAGTACATCTTTCCCATTTTGTTTTAAATGTGGAATATCTAAAAGGAAGAAAACTGTCAGGAAGAGAGTCCATCTGTGTCCTCAAAAAGATGCATTTAGGACTGAATGATGGACAAATGGTTTAATGTCCTATATTCCATTAATTTTTCAATATTCACCCCACAGGAAGACCTTAAAGTGTTTTCTTGTTTGTCACTTCACCTCTCTGAGTTGGCTAAGCCCTGCTTTTTCTAATTTATTACTATTTTTGAGAGATAAACACATTAAATTTACTATGTACCCTAGTGGAGCAAGCGGAGAGGATCACTTTTTCTGTTAAAGTGTTTCCTGTAGAAAACAAAGGGCTACTAATTAAGCAGCGATATTAACTAGGTGTGGCAACATGTGTGGAGAGAACTTTGATAGCAATTCCACATGTTTCTTGCTGCTTTAATTTTTTTTGAATGTAAGGGTTTCTGTTAAAGGGCATTCTGCAGCTAACCTGTCTAGACCTTTTGAAAATCCCGCTTGTTTCATGGCTGCATTTATAAACATACCTTCAAAGAACACCTGTGAAAACCTGCTTGATAACTGGTAACTGCTGGAAAATTAGAGAAGAAATTCCATTAATTTGTGTTCTTTGTGAGGATCAACAAAATGAAAGATTCTGTAGGGAAACAGAATTTTCTGAATTATTTTTACTGTGGAGCATTGTATGGAAGTAGTATGAAAGGTTGTTTGTAGTGGTGATTTTGTTGCAAACACAGTGGAATCAAATCTTGCAAACCAACGCTTCTTATTGCCAGTTATTTGTTTATTGTTTCTTTGACTTCTGAGATATTTTAGAAAACTTGTCCGTATTTCTGAAAACGTTCATATGACTGGGATAATTAAAAACCAGGTAAGAAAATGAATGTGTTTGTGATAGAAGGCTAGAGCAGGAGATGGGTAAACGAAGCTGCTCAGTTTTGGTCAGCGAGGCGCCTTCTGTTATCAGTGTGCAGATACAAGGGGCTTCTCCAGGCAGTGATTGAGAGAATCCAGATTAAGCTCTTCCTTTGAATCTCTTTGTGGGGACTGCTGTATCTTTCTGTTGATTGTTATTTAGCTCTGAATTCAAGTAATTAGTTACTTGTCTACACCTAAGCAATATGAATATCCTCTGCTGCCATGCTCCTAAGGAATATGATTTAGAAGGGGTGAGGTTGGTTGGGAGGGAATAAAAAAAGGGAGCACTACAAAAGTTCAGAATTTCAGTATACACTAAGAGAGAAGGGGAAAAAAAAAGGTCTTACAGTGCTGAGTGCAAGGACTTTAAACTTCTCTTGAAAAGTTTTGCCTTGACAGTTCATTAGTTTTATTGCTCCAGTTTTGGCACGAATGCAGACACGGCAGTATAATGTCTGCATGGCCAATGAAGACTCCATTTATAATTGTTAGAATAAAAGCCTATCAGTGTGATTTAAATGTGTTGTATTGGCAAGTGCAGTTCTCCATCTCTGAAACTGCTCAGTGGATCTGTGTTAACCTGCCCATCAAGTCCTCCTAGAAATCGTCTTTTGCATATCATTCCATGTTGCTTCCAGAAGGTATCGTTCTAAATTTGTGCTACAGTATATGTCCCCTATAGAAAATGTTGTGAGGGGATATATGTGCTTGATTTTGGCACTGGCTGAGCTTTCAGTTGACAATGGTGACTTGTCAGTATATTGCTGGATGACCACATCAGGCAGGAATGCCACCACAGGGGTGGGGGAAGGATGTTCACTAACCAGCAGTTGCAGAAGTATGGGGATTTCAGAACTGAAGAGAGCAGGACTAGGCCAATGTCCCCTTTTCAGGTTTACTGTATCAAGAATTGAAGTAGTAGCTTCCAAATATTTTACAGCATATGACATTTCTTCCCAGTATAATAAATATTGGGTTTTTCCCCCCTCCTTTCTACTTCTTCTTTTTTTATTTCTTAGTGATAAAAAAATGTAAATTGCATTGACTGGCTCAGTGGATATATAATGAAAAAAATTAATAGCTAGATAGGACCTTGTTTAGTATTCATAGTATGGTGTTTTCTAGGAAATAAGATGAAGCTGTTGAAGCATCCAAAGAGGCACTTTTCTTTTTTCCTTGGGACTTGTGATTGCATTTAATTATGTATTTTTATCCTTACAGCTAAGCATGTCATGCATCTTCAGCCTCAAACTGTATCACATGAAAGATTAGTTACTATTTCATGGCTGATGAAATCAGCAGAAGCAGATTCTCCCTGGCTGTAGAAAACTGGTGATGCTCTCTGCTTTGTGTAGGCAAGAAGCTGACTTAATGATGACTCATCAAGAAGTATCATGATAAAATGGTGTGTATCCCGAAATCTGAAGTTTGCAGCTGGACTGTGTGACTCATGGAGTTTGCTGCAGGCTTCCTCTCCTTTGCCCAGCCTTTGCCCAAGCATCATACTGAGTTGCCTCAGTGGACACAGTGGGGAAACATGCAGCTGAAATGTTTGTTTTTCTTTAGGTGTGGTAGCTGTTGTTTACATCTGATAAAGGCTCTCTGGAACTGGGTTTGCAGTTTGTTGAAGCATGATGTTTCTAGGTATTTTTCTTTCCAGATTTAGTTATAGGTTGGTCTTGAAACAGTGCATGCTTCTAGAGTAGAAAACTTAATAAAGATGCAGAAAACATAATAAAAGGGAACAACAATAAAATGCTTTTAGAAGATGGAGGAGGTTCTCTGTGAAGTCTGGGAGATAGCTGTGGGTTATTTCCTTTTAGGCACGGTTGAAAATAGGAAGGATGATTGCAGTTACCCAAAAGATTTGTGTGTTGACAGACACTCAGAAATCGTCTCATTGGGTTCCAGAGAGGGACAGGAGGGTACTAGGAAGGCAACCAGGTGTGCCATGTATAGGAACAGGCAAACCAAAGTTTTCGGGGAGAATGCATTGTGTGGTCTATGCCCACAGCTGTTTTATCAGCACAGAGGGAAAAGCAGCACAGTGCTTGTTTAAATATTTTTTTACCATTGAAATGTACATTTGTCTGACTTGGATAAAGGTGGGATGATGCTCTCTGAAAGGAATACGATGCAGTTGCAACTGTTTCCTAAGGCTTTGCCTTTTCTAATTTATATGAGTAACTGTGTAACCAGCCACCTTCCTGGCAGAACTTGAGTTCTGTATCTCTTTCTTTTAATAGCATTTTTCTCAGGGTACTGCAGTGAAGTGATAAAGATTTTAAGGCTTTGTTTACCACAGGTTTGCAGAAAAATTGTCATTGTACAAAAGCAATTTTGTATCCTCGTGATCATAAGGCCAAGGTATACTATTGAGGAATTGCATTGGTTTTCACTGGATTTGAAGGCCGACACTGATGCTGAATACCAGAGGCTTGCACATGACAGCCATCCCACGAAATGGGGGTGTTTCGTGTGACATTTCTCTTACAAGATTGCATTTTGTAGAGTTACTGCCTTGTGTTTATGGGGGGTGTGTGCAGTGTTTTTGCACTACATTGGCTCAATTGGATGAAGATGTTTGTTCAAAAGTCAGTGTGGGCTGTGTTAATACTGTGACTCTGGATCCCAGAGACCAGCTGGCATTGGGTATTGCATGGTTACATGTAAGAGTAGGATGAAATAATCCCCCAAATCCTATCTGCTCCTGGTTTGTCCCACCTCTCCTGGCAGCGGCATGCAGAAACAGTGCCCACGTCGCAGCAGCGGGTGGATGACAAGGAAGTGACGTGGGCCGGTGATTAACACCAGGCAGCAAGAACAGGACGTTCAGATCACTAAGGAGCCTGAACTTTCCTTTTTTTTTTTTTTTTTTTTAATCTGCTATTGTTTAAAACTGACCTGTTGCTTTCTTAGCTAGTGTCATTTTCCTAGAGGAATGTGAATTCTCTGATTGTAACTTCAAAACAAAGAAACAAGTAATAATTTCACAACAATGAGGAATCAAAACACGTTTGTTAAAACGAGGAATTTTCCCCCAATGACGGGGCAAAACGTGTCAGTAAGGTGAATAATAATAATGTACTCACTGTCAGGTAACTGAGCTGAAAGCAAGTCTCTGTTTATGCTTTACCTTCATACTGCTGGCTTGGCTAGTGATTTTCTACCTTTCACTTGTTAAGCCAAGTGAATATACTCTTTGTTTGGCAGTTAACTCCCTCTTTTCCATCACTTTGGAGCATGGATGTTGGTAGTGCTCTTAGAAAAAGCCTATTTCAAGGAAGGATTTCTCCATTCTTAGTTAGCTTTGTAGTAAAAATTACTACTTATTTATTTGCAGCTCCTGTTTAAGAGTAGGTACTGGGGATTTTTAAGGGAAAAAAAGTGTATTTATACAGCTTTTCACTTTGTATCTTTGCAGATGCCTCACTGTTAAATGTTTCTGTTGGAATGCATGTAAAACTTAGCAAATGCAAATAAACTTGTATTTGCTTTATAATGATTTGTGGCTGCACGTTTAAAATGTGACTCACACTGAGCAGTTCATTCATACTTCATTTTGTCAGTAATAGGACATTTTTTATATAACATTAAAACAGCAGGACTGAAAGTAATAGCTTTGCTCTGGTTCCGAGATGCTTCAGTCATTGGACAATAAATTTGTAAAATGAAAGTAATGTCTTTATGAATGTTGTAGTTTCAGCTCTAAGTTGTAATAAAATGGCATTATCCAAAGTAGTGTGACTTACCCCTTTTTTACCTTTTCATGATAGGTGATTTCTCTGCTCCATTTTGCAGAGGAATCCCACCCACACAGTGAGTGATATGGCTGCTGCTACTTTCTTATCAAATCAGTCAGTGCAGTGTATTGTTGGGAGGTAAACAAAGACACAAAGGTTGAATGACTTGCTCAGGAATTTGCTGGCAGGGGAGAATTCAGGCGTCAGGGCCTGGCTGACAGTAGAAGATGGGACTGGAAAACATCAGTTGTGCCTTGGGACTGCATAAATCGTTGTGAGATGAGGAAATGTGAGTGTCTGTGCCAGAGGTGAGACTTGTGGCACAGACATAAGTGACTTGTGTGCAGTTACAAAGGAGGATGTCTGAGGCAGTCCCATATTTTGAACTGATGTCATAGTCCCTGGTATCTGGAGCTCCTTATTTGATTTCATAAAATAGTCAGGGTTTTACCCAATTTTTTTCTTTTTAAAGATATTTTCCCTCTGTTTTCAGCTGTCAGGATACTATTTACTGCAAGTATTGCAGGCACAGAAACCAGTACCATAACTGCTTGAGAGTGCTGGCTGTTGCTGCAGGAAGAGAGGAGTCCTGTTAGTTACTGGAGGAAAGTAAGTGTGTGCAGTAGCAGCCAGGGTCTGAGACGGGCTGACTGAGGACTCTCCTATTTCCATGGATCTGATGAGTGGCAAGCCTCTGTCTAAGGTGTCAACAGCCAGCATTTCCTCTGGGAGCTCTGCTAGCTGCGTGTTAATGAGGAGATGTCCGTATTCAGAAGGTGGCTCAGTCTGTCTCTGCTGCCAGGGTTTGGGTTGCTGCTCCCCGACTGCTCCTAGTGCCTGGGTTGGGCTGCAGCCACCTTCCTGCAAGTCCCCTGCCTCCTCCTAGCCATGTGCTCTGCAGCACTCCAGGCTCAGCCAAAACTCACCTTTAACCTTGCATGAACTCTTGAGGGAAAGGCTTCCCAAGGAGGACAGCGCTTTCTCACTATTAACATCATGGCATTTATTCAGCTGAGAGGCTGGATTGGAATAACAATTACAATTCTGCTTAGAGTATTTCAGTAGAAATGCTATGGACTCCAAAGCAATAGGAAGAGCTGATTGCTTATGGGCAATAACTATGTATGGCATGAATTATTTCCAGGGGGCTTTAATTGTCAGAGCTCTTTGAAAGAATGGGAGGTTAGTTGTGTCCTAAGGCAGGGCTGGCTTGTTCAGCCCTGCAGGGAGAGAGGTAAAGATGAATGCAGAAAACATGACTTGTTTGAGCAGAATAGTGTGCGTGCCCACTCCTAACACAAGGGGTATCTGCTCTCCCTCTGGGGCTCTTCATGGCCATCCAGGCTTCACAGGTTGGTTGGTAGTTATTGCTGGAGCAGCAGTGCTCACTTCCCATCCTTGGCTCTGGTGATGAGCTGCTGTGAAAAGTGCTGTGTTTCCAGAGAAGACTGTGTGCCCATGGAAAAGCACACTTTTTCATGTTTGGGTCCCAAATGTATGCACATGTGACAGACTGGACTAATAAATAATACATTGAGCTGGGAATGGTGTGTATGTGTTTGTGTATGTTCTATATGTAAAATAAAGCCTGCAACTCAGTGTCTTCTAGGATTTGATCCACTAAGTAGTTAATCAGTTTGTAAAGCACTTGGTAAAGGTACAAAGCCTTGTGGTTTTGCAGAACACAAAATCAAGGTGCTTAGCATCCTGTCCATGTGCTATGTGACTGATTGTGGTGGAGAGCTTAGAAAATTGGTCATAAGTCTGTGAGATAGTTTGAAAAGCTACAGCATTGGAGGATTTTAAATCTGCACAGAAGAGAAATGACTCTTACAAACTTGCTTTAAATGGTTCCAAGATATTTGGGGAAAAGACAGTGATTTTTTTTTTTTCCACCCCCTTCCCCACCTCCATTCAACAAGTGATAGGTATAGAGCAATGTTGTAGACTGTAGACTGTTGTAGACTGTAGCTTTCAAGTTGTTTTTTAGATGCTGGTATACTGTACTTTAGTGTCTGGAAAGCATAACTAAACAGTTACATCATCTTTTCTGACATGACTGGTACTGTACTTGTAACCACAACATCCCATTAACTGTTTATCTAACCTAGAGTTATTTCCCCCAGAGGAAAGTATTACATGCATAAATACTTTCCTTAAGACACAGAGGCATTTATTAAAAAAAAAAAGCCATGAATGCATAGCCAAAAGTTGAAAGTGTATGCAAGTTACTTCAAGGTTAAGGCAGCCAAATCCTCTCCAGGAATAGGGCTTATGTGAGAATTCTACAAAGCACCTCCTGCTCAAAGTGCTTCAGCTCTCAGAGGGTGCTGCTGCTGCTCTCTGGAGGGTCTAGAATTCTGTTACCTCTTCCCTCCTTTTTGAGAACATAACATCTTGTGGATTTAGGCAAGCACACTCTTTGGATGCCTGTTCAGTAGAGTTTGAAGGTTTGATCCAGAGGACAGAAGGCTCAGTATACCATAGGAGCAGGAGCAGCAGCAAGGGATCCAGGGCTTTAGAGGATTATGTGACTGGTAGTATTGCTCACCAAAATTTTAATCTCCTGTTTTGAAGCTGGAATAAAGCAATGGAACAAAAAGCTTACACTAATGACGTAGTTATAATTTGTTTTATTGGGTTTTTTGTTCGTGGGTTGTTTTTTTTTTTTTGCATTGGCAGGGTGCAAAATTATATGCAGCACTACAGTTAGGGTGTTTCTGAGCAAAAGGAAACATACAGCAAGGTTAAACAAAGCTTGCTATTGAAATGAGGCAGTAGTAATGTTACAACTTTATAGAAGAATTTGTGCTGAGTTTCAACGTAAATGGTTTTTATTCCTTGATTAATCTTTAACTTATATGACAAAACAGGACATTCTTCTTAGAATAACAAAGTTGCTTCTGCAGCAGTAATGCCTCAGTCAAGGCAAAAGGCAGTGAAGTATTGCTACAGAAGACAAGGATGTGAGAGGGAGCAATCCAAAAGCAAGGAAGAATTAAGTCATAAAAGCTGCACATACTTAACACAAGCTAAAACATAGGTTGGGAAAGTCCTCCCAGTTCCATTCATACACTAGCAGGCCTGATGCCTCAATCTTGCTTCCTCTTTATTCACTGAGAGTCTAAAGATTGGCTGGAAGAAATGAGCACAGCCTAGGAATCCAGCTCCAGGAGCCTGGGCTATGAAGGATGAAAGAGAGAAAAATTGAGGCCTGTGCTCCAGCGGACATGGAGAAATTGGCTCAGGAGTTTCTACCAAGTTTACTGTTTGAGCTCTATCTTCTGTGTAGGGTGGCACCGGTGGCCTGCCTGTGAAAGCCCCTCCAGCACAGAAGTGTGCTGGGACTGGCTGAGGAGCAGGGCAGGCAGCGGCTCTTGCTGCCCCTCGGGATCAGAGCAGACTGGGCAGCAAGGACTGTGCCTTGCAGGCAGCCCCTGCAGGCCTGCTGGATTTGCTGCTGCTTTGTGCTTTGCCCCTTCCCTGCTGCCTGGGAGTTGGAAATTTCCTTTGGCTGGTCTTAATGTGTTCTCGGCTCTGTTTAGCTCAGCTCTTGTGCCTCATCCCCACAAACACCCTTTCTCAGTTCAGTGGGGAAAGCCTGGCCTCTGAGGTGGCCATCAGGCATTTTACCAGCTTCAGCGAAGTCTTTGAATACCTCTCTGAACAAACCCAAGATAAGCATGCCATAATGAGCTGAAATTCACTTAAGTAACTCCTCCACTAATGTTTTCTGAAAGTGTAAAATAAACCTTGTAAAGATGTGCAATGTAATAAACCCCAAACCCTTATTGCTCATTATTTCTCCAGCAAATTCTCTGGTGCCTCTAATACTTGCTGGTCCAAGCTGAGGGCTGTGAATAGCAGAGAAATGAGCTTTGGGTGGTTTGCTGTGAATGTTCCTCATCATGAGGTTTTCTACTTAGAGTACTGCCATTCATCATCTACTTTTTCTTGTCTTTAACAGTTTATTCACAAATCTCACATCAAGTTGTTAGTTTTGAGAACCAGCCTCTCCTAGTTGATACATAATAAATCCAGTGACACTCAGCATTCCTTAAAAAGCCAAAATTAAATTCAGTGAAGTATTTCTGAGCTATATGAGAGAGACATCAATGTAACTCATAATTTAAAAAATACATAATCTTGTACTTTGAGTTATGTGCTCTACTGTCTTTTTCATAGTTATTGCTACATTATTAGCCATTACTTTAAGTCTTTTAAATATCACATGAATATTTTTTTGATAATAGAAACCTTTTCTTAAAGTTTCAATGAATTTATGCCATACAGAAGACACAATGAGATTAGTGACTTTTAAGTGTTGGTGTAGCATAAAAATTTAAAGTTTTACTGGAGTAAAGAATTTCTATAAACCACAATTAAAGAATTTCTTAGAATTCAAATTAGGATTCACATTAATCTGACAAAATTCAAATAGGCAGTCAGCAGTAAAAAAATAGGAGAGAAGAATGTGATCAAATGATTTGTAAGATAAATAAAGATGATATTGTGCAGAAAAATTTACAACGCTAGAGGTTTATGTCCAGAAAGGAGACAGAGGAGTCCAGTAACTTTATTCAAATAAAGGGAGAGGCCATGGGGCATTCCCCTGGGATCTCTCAAATTACTGGGGATAAAAAGTCCCCCTTTTATCTTAAGTTCTCAGCTGCATCACCCTCTTCCTTTCCCCATTGCCTGAGGTACTCGGAAGACACAGGTTTCCTGAATCGTCTGCTCCATGCCCCCCCTCTAATATGCACCCCACTTTTATTGTATAAAAGAAAGAAAAAAAATTATTCATAATTCTGTTAAGTCTCTGTTCTTTTTCTTTAAGTTCAGGAATTTAACACGGCCTTGGCTGAGCAGCAGTCTGTGTCAATTAGTAACATTTTCTAGAACTGATAGTTTCTTCAGTTACTTCCCTATCTACAAGTTTCTGGCCTTATCTACAAGCAGATTTTCATGGTCTGTTTGTAAGGACACGTTCATCTTATTCCTTTCAATATTATTCCAATTTTCATCAACTAATCATTGACTTTAAATATTGTTCTATAAATATAATGCATTAGGGGGTCAACAAGTAATGCTGAATTAAATACTGGTGGCTTTTTTGGTTGAAGGTTTGTGGTTGGGGGTGTTTGGTTTGGGTTTTCTGAGTTTTTTTGTTCTTTCTAATAATATGTGCCATTTGCTGAGAAAATAAAGTGACTTTGTTGCTTAGGTTTCCAGAGCTTTTCCAAGGCTTTTCTTGACAGACAAGTTTTCTTGGAAGTGTCAGGCTCGTGCAGTGGTTGATGTCCATCTGTGTTAGATAATTCCTATTCTTTGCCTCTGAAATAGCATTCATTCCAAATCTGTGGTTACCCTGACGTACTTTTTCCCTTTTGTAATTAACTATGCCGGTGGTTTTTCTCCTGTCATTTGAGATGAAGATATAAACCTTTGTATTAATTTCTATTCCATTTATAATGGAAGTTCCTCATAAAAATTATTGGGCCATTTTGATTTCACTGTGAGGAAAGGATATTTTGTAAATGGATAAGTCACTTTTCTTGTACATCAAAGAACAAGGCTCCTCTTAAACCCAGTGAGTTGATTACAGTATCATCCAGCCTTCCTTGGCTAACAGTCTCTATCACAGTTTGCAGGATGGGGGCAGTGATCAAGCCCCTGTATTTGGTGAGGCCACACCATAAATGCTGTGGTGAGGGGCCCAAAACTGGACACAAGAAGGACATTGAGGTGCTGGACCATGTCCAGAGAAGGGCAGTGGAGCTGTGGAAGGAGCACAAGTCTGATGAGGAGCAGCTGAGGGAGCTGGGGGTGTTTATCCTGGAGAAGACAAGGCTTAGCAGGGACCTCATCACTCTCTAGAACTTTCTGAAAGGAGGTTGTGGCAAGATGGGAGTCAGTCTCTTCTCCCAAGTAACAAGTGATAGGACAAGAGAAAATGACCTCAAGTTGTGTCAGGGGAGCTTTGAATTGAATATTGGGAAAAAATTTTTCACTGAAAAACTGGTTGGGTATTGGAACAGGCTGCCTGGGGCAGTGTCAGAGTCACCATCCCTGGAGCTATTTAAGAGAGGTGTGGATATGACACTTGGGTGGTTTAGAGGTGGACTGGGCAGTGCTGGGCTAACAGTTGGACTGGATGATCTTAAAGGTCTTTTCCAATGTAAATGATTCTATGATTATAATACTTAGTAATTAAATCATGTTAATTTAAGTTAAATTAATTACCATCTGTAATTAAAAAAAAAACCAAAATGAATCCACAACAATTGTGGATGTTTCCCCTTACTCTTTCTTCTTTTGAAGTGTAGTCTTTATAATGTAGCTACCCTGAACATGTTTAATCTGCAGTTAAGGTTTCTATCCAAAGTTCTTAGACCCACACATCTTGTAGGTGTCAATCTGCAGCAGATCCCAGGCTTGTGCTTACCTCCCAGCAGCCTCACCTTCCACCTAAAGCTGATGTGTCAGCAGGGAAATGCCTGATTTTTGAATTAATTAGATATTCTGCTGCTGTGCTCATGGACTTAGTTGAAGTAATGAATTAATAGTTTTGTGATTTCTGTGGAGGAAGAAGGTTATATGTTGGCTGTACAAGAAATGAAATTTTAAATTTCTTGTAAATTTAGGTTACTGAATGTGTGGCAATAAAAGCACTGTTACTGGTAAGTATTGTATAATTATGATTATTTTCTGAATTAATTTGTTCCTCACAGCACTTTTCCCTTTTTGTAACAGTATTTATTTTAGAGAGAAGTTTTTGGTGGCTGTTTTAGTGAAGATCTGATTTACATGTTTTAATTCAGTTCAAAAAACTGAATTCAGTTCAAAAAACTTCAATACTGAGAAAAAGTTGGGGTTTTTTCTATCCTGCTTCCTGTTACTGTTTTTTTTTCATACTCTTTACAGTAGCACGCAGCATCTGCTATTTGGAAGCTGCAAGAACAGAGTGAAACAAGTAGAGCTGAGGACCCTTTCAGCCAGGCAGGCTTTGGGGTGGCAGGGAGAGATGAAAGGGTGGCAGGGGAAGGATCAGCTGTTGGGACAGCAGGCTTCTCATTTCTGTGGCTCCTAGGTGTTGTAGTGGGCATGGGCATTCTTCTACTCTGGACCGGTGTGTTCATGTTGTTTTGAAGAGAGAAATGGGTACAGATGTAGGATAACAAATACCAAAATCCTGCTGCATGTGTCTATACAGAATATATAGTACAAAGCTAAGTGAAGTACGGAGCTGCTGTGAAGAGCTCCCACGTACAATTGTTACAGATGATTTTGGAAAGTGTATGTTTCTTACATGTTCCTGTATAGCCTGATGCCTTGAGGTGGCTACCTAAAAACAGAGACTAGACAAAATAAGAGAATAAAAGGAGGTATTTATTTGAAGGGCCTTCAAAGGTACACCCTGGGCAGTCAAAAGGCTACACCCATGATGGACCCATCACGGGTTCTTCACACTTTTATAAGTTTGGTTCATTTGCATATCAGGGTTAATTCTCCAATTATAACTTCAGTTAATGATGTAATTAGCCCAAGTTTGCCCCCTACTTCTCTAGGCTTTAGTTTACATATTTTGGGTCCTGGTATCCTTGAAGAGCAAACTTAGAGAGGCTTGTTATGTCTAACCAGCTTGAGAGAACAGTAGCTAACAGGCCACGCAAAACTTCAGTTGCTCACTAAGCAATACAGGATTTAAAAAATATGAAAGTTAAAACCTAAGGCATCAGCCATTCTAGACTCTTAAAATAAGTTTTTCTTTTATGTGCCATTTTGTTTGAATCTTTAATTTGCACAACCATGCAGCCAGAGTGCTAAAAGAAGAATATCAAGTAGAATTTCAGTCAAGTTGATTTTATTGTAAATGTCTCCCATACTTCTAGTTCCTAGCAAATTGCCCACTGTAGTAATAGGAGCAAATGACTTGTATTTGAATCCTTCTGAGTAAAATCAGCCCTTTTAAGTACATCTAAATGACAGCTGCATTTGCTGAGGATGGCCGTACCTCCGGAAAGGCTTTGTGTTGAATCCCAAAGAAGAAATGATGGTTGACCTTTATTTGTTCAAGTTTGGATAGTGTATCTTCTTTCCTGCCACTCATCTGACCTGGGGTGAACTGCCTAACTTCGTGTGGACATATTTTGTGGAGAGGCCATAGTCTTCTGGATTAGACCTTTGTTAGAGAGGTCTTACAGGGAGGAGTTAAACCAGGAGGAAGCCCTTGGGAATGCAGTGGAAAAGAGGATAATCAAGAAGGATACTTCTTTTTAAAGCAGGTGGTGAGTAGCAAGAACTACATAATCTCCCTGGCTGTACAGGACTGGGTGGAAATCACCTTGCTTGCCTACCCATATTACAGTTTTGTACACTCAGTGGCAAGCTGTTAGAGCTCATGAAGTAACCATGCTAGTAGGCTAAAAATATTTAGGAAATATGCTACTAAGTACATTGGGAGTTTATTGAAATAGTAGTTTATTTAAATAGAATTTTTAAATGAAATCAGTAATTCTTAAACTTGTTTTTCTGCTCTTTAAGTGCCTTTTTGAGGCAAGATTCCTTCTTTTTCAGGCTCGGCATTCAAAGCCTAAGTCTAACATTGCATTTCTGCCAAGTGTTGCAGGCTTTTCTTGGGAATGGTGGCACTGGATCAAAGTGTGTTTTCACTGACTGATGGTACACTTTCCCACATGGCCTAGGTTAACTTTTAATTTCTGGGGTTTTTTGAGCAAGCGGTAGTGTTGAGAAATGATTTATGGGAGCTTGAAAACTAGGTGAACTGTCTGAATAGAAAATTGGACAGGACTTGTGAGACATTTCTTTGGCTTTCAGGCCTGCTGCCTGCTATTGCTGCCAATGGTAAAATGGCCTTTAGTTGACCTCTTCCATTTCTTTGAAGGTTGTTTTTGACTGTGTTCTATGCTGATACAAGAGGAAGTTCTTGAACAAGTTTACATTGTGCTACATGTCCCTCCTTGTTTCTTCCCCTTAAGTCTCTGACTAAAAGTATGTGACCACATGGGCTACAAATAGCTTGCAGACTTTGTAAATTCCCTAGCAAGTTCAATGTATCCTAATGTTTCTTAAACAGATGCAGGTATCTCTTTTAGGTCTAAACATAGCCTGGGTGTCTAGTGAAGTACATAACTTTTATGTTAGTTGTTTATATAATACAGTATAAAATTTTTATAAGTTATCTGGGTGCTATTTCAGCAAAGTAGGTTAGCACATGCTGAAATCCAGCTATTCATGCAGTACCTATGCTTCAGTGTACGGTTATATGTTCAAGGGGCTTCTCAGGCAAGAGTTAAAGAATTTACAGGGGTTTTGTTCTTGATTTTTTTTTAAATTAAAAAAAAATCTTTATGGCTAGAGACTTAGTTGTGCTGTATGAATTGTTTCAGGTTTATTCTTGATGTCTTTACAAGTAATGTTTGCTTGGGGTAATTTTTTTCTTCCTATGCAGTTATTATCTGAACACTATCAGTCTTAAGTCTTAGTTAATAATTGATAGTCTGTCATTGAGCAAACTTTCCCAGGGCAAGGAAGAAGGCTGGAGAGAAACCATTTGTTCTCTGAAGTGATAGAAACGTTTGGACTTGTCTGTTCAGTTACTTTTGCACAGACAATAAAGGTGTGTCAGGTGATCTGGCAGTGGGGTTCCTCCATGGATTGCTTGAAGCTAGGAAGCATCAATTGTTGCCTAAATTTTGCTTAAGTGTGTTCCCCTCTATTCTAGGCTATTGATGGTGGTAAAAACCAGTATATAAATAAGAGGGGTTTTTTCTGACTGTTTCAGAGGATTTTGGTGGTTTTCAAAGCTGTGAATTGGCACAAAACTGCTTTGTCTCAGCAAAACTGTTCCTGAGACATAACATATACCCAGAAAAAGGTGGCTATCCCAGGGTTTCCCCAGGTGACTTCTAAAGAGACAAACTCAAGAGGACTTTGCCTGTTAGCTTTATACTCTGGCAGGGGTCAGACAGCTCGAGGTGCCCTTTGACAAGCCTAGAAAAGAAACTCTCTGGAAACAGAGAACTGTCCCAGCCTGGGGTATACTGATGGATATTTTGTAGTTTCTTTTGAACATTCTTGTCTGGAGTAGTTTCACAGGGCCACTGAAGCTGTTGACAAACTTAGAGCATCTGTGATGTCTGTCCTTATCCTGTTTGCTGGATGTCTGAGCAATAGGTCTGAGGGAGCTGTGTTGCACCCTAAATGCCTGTGTGTCACACAGCTGCTTCACTAGCAGCTGCACTAGTTTTTGTTTGCTGCATGTGTGTAGCCATTGGCTTTGCACTGTTTTTTTCCTGACATGTTAGTATCTCATTGTGGAAACAAGCTGTATGAGGAAGGGAAGTTGTCAGAAACCTTGGTGAGGGCTACTGTGTTACGGAGGTGTGTGCAGCAGGAGTAACAGCCTGCCAGGGAAGTGCTGCAGGGTGGGAAAGGTAACTGTGGCTCCTAATGGCTTTATCCTGACCATGACACCTGCTATGAGGCATTGGATCTTGCATCCTTCAGTAAAGCAGCTGCTGCTGAGGTACACATCCATATTCACCCATTTCTTAGCTGGCCAAGGATGAAGACTGTTAAGTGCTGTTTTATTGCCCTCTTCACTTTCCAAACCAGTTGCCTTTGCTCTCAGGAGCTGGTCAGGATCTCTTGCACAGATGTATCTCCTGAGTATGTCTTTTTTGGTAGCCAAGCCTTTAGAAGCGATATGTGAATCCTAACAAGAAGAGCTACAGGCCTGCCTGTTAACAAATAGGCAAGGTACTCCAGTTTGTTAGCCAGGGAATTCTTTTCTGTACTTTTTAGCAAATCGAAGACCTCCAGGATTTATTAAATAATTCTTAATAATTATTGTTTGCAATTGTATTTTGAGTATTTCAGATTGACTTATCATCTCTGTATGTGAAAGTACTCTCTCAACACAGTAAGAGGAGAATCTGGTCTTACAAATTTCTCGTTTGCAATTTCTCATTGAAACAGTGTAATAAAATATGAAGTAAATTACTTTTCTAGAAGATTACAAAACAGTATCTGAAAGAAGATCTGTATCAAGAACTTCTTGAGAATAAAATGTTGTCTGTGGGAGAAGTTTCTTTTAAAGACCTTAGGAAAATCCCCCCTTTTTAAAAAGAATTTTAAATGGTAAATGTTTGGAGGAGGCCACATTGTCACACCCCAAACATATCTCAAAATGATCTAATAACAGGTGAAGAGCTTTTTGTTCTATCTCTGTCTTACCAATGCTGAACTTTATAGGAGTATGGAGAAAAGTCATCAGAGGATAAAATGATTAATACCTGTAATGGGTAATAATGAGTTATCATTTTCATTTTGTTCCATCAAACAAGGCACTAATTGCATTCTCTAAATGTTGTGATTCTCTTATTCTCATGGTAGATTTTTGTTTCTTGTTACCAATTATGTACTTGAGTTGATTACAGTAGAGCAAGGACAACTACAGTAATTCCAATCATATCTTACTACTTTTAAACCTGGTACTACCATGCAACAGAATCCCTGCATTTTTTCAGTCTGCTTCATGAAGACTTAATTCACCCAGTGAAGTATGACAATGTGAAATATACAGTTCCCAAATAAAATTATATCCCCATAATGTCTTCTAGTGATTCTGTGCATTTTGCTGATCCACTATTACAGAATTCAAAAGGAATTATTTCAAAGACATGCCTTGCAAACTCTCAGTGAATGGAGAAGTGGACTCACTATAGGTTATGTAAAATAAATGACATCTGTAGTGTGTGTGTTTAAAAAGATGTAGATTCAAGACATTTTGATAATGTGAGATGGAAAAACATAATATACAAAAACAAAAAGTGAAAAAGGAATATTTTTGGTATTAAAAAACATCAGTAGATAATACTCTTAGCTTTACTTCTAGTTGCCACTGCAGAAAAACTTGGCTGACCTGTCCTCAGAAAATTAGTGACTGCCTTGTCCCAAACAGAACAAATTTTTGTCTACTATTTTGTCTTTGCAGTAAATAAGCAATATTCTTAAAATTAAGTCATTGCTTTAGTGGGTAAAAGGGAAGATTAAGAGAGATATACAGTTAGAAAATACAATAAAAGATGGAAATTTTGAAAAGTGTTGGTTGACAGTTTTGAACTTTATTGAATCCTTTGATTGGGAGTTACTTCAATGTTTGAAGTTAGCAATAGTGTGTTCAGGATGAGCAGGCTGGTTTTAAAGGGATTATCTTATGTGACAAGTACCAATATTGAAGATTGATTCTATGCTGAATTTATACATTTGTTGACCTACTAATTCTGAGAACTCTTAAAACAAACACGAAGGAATCAATAGGGTTTTCATTTATAGTCACAAAGACTTTGTGAAGTGGATTTCTCAGAGAGTAGCTGCACAGTATGCATTTAAAAAAGACTGACACTGACAGTGGCCTAAGGAATGAGGTATTTTTAATGCTAGCAAGAGAATCAATTGTTAAAAAACCCAAACCCAAACTGCACAGCACTACTAAATTGTTCAAATGTAAGTCTGGCCACCCCCAGCCAAGTTTTAAATTCCTCAACTTAAAAAATTATTTATGATGAGCATGCTAGTGTTCAACAAACTCAACAGCCCTTCTCTAGTGAGTGATAAATGGTAAATGCTGTAGGGTTTTCTTTGAGAAGGAGCTGAATTAGCCAAAAAAAAAACTTCCTCCCTCTTCTTCAAGATAGGACTGCACAGATCCTGCCCTCTTAGTTTTTCAAACTGGGCAATTTTAATTTCAGCATGCATGCTGATGTTCAGCTGGTTACAAATGTCTAATTATTGTGATTATATGCATGCAGACTTCATCACTTTTTTTTTTTCCCCAAATGGAGCTGGCAGTGCAAGATGAGCTTGGCATTTTATCTACTGTATAATTTGCTTGTTTTTATGCTTAGTGTAACAGCTTGCTGAATGAATTGCCGTAGTGAGATGTAGATAAACAACAAGGGGAGAGTGGGCACCCAGGCTGGCAGGTTCCAAGTGGCCATTGCACATATCTGAAAGACCTGTCAAACAGGCAAGGGAAGGCCAAAAAAGTGGGAGCAAATTCTTGCTGTTCATTGTTCACCTGTCGACACCTGAGTCTTTGGTTTTTTTCCCTCATGGAAGTGATTTCTCTGTAGATGAATGATGTCTGTTGATGAAGATGGCCTCGTGTGGCCAGGTGTGTGCTCAGCTGGTGTTTCCTTGTGGGTAGTGGCTCCTCATCTGGCAGTGGCTTCTTGGGATGCATAGGGGTGTGTGGGCAGGATGTCCATTACCTGAGGTCATCTGCCCCATCGTTTTAGGGATGCAAGCAACCAAGGATGGTGGCATTATTCTGAGAGCAGACCTGGCTGCTACCCTGCCACCTGGGCCACTGCAGGCTTGTTTACTGAGATGTGCTTAAAACCAGCTCTCTGAAAATCTAAGATGACTTCAGTCAAATAGAAGTATGCAAATTAAGTCCTGTCTGCCCCACTGGGACAGAGTGGGAGGCAGAAGCACCTCAAGGGTCATCTGCTGTCAGGACATGGTGGTGGCTCCTTGCCCATCCTGTTGCTGCACTTGATGAGGGGATTGCCTGTGTGCCTGGCCCGGCCCTCGCTGCTGCTCTCTGCAGTTGCACCGCAGGCCCCTCACCTTTACAGCCTGACCTGTGTGTCACAGAGTGTATGCTTGGCTTCAGTTCTGTATTGTTGGTAGCTGCACGTGGTTTACAGTTTACATGGAGAAATGTCTTGGAGGCCACTGCCACATTCATTTTAACAACTTCCATCTGCCACAGATACCAGATGCCAAAGGCTAATGGTTTTGGTTTGTAGCCCCACAGAGAGCTTGTGAACAGTCCACATTCATAGGTGGGGCTGTGCAACTTGAGTCAGACTGATGCCTTTTCCTGGTCTTAAAATCAAGAATCAAAACATGGTTAGAAGGGAAAAAGGGATTTCACCTTGGTATTTGTTTTAAGGATCCTTAGGTGCACCACAGCCAGATTGAATGCACCGCAATGCACACCGCAGTGCACACCCACAATAGATCAGGTATATCATTATAGATGTTACTAATTAGCATATCTATCAAAGATTCCCCAATGAGAGGCTTGAGTGAGCCCCCTGCCCCGAGGAACCTTCCCCTGGATGGTTCTATCTTAGTTTACAAAATGTGTTCTGGAGAAGGCCTTGGGGTCTGGGGCACGCTGATCCCTAACTACGAAGCTTCTAAGATGTTTAGTCTCCAAGCTTGACAAATAAGTCTAAGAATGTAGGCAAAACCCCACTAAGAATACAAAAGTTATAAAAAGGTATATAAAAGAGGTATAAAAGAAAAGGCAAAAATCGTCATGGCATCGAGACCGGGCATTAATCCTAGCCAGTGTCCCAAAGAGGGGTGAAGGCTCTTGACAGCCATACTTGCTGCAGCTGTGCTTGCTCTCATGTCAGGGAGCCTCCTTGCTGCTTCTCCACTGTTGGACCCCTCATCCACCTTCCCCCTGCTTTGCATACACCAAGGCTGAGGGGTGATGCAATGAGATAACCCAAGACTTGGCCAAGTAGTTTCCAGCATGAATCACAGGCGGTAAGAATTCTGTGTGGATCAACTTACTCTTTGGGAAGCTGACTTGGCATGACCTGGAAGCTGACCTGGCATGGGGTCTGTGGCAGCCCAGGAGGCAACTTCCATGACCTGCACTAAATGCTTTTGTGTGCTGCTTGGGTGGCTCAGCATTGCTTGAGTGTTTCTGTACGGGGCCATGCTCTAGAACAGCCTGCCAAGGGCTGTTACAGTCAAGTGACGGGACAGCACATTACAAAACCAATGCATTTCACCTGCTTTTTTGGGCATGTCCCTCCACAGAGTACAGGAAACTGTGCTAGGAGCCTTCTTTGTCCCACCAAAGAGAAGATTTCAAACCTGTGCAGCAGGACCTCCTGAATTCTGTTTTTCTACTTGACCTTTTTCTGGGTTAGGAGATGAAAAGTTTGTGATGCTTGTGGTTGTTCTCAAAACAGTGGTTTGGTTTTGTGTTCCAGTTTTATAGCTTTTAGAGTGAACTTTGGTAGTATATCCAAGATTTTCTTGCAAGACTGAAGTCTGTGTTCAGGTGGTTTTGGAGAATAAAATGGGCTCTTATATAACTCTGATACTAACATCAGGATGTGGGATTTATGAAAACCACTAGATACTATGAGACTTGGCAGTAAAATGGTAAAAGGTAGGTTAACATCCCTTCACAATTTTGCCTGAAGTGAGCTCATGGAAATTCTCAGTTACCTCTAAAAGGTCACTAGCTTGCAGTAGGAGTCCTTGGCTTGTGGTAATACTGCAGTTTATTTATATTTTGTGTTTTTGAAATTTCTAGCATTGCAACAGGAAATTAATGTTTTCTTATCTGAAATTTAAAAGAAAAATATCCCTAACAAACCATATTTTCTTTTGGGAAATATTCACAGAATGAGAATTCTGAAATACCATTGGGGTGTGTGTGTGTTGAAATGTCGAATTTCAGTAATGGTGTTAAATTTTTGAAAAATAATTAATCGTTTAAGGTACTAAATAGAACTAAGACATGTCTACTCTTGTGAATACAAAGATAGAGGGCAAAGCAATTGACATAGAAATGTTGATGTCATTTTAGTTTAAAATGCCTACATGTCTTTACATGTTTCTATGAAATGCTGAGCTCATGACAAAGCGTTTTGTTGGTGTTTGTTTGTGGGTTTCCCCCAATTTTATCTTTCTGTTTTTCACTAAAGTATTCATGTGAAGTATTTTTAACAGTCAGTCTCTTTCTCTCTTCTGCCCCCTCCCCTTTTCTGATTTTCTCACCTGCCATATGCTACGTGTCTTCTTGCAAGAGCACTGGGGATAGATGATATCTAAATATACTTTTTCTCAGTTTTGGCAGAGTGTGGCTCTGTTCCTAATTAGGACTTGAATGCTCTTCAGGATAAACATGTTAAGGAATATGATGCCATTTGTGAAATGGCTCCTTTATGAATATGGGAGGTGCTTTGAGTCTTCATCAGAATCAGCATTTCTCCAAACTGTCTCAGTATTTCAACTGAAAAACATAACAGCCAAAACCATGGGATATTAAGTAATATGGTTGTAAAAGAAATGTTTCTGCTTTTTAATCAGATTCCATATGCGCAGTATACTCATGTTTTTCTATGAGTTGTATATCCCCTGAATAAGGACTTCAAGACAAATATACGTTTGGAGTGCCTTTAAAAAATATGAAGGTGAATTAAGGTAAAGAAATTTCAAAGAAATTTCTAAACACGTCCAAACTGCCTGTTAAATTTTCTTTCATACCAGTAAAAGCAGTTCCTCCCATTGTGAGTGATCTCTAGCATGTGTTAATGCTGACACATTGAAGGAGCCTTGTCTGTGGGAAATGCCTGGTTTATGGAGGCTGCCCCATGGGTTTGTGCTGTGTTGTCCTTTGATCTCGAGTAGGACCTGCTGTTGGTTCCTCAAAGCAGGTGAACAAGAGCCATAAACTGAAGCAGCTGTTGGAATCGCTGGGTGGAATCAGAAAAGCACATGTACACTGCCTGAGCATTTCCTGGGTAGGTAACAGCAGGACATGTGACTAAGCTGTGTTCTGTCCTGGTTTGAAAAAACCTCAAGTTTTCAGCGTGAGCTGTTCTTCTGTTATTTATAATGGGGTCTAGAAATCCAAAAGTAGTTGTCCACAGTGTTAAATGCAATGGCTAGAGATTCTTGGGCAAGCCTAAACTGTAGAGTACAGAAAGGAGGAGGTGATAGCAGTGAGCAGTAGCTTCACAGTAGTGTAGCTGGGCGCCTTTATCAGCTAGTTAATGTTTTTCTGTATGCTGCAGTTCATGCCATCTAGACACAGCTACACATCGCCCAAGGCACTGTCCCTTCCCAAAGCTGTAGAATAGACAGAGTAAGGAAGGGTTATCAGGATGCTCTGAGGGATAGGGACTTGTGTGGATTTACTGGCAATGTCCTGAACAAATTGAGGTTTCCTACGTCTCCATCAGGCTCTGATCTGTTAGACAATACAGCCCTTTTGCAGCTTGTTCCCTAATCATTCAGTAGATGAGGAACATGGGAGTAAATAAAGGAATGCCAAAAACTATAAGGCTCTTGACAGAATGGTGTATGTGTACAATAAATTCAGGGAATGGCAAGGAAGTTTCCTTTGTCCTCTTGGTTTTTGGGGTGTGCTGCAAGTCATAGACTATGGAAAGGACAGATTCCTCTGTGAGATCTCAGATGCAGCCAAAAATGGTTTAAACTCTAGATTACAATTGTTGCAGCAGGCTGTAAGGAAGTGCAGTATGTATCTTTATGGCTAAATTTTTAGTGTTTCTATGTATGCTTAAGCTTTTATATCTGGCAGTTGTGTGCTGTTTGAAACTCCAGGGTAATCTTTCTTTAGCAGAACTAATAAGAGATGGACTGATAAGAAATAGAAATCTGCTTGCACTTACTATGTGAGCTGGATTTTCTGCTTCTTTACCATCTTGCCGTTTGACTATTTTTAGGGGATGTGAATATTATGAATGTGTAGGTATTCATTTCATTATATTACACTTTTCTGGCAGCAGTTTGTTTCTGCAGCAGGGAAATGTAGAAGTGTAGTGGGTTTTTGTTTTATATACTGGTCATGGATAAATAAATAAAAACTATTCACTTTAAAGTGCATGTTATTTCAATGTAGATTTCTGGGCTTAGTGTTTATATAAAGTAAACAATAACTTCCAGTTTGGGAATGTTATTGTTCCTGTTATTGCAGTTTACTGGAATAAGTAAGATCAGTTTTACTGACTCATTTTAAGGATATTTCAATTCTTTTTTTTATAAATTGAACAACCCTTCTGGGGTTTTGTTGTTGTTGATTATATTCTATTACTACTCATATGATACTTGGCAGCTATTTCTGTCCACCTTACATACCATGCTGTTCTGGATCCGTGCTTGTGGGTGGGTGGTTTTTGCTAGCCGTTTTTTCAAGACTCATGTTAAATCTTTTTCCTATCATTACATCTACCATTCTCCAGCTTCCTAATGAGATGCATTAGTGGGAATGTTCTTGAATAACTGAATTGGGATATAGAATTTTGCTTTATATTTGTATCTGACATGAATTCTGTAGCTCCAGGAGGTAGTCTGTGAGAACTGAATGCAGTGCTGGACCTACGTGCATAGAGCTGGGTCTGGATACACCAACAGACCTTCGGAGTCCCAGGTGTCTAGTAGGACTGCACAAGGATTTAATAAAAATTCCACCAGACTTCCACCAAAGACACACAAATAGTAATAGGAAAGGCTAGTCTGTGGGGAGTAAGAAATTTGGGTATTGAAGTAGAATTTAGATGTGTAGGTTACGTCTTACATGAAAATCCAGACCTTACAGTGCCATTGTTAAAATTCACTTTTTCTAATTCTTATTAGACTTCTCTTTTCCTTAGTGAGGTCATTGTTGCATTTCAGCTGTGTTAATGCTACATCCCCTTTATCCTCTGCCATTTTGAGGGGAAGGTGTGCTGGATGCTGCTGCCCTGAACCCAGTCCCAGAACTTGTTGCTGCAAAGATTCTTGATGCCTTCAAGACTTGATCAGAGCAAGGAAGCATAACATAATTTAAAACAAACAAACAAAGCAACTCCCCTTCCCCTCCCCAAAAAAGCAGCTCTTCTGGTATTGTTTCACTGTAGGCATATTTCACAGAAAAGTTAGTGCAGTCTTAAAGTCTTCTGACAAGTTTTACTATGTGACCACCTGTTTGAATAAGCTCTCGTGGAAGAGGAAAGAGGCATCTGCATCAAAATCTATTAAAATATTGATCAATGAAAAAAACTCTTGCAGGAGATGACTGGTTCATTGAGTCCAGTTCCTGCTGTTACAGGCATATCACATCCTAATATAGTGCTCATATGTTAACCAAACTCTGTCTGTAAGGTTCTTGCCTCTACTGTACTCATCCAATGTCTTTCTTTCCTGGTGGTAAGGAGCATTCCAATTTCTGACATGTGTTGTTGGTAGTTTAAGCATATTTGGTTCTAGTCTCAGTTAAATAATTGAAAATTTAAGTAGTTCTTGTCTTTTTCAAGATTTACTGAATCAGTAAGAGGAACATTCTGAGTTCCCTCAGAATGCCAGTACACTGAGCCCTTTCTGGTGCCCTGTCACACAAGGAGTTGTCTCTCTCCTCAACCATCTACTGGTGAGGCCTTTAGACTTAATGCTGATGATTTTTGTATCGGTGTCTTAGGTGAAATATCAACTCGTGTAATAGTCTGGCCTCTATATAACCCTCATTTTGTCTCTCATAACAAGTTTCCTACCCACATTAAAATGGTTTGTTTCCACCTCCAGCATCCTCAGCAACACCTGGTGCATGTTTTAGGGTACTCACCTGTGTTAAAGCTAATGTTTCTTTCACCTGAAGCTAATATTTGCCTCATCTAGAAAATAGCTACAACATTGAGAAATAGTCATGTTGGTCTGATGTGATTTCTCTCATTGGTGTTGGCAAACTGATGTTGTGTCTTATTCTGCTTTCCTTTAGACTTTCTTTAATGATGACTGCCTTTACTATGCGTTCCAATGCCCTGTGTTTCTACTGAGGTGATTTTTGTGAGCAGAAGTTGCCTGGATGACTTGGCTTTGCTTGCCACTTCCTCTGCCTTGTATTTTTTCAAATCCAGTTACTGTGTTTCTTGAATATTTTCAGATCATATACCCTATACTTAATAGTTTTATTAAAGCCCTTGCACCTAGTCCTGCAATTTCATTTGTCAGTTCTTTAAGAATCCACAGATGACGATTATTGAGGTTTTTCTAGTTTTGAGTGGATTAAGCTCTTTGAGTTTTGCTGCTGTTTTCATGTTCTTTGCCTTACAGGCATCTTGAATTTCCCAGGCTGTAAAATAAGAAAGTTAATTCCATGTTGAGACTATTGAAAGTTGGCTGTAGGGCATCTTGATGTTGGATGCTCTGCACAAGCGTTGTGGGATGCCTAAGTGAAATGTTCATTTCAGTGTTTAAAAGTAAGCATAGCAATGCCAGGGAAAACATAAAACTGTGTCTTCATTTCCTTTTTCATCCTAATGGAACATTTGTCCTGCTCCTCCTCTACATGGCTCTGTGTACTCATTCATGCTAAGCAGGAGCGGCAATAATTCCTCTTCCCAGTGCTCACTCCGTCATTCAGTGATGTACCATCCAACAGGCAGCACTGCCAGGCACCTTGTCCTTTTGCCCAGAAGGGAAGTTATGCTGCTGCTGCTGCTGTGCTGAACTCTTTCAATAAAAAAACCAAAACAGGCAGCAATTTATCTGCTATGTCTCAGGATTTTGCAAGGACAAAAGAGGCAAAGCCACATGTCTGGGTAATGAAATGTGGTATTTCTCAACAGATGATAAACCCCAAAAGCTGTTCTCTGAATGTGTGTAGTAAGGCTAGGAATGGGTTAGATGTGACTGATGGAGAGAGCCAGACTGACTCACTCGGACAAATTTAAATTACTTGTATAGTTTCTAGTTCACCGTGTGTTAAAGTCCATTCAGGTTCATTAACAGCATTTTCCCAGCTAGTGAGGTGAGTGAAACCAGTTTGTTTCTGGTTTCCCTGGGGAATTACAGAGTGGATAAGAACAGATAAGATAAAAAGATCAAGCCACCACAAAAAAGTGTATTTGAGGAAGAGTTGTGACTTTGCGTGGTGACAAGTTCTCTTAAAATAAAAACATTTTAAAAAACTGAAGCTCAGCAGATGGCTACATAATCTGTTGTTGAGACTGCAAAGATGGAGGCTGAGGGGACTTTTGGAAGAACCTGACACACCCTGGCAGAGGAGCGGTACAGTGTTTCTCCTTTCCTCAGGTCCTTCCTTGCCTTCCATCTGCCCTTCCCAAACCCTAGGGATCAGATACAACCCCCCTTAAGTTCAGGCTGCTGTTAACAAAGGGAAGCTGGAGGGCTGTAAGCAAGTACAGTGTTTGGAGTTCGTGAAGCGTCAACTCCGTAGAAATTGTGGTTTTCTCTTCCTTTTTTCTCCTGAATTCCTCTGGGGGCTAGGACTAAATCTTAAAAACTTTACGAAAAAAAATTTTAAAATCTTAAACTTTTAAAGATCTAAATTTATTTCAAGATTTTAGAATGTAGAGTTTTAGAGTCAGAAGAAGTGAGGAGGCAAAGGTTGTCCTGAACAGGAGAACTTATGAAGTGGGGGACGATGCTATTGCTTAAACAACTGCCTGCTTGGATTGCTGTTGGAGAGGCTTGTTGGACTCTAATGTTTTTTGTCATTGCCAAGCCAACTTCTTTTAGCCTTTCACGAAGCAGAAAAGGAAAGCCTCGCTCACATTTTGAGGAGTATTTGAAACCTACTGTTGCCTCAAGCTTTAGCTTCCTGTGCTGTGCGGTAGAGTGTCTGATAATGAAAGATGAAAGCTTTCTATTTTTGTCTTGTGAATGTAGCTCATGTTTCATGGGCCAGATTGGTTGGTTTTTGTGTGTTCCTTTTTGGTGCTGCCTTTATCGTGGGAAAGGGGGAAGGAGGGAATAGCAACTTCACTGAGGTGCTAAATTTAGAGACGTTAGAAGGGAGGATGTGTATCTGGGGTCTTTCCAGCTTTTCAGATTCAAGGCACCTGAAGAAGCTGAATTGTGACCAAGCATGTTGAGTTAAAAGGACAGTTCCTGGGCACCAGAAACCCTCTTGTCCTTTACCCCAGTGAGTATCGCAAGTGGCAAATCTGCGCACCTTGTGAAAGCGGAGACAATTTTTCTCTCTTTGTCGTTTGAAGTGTGCACTGCCGACATAGTTGTCAGTGGCGTGGTCTGATCTAGTCAACCTTAAAATATGCATTTTAAAAAACTATGACTGATTCTGGGTGTTTTACTTCTGTGGGCCTGGTACCCTAAAGAACTTGATGCAAAAATTTTTTGTTTACATAGAAATATTCTCAGAGATGAGGGTTTGTGGGCTTCTTTGCTAGCTGTGCATAGTACAGAGATGATGTTAAATAGGGCTAGTGCAAAAAGAGGACGTAGAGGAGAGGCCATGATCTTCTGGGCCTTGCATGTCACACATTTTCTGCCTTAAATTTATTTTGGAAACTTCCTTATCTGAACTGTAGTTATCCAAGTGTTTTTAGCGTGTAAGTATAAAAGCAAAATTTGATTTGTACTTCCTTTCTTTAAGATTTATAGCCTAGCTGTAGAATTAATTTTTTTTCATTATAGTTGTTTATATTGGATTGTTTTCCTACCTCACTTTGCTCTCAGATGTTGGTATTTCCACTTTCTTTTTTAGGATGATGGAGACCTTCATTAAAAACATTTCCGCACATGTGTTACAGAATGAAATGCCATATCTGTTCACAGTATGTTCCTGCTGTAGGAATTTTTCTGTGGAGACAGAAGCTTGCATCCCTGTGTGTGCAGTGTGAAGTGCTTCAGAGGAGAAGCACTGTGCTTCAGCACCCCTGCCATAGTCCAGCTTGCAATTCCAGCTACAAGCCCCAGCCAGCAAGTTCTATTGCTCAGCCTTCTCTCTCTCTTTCTCCCTCAGCTGCTTGCTTCCCAACCTGCCAGCGTAACTCCTCTGCAAGTGTGATCTGTGGGAGGGAATAACTGCTTCAGCTGTTCTGGCAGAACTCAGGTTAAGTGAATGCTACTGGATTTTGCCTCCTGCTGAGCACTGGCACACCTGGACAGCATTCCACACCAAAGATGGCTAAGATCCCCTGCAAAATAGTGCTGTTTTCCCTCCAAAATAGTTAGGGTTGTTAACATTGATAGTCGGTGCTGCTTTTTGTGATGGTGTGCCCAAGCTACGTCTTCAGAGTGCAAATGGCTAAGATGTTCAGCACCACACTGCCCTGTTCATTATGAACTGGCTAACAGCTGTAGCATATTGACAGTAGGTCTGAGTTTTTGTGATGGCTTTATCCATACTAGTGTCTTGTGGAGCCAGGTGTCAAGTTCTCTCTGTTAAAAAAAATCACGATGGTGCTGCTGACAGCAGGCAGCAGCATCCAGGTAAATCTGCTGGGTTGCAGGTGAGTGTGAGGAGAGATCAGTTTCCGAATGCTTTCCTACAGCATCAGCAGCTCCTTGTCAGGTGCTGTGTGCGTACTACAGCAAGAAGCACTCAGCTGCCTGGGCAGCCCTTCCTGCTGAGAGAGGTGGTGTTCTGTGGAAAAAGACATGGCTCACATGAAAGCCTCTGGGAAGGTTTTGTTTGCCTTCTTGAGTGTACCTTACTTTCTGGAAAGCAAGAGCTGAGCTAGGGCATGTGCAGCCATCAGAGGCTTCATTGCTTTGAGTAAGTGAAAAGATTCATAGTGGTGCTTTTTTTATGACAAACTCCAAGACTAGGAAGATGAGAATAGAGCACAAATAGTGAAAGGTGAGGCTTTGTACAAGAGCTAACTTCATGTTTGTTCTGCAATATGAGCTCAGTGCTCGTTTTCACCTGGTTATGAAAGTATGAAGCTTCTTAGATTTTGCTGTTTCATACTTACAAGACAGCACAAAGGGCGTCTTACAGTGTATCTTTTTGATCCTGTTTGCTATAATTCAAAGCACTGTATTCATATTTGTATGTCCAGAAGACATAAAAGTACATTTTAATCCCAGTCAAAATGCCAAAAAGCAGTACATTTTGGATATCTACATTTGGAGTATACTTGAAGTGAGTTGCTTTGTTCTCCATGTGCTCTGAGACAGAACAGGTTGTTAGATGGGACCTTTGTACAGTGACTCCTCGCCTCTCCCAGCAGTTTAGGAAGCTCATGTAGCCTGGCCTGATACATGCTTGAACTTACATCTTGGTAAACAGAGCTAATTAAGTGCAGTCATTGATGGGAGCCAGAGAGGGAGAATCGAGTGTGGTTTGTGTGGAGGATACAATTAAGGAGGCCCTGTGCTCTGCTATGGGGGGACAGCATTTGAGAGTAAATGTGTGTGCACAAGCGCACATGTGTGTATGTTCTCAAGTAATTGTCTCTGGGAAAGGAATTGCAGAAAGCTGACCAGATTTCTGGCTTAACAGTTACTGAATCTGGTTAAGCTATTGCAGGTGGATCATTCACAAAAATAAGGGTTTGTTTTCACAGTGTCAGTTACGTCTGCCCTGCTTGTTTAGCATGAGATAGGGAGTTGTTTCTAAGAGCATTGCAGGCTGGTTTTGTTCAGCTTTGTACCTGCAGCTGTTGCCTTTCCAGATGCGCAGGTTTTTTCAACACTGATGGGACTAAATGTTTTTCTTCTTAAATTAAATGTGTTCACAATTTAAAAAAAAAATTTCTCAATAAGTCAGGTTCGTGGTGGCTACAGGTTTGCTTGGAGGAAGGCCAGTGGGGTTCACTCAGTGACTGAAAATAAGAATTGGAAAGCGTGTGTATATAAATCTAGAAATGGGAGATGCTGCTACTTGGCTACACACAGCTAAAACTGCTTTGTGAGTAGAGTCTGAGCACATAAAACAGGTCACTATCTGAAAGATATTTTTGTCATATAATCCACAACCACTTTCCATGAGTTACAGAGCAAACTTCAATTAGTGTTTGCATTTGCTTTGGTTGGCGGCTCTTTTTTCAATGTTACTTGGGTTAATTTGTGCTCTTCCCTTTTTCCATCTTCCAGCATGTGTGTGGTGCACCTATTTCTCTGCAGTCCTTCTGTTGGCTTTCTTGTTGTCCTGCTTGCTGCTTAGTGCCATAGTGAAGGGAGCTCAGCTCCTCCACCTGTACGCTGTGTTGGTAACTGAAGCCACTCCTCTGGAGCATGGCAAGGAAGGGAAATACTGCTATCAGTAATGGTATCTATAAACTTAGAAGTCAGCAAGGTCTCATGCTGCACCAGTGTGACATTTCCATTGTAAAAAGGGGTTTCCCAGAGTGGGCAAGAGCCCTTTTGGACTCAGAAGAAGAAAGGTCTGTGTAAAATCACAGGCTAGTTCTTATCAATCAACACCTGTTTGTTAATGGTTCTGTCTTTATGGTAAGTTAGGTTTGTGGAGAGAGAAATGACTGTAGGAATCCACACAGAATTTTAAGTGGAAACATCTACAATCATTAATGACTTTAATGAGTTTTCAGTGTAATATGTTTATTAAAAAAAGCATGACTTTTTTTTTTTTGCTTAGGGGCAATAAGAATGGACAGCAGTACCTCTAATATTGGATAGAGTCTAATCAAGAGCAGAAAACATGTCAAGTAGAAAATAACTGCTTTGTTATTTAACTTTTTGGTTTGTTTGGGTTTTTTTTTTAGTGATACCCCTGATCACGTTTGGTATTGCAAATCTCAATTGCTGTTTGAAAGTTTCCCCATTGAACTGAGAGAGAAATCATGACAGTTCAGCAAAAATGAATGTATGAAAGTGTTGAAATTTGTATTTGATGTAAGAACATCAGAAGCACATCCAGAAAGGAGAGATGGTGCTGCCTGTAGTACTTGTCTTTGTAGAAAGGAGATTTTATTGCCACCCTGTTAAGAGATGAGTTTTTCTGAATGTTCTCAAGGTTTTGAAGTAAGTTTTGTGTTTTGTAATGCACAGTGGCAAAAAGCAGAGATGAACTATTCTGATGATAACATTTGATAGTTTGTAGAGGCATATTAGTTAATATCTTTACTTAGCAAATTTAATTGTTGCTGATGAAAATTGGGAAGTTAATACTTACATGACCCAAGGCAAACAACTTTGAAACAAGCCCATTCCTGAAGTTTTCAGTTTTAGTAGATACCTCAAGTCAGACAAAACTTCAAATGCATGACTCGTGGCTCCCAGCTAGAAGTGTTTTGTTGTTCCTAAGCATGCAAAGCAATTTCTTTTATGTTTTGGGCAGTGAGTCATGGCTGAAAAGCAGTAGTGCTTCTAAGCAGTAGTCAGTAGTGCTTCTAAAGGTAAATTGGGTAACATTGATTTTGTGGACAACAAATGGAGCTCATGCACCCTTAGCTATCTGTGGGGATGGACTCTGGTTTGATGTTGTGAAACTCAAGAAAGATGACTAAGTGGTTCATAAGGTTTATTTTGCTCGTGTGTTTGACCTCCTCTGGAGTCACTGCTGACACAGAACTGTGAGTTTTCAGTTTGATACCGGTTACAGACAGACAAGACTGTTGATGGTTTTCATCTCACTGTAGGTAAGTCATGGAATTGTGCAATGAGCTGGTAAGGCCTGGCCTGGTTCAGCATGCTCTTCTGTTCCTCATGCACCTACCAGGACTTGCAAAATGTGCAGGCCACTGTTGCTTCCACCTCACTGCTCACCCAGGTCTCCAATGCTGTGTTCTACTCTCATGTGGGGTCTCTCTCGTGTCCAGCCTCTCCATCAGTTCAGCATCTGTGCCCAAATTGTGTCCATGTGGTTTCTGACTTCTCGCTGCATTTAGGGTAAAATAAAAGCACCTTGCCATCGCTGCAAGCTCACGAAATTACAGGTGTTTTGCAAAACCCCTGTTAGGAAGGAAGGGGGTTTCAGCACTTCCTTCCTACAGTAGCTGTGGATCTGGGAGAGAAATCTACTCCTCACCTGCTCTTCCAGGTGAAACACTTGTGCCTGCACATAGTTGGCAGCAGCAGCCGTTGATTCAAGCTGCCTGCCTGCAGGTCTGAAGTTGTTTCTTCCTGTGTGGGAGGGAATTTTATGCTCTGGGATAAGTATTCTGGCTGCACACATGTGACTGCCTCTCTGTGGCACCCTCAAGACTAGAGGTAAGTGGGGCATTTCAGCTTCCTGAGCTGCCACGTGTGGGGTTTCTCAGGTTGTGGTACCATCGAGATGCAAAGGTGAGGGGATTTGCACAGCTGATTCCAAGTCAGGGGTGGAAGAGTGTAGCAGATGGTTGGCATGTTTTTGAAACTGCCCTCTCAGGGACACCTCTTCTTTGCTCAGGCAGCAGGCACCAGACAAGGAAAAGCACGGAAGTGCAAGTATTTCACAGTTCATGGGGCAGCTGGGCAAACAACTAACTTCCCTGGTGTCTCCTTTCTCAGAGGCATGGATTTTGTATTGTGAAGGGTGTGGACTGCAGCTGGCTTCCCCAGTGACTCTGCTTGTCTGCCGATAGTGTTGTAGATGGAAGATAAATTGCTCATCATTGCAGTTTGACAGCTGCCTAGAGAGCAGAGTAGAATTAATTCCTGAACTTCTTCCTTAACTATTTCGTTTACCTGTGTGGATGCTCACTACTGAATGTCTAACTCCTTTACAGGAATGAATAGTGATAGAATTATCTGCCGTGTTTGTTTCACGTATGCTTAGCACCCTAGATAACACAGCAAGTATGTGGTTTATCTCTCTCAGGAAAAAATCCAGGTAGTTAAAATAAGCTGGAAATGCAGTCTTGCTCTACTTGGTAGAGGCTGTGGCCTTGGGCTGTGGCTTATCTTGTTAACCAACCGTGAAAACTGTGCAGTTTTCCATCTTTGCTCTTCATCAGGTATATTGCCATTCATATTATTTCTCTAAGGCTCAGGGCAACAGCGGCTAGGGTATTTGTGTATTTCTGGTGTATTTACACAAGGCTGCTCTCTGATGATTGCAGACTCTGGAGTTGGGTCTTTAAGTGCATGTGTTGATGGACAACTGCTCTGTAATTAAGTAAGAAAATGCCCTATTCATTCAGCGGGGGGTTTGCTTACCTTGTATTGTGCCATTCACTTACCTATTGAGGTGTTACCCTGTGAATGTGCTGTGGTAACAGCAGGCTGTTGGAAAAGCTGGTAGCAAAACAATAGCCTGAAATAAAATACTTTCTGGAGGCCTCTCAAGGGTGGTTAATAGACAATTCCTGAGCTTTTAGCTGTTAAAAGTCTGCTCAGAGCTCCAGCCAAGTTACAAAACATGTTTTGTCTGGCAGTTGTGTGGATCAGTGAGCCAAAGGGTTATGAACAGTTAAAAAAAAATCCTTTCTCACAGAGTCTGGGCTCTTGTTTTGGAAAAGCTGTCGAGAGTGTGTGAAGTAGGTAGAGTTTCTCCCAGGTCTCCATCACAGGAGTTTGAGAATCACTTAGGTAAGCGGGGTTTGGCATATGCATTTGCTGTTTCAAACCTGTACTCCTCTATTTTGTTTTTCTACTGATAAGATTGGTTATTGGTTGGAGAAGGCTGCTTAACTACTCATTTAGCATGGCCATAACCTTTCGGGAGGGAGAAGACTCGGGGTATGGAATCCTGGGAGAGGGCCAGGGAGCTGCAGGCACCGCAGGCTGGGACCAGGTCTGAGCAGCAGCAGGCAAGGACCCACCGATAAGCTTGGGATCTCAGAGAGGTGCCCTGGCAAGGGCTGGAGTGCAACCCAAACGTGCAGGCTCCAAACAATGACTCTGTGTCCACCTTTGCTATTTTTATTGAAATTGTGGTGCTCTGTGAATGTATAAAAAGGAGACCCTGGCAAATGTTGTCATTTGAAATGTCTAATTTTAGGTTGTAATTTATTAGAGCATTTTTATGAAGATGAGACTCAATTATTTTTTCAGGTGTTTTTTGTTTATTTAGTACCTTAAGAGAGAAGATTCTTTTATAAAATGAAATGTCATTGCTATGTACAGTTCTGGGACAGATGCTGTATGTTGTCATGTTATTCTCATTGGAAAGCAAACATGAATATGGTTACAGCGTTGTTAAATGCTGTGACTAACCTAACATACTCTATTACATACTGTTTAAGATTTTGTGCAGCCAAGCACGTTATCTTTCACTGAAAAAACATTTACTACAATTTTATTTTAGTAATCTGCACGGGGTTGCTAAGTGTACATGATAAATGGATTGCTTCTCACAGTAACGTGAAGAAAATTGTAAGAAATTCTTGACAAAGTCTTTTGCTCCTTTAGTACCAAAGAAGTCCTGTGAAAAGAAATCTGTGTATCCTTCTTGTGTATTTTCTCCCTCCACTGTATACCTGTATGCACGTATGGGGAGGGGGACAGATGGAAACAACACCCAATCTGAAAAACATGTTTATTTTGGTTTCCTCTATTTAACTGCTGGTGACTTTAAAAGTAAGAGAACTCTCAGGTCTTATGTATTCATGTTTTTCCCTTTCTATTTAACCAGCTGAATAGCTGATCTATACTTTTCTTTGTATTAGATAGAGGCTTTTTCTTCTTTTACTCCAAGTAGACACAATGTCTTCTTCCATGGTGCTGTGAAGTTGACCACAAAGGTGACCTCTGCTTTTTAATTTGCAAGCAAAACAGACTTTGTGTGAGCATATTCAAGTGTACATTTGTTTTCTGATTATGGTTTATTTTTTTAAAAAAGCAGCATGAACCTTTTAGAAAACTCTCTTAAGTACAAATGTTCTTGTCTTGGCTGATGCAATAGCTAAATGGAAGCAGAGAGAGCTGTTTGGAAACCACCTGTGTATCTGTGGATAGCAGGAGTGCCAGAATTACAGACCACTTGACCAAAATGACATACTTTGTGTATGTTAGGGCATATGAATGAAGCATGCTACCAAGTTAATTTGCCCAGACTGGAAGCTGATTTTACAGTGAACTCATTTCTTTGCTTCAACGTTCTTAGATTTGCTTTTTAATTCTGTGAATTAGCATCAATACACGTGGGAGGACATTTTCTTTGGATCCTGCATTAAATTATTCTGATGAAGCCCTGACAGTGAGAGGAGTTGAATGTCTGTCTCCTCATCTATCCTCTTAATGGGCTTTGCACTGTGTATTTTTGCACCTATTTGAAGCAGTGATATTAGTTTTCCAATTACTGTTCGAGCTCTTTGACGGTGCCGATGAGCAGTTATGCAACATGTCTGAGTTGCTTCCTTTTTCCCCAGAGTGAAGAAGGACTGACAGAACAAGTATTGGCTTCTTTGTGCAAGTTAACTCTTAAACTGAAATTCGGAGCTCATGCTGTGGATACTTTGAACAGGTCCCTGATTATAAAATAATAAAGGTGAGAGGTTACAGCTATTAAAGAAAGCTAGCACAGTGTCAGGAGAGCTGGATTTTGTTCTGGTCCTTCTGAAAAGTTGAGTACAAGTTCATGTAGGATTTTTGTTTTTCATCCATTGTAGGAAGCAGTGACTTTTTATTTATTTAAGGATAATCAGCCCAAATGGCGCCGATTGTTCTAGTATAGGGGTTAAACAAATACATAAACCCTTGTGTGGGCTTGTTACCTTGCTACTTAAGTGCCCCAGTGATCTGCCCTACTGGCCTCCAGCGTTTGTTTTTCCTTCAGGGGCATCCGCCATGCCTGTGCTGCCCTTTCAACTGGGAGCAGCTTTGCCAGATTTATCAGCAGATGCATCTCCTAATGAGTTGTCTGTGTCTGGTAGGATGCTGGGGGTGAACTGCCAGGTGGTGGTTACCTGAGCAAGGGGCTGCCAGGGCTGGGTCTGTATACCTGGATCACAGGATGACTCAGTCATCCAGCTGTGGTGCATCACTAGGTGCTTAATTACATTGCCCTTTCTCTTCTGCTCTTTCCTGCAATAATGATACCCATCTTATGGCTTGTCCTTTCTAAAGAGAAGATAGGTTAGGTTTTCTTTTCTCTTCCTCTCCTCTCCACTCTTCTCTCTTTGGGGGTTTGTACTGTTGAGGAAAAGCAAAAGAGTGGTAACTAAAATCATGGAACTTGTCCATCTCTTGAGGAAGGCCCTCCTTCCAATACAAGATGGCTAGCAAGCTCTGGCTGAGCCAGCTGTGCCCATTCTGGGAAGTTTCCATTTCTGTTTGCCACCTGCCCCTTTGGCACGTGTTATGGCTCTCCTGTTGGGTTGGTGGCATAGAGATGGCAACAGACACCTACATCAGGTGCCGGAGAACAGATTCGGTGTGTGTGCACATGGTGGGAGCCCCTCAGCCTGGCTGAGCCACCTGAGCAGCTGTGTGGCTTTGCAAGTGCCCTGCAGTGTGATGGAATTGGGGGAGAGTGGGCTCAGCCTCTCTGGGTTAGCCGAGTTACACGGGATTAGATGTGGTGCACAACTGCATCCTGAGACTGCTTTTTGGCACGTGTGTGGAAGCTTTTCACTTCTAATTGATTTCCCTCACTTTCTTGCCTGCTTTGTGCCAGTGTGACCTAGAATGTGGAGTGCCAAGTCGGATGCAGTGCTCCTTGCTTTGCAAGTAGTTTTATGTATTATTCCAGAGTATTAATTTAGTTCCCTTTTTTTTTTTTAATTAGGAGATTTTTCATCTTGGATTGAATGATTTAGATTTCCTGCTGCTTATCAATGGTTTAGTGGATGTAGTTGGATCTTGGAAGAGTGATGTTTATATGCATAAAAGAGGAAGAAAGAGGAGGTAGATTCTTCTTCTAATGCTGGATCATCCTCAAATATTTCTGTGTGAATATGTGGTTAGAAAAAAAGGCACCGTGTATTTTTGTGGCTGTTATAAAGCTCGATGTCTCCCTCTTTAGTGTCCCAAATTGTGTATAGCTATTACCAACTCCCCCACCCTGCTGCCATCTGCTTTAATTAATAACTAGGGTAAGACAGAGATGATTGTTGAACTCTAGGCTTCCTTTTGTGTGCAGGTTATATAGATTTGTTGACTGTATTTTGATAACAAAATTGATTTCTGAAGCTCTACCAGAAAGGTACCAGTTTTATGGGTTGTGGAGATAGCATTGATTATAATTTTTAGTTAGTTTGGGGCTTTTAAATACATTAGCTTTTAGGTCTTATCCTTTCCTTCATACTTTTCAGATGGCCTCATTTGTTTGTAGGTTCAAAATGTTTCTCTCTTCTCCAGGAATCAGCAAATTAAACAGAAATCAGTACGGTTTTTTTTTTTTGCTTCTCTAAAACTGTTGGTTACCTTTGTATTTGTAGTCTCTCTGTGTTAGTTTGTTAGAATGAACCAGAAAATACTTGAATCACTGCCCCATTATAAAGGCAGTACTAGCTGTACATACACAAGAGTAAATGCACTGCAAGGGATGGTATTTCAAACTAATAATCTGGAATAGAACACAGCACCATCCATTTAAAGTGTGGTTCTGCAGCCCTCTATGCATTTGCTAATGAAAAGGGGTGGGTTTATAACATCAACAGAGTGAATTTAGAGAATCAAAACACGTGCCATTGTAAAAGTGACCTGGAAAGAAATATTTTCATGCAGTTTTATGTTGCCACTGTTTTTCATTCATTCCACATACACACATCCCCGACTGAGATGGTTTTTTGTCTTGTTTGTTGGTTTCAGAAGCTTCCTGGCTTTCACTAAGGATTATTTAGTGTCCCAGATCTGCCAATTATGAGCTTCTCAAGCTATGGGCACAGGAGCAGAGGGACAAACCTCCAGGCAGAAACATGGTGCAAATAGCACTGAAGCAGCTGCAGACAAAAGGGCAGGCTGTGCGTTTGAAAACGTAAGAATTGAGTGCACTGGAATTGCAACATAGGCATATGAAGGCGACAAATTTAGCCCAGGGTAAACTCGCCTTTGGGAGAGAGCTCAGTCGCTAGTTAGTGTCAGGTGTTCACAGCTTTTAAATCAGGAGGGCTTGACTTGGCACAGATTAACCCTTTTGTGAACCTCTGTCCTTGATCTTGGCAACCCCCATGCATTTGAGTTTCTCTGGTCTTGTTATCTGACTGCACTTGGGGTGGGGGGAAACCAAAACTTGATAGAATATTGAATGGTGCATTTCTCCTGGATTTCCAAGCCTGTGGTGATCCAGGTCAAACCATGGATGCTGGATATCTGAGGATCACAGCCACTCTTTTAATTTTACGTGAACTCAGTAGCCAGAATCCAACATGTCTTGCACGAGCTGTGTGTCAGGAAGTGTAGCGTGTCTCAAGCATGTTGAGTGAGCATGAGCAGAGCTGCTACCAGGAGAGCAGCCCAGGGTTTCCAGATGCACTCACCTTGCTCAGTCCAAGTGTAATCTCTCTCGTTTCTATGTAGAACAAATCTTACAGAAACACAGTTGAAGAGGTTGCTCAGCCTCAGCCTAATTTTTCCTCTTACAAGTTCTTCCCCAGAATGCTGGCATGTTGCTGACAAGTAGCAACTTCAGACACTATAAATAAAAATCACTGTCCTTAACAATGAAGATTTTTGTGCAGTGTTGAAGTCTTTGGACTGATTATTCAGCCTGCTGGAAGCAAAAGCATGGTAAAGACTAGAAATTGAGTAAAGAGGAAGAATTACGGTGTTAGTCCTCAAAATTGGATTACCTTTACATTTGTCACTTCTGTAGTGTTTTTACTTTGTATTCAGCCCTCTTTCTGGTTTGATTGCAGGGAAGCATCCATTTTGTGTTCCCCTCCCTAGGAATGATACCTGATTATGAGAGCTGAGGCTTGGCCCTGTGTGGTTATGTCTTACATCACATCTGCATTTAGTGACCTCCCATTTTTGCAGCTGTTGCTGCGCTGGCTCTGTGCAGGGCTCCTTGAAGCCTGTAGTCTATAGGATTTGACCTCCTTGGAAGGAGCATTATTGAGTACCAGGGTTTCCAGGCAGCTGTGATCCCTTCATCATTTGTTTATAGTGACGTGATTGTTACGACCAGGGTCAGATCACATATTGTGAGCCCCGAGGAGCCAGAGAAGCTTGTGTTTTTTCTAGCTAATTTACCAGGCTTCAGAAACTTCATAGAATTGATTGATTTGTACCACGAGTGAGTCAATGATGTACTTTGAAAGCTGTTATGTATTTTCATGTGGCTGCAGGAAAGTGAAACAGCCCCCTCTCCCCCACCCACTTTTACATATTTGAAAGCAAAATTCTTCAGACTTTTTATTAGCAACCACAACAGATGCTTAGCTTCTGAAACTGCTCTGAGGCATCAGATTGAGAGGAGCTGAGGTTACAGGCTCCATGCTGATGATACTGTTGGATGAAGCACTGTGGTCTTTATCATGCAAAGAGTGGGCATAGATATATTATTTTAAAACCCTGGTATTTGGCATCTCTTCTTGAAAGGGTTATATCTACTTGCTTCTGTCATCTGCATTTATAGATTAGGGCCTTAACTACATGTCTGTGTATATGTTAACAGCTTCTAGGGTGGGAGTGGCCTCATTGAAAATGTGCTTTATGATCATGATGAAGTAATTGTTTGAGGCAAAAAGCCAGATTTTGTTTCTTCTTTTAAACATGTTGAGTAGTGAGCTCTCTTGCTTTTTTAGCTTGAGCAAAGCAGTGTCTCCTGGAGCTTCTTTACTCAGCCTGGAGCAGATATTAAGTAAGTGTCACATTGTTTCCACCTCCCTTGACCACTACTTTAGGAGATACCTGTACTTGAAGACAGAAGATCTTTTAAGTTCCCATCTAATTTATGAACAAGGGGGAGGTAGTGGCCTTTTCAGAACTGCTGTGAGCTCTGCAATTCAACTGAATTTGAAAAGTCCTTCCATCATAGACATGTTGATGTGGATGCTTTCTTTTGCTTGTCTTCATTTCTTGGTGCACTTGTTTTAGAAATGCTAGGATTTAAGAAAGGGAAAGAGAAGACATCTGTATCTAGTCTGCAAGAAAATAAAAAATGATAATGTAGACAAATTGAGTGATCACAGGACCCTGACACAGAAGAAATGGAAGATAAAGCTGGGGGGTTTAATGTTGCAGTTGTGGTGGGAGGTTTTGAGTTTTCATTGCTGTGCTTTACTCATCATTAATGGTGTTATCTGAATAATGAGGTTAATTATCCAATAATACAAGTGTTTGTGTGTGGGCAGAGTTCAAGTCTTCGATATATCTGATAGCCCGTTGGGTAAAATTTTGTGCAAACCTGCTAACAAGACAGTGACCATTTATTTATGGTGTGTTTGGGAACTTAGCCATGTAATTCAAAAACATTGCAGTGATTTCTTTAAAACTTCTAATTTTAGTTGTACAAAACCCCTGTGTTGATAAAGTATCAAAGCTCAACAAAAGGAAAAGAAGACATTTAGAACTTCAAGCAATGAAAGACCTTGAGAAGAGATGATAAACAAGAAGTGGGTAGAAAAACAGTGATGACACATTAATCAGCTATTTAGGCAGGACGATTGAATGACATTTTGCTTTCTGACTTCTGTGAGAATACCAGCAAAACTGGCTGAATCCACGTGAGTTTATTGAAGTGGTTGATGTGTAACTCCAGTGACAGTTAACCAAGTAGCACTTGGTGAGGTCTCCAGCAAAGGCTGGGCCACGCTGCAGCTCTCCGGTGCACTGGTGCCGGCACAGTCCCAGTATAGGGCAGCTCTCCGACATGGAAGTGGCAGCACAGTCCTGGTGCAGGGCAGTGTGGTCCCTCACCCTTTTCCCCAGAGCCAGGCAAAAACCACATGCTTACACTTTCTGCTGCCAGTGTCTTCCTGCCAAAACCACACCTCCAGCAATGATGATGTGCATGATATGGAATTAAACAGTGCTAGAAACTCCATACCCCTTTTCTCTGTATGCAGGACACTGACTAATACTTCACTTAGGAGGTCTTGCACTACCTGAACTAAGTATTAAAATCCCATCTGAAGTTAGTGGGTGACAAGAAAAGGCGGCAGTAACAACTGGAAATGAAATTACTAATGTTTGGTTTTGGTTTTACAGTTAAAACAAACCAAACCCCATTCACCAGCATAAAGAATCAAAGGAACCACAACTTTTTACAAAAAGAAGGGGAAAAAAAATGGCAATAGCTTCTTTGAGGTGGTTCAAGGTGGTTGTAGCATGAGTTTTGTCTCACAGTGGCTTTGAAGCCCTGATGATAATGTGTTGGGGTTAAGGTTTCTTTGTAGTAGACTACTAAAGGCTTTTGAGGCTTTGTTTTACTTAGGTACTGCCTAGGTTAAGAAGATTTTTTAAAAAAGCCACAAATGTGTACGTAAACACTCTGCGTCAAGAGTCATAAAGGTAGAGCAGTGACAAGATACAGCATGAAAAAATTTGTGTGTGATATGTTGAATTTCAGCTGAAAGCTTCCCAGTGCATCTCTGGGGGTAGGTGAGCAAATTGGTTTTCAGCCATGCTATTGAGTAGGTAGAGATAATGTTCTCAGGGGTCCCATGCTTAGAAGGCATTCTGTCTTCTTAGAGCTCTATCTGTGTTAATTTTTCTCTGTTTTGATCATCAGCTGGGCTGTGTTGATGGCAAGAGCAGAATGGTGCTTGGAAAGATGGAAGCCTAGAAAAGGCATGCCATAAACTGCATTTGTGCTGCAGTTAGGTTACATACTGACTTGTCTTATTCAAGGGAGCTTTAAATTTCCTTAAAACCGGGGTGACTTGCAATAGTGCAGAGTTGGGTCTAGCCTGAAGGACCTGCCTGTGGGATGGGGAGGTTATCAGGCAGTTGGCTCAACTGAAGCACTGTGTTCCTGTGCCCCTGATGCTGCTGGTAGCTGGGCCATATTGCTGCCAAGCTGACCTTGGTTTATTACAGTCACACATTCAGCTGCAGAAGAGGCTGCCTTTGGTTGTGCCAGACCCTTCTGGGGGTTCAGTGCTGGTCGCACCTGTGGCTTAGGCTGTGGGGGGAGTGGTCTCACCACAGTGCAAACTGCTGCGGAACCAGGTGGTTCACCTTCCCTTCTTGTTTGTGGCCCTACACCAGTTTTTTCGCTGTTAGAAATTACTTTAAAAACAAAATATTGATGTCTCAATTACAGTTTTTGAATCTGTGTTCTGTCTACCCAGGACAATTTTTAGGGTGTGTAACAAGAGTGATCACTTGAGATTGGAGCATGGCCTGCAGAAAGCAGGGTCTGTCAGCTCCTGAGGTTGGGGTTTGTGCCACCAGGTCCCAGAAGCTGCCCAGCCTGGCCAGTACTGCTGCTCTTCATGCTGCTTTGTGAGCTCCCTGGGCTTGTGTAGCCTAGCAAAGAGCTCTGGAGAGCAGATTGGCTTGGTCAACAGGAGAGCTTAAGCTGTTCCAGAGCAGATTCAGGAAAGGCTTGTCTGAGAGGAAGAAACAGCTTGGCTGCCTGGAGGATGAGGAGAGAGTTGCCTATAAACCTACCATATAGAAAGAGTAAAGGCCATTCTCAGGTTTACTTTCCTCTCTGGCAGACTGTGCTATACATCCATAGAGAAAATTAAGATAGTCCACAAATTGAAGAGCTTGTAAATTATTACTCTAGATAAATTATAAAGCCCAGGAAGATCTAGTTCACTTTACACTTCTGTAGATTGCTCTGACAAACAGAGTGAGTTGTAAGTTCACAACTTAGGAGTAGTAAAGTAGTGAAGTAACCTTTTAAAAGCTCTCTTCCTCTCCCTAAGACTCTTGTGTTCTGAAATTAGCAATGGTTACATAGCATCAAGCTCATGGATTGGTGCTTATAAAACCAAAATTCACACACAAAACTCTTCTGAGTAAGAGTTTGACTTAGAAGACTTTTGCATCAGAATCTTGTGAAGGCTTTCTGGGGAAGCAAGCTGATTTTTTTCCAAATTTTCAGAGGCATAGGTGGGTTAAAAACCACTGAAATCTTTTGTATATCAAGGAGTAACTTGATACTGAGTGTTGGGTACCAAGTTGCAGCAGTTGTTATACTTAACTCCTAAGTTTGAAGAGCAGAATAATTTACTGGGTTTTGCATTCAGCGAGTTGTAATTTTATTTTTTTGAGCATGGTTTCTGACTTTTTTTGTTTGTTTGTTTTCCATTTGGCTGTTAGAAATTGATGTGGTTCTCAGATAAATGGGGATGTTTTGTTATGACATGCATTTTTCCAGGTTAATGTACTGTATAAGAAGCTGCACAAGTATCACATAGGCAATATTAGTGTGAGACACTCAAGAATCTTCACAAAACCAGAAATTATGAAAATGGCTTTTTTATTGAATAGGAGCATATTCATCTTTAATAATTAACAGCATTAGATGGTTGACATCATAAGACTTAAAAAAATCAGCACAAAGAGTAATAGCCCTCCATCAATAGTGGTTTTTGCCCAGCGCATGCAGCTTGTACTTCTTAGGTAGACAAGACAGTGTGCATTTTGGGAGTAGGGGAGACTGCTAAGTATTTTTTTGCAGCATGTTGGAGGCAAAATTGCTTTTCTGGAATGTGGCAATTCCTGAATTTCCATCTAAGGGGAAGCCAGATACAATCAGCTGTGTCACTGCCTAAAGCTGGCCTGGTTGCTGGATTTCCTGCCTGTTAGATACAGAGTGGGAGCAGGGGAGGGACTTTGTCTCGTGCAGAATTTCCTAAGAAAGAAAGGTATCCAGCATCATGCACCTGCATGACAAGGAAGTGGGAATACTGTTCACACCTCAATTATTTAGCTGCCCTGGCTGTAGGAGTAAAGTGCATGACAGAGAAGCTATTGTGAGTTTTCCCCAGAAGATGGTAGCTACTCGTCAGCTGAATCGGTGGGTGGGTGGTCAGCCCTGGGTAAGCCATGAGGGGATGCCCCAGCCATCTTCAGCTCTCACCACTTAAATAATAAAGTATGGGAGCTATGGGAAAGCTCCATACTGGAAGAGGCCTCACTTTCCCTGCCTGTTTCATGCGGGGATAGCAGTAGGCAAAGGGAGGTCCCTTTCAGCCCTGCTTTCTTGTACAGGGGAGTAGTTTGCTTCCTTTTTGCCATTTCTGGAAAGTGTTTTAAACTCTGAAAGAAAAGATTTCTTTAGCAGAGTTGAAATGTGTTATATTGGAAATAAAATAGCTGTAAAAGAGATAATCTTATAAAATGTAAAACAGTGTAACAAAATATCTGAGTCTGGGAGCTGTGAGTATAGTAGTGTCTTTTAAGGATTTTAAATGGCTAGGTAGCTGGTTTCAACACTCAAGCACCATCCCTCTCTTGAAAGATTGATGGTCTTAAGATATCAAAGCATATAAAGACTAAGTCTTGCAGTGTAGCTCAGGTGATTAGGGATGAAGTGACTGTCACAGTCGTGTTAGTTCCAGCAGGGACTTCTATTTTACAGATGATAGAGATGGAAAAGGGGTACTGTGGGGAAGCAAGAGGAAGAAAAGGAAATCAAGAGTGTACCTGAGGACAGCAGTGAGGCTCCTGCAGTAGTGTAGAGGAGTGGATCTTGCATCCCCTCAGGACCTAATGGGGAAGACGCTTTTGTCTTGTACTCACAGCAGTGGTTTCTTTGGGAAAGAACTGCCTTGGCTTGTGGGTTTTTATGAGCAATCCCATCACCAAGGATCACTGCAAAATGTTTAATCTGGCATTTCTAAGTGATGAAATTAAAGAAGATAAGAATAAAAGCACTGTAATAGCAAAATCTATTTCCAGCTGCTTCTGCATAGAAACAGTGTCATATGCAGCACACCAAAATGCTTCCAGTTTTAACTGCTGTGTGTAAACACAGAAAGAAGCTCTGTAGGAAGAGGGAAGGTGTGTGGAGGTTCCTTTTTATTAACACCATGGACAGGTAATGGGAGGGTTTTTTCTAAAGGTGCCTGTACAGTCTTTTTATGATGGAGAGTAGTAGTACAAGAGTGTAAAAAATTGTTGCACTGAAAATGCTGCAGCCCAGGGTGTTTTGAATTACAAGTCAACAGAATGTTTTCAACCCACTTTTTAACCAAGTATTGGGGGTCTGGAACATTGGAAAGGGCAAGTACCTAGGGAAGGTATCCTGCTGAGGCACATTGTAACCTGAATTGCAACACTGAATCTGTGTAATGGCTGTATACAGATAAGAGCAAAAGTAAGGGGAAAAAGTAAAATAAAGGTGTATTAACACTAATGTGCTAGTGACCTATTTTTGTGTTATGTAGGTACAGAGAAAGAAATCCCCCTTGGGGTGTTGCTGCTCACTAATTAGTTACAAGTGAAGGTATGTGGTTGAGCCTGCTCCCCTCCTCTGCCTCGGCTGGGATCAGCCCTGGATGTGTCCAGTGCCATGGAGAGGACTTTGAATTGTTGAAATGCAGCTGCTGATTGATTCCTATTTTTATGGCTCAGAGCAGGCTTAAATAACACAGTAGGTGGGTCTTCTGGTATTTAGTGTTTTACAGCATTATGTATTTTTGTTGTTGGGAATTGTGTGGTGGTGAGCAGGATGACAAGGAAGCTTTGCAGTCTGCAGGGGATTGCATCAGCTTTAGTGCTCTGTGCTGGACATCTCTCACAACACCATGAAACTCTTCCATGGTTCCTAGAACAAGGGAGCCCTGTACGCACAGGCAGTAGGTGGCTGCCCCTCCACAAGCAGCTCTGTGGCTAATAGCACAAGATACAAAGCTTCTGAATGTAAAGTCTCTAAATCAGGCCAGTCCCAGTCTGCACCACTGGTGACCACATCCCAAGCTACTTCAGTGACAGGGCTTGGCAGCTGGGGTGTCCATGGCTCCTGTTGCTGCTGTAGGTGATGTCTGGCCAAATGTGAGCACGTCTCAGTTTCTTCTGAAATCCCACCTTTACTAAAATAGCTGGGTTGTTTGCTCATTGTAGGGTTATAGCAAGTGTTCATGTTTCTTTGTGCTTCACAGGTGTTAAAGAAGCACAATTTGATTCATGTGTATTTTATAAACAGTTCACAGGGCTAGGACACTGCCTGTAGGTGGAAGTGGTAGTGTTGCTAGAGCTGTTGGAACAAATTTAGCTGTGTCTGGAAATTTTGTCTTAATTTGCTGATAAGCCTCCAAACTACGTTGTTTCTTCTCAAATATCAGAATTAGGACCCTTTTACTCCAAGCTTCTCTTTCAAGCTTTACCACTTCATTTTGTCTTTATGTTTTAGGCAAATCTTTGTGTGTCTATGCCTTAGTTGTTATTAATTCTAAAACAAGGATACTTTATTCTTACCTGTCTTCTAGGCAGGATTTGTTCATTGCTGCCTCTGAAGTAGAAATTGCTCTGCAGATTTGAACAGCTTTCCAGGCACTAAATAAGCATTTCTGTTAATGGATCCTCTGACTTGGTGTGAGAGGGAAATGTGTGTGAAGCACTCCGTTGTGCCATCTTGTGGTGTCCCCTGCCTTGTTCCCTATAGTACAAGGTGAAAGGTGCTTTTCTTCTCTAAACACAGCAGATTTATTGGCATCTCTTCTGATATCTGAGCACACATTAAAAAAAAAAAAAAAAAATTCAACTAAAAACTGTTCCCTATACCAGCCTCTGCCATCCAGAAAATACAGAAATTGGGAGCCATAACAGAGCAGGTTTGAATTTTCAAGGTAGTGTGGTAGCATTAAGGACCAGTGAAATGCTGTGATCTGCACAGCATTCCTATGGCAGGCAGGCTCACTCTCTGTCCATGGCGCCAGTAAGGGGGCCTTGTCGAGGAGGCAGTGGTTGACTTGAGGAATGGTAATAGAGAAGCATGCAGCAGAGCAGCCCTTCATGGCGATGGCTGAGGTGCTGCAGAGCTTACCCCTGTCTTGGACAGGAGAGAATTGTACTGATGCAAGCAGCAGCTCCCCTTACTGTGTTTTGGTCTTTGACTGGCCACACAGGCACCAGCGACTTAGGTGAGCCTGGGAATGCGTTCAACTTGGCTAAGGGTCAGCTCAGGGAGGGAGAAACTCAGTTTTTTGTGTGTGAACTGAAATGCACTAACCCCTTCCTAACAGATCTTCTCCAGCTGCAAAAGGCTGCTTTAGTATTGGTGTATAAATAAGTGGACATTAGGAATAGGAGTGAATGAGGTCTGTCAATGGTTTTATCATAGATGACGCTTCAAAAGTAGTTGAGACTGAATGATCAGAGTCAAATTCAACGGAGAGGGCTGTGTGGGTGAAGGTGGTGGTGCTGCAAGCCCTCAGATTGGGGCTGAGCTGGGATTTTTTGCCGGTGTCAGCGCTCTGTGGAGAAGCCCACCATATGCCAAGTGATGCCACCATTTCAGATGATGCAGCATACATGTTCCTGTTATGCCTGAGCTAATCAGCCCTCCAAAAAGCCCTCCAGGATGTCAGCTAGCCTCTTTGTGTTAGGGAGGCTCAGTCCTTTTAGCAGGAGCTGCCTCACTCAAACCCAGCTCTAATATCTCTAACATGGTTCTGAAGGGGGGCTTTTATCTAATCGAACTCAGCTGCTTCAGGATGAAGCATTTACAACATCAGGCATGCAACCCAGGAAATGAACGGTCAATCCTATAGGGACTGAGGGAGGCTGGATGCTCTAACATGTATTGATTCATCCGTGTTTTAACAAAACAAAAACTGTATTAGTGCTGCTGCTTTACCTCACATTATTGTGTGTACATTAGATACTGAGTCAGCAGTAGCAATGGAAAGCTAATGAGAGAAATCATAAAGCAACTAATAAAGGTGGAAACTTAAAAATGATGATGTTTTGGATAATAACAGTAATGAGTAATGATAAAAATGGGGATGGCATAACTAAAGTATATACAGAAAAGTGACTGTCTTCTGGATTCAAGGCATTCTCAAGATGATGGCTATCACAAGAATGTGACAAAAAATAAGAAAACTTGTTTTAAATGCTTCTTTCCTCAAGTAAATGATAATGGAAGAGACTGAGTGAATTTTGAGGCTGACAAAATGGCAGATGCTGGCGGCAAAAGTAACTGTGGCAGAAGGAAAGGTATGGAGAGTAGAGTGCATTTTAAGAAGTCAGATTGCAACGGTTGATCAAAAAAAGTACAAAGCTGGTTGGTTTTGGTTTTCTTTTTAGTATCTATGTCAATCAGTTTCCAGCAAGAGAAAAATATTTGGTTAATCATCTTTTTTTTGAGATTTCAGCAGAAGGAAGTTTCAAAACATCTGTGGTAGTGAGTGGTGGGAGCATCATGCAACTTCCCAGGGCCCATGAAGTGCTGAGGTGGTTTCATTGTGTTTCATATCTAGTCATGAAGACAAGTATGCTCACTGTGTTTTCCAGAACTCTTTATTCCCAGGCATTTTAAAAAAGGTAGTAGTGTTTTCAGTAGTGTTTTTCATTTCCTTATGAATTTGAAACTGCTTCAAGTATAGGTAAGGTAGCTTCAGTTGCTGTGGTTTGTCTGGCAAAATAGATGCAATTAGCACAGAGCTGTGTTTCTCTACTGATCTTCCCAAGAGTGGCTGCCAGGTCAGGTGGCTGGGTTAACCCAGTGCAGCCCTGTGATTTAACCTACAGTACTAAAATGGGTAATAAAGCTAGGATTTGACAGTAAATGACAAAATGCATCTGTATGTTTGTTATATTGATATGCTCACAGAGAATCTATGTTACTTACTGAAACATATTATGTGTTCTGGTAAATAGAAGATGACCTTGTAGGCTGTGAATCTCTGGAGAAATAATATCCAGGGTATGTTTTTGGTGAATGTTTCTGAATTTTAACTTGTTTCATGTACATTCTGAGCAGTGTAGGGAGCGTTACAGAATTTGGGATGATAAAAACATTAAGAAATCATCAACTCGGGTATGTGTGTGTGAGTAGGAGTCATTTAAAATTCAAATCATATTCCTATTTTCTGCTTTAAAAAAGGCAGAGTAGGAAGACAGACCAAAGCTGCTGTTAACTACGTATAATTCTCTTTTATTGTCCTTTCCATGGAGCAACAGGCAGGTTGTGTACCCTTTATAAAATTTGCCTGGATGTCCTTGCTGCCTTCACATCAGTCACTTGCAAACCTTTTGGTTTTACAGGTGTGTTAAAGCATGAATCAAATCCTCAGCCTCTTTCTTTACCCTGCATGTGTTTATCTTTTGATGGGATCTTTTAACTTTATTAATGATTGAGTACTACTGGTGACCAAACAGAATGGTTATGGAGGAGTGGGGTTGTGATGCATTAAGCTAAACAAGTGAGATCATTTTGTTATCAGATGATAAGGTAGATTAGCCGTGCTCAGTCAACATTCCTGATGGGCTGTGAGCCAGGGAGCTCTTTGTTCCAGGTTATCCCTGTGTCTGCTGCTCTGAGTCTCTGGACTTCTAAGTGACTTTGACCATGACTCTTCTGTGCTCAAGGTTCCCCAGGTGCAAAATGAATATAACAGTGGCAGAACCTTCTTGGTAAGATTCCTGATGATTGCTTGAGAGTAAGGGTGGCTGCTTCTGCTTTTAGTTTCTTTGTATGAAGAAATTAAAAACCCCAGGAAATGTAGAATCTGCCTATTCATGAAAAACAGCACTCCTGGATGCTTCTGAAAGCCCTAGACAATTGTGCAATCACATGCATACTCGTTATTCTTGTCAGAGGAATGTGCAGAGACCTGGGTCTTCCTGCACAAAAATTACTTGTTTCTTAAAAGGGGGCTTGAACTGTCAGTGTGAAAACACCTCCAGTGCCTCTGCCCTTGGCACCAGCATCACGTTTCTCAAGGGAAGGACTAGAGTGGTGTGTTTTTTTGAGCAGACTGCAATACATGTTCTATTGCCCTTGCAAGTACTAACAACCATGCAGAATCCTATTGTCAGAGACATGGATGAGCCGGTATCTTTAAGAGCCATTATTTGTTTATGCACTGCAGCCTTATTGAGGAGAAGGAAGTCGTTGAAAACAAACCATTCATGTTTCACAGCTCATCCAGCAAGCCTTGGGTTGAATTGGGGTACGGGCTACCCTGTTGCTAAACGTGAGCAAAAATGGTGGCGTTAAAACGCAGATGTTGCTGTAAAATTTCAGAACTATTAGAGAAGAAAATCAGAAAGCAGTAAACTAAAGCTGATCCTTTCAAGGGTCACGATGTGAACTCAGATTTTAACAGCTGAAGTTGTGATAAATGCCAAGCCTCATCTTAGCCAATTCTGCCATTGTAAAAAAAAAAAAATTAAAAAAAAAAAAAAAAAAAAAAAAAGTAGTCCTGCTGTAGTCAAGATGGGACATTAATTTTGCAGTAATAATTGACCTTGTCTTCAACTGATTTTTTTGTAAAAATCAAACTCTTACTTGTTTGTGAGAGTCTCAACTACAAAAACTGTAGAAATTTGTGTTACTGGATTAGAAGCTTCAGGCTTTTTTTTTTTTTTTTTGGTACCATCTTATTGCTTAAGAGTAGTTCTTTACCTGCTGAGTGGGGAGTATCATTTTACAGCAAGGCTCTCCTTTGTATGTAAATGCACCTTAGGGTAAGTGGGGTTTTCAGCTTTGTTGGTTTTAGGAAGATCACTTTGGGACCATTGGTACATGTGCCACTAGAATATACGCTGCCATGTGCTCTGTTGGAACATTCTTTTCTGACATGATTTTGTCAGGGCCTTCTGGTTACCTGGTTTACATTTAACTTTGTTGTTTGGACTCCTCATGTGTACTGTAGTCATGTTAAAACGACCCTTTCTAGGCTCATAAAGTAGCTTGAACCCATATTTGCAAGCAAATATTTTATAGCAAGACTGTGACGTGATTTTCCTGTAATGAGCTGTTGCACTGTGGTGGCATACACAGAGCACTGATGTCTCTAATGCTGTTGGCCACTACCTAGAAGGCAAGTATGGCAAGCAGTTCTTCAAAAGGTTTTCTTTCCCCTGACTGTCTCACTTGTGCATCTGAGGTGTAGTGACCAGAACTGCTCTGCCTGTGACACTGGAGAGATTTTTTTGGTGGTGCCAGTGCAGAGAGGATGCCTGATCACCTACCCCTCTTCAGATGTGGGCAGCTTGTGAATGGGTTCACCAGTAAGAGTGGCACTCTTACTGATAGCAGAGCTATTTTGTGAGCACAGGGATGTGATCTTCCCCAGAGGCTCCCGGGAGAGTGGTGTGTACCTACTGTGTGTGGCTGCCCTGAGGAGACGAGTGAGGGAGAGAAAAGGTCAGGGTTTTATTACTGTGAGAGAAAGCTGCTGTTAGGCTGGAGAAACTGTGGTTGAGCAGTGGAAAAACCCCTTGGGTAGGTCCTTCCCCTTTCTCTTCGTGCTGGATTGTGGAAGAGATACTTGGGATAGGTGTAGCTGGGAGGAGAGCACAAGAGGCTGTCTCTCCCTTACGTGTGAGCAAGGAGATGAAGCAGGCTTGTGTAACAGGGCCAGCCTGTCATAAGGGGACTTCAGTGAAGGGTTGAGCCTTACAGGAGGCACAGGTTATTCTGCAGCAGTTTGGCTCTACACCAGTGGTAACCAGAGAACTGGGTCTAATCACATCAACCCTGAAACAATCTGCTAATATTCAGCACTGCTACAGCACTTGGGCTCTTAGGATTTAGCAAGATGTTATTCAGCTGAAGCTGAAATCCAATCCCTGAAGTGTTTGAACAGTGTCCAGAGCTGGATGCTGGGTCGCCTTCTCAGCCTGCTTCTTCCTCTCCAAGTGAGGAATATGTTTTGTGTCAACCCGATCACTTGATCCTGGATACTTACTGAGTAGGGCTGAGTTTAGGAGGTCCTACCTGTGTGAAAAGCTCTGGCAGGTGTTCGAATTGTGTCTTTCTTTTTTTTTTTTTTTTTTTTTCAATCTGGAAAATGATGTAGCCAACAGCAGATAATTCTATAGGTAAATCAACAAACAGTACTGTAGTTTTGCCAAGATGAGTCATTCCTTTTGCAAAGCATAAAATCTGTGAGTGGGATGTGCTACTGGAGACTGGAGGGATATGATATAGAATCATTACATTTTGATTGGCAGTAGCTTCCAAAATATTAGTTTTGTTGTGCTTTCTCCCCAGAGCCACTGGTCTCTCTAGTCTAACTGCATTTTTCCATTGCCTTTGCTAAAGAAGAAATGCAGGTGCTATCAATGAGAAATCTTTTCATTCTTACCCTAGAATGCCCCCAAATGTGTCCAAAACTCCCCCGTTTGCCCACAGTGTCATATATTGCTAATAATATCATGATAATCTCATATATTTTTCTTACATTTAAGTACATCCTATATTCCTGGTAGGACTTCTCATCCTCGCTTCTTTTTAAAATGTGACTAAGATTTCTGTTATATTTTCTGGAGAGATTAATTAAATACATTTCTTCAGTTCAGTGGTGTGCTAAGTAGCTTATAGCTGATCAGATTGCAGCAGTCTCTTCACTGTGTTCTACTGGATCGGATCCCAGTTTTGCTTTCTTCAGTGTATGACAGCAGAGGGAATCCACACTCACTCTGCTAGAGGCTTTTTTCCTCTGGTTTCAGGATTTTCCTGGAAAAGAATCTTTTATAATATTAAATGTTTTTTACAAATTCTGTTCTTCTTTATTTTTTCAATAGGTGTTGGCATCATGTCGGGCATTTCTTTTAACATCTCGGATTCCCACCAAGGTAAAAACCACTGTGTTTCTATAAATTCTCTGGGGTAACAAATGAAAGTTACAGAAACTAAGTAGCAAAAAATTAGTATATTCTGGTTATACTTGTACATCTGTTAAAAAAAATAGATAATTGAGGAATGGTGTGTTGCATGGTGTTGACTTAGAATGGAGCTTCTACTAGGATATGCCTTAAATGCATTTGTGAGTACATACATATATATATATATGTATTTATACACACACACCTTTTCAGAAGCATTTTAACTTCTAAAAATGCAGGTTGCTGAAGAGTTACATTGTAAACTCCAACTTGAAGAACTGTGAGATGAGCCTAATGAATTTTATAGAAGGACAGTTTACGTGCAAAGAAGCTGATGGCATTATTCCCTCTAGTGTTTGCAGTGTCAAATAGGATTATATTTGATTTGGAGGCAGAAGCTGTGTTGAGTTTTATTAAATTCTGCTGTTTTCTAATGATTTTTGCTGTTCATTTTGAAAAGCATTTTGGCAACTTGTCTTGCCAATGCCAGTGAATTATTTTTTCTGTGCCTGTGACAATTTGTAATGACTTATAGAAGAGAAAGATGATTTCCACATGAATAAAAATGACTGATGTGAAAGAAGATCTCTCGTCCAGGTTGGAAGCGGTGAATGGGAATCTGGCACATATCCTATTTTGTTGTATTTTACACGTGTGTGTCTAAGTGTGTATATATATATATATATGTATATATATGTGTGTGTGTGTCTGTATATATATATATACATACTTTATAGAAAAAACAGAATCAATAAATGGAACTACTGATACCAAATTTCCAGTTATGGCCACTGGTAAGTGTGACCATCCTTATCTATAATTGGAAGATGCTGACTGACAGGTAGGATGAACCGCAGCTTGAATTTCTGCTGATATTTATTTTCCTCAGTTGATCACCCTGTCCCTGCAGCACAGATGTCTGTGGTTGTTGTCTGTTGGTGTTTGGATCACTGCAGTTTTCAGCCAGGGCTTTTTAAGACAGGGTTTGGTGGCTGCTTGCTTGGAAACGTAGATCCAGTTGATGAACAGCTCAGACATCAGTGCAATGGCAATATGATAGACAGGTGGTGATAGTGATCTTGTTAAACATTAGCAAGGCCATTGTAAGTCATCAAAAAGCTCTTGAAGGTTTGGAGTACTAAGTGATAACTTAAGCTGGGGTTTGGAGTACTAAGTGATAACTCTGTTTAGTTGACTGTTTCAGACAATTCCCATAACTCATTAAATAAATTTTTATAGTTGAAAAACTTGGTTTTGTTTTCATTAAAATCTAAAATATGTATTCTTTACTAGTAGAAGTAAATAGAAGGAAGATGATGAGAAGCTATGCTTATGATTTATGTAAAAATTAAACTTTTTATGTCTGAACAATTATTAGGATGGTTGAAAATGCCTTTCTAGAAGGGTTAGTGAAACTTTGTAAGTTTTGTAATGTCTGTAATATTTTCAATAGCTGCTCAGAAGCTTTCTGAGCCTGAGAACTTCCATGTAATTGGCAGACAGTAACTCCTAGAAAGACAGCTGAGAACATCCAGCTTTATTTCTCTGGGGACCTCTAATAAAATTGAGTATGCCTAGAGATGGCCAGTTGTGAGTAACTGTTACTGCTACATTCAGTTCCAAGCTTCACTTTTCCTTAAACAATGCTGTTGACTATATCTACTAAACAAGGATCAAAGTTAAAAAGAATTAATGTTGGTTAACTACAATACCAACTCACACTACTATCCTTAGAGCAAAGATATCACAATGGCCACCTCGTAACTTCACACTCTGATCCAATCAGTTCATTCCTACTATTCGAGATGGACTGATTGGGAAGGAAGGACAGTACTTCAAGCCTGCTAATTCTTGCTACATATCTGTATAAAATGTGATTGCAACACTTGTAAATGTTGGATGTGTCATCAAGCCCACAAATAAGTGTATAAAATATTGGTACGAATGTAATTCATATTTGTGAATGTATTTCAACTTCCATTAAGTTTTGGTTGAAAAAATTGAAAACTAGGAAATTAGCTGTCTGGGTAACTGAAAGGTTCCTAAATGAGAGGCATGCATAGCTTTTTAAGAGGATTTTAGAAACGTATAATTTTGGGTAATAAATGAGATTATGCCTTTTAAAACCTTGTAAAAATTATTTCTTAGTTTGAGGTAGATGATGTTTAGAATGTGTTACATTTTTCCTGCAAAGCAAGGACTGTAAGTTCATACTTTTATCTAGAAAAATGAACCAAAGATGAGTTGTAGAGATAGTGCCATGTTTCCTGATATTTGTTAATTCTAAGCAAGAGGATTTGCAGACTAAATTCTTGAGTCCGGATCTGTGTGAACTTTTTGGATATTTTTTGATTGTGTGTACATAGATATATGTTTGCACATACTTTAGCAAAGAAAGAACCTTCAATTAGATAGGTAAATAATTTTCAAAATATGAAGGATTTCAATCACAGAAACTCCCCCCTTAAAATTTCATTGTGATTTAGGTAAACAAATATTTAATTAGTACGGGGGGAAAAAGAGCTTTTGCCTTCTGTATGTGTAGTCTTGCTTAATCCAGTAGCCAACAATAGCTGCTATAGATTTTTTGGGTGGGTTTATTTTTTTCCTTTTTTTTCCTTTCTGCCCTAAGTCAACTGCACAGGGCCATGTCATCACAAAAGATTGCCGGCCCTAGCTTAGAAGTAAAGCACTGAAGAGAAGTGAATGCTTTACACTTGTGAAAATGCAAGGTGTTGGTACGAGCTCTGCGAAGATGCTTGCCCTGGTTCTGTCTCTCCTGCCTCAGTTCCTTGTGCTCGCTCGCTTCGTAACCAGATGTGTAGGCACCCTTGAAACTGCCTGTTTGCTGTGGCAGCTGCCCCTGCATCAGAATGTGTGAAATGAAGCACATGAAGCCTCAAAATCTTCAGAGTAAAGTTCGTTCACCAAGAGAGGTTTTTGGCGGAAGGTAAATTTTGCTCAGAAATTGGAGGGGCATCTTCTGATGCTGCTAAATCATCAGGGCAGCTGAAGGGATAAGGATTTAGAAATAGGCAGCAATGAACAAAGAGAAAGTAATAACAAAAGTTTTCTGGAAAGCTTTTTGATAGTTGGAAGCTGGTACCACTCTTCCTGACTTCCTGAGGTGCTGTTGCAGCCTTTACAGGGACGGAGTCTCGATAGCTGTGTCTGGGTTCTGAGCACCCCAGTAGTCATTCAGGGTTGACTTTTTTCACAAATACAGGAGTAGAATGATATGGTGCTTGCCAGTTAGCCTGGGAGCACCCTGACTGTGAACCTGGGATAAGATAAAGGACAGGAAACTTCGTGCAATTCAGACAGACTGCTCAGTTACAATGGTTTCAGTGAGAACTAAAAGGAAATGACCAAGCTAATGTCTTGCCCTGTAGTTATGACTCAGTCCAAGAGGTTTGTTTCTTTCTGTATATCTCGACTGTCAAGACGTTAGTCTACATAATTGTGAATTCGGATCTTAGCACACTCCCTGTAACCCTAGATTTGTCCTTGGAGAAGAATTCCCCACTGCCTTCTGAGCTTCCATTTGGATTCTGTATGTTCTTCCCTGCCTAGTCTGACTGTCATCCAAACAAACCACTCAGACAAAGCTTATGTATCACTTCCTCTCATACTTTTAGACAAGCCAAAACACTCCTTGGGCGTTTATGTTCATATCTGTATCTATCTATATATGGTATTTTTATTCATATCTATATATATAGACAGAGAGACATATATGTATAAAATTGTGTGCACATGTCCCTTTAGGTTCTGTGCAGTAAAATTTTTCACATCTATGATCAATGTAACTAATGAAAGAATAATGTGGAGCTGTAAGGATTGTAATAAATGATTAATCAGTCACAAGAGTACACATCAGTAGGGTATTTATTAATGATGCTTTTTATAGTAAAATTTTTTCATAAAATTGATTATAAGCTTATGTGCTTATAGCTTGCAGTAAAATGTCCAGTGTGGTATTCCTATAACCTCTCGTAACCATTTAAACCTGTAACAAGCAAATGTAAGTATTCTTTTAATGAAAAATGCACCCAGATATTAACAAGTACTTAGTGTCAATTACAGAAACTGATGTCAAATATCAGTAGCCTGCTCAAGGTTTTCTTAACCTCATTGAGAAGTGTAAGTGCTCTTTAAAATAAGATGATGTTTGCACTAATGTGGTGTTTTCTTTTCTAACTACAGTTAGAACTAACTTTCAGCTACTTGGAAATCCAAGGAGTAACTTCCAATAAACCTGGCCAGGTGAGTGTATTCTAGATAAAAGATACTTGTTTACTCATGGGTAAATCTGTTCTGGTCAAGGAGGTAATGCTCTAACATGCAGGTGTCCCCTTCCACTGAGCACACTGTGCATTTGTATTCTCACATTCATGCTGGTCTAAAGTCTTAATAATAACAACAAGAATTTAGAGAGTCAGTTTTAGGAATCTGTTCAGGTGGAATAATGATACGAAACAGATTGGTTTTTTCCTAATTCAGTATGGTACAAGTTTCCATTTGTATCATAAGTGGATCTTTTTCTCAGAGCTGGTAAATGGTGACTGGTATGCAATCATCACCACACAAGCTGCAGTGGCTTCTGTGGCTTCTTCCTTTATGGAGAAGCCAAAAGCTACTGCTTACATTGCAGGCAGAAATGCTTTGCTTTCAACTCTTCTTCATGCCTTTACTGTGTGCAACACAAAATATATTTGACAGCAAGTTATGTGCCCAAAAAAGTAAATGTCAAAGAGAAGGTGCTGAAAAGAAGAATGCCTTTAGAGCATTTTTAATTCATAAAATGAGCATGTTGACAAGATTTGACAGTTCAATTGTATCAAAGTCTTCATGTGTTTCATGTGTGTTTGGCTTTTAAAGAGCTTTTTAAGGGTAGGAGTGCCTGAGATACTTTGAACTCTGAAAAGCTCTCATTGTATTAACATGTCATCTTCTTAACCAGTCTTTTGAAGCTTTCCTTAAAGGAGGGGAAAAAAAGGTCCAGGTGTTTTAATGGGGAGGCATTTACTAAATTCTAAGTTTTTGTGGCTTTTTTTATTTAAGGTACTAAAATGCCAGGTAACTATTGCTAATTACTCCTGGAGGCATAGACAGTCACTGTTGTAGCAGAGTTTACAAGAGATTTTCAGCAGCCTCAATGAGCATACACCTTTCCTAAAGTATTTTTTAAGGTTTTTCATGTTTACACTCATTTGTGTTTTAATTGTGTGAGGCTTATACCTGAAGACAGGCAGAATCTTGGATTATTGCTTGTGGAGCAAATGATATTGTTGCAGTTTTCCTGCTAACAGCATAATTATAGCTGTGATATCAGAAGGGTGTAGTTTTGTGCTGGGTAACTTGCAGAAAGCCATGAAGGGCTTCCCATGGTAAGATAAGTGAACAAATAGACAGAGTAATATAAGGAAACATTGTGCAAATATTGGTGATGATGAAAAACAGTGGTAAGTTGCCCACTCATTCGTCATCAGGGAGTGGTGGCAACAGGCTCAGGAGTTGAAAAGGTGTGAATTGTCTGTGTGCTTTAGGGGTAATACAGCCTCTTCTAGGATTATCCTGGTGATGACCCTAGGCATGAATTGGGAACCAAGAGAGCCCTGGGAACCAGCTTCAATAAGAAGCAACCCTTTGTATCATACTGCACAGAGTCCCCTCTCCTACTATCTGTCTACACTTAGTTATTCCTGTTGTTACCTTCTCACTGTCCGTGCACAGCTTCTCATCTGAAAGAGATTATGACTTGGGCTGTGCTAACTATCCACCCTGGAGTAAACAGAAACATTACACTGCTTCCTGTGATGCAGCCGAAAGCAGCAGCAGAGCTGATGTGTCACTCTTACCATAATCTGATTTGATTCTGAACATTCAATCTATACCTAAGGGAGGTGGGTTGCAAAAGGCTTTGTTTATCCCCCTCACTCAAGCACGTATCCCCCAGACAGCAGGGCAGTTATGCTGGCTGAGTTACTGCTTCATCTGCACTGAGACAACACAGCACCACAGCATTTTCTTAAACAGCACAAAACAAAGCACTAGAGCTTTTCCAGAGGATTGCAGCCATTAAAGACTTTTACTTTTTGCTGGAGGAAACAGGCACCCTGCTCATTCAATAGTTTCCCGTCAGTCTGAGCCTGCCTCTCCTGGTGTTCTGGGACGTGTTTCAAAAGAGGACAATGCTGTGAAAAGTTCTTGGTTTTCGAAGTGTCAGCTGAGGTCAAGATCCTTTGAAAATTGTATTCCCGTGGGAAGCAGGGCACTGTTAGAAAAAGCAAAGTTTGAGTATGGGGGTCTTGTACATTCAGGAACAACTTTCAGAAACCTTACCTGGAGCAGTGCTGTGTCATGTCTTAAAGAATAACAGATTCCTACAAGCACGGGAAGCATTCAGCTGGCATTGAAAATGCCTTCCTTTTTAAAAGGATAAAACATATATGATACCCAGTTCTCAGCCTCTTGCACTTTTATTTCTAGTTGGTTATGGAAACTGAGAAATGCAGCATCTCCATGAAGATGGCATCCTCAGAGGATGTGAACGAGGTGCTGGCACACATCGGGACCTGCCTCAGGAAGATATTCCCTGGACTCTCACCAGTGTAAGTCTGCTTTAGGGCACCTCTAGTGGGAACAGATTGTGTGGAAGTGGTGACCAGCCACCACTTCTTGTCTGCTGGTTTCCCCTCCCTGATCTCAGAAATGCGCTGAGGATATGAGAATCACCTTGAGGATGACAAGAGCACTAAGCTCTTGTCCAGGTGTATGGCAGAACCAGGAGAGTGTAGAGCATAGGTAGACTTTTATGTTGATCTTGTAGGGTCATAAAAACCTTTGGTTTGAAGGTGGGTGCAAGTATTTGAAGTCTTAAATTTTCATTTTACCTTGTTGCCTCTCCAGTTTCAGGTATAGCTTAGGTTCTGTCATTTTTTGTTGTAACTTACTCCTTTGTTTGTTTTTTTTTTTTCTCACCAGAAGTAAAATATGAGTTGGGAGAGGAGGGAAAAGTTCCATTTACTTTCAGTGTTTGTGAAACAATGTACATGATTGTGAGCCTTGTTCTTCAAAACTGAGCCCTGGGCAGTCTTGTCATATATTTCCTATGGTTTAACTGACTCCTTGAACTACCTGTTTCCTTTTCTGGCTTTTCTTTTCAGTGCATTATTTGTGCCTTTGGTTTTCTCTTTTACCATGCCTCTGGATTCTATAATCTTGCAGCAGTTCTCAGTAGTACTTCTTCATTTTCTTTTCTATCTTCTCTGTCATTGCCTCATCTTCATTGCTCTCCACCAAGTCATGCAGCTCTACTGTATTCTCCTCAGCTCCTGGTTTTCAGCATTATTAGAAAAAATGGGCTGTGGAAAAGCATTTTCCCAGACACGTTGATTTTCTATAAGTGAACTTTAGTAACAGACACTCGATGTGAATGGTTAGGCTAAACTTACATGGTTTATTTTGAGTGCATGTCTTTATTATTCACCTTTCCTGTAGGCGGAGTAGGAAATCCAGTTCATAAACTCTGGATGGCAGTTTCTTTTTCTTGTCTTCATTTTTTTTTCCACTTCTGATTTTCCTCTCTGGAAGTGTTATTAACTGCCTTAGTGGAGATTGAGCTCTCCCTTCAAAGAGCATGAATACAACTGAGCGGGGTTTGTGAGCAGGGTTGCTATAAAACCTCAGTAATGGTGTGAGAAATGCATACAAAAAGAGTAAAGGGGCCTGCAAGACTGGGTGTGTTTCTCTGGTTGTTTCTGAAGGCCTTGAGCTCTGAAGATGTTTTCTGTGGGCTTTCTTGAGAAGATTGCTGCAGCATTTTGGGTAGATGCATGGAGTGCTTGCTTCCAGGAAAGAAATCAAATTTCTTGCTCTCCTCTCAGATGACAGTTTTCTAAAATGAAAGCATTGGAGTTGTGCAGATGATATAGGACCAGAACAGGCAAGAAGGGGGGAAGGAGTTTCTTTAGTTATTATAGCTTATTGATTCTCTTCTGCTCCACCTCCCAAACTCCCAGCACCCCCCCCCCCCAATGGAATCCTGTAGTTTATGAGGCAGTCTTGCTATTCATAAAAACAGATCATTTTATTTCTTAAAAGGCAGAAAGGCATCGTGTTTCTTGTCTGTCTAGGGAAGGAAAATGCTACCAAATTACAAAGATTGGAGCTGGATATCAAGAGTGCAGCCTAGAGGCCACATGCAGCTGCTCAGCTCTTTGCACCGTGGTGCTATTTCTGCATAAAAACAGTGTATATATGACAGTGGTTTCATGGTAACTATTAATACCATGTCTCTTCCCTATTTTGGGCATCCTGGTGTCAGATGAGAGGCACAAGTCTCCTTAACTTGAGTGATCTTGTAATACAAAAGGGTTTAGTTGCTCCAGTAGTCACAGGGTTAATCAAAAGAAAAAGAGAGAGAAAGAAAGAATAAATGCTACTCCTGCTGGGCTGCATAATGATGTGTGTGCCTTTTAGGTAGGAAAGTGAGTTGTATTAAAAATGGTAATTCTTCCTATACACTCATTTAAAAATGCTCTTAAAATAAAAAAGGTTTATATGTTTAAAAATACTTTCAAAGCCATGAATGATGTTTTTCCCCTCTTTTCCATCTAGGAGGATTATGAAAAAAGTAACTATGGAGCCTTCAGAAAGACTGGCTAATCTCCAGGCCCTGTGGGACAGTCAGACAGTGGCAGAACTTGGACCTTGTGGTGAGAATGAATTTAAATGCCCAAATATAAAAGGACTGGAATTGCAGTGTCAGGAAGTTTAATTCTATTTCTGGCAGAAGCTTGTAAAGGTGTAATTAGTTTTAAGGTGTAATTAGTATGAAGCAGACTTCTGATTGGTAGGTGAAGGCACTATATTAAGCTTTCTTGCAACTTACCAGGCAAAGATAGGATAGTCTCAGTTTCCTTCATAAGCAAAATGGACAGTCTTCTGAGAGAAAAAGAGAGTGAGTTCTGGAAAACTGGATCTTTAAGATGTCCTTTTAGATGTATGTTTGTTTGCTTGTTTGACTGTTATGTTAAATAGCTTGTTGGGTTTTTTGTAGGAGGCTTTTCACAGATGTATGCCTGTGTTTGTGACTGGCTTGGATTTCCCTACAGAGAAGAAGTACAGTGGGTAAGTGCATGTCTTGTTCTGAAGCTCTTTTAAGCTACCTGTACTAATGATGAAAGAACATGCAAATCCATAGTGCTTGACAAAAACATCCCACTACAGTTCTGTAAAGGTGTATTTGGTTATGTATTTTTAACAGGATGTTGATACAATTTATCTGACACAAGACACCAGAGAGCTGAATTTGCAAGACTTCAGCCACCTCGACCACAGGTAAACCATGTGCAGTAGTCATGCTAATATTGATGAAGTGGGATGGCCCCATAGCTGTTTCTGGAATGTGTAGACCTGTGAAATGACCATCTGTAGCATTTTTAGTTTTCAGCATGAAGCTGCTGTTTTTCCACGAAAGCCCCATGGAAACCACATTTCATTCAGGAGCCTGAGAAGATAAATATATTTTCTTATTGGAAGCAACCCAAAAAGTTAGCAGATAGATACTTTTCCTGTGATGGTGGATATAACAGCTCAAATTCAGCAGATAAAACATGCAGCTACATCTGGTGGGCAAAACAAAAAAGGAAATTATGAAGTCTTTCCTCCTGCAGAATCTTTTTTCTCATGGTGTACCCAGTAAAGGAAATTAACTTTTGTCAGCAAGTCAGTAGAAGGTTTAAGTTGTTCAACTGCTAGTTGTCTTCTCACCTATAATAGATGCTATCAAAAATAAGCACTTCCAGAAAGGAACTAATTGAGGGTAATTTTGCTGTGAAATGCTGAAACTTAGCTAAGTGTTGTATTTAGTCTACTGAATTTAGCTGGCTGAGAAAATTGGATTCTGAGAAAGTTGAATCTGGAGGTATTACAAGTAGGAGAAAATGGGAGAGAAGCTTAACTAAAATTCATCATTATATAAAGGAAATTGCAAATTTAAGAAAGTGCAAATAAGATAGAGAAACCCTTGGTTTTTTTGGGAGAGCCCAGTGCAAGAATTAAGAATCTGTCAGAGGTACAATGTTAGAACATCATAAGAGGAAGGCTGAAGCTGGAGGTAGGTAAATAAGAGTATTTTGGGTAGCATTCTTTGCAGCTTTAAGCTATCTGGTATGTGAACTCACAGAATACCCCATTCAAATACTTCAGTTTCTGTGACACGTTTTCACAGTCTGCCGTGAATCCCTTGGCAAGTTACCTAGCAGTATCTGTGCTGACTAATTCAGAGGTAACTCAAGACTACGGGGCTGCAACTGGTGCATGACAGATGTAGCCAAAGACTCTTTCCTTGCTGAAAGAAGAAAAGGGGAGGAATGCTATTAAGCGCAAGCAAATTTGTGGCAAGAACTTAACGATGGTTTAAACATCTGTTGCAACATGAAGAGATGAGAAGACTGTGGGGTATTCTTGAGAAAGTGACCTACAGATACCCAGCCTCAAGAAATTAAATGTTTGAACAGTTTAATAGGAAAGAGTAGATAGAAGTGTTTCAAGTATTTAGAATATCTCAGCTGGTGCAAATGAGTTTGGCTTCCAGGAAATGAAATAATGGGTTTGTTATTTTAGAAAAGCTTTTCATTAAAATATGCCTAACAAAATTGATGTTGCTGAAGAAATATATTTGTGTGGGTAAGAAAAGTCTTTATTAAGTGTTTCATGATTGCCTGAGTCCAAAGATTCAAATCTGTTTTGGAGCCATTTACATGCCGTGGAATCCATCTTGTGATGAGAGCTTCTATGTGTTGAGGACTGAACTGAGAAACATTTTGGATTGAAATTTCAAGAAAATTAAAATATTAAGAAAGCCAAATCCTTGTTATTCACTAAAAATACAAGTTAGGAATTGTAATCCCAGTCAATTCAAGAATGTATGTGTTTTCCAATATATTTAAGACAATGGGACTGCTATAAATTCACAGTATGCCATTGTACTTTGGATTTTGAGAAACTGTTGTTTGTATCATCCACCTAATTTTTGGGATTGCTGAACCTATATAGTTTAAGTTGTGTACTAGCTCTGAAGCAAGATAGGACAGGTACATCAGTTCTCTAAATACAGGGGCTATGCATTGCAAAAATAAACAATTTGTGTTTTTTCAAAGTAAAAAATTTCTATTAAAGGTCAACATAAGATGGCATGAATTATAGATGAATTCAAGTTCCCAGAGCATCACAGCATGGCTTGTTGCATGGGAACATGACTTCAGAGGTTTTATCAGAAGTTATGTTGTGTTGTGAACCATAGAATTGTTTAACAACAAAAAAAGTCTCAAAAATGAAAAGAAGTGAAAAGGGCTTATTTGATATGGTAGCATGATTTTCATCTGTGTAGCATGTGTTTTAGCTTATTTGGATATTCAAAAAAATTTCAAGAAAAGTGTGATTGTTTAGAATTTTTTCTTTGTGCTGTTGAGATTTCTTGCCATCTTAAATACACTGAGGGACAGAGATGTTGAAAAAATGTGAAGGCATTAGATAAGCTTGAATGCTGTTGAGGCTTGGAGAGATTGTCTGCATTCCAGAAGAACAGAATCTGTTTTCATTTTAAGATGGCACAGATTTATCCTTTATAAATATTGCCTTATTCTGGATGGTAATTTTAATTCATATAAGCATCTCAGTGTAACTCAATGAGGGAAAGTTATGAGAAGGCCCTGCTTTTGGAACTGGTTCTTAGCTTTCTTTCATTCCATATTGCAAAAGAGTTCAGGTTATTGTTAGTACCACATCTAGATGGTAATTGAATAAAGTGAACAAAGCAATATGAAATTTTGAAAAGAAAAACTCGATAAAAAGAATATTGAGTTTAAACAAGCTTAAAGCAAGAGAAGGAGTAGAGGTAAATTCCTGAAGGGGACTCTCATTGGTCAGAAGCACCTTCAAAAATTGGAACAAAAATGAAAAAATAAAAAAAAGTTTTCCTTAAAATCAGATGGTGGAATCTGATAAAGCAAAGTTTCTAGACAGTAAGTAAAGCTGCTGCAGAACAGGCAGGGTTCCATTGTCTGCAGGCATGTTGGGAGTAGGGGGAAAGGGGGGTGTGAAGGGGGATTAGCAGTTGGTGTTCATGAAGGTCCCAGGCAGGATCTGTGCTTCTCTGGGGTTTCAACAAACAGGCCTTGTATACTGCAGAAGGCTAAACTATTGAAGAAACATTGCTGCAGCTGGACCAGGAACATTTTGAAACAAATCAGCACAGCTGATTTGCAAGTTCTCATCTTTAAATATTTCTTGAAAGCGTCATAGCTCCGCCACTGAGCCTGAGCACCCCTTGTCCTTCGGGCATTTCCCTCCCAAGCCAGAGAAGGAAGCGGGGGAAAGGCACAGCGTCAGGCAAGTTCTGTCTGCATCCACTCTCCTGCCCAGAAGTTCCTGAGCTCTTGCCAGCCCTCCAGGCTGGCTTACCAGCTCCCTGGTGGTGTGAACACTCGCAGTTGGTGATGCCCGATCATTGTCCCTCTGTTCCTTTGAAGGAGCTGGGCTGCTGCTGGCGGCTGAAGTACAACTGCTCGTGGTGCCTTGTGCCTCTTTTGGGGGTGGTGCTCCACAGCATGAGCAGCTCTGCTCCTCCAGTGTCAGCCTGTCCAGTGTTTGCCCAGCTGTGCTGCCTTGTTACTGCTGCATGAATAAGCCAAAATTTCACCTGAAAAATTGCTCTTTTATTCATTCCACTTCCAAGGCAAAGGTACTGGCAACAGAGGCGTCAAAGCTGCTAATTCATTACCACCTTACTGATCTCGCTAGGGAACCACAGAGGAGGAGCAAACCTTTCTGTGTGTGGACATTTCATGCTCCATAGAATGATTCCTGCCTGCCCAGCCTAAGGGGGAAGTACCTCTGGGTTGTTACTTTTTCTCACCTAACATTTCACCAGTTGGTTATTGCTTTACACGGAGATGAAGTGTGTGTGTGTGTGTAGGAACAAAAACAACGTGGTGGGCAGAAATAAATCTATACACTCCACGAAGCTGCTGAGTCTCTGCTGTGCCTGTGGAAATGAATTCACCACACAACGTGACGTGTGCTGTGAACAAGATGGAAAGATGGCTTAAATCCTTGAAGGGCACCCCACACTGGTTCCTCTGCAGGAGTGTGAAAATGCTCCATTTGCATGAGCTTCTCAGTTGGTGGGCTACAGTCTTTTGCTGCAAAATGCTGCACCTTCGATCTGTTACCTTAGTGATGCTTGTACTTCCAAATCTAGCAACTGCAGTTCCTAATATAGCCTACAGAATGCTTGTCCACATGATGTCGCCTTGTCTCCTGGCTTCCCTGTGTGTTTAACAACCACCCTGAAGTGCCTGCATGTTTGCAGAGGAAAGCTGGAGGAGAGGAGGAATTAAAAGAAGATGGGAGAAGGGTGCTGCATGTCAGCTGCAGACCTGTGCCTACCTGCATATGTCCTGGATGAAGAGCTGCGAGGCAGAGGGGGGACTGGCTTATAAAAGCCAATACTTTTAAATTTCTCCCTAGAAAAACTGAGGCTTGAATGGCGCTGTTTTGCTGTCTTGATAAGTTAGTGTACATTACAGCTCTTTATTTCTTTATAAGGACAAGGGCTTTCTAGGTAGCTGTTAAGCCTCTGTGTAGGTGTGTATCAGTGTTTAATATGCAGCAGCAAAATGATCCAAGTGCTGCACTGCTAGGTGGTGTGATGGTGCTTGATGAATGATTCTGCTGGGGGGCAGCGTCTGGGCGTGACATTTATCAACATCTGCTATCGGAGAAACTTAACAGAGGGAGAGCAGATCACGTTAAGAGGCTTGGAATGAAGAAAACTGGAATGATTCAGAATTTCTTTCGTGAAATCCCTTTTACAGTTAAGTAGGGTTTGTGCTGAATGTCGCATTATCCTTTTGCAGGTCTCCTGTTTCCTGGGGGAATTTAACTATAGAGATGAGACAAGGAGGTGTTCTCTAGAAGCATTCAGTCATGGAATTCTATTAAATCATCAGACTGCCAAAAAGCTTTTTAGCGTCATGCTAAATTATAATTAGAGGTGATTAAGAAGCTTAAACATGTCACAGGCTGAAGAAAAAGCTATGTTAAAAGTAGGAATGGCAGCCCAGACAAATTCCTGATATTAAAATTCATGCTAGAATGGATGCAAGTTGGCCAGTCAAAAATTTTCTATTAAAATAAGAGGAAGTCATGCAGCTGCTGCTTGTGTTTTTTGAGAATGGAGAGCTTTCTATAATGGGCATGGTAGGCAATTAGCTTTGCAAAACTATGGGGAATGAGATATGGAAGAACACTTAGGAGATTGTTTCAAATGGCAGTTATATGAAATGTGTGTAAAAGTGTTTTTCTTTTTCTAGAGACTTAATACCTATAGTTGCTGCTCTGGAGTATAATCAGTGGTTTACAAAGCTGTCCTCCAAGGATCTGAAATTAGTAAGTAATAAATTGAAACAATCTATCTGCTTCTACCAGGCTGTGCTGTGTTTTAAAGTGAAATATTTTAGGCAAGTACAACTGGGCAATCTCTTGACAACTTTTTTTTCCTTTAATCTTATCAGGAAAGTACAAACTGTTGGATAGTCAATTTGCACCATAAAAACACTGCTGAGAGTCAGGTCTTGTTAAAATTTCAACTAATATAGTTTGAAAACTTTGTTGCGTGATAATAGTAGCCAATAAAACTACTTCATTAGGCATTGGTGACTCCCTCAAACAATGGTAGGTGACTAATAGGAAACTAAAGCAGCCAGAAATCATCGTTGCTTTATGGAGGTGAAAAAAAATGCCAAGATTCTGGCAGTTTTTTCTTGCATATAAAGCAGTTTTTTCTGTGTAATTTTCATTGCAACTTGATGATTTTCTCACCCAGTTTTCTGAAGCCCTGATGTGCGGCACTGGTATTTTTCCGTATCAGTTTTCCTTCCTAAAAGCAAAAAGAGGGCATATCTAAAGAAGCTGGACTATGGAAGAAAGGGCCAAGAAAAGCAGTGGTTCGGTGGCATTTTAAATATATCAAAATACACTATTTCTTCTAAACTTGAAAGTTTATAGTCACAGGTAGAGTAAGTGGTTTGCTTGAGAAAGTGCTTTCATGCTTGCCTTCAGAAGCTTTGGCCTTTAAAAATTAAGTTTCATCTTGTTTAAATTGATGCAATTTTATTGATCTGTAAAGCTCTCATTACATTCCTAAGCTATCATTTTCCATGAAAATTCAATTGAAACTTATGTGATTCTTGGCAAAAGAGTAGGCAAAAAACTTCTTTCCTGCTGGGACATCGCTCTCAAAGTTATGCATGGAATGAAACTGGTGGTATTTTTAGTGCTGTTGTAGTTTGCTGTTAAAATCAACATTGTTAAAAGGTACAATGCAATTAATCAGTTTCTGCTTCAATGAAATGAGATAGTTGGCTTAGTTAGAAGACTGGCTGGTGTAGTTTGCTTAGAACAAGACCTGGCCCTATTATCTGTCTGAGATATATTTATGTGAAAGTTTTGGGTCTTTTTCTTAGCAACTTTTCTGTGGAAAACAAATAAACTTTGTCAGTCTGGAAAATGCATCATTTAGTTAAAAAAACCCAACCCCTTACCTTCCACACACTCCATTTTAAGTCAAAAATGAGGAAAACGTAGATTGTTGGACAGTAAATCCATGCCATAAGAACACTGTCGAGGGTCAGTATGAGGTCAGACATATCCGGAGGCCATCAAGTGCATTGTGTTTCACGAGTCCCACTCTGACATTGTGTTTGATAGACAGTACCCATAGTGGTTTTATAGTACAGGCATGAAGCTTTCCACTTGCAGTCACAGTACTGTAGAAAGATTGTGATAATATTCTGAATTATTAAAGTATGGATGGTAGAGAAAGAATTGGGAAGATGGCTGAGTTGACAGTCTTCACCAAAATTTGTCAGCCCTTGCTGTGTAAAGGATTAATAAGATTTTGCAAGTGTAGTAGAGCACGTTTGCTTTGTTTAGGGTTTTTTTTTGGACATTCAATTAGTTTAAAAGTAAAAAAACCCAAACCCTGAAAAATACACAAGCTAGAAAATGTCAGACGGTCATTAGAGACAAAGATGTCCCAGATATGAATGTCACGTTGTTTTTAAAGTCAGGTAACAGAATAGTTTCAGCACTTCATGATAATGACTTTGGATATCACATGAACACTGGTTAGTGCCAGCTGCGGGGGGAAAAAGACAAGTCAAATCCAGAAGCAAAATAGAAGTTTATAATAAAAGGTGATGAGGTACAGAGTTCATTGCACGGCTTTTGAATGATTAAGGTTTTATCTCTCTATTTGAATGAGCAGAGCAAACAAACTCTTTTGTTGTCATGTTTTGTTCATGGCACTTGCAAATATCCATGCAAATTCTAGAATTCAACAGCAGTAGGATCATGAGATGGGATTTGCTTCAGCATAGGCTGGAAGAATTCATACCCAAATATACTGGCCCTTAAACACTAGTCCTTGGGAGTCTTTGGAGGATGTGTAGCTAGGGTACTTTTGCTCCTGAGGTTTTTTGGGATTTTTTTTTTTTGTTTTCCTTCTAACATCTTTCTTTGTGTTTAATTGTCATTCCTGGTCAGGCTTTATTCTCCTTTGCACTAGTTACCACTTTTTCCTGAAGGATTAGCATGCATAGGAATAAGATTTCTTTAAAAATTAAGTGAGAGTTTTTTCTGAACCACATGATTTAGGTTGTTTTTACCGTCATTATAAAAATTCTGCCCCCTTTGGTTAGGTGGCCTGGTTCATTAATTATTTGCCTTTAGTCTGCCTCCTGCTTCTCTGAGTCTTTTCCAGAAGTCTTCTGTTGACTCTCCTGGGTGTTTCTGGTATTTTTACTTCTTATTTATGTATAACAAGAAGATGGTTGTGGCCTGGATCCCGTTATGATGTACAGCTTAACTCAATAACTGTCTGTTCCATGTTTGTGTTCTTTAACACTGTTCTGTCTTTTCTGTGGCAGTCCACTGATCTCTGTGAGCAGATACTGCGGGTGGTGAGTAGGTCCAATCGATTGGAAGAACTGGTATTAGAGAATGCCGGGCTTAGAACGTAAGTAATTCCTTTGAAATGTCGCTTTAGATGCTGCTTAGTCCCACTGAAAGGGATGTGTGATGTATGTTGGCCAGAATAAGCATTAAAAAAGATGTGCTCAATGTCTGTCTAGTTCTGAGGAGCCTGTAGTCACAAGCTTTTTATCACGTTTTCCAGAATGTCCTTATATCCAAGAAATCCCTTTAAAGTGGTGGTTTTTAAGATTCTGGCTGGAGAGTTGGGTTAAGTGGAGCAAAATGATTGAAAAAGAGCGTAAACTTTAAACCAGCTCCCACTGTTCCTCTCCAAATATGGCTCCAACAGAAGTATTATCAACATCTTTTTATCATTTAAAAAACAGTAGTTTAGTTTTTGTTAAAAAAAGTGTATTATTCCATCTCGCTTAACACGTTGTTGTTTCATTTCCAAATGAGCTGGTGTTATCTTAATGTGGATTGCTGTCTGCTCAAATATAACAGGACTTCTACATTAACCACTTTTTTGAAGAAAGTAGATAAGTAAGTTTAATGGCTTGCCATAGACTTAAAAGGAAGATACACAGAAATAAGCTATACATTTAAATCCTTGCATATGTTTTAAATGCAGTAAGTTGTAGTTACTAGGTAACACAGGAAATAGAAGCAAAGTTGAAGTTACTTCCAACTGAGCTAGTTTGTACTTGTAGTGCTTGTTTTAGTGTTAGGGTAGTGTCCAAGACAATGCAGACAAGATAAACTCTAGTGCTAATGAATTTTTTGTTTAATTAAAGAAGCAGTGGAAAGGTGGAAGAAGCAGAACACTATGCAAAATTACAAATAAAGGGAAACAAGCACAGGGGAAATATTTGGTGTGCCTTACATTGTCTCCTCTTCCATTGTTTGAGTCTTTTTCTCCTTTTTAAAGTGGTCTTTGCATTGAAATGGCTTTTAAAGAAAATTGCCTCCATGACATGAGAAATTTTGAGGTTGAGTTTGGAATAGCACACAAACTTTCTCTTTCACTAGTGCTCTGCTTTAAATAGCTATCATTCAAACACAAGTCCCTGGTTTTAGTCTCATTTTTCTTGCAATATGTGCCACAAAATCTAGTTATAATCATTAATATTAAAGGATATCTTGATTACCTTTGCACAGTGCCTACCTCAACTTATCACAGTTGGATTAACTGCTTTCAGTTTTAACAGGACTTGACAGATAATCAACCTGTGACTTTAGTTTTCATGTCTCCATCTACGTGCAGAGTGTTTGGCATTGTGCCTTGGTGTGTATCTGTTCTGATCAACACTGTCTGTTTTTGCCAAGGATGCATTTGTCAGCTTTGCCATTTTTCATATCTGTTTGCTAGGTGATCCTGTTGTTGCTGGGTGTCTTCCTTCCCGTGGCTTACAGACCAGTCATTTTTAATGAGCTGTGATAGAATGCCAAAGCAGGGTAAAGAAAGAGCTACCAAGAGTAAAGCTGTAAGAAATAACCCGAGCAGCTGCAAGAGCATATTTCTTCCTGCAGCAGAGTCAGTTTAAGATGATTCTATTCTTTTCTATCTCCAACCACTCATTTCTGTGATTTGGTTTGGGCCACAGCCTCATAAACACTTGTCATCTTCCCAAATGATGAAACAGCAAACTATTGTGCAGTAGCAGTAATAAGGACCCAGAACTAGGGAAGTGTGAACTTCCTGTTGGGAAAAACAGGATGTCAAGTGAAAGCCTCTGTCTGATAAGATTTGTGCCAGTTTAGATGCTCTTGGAAATTTTATCCTCATTGCTATTCCTTTAAGTACACATAAAGGATGCAGTTTAGATTACACTGGAAGGCTTCGATGCATACAGCAATTGCTAATGTTTTGATAAGTGTTTTAGTTAACATAGGTGATGTCCAGATTTCAGGGAGAGGAGAGTAATTCAGTCTGACCCAAAAAATGACCTTGAAAAGAGGGTTAACCCCTGAGGTACTTTAGAGGAATGGGACAATATGTGATAACCAAAATATTAATTTCTGAACGGGCCTGTTGGTTAGGCTGGGCTTTGGTGTCTGTCAGGCTTTGCAGCTTGGCCTGACAGGCACAGGCTGTATATGGTGGGAGCTGCCCTCGGCCTGCAGTGTTGGGAGATGCTAAACTGCAAGGACTCGGTTTTTAGGAAAAGGTTCTTCCTCAGAGGGTGGTTGGGCACTGAAACAGGCTGCCCAGGGCACTAGTCGTGGCCCTAACCCTACCAGAGCTCAAGGACCATTTGGACAGCAATTTCAGGCACATGGTGGGGTTGTTGGGGTGTCCTGTGCAGCGCCAGGAGTTGGACTTGATCCTTGGGAGTCCCTTCCAACTCCGTGATTGCCATGGAACTGCAAGACAGACTTTCCAGTCTGCAAAGGCCTGTTTGCAGGAGCTGGTGCAAGTGATTATTTGTTGCACTTATGTGCTCTCTGAAAGCTGGCAGACGGAATGTCCCTGCCTCCTTTCACCCCATCCTGCGCAGCCCCGTTCCAAAGGGAGTGGCCAGCTGCAACATGGGGAACAAGAGAAGTGCCTGTTGCTGGTATCCAGAGGGCCTTTGGCAGTGATGTTGAGTCTTATCCTCCCCTTTTTGACACAGTCTTAATGTCCTTAGACCTAACAGTGTTGCTTCCTCCCACACATCCTCTTTTTTTCAGTTACAGAGATGTTGTCTAGACAGATCTCAAGGAATTGTTTTGTCTGAGATTTCCAGATTTGTGGTATTCTTACCCTTGATGAAATACCCTTAGTCTGTCATATGTATACTGAAATTGAATCTTTTTGGGGCTTTACCTCCAAGGCTGAATATGCTCATTTCAGCCAAACGTGGCTGTGTACTGCATACAGAACAAGTTTGATGCTTTATAGAAAGTTACAGACTTACACTGCATGCTCTGTTTGTAAGTGTGCAGCCAAAGGATATAATGAATTTTATGACTTGAAGCAAGTAGTGAACAAAGGAGGGAAAGAGATGTTCCTCCATTAGCATTGCCAAGGTGCCTCTATTTATGGCAGAGACTGCACAGGGAGTGTGTGTTGTTTGTTGTATTATCTTTTCCAAAATGAGCCTTGGAGCCCTTTGAGCCTAATGTAGATAATCCCTGCTTTCTGGTGGCAGTTGATTTGCTGTGCCTTTGCTAAGTAGCTCACACACACTCTAGTTCTCCTGAAAGTTTAGTAATCCTGCCTATATTGCTGGTGAAAGCTGGAGCAGAGTTTGTAAACAAGCCTGGAGGTATAGGCGAAGTACTGTAGTGACAAGAATCTGTTAGGGATAAAGGAAGAGGAGGAAACTCCTCAAGAAGAAAGGGTTTGTTGCTTTTTAACTCAAAACCTCATTTTTCTTGGCTGGACATAAGGAGCTTGATTCAGTTGCTTAAGGGCAGGCATCTAGCACCATTTGAAATGCTGGAGGATTTCCAGAGTGTTGGCAAATGTAACTGAGGACCTACAGGAGATCCGTAGTCTTCTGCAGCAGCAGCTGGTAGCAAAGCAGGAGACCCTGGGGCCTGTCAGGTGGCAAAGTTTCAAGTCCAGAAGTTCTTTCTGTTGAGTGTTTGTATTCACATGCTGCTTGTATTTTAGGAAGAGAATATGTTTCTCCTAAAGGCAGCCCTTCATCCTGCATCTGCAGAGCTGGAACCAGTTCTAGCCCCAGAAGTCTGTTAAAGGACATAGGGTTTCAAAGGGAAACTAAACTTCCCTGGGGCATCTCCGTACTCCAGTAAACTTTGCAACTGCAGATAACCAAAAGCTATTGAAGCTATTGCTGTTCAGTGTCCTCTCTTTTCCGAATACTAGAAGAGGATGTGATTCTCCTCTGTGATTCTCAGCACAGAGTTTGATGGCAGGCAGGATCTGTTCCAAGGAAAGAGGGCAGTGTTAATTAGCATTTTGGTAGCTCTTCACCACTGGCCTACAGGAGGAAAGATAATGTACTTTAAGGCAGAGAGAGAAAGAAGGAAGTTCAAGACATGTTTTTGCTTTCTATCTTGGTGTCTAACTTAGGCGAAACAAGAACACTGAAGTTATAGCCTCACTTTATCAAAAGCCCACAGTAGGTCTAGTCCCTTATTACATGATAACTTTCCAGTTGGTGTGAGAACAGGTTTGAGGATTTGTCTTAGAGCTGATAAGACACCAGCCTTCTGACTTAATGCAAGGAATGTGTCTCCAGCAGAGCCTGGCAGTGTGGTGTGCAGGAAAACCCAAGCTCACTTTGAACTTAGTGCCGTGGGTGCTGGCAGCCCAGCTGCAGCAGAGCACTTGCAGAAAGGACAGGGGTCCCTTGCCTCTCAAGTGGCCTTGGAACAGAGGTCATGCTGCTACATCTACCTCCCCCAGTTGGTGGAGGTTACTTCAAAGTTATCTCTGCTACCTGGCCTGGCTGTTTTCAGCATTACAAAACTGATACTCGGCCATCTCTCTTGGATCCATTGCTGGGACTGTGATCAGCCAGCTAAGTGCTTTGATGCTTCTCACTGTAAAAAGAAGCAAAAGACCAGTTCATCAGCATGCTGCTGTTCTTTGAGAGAGCTATTCCTGCTGTTTTATAAGGTTAGAAATACTTCTGGATATGCTGGAAAGCCCATGTGTTTGAGTGACTATTGGCAGAGAGCTGCTGCAAGTGAGCAGGGTGGCTTGTGAGTGAAGAAGGTGGTGGTATGCAAGTTGGTGTGTTTCTCCCACTCCTGTGGCATGCAAGTTTTCAGTTATTCTGTGTAACTCCTATTTTATACCTTCAGATCTCTGTCAAAAGCATTTTGGGCTTTGACTGAATGCTCTCCAGTCTCTTAGGTCACAGAATGAAAAAATAATGAAGAAAGATAGCAAATTAGCCAGATAAGCATTGTTTAGAACCATGAGGAATCAGTTGGTGCTCTGCAGTAGCATAGGCCACTTGTGGCTACTAATCCCTTGATGCTTTTAGGCCTTTGCATGTGCTGTTGACAGAGGAGATAACAGGATTCCTTCTCCCTCTCTTTTTTTTGCAGAGATTTTGCACAGAAACTAGCCAGTGCCCTAGCCCATAATCCCAACTCAGGACTCCATACGATCAACCTTGCTAGCAATCCGCTTGAAGATAGAGGTACTGTAACATTTACATTTTTCTCTTTCTATAAATGTATTAGGAGGATTATTGCTGCTCTGTTCAGCTTTGCCTGAATAATAGGTTATTGTTTTGTGCATAATGCTACTGTAAATTTCTGTTGTTCACAAATGACTGAGAATTACCATTCTTTTTGACTTATGCATATCCATTGGTGTGGTGAGAAATACTTAAATGTCTTAAACCAACCCTGGATTTTAAAGGAAGATAGAACACAGTGATTGTTTAGGACTAGAGAGTAAAAAAAAAAGTGGTGTGCATTTTTAAAGGCAGTGTAGTCGGTTGAAGTATGAAGCACAAGGCAACTTTGTTTCTCGGATTATATTTTTCTTATGGTTCTGTGTTTTTTATTTCAGCTGTAATGCCATATTGATTTTCAGTATGAAAATTATTCCTTTTTCTCAGCTCTGTGCTAACCTGTCCTGTTGTGAGGTCTTGGTGATGTTCAATAAGACTGGCATAACTGGCATTCTTCTGGAGCAAAGTGCTGATAACTCCACAAGCTGGAAAATCAAGCTGAACAGCTCAGCTGTTCTCAGACTAGGCACCGCTAGGCATGATTTCAGCGCATATCAAGTCATTCCTCTCCCTTGTCTACTCTTTTTTTCACCCAAGAGGCATTTATTTTTAAAATAAGGTTACATTCTTTCAGTCTGGAGTTGACCCTTCAGCACTGCCCAAATGAGATTTCCATTTGCTTCACTTAATGCATTCCAGTCACACAGTGTTCTGGGATCAGACTATCTTGTGCTCCTGTTGGGCCAGAAGAAAAATAAGAATTTTACACTGTGTACCTTTTCTTGTTTTATTTGGTTTGTTTGGGGGAAATTTTCTATTCTCTTTGCTGTCATGATTCAAAATAGAAAAGCTGTTAATTCTGATTGACTCAGAACGTTGTTAACACAGAATTTTGTAGGTGTCTCTTCTTTCTTGCTGGTTCAGTGAAGAGAAAAGTACCCGCGAAGGTTTTTTTTTTCCCTTGCTACTTCTGTATCGCTTTTCTTTTGACTAGAACCAAGTATGATAATGTTTTTGTTTTTAATCTGTTCTGAGTAGTTTTTTATTTGAAATTGTTCACATGAATTGCTTTAACTCTTTTGATTACCTCTTGCCTGCTAATTATTGCTTGTCCTTGTTAAGAATTCATATCACATGAAAGCCAATGCTTTGCTGAAGAACGTTATTATTACGATGTGCCATAGGCCTACCGCATTTTACAGAAATTTCTGTTGTAAGCTGGAAAAAAGGCTGCTACACTGTTGATTCTGCTTCTGAAGAAGTGTATTTAGATTGTGTTATTTGAAAAGGTTTTTTTCAAAGGAACTCATACTTATCTTGGAAGCAAAACAGTTGACCAAACATTGGGTACTCTACAGTGCAGGGGATCTTTTTTTCGTTTTTTAAACATATCCATGGAGGTGCTTTCTTTGCAACAAACCTATAGATTCAGACCATTCTGCAGTATCCACATATAAATAAAAATGAAATGCAGAAACTACAGCTTGAAGAAGTTAGTAAGGTTTTTTCATTATCTCAGCCTCTCCTGTCAAATACGCAATTAAGATTTGACCTTTTCATTAGAGAATTAGGTTATAGAGTACTTAAAGAGAAATTAACTATAATTGAAATGTGCAGATATTGCAACTTTTCAGTTCAAGAAAATTTTAAGTGTCCTGTGATCTGGTATTCCTGGGGTGCAAGGTAGGTTTGGTAAACTGGAGAGGAAGGAAGGATTTCACAAGTAAAAGTGGAGATCTATATAGACATATGGATTTGGAAAAATACCTTTTGAAAAATCACCTGCAGGAACTGGAACTAGATTATTTTGCAGTTATAAGGGAAATCCCAGAGTTGTGTTTTCTGGAGAAGAACAAATTGTACCTTGTTTGTACACTAAGCTATTATATATTGTTGAGTACCAGTAAGTGAAAACATTATGTTATTACATATTAATGCAACTGTCTGTATTCCAACAGCATGGGAAGTGGGTTTAGTTTAGCTAAAGCATAGGACCTCTCTTCAGTTCAAATACAGTGCAGTGTTTATATGCATTGATTTTTTTACTGAGACCAGGCTCTTAATTTGAGATTGGCTGTCCTTTATGGTACTGTCAACATTTGTGAGACTAACACCTGGAAAGTTTATTATCAGTCTTGTCTTTGAAAACCTAACCATGCTGAAGTGATGCAAGTTTTGCTTTTGGCTCTAATAGGATCAGAATTTAATCTCATATTTTGTTAAAAATAATGCAAAACAAACATACTGAAGCCTAGTAGTACTCAAATTCCAAACTGTGCCTGGATGCCACTAACTCCACTTCTGCCATTAGAATTCTCATCTCTGTGATGCTGTTAGCAAAAATGAGTGACTTAAAGGGTGTTCAAGGGCCTGAGTAACCAGAAGCACTTTTCCTTTTCTGCCCCTGATTCCTGTGTCTTAGTCTAGCTATAACTTAACCCCAGTGCTAGTAAGATGTTAAAATTGTTCAGCTTGGCAGGAACGATAACTGGTCTGCAGATTGTTAGCTAAATACAAAGGTGGAGAGGTAAAACTCTATGCTGCATGTCTTAGTCAAAATGCTTAACAGCAAAAATTACATTTGTGGTGTCCTTAGTGATACTGATTGTACTTACAGAGCTATGGAGGAAAATCCTATTAGTATGATTTGATTCATTCTCTCTGAAAATTTATGAAGATATCTGGTTAACATTGTGCTTAACAGTAAACAATTCCAAGGCCTCATGGGTCCAATATTTTAGCAATATAAATAAAAAACTGTGTATTGTTTTGATCTGCATAGATGTTGCATGCAACGTGCTTTTACAGAGAGCATTAAAAAAATCCCCTACCACAGTATCTGCAAGGTAGCTGGCTCTTTCATTATCAGTGATAAGTAAAACAGAATACAAACAGACTAAACATAGGTATGTGACCTACAGTTTCACACACTGTTTCATGTCTGTGTATGCGGAGAAGGGTATCAGCTTTTTAATTTACTGTGTTTTCAATCAAGCAAAAGGTTTTACCCTCTTTCTCTGTGCCCTTTTCTCTCCAAGTGAGTTGCTCTAAAGGACTATTTCACACCTCAGGTTAAGCCTGGAGTTTCTATGTAGATTTATTTCTCTAATAAATATTTCATTATTTAGTTCCATTGTTGTTTAGGACATGCCCTCTTAATCAAATTTCAATCTTTTGCTTAAAATGGAGTGTTAAATTTTTGGAGTGGGGAACTTCGACACACCGAGTAAAGGCTTTAATGAAAAGTGCCTTTTTATGGTTTTCTTCTATTGTTGAATTTGTGCTGAGGTAGTCCAGTCTGTGTCAGCATCTTAATAGGATTTACTTTTAGGATTACCAGCAGTTGTGGCATTTCCAAGCCTGTGTCTTTGCTGGTAGCCTGCAGGCTACTGTAAGGGAATTAAGTGGCCATTATGACTTGGTAGAGGTTTCAGGCTCTTAGGGTTTGCCTCAGAAAAAGAGGGTGATGTTGGCTAATGTGGGTGCCTTTCTTCCCTTCATAGCTGTTCCTTTTAAAAGAAAATAAAAATAGTTTGAAGCTTTGTGTGAAGCACCATTGTTAGGTTTTAGTTTGTGGCTAGATTTTTTAATTTAGTTTTTTTTCCTGGAACATAAAGCTTCCAGATTTCCCAAGTACTGACTGTTTGATATGTTGTAATAGCTTCACATTGACTCCTTCTCAAAAGTATTTATGTATTATATAGTTCTTAATTATGGAGGATTACTGATGGTTAACAACAAGATTCCCTATTTGTTCAGTGGTTATCAAGGCAGGGATCTTGATTATATCAGTAATTTCAAAGGTTTAGAATCATAAAATGACAGAGCCTACCTGCAGGGTGTGTGCAGTTCCTCCTCTAGTGTCACTGGTGCAGTTCGCCCCTGGTGAGATTTGCTGGGAAAACCTGAGGTCACACAATTAGCCTGAAAACATCCATTTTGTCTTTGCTCCCCCAACAGGTGTGTCATCTTTGAGCATCCAGTTCGCCAAACTTCCAAAGGGACTGAAGCATTTAAATTTATCTAAAACCTCCTTGTCACCTAAAGGTATGTTTTATAAATATGCCCCTTTTCCTCTTCTAAAGCTTTCAGACTTACATACCAAAAATACTTTTTGTTACCAGATTATAAACGAATTAGTTTTGTAAATTATTTACATGTATTTTCTCAACAGTGCAACTGCTTTTTTGCAGTCCTGGGTTGCTGAACCATGGACTCAGTTCTGGGTACCCTTCATCACTTTGATAAACTCTAACTTGCTTCTGTAAGGGTTAAGTTTGAACCTGTATTATAAAGGAAGACTGAAATTAGGATTGACATAAAAGATATGATTCATATGTCCTTCAAAAAAATGTCGAAGCAAAAACGCGTAGGGAAATTTCCAAATGTTTTGCACACAGTTATTTTATGAAACCAGGCATTGTGACAATGGCTGGTGAGGGACTTGCTCTGACTAAAGACTTCTTTGTTTTATAATTTACAAATTTCTGATTTGATCTTGTAATTGAAATGTTTGTATATTTTAAAAGTGATAACAGCAGTGAAACACAAGTCAGAATCTTTCAGATTTTTTTGCATTTCTGTTTTACAAATAATAGAAGCAGTGACCTCTTAAACAGACTGCACAAACCAAGGGTCTCCTGTATAGATGAGTGTTAAAAATAGAAAAACCACACTGACATTATTGCTGCTTTTTTGTAGATGTTGATGACCTGGAATAGATGAATGAGTTAACAGTATGAAGGACATTAGCTGATAACAGATAGAAACCATGCCCTTTTATCCTCTTAATTATTGCTCTGTGAAGTGCAGATTCTGTGTTCTCCTTAGATTCAAGGATTGACCTGGGGAAATATGGGTGGAGTAAAGGACTTTTTGCTGTTTTGTTGTGAGTCCATATGGCTCTTATTATGCTTAAGTAAACAGTAAATCCTAAGGTGAATTTATTAAATCATGATTTTCACTAAAAATACTTTATTAAACTCTGGGGTTGTTGTTTTCTACTGCTAACTCAATTTTTGGTGACAATCAGTTGATTAAGAATCTTGACTAATGTAACATGTACTCTTGAAATGAGATACTTGTGAATTTAACAGAAGTTTATGCAGTGCTGGTATGTTCATTCATTCTGTACTTTTCTTCATGTGACCTGAATTATTTCAGCAAGTGATTGTGAAGTTTGAGTCAAGAGAACACTGTAGCTACATTTCCATCTTCATAAAGAATAAATGCCAGCTTGATGAAGTTCACCCACACAATTCTTGTCAGTGAAAGTGAATTCTGAGGTTATTAAAAGAATCTGAAGGTTTTTAACATACTTTTTAAAGATGATCTTTATGCAAAAGCTGAAATATTTTCCAGTATGTCTAATACTGAGGACCTTCAGAGTAACATGTTACCATGATTGTTGTCCCATGGCAGCTCCTCAGTATTCCCTAAGAATAGTGTATGCCATGTGTTAAAATGGGAATTCTTATACCCTCGGGACCTGAAGCAACCCAGGTTGCTGCAAAGCTGTCAGTTTTTCCTCTAACTTAAGAAGACAGTAATGATTTGGTTTTAACTTGGGAGGCAATTTTTGAACTTGTAATACTTTCTGTGGGGAAAGTCTAAAAGAGTCCTTGGATCTTGGATTCAGTAGACTCTAAAGTGAGTGGATTTTTTCCTCCAGGCTTTTTCTTTTCCTTTTTTTTTTTTTTAATAATTTTTTTTAATTTAAGCTTTTCAGAAATTCAGAACAATCCCTTGCAGGTTTTGACCTTATTTTAAAAGTGCTTTCTATTTGAGATAAGTTTCTAAGATTGATGAGTGAAGTTCAGGTGGCAACTTCCCAGCTGATCTTTCTTCAAATATTGTATCTCAAAGTTCCTGAGAGCTGTTAACAGTCTGAGCCTCCTGAGAGTAGTAAAAGAGCATAAAAGATTGTCTGCAAATGAAAGTGAGATTACTGTTAGAGTATAGCATGAGGTAGGGTGAAGTTCAAACATAAATTTATTGATTTGAAGATTCTGGTTAAATGGAAAATTCTAGTATACTTATTCAAAGATAAAGCTTGCTTTTCTGAGCTCAGGCCAGAGGCTAATTTAAAAAATCCCTCCTTCACATTGTTTGCCGTCACTGATGTGGCTGATTTTCAGCAGTTGGCCCTTTTTAAGCGTGAAACAAGCAGCAACATTATGAATTGTTTGATAGCTCTTCTCCCTCAAACTCAGACACTGCTTCTGCATTCCCAGAATTGGTTCTTGGTTGTACACACTGAATTGCTGATAGTTTAACCTGGCTGGAACCCCAGCTGCCAACTAAGTACCATTGAGCAACCAGGACAAAAGTGCATTTGTTCCTCCTTCTTCTTGTTGCTTGTAAATGTTGTTGAGAAGGGTCACTAAAGTGAATCCAGAGCTATAAGGTTAAGTGTTTAAATAGAGCTTTTAGATCTTCTGAAGTTTCAGAAAGTATTAGTTTGCAGTTTACCTTTAGCAATAAGGTGTAGATTCAACGACACAATCTCAAGCTAAAGGAAAAATGACACTGAGCATAAAAGATTTGAGACTTGACAAAGGTGTTGCTGTGCTTTGATACTTTCCAGTTTCAAAAGCCTGCTGAAACCAGGAGCCATATGTCTTGGGGTGACTTTATGATGTGTATCCTATATCGCTGCTCTATGCCCAGAAATTAACTTTGTGCCTTTCTATGCCTTTAAACCAAGCCTGAGAGGGGGGAGGAAAACTTGAGCAATACTTTTTCAAAGCAGTTTGCAGCTTGTTCAAGGTCACCCAGAGATAGTGACTTTTTTCCAGCTGCAGCAGGGGAGCGAGGAAGCACCCAGCTTGTGGTTTTCCAGTCAGCTTTCAGCCAGCTTTTCAGCTTCTTTTTATCTGGACAGAGACTGAGAGTTAAACCTTTTTTTCCTTCCCTGGAATTTCGGATTTTCTCCCTTTTCTGCTGGACTGCTTCAATATCAGAGCGCATCGGGAGGACTTTCCACCGGGCACAGAGGGCCTGGCCCTGGGCCAAGCCCCAGCTCTGAGGAGACCAAAGGGAGGACTCGAACACTTTCCCAGGTTTCTCTCCACAGTGAGAGATTTCATTATTTAGCATTATTAGCTTTTTCCTGTGTGTTTGTTAAATAAATAGTTTTTATCTCTTCACTTTTCTTCAAGGAAAATTTATTTTTTCCCAAACCTGGTGGGGGAGGGGTGGTTTGTGACCTGCCTTCTCTCAGAGGATGTATTTCTAAATTTGGCCAAACCGGCACGCCATACTACTACCATGGGAGACTTCCTTAATATTTGAAGGCTCAGAAAATTAAAACACTGACGTAGATATTTTTGTCTCCAGTAGCTTTCTAACTGTTTCTTCTACATCCTCACTGGCAAATCAGTTTTATAATAGTTTTTAAGTGAAGACTGGACATGTTTCATCAATTGAATGCCTGTCCAATTTCACTGACCAGCTTTGAGAAATTGTTGAATGTTGTGTAGTAGATCACTTGCCTTCTTTATAGGTTTTGCCAGGGACTTAAAAAGAAACTGCTGCATCAACTAAAGGACACAGTGATGCCTGTGCATATATGGAACACATGCATATAGTGCTTGAAAGGCAGCAATAACTATCTACAATAAACTGAGAAGCTAATGATAAGCTGCAGAGCCCTCAGATGAAAGTTAGATTTGAAAGAATCAGAAATAGCCATGTCCTAATTTGGATTTTGAAAAGCTGAAAAATTTCAGTGGAAGAAGGCCCTGACTGGTTTGTTCCCGATGTGAGCTTTTTAATTTTAATGCGAAAAATATGTTTGTTCTGATAAGCAACTGAGAGTCTTTATGCATCTCTTGGTACTTTAATTAACTATTTTTATGAGATTACAGGCAAATACATTAATTGAAATATTTTTAATTTCTGGGTCTCATCAGTCGCTTTTGAAGTTTCAGCAATTATAATTGTTAATGTACTTGGTCTTCTACATATGCTTTCATCTACTTGCACAGATACTTTTATCTAAACATTATTGTTTGTTAGAAGACACTGGCTTAACACTATGGAGTAAACTGCTTTTTTAAAGTCCCTTTGAAAATGGATCTAGATACATGCTAGATCTGGGAAGTATAACACTCTGTGGCTCCATCAGGGAAGTTGGTCCAGGCAGAACTGGGCATGCTGTGTCAGAGAAGGGTCTCATATCTGCCTGGTGATCCGTATCCCTCTGCTGCAGTACAGTGATGGCAATAGGAAGTCATTAAACATTTGTGTGTGTCTGTGTTCACTGAAATTGTGCCTTTGCAGGCCCTGGGCCAGTTTTGTGTAGGGTTGGCTCAGCTGAGTTGTGATCTCTTGCTTGGCAGGGGTGAACAGCCTTTCCCAGTCACTGAGTGCCAACTCGCTGATCGCAAACACGCTCGTCTATCTTGACCTCTCAGGGAATGCGCTCCGCGGAGATGATCTCTCAGTAAGCACTTTCCTTTCACTGGGGGCATAATGAATGGGTGTTTTAATTAATGGTTGAGAGAAAGGCAAAAACCTTTTTTGTTCAGATCCTGTTTGGCCTTTATTTCTGTACAGTTTTAGTAGGGAGAGAAAATAACAATTTTATCTCTACTCTTCAGTATATAGTCAGAGAACTTCCCCACACAACTAAAAAAATCCACATAACTTTAGTTCATGCCTTTAGTCTTTGGCTTCTACCGATAAATGAGAAGAGTGCAAGGGTACCACTTTTTCTCAATGGAAAAAAACACTTTTTCGTTCTCTTTGAGTTCTGTTTGAAAGTGATGAAAACACCATTAAAAAACCCTCATCATCTTTGTAGTGATAAGAGTATTACAAATTTTTCATTGGAAGGTTGGAAGCAAATTATTTCTTATGACTTGGAAAGAATTAATTTCTGTTTTTCAGTGTTTTTGTTTGTATAAATAAACCTGTGCACCTCCTTGACACATGCTGTTGAAACTCCTGATTCTTTGAAGAATGTAGTTATTTTTTAGACTCCTTTGTTCAGTTGATCAATTGCCATGGAGGTGCAGCTCTATTTTCTCTGTAACAGAATCCACTTACTACTCAATTTTTATATATTCACTTTTTGACTATTACATCTGTATTTCTCTCTCCCATCAAAAGTTGTGTGCATGTAACTGTCAGGTTTTGAATTCTAAGTATTGAACATGTAGAAGATGCAAAATTACAGTCAACCAATTTCATCATTTAAAGTGCAATCAGATCTGAGCTCATGACGGTTTCACATATCTTACTTGCAGATTCATCAGCATATTCAAAGAACTAGCCTTTTCAGATATGAGGTGAAAGGGTCAGTGGGACAACAGGGTTTTAAAGGTAGCAAATAAATAGTTAAATGTAAGTAAAGACACACAGTGAATTACTCTGAGAGAATAACATAGCAAGTTATGTAAAAAAAAAAAAAAGGAAAATAAAACGTACAACTTTTGTAGGCAGTGCTTAAAGAAACCTAAGGTCTACCCACAATATTTTAAGAGATAAATGCAGAAAGTGGGGCTTTTCTTAGCTTTTCAGAGAGATGGTTCAAAGATAAAGATTATTAATAGTGAGGTCTCTTAATCCGTGGATTGCTAACAGGAGCAAGGAAATCCTGATATTTAGCCATTAAAATAAACCCTAGGAAATTTTTTAAGTGGGGACCTCTCTTGTAGGTATAGGGGCTAAATGACCTAATTTTTAGGAAGATGGATTATTTTAGAAATGTTAAGCATGCACTGTTTGGCTGGATTTCATGTGGAGTCGAGCTTTCCACTTTTCTGTAAATTAGGTCACACTTTTATCTTTCTGTGTTGTTCTCTGAGACTAAAAAGAGCCCAAAATGAAACAGTGTATAGCAAGAAGTTCTACATACACTAACATTTACATGGCATATTCTATACAGTACTGAAGCCATCAATGTTAAAGTCTTGTTACCCGTCCTATATTCTCCCTTAAACCTGTAATGGGCAGCTGATATTAAGAACTAACCATGGATTTCAGGTGCAAATTAGTTGCTTCCCTCATGCTTAAAGGGTCTGGCTTTAACTTACAAACCAATTACCCTTTCTGAAATGTAACAGCAATCTGAGTGACATTGCAAAGCATTTCCAGCTAAATTAATTATCATTTGCCGCAAAAGTTAAATGCGATAACTCAAGGCCTGTGCTTTAAGAGAAATGTTGGGTAAGTGTAGTCTGAGCACCATTATCCCACTATTCTTTAAAAAAAATGATAGCCTGGAAAAGTAAAACAGGTTGTATTGATTAGGCAAAGTTTCAGATGATTTCATAGTAAAACCCAAAAATGCAATGACAGGTAGTGATCCAGTAACTGCTGTCATAATGTAAAAATTAACCTCTGTAATTCTTTCTGTCCAATAATTACAGAGCCTGTACAATTTTTTGGCCCAGCCAAATGCCCTTGTTCACCTGGATTTATCCAACACGGAGTGTGCGCTAGATATGGTAAAGACCTTTTTGTGGATATTTCAATACCAAGGAAACATTCCCCACCTTCTATCCCTATGTCCTTTTTTGGGTTAATATAAAGTAAAATGAATTGCCCTTATTTTAATTGAACCAGGTGTGTGGAGCCCTCCTTCGTGGATGTCTTCAGCATCTAGCTGTCCTTAGCCTCTCTAGGACTCTGTTTTCTCACAGGTACAATTTAAATGTCATTACTCTCAACTCCTGCAATATTTTGGTTTGTAATTTCTTGCTCTAATGTAGCACCTTTCTTTTTAAGAATAAATCTAAGACTTTTTTATAAAGCCTTGGAAGTCTTAGTGCTCTATGAAATAGGTACTATTTATTTTAAGCAAAATATTTTCTTTCCCTTTCTGCTCTTTGGTAGAGGTCTGTAAAGTAAGCTACCTTGTCTAATATGTGTTTTTGTCATACTGATGCCGCAGAAAGTCTATATATATCTTTTGTCTCTAAAAGGCATAGCATCAGGCTTTGAAGTCTGACTGACTTGACTCCTCTTTAAATATGATTTTTAAAGTTTGTATTTTTCATGATTTGATGATGGTTACAAATGGGTTTTTTCCCTGTTTTATCTTCTGGGAGGAACTCCCTTTGAAAATCTGAGATTGAACATTTACTTTTTAGAGTATTTTCATTGTAGGAAATACTAGCTTTCATTTTTTTCAAATTGAAGACTTGGGTCCTTATCAGAGATGATACCTAATTGGTGATAAGGTACTCTAGCATTGAATAATTATTTCTAGTGGTATTAAAGCAGTTTCAGGGTTTTGTTCATGTCCTCTTTGATCTTCTGCTTGGGAGATGTAAGTATGTTCACTATTAACCAGACCTAAATGATCATTCTTTGTAGTTCACCAAACAGAAGGTAGATAGTAATGGCTTCTGTGCAGCAGTGCAGTGCTGAGGATTGTTTGTTGAACCAACATTTTGATGGCATTATAATTCTGAGCTAATTGAGAGCCACTGATTACAGAACTGCCACAGGTAGAGCAATTAAACATCTAAAAGATCACTACATTTCTGATGGCTTGCGTTCACTATTTATTGGAATGAGGAGTGTCTAAATGCTACTTCTTAATGATTTTTTACTTACAGAAAAGGAAAAGAAGTCCCTCCCTCCTTCAAACAGTTTTTCAGCAGCTCACTTGCTTTGATGCAGATTAACCTTTCAGGAACTAAACTCCCTCCTGAGCCTCTAAAGTAAGAATTTAATTTCATTTTCTCCTGTGCCTAAAACCTAGTTTGCATTGTTGTTATATGAGTGCCTCATATTAAAAGGAAGGGGAAAGAATTTTGCTTTCTTCTTTTTTTCCCCCATTGTACATTATTGATATTAAAAGAGTGAGTTTTCTGATGGTCACACATTCATAAAAAGTTCTTTCCATCTCACAGTTGAGACTATTAATCATATTTTTTTCCTCTGGGAATGTCACAATTGTATAGCTTCTGTTAGCATTTTTTTGGGATATATTTCTTTCTTTGTGGCTTACAAACAAAACTGTTCCACAGTGGAATGGGATTACAGGCTTGTGTGAGCACCATTCCTTTGGGACTGCGTTATTGCAGTGGCTGTAATGAAACGGAACCTGTTGCAGTGTTTGGGAGGAGAAACCTATTGCACAGAGCTGTGTTCTTCTTTTTGGGGGAAGAGACAACAGCAGCCATTTCTAGGAATGCTAAGTGGAGTGAGTCTTTTTGTCGTATGTCACCCGTCCTGTGACTAACAGGTTCTGCAGGCTGAGGGAAATTGTGAAGCACTGTCACCCTTCTTGTGATGTGTGTGAATTTGAACTGTGTTGGTATTTTCAGACATGAAATTTAAAAGTGTGTTTTAAAGTCAAGATAGCCTAGATAGATAGGTCTAATCTAGATAGGTCATTTTGTGATTCTGGCAGCATACTTGTGTTTATTGTGGCTTAACTAAAGAAAGGGCTCTTTCCAAAGTGTCATCTTCCTAGCTAATATGCATTAACACATACATAACCTTATCCATAGTAGACACCTAGACACGTTCACTATTTCAGAATCCTCATATGGATATAGATGTGTGTGTGCATGGATGTATCCTTGTGTGGCTGGGAGCCTGCCTCCTGAAGAAGAACAGGGAAGTGAAATGGGAAGTATCGAATGAACAGGAGATGTGGGATATAAAGAGTAGTTAGTGAGTATGGGATGGAAAGCTTTTGATACACTCTGGAGGAAGCTAAGGGAGGGAAGAGTGACAAGTGCAAAAGCAGAAAGAGTAGTGTATGTTGTTTTGGAGTATTTTTTATCAATGCAGTTCAGTATTGAAGAGAACAGTGCAATATCACAGAATCACAGAATGGGTCAGGTTGGGAGGGGCCACAGTGGGCCATTTGGTCCAACTTCCCTGCTCAAGTAGGGTCAGCCTGCCGCACATTGCACAGGATTGCATCCAGATAGTTCTTGAATATTTCCAGTGGGGGAGACTCCACACCCTCTCTGTTCCAGTGCTCGGTCACCAGCACAGAAAAGAAGATACTCCTCATGTTCTGGTGGAACTTCCCGAGCATCAGTTTCTTCCTATTGCCTCTTTGTCTTGTTGCTTGGCACCACCAAGAGCCTGATGGTTAAGTCAGATGCACTGGATTGAAATCCATGTTCAACTGCAGGAGCCATTTTAGGTCTGATCTTTCACTTTGTTCTGTGTGATGCTCTTGGTTGTTGTCTTGCTTGCTCAGACTTTGCCAGTATTAGGAAGGTGTGGTACAGATGTGTTTTCAAACAGAAGGTGATTTTTGAGAAACACAGTTGATTCTGATTAATTTAGAGCTATTGATTCTATGGTGGAGGGCAGCAGGGAAGAAAAACAAGGATGGATGTGACTACTACAGAAGACAGTATTGGTGCGGCAGGAAAAAGAGAATGCTGTGAGACATTGAATATATCCCCAGAGATTAGGAAAGGTGAGAAGCACCAAACTTTAAGGTTCATTATGGTACTCTTCTTGTCATGTTGAGTATCTCCTATGGTATGAGGAATTTTGGCAGGTGAGTGCTCTACAATTGCCTGTGCTCTTAGAAGATGTTATTGTATTAATTTATCCCCAAAACTTGGGACCCCTTGACTGCCAGCTAGACAGCAAATGGTATCTTCCTAGTCCTTTTCAGCCAAAATCTGCATTAACAAAAGACTGCTTCTAGTAATGTTTAAGATACTCTGGCTCATTTTGACTGAATTGGGTTAGAGGGAGTTACTCACCAGACTGGTGTTGGTGGAAGTAAAGAGGCAGTGATGGGGAGTGTAGGATGAGCTGAGAGCAGAAAGTTCTTTCACTAGCACAGAAAGCTCCAGAGTCAACTGAATGTGAATGGTCTCAGAGTGTCCATGCCACTGGTACTTTGGCCTGGGCTGCTTTTGTTCTGTTGACAGCGTTCACCTCTGCCTAGGAGGTAGGTCAGATGCTGTTAGTACTTTTGGGTAATTTCTGTGATGTGCTTTTTCTCTGACCTAAATTTTTCCTTCAGTTTGAGCTGAGTGTGTCTCACAACACTACAGAGGACTTTGATCTGCAGGACACCTTGCTTTACCTCTCAAACCCTGTATTATGACTTGACTAATTCACTTCAAAAATGTCCTGCAGAAGTTAATCTGGTGTTAAAAGGACTGAGGATGTGCATTGTGGGACAGCTGCTTAGCCTTTTGATCTTAACTGCAAGAAATTACAAAATTTCTCCAGAACCATCAAGATCACAGGGTTTGTTAAAAACAAGAAGATAGAAACACTTTTTTTCAGGCAGACTTATTTGTCATTGCCAAGACTGCAAGAGCACCATGAGAGATGACTCCAGGAAGGAAAAGTAAAAAAACTGTGGTGTATCGTAGTAGTACTTTTCTGACATCTTTCATCAGCATATGTCAAAAAGCTTTTGATAATGTGGGACTTGGAGCTGTCCTGTGGCAAAGGAGAGAAGTTCCTGGTTTGTGTCCATGAACCAGAGGTCACCAAGCTGGATGTGTGATTCAAGATCAAGCCTGCCTAGAGAAAAGAAAAGATAACATGCAGATACCTGACACCCTGAATTCCAAATTCCCCTGATTAATTGTTATTTGATTTCTTTATCAGCTTCCTTTAGCTCAACACTCGTGGTATGTTTAATTGCATGTGCTAACTCGGTGAGTTTAAAGATACTGGTTAATCAGTGCAGTGTGTGAAGGACATGAACTTGCCTGTACAGTGTAAGTCAAGCCTTTCAGGGAGTAGGTTTGCTGATAAAACTGTCCTATGCAGATGCCACGTAGTGGGTGGGGGAAGGGTATACCTTGTACATAGGTTAATGTTAATGTTCCATTGCAGCTCACTCTTTTTTTTCACCCTGTTTTTTTACTGAGTGAGGCAGTTTGTACTCTTGTCCTTGTTGAAGTGTAAGTTGGCATTTTTGTTGAATTTTACAGACATTGCCAAAAATTGCATTTTGATCTGTCACTGCTATAACAAGACTAGTTGCTGATATGCTTCTCATGCAAATGCTAATTACAAGGCCAGTTCTTGCTTTCTGCATCATGCACAGTTGACAGGACCTCTCCATGTGTAGCCATGTGTGTGATTTAAACATAGTAGCCAAGTGTAAGTATAATATGTCTGGCTTCAGTCCCTTGGAATGCTGGTGATTTTTTTCATGACAAAGAATTGAGAAATAAGGGGATTTTCTTAGATGAATTTATAAGGAAGAAGTTAGGGAAAAAACTAACCTTTTTTTTTCTTCCTGCAAAAAGTGTACAACTAGAGTGGCACTGTGTCTCTTTTTTTAATCTGCATTTTTTTATGCTTGCATTGTATTTTTTTATTTCCTCGAAATGTTTAGGAAGCTCTTTGAAAAGTTACCATCAGCCAGACTGACTGAATAAAAACATGTCTGGGTAAGAAAGATAGACAAGATCATCTAAAAATTTGTGAGAACTGTTGCAGAACTTTCACTTTTTTTTCTCCCCCCAAGTCTGTATATTAATAGCCTAAGTAAATAGGGACAAGACATTTGCCTTTGTTAATAGGGAAGGTCTGATTATACCTGCAGGACAGAAGATACAAATAGATTTAAATTAAAAACTTGCCCAGGGCACACATGTTTCAAATGTAGCTTTGACACACTACTTGCAGAGCAAGTGTGTAGACAAATGGCTCATCAGAAGGGATTGTTTTTTATCTCCATGCCTCAGTCTCTTGGTTAGCTGCTTTTGGCTGAAATGAAGTTGGAGAAGGAAGTCCTTCTGTTTCTCTGTTGAATTATTAATTCAAAGCTGAGTCTATTCTGGAGATACTAGAAGGTATACACAGATTTTGTTTGTTCCTTCTCTATTATATATGCTGTTGTGCTTTCTGATTTTACAGTATTAACACAAGTGTGATATTAACACTAACTTTTAGATGTGGAAACAAAGTTCTGTAAGACTTTATAGTGGATTTATAAAAACCATGATTAGTCGTTACTGCATGTGTCTGCCATTCTGCCTAAAGACAAAGGATACCATTGTATAGGAATACCATTTTGAAATCTGTAAATACGTATTGGGTTGTGGAAGTGGGGAATTGCATGATACTGGAACATGCTCCAGCCTTTGAGTGTTACAGGCACTGTGCCTGGCTGAAATGGCTGGCTGCATGGCATCTTGCATATTTTAAAAACCTAATTTTTTCCTGGATTTTTGGAAAATCAGAGCGTTTGTATGGTTGTATGACAGAACACCCCATTTATAATCATTTGATGCTCTTTGAAAGCAAATGTTGAAGAAAATTCATCTCTGATGCATGTTATTAAATGGTGATGGTGCATTAGCTTCAGAATTTCTTCATTAGCCTTGCATCCCTGCAGTTTTTGAAGCTCCTAGAGTGTTCTGAGTGTGGCAGGCTTGTGCTGCCATTGTCATTTAAGAAATAACTGCTCAGCTGGTGTCATTTTGAAATGATTCTTTGCGTTATAGGTGTATTAACCTGTGATCACTCAGATGATGATGTAAAGTTGCCCCTTTTTTTTTTTTTTTTTAAACTGTTCTAAAATTGATCTTTTTCAGAGCGCTTTTATTAGGCCTGGCTTGCAATCACAATCTGAAGGAGGTGTCTTTAGACCTCAGTAGCTGTGAGGTAAGGAATATTTACCAGGATGTGTTCAAAATATGCAACGACGTGGCTTTAGTGTTCCTGTCAAATCCACTGGGCAAGATACTCTTGCTCTGTAGTCAAAAGTTGTGGGAAAGGTAGAACTCGGAGGAGCAGTTATGGTAAAAGTTAGGATGTGCGTTACAGCATCCTAAATAATGAGCACAGAGGTTCAAAGCACCTGATTGGCAAAGCCCTCCTTGCAGTGCAGCTGTGCTACACACTGAGCCAGCCTGTTGGATGCTTGGCAGCTTCTGCTCTCCAGTGCTGTGAGTAGCAGCAGGATTTTCGAAGGTGCCCAAATTTGAACGGCTCAAAGGGAGCTGCAGGCCCTGAAGGCATGTCTGTGGTTTGATTGTCTTCCATCAGAACCCATGACATGCTTCCTCTTCTGCAGGTTTGCTTTTTAACCTTAGGAAAAATTCCACTTTCCTAATCAATTAATCAATTTAGGCCAATACGGAACTTTGGTAAGAGTTATTAACATAAGAAGCACTGTGAAAGTGACCTCAAGAATAACATTCATGGCAACTTATTTGCCTTATCTTGCCTCCTCTTGCTTCTCTGTGCTTTGCTGTGCACTCTGTTTCTCAGGACTGCCCATACTCTTGCAGGGTGATTCCTGTGTGGTTATAGCATATGGGAAAAGATCAAACACAACCCTGGGGAGCCACTTGAGGCAAAGGAGAGAACTGTGTGGTGGATTCTTGCCAAAACCAACATGGACCAGTTTAGGCTCAGGCCTTCTCTGACTTCCCTGTTTTTTAAGCTGCAAAGAAAGCTTCTCATTTGTTAGATATTTCCAAGGCCATCTGAGTATTAAGTGTTCTAAAAGTGCCTACAAATACAGTGGTTTCCCTTCAGGCAGAAAAGAAAACCTGCAATATTGGTAACCATGTTGAAGTGCAGTAATCCTTGCCTTAGGTTCCTGGTCACTTGCTTCTGAAATGTGCACAGATTTCCTTATGAAGAAAAAACCAAATCATTGTGAATGCATTTCATAGTTTGTTTTGGTATTTTAGACTTTTTGGAAAATATTATTACTTTAAAGAGCACTACATGTGAATTAAAAATAGAAAAGCTTTCAAGTCAAGTACACATGTCTCTGACTTTTGAGTAGAGGGATCAGATGGATGATAATTTGTCTTTCAGAGGAAGGAAGGAAAAGGGGGGAGTAATTAACGTAATAAAAATGAAGTCCTATGATCATAGCCTTAAATGAATAAATCAATAAAACACAAATATAAGTAATGAGAGTATAAATTAGCATGTAAATCAACAGGTGCTGACAGGAGAGAAAACATTATCCTTTCATGAAATAACACCCAAGATGGGATGTGACAGAGCCCTTCAAGGGGTGATTAGGTTTTTTGGACACCAAAGCACATGTGGTCATGGCTTACTCTTGTGACGGAAAGGAAAGAATCCTGCCCAACTCAGCGTTGCATTCCTGTAGCCCGTCCCTCCAAACTGACAGCACTTCCTTAGATCCTTCCCTTAACATTTTTTTTCATATCACTGAGCTTTATCCATTCTCATGTGCTTTGGAAAGAAGTTATGCTTCCACCAGCAGGGAAGTTGATGTGCCAGCAGCTGGGAGAGCACCTCAGGATCCTGCTCCACCTCTCCCTGACCCTCTGGGATCTGGGCAGGGTAATCTGTACCCAGAAAGAGAGTGGTGGGAAGCTTGGAGCCAGTGACCACTACTCCCAGTTCCTGCAAGCACACACTGTTAGGGGGCTAGAAAGCTGATGCTTCAGCTTTGCCCTCTTCTTTCCTACATCAGGCAAGCTGTACTCAAGTATGGAAGGATAAATCTATGTTCCTTCCCTTTCCCACCATTTTTCATTTGCTCCCATAATTTTCTGGTATATTGCCTCCAAGCTTAATCATCTTCTATTGCTTGTTTGGTTGGTTTTTTAATTATTTTTACTATGAAAATTACATTTTTATTTCTACCTGCTCAGCACTGATGTATTTCACTCTTTTCCCTTCTGCTTCCCTTAGCTTGGTCACTGTGTAAGTACCCTCCATGCTTTACCTTAATTGTTAAATCAGTAAGCAGCTTTGTTTGCCCTTCCCATATTGGTACCTCATAGCTTTGAACACACTTGGCATTTTTAATTGTAGCAGGGTTATTCCTCATTTTCTGAAAAAGGGCTTATCTTTTAGTCTCACAAGTATGTCATATAGGAGGTGTTGCAGAGGGTCTTTTTGTCAGTATCACAGTCCACATTGATAAGCAGCACTTCAATTAAACTCTGCTTTTATATACATATATGTGTGTATATATATATATATGCATAATATTTTAACACAGTTGCAGCAAATTGCGATCCTAAAAGTGAAGTTTTTGTCATCACTCTCAGATTAAATAGATATCACCATTTGTGCTCATGAAGTGTTTATATATTTAAAATTTTGAATGTAGAGTTGTTTGGTACAAGATTGAAAGCTACTCCTGAAAAATTGTCTACTTCAGGCCTCAAAGTATATATAGCATAAGCACTTGGATTCTATTGTGAGTATAATTTTGGTGGATAGAACTTTACCCTACCAACAGCCAATCCAATTCCACATATGATCTGCCACTTCCATAGATCCTGTCATAGTAGATGTGACACTCTGTGTAAAATGGTTATCTTGTGCTGGGCCACACTGAGAGAGCAGCATAAAGCAAAACTGAAGGATTTTGGCTTTCACACAGCAAATGCTATAAATGCTCTTACAAAAACAAAGTTGAGTTAAATTTGCAGCACTTCTGGCCCAAGTACAGCCTGTAATATGACTACTTATTGAGAGGATGAGGTGAAGGATAGTCAGGCACTAATTTATGGAAAAGGAGGAAAGATGTCTTATGTTCTGTACTTCTTACAGTCCAGATGTGATTTATGATTTAGATGTTATCTTTGACCACCATTCTCCAAATACTCAGGTCAAGTTATTCAGTTGTTTGTTAATCATCACATACCTCAAACTTTCAAAAAAGTGCCAAATCAAGTATTTTTTGACAAATGCTTCTAGAAGGCATTTCTGGTTCTTTAATTATAGCATTGATAAAGGTTGATGGTCCACAGAAATATCAGCAGGTTGATTTGGGATATTTACCCAAGTAAGTCAACGAAGTAAAATACTACACAGTTTTTATGCACAGGAGGTGAGAAAGCTTTGAAAGGGTTTGAAAAAGCTTGCCATTCTTTTTGAAGCAAATAACAAGCAAATGGAAAATGGAAAATTAAAATTTCCATAGAATTTTTCCCCTCTTTAGCTAAAGTCTTGTCCTGGGGCATGTTTATAAAGTGAAATGCACCTTATATAAATGTGCATAGCTGCAAGAAATAAGAAAATGCTTTGCTCCTTTGGAAAAAAGAAAAAGTTGCATTCATTCAGTAGCATTAGCAAATAAGTGTGTAAGTTTTTGTAACTTTAATTCTTAATGTTGATGTTTTCCCCTAGACCATTTCATTGTTTTTTCATTAAATCCTAACACTTCTTTTATAGTTATGTAATGTTTCAGATTAATAATATTATAATTGATACTTTGCAGCCGGGCATTTTTGTTATTGTTGCAATTTTTTTCTTTTACTGCTGTTTCTTAAATTAAGAATAACTATACTACTGCTTTCTCTTGTTTATGGTGTTTTATGGCCGTTTTACAATTGGATTATTTGAATTTTTCTTTTCAGAGACAGGGAGGCATAATTTAATTGATTTTTTTTTTTTATCCCCCCCACTTATCTTTGAAATGGGCACCTTAGCATTGTGCTGAGAGCTGGAAGAAGATGCTCACTGTAAGGCCTGGCTGCAGTGGAGTTCAAGGGTGACAGTGTTGCAAGCTGATAGACTGGTCTAAGTTGTTTTTTTTTTTAATCACCGGACACTAGAAATGTCCTGGGCTGTTCATGTAGAGAATGCACACCCAAATCCTGCAGGCACTGCCCAGCACAAGTGCTAAAGGACTTGCTGTGTTTAACCCTTTAAGTATTTTCCTGATTTAACGGCTGAGGGGTGCTTTCAAGAGAAAGGAAAGAGAGTCCCTTTTCTCATTTATGTGCAAATACCAAGGGTAAGGATGAGAACAGTAGGAATGTGTGCATAGGCTGTCATTTTGATGTCTATAACTTCTTCTGTTGCTGTTGTTTTTGCTGCTGCTAGTGCCTTCTGTATTCACAAAGCTCCTACCACTGTCTTCTGTGTGATCTTGAAACCATAACTAGTTTGCAAAAATGGATGATATTTTGTCTCTAGTTAAGATCTGGAGGTGCACAAGTCTTGGAAGGATGCATAGCAGAAATACACAATATCACCAGCCTAGATATTTCAGACAATGGTAAGTACACGGATCAGGAATGGAGGGTCGTGCAAGTCAAGAAATGCTTTTTTTTCAGCTCAAGGATGGTTGCTCTTGCTTTATGATTATTGGCCATGTTGGTTATGGAAATGTCTCAGACCAAGACCTCTTACTAAGAAACATTGAAAGACTTAACTGTACCCTCCCTCAAAAGTTTGTTGTTTCAAATCAGTGTAACACAGCAGGATAAAATAATGGTACCAAGCTCATATTAGATCCAGAGGAAATGGGGTTTAAGTACGAGTGGATGAGAAGCTGAATGAGAATTGGAAGTGTAGTCAAAGAACAAAGTGAAAGGTCTGGTACAGAATGAAGCTGAGGGGGAAAATTTGGAGCAAAGAGCAAACAGCTTCAGGTCAGAAAAGGCCTGCTTGAGTCTTTGGAAAAGTCTTTGACTATTTCTGCTTTGGAGTCTCTGTGCTTCCTAGCATAGATATTCCTGGGAATATGAGCTGGCTTCTCATCTTGCAGATTCAAAGTGTAGGTGTATGAACTGGAAGAATTCACCTGCTGTGTTTGCCCCTCTATCAGCCAAATGCAGGAGTATTTCAGAAACAGATTCCCAGTACAGTGGAATGCCCGAGAAAGGTGGGATGGATTGATAAGTGGAAAGCTTTGAGAGCTATTGACCCAGCCTAGTTATGCAAAAAGATTTATTTTTATAAATAAGGATAGATATTTGAAATCTAAATTATCCTGTAAATCTGAATTCTAAATCATTGTAATCTAGCTAGTGGACTCCTCAAATACATCACTAGCTTGGGAATACTAAAGCAAGGTTTGGTTTGCGTTTTTTTACTCAGGAGTAGAATAAAATTTGGCTTGTTTTTCAGGTAATTTTATTCATCATCTGTTATGTTAGCCTTTTTTACAGGCTTTTGAAGGCTTTGAAATGTTGTTGGTACACAGCTCTACTAAGACTAAATACTGATTAGCATTGTTTCAGAATTCTCAGAGGAACTTCAAACTCTGCCTGACAGTGCGATGAACTACACTTGGGTGATTGGACTGTGGATAAGGGACTGATTTCTGTGTTTCTGAGAGGTGCCTTTTATAGCTGATTAGCACGGAGATTTAAAGGGTTTACTTTAGAGAAAGTATTCATTCTCATAGAAAAGCAGAGGCACTAATGAGAAAAAGATTGAAAGGTAGAAGAATGGAAACTTTTCTACATATTTTGGAAATTAGTACACTGATATAATTATTTGAATGAATATAGTGTTAATAATTGGACCTAGTCTCAGTCTTTTGTGAAAATGTGTTTTAATTCCTAATCTAATCTGATTCTTTACAGGCCTAGAATCTGACCTCTCAACCCTTGTAGTCTGGCTTAGTAAAAACCGATCGATAAGACACTTGGCATTAGGCAAAAACTTTAACAACATGAAATCCAAGTAAGGATTTTCTTTCTTTTAAATAACAAGAGAATGGATTAGGAGAAGCTGCTGATTTCATCATCTTCCTGACTTTTTTTCCCTCAGAAATCTCACTCCAGTACTTGATAATTTAGTTCAGATGATTCAAGACGAGGATTCAGTGAGTATCTTTCTGCCTACTATCATCATGTGTATTTGTACCTTCGCAGTCTATTTCTGATCATTTTTTCACTGTGTTAATTAACTGCATAAGATTTGATCCCAATCCTGCACAGACACATCCAACATTTTGGGTTTGGTTTTTTTTTCAAATTGTAATTTGGATTAACTTGTAGCATATAGGTGAACATTTTCTGAGGATGGTCTTAGGATCTGTGGTTGTTGAAAAATATTCATTACAAATGGTTGGATGTGTATAACCTAGTTACTTTAGGTCTAAATTATACAGCCCTGTAGGCATAAATTTTCAGAACTTTTGTGTCCTGATAAGAGATTACAATGTTAGTGTTCTCAATAACAATGGTTTTTTTTGTAATTTCTAGAATGCACTATTTCCTGATAGCTGTTCTTGGGCATTAACTTTTCTTGACAAAATGCAAGGTCACTGCAGTGATCTCTCAGAACTCCTTCCTTCTTCAAAAGATACAAATAAACCATTCACTGTGCTGTTTTTTACTTCTCTTAGTATGTTAGTCATGGGGGCAATTTCATAAAACCTTTTCAGGGTGCTTCGCTGGGATGCTCACCCACTTTCTTGAATTCTACACTCTTTTGTGAGTCTGAAAGACTTTTGTCTTTGGATTTGTGTTCTTGCCTGTTCTTGGCATCCTAGTTTTGGTTAGAAGGGGATCTTAAGATGCTCTGTTACTCTCATGCTTTTCCCTCTTTATTTATCTACTCTTAGTCCTTTCTTACTCCTTAATTTCCTGTGCAAGTACCAAGCAAGCTTTCCTCTTTCTCCAGAGACAGCTGACTGTAGACTCAAGTTGTCTGATCACCTGCTATTTCCTGTTGTCTTTAGTGTCTCACCTCCAAGTTCATGCTCTCCATGTTAACTGCTTGGCTATTTTCTCCTCCCATCTGTGTCTGTGTCCTGGCAGTTTTAACCAGGATTTCCAATGCCTCTTTCCTTGCAAGGTCATTAGACTCATATTCCATGTTCGCCTTTTCTTAGTTCTTAATTGTATTTGAAGTGACTTATTAAACTAGTCCTCTATGCTCTGTCTGTCCTCTAAAACGGGATTAGTGGTACTGGTGTTTCTTGATCCTGTGCCTTCCTCCACATTTTATTCTTTAAAACATGGGATGTTGGTGTGATGTGGTGAAGTTCTGCATACAGATACCAAAGCTGATTCTAATTGAGGTAACACCTGTAATGAAAGCACCTTAATAAAAGTCCTTGTTTGCACAAGTTCCATATAGGGCTGTGCCAAGCAATGTATTGGTCAATTCTGTATTACTTTTTGTACCAAACTAGCCTTTTTGTTTTGTGTGACTGCCTCCTTCTACTCTATCTCTAAAGGGAATGCTGCAGGACTGCCTCCCCCTTCTCTTCTTTTCCTTTTGATACTGTACTGAGGGGTATCATTGAATCGCACAGCACCCGCTTCTTCTCTGTGGACATTTGTCTCTGTCCTGCCCTGTTTCTCATGCTCATCCTTTCACAGCTGTCCTAAAGAACTGAATCACAAACAAATGTAATTTATTATGTTTTCTATTTCATTTATTCCTTTGTTCTATTTCAGGTGAATATTTCTTCCCATCAGACCACATCCTAAAACACCTCTTCAATGCACTCTGTGTCCTTTCAGTACCCAAATGATCTTCTCAAACATGCTGTTGTATTTTTTCCCCTATTTTATGACTATCCTTATCATACTAGCTGTTCTTAAGGACAAAATTTTCAACTTTCACCTTATTATCCCTATTTAAAGTGTTACAACCTTCTGTTTATCTTTCCTGGCTTCTGTTTTTGAAGACTCCAGGTCATAGGAAAAAATAGCTGCTAAATTTTGTGTGTATCATTCTTGCAGCTTTCCCTCCTTTGCATCATTGGCTTCCACTTCTTGCATTCCTTTTCTTTTCAGCCTGTGGGTGACATCAGTTGTTGTTCCACTTTCTGCCTTTTACACTATTCAGCTGTCAGATGTACACCTGTAATTCTTAGCCACCATGTTTTCCTGACCTAACCTACACAACATATTCTCATCCTGTTTTCAAACAGTGTTACAATGAAATAATTCACCAAAAATTTGTTTTATTTAGGTACTTAAAGTAACTGTCTGTCCTTCTTGTCACACATTAACATTTGGGATATAGCATGTGATCCTTTTGGGGTTACCCTGCCTCCTCTTTCTCCATGTTCTTTTCTCTTGTTAATCCTCTTCAGTGAAGGAATCTTGTTTCTTTCTATCTCATCAAATGCTAAAACCAGCGTGAGCCATCTCCTAGCAGCTAAAGAGTTGAGGATAGACATTATAGCACTGTGGGAAGAATGTGTTGCAGAAAGCTGCCTAGGGTTGTTCATACTGTACCTTGAGGCTTAGAAAATTATTTTAAGTTTCTAGCTATTTCAGTTTGGTTTTGAATATTAAATGGGGTGGTCCTCCTTCTACCAATAGTATGCATTTGCTGCTACAGGACACTAAAAGTTAAGATGCAGTTGGAGAGACCAGGGTGTGACGTTGCCCAGAGCACGCTGCGCAGTTTAGGGACCACGCATTGTCTGCATGGGAAGATGAAGCAAGAGGCTTTAATCTAAAACATCCATTTCTAAATGCTTCTTCATGTATTTATGCACACTTTAAATAGCTCTGTTGCTGTGTTAATGTGAGTCATGAGTAAAATGACTTAAACAATCAGTGGCTTGGTTCTGTGACTGTTAAAATTGAGTGATGCGCAAAAGTAATTCTGCACAATTTAAAAGCAGTAGTAGTAATCTACATAGCAGAATTTCCCAGGTGTTTTATATAAACTAGAATGTAATATTTAGATGCATTTTTTGGGTTGTTTTCATGTCTTTTCTATTCAAGTAGGTGCTATACTGTGCAGATTTTTATAATGTATTCTTACTGTGCCATTTCTTTTCTTGTTGCAAAAAATGATGTTATGCTGCTGGTACACATTATCATTACTCAGAGTGGTAATCACTCCTGCACAGGTGCAGTGAATTTCTAGAATGATGAATATCTTTTGTTGTTAGTTCAGTGTTTGGTGCAGAATTGGCTTTTTGAGGATTTTTACAGCATTTTTGTTCTTAGGAAAAACAAATTTAGCTTGATTTAATTCTTGCTTTTTTTCCAGCAGAAGTATGACAGAATCAATGAATAAAATAATATAATTTCTAATTCTGTATTTGTACTTTGAGAATTCCTCTTCCTTAAAAAGGATGTGTTAAGGCATCTTCTGTGTATTGGCAAAGTACCTGTTTTCTGTAGCAGGGACACTGAAAGTGCTCCTTTGACTTCTGTTTTCTCAATACCTAGCTAAAGCTATTAAGTTGTTGAAAGAATTAAGTGTTGGTAGAATATTGCCCATCCTCCAATATGGAGGATTTGGTTTTGGTGTTTCTTTTTCTTTGTTTGTTGTTGTTTGATTGGGGGTTTTGATGTAATGATCAGATAATTTAATTAATATTTAGATGGTGCATAGCTGTCAATCATTACAGAACAGAGTATAGAAGTATTTTCAGTCATATACTGTTTTGTTAGGGTGTTGGAATGCAAGAAGTTTCCTGGGAGGATATTTGAGATTTAGAAAAATTATGTGGGAGGGATCACCTGCAGCTCAGTTACTCCAATGCCCATTTCTTAAGTGACACATGAGAAACAAGCAATGTCACATTCACAACTTTATTGCTGATTTCTCTGAGTGCTGAGTGGTGCTGCTTTACCATGACTCTGTCAGCAAAAGGGCTTCTATGACTTCTGTCAAGAGCTCTGAAGTGCCATTCGAAATGTGATGTTAACATTCTTTATGTTAACATTTCTTTTAAATTCTTAATAATTCTTTACACTGTTCTCTTCACATTGTGCAACAAAATGGGAAAACATAGATTAAGGGCATTAACATAGTAATTTAATAACTTCCATTTAAAATAAAGCCAGCATGTGGCTTGTGTTGTTGTTGGACTTTTTAATTATAAGCCTGCCGTGCTTGCAAATTTTTATGCTTTTCCTCATTTGTAAGTGCATTTCTTATTGTTGCAAGCTTTTTGGTTGTCACTGTAATCCAGTGGTGTCCGGAGGGTAGGATCCCATTGTATGGCAGGTATGATGCAAGCACCAAGGACCCTCAAAGGTGTGCACGGTTTGGTTGGCTTATTTTCATTAATCTAAACTTCAGAATCTAACATGAGTGCTGTGGCTCATTATTATGAGATATTGATTTTCCTATGCTGGCAATTTGGAGATTTTAGGCTCCAAAAGTTCATCCTCCAATATGTGCCTGAGTGGGTGTATAATGATGATACACTCCTCTGCATGGACTCGCACTTGAGCAAGGGAAGTGTTTTGTAGAGTCCTCATTCATTATCAAAGACAAATGACAATTTTAGGACCTGTAATATTTCTGCAAGGGATGGGGATAGATGGACTAGTTCTCGAGCTTCTGCTGTTGAGTGTTGGGGACATTGAGAATGGAGGAAATATGGGCATTTTTAGAAAAGGTTTTTTAAGGCTTGGAGTGTGACTTGCTGGAGCCAAATAAGGTAGTTTCAGCTTAATATGCTGCATAAAAGAATAAGGTTACTGAAAAATATTGTAGTTATAAATGTCAAAACACCATTGTGAATAATATCTATTGACTTACTCTTTGTAGTAGATACTCAATACTGCTTTGAATTTCAGACCTGCTACAGTTTTCTCTTTCCTCCAAAAGTCCATGCCCTTTGTTGAAGGAACAGATACACAAAATCACTCCTAAAGTTGAAGTAACAATAATAAAACACTTTAAGGAAACTGTTTATGTTTTAACAAAGCCTTGGACTGTAATTTGCCCTTAGGCAAATCTCTCAGTTTGAGGGAGAGAAAGGGAGTGGTAGATACTTTTATTTCTCACTGAAAATGGGGATGCTGGGTAAGCAAAACCCACTGGACACTTGAAGTTGTCTTGTGAAGCTTGTTGTTGTTATCTGGCCTCTTCTGAGGTTCCCACTGTATTCTGTACTTAGTAAGACTCAGGAAGTTGGAGGCACTGCCACTTGAAAATAATTTTTTCACAGGGTGTTGCAACTTAATCTGCGTGTGTGTGTATGTCTTTGACACCTGTGCTGTTAGTTGTTACTCCTAATTTACCATGTGTTGTAGGATCTGCAGCAAACACAGAAAGAACTCTCTGATGTTTACCGCCGTCCCCAAGAGTCTGGGAAACTTGTAACTTTTTTTAGTTGATGTTTGAGGAATGAGTGCATTATCAGTTTCTGTTATCAGTGCCTTTTCTATGATCCACAGCCTCTACAGTCATTGTCCCTCGCAGATTCCAAGCTGAAGACCGAGGTCACCATCATTATTAATGCCTTGGGCAGCAATACTTCTCTCACAAAAGTGGATATTAGTGGAAATGCCATGGGGGATATGGGAGCAAAGATGCTGGCAAAAGCCCTACAGATAAACACCAAACTCAGGTAAGGGAAACGTACTTGCAGTAAACAGTAGAATGGCTTAACAATACTGAAGTTGTTGACTTATTCTCAAGCTGTTTCTCTTCAGAACCTTTCTAGGTACAGCCACTTCAGAGTGTCTTTATTTGGAAGGATTCTCATCCTTTTTTTCTTAAAAGAGAAGAAAATAACAACAGAAAAACAAGAGAAGCAAGTTGTCCCTTCAAAAACATTTCCTTAACTGAAACTGGGGAAAATTTTCTAAACTTGAACAGAAAGGCCCCTTGTTGGAACCAAAAGACTTTTACATTTTCTAAAAAGACAGAAAAAAATTACACTGTTACAGAGCTCTGATTAAATCCAATGTCATTCTCGAAGCTGGGCCAGCTTTAAAGCTGTATGATGTTGCTCAGGGACTTGTCCAGGCAGGTTTTGAAGACCTGAAAGTACCAAGATTCCACAGTATCCTCGGAGACTCAATTCTAGTGCTTAGCTACTCTCTTCTGTTCTGCTCTCTCTTTCTTACTGGAGGCCATCCCAGCAGAGAAAATTCTGATACTTGGGTAGGAAACTGAAGTAAATTATTCTTTGTCTTCTGGAGTGTCAGTTTGTTGAACTAAGAGCATGTGGAATTCAGAATGAATAGCAGCATGGACCATCCATCCTTCCTTTCTTCCCCTCCTACTGTGTTGATGGACCTTGGCGTATCTTCTCTGCAACTTCATCTGCCCAACAACTTCACTGCTTTTTAGCATGTCTGGCACTGATGGCTTGAGAGTATCACATTTTTTCTATCCAGCATGTGTTTCACAAACAGTAAAACCTTCAATCAGCATAAATCTGGATGGGGACCTCTAAATATGTCACCCTCATCAAGAAAGATAATCCTCCCTCCTCCTCGTCAGACTGTGCAGGTGAACCTTCCTCAGTGTACTGTCAGTGTAAAGAAACCACTTCTTGCTTGGTCTCCAAGTATTTGTTCCCTGAAGGATTAGACATTCCCCCAAACAGTCCTGGCTATTTTGTTCAGAAGCAGGGATTGTTTGGCCTTTGTGTTGCTATGCCCAAACAGAATATTAAAAATGTCAAGAAAACACTGGAGGGATGTCTTAGGTTTAGTGAATGTATTAACCTGAAATGACCACAATATCTGAAGAAATAAAGCCTTGATACATTTCAGGACGGCAGACTGAAGTGTTTCACAGTATGCTGAATGTCACAGTTGACATAATGTCACCACAGTCTGTGGTGTGATTGCAAACTGAATAATGCAATGGTAACTGGCTCTGCCAAAAATGTTATAAAACGACACCCAGGTAGAAATATAAACACACTTTCCAATGGCAAAAATATTCAAGACTTGACCCTAAGCATACCTGATGTTTGCAGAATGAGTGTAGAATCTCTCTTCTTCTCTTTCTTACTTCATCTTTCCATCTAAAAAACGAAGGGATAATTTTGCAACAACAGAAGGATGTCAATACTTGTGAAAGCATGCCATGTATCTTTTTCTTTCTCTTTTAAACACCAGAAATCTTTGTTTGGTTTTGTGCCTTTTTTTTTTTTTTTTTTTTAAGAGCAGCTACAACTGGTGCTTTAGCAGAAGCAAGATTTATCTGCTTGCCTGTCTCTTCTGACTACTAATGAGATCTTTGAACATGTGTTTGCAAATTGCCAGGCAGTCTGCTTGAGTGGTCTGAATTGGGGAAGGAGGGGGAAGGCTTGATCACTCTTACCATTATTGTGTATTCAAAAGAGCTACAATTTATGCACCTAACCTAATGGCTTTTACTGGCAGCTACTTTCATTGCATGTGGAATCATAGGAGCAGTGTGATGAGCCTAGAGCAGGGTTGGATGTGTAATACTCTGCAAATTTTGACCTCTGATCAGCATGAATGTTTTAAATAGACTACGTGGAACAGAGATTGATCAGTACTAAAATTTTCTGGTTTTTCAGTATGGGCTTGCAAAGCAAACATTTGAACTTTGGTTTTGATGCTATACCTCAAAAAAGCAGGAATTTGTGTCCAGATCTTTCTATTAATTGTGTTTTAGAAAAGTAAGGTATTTATGTTGATGATGGAAAATACAGTAAAGTTCCCTTTAAAGTAAGGGAAACTGGATTTTGTATCTTTGTCCATAATTGCTGTCATTTCAAGGATTTAGCGTATAACTGAAGACAAGTTTTTAAAGCGCTGCCTTCTGCAATTTTGAATATTCAGCAGTGTGTTATTTCAATATGCAAAGTTTCAATATAGATTTATTTGGTGGTTCTTGTTTAACTTACATTTTTCTTTCCTCTTCCCACCATCTCTCAGAACTGTCATATGGGACAAGAATAACATCACTGCGCAGGGCTTCCAGGACATAGCTGTGGCACTGGAAAAGTAAGTCTCACGTAAATGAATGTCTGATGAAGAGGCCAAAGATCCTGAAGGAGCAGCTGCAGTTCTCACTGCAGTCTATATGATCTTGAAGATGCTGAGTAGTCTCAATTTTAAACATCAGGATGTTTAATCTAAAGGAAAATTCATGACTTCACATCCTTCAAAAGGATGGGAAAAGGCTCTGTGGCTCTTTCATCCATACTCTGCTATCAGCATTAAGGTCCTTGAGTTCTGCTCTTAGTGTTAAAATTCTGAATTTGGTAATATTTTCCCTTCTCTTCATTCTCTTGTGTTGATAGCATGGAGAATTCTAGTGAATTCTGTATTCACTAATTCTATTCTAGTGAATGAAGCTGTACATAGTAACAGAAAATTACTGAAGTGGGCCTTTATGGTCTGACTTTTTTTCTTTCCCCAGGCAAGTTGAAACTAATAGTGATGATCTCAGGAACTGCAGTTTTTCTTTGTAGTTGCTGTGGTCTGGGTCATTTTGCTTCCATGAGTTTACTCACAGATGCAGCCATTACCAGTGATAGATGTTAAATTGCTTTCATCTCTCTCCATCTCCATCACATTTCTTTATATGTTATTATTACTGTTCTTAAGAGAGAAGAATTAGAGATTTAAATTAAGCAGGAGTTGAAGTTGTTTCACATCATTAAAACCCTCGGATAGGAGCGAAGTCTCTCTTTAGAAGGTGAATGTAACCTACAATTGCTAGTTTCTAGAGGAGATATCTTGTAAGGGAGCATCTTAGCCCTTGAAGGGGTCATGAGGCTAGAGCTTATAAAGTTACTTGTGTTATGGAACTCTTGTAGTTTATATACTTGGTTTTGAAATGAATTCAGTTGCACTGATGCAGGAAATCAGGTAAATGATGTATAATTAAGCAAATCATCTTGCAGTGATGCCATTGATAGTAGTGAATAATAATTTGCAAAGCTTATTTGTCAATTTGCAGACATTTCTCTATTAGAGAGCAATAGCATGAGGAATTCTGGTAGAAAAAGAAATACACTTGTTTTCTGGTTAGCATCAGCTTTATTTCTCTGTTCCAAAGTGTTCGGATGAGTAAATAGAGAAGAGGGGGGAAATCCTGAGGCAAAGGCAAATAATCTAAACAAAAAACACCCTGAAATGCTACAGATAATTATGTGACACTGTGCTTTTTCGGGATGACCTCTCATTTATTCAGCTTGGAAGCTGAGGTCATTTTACGTTGCCTTAAACATTTTTAAATTGTCAAAAACATTGATAACATCACAAACTAAGCCACAAGCAACAAAGGTTTAAACATGAAGAGAGGGACTGTCAGTACTGGCTGAAAACAATTAGGCTGTAAACAATCCATCTTGAAGACATTTTGAGAACATTCTTCACCATACGTTTCCTAAAAATACCTGAAAGCATCAATATTCTGTAGGAAAGAACCATTGCTCCAAATGGAATGAAATATACTGAAGATGCTTGAGGATATGTGTTCTATGTGTTATTTCAATCTTAAGAAAAGTAGCCATCTACCAAATCACAAAGCAAAGAAGAAAGATAGACTTTAGTAGTATGGGCAGGAGATCGAGGGGATTAGTGAGGGATTGTAACAGACTTTAAAACAGACTGAGGTAATCAGAAGATTTTTTTCTGTCCCCTTCTCCCAGCTTTTCTTCATCTGTTTACAATTGTGTGAAAATGTTATTCCTGCAAGGGAGTTCCAGGAGCACGGCTCTTGGCAGATTTTGCCCCAGGGGTGCCCCAGACAGGTGATATGAGGTGCTGAAAAGATTTTCTGCAGAGTCCCTTACAGGTGTCAGTATAGGAGAACATTTGAGAACAGTGGGCATCCTATTCAGCTGGCCATTAAGCAGGGTCTTGTATCTCTGTAATTTTAATATGAAGATAAGTATGTGATTTGCAGCCTAGAGCCCCCTCTGTCACAGGACTGCACAGCATTGTCTCATGTTCGTTTCTGAAAGATATTTTTTTCTATATGGACTGAAGAAATAGCTGAAGTCCTAATATCTGATGAGAAATTCTGGGGTTTGTTAGAGGGCTGTGAATTCTTCCCTTAGCAGTGACGTGAAATTCACACACCCTGACCTGGAAAACAGATGATCTTATTCCTGTTTTTAAAAAAACTAGTCAGTAAAATCTCCACTAGAGCAGAGAGCATAGGTAGTGTGTGGATCAGAAGTTACTACATGGGAAATAATGTGATGGAAGGCAGAACTGTGGTCACACATGCTGCGTGTAGGAGGAGAGGTTTTTGGGACATCCTTTGGGACATCCTTTCCAGTCTTTGAGCACTTCTCTGAAATTTAACATCCTTTAAATATAGGTAGTTTGTTGAGAATATTGAGGTGTTAGGAAATTACTGGATTATTGAGTTTGTAGCAAAATGTACTCCTTTACAAGAGACAAGTGGAGTGTTAATAAAAAGAAAAATGGGGGAGTATTTTAGACTTCAAGGAAACAGAGAAAACAAAGTGTAAAGATAAAGTTGAAAAGCGAGTTTTAAATTCTTGATCTTTTCCCCCTAAGGGCTGGTTAATTCTTAGATGAAAATAATACTGTTTGTCTGAAAGCAAACCAAGTACAGATGATCTCCTTCCTTCCTTAGGGTAGTGGTCTAAAATTTTGCCTCTGTGATTACGTGTCCATGAAATCTCCTTACTTTCCATTTGCCCTCCTCCCGCTCTGTGTGTCCATGTGTGTGGGAGAGGGCACACTAAGCCTTTGACTAAATTGAATTTAGTATATAACTGCTAGCATGAGAGCTGTTAATTACAGATTTCAATGAATGGTGTGTATTAAATGTCAAACAGCTGCAGAGATCCTTAGAAATCTACCTTCTTTTTTTTTTTAACTCAATAAACAGCCCACCTGTCAGGCAGTTGGCAAGCTCTGTAATTACCTGTCTTTGAGCTCAGTATCTCTGATATTTAAAAATTCTCCCCATGGTGGTGGACAGCCATTTATGCACTGGTTAGTATTACATGAGGACACATAACAGGGTCTGTATATGTTTGCAATGTTCTTTTGAAGGATGAGACGACTAAAATGAAGAGTTAATTTTCTGACTGTGATGCAGTAGACAGTTGAACACTGTGGAAGGACAAGGACCTTGACTGCCTGCCACTGGCAGCTATGCATCACCATGTTTGCATTGAGGAAGGAATATAAAAGTCTTCCATTATCATTTGAAGTAAAATGTTGGGTAGTGTCGATGAGGAATCAGTGTGTTTGCAGTTCAGGAGGCCACTGCCCTTCAGAGAATGGTGTTGCATGTGACCAAGCAACTGGTGGGGGAAGAAGTGAAAGAATCTTGGAGTTTCACACTGTTTAAGGTGTCTGCTGTTGGAGTTAATGCATTTAGTGAGGAGTGGTCTACTGTCATCAATGGTGGTGACTCAATTGAAATTGCCAACTTTGAAGTGCTCAAAAATAGAGGGTTCCAAATGTATTTATGTAGCTCTGGATGGAATAGGAACAGATGGTTAGTGGGATGTTTGCAGAGGGAGAAGAAAGAGATGTTTGCAGGAAATAAAGGATTAATTGAAAATAGAAAGAATACTTTCCTTTCCAGGTTTTAAGAACTTCCTGCTCTTTTTTTTTCCCCCATTTATTCAAGTCTGAAGTTGTGTGGACATACCACTGTAGAGAGGTAGCATTTTAAGTATAACTGTGTCATGATAGTTTATGTTCTCAGAGTTCAAATGTAATTTTGACTCAAGACCAAACTCCTGTCTTTAATCTCTTATTACAGCAGATGGACAAAGCTGCAGAAATATTTTTTCAAGCAAATAAGTAAAACAGGGAACAATTGTTTGCATAAAGTGATGTGGAGATGCTATGCTTGTTTTGTCAGCTTTTTATTAAAAATTCAGCAAGTGTCTTCAAATTGTTGTAAACACAAGAAGTTATTAAATAGTAAATTTCTAAAACTCAGTCTCTTAGTTGCTATCTGTCTATTACTGAATATTTCCGTTTAGTCTTAGATCTGATACAGTTGCCAGCAGGCACTGATGTTCCCTGTTCTGTTTAGATACAGGAAAAAAATCTAACCTTGTGCACAGAGGTACGGAGGGTAGCTAAGCCTTTAATCAGCAGCCACTGGGCACTGGTCATGTAACTGCTTTTCAAAATCTGCCCCTCTGTCTAGTGCCAAAGAAGAATTAACATCAAAAAAGAGCATGCATGCTTCCAACTATTCCACTTAAAAATGTGAAAAATACATTTAGTACCTTCCACAGACAAGCTAGATGCACTTTATTTCTCCCTTCTAGGTTATTCTTCATAAAGAGATACAGTGATTATAAAGAGATACAGTAATTAGATTAACTTTCACTGTCAATGTTTTTTTCTTTAGGAATTATACATTGAGATTCATGCCTATACCAATGAATGATGCTTCCCAAGCACTCAAAACAAACCCTGAGAAAACAGAAGAGGCGCTGCAAAAGGTATTACATATGCCACCAGTTAACAGAAATAAAACCAGCAAAAATAAGTACTTTTAAGTGACTGAGACTTCAAGCTTGGCTGAATGAGTATTCTCTGCTGGATTCAAGGATTGTTTGGTTTGCATAGACATACACGTGGTGATCAAGTGCTGCAAGAGCTTTTTGTTCCAAACAATGCTGGGAGTGAAGGCTGATGGAATGCAATGGTGTAGTGTCAAAGTGTCATAACTAAAAAAGTGCAAGCTAGACCTGGTACTGCTGTGTGCCTGACTATGAAAGGGAGAGTTAGAAAATGCATGTCTGTTACATATGTGCTTGTGGGTATTACCAAATGTTTAGAATTAGTGGTGCGCGTTTTTTATATCGGCATAAAAAGTGCAGTCAGCTCTGTACAAAACAAAGGATGCTCTTTAATTTGAGGGAGGATGAAAACATTTACTGCCTGTGTTTTATATTGTACATATAAAATTCGCACACTGTGTTGTCCTAAGTAAGCAACTGCACCAGCATGTTCTTTTGGATGAAAAGGTGTTGACAGTATCTGTAGCTGTTCTACTTGCATGAGTTATAAAACTCCCAGCTGAGTTTTAATATGGTAAATCTTGCGAGCTCCAAACGAGCCTCCTGCTCAATCAGGAAGCATACATTTCACATCTCTTTAATGAGTAGTTTTCCTTCAGCCAAAGTAAGGCCATAAAAACCTTATAAATAGTTCTTACAGATAACTGTGATTAAAAAGCAAATGTCTATGATCCTTATTTTCAGTAATTTGAGTATCACAGGGGGAAGTGCTGGTAGTTAGTACTTTTTTCTTTGATGCAATGATCTAAATTCTGCTTGTCAAAATCTAATTCATGGGGGATGGACATATTTCTTACATCTCATTTAATATAGTTGGCTAGGTTCATATCTAGGCTCATAGGTGCATTTCTGAAAAAAATACTGTGAAGCTTCTGGCCACGGGGATTTAAATTGTGTGTGTTAATTAGGTGCTATGTACAAAGAGTGTTTCCTTTTATTCATATCAAAGTTGCTAAAACTGTTAGACCCTGAGTTTGTTTTAACATGTGTGGTTCAGGCTTTCTTTGCACAACACAAGGGAGTTCCCTGCCAGAAAAGGTACCGGTGTCAGGAGTGGTGCTGTGAACACAGCTGATACCCAGCAGGTAGGGATGGAAGCCTGCCTGCATGGACTGAGCTGTCATGCTTGGTGCTGGGACAGCTGCCCTGGCTGACTGATGGACACAGCAGCCACTGTCCCGACCTCCACTGTCTCTGCAGCACACTTTGCTTGGGGTGGGCAAACTGGATAAACCCAGGGTTTTACTCTGGGGTATGGTCAGATATTGGAGTTCTTGCTGGTGCCGTGTTAGACGTGACCATCCCCACTGATCTCTGCCTCACAACGTGTTGGCCACTCCACCCATCCTTTTCTCCCCTGTCTCTTTCAGACCAGATCCATCTTTGATGAACCATAAGCAGTTTGCTAATAGGTTTTTTTGGCTTCACTAAGTTTGATAGAGCAGGTTTAGGGGGTTACTCTTGGTGCCATGAAGCTGGAGGATGGTGGGTGCTTACTGCTGGTGACAATTGTGGTGGGCTGTAAGTAGGAATCAGTTGTCTTTGAAGAGCACTTCTGTACTCCTTAGCCTTAGCTAAGGTGTGAACTAAGACTGCACTATCACTTAGACACTTATAGATAGATTATCTTCTCTTCAGACATACTGCTATTCAAATCTGTGTCTTTACAGCGGGCCAAAGACATCTAAAAGAAATTAATGAAATATCATGATCTCTACAACACCTAACAGTTAAGATTCCCTTCAAATATTTGTCAAACCACGATCTAATAGTTTGTCAGCATAATTTGCTAAATTATTCTAAATAGAAGATTCTTTCAGAAAACACTGGCAAAAGCACAATATTTAACCATGTTTCACTAGTTCATGAGTGAATTAATATTTGCCAATGTGGTTATTAAGCACTGAGACACACAAAATAAAGTTTGCAGATGATTACCAAATAATTAGGCAGTTTTTCTTGTCAGTCCCGAATTCTGAGACGGCAGCAAAATTGAAAGCAAATTACAACGTGAAGAGTCAAATCAGTTTCCTAATCTGGCTTTTTTTTCTGGGTTTTTTTAGATAGAAAACTACTTGCTTCGTAACCATGAGACCAGGAAATACCTACAGGAGCAAGCATATCGGCTGCAGCAAGGCATTGTCACTAGCACCACTCAGCAGGTGAGAATTTGTTACTTACTGGACTCCTCAGTGCCTACAGTCTGCCTGGGGAGGAAGTTCTGTCTCATTCTGAGTACTTTAAAGGTGTGCCTCGTGGGTTATAGTGTTTCCCAAGAAATAATTATTATCAATGACAATATATTTGGAAGGAAAGCATTTGCGAGATGGAGGTCTTCTATACAGCAGTACTGTGTGGAGAAAGACTCAGGCTATTACCAAGTAAACTACTGTTGAAACCAGGAACAGTTTGGTTTGCTTGTGCTTTCCCTGTGTTATTAAAATTTAATGGGACAGTGTTTCATTACTGGAACCTGAAATTGTAGTCTAACCTCTCTCTTGAGGGAGAAAATGGTATATGGAGGTATACTGGCACTAAGAACTGCAAGAGCAGTTGTTTCATTCTAGTAATTTGTCTGTTCCAATGCCATTTCCCCCCCCCCCCCCAAGTTAATAATCTCTGTATGAAATAAGTTTAGTCTTTTTTATAGCTTGTTGGTTTTAGTTGTGCTTTTCTCCATCACCACATACCCATCAAGTTTCAGGAAATGTAATTTATTGTTATTTTGAAATAAAATTACTAATTTCGATATTAAATTGTGTACAATAAGGATAACTTTTAAAAACAGTTTTAAAAGAGAGCTGGAAAAGACTCTCTAGTATTATAGAATTGCATTATTATTCCCAGAGTGTGTTTTTTTTTCTGTCCAGATGTCCCAATGAAAATTTCTACTGTCTAATAATTAGCTTTCTGTACTTGTTAAAAAAAACACCCACCCAAAACCCTTTGAAGAGAAGGAGTCATGTGGATCCAGAAAGGGGCATGCTGTGAAATTATTTCAGTTCTCATTGCTAATGATATCAGATGTGGGAACTGCAGCCTTTATATGATGATGCGTGCACTCAGATGTTGCTTCAAAATGTCAGATAGCTGGTTCTAATGTATGCTAAGTGGGCTGATAAAGACTTTTAACTCTATGTCTCCCTGCCTTATATATCTTAATCAAAGCTGACTGTGTGACAGGCATTCTTAGTGGTTTGTCTTGTAAGATACAGATATACCACCTGCCCTGCATTTGCAGCGTGTTGAATGAATTGTCTTGCGGGTACAGATTAAGTTCAATTTATCCCACTGTGAAATGTCTGATGGAAACTTCTGCTTTGATAGTTTTAATTCCCTTGCAACTAGGAATATTTACGTTTTGAAAGAATACTGCAGAAGCCTGCACAGTTGCATTTTGCTCAGACTGGAGAAATTGCTGTTAGTGTTTGTTGAATGGATAGTGAGAGAGCTTTCTTTTACTGTCTGAACTTCTTAACAATTCAGAGACCTTTAGACCTTAGTCTTAGGTATATCAACAACATTTTCAGCATTAAATTTAATCCAAAAACCAGAGTAACATTTAATAATCAACAAGTTATCCTATTTTGCAGTTACCCTGGAGGTAACGGTGGGGGAAATATTCCACAGCATTTATTTTTCCTGATGGTAAAGTTTTATTTATTTTTGCAATGTTTGGGGGTGTCTTTACGAGATGTAGTTCTTTCCTTCAATAGTAGTGACATACTTCCAAGGTCTTATCATGCTTTTCCAGGTTGTTGTATTGTCACTGCAAATCTCATGCTGCTGTTGATTTTCTACCTGGACTGGATTAAGGTTGTGTTTGTTCTGATGTTTTATCTTATGTATTTCTTTTGCTCAAGTAGATGATTGACAGAATATGTGTAAAAGTGCAAGATCATCTCAACTCTCTAAGAAACTGTGGTGTGGATGCTGTACAGGAGGATGTCAAATGTGCAGAACGGCTGATGCGGGATGCTAAGAACTCCAAAACAGTAAGCCTTTCCCAGCACACTGGTAATGCTGAGAGCAGTTCTGTGTGTGCTTGCAGCTTTTGTCTTTTTGGGGAGTGAAAATAATAATGTGTCACAAAAGAGTATTTTCTTCAGATGGCCAGCTCTAGGTAGTATTTAAAGTGATAAGATAATTCTAATTTATGAAGATTTTGATTTTGCCAAAGACGTTTTCTGTTGTTTGTCCTGGTTTGAAGACAGGTGGTGATGAGCTTATATTCTGAATATACTCTTCCTGTCTTACAGCTGTTACCAAATCTGTATCACCTTGGTGGAGCTGCTTGGGCAGGAGCAAATGGTTCACTCTCCAATCCAATCCAGGAGACGCTTGAATCCATGGCTGGAGAAGTCACAAGGGTAGTGGATGAGCAACTTAAGGTCTGTGGATAGATGTGTTACCATCTCTCACATGCAGAAATAACTAAATCTGAGGTTTTCTGTTGCTAAATGCAAATGTGCCACACTTCATTTTTCTTCTCAGTAGATTTGTATGTAGGCTAGCTCTCTTTCCATTATTAGTTTCTTACTACTTTGGGCCTTATTATTTGGATTTTTTTCCCAGTTGGAATACAAGAAAAAGTTGCTTTAGTGTTTTCAGTGGGCAGAAGGAGCATACACTGTTTATTATCATCTTTTTTCATCTGCTAGAAGGGGAAGACTAATCAATTGCTCCTTCAACCTTTTATAAAGGCATTTCTCAAGCACCCTAAGAAGCCTCATGCCCTGGAGAAAAGTGCTCAGTAGTTGAGGAGTCCCAGTGGAGTGAAAGCTGCTTTTTTATAGAATTCATTGCAGACTTTTTTTCTCAGTGGTCACTTTTGAACCTGATGCAGGATTTCCACTTTACTGTTTGATTTGGATAACTTGTATGTATTGAGAGTGCCCAAAGAACTGGTACAGGCAACTTTATAGGAAATCTTCTTGCAAGTTGCCTGTTAAACCTCAGTTCTTGAAATAGATGTCAGTGATCTGTAAATGTTCTCACCTGTTGCTCAGCCAGCTTCTGCTCAGAAAACTTGAACCTTCAGTTGTATTTGCTCTTCCTGTATAACAAGCAAAGGAGAGTCATCCATACAACACGTGCAAAGGTGTCAGTCTGGGAAGAAGACAAAGTGGAGACATTTTAACAACAGTTGGGATCTGTACGGAAGCTGCTGAATTTAAAAATATGGCTCTGGGGTGCCTCAGATCAACTTCCTTTTATGACTAAGCTGCCTTGCCTGTGCTCTGTTGTATTTAAACACTTTACAACCTTCATCTTCAGATTCTTTGATCTTTCAATTGAAACATGAAAATGCTTCAGTCAGTGGGAATATAATGAAGAACAATAATAATGCCATATTACTAATTACTTCTTTGAAATTAAAAAGTTAATGAGGAGGAAAATGGTGCTCTATTTTTAGTATGTTTCTCCCTTTCCCCATTATATGAAATAAGGCGACTATTTCTGCAAACATGAAAGTGATTTATCCGTAAGATTCTTCCCGGTGGAACTTCTGGGTTATTATTGGGACAGGAATAGTCAGGTCAGCCCTTCGTGCAGGGCTCATGCACTTAAATGAGTTCATCTTGGAGAGTCTTATAGAAGGGGGGAAAAAAAGCCTCATCAGCATTTGGAATGTTCCTGAGTTAATGTGTCTTCCATTTATACTTTTATGCATTTACAACAAAAAACACTTCACTTCAACCACTCTGACTTTTACATTTACTTTTGATTTTTGTGGCATTCAAGTTTAAGTGCCTTACAAGAAACTATAAAGTCAAAATGCTCTTTGTATAGTCCAAGACTCATTTTTATTAATTTTCTCTTAAGGTGGAAATGTTTTCCTTTAAGTGCTATGCATGAAGGAGGAAGTGTTGAACGTGGATTAGAATTATTTTTTTCCCCAGTTGTTTAGGTCAGTTCAAAATATGATAAGCAATTTATTATTTCTAAAGATAGATAAGGGAGCTCACATAAGGACAGTTCTTTTTGTAATTGTTGGGGAAAAAACATCCTGTGTGCTGTAAGTGGAGTTTCATTTTTAGTTTCTATAGCAACCAGAGTGTGATTCTAAAAAGTTTGGAAACTGGTTAAACCAAATGAACTTTGTTCAGGTGAATAAGAGATTTTTGATTTTGGGGTTTTGTTTAACTGACAGAAAGAAAGAGAGGTGAAGACAGGAGTTAGAGTCAGGAAAAACAGTATCTTGGAGTGAGTTGAGTTGACCAGAGGAGAAATTATAGCAAGGCTCTTCCCATTTTCTTCTCCTGCTGCTGTCAATGTGGACACACAGAACCTGAAGATGCTTTATTCAGTCAGTAAAACACCACGGGAAAATAAGCAAGATAAGTGGAGCTTACACAAACACGATTTTGAGGAGTGCTCAAAATATTCTTCCTAAATTTTGTCCTAGTGCAAAGGGTTTGTTGGCTCCATCACCTGTTCCATTTTTTAGTCTGATCATACTTCAGTCCTTTTCATCATTGTATCTTTCTCCTGAATTTTAAGATTCTTTAACTCTGGGTAGTACTTTGTTCTCTTCTTTCACCTGGTGACTGATACTTGCAGCCCTGTGACTGAAATCTGTGCCCTTTCACAGTCAATATTGGTAGTTGTGGCTTTCCATTGGTGAAAGGTTTGGGGATGGAATTAGGAGGTGAGGAAAGGTTTCTTAGATACCTTCTGTAGATAGCAGTCATGTGAAATCAACAGTTAAAATCCATCATTAAAGAAATAATGTTCAGTAGCGCAATTAAAGATAAGATCCAAACTCTATTTGATTTCAAAATTGCACGTTCTCTCAGTTTTTTGAGTAAAAATTTATTTTGGAAATTTCAGGAGAAGTCTGCTTTTTCCTGCTACTTCTCAGTGATGCCTTAACAGCATTTTTTCACATGATCCATTTTGAAAGACCATGCTTAGACTGCAATTCAACATAGCAAAGTCTATCACTTGTATGATTGGGATTCGTCAGTAACTCTTGAGGGGCTAAGGAATTTTTTCATGGTAAATACACAACTGCACCAGTGAATAAATACTATGGGGAAAAATGGATGTGTCAGGAACTCTCGTTAGTAGTTTACCTGGCTCAGTTTTCTCTAACATTTAAGTTCTTCATGCCCCGTGGGGATATGGCTGCAGAGGCTTGAAAGTCTCTTCATTAGTCATGCTGCCCTCAGTCATGAGGATTGAAGGAGGGAGTGTGGGAGGAGTTCTTAGAGTGCATCTTGAGAACCCAGAAACAAGATATATTATTAGCCGTAATGGCAGCTGTCCCTTATAACTGTAAATCAAATGTTGTGAAGATTGGACCTTCTTGTGTGCTGTGACTGCTTCATGTTGCTTTGTTGGTTTTTTTTCAAACTGTAAGAGCTACAGACTGAAACATGCTGCTTTGAATCATTGAGTTTTATGCAGCAATGGTGTTTTTTCTTGCTCATTGTCTGCATAAGAAAATTACTAGTTATGGTAGGGCTGTGCAAAGAGAAAAAAGCTCTGGTACAATGGAGTTGAATCTGAGGTCACTTACCTGTGGTGTAGGATTGAGAAGAAAAAGGAAATCAGTAGAGTTTTCAAGAGGTGCGGTTCTTATGTTGTACAATTTCCAAATGCCTGGGTAAGATCTAGGCTTATCTAGTACACCATTCCAATGAAACTTTGGTTTTTTGGGTTTTTTTTTATTTGTAAGTACCTTTTTCTCTTTGGTTATCAACACTCAGTCTTATTGGAGACAAGTTGGCCCATTTCAGTAAACTGGGCTCCCTGTTCTTTTTTTTTCCCCACCCTCCTTTGGATTTTTCCTGTGTGGGTGACCATGCACTGGAGCAGGCTGCCCAAAGAGGGTGTGGGGTCTCCCTCACTGGGGATACTTGAAAGCCATCTGAACACAATCCTGTGCCATGTGCTCTAGGGAAACCTGGTGGAGCAGGGAGGTTGGACTAGGTGACCTTCAGTGGTTCCTCCCAACCTTTCACCCATTCCGTGATTCTGTGTGGATAAAAATTGTTGGCTACACCTAAAGTTCACTGTAGATTTACATGTATATAAACAAGATCCATATATTAAAGGTTTGCATGCCAACTGCAGATCACACTTGTAGCTACTTCTTAATATTCAGCTGGTATATTCCAGCCATGTGTACAGCATGCTGAGTTCTCAGGAGTCTCCCTTCCTCATTTACTGATGCTTCTTACAAATTGGCAGGTCTGGAGCACTGATGAAAATTGGTGATTCAGGGCACAGTTTAGAGGGAAGGCAGCTGCAGCAGAGCATCCACTGCAGTGATGGGTGCACAAGGGAAGCTAATTTGTTCTGACAGTTCAACACACAGAGATGTAAATGTTTCATATTTGAAAAGGCAGACAAGTACAGTTGCCGGTCATTTTCAGAGCAAGTATGTTGATTCTCAAAGCTATATTTTGTAAAATGTCTTATATTGCAGCTGGATGCAAAATGGATTGGAAAGTAGGAAGAAGAATTGTAAAAACTGCAAGTCTAAAAGCGTTGTAGTGCTGTTCACCAGAATAATGCTGTCACCTCCCAGCTAAAGTAAATCCCAATATCTAATGATATTTTTTGCTTGCTGTGCTGCAGACGCTCCTTGAGTCTATGGTGGATGCAGCAGAAAACCTTTGCCCAAATGTAATGAAGAAGGCTCGCATCCGTGAAGACCTCATTGAGGCCAGCACTGAGAAGATTTCCATCCCACGCACTTTTGTGAAAAATGTCCTCTTGGAGCAATCTGGAATTGATATTCTCAATAAAATTAGGTACTTTAGGAGACTAATCTAAAAAAATTGGAATCTGGATTTTGGGTTGCGTGTATGTGTGTTTGTGTAGTAGAAGAATTTTGGAATTCTTGTGTGCCTCACAAGAAACTATATTACAGCATTCAAAGAGCAGGAAATTGTCCTGCAGGTCTGGGGAACTTAGTTCAGGTGATTCATGTATTTGGAATCTCTAGGGATGTTAACTTAGATCATTAATGCATATGCTCTCTTATTTAGTGAAAGATTTGGTTTATGGTACACAAATAACATTTTTGTGACTGATGCTTTTTTAAAAAAACCCTTATGTTCTCACATAACAGTGAATTAATATAATAGAAGAAAATTGTACTATTTGCTTTCACTGGTAGCAGTGCTTTGTCTGTTGTTACATTTGGTCTTGTCCTGTAGCTGTAGCAATCACTTTAAAATTTTGTGTGGGAGTTGTGCACAGCAGACAGACATACTTGAAAAATGGAAACTTGGATACTCAAACCACAAACCTGGAGCAGAAACCATTACCCTAAATAACTCTTAGTTTGTCCTTTAAAAGAAGAGGCTTTTATCTGACCTTTTACTGGTTGTTTTTTTTTTTTTTTTCATATTGAATGTATACCGGAGAATATATTTACACAGTATAATGTGGTTGACCTGTACTTAAACCTTCTCAGTTCCCTTCTGCCTGATGCTTGAAAAGCATGACATTTTGCATTGTGTTGCTAATCTTTGAGGAAGAAGAAAACAGTAAGACTTCAGAAGTAGTTTTGCAGAGTGCAGCAAAATAGGCAGGAAAAGGTGTTAAAGACTTCAGCTATGTCTTCGGAGTGTTTAAACTGATTCCGGAAGTAAGTTTTCTTCATTTCAGTCCTATCAAATAAATCTTGGCCCCAAGACAACAATACTGCCTCTTATACTTGTAGAAGCTGGAACTGTCAGTGGGGTGAGGGTGCCACACTGTGACCCTTCCCGCCTTATATTATTTGAAATTAATGTCGGTAGCTGAGGGAGAGTCCTTCACTCTCATTCTCTTCCCACTGTGGCTTGGCCACCATTCTACCTCCCCATGAATTGCATCGCCTTTCCAAGGAGTTCCTCACCTTTTTCTCCAGGCTCTCTGCAGCAGTAGTGCTAGCCCCACACAGAAATAGCTTTGTTAATCCAGTGCAGCTTAGTCCACACATAAAAACCATAAACCAAAATCATATCACTTGCTGGCAAGTGTCAGTTGAAAGAGTTGGCCTTGAAGGCATTGAGGCAGCAGAGGTGGAGCTTTGGGCTGCAGCTCAGACAGTCATGCCTGTTAGCTCCAAATCAGCTGCCCTCCACAGCCAGAGCATTTGGTGCTGTCACCAAAGATGGGACCCCAAGGGAGCCATTCAAGGTACACATTTCCTTGAGAGGGAGTTACCAGGGAAACCTAAGCTCAGTGTGCAGGTGTGGTGGTGTTCCACATACGTCTGTGCAGTGGAACTGGCTGACATGAAGTTCTTGAGGCAGAAAGTGGTTACCTAGAGCAAAAGAGGAAGCAAAGTTGTGATGGCATAGACTGGAGAACCAGCACTGTACACTTGTCCTTACCAGCAGACCAGCACAAAAAGGAATTGGTGAAACGAATGGATTGTATTTGTTCAGTGGAGTAGTGTTAAATAGGCAGCACTGTCCTAATCCCATTCGTCTGAGATTAGTGTTTGTCTGACTTCAGTGGTGGAGTGTTCCTCTCCGAGTTTCACTTCTTATTTTTATTCAGCTCTCTTACCCAGATGTTTTCATTTCATGTCATGGAAAACTGTTAGAAGCAGGTTAAATATGGTACAGAGGCTCCTGTGTTTATTGTGTGATTCATGAGTTTATTTCTGAAACCTGCAGTCATGTATCCTGACACCCTCTAATGTTTTACTTCAAATAAAATGACAGCACTGTGGATAATCGTCACACCGTTGAATGTGTAATAAAGACGAAAATCTCCTGCATGAATTAAGAAGTTCTCTCATTTTTAATCCTCACACAGTGAAGTAAAGCTGACAGTGGCTTCTTTCCTGTCTGACCGAGTTGTAGATGAAATCCTGGATGCACTTTCCCATTGCCATCACAAACTGGTGAGTTTTCTCCTGGTTGATATCTAATATGCCAGATCTCAACAGTGCCATTTATATTCATAACTTGTTCAGTTTCTCCTTTGACAGCTCTATTTTGAAATTGGTCTTATTTTCGTTGACATCCTGACATCTTTTGAAATTATTTCAGCGCTCTTGCCTCTTTGCTGTAAGAAAGATGCACCCTTGGAAGAGACTGTGTTATATATTTGTCCTATTGTTTTTTGAGCTGTTGTCAGATCTAGAAAAATGCCATCAGGATGCAGCATTGAGTCATTAGTTAAGAACAATGCTAGTATTTATCAAGGTGAGAGTATAAGGCTTGGATGCTCATGAAATGAGAGGTAAGATTTCATTCTTTAGAATTGTTCAGGCACTGCTGAGACCTTGTTTCCTCAATGAGTACATTCTGAGGTTACCTCAGAAGTGTAGGTATCAAGTTTGAAGAGAAAGGAGTAGGATTGTAGGAAAGGAAGCACTGCTACTTGAAGGTCCTGAGCTGTTGGGAGGCACAGATATTTATTATAGAGGTACTTGCCTCATCAAGAGTAGAAGAAATAAACTGTGTATTCACAGAAAAACTTTTTTGCTTCTAATGCAATGGGGCTTTGTAAGGACAATCCACTCTTTTTTTAAAGAACTTAGTGGGTGGTTGTTGTGATTAAAGTTGCTCTTCATTTCTAATTGAAATTTCTCTGGCTTCAACTTGCAGTCATTATTTTTTTCAGATGCTTTTCTCCCCTAGATAAGGGAACCATATCTATTTCTCTTTATTTCCTCTCTGTGAAGGTCCTCACACACACAAAACAAATCACTCTTTCTAACCCCCCCCCCCTTTTCTTTTTAATAGAAGACTGAGTTATTTGAGCATGCATCTTTGTAATACAGAGTGGCATTGTGCAAAGGTACAACCTCTGGTCTCTGGAGCTCTGCAGCAGCAACAGCCTGCTGTGGGAGAGACCACATGAATGAGCTCCAGTTTGTCCTGGAGGAGGCTCAGCTGGAATAAGCAGTGACTGGGCTGTTTCTGTCCAGTGGTATTGCACAACCTGCACATACCCTGATTCCTGCACAGTATGTCATTTTCTCCAGCCTTTGAGTCACTTCACTGAAAATCCTCTGCAATTTTTCCAGCTGTTTAAGAAGTCACTTTTAAAATTATGGTTTCCAGAACTGGACAGACTATTTGTGTTTTAACCAGCACTGTACACAGGACTGAAATTGTTTTTCTCCTGATATTCCTTATTCCTTGTATTTACATAGCCGAGAATATAAGAAATCCTTTTGTCAGAGTTTCAGTGGTAGCTCATTTGTAGGATGGGGTTTGCGTCTACTCCAATCCACTAAAGGCTTCTGGACACTTGTTGCTCTTCAGGATTGTGAAATTGAATAATTGCCAGTGCTCTTGGTTTCTAAGGAATAAGTGTACATTTTGTTTTGGGCTGATACGCTTTGTGATCCATTCTGACCTACATTACTAATATGTCCCTTTCACCATTTAACTCTGCCATGTTTCTGTTAGCTGCAGGTTCTTTCAGATAGTACAGCACTGATGAAAACCTTGAGGAGTACTGAGCTCAAAAACGCTGCTAGAGGAACTCCTGTCTAATTTGACACTGTTAATCTTCAGCTGACAGCTGCAATCTGAGAGCTGGCAGCTAGTCCTTAGTACAGCAAAGATTAAATGCTCTGATACAGTTCTCAGCCAGCTCCTTAAATTGGAGTGTCATGTTCTACTAATTCAACACCCACAAATGTCTGTGTTTGTTGCATTGGCATAGTAGTGTTTGAGGCAACTTTGAAAAATAAACCTTGTTTGACAAGACCTCAGTTTGCCTAATGTGATGATGATTAGCGTTAATTATTATTGCAGCTATTTTAGTGTGCTTGAAGATAAATCCATAGCAGCTCTCCAGTTGCTTTTCCTGAGTAGACAGCAGACTAAATGAGCTATAATTGACTCAGGTCAATTTTATCTTTTTTGATGGTCAACAAAACTGCAATCCACTGGTTATCCTGGCTTGTGCTGATGTTAAGTAGTGGACTACAGCTCTCCCTAGCTGCCCCTTTGAAGATTCTGTGACTAACTGATTTGGGACAGCTGATCTTCAAATATTTACTTTTAGCAGATGTTTATTTAATATTCTCTTCAGTTATCAAAAGAACTAGAAAATATTTCATCATTTTCATGACATCATGAGCCCACTCTGTTCCAAATACAATCCAGGGTGGTTTGTGTAATGTTCTATGTGGTCCTAGAAACAGTTTTTGCCATGCAGGTCTAAAAATAGACTTTAACAACAAATAACTGTTGTTACAGCTTTTCCGTATCTATTTCTTCAGTGAAACAGAACTGAGGTATTTAAAACTGTGCTGTTTTTGTGAATAGCAGATTATAACATTTTGGCCATTGAATAATTATGAAAATTATACTGGCTGATACTGTACCTGTCTTTGTGTTCATAAATTTGAAAAAAATAGTTCAAGAAAAAGCTTCCTTTCCACACTTTTATATTCTTTATAAAACAAACCCAGTGTGAAGACTAACCAACATAACTGAGCTTTCCCTTTGTACTTGGTCTTCCAGGATCTCTGATCACCGAAATTCTGTAAACTTCTGGTTGGGTTCTCTTTGTCTTCTTAAGTTTGACTGGTGCATTCGTGTTGTCATCCTTGTCTCCAGGCTGACCATTTGACCAGACGTGGCAAACCACTTCCACAGCAAGAATCACTGGAGATTGAGTTAGCTGAAGAAAAACCCGCTAAACGCTCTATGATCACAGTTGAGGAGCTGACAGAGATAGAACGTTTGGAGGATCTGGACACTTGTATGGTAAGACACATTCCACAGCCCATGGGGTTGAGTACACAGGTGACTGGAGGAAAGATGCTTTCCAGAATATCACTTAGCAAATTCATGGTATCAGGAAACTCAGGTTAGGAATTAGCTTCTAGAAGAAATAAATATTAGCTTGGAAGATTTTGTCTGAATTGCATCTTGCTGTTCAGTAGAGGAAAAGCTTTTCCCTTCACTTCTTTCCTCATACCTGTTCAAGGACCTTTCCCTTGCATACACTGCTGCAATCAAGCTAACACAGTAAACACCTCTTCCACTGGGCACAGTTTCACAGAGGTTCAGTTGAGGTGATAAATTGGACTGTGCTTTCCTTTGACAACATGCTGCTTTCTGCCTTTGTCTTCCTTCTACTTGACATGGATTCCTTTCACCCGTGACAAAAAATGTTTCTGACTGGAAGTTATGTTATTGACCATGATCAGAAGTTGTTTTATATGTGACTTTTATTATAAAGGTGGCTCTGTGCTATATCATCATCCTTACAAGATGTGAACCCAGACTGCAAATAAATGGGTTGTTAACTGTTCTCAATCTCAAATTCCCCTCCTCCCAGTTCAGTCTCTTGGGGAACTTTACTGTGGACAGGAACTTCAGGAAATTCTCTACTACAAATTAATCAGTCTAATAGGTGGTCATTCCTGTAGGGGATGAGCTTTCTCCTCTACCTTCCTACCTGATTCCTTGGCCATGCGCTTTCACCAGAAGCTAAAACGGCAGAAAAACGGATTGCAGCTTTTTGTAGAAGGTTTGTTGATTCAGCTCCCTGAGTAAACGTACTGCAGAGTCAGACAGCACAGGAGGAGCAGCAGGGCTGCTCCTTTCTGCAGCAAATATCTGTTGGTCTCATTTATCTATAAAACAAAAGCACACCTTTGTGGAAATATCAGCTTAAACTGGGTTCTCTCTCCCTTCCAAATCTCCTGTTTCACTGAGAGTTGATTTGATACAATATTTGTCTGAGCATCACAAATCCCTGTGAGGCTTGTGGTGTTCATCTAGTTCATCACTGGTACTGTCACGTTCCAAAAGCCAACATTCAGTAATCATTTTGAGCCCTGGCTCCTATGGGAGAGACATCCCAGTAAAATATGTGGCATCTGAACACTGTACCTGTAAGTTAATTTTTGCATGCTGGCTTCATATATGGAAAACTAAGCTGAGGGCTCATTTTGACACCTCACCCCCTGCCTTTAAATTTATTCTTGCAGCCTGTTAAGGATAGTAATACTGGAAATGTAAAAAATAGCTCCTGTCTTTATCTCATATCACCATGATTATATGAAAACATCATATCACTCTGCTGTTATCTTTCACTTTGGCCATATTAAAATAATGGAAATGTGATGATGCTTACACTCTCTAAAAATGCATTAGATGCTAACTGTACTTATCTCCAAAAGTGTTTATATCTGTCTTCATGCTCTTCACCTTCATTATGCACAGACATTCAAATACCTTTGTGACCCAGATTCTCCTCAATATCTAATTTCTGAAGAGAATGAGCATCAAATAAACATGAGACAGTAATCTTAGTCAGTGCTAAATGATCCATTTATTAAAAACTGTAATCCATATTTGGGAACTGTTTTTTGCATCCTGACTGCAAATGACGTTGGTTGCTGCTGTAAAAATATGGAGATAAATAGATGAATTCATAGAATAGTTTGCGTTGGAAGGGACATTAAAGATCCTGTTGGTTCTATGGGCAGGAACATCTTCCATTAGACTGGGTTGCTCAAGAGCACAGTCCAATCAGGCTTTGGACACTTCCAGGGATGGGGCATCCACAACTTCTCTGGGCAGCCTGTTCCAGTACTTCATCACGCTCACAGTAAAGAATTTCCTCCTAATATTCTTATCAAAATCCACCACCTTTCAGTTGAAGCCATTTCTCCTTTTTTCTATCACTACATGCCCTTGTAAAAAGTCCTGCCTTTTTGTAGGCCCCCTTTAGGTACTGTTGTAAGGTCTCCCTGGAGCCTTCTCTTCTCCAGGCTGAACAACCCCAGCTCTCTCAGCCTGTCTTCATAGGAGAGGTGCTCCAGCCCTCTGGTCATCTTCATGGCCTTCATGGACTCACTCCAGCAGGTCCATATGCTTATATTGGGGGCCCCAGAGCTGGACACAGCACTCCAGGTGGGTTCTCAAAAGATAGGAGCAGAGGGGCAGAATCCCCATCCCTATCCTGCTGGCCACGCTACTTTTGATACAGTCCAGGATACAGTTGGCTTTCTGGGCTGTGACTGCACTTTGTCAGGTCCTGTTGATCTTCTCATCCACAAACACTCTCAAGTCCTCCCCAGGGCTGGTCTCAATCCAGTCTCTGCCCAGCCTGTGTTTGTGCTTAGGATTGCCCCAACCCATACGCAGGACTTAGCAGTTGGCCTTGTTGAACTTTAACACTGACACAGTGACATAGCCCCAAAAGTCTGAGCAATTACGGGATTATTACTGAGCTAGTGTTCTCACTGAGCTTCCTGCAACTAAAAGCACCTTTAGAATGTGGGGAGTTAGTAACTTCAAAGACAGCACTTTCCAAATTCTACAGATTTCAGATATTCTCTTGATAAAAGTCACCTGATTTGTGGCAGCTTTTAAGTGTCACACAGGTACTTATGTGGAAATGAGGAACCTCTGAAAGGGGCATCAGTGAACGCTTTGTGAGCTGGTCAGTGCAGATATGTTGCTGAGAGATTTAACTAGAAAGAGAACCATATGGTTTTATGAACTGTAATTAGGAGCCTAATTTCTTTTGAATTTTTTTAATCTTAAATGAGAAATAGCTGTTTAGGTATTACTTCCAAAGTGGCATTGGTCCAGGACACTGCCTTGTTTGGTCATTGGAAATCCCTAAGCATTATGAAGTGTGATGACAAAGCAGATCTTAGCCTTTTGATTAGATGATGCACCTGGCTGTGTGTTCTGCAAACCTCAGACCTGAAACCTTGAATTGCAGCTTGGTATTAAGCTTGTTTGGGAGCCTAATCTATAGCCAAAAGAATTTGGAATGTAGGATGAGGCTGAGTATGTTGCTGGGATGCCAGAGAATACTCACTTATTCTAAGCCCAGCCTTGCTCCAGCTGGCTGTCAAGATGTTTTGGGAAGAAAAGATTTTGGTTGTGAAGGAGAGGCACTGAGCTTCGACCACCATTTGGGGGAAGCTGTTTCCCATTTGCAAAACAGGATTTGTTTTGCAAACCCCCATTATCTTCATCAATTCTTTGTTCTTGTTTTCTTCAGCAAGCCTATTTATGATCAGTATTCTGGCTGGGGTAAACAATACAGCAGCATGTTGTTATTTACCAGCTTCCCTTGAAGCTGTATGTGAACAATGTAGGGGAAAACTGGATTTGGATTCACATTTGACTATGATTGCAGGTAGATCGTGTATCACTGAAGCTATATGAATGACTGTGAGTGAGGTGGATGTGTTGGTAATAAAATGTTTATGAGCTGTTTGTTTTTATACATGGATTGAAAGCCAAATACAGAAAAGTTTGGAACACTTGGACTGGCAGCATAGGTTTCTGAAGCCTCTATTGCTGGTGATAGAGTGAACAAACAGGCACTGTTTCAGAGCCTGCCCACCTATTCTGAAGCAGGGTGCAGAGTGGCTGTGGATGGAGGATTTCCCTAACAGAGTAGAAATTTATATATGAATAAACAACACAGACAAGGCAGAATGAAATATCACAAATGGGCTCACAAAATGCATCACTGAAAAATAGACTCTTAAATGTTATTTCTAGTATTTTCTGTTGCATGAATTAGGATTTCCTAAATACCAAACTGTGCAGTTAACACTGACTAGCTTCAGATTAGGGTAAGTTTCTCATCCAGCCTTTAACAGTGGCCTGAGAGCCCATAGTGTGAAAGACTTGTCATACCAGAGTTTGCCAGTCTGTTAAATGAGTTGTGAAGAACATAGGGAGCAATTGAGTGGTCCAGCGTAGGATGTGATTGCTGGAACATTACGCATCCATGAGTTTCTGATCTCCCTGAGCTGCACTGCAGTAAATTGATGCTTCCCTAATCTACAGCTGTCTTAGTTGTCTACATTTAATTAGAGCTGCATTGATGGTAATAAGTCATTAGATAAAAGTTGCATGCAAGTAAGATGGAAAGAAAAATCTCTATGCAGAAGATGACTTGCTCTTCTCTGATGAAAGGAAAAACCATGGCCTGCTTTTCAGAGCTTAGACTCAATCATGAATTAACTTCATAAAATAGTATGTTTTGTCTAAATTTTTCTCTGCATATATGATGAGTGTGACACATATTCAAGTCATGCATGCATTTTAAAACTAACTTTAAATAATGCACCCTTTTTTACTGAGTCTGAATATCGTGTGTCTTGGTATGTGTAATTGTGCAGGGAGATACTAACTGATTTTAATTTGCATAATGCTTCTAGTTGTACTTTATTCTTTCATGTGCATTAATACTTTGCAGAAATAAGAGAGACTAAATAATGCTCAATTCCCCACTAAAAGACAGTGGAGCATCTTTGTTAGTTTGTGTTTAACAGTTATTTTCTAAAGTTTTTTTTTAGCTGTTTGAATGTTATTTTGGCTTCTAGAATACTAAATAGAGCTCAATAGAGTTGAGCCACTATTTAAAGATGTTTTGAGAGAAATAGCTTCTCTTTTACTAAAAATCCATGTACCCATCATTTTTAAAATATCTGTTTCAGCAATATAACTTCATTACTATAGGTAGTAATGAGCATACAGCCAGGATAAGTATTGTTTTTAGAGCAAAGCAGAAGTTATTTCTATTATGAAGAGGTATGGCAGGAAGTTGTTTGAAACATGTAAAGGAATTGTAGGTTGTAATACAGAAGTTTGCCTATAACTCTTCTTTAAAGCATTTCAGTGTAAGATTGAAACACTTGGATGGTAAATTGTGTTTGAAAAAATGCTAGTGGCTGATAGGAAAGTAATGAATATTGAGTCTTAGCCATTTCTCATTTATTTCTAATTTGAATCACAGAAATTGTTCTGTGACTTTAATGGAGGAAGATTTTAAAAAAACAAACCTCATGAGCAATATATTAAAGTTCTTTATTGAACAATAGATTTCACCTGTAGAGTAGAGATGAAAATTTGCAGAAATAGCAGAACACTTGTAGATTGGTGGTGTATGTTTTTCCTGGCTAGCCATTGTCAGAGATTTAGCAGATGAATCCTGTATTCAGGTGAAGACTTATGACCTTGTGTGTTCTGAAGGACAAGGAGTGTATGGACCTCAGTGTTTTCAGGGAAAAGTAAGAAATGGCACTCACCAAAAATAAAATTATTAAAAAACCCAAACGAACTAAAAAACCACCTCAAACTCATAAAGCACCACCTGAGTGCTTTTCTCCCCTGACCCACCCCCAACCCCTGCCCTCCCTCCTATCAACAGCAAGCTTGAATTAAAACAACAGAAACCTCTTGAGTCGCTTTTACTGGCAGAAGGAGGAGATCACGGTACGGACTCAGGAACATGTGCAGTAATGCTGTAGGAAGAAAAACCAAAGCAGAGATTCTCTGGTATGCCCTGATTTACTACCACATGTGATTCTTGCTGCTCTCTATTTACCTGCAACAGAATTGTCTCAGGCCTAGAGAGTCAGCTTTTTGGATGAAAGACTGAACACCTACTGCAATAAAACCCCATTTCCTGTCGGACTCCATATGTCCTCCTGCACTATAAATAAAGCTCCAGCTCTCTGACTGACTTAATCCAGCAAAAATCTTTTTTTTTGCTGGAATGAGCATTTCCACTTTCCCCCATACACAGTTCGCACTTTCCTGCCCACACCGTCATGCCTGTGCTGGTGTTCACAGAGCCTCACAACAAACTGGGTGTGGGAATTATTTCAACTGGCAATTAAGCTTTTAACAGAGGATTTCTTTCCCAGGTTAGTTTACAGACCAACTAGTCCCCTGGCTGAGTCCACAAAACAAATCCTGAGTAGCAGAAACAGGCAGACAGGGATGAGGGCAAAGGCAGCAGCCTGGATGAATGCTGGATTAAATTGATTGTGACACTTGAGTTTCTCTCTTGTATGTATTAGCAGAAATGGGCCTTTGATGTGCAGTAAATACAGCACTCTGTGGGAAGCTAGAAACTGGCATTATGGTATGTGAGAGTGTTCTTGGCTTCTGAAAAGGCTCAGAGGCATGCGAGCAAATCTGCTTCAGTGGGAGTCCAGTCATATTTCTGACTCATCCCAAACTAGGACAGTTTATGGAAATATCGCCAGGAGGAGCAAAGCACAGTGCCAGGGTCCTCCTTAAGCCTTTCCCTACACATGCAGTGCTGTGGCTGAGAAAGTGCCATACAAAGGGAGCCAGTGTGATCATTTTGCAGAATATCTTGTTTATCTGCAATTTAGGCGTTATCTTCATTAGCATTATGACTACATTAATTTTAATAGTGAATATTTATTACCTATCTTTTCCTGGGTTCCTCTATATATAGTTTTGCAGCATCCTTACTGCCCTTAGCCATGTTTATTCAATTATTATTGTTACATGTATAGACTACAGAGTACAGGCTTATGAGGGGATACATGTTCCCAGCTGAAACACTCTAAAAGAAACCGGGCTTTCAATGTCTTTTCTTGGTCTCTAAATGGAAGGAGGTGATGGATACTTTATACATAGTTTGTTTTTCTTAAACCAGCTGAGATTTCTTAGAGTTCAAAGCTGTTTCTCATAATCTAGGGTACATTATTGGCACAATATGAAGAATCTGATAAACTGCATAACAGCACTGCATGCTTGTTTAAGAAAAAAAAAAAGTTACTATAAAATTGGGGATTGCTTTCTGCTTAGGTTATAGGAAGAATTGTGGAATGCATCTGCTGGGTATTCTGTTTGGGTGGTGTCACCTGTGCCAGGCACTTGTCTTCCCGTAATATTGGTGCCTTAGCAGACCCAGATTTGTGTTGGGGGTGGAGAGGAGGGTGTGTAGTTGTTGTGATTTAATCTGGCAGGCAGCTGAGCACCACTCTCACTCCCCCACAGTGGGATGTGTGACAGAATGAGAAAAAAAGTAAAACTCATGGTTTGAGAAAAAAAACATTTAATAGAGCAGAAAAGAAAGGGGGATATAGTAATAATGATGAAAGAATATACAAAACAAGTGATGCATGATGCATTTGTTCAGCACCTGCTGACTGATGCCCAGCCAGTCCCCAAGGAGCAGCCACCACCCCCTGGCCAACCACTCCTGTCACAGGCTGTCACAGCCTGGTGATGGACACCTAACCACCACTTGGTGGAGAGGTGACTGTCCCTACCTGCATTTGCTTGCCCATTCAGCCAGCAGGTGAATCACCCAAGGGATCACCCAAGAGCTCATTTACCATACCAGGTTATGAGGGCAAAGCCCTTTTGCACAAGTTGGGTCAGGGGACACTCATGTGATCCCTTTTGCCAGCAGAGCCAGGGACTCAGTTGATGTTCAGCACAAACAGATACAGGATCATCTTCCCACATCCTCTGCTTATAAGAACTTTCTTGTTATTTCCCATGGTAGATCAGCAGGAGCTCCTTTGGAGTAGTTCTTGCCAAAATCTCTGCTCTGGAGCCTTTCGCAGAGGCAAAACAGCAAGCAGCGTGAGAATAACCTCTGGTAGTGCTATTTCTGTAGCACACATCTCTCTGCAGCCATGATGTGTCTCAATTCAGTTAGTATCTGGCAAGTTGACCTTCTCAAATGGTTGAGGAGTTTTCTGTATACTTTGTATGGTCCTTTCTGCTGCTTTTTGATTCTTCTGGCATCTCAGATGAACAACTTGGCATGAGGTACTTTATCTGTGTTGTCTGGGGAAATCATGTTTACTCTGAAATCTGGAGAGCCTACTTAAAATAGCACATGCATGAGTCTGTCTCACTAAGAGTGCTTCATGGTTCTCACTTTACCCAGAAGAGCATGAGGCGTGCCATGTTTTGCTCTGCAAAACTGATACTTCATATTGCAGGGATAAAGAACAGTTCCTCACAGGAAGAGGAGAGAGAAAGTCTGTGTTAGGGCAGGCAGTAACACAGTACCATTAGACTTGGCTGTATTTCATCAAGGAAAAGTAGGTTAGGATGAGCTGGGTTGCCAGAATAGGAACTTCAAAATAAATAAATAAATAAAATCAAGCATACATGCTGCCCAAAGGCTAGAAGACAGCTTCCAAGTTATCAAGTCTCATCACTGCTGTTGTTGACAACTGTATCACACAGCCTTATTCACAAATCTATCTCAAAACATCTTTCTGTTAGACTAGAGGAGAACTTAGAGGTAAACATATTTTCTTTGGATGTTATTTAGGTCAGCTAAAGCCTCATTACAAAATGGTGGATGTAACTCTGCAGTGAGATTGTATCTCATGTTAGATCAAGTTACTGTGAATTTTTGAGGTCAGTAGTGGCAGGATTGGAATACTAATCCAAAACCAAAAGCACTTAAACAGGTGAAAGGGTCTTCAAGTATGCAGGCATTAAAGAAAACTAAAAGAAAAGAACAAGAGAGAAAAACAAAGCAATGGAAAAGTCAGGCTAGTTCCAATCAAAGCTGATCAGAACCTCATTTTGTCTTGTACGGTTTAGCTATGAGTAATTTCCAATGCCATGGTATTTAGATACTCCTGGGAAGTTTGTGTACATACAATCAGCACTTAATACCATGCTTGTGGGTGAGCAGTCCTGCTTTGCAGGGTAGGCATCCTCCAATCCTTTCAAGTGTTTCTGTCCCTCCTAGGCTCATGTGCTGCCCCATGATTGTCTGACCAAGCAGCATTATTTAAATCATGTGTCACACTTTAGTTTCATTACTGCATAGATCAGCTTTTGATTTTTGCCATCCTCTCTTGGGTAAATAATGATTGACATTTTCTATCAGTTTGTTTTAGAGAAGAAACTCAAATACTCTACCCAAGTATTTCTGTTTCTCATACAGGATTTTAGAATATTTTCTCATTGCCTGTCACGATATTTCCTGTTTTCAGTAGGAAGATACCTTGATATAGTATAGGCAGGACTTATAATTCAGACATTTGAGAGGGTTTTTTTAATGCTTTAGTTCATAAAGTATATTTCGAAGTGTCCGAGGGGTATAAAGATTTCTTGTGCATGCTGGAGAGATGTCTGAAGCAATATTTTCTATGAGAAAATAACAACAGCTCAAGTGTGCCTGGGTTTTCAAGAGTAAAACTTCCCATCAAAATTCTGAGCATAGAGTCCACTTGCTCTTCCAGGGTAAACTGTATCTGACTTCAGTGTGGTAAGTCTCCCTGTAGCATTTCCCCTATCAAATGGGACCACAAGCAATGCATCATCTGCCCACAAAGGGTCTGACATCGATGACAAGATGACTGGTTGTTTTTGTCTGGATGACTGCTTATCCTTTTGGTGGCTGTTCACTTCGGGTTGTTGGAAGGAAGGAGAGATGCAGAAGTTGTGTTGGTTCTCAGTCCTGGGAAGCTGTAGGGCAGGCAGGTACAACAGTTCTTATTCATAAAAGTATCAAATGGTTTGGGTTGGAAGAGATGTTTAAAGATTACCTCATTCCAAGTTCCTGCCGTGGGCAGGGACACCCTTTGCTAGATCAAGTTGCCCTAAGCCCCATTTGTCCTGGCTTGACCACCCATTCAGGAGTATATTGCCTCTGAGTTGCTTTAGTGATGTTCTTGCCCAGGGCACCCGATACGTGTGATAGCTGTTAAAGAATTGCCTAAGGACATCTTGAACAGCTGTCCACCCCTCTGTGTTTGCTGAGTTTAAAGGCCTTTTATTCTTGCTGGATGGAAGATTAGGTCATGAACAAAGTAATTTTTGAGTCAGCATTTGCCAGCCAAAGGTAATAAACAGCAACAGGCAAGCAGGTTGTGGTGACTTAAAGATAGTTTGTGCTAGCTGACCTGCAGCAGCTCTCTATTCTGCACTTAGTTTTTAACTAAAATAACTATAAAAGCAAAAGTAATGTAGTTGGAACCATCCTCTTGGATCGTCTTGAAGCCCAGGTGCTGTAGAAGATGTTAACCTCTTCATGAGCAAATAGAAAACAGAACTGATGCTATGGAGAATTGCTTTTTCTTTTGAGGTGGTAGTTGCAGGCATGAATTCCTTGCAGGATACTAATTCAGAACATGGAATTAAACATCGGGTTTAATAGTTTTAGGAAGCCCTCAGTTTAATTCATGTGTCTGTTTTTTCACTCTTCATAATGAAAGCTTTGACTGTTTATATGCAGGAACGTTTATATGCAGGAATTTTACATTACTTGAAAGATGCAAGTGCAGAATTATTAATTAAAAGAAAATACTGAAGTGCTTGATGAAATATCACAGAGTACATGAGCCACATCTCAGCAAGCAGAAAAGCAAAGGTTTCTTGGCTAGTAAAATATAACAAGCTCAAGGGCAAATCTACTGAGCTTATCTTACTGCAGTGCTACTCCTTTTCTTTCAGAAAATGTTTCTGTACAAAGTAATTCTAAAGGTCAGGGTGGTTTAGATGAGACTAATTGAATTAATTCTGAACCACAGCTCCTTCTCTAGAAATTCAGCTCTTGAGGGAGGGAAGGAAATAAACAAACATGCTTCTGAAACTCACACATGGATTATTTGTATGCCATATTTATTTACACTATTTACTCTATCTCTCTCTATCTATCATATTTCCATATAGAGTACAGAACTCTGAAATATAAAGGTAAGGACTAGATCTCTGTTGATGTAAAAATGCATAGTCCCTACATTCAGGACTGTGAGGGGCTTTGCTCTCCTGTCCACTGGAAAATACTCCATTAGCTGTCGTGGATTTTAGCATTGCATTTAACTTTCCAAGGACAATGGCACTCGAGGGGGAGATTCTAAGGACAGTGGCTCAGGTTACTGTCACTGCTAGTGGGAAGTGCATCACTGGTTTTCTGAAGCCATGAGGAGGGTTTCACCCTGGAAATCACATCATAAAATCTTCTGTAGCAGAAGTAAGCAATAGCAGCTGTCTAGTTTCTAAGGTTTTCTACACAGGTGGTGAGGTACCCGCATGTCCAAAGATTTCATGTGCAAAATCCAGAACCGATCAATTTGCTGCTCTGCTTTATAAAGTATACCTGAAGATTTATTTTTTTTTAATGTGTGACACTCTGTCAAAGGTAGTTAGGAGACTAGAAGAAGCGTGGGAAACGCTGATTGACTGAACTGGTGTCATGGCAGCTTTAGAGGTTGGGATTTCTTACGGCAAAAGAAAACAGGAGGACTCGTGATAAAATGCCTTGTTTTCTTATGCCCTGATTGACTGAACTGGTGTCATGGCAGCTTTACAGGTTGGGATTTCTTACAGCAAAAGAAAACAGGAGGACTCGTGATAAAATGCCTTGTTTTCTTATGCCTCTCTTAAAAAGGCATACCCCACAGAATACATACAGCTGAAATGGTATAGCACTGGATAAATATGTTCTGTAAAATTCCTTTGAAATATTTTTTCTGACATCTCAAACCTCACTGGCACATTGTTATAATTCCATTATAATTAATGCAATTTCTGATTTTGTTTGAGTTTAATTTTCTTGGGATTTTTGGTTGTGTGCTGGGGTTTCATCTTCAGCAATGGCCCAGGTACACTGGGAGGCAGACCACTTTATTTTGCAATTATGCTGAGAGGAAACAAAGGGAAGGGTTGAGAGGCCTCATGGTCTGTAGCGCTTCAGGGGTCTGAAGACTGGCATTAGGTTCCGTGCAGAGCAGCCAGATTCCTTGGTGGCTTCAGGCAAGTCCCTTGGTCTTTGCTTTGCTTAATGGTGCTTCCTTGTCTAACCTGTTGCCTGCTGTGCGCCTCTTTCTCCCTCCTTACTCCCCACCCACAAGCTGTTTAGCACCTTTTAACTTTTAAGTGTCTCAGTAGTCGGGAGATCACTGAAGTGTGGAAGGTAGGAGTTTCCATAAGCCCTTGTTGGATTAGGACCATAGACTGTAAACTCCCTCAAATCTTGGCATTGCTTCCATTTATGTGTGTTACTTCACACTTTGGTCCTAATCACATTTCCAGCTGCATATATAATATAAATAACTTACCTGCCTATGCATTAAATACACAGAAGATGCTGGAATACTGCCACGAATGCTGTCTGAAAGAGAATCAGTGTTGCAGATTTTTTTTTCAACTGTGCAGGAGCACTTTTTTAAGATTGTTTCAGTTTTCAAGATGTTTGTCAATGGATTCTGCAGTCTCTCCAGCAATTTCAGAGCAGCTGTAGTGAATGGTAGTGTAGAAGACGAGCAAGAGAAGAGAGAGCATAGATTCTGACAGAGAAATTGATTAAGAGTGTATGTGTGCATGGCTAGCACACAAAAATGAGAGTAATGATGGGGTTTGCCTGAATAACTGCTAGCCAAGAACTCTTGCATAAAGCCAAAGTTTCTGAAGGTAAAAGAAAATAAAGACAAAAAAACCCAAAACCTTGAGGCAGAACCCCAACAAACAAACAACTAACCAGGAGGACAGTAGGAAAATAAAGGAGAGAAGCTGTGTGCAAGAACATGCAGCACTTCTTGACAGCAGGTTTAATCCAGACCATGACTACTTCTGCCACACTCTGCTAACACCTGCAGTGTTGTTATAGCAGCAGTCCCCATTCAACTTGAAAACAAAACCACTCTGCTAATAATTGTTTTTTCTAACCCTAAATTCTGGAGGAGCATGATTGGTCATGAGCCATAGAAGAGATGGGATATGGCATTGCTTCATTTCCTATGACAGCTGTGCTGCTTCCTTTTTTTTTCTTATAATTTTTGAAGGGAAGAGAAAAGGTTGTGCTTTAGTCATGAAACAGCATCTTTCTCCTGTGCCAAAAGTGCTTGAAAGTCTGTGCCTCTAAACCTCCTCATGGAAAGGAGAAATACTGTTGCTTTTGTGTAGGTTTATTTATTAAACCTCAGGAGAACAGACTTGCATCCTTTTTCATTCCCTCAAGAGAAGCTTTGTTTTGTTTTCCTTGCTTGCTTGCACACCACAACAAACTGGCAATTTTTAATTCAGAATCTTCCTTCAGACTAGGAAATAATAGAATTACGGTTTTTTTCTTGCTACTGGTGCCAGCAAAATGGAAAAACACAGTACATTGGGACAGCAGGTGGCAGATTGGCACCATTGGCGAGTGCCTTATATTGGAAACAAATGTCAGGAGACCTTAATTTGTCCCAGTATAGATCAAATGAGAGAATGCATACCTCTCTGGTTATCCTCTGGAAATACAAAATGTATAGCACTTCCAAAAGGGATTTTTACCTCATTTTTGCATGTCACCTTTCCTGCTAAGACTTCCAAGCATTTTGGCTTTAGTTTTCTTTATTTTGGTGATTCCTGGTTTTGCCTCCTTTCCTGAGAACTGCTATTGCTTTGTCTTCCCCATTCATATTCTTTTTTCTTTCTTTTTTGCTGCATGGAGACTCTCTGCTGTACAAGTGTAAGTATTTTTTTAGCTCTGCTGTTTCTGGCCTACTTGTTTATGTTTTTGTGCTTCATTTGCCTCTGTACTGCCTTGAGAGTCTCCTGGGAGACTCTAGTGCCATCCATCTGCACCTACAAATGAAATAGGCAATGGTTCAGGAATGAGATTGGATTTACAAAAAGGTTCAGCTAATGTAACACCTGATTTAAAGGATCCCTTGGTTTTAAGACCAAACCAAAGCAGAGTGCTGATGTTGGGGATATAAGCACAAATATTGTTGCTCAGAAGGAAAATCTGTTGATTTGGTTTTATATTCATGCATTATACATCTTAATGAAAGAATAGTCCTTAGCATGTTCTCAAAGCTGAAAATCCATATGTTGAAGGGAGACTGGTTGGGGAGATGATTTTCAAGAGGGAGCAGCAAGTTGTTCATTAGTTTGTTTGAAATCTTTTGAAAGGGAAGTAACAGAAGGCTCACGGAGCATCTCTGTATCTAATAGGATTGAATATAAATTACTTTGGAGTAGGAGGAGAAAAACATGGAAATAAGTATATCCCTCAGCACTGAGCGTAATTTCAATTACCTGTATAAACAAGGAGAGTACCTGAGATCGTGTTTCTGAAAGTACGTTTTTTTCTAGCATTCAAAACAGAACTATTTCAGTTGTTTTTAATGCCCAAGGTACTAGTGTTCTTCCACAGCTGGTGATACCATTTCAGAAAATTCCAGAGAGCTCAGATAGTTTTCTGAGGAAGGCAGTCAGAAGAGAGGAATCTGTAAAAGTGATCATGGGAAGAGGTCCTGGGAGCATAAAGTTGGCAAGGACACGTAACGGTGTCTAAGTAAGCCCTTATTTGGAAGTGTGGTAGAGATTTGCTGGCTCACATCTACTGCAGAGGGGGCACTCATGGAGCCATCTCCTGAGATCTCAGTGGCATAGATGCATGCAGACTTCCAAGAGGTCCTCTCCAATTCCAGAGATGCAGTTTATTTCTATCTGTTCTGCCAAGAAGCCTACAATGTGCTCATGGAAAAGTAGGCAAAACAAGGAAGAATTCAGGAGGTGTTATACTAGAATGGTAAGTCCATGGAAGATGTGAATGAGGGGAGGTTGATACTAACAGCTATTCCTCTGTAAAGGCCACAAGGGAAGCGTAAGGCTGGAGAGCCACTTTGTGCTTGTGGGACCAGAGGTGGTGGCAAGGTGGAAGATGTGTTTCTGCCAAAGCTGAGCTGCTTCCATGAAGTATAGGAAATGGAGCTCAGGCTGGGGCGTTCAGATATCTCCTCTAGCAATGACATGTGTGCTGCTGCTGTAGCAGACTGTGTGGTGGCTGAGATGTTAAGCAGAGATTAAGCCTAATATTTTGTAAAAGAGCACACTGGCCTACTTAAATTAATGCTTTGACCCATTTTGCTCTGCGTGTGATCTAGAAAGTTCACTTGGCAAGAAGCCTTTCATCTGTGCACTTCCTAAACAGGCTAGAAAACAGAAGGTTTTCAAATAAAAGTGTTTGTGGAGCTGCTATTCATGCTGTTAAAGCAAATGGGAAGCATCTCTATCCTTCTGCCTTTATCCCCAGCAACCAAGCTGCTGATGGATCATGCCAAGCTGACAGTAAGTTGTAGCAGAGACTGGCTTATGGTCATCAGCGCAAGCTCTGCAGGGTCATCTGGGGGCATTTTCTTGTCTGGGAAGGAAAATGAAATCATTCTGTTCCTGGCTGTTGGAGATGTATTTGGAACATTCCAATCCTTGCACAGGAACCTCAGAACTTGCCCTGTGCTTTTTTTGCATTGGTGCCCTGGGCTGATACAGCTCCCAGCTTGTTCATCTACTCCGAACACCGGCCATGGCTGTGCAGCTGCTGAGTGACCAGAGGTCTCCCATCAGCCGTGTTTTCTGTCCTCCTTTCAGATCTTCTTTAGCATGAGTTGCTGTATATACTAGATGTAACTTCCAGTCACACCACCAAAAGAAATTGAGAAATGGACCAAAATGCATGTGAATGTACCTTAACAAGAGAAAAGGGCTATGTCTAGAAATAAAACCAGGACTACTGATAGTGACATCTAATTGCTGTTCCCCAAATGCTGAGCTGCTTCAACTCTTTCTTACATGAGGTGCAAATGCTTTGGTTGTTTCAGGTTTGGGTGATGGATGGACAGCTGTTGAGCTGTGCAGTTCAGAGGCTGCCCAGCTGCCTACCTCTTGTACAGTCCGCTGCAGTTTCGGCTGAAAAAATTCAGCACCTCTCCAGCCACTCACCACCAAATCTATTGCATTTAGTTTATTGGTAACTCTGAAAGTAATGTCTGACCTTTTGATGCAGCAACACTTTGCCTGCTCATTAGTGTCAGAGTAAATCTGCTCAGGTGGCAAACTATTTTTCTGGCTGGTTGTGAAACTGTTGTGTCATTACTGATGGTTGTCAAATGTGGAAGTGGAAACCTGCAGCAGCTGAAGGTATCTTTTTCTCCCAACAATGTACCTGGCAATAAAACCAGAGCTCTGTTGCCCAGGCAGTGCTATCACTGCCCACTCTGTGGTCTTCCAGTCCTTTTCTGGTCCTGAGAACATGGGTAATAGCTGTCCTGTTACAAAAATCTGTCATAACCCTGAGCATGTGAGTAGTGGCATAATGATCCTCGTGACTACTTCGGGAATATGAATTCAGTGCATGTGGGTCTGTGCACTGAACTTTGCATACATAACAACTAGCAGATGTTTGCCTTAAACAGTTCATGATTTGTCTGAAATGTTAATGCCAACTGTGTCTTTTCTGGCTGGTATAAAATTGATACTACTAAACTTGATTAACTATTCTGTTAATGAGTTGCAAGCCATAACAGCTTCCTGACTGATACTCCAGAAGCCACTAGATATGCAGTCACTAGGCTTCAAGAATAGCATCTTTATAGAAGCTGAGCCATTTAAAATTAACTCTTGAGAAAACCTGCAGGTCAGCTTTTACACAAAAAGTCTGACAATGCTGAGCTATGTTAAGAGGTTTGGAATTGGTGATGCATCCATTTCCTGTAGCAAAATTGTCTTACTCACCATGTGAACTTTCAGAAGGCTTCAGGCAAGAAAAGAAAGACAACTTTTTTCCAAAAAGAGCAAACCTGAGTCTTAAGTCTGGGTATTTGTGGTCTTAAAGCAACATGCTCCTTTTTTTTTTGCATTTTGAAGATAAGAAGGCTAATTGTTCGTAATTCAGTAGCTGTGTTGAATGTATGCCGAACTTTCCAGCTATTCTCAGTGTGTCTGAAGTCCAGGGAAGTCATATGTTTGCTATAGATACTGCCAACGCTGACATGGTGTTTTTGTTTTCTGAAGAAGGACTGTATTCTCCAAGGCTCATTTTCCTAGGGAAGGTTGGTGAGCTGTGTGGTGGTGTCCAGAAGCACAAATCCCCAGTAACGTGCCGCTAACAAATGAACTGAGGAAGTATATTTTGTATCAAAAATAAACGCCAGAACAAGGGGTAGGCTATTCCTGGTATTGTCATTAACTGTGCAGGGTTGCACAAAGTAATTAAGTCTTAAATGGGTCCCTTGTGATCTCAAATGCAGAGATGAGATTTTAATAGCTACTTTCTTTTACAATTGAGGATCAAAGAGTTAATGTTTGGACAATTTCAATAATCATCCTGTGTACAGCCTGCAGTTTTAGTGGGAAAAATAAATTACCTCCCTGCTTCTGTTAAAAGTCAGTTGAACAAACTATCAATTTAGAAAAAGTTCTGAGTGTATGAGAGAGGGAGGAAAAAACCCATTCCTTTCTGGTGTTAAATCAAATCAGATCTTGAAATGGTTCATAGGCTTGAAAAACTGATTTGTTCTAATTTCTTTTGTCCCCTAAAGTAATTTTTTGTTTTGTTTTGTGTTGATAGATGACTCCTAAATCAAAAAGGAAAAGCATCCACAGTAGAATGCTTCGGCCAGTGTCCAGAGCTTTTGGTAAGTGAGGATTTCTTAAATACATTTTGTTTCTTTGCTTGCCTGAGGTGGTTCTAGGTGGTCCTTGATTGAAAAGCACAGGTGATTCTCCCTCCCTCTGGATTGAATTTTTGCTCCACACTGGCTGCTTTGTTTTGGGACTTTGCTAATGTGTTTGATAGTAAATAGTTGCTCACAGTGCTATCTGCTCACAGACATGTTGTGGCTAAGTTCCCTGAATGTGCTTGTAATTATTTACCACCAAAAAGAGGAATGGCATTGTCTTTTGTTTTAAATTGCATGTTAAATCTAATTAGAAAGTTTTGATTTCTCTTAGAAATGGAATTTGATCTAGATAAAGCACTGGAAGAAGTACCTATCCATATAGAAGACCCACCATTTCCTTCCAGCAGGCCAGACAAACGAACTTCTGGATTTATTTCAGAGCTGCCATCAGAAGAAGGGAGGAAACTGGAACACTTTACAAAATTAAGGCCCAAAAGGAATAAAAAGCAGCAGCCCAGTCAAGCAGCAGTGAGTCTACATTAAAATATTGCTGGCAATGTTGTGTGTTGATTGCTTTTTGCTGTGAGTCAGGTCTTGCAATGTAATGAGGGCAATGACTGAAGGTGTAAAAGCCATAAGCAACTACTTAATTTTTCTCCTGGTATTCATATCTTTCAGTGTGCCATCCCTATTACAAGTTTTTTGTCTTGTTTGACACAGCCTAAATCCATGATATGTTCTATCCTTTTTATTTTGTGGGGTTTTTTTCATGGAAGCAGTTTCTGGAGGTACTCGGAACTTTCACAGGAAATGCAGAAAATATCATGAGACTTTTCAATTATGTTGCAAGGATTTGTTAAGTCTTAATCCTTTTTTCTGCCTGCATTAAGATGTGGTAACTTGGCATGAATTCTTATTTCTATCAGCAATCAGAGGAGCTACTCTCTGACACCCAGATTCCCACAGCTCCTAAACTGAAGATGGTGTTTGGGCCAGCAAATCTGCATAGTCACAGATCTGCTTTTCATGCTGGAGCCTGCCTTAGAAAGGCAAAACAGAAGAGCACTGTCTGTTCACGAAAGGCATTGGTGTGAACTCAATATACGTGCGTGGAGTTCCCACAGTTCCATTTCCTTGGCACACCACATCAGTAAAGATTTATTTCTGTGGTGGTGTGTCCTCGGGGTATGTAAGGACAGATCTGGAGGAGTTGCAGAGTTATCTCACAGCAACAGAGCACAGCTGATATGATAAGTAGCCCTATCAAGGGGCAGACGTTGCTTCTCTTGAGTTAGGCAGCCTCGTAATAAATGCCTGTGGCCTCTTCTGCTTCCTGAGGATTTTCAGTTGTGAGGATCCTTGAAAATTTCCCTAATACTGGGAAAGATCATATCAGGCAGTGGAATGCTTTTTGTACCACTTGGAAAGGGAGGAACATCGAAGCAAAGGGAATATTCAAGCCAGCTTTCCATTCCCTTGTGCTTTACAGGGAAGGTTAGAGGTAGCAGAAGAATGGATTTGTCTCCATGTACTGAAAACACATCTGTGTTTATTTCTCCCAGTTCCATTGCTGCAGAACACACATGTTTTCCCAGTTGCTTCCAAACTCAGCACATCCTGTGCCATCAGCATAGGGAGGTGGAAGGAGTGGGGGTATGGGAGGGGCAAGTGCTTCACTACCAGGCATGGACCTAGGACATACAATATCTTCTTCAACAGCAACAAAAAGGTTACTCCTACTGGAGGAGAAGTCCTACCTCCCGTGATAGTGCAGTGTTGTGGGAATGTGCTCATCCATATTGAATTTATTTGGAAATTGGGAGTTTATTTAGTTGCAGAAATTCAAAGGAGCTTTTTTTACTTAAACTCATTTGTCCCTGTCTTGTTTTTATGAACCATTTAGTTCCTTACTAGTTCTGACCTCAAAATGAGTCCAAACAAATTTTTGAAAGACTTAAGATGTTTGTTTTGATTCTTCTGAAAATGAAACAGCCAGATTTTGAAGGTCAGAGTCATGAGTGGACCATGACATTGCTTGCAGAGTTTGCTGCTGATTTTGCCACTTCAAGAATACAGAAAGCAGTACTTAGGAAAAGCACTTGAAATGTGAGAGGCAAAATCTTGACCTTTTCTGCTGCTTAAAGCAGGTCTTTTGGATTGTTTGCTGCTCCCATTATTTGTATTTAGTAATTCAAGGAGTCTCAGATGATCATAGTTGTACTTCTCTGGTTTTGCTGGAAAACAGATTGGTTCTTTATAAGCTGAAAAATGTAAGAAAAGAAAGGAGAAGATGGAGGAAAAAAAAGAAACAAACTTTTAACTTGGGTTGAGTGGGCAGGCAGAAGAAAGATTTATAGTTTTGTCAGAATTTCTACTGAAATGAGTATTCAGAGAGGGGGAAAAGGAGAAGGAAAAAAAAGAAAAACTCAAAACCACCCACTCCCAAGTAGCTTTAACTTTGAAGCAAAACAATAAAACAGTTGTTTATCATTTAGATTTTTGTGAGATCTTAACCTCATGAGTTCTCCTCTTATGTGTGAAGATTTAGTATAGCAAAAGAGATTAATCTCTAATGCATGAAAGAGATAGTGATTCATCTTATTTATTTCTGCTTCAAAGACGGTTTTTTCCTTAACAAAGAAACATGCTTGCTTTTAAACTTAAGCTAAAAAAGAGATTAAAAAGAACAAATGAAACCTTAACACTTTTTTTTTCTTTTTTTTTTTTTTTCTTTTTTATGAGTCAGGAGGGTAAAAATAAACCAGAGCTCAGCCTTACAGTTAATGCTGGTAATAAAAGGTGTTACAATAAACAGCTATAAGAACATTCTGTGTCTTGAGGACATTATTAGACCCTCAACATTTCTGTACATCTTTAGTTAATTTTTAGGAACCTGCTGCTGTTTCAGATGCTGTTTTCTTTTTTTTGAGGTAGATCTTCTCATTTTCTGTAGATCATTGGATCCCAGAATTATTTCCTCTTCAGGAGGTGCTCTTACTTTTGATACTTACATGTTTATCCCTACTATCTGGAGGACTCCACTATCAATATGAAGTGGTTTCTCATTTCTGTTAAAGTGCGACACTCGCTTTTATTTTGTGTTTCAGTTGAGTGATAAGGGGTTTGTGACTGAGACCAACCAGATGAAGGCATGTGCACTCCTGCCTAGTGTCAGATATTCCAGCTAAACAAGTTCTCTACAGAACTTACCAAAGGTGGCGTAGTAGGAAATCTGATAAATCATTGTGCTAATTTAGAATAGAACTGTTATTTATAGAAAATCTGTTGCCAGTTTGACTGGCAACAAAGCAGTCTTTACCAGGTGGGCTTCTTCCACATCAGTATTAGATTGCTACAGCAGGTATCAATAAAATATTAACTACTATCTTTGATAACAAAAATAAATACTTGATTTCTAACAGGGTTCAGCCAGGAAAGTAAAAAGTTTTGTGATTGTGTCAAAGCATTAGTTCATATGAAGTTCATTGTCTTGACTTAATGAGGCTGGGTTTGACATTAACAGCAGCCTTTAAGAGTACTGAAGCATAGAAAAGAGTTTGTATTCCACATCAAAAGAGAAGTTGGGATTACTCTTGAGTTATGGTGGCAACTAGGAGATTCCTTGATTGGAATTGTTTCAAATTACAAACCCTGCTATATTGTGTCCTGGTCCCTAGTACTACCAAGAGTACAACTGGGTTGGGTCTTGGGGAGTCCTCTGTAGTCATCTAAAAGGTTTCCATATGGCATTTAAATGGAAGAGAGTCTCTTTACTGGTAATAGAGCTTTTCCACATCAAAGCCATGTACAGGAGCTAGACCACATGAGAAATCCTCCCAGGAGACTGCTTGTTTCACCTTCAGGAGGCTGCAGAGTCACCAGCTAATCTTCACAGGGCCTTTGTGGTTGGCAGGTATTTCAAAGCCAGCCTGGTTTATATGCCTGAGGTCACCCATATTCAAAATGAGGGCACTGAAACCAAAGATGGGGAGCAGATTTGCTGTTTTCAGACATTGAGCAAAAGTCTGGGTTTGGTTCCTAAAGTGGAACACCTGATTCTGTATTTAGAGTCTCTGCTTTTGGAAGTGCAAGACTGAATGAATTATAAAAGGCTCTGTTAGCCTGCCAGAGCTCTATTTCTAAATCTCTAAGTCCAAAATTCAGAACATAGCTTTTTCTCCAAGTAGTGAGACAACTGCCTTTTGAAAATACTTTCTCTTCAGGTCATCTCCTGATCAGGATTTATTTTTTCTGCTTCTTTTGCTTGTCTAACTGGCCTAGTGCTCTATTTTTTTCAAGCCAAAGATATTTGATTCCTGGCCTCATGCATTACAGCATCCATTTTGTCACTGGTGTTTTGGGTTACTTTGCTTTTGATATAATGAATCAGCTGGCCTGGCTAGAGGGGGAGTTCCAGTGGTGATTCTGTGGTCTGCACTGAGTTGTGGTTGGCACGCATAATTTTTATAATGTCTTAACTCTTAATTATTATCACTGGAGCAAACATGCTTAGATTATTATATACCAGAGAGAGTTTTTTCTTCTGTCAGGTGTCTGCTGGAGTACCACCAGAAGGAGATCAGAATGGCCTCATGGGGAGAGTGGATGAAGGTGTGGATGAATTTTTCACTAAGAAAGTGACAAAAATGGATTCAAAGTAAGTTTAAAAAGTTTTTTAGGAGTTATTTAAAAAAAAAAAAAATCCATCTTGATAGCTGGGCAAGCAGCAGTTTCAAGCTGTGTTTGACTCCTTTTCCCAGTATCTAGAGTTGCTGTTGTCAAAGTCAGAAAATACCTTAATAGTCAAGACATTGTGAATTAGATTACCTACCCTTAAAAGTGGCTACTTGGAAATAAATTGCTTTACTATACCATGGTGGGGGGGATTCATAACTAGTGTGTATTTTTATAATTCCGTTGACTTCATTTTACCCTTCAGCAAAGCTCGTTAGAGCTGAAGCAGAGCTTTGTATTGGTTGAGAGTCTCCCCAGTGCTCCTTGTACACATGGGTGTTCCTCTCTGCTGAGGAGTGCTGTCGGGTACAGTGTTTTCATAGATGACAGTAGATTTATGCTGGTTTTGAAATATGTTAAAGACATGGTTGACCAATCTGTAGTATTCCAGGTTTAAGCAAAACATTAACCTGCCAGATATGTCTCCTTCAGCTTTATACAAGGGTTATAGAGCTTATACAGTTGCTTTGTAGCTGGCTGTATACTTACAGAGCCATGCCTGTAGATGTTCTTGAATTCCTGCATGCTTGTGCACGTGCGCACACAGGGTATTTCCATAACTAAATGAGAAAGGAAGGGTGATTTCCAGGCAACTTGGAATGACCCTTTCTGTGCTGTATGTGACATCCATTGAAGAAAATAGTAAGTGTTAACTGCTAGATAGCTGTGTCAGGAAAAGCAAATGTTTTAAAGTCACTGAGAGTTTTAGATATCTGTAGTGACACGTGAAGCTATGTATGATATACTATGTGGAGGCAGGAAATTATGGTAGCCTTGAAAAATGTCTTAGCCAGGTTAAATTCAGGGTGCTCACGGGCTCACATTCTCCTGTGCTTCCCTTGGGTGCCTGCTAGCTGCTCATTTCAGATGTCCCTGTGAACTTGCACCATCCTTGTTTGCCCACGCTGGCCATACTCTTTGCTGAGGATTTTTATTTGGGACACCCAGTCCCAAATAAAGATCCAGTTTGGGTGCTTTTATGCTTTTATGCAGAACGTGTATGTGCTCACCTTTGCCCTTAAGTGTGAGTACTCTGCTCAGAAGATGCCTCTAGAAAATCCTAGTGGCAGGTGGGTTGTTTAGGGATTGGTTTTGCTTGTTCATTCTTTTGGGTTTGTTTTTTTTTGTTTGTTTTGGTTTTGGGTTTTTTTGGGTTTTTTTGAGGATGAGTATCTGCACCATAAAAGTGACCTCTGTATTCCTTACTGAGAGAAAGTAGCTGTGCCAGCTAGTTCCTATTTCAAGCAAGGCCCTTAAGGAACAAGATCTCCCAAAAGCTGTGTTAAACATGTGTCTAGATCAGTTCTTCTCCTTTTACTAATGGGCAGGTACAAACCACAGGTAATGCACTCTGGAAATGGAGCAGAGTGAAATTGTATGTTGTGGTGCGTTGACCCTGTGCCCACCATAGCTGCTCTATCACTCCCCTCCTGCTGGACAGAGGAGAGAAAATATAATGAAAGGCTTGTGAGTTGAGATAAGGGCAGGGAGAGATGTCTTCCAGTTACTGTCATGGGCAAAACTCAACTTGGGGAAAAAAAAATTTAATATATTACAGATCAAATCAGAGTATGATAATGAGAAATAAACCAAATCTTAAAAATACTTCTCCCCACCACTCCCTCTTTTCAGGGCTCAACTTCACCCCCAATTTTCTCTACCTTCTCCTCCCCAGTGGGACAGAGGGACAGGGAATGGTGGCTGTGATCAGTTCATCACACATTCTCTGCTGCTCCTTCCTGCTCAGCGGGAGGATTCCTCACACAGAAGCCACTCCTGTAGACCCCCTGCTACCACAACCTGGCCATGCAAACCCAATATATATGTGCATAGTCAGCTTGGTTAGAGCTGTCTGGTGTTAGAAACAGGTGGATGCCCAGTGCAAAATAAACAACTGCACAAAGTAGCACAGAAGTCCTCAAGATGGTATGACCAATGCTAATTGTCCAGTTTTTAATATAGAGACACCAGGTAATGATTGGGCCTAGGTCAACATAGGGGTCATATAAAAGACTGGCTTTGTCTGCAAGAAGTCGTTTGGTACTATTTTAAAAAGGGAGGAGGGGAGTGGAGAAAGTTTGAAATGTTGGTGTCTTTTTTAGGAGACCATCAACTAAAAGTTCAGACAGCGGTGAGCCCAGTGAAGCAGGTGATGAGAAGAAGAAAAGGGACTCAAGGAAGAGTGGCTTCCTTAACTTAATCAAATCGAGAGGCTCCAAATCAGAACGTCCCCAGACTGTGTCGGTGGCAGAGGAGCCCTCCTCGCCCAAGGTTGCTGCAAAAAGTCCAGCTTTAGACGCAAGCAAGAAGGAGGCAAAGTCTGCAGAGCAGAACGGTGGTGCGGAGCGGTCCGAGGAATTAAAGACGCCAGACTCACTAGAAGAGGTGCAGACAGATGATGTGGCAAAAGCTGAGAGGGGTGACAGCAAGGGCAGCCCCCAGGGAGGCCGGAGGTATGGTGTGCAAGTGATGGGCAGTGGACTTCTCGCAGAAATGAAAGCCAAGCAGGAGAAGAGAGCAGCCTCTGCTCAGAAGGTGAAGGCAATGTGATTTCTTTTGAGTTGTTAAAAAAAATGAGCAAAACTATGTGTGTTCAGGAGAGGTGGGTTGGGACTGCAAGGATTGGTGGCTGGGGCTTGACACATCAGTCCTGCTTTCCAAAAGGGATCGTGGTGTTCCTGTGACAGGATTGCTCTGTGCTGTGGTGGTTGAACACAAACGGCCTGGCCAAGGCACAGGCTGCACATGTGGAGCAGGAGTTGCACCCTTAAGCCTTGGGGAGGGGATGATGCCTGCCCTTGCACTTGGTGTCAGACCATCACAAACACAGAAGAGACCATCTAATTATTTGCACATATCACAGAATGATTTGGTGCTGACTTATAAGCCCGGCCCAGTATCTCCACTCTATATGATGCATGTGGTTCGTTCACGGTGCATGCTGGAATTGCTCCAGAAAAGGTAAAACTAGGACAGGCTTCTCACTGTGTGCCCCCTTGCACACCAGTACCTCAGGTATGTGGCAAGGTTAACTACAGTGGTAGCTGTCAGTACCCTTTTCTTTCAGAAAGTGATGTAGACAGATGGAGAGGTCTACTGTATATTAAATTATATATTCCATACAGAGAAGCAAATCTGGCTACCATTCACTGTTTACGATATTTGGCATATACTTTGCTTGTTGCAATTTTTGATTTTTTTGTCCTTTTGTACCACACCTAATTATTTTTATGCCTTTGATTTATATATTCCAAATACTAACAATGAAAGAAAATAACCTGTTAAAAAAAAATTATTTCCAATTGTCTGTCCAGGTTCCCTTTTTCTCTTCTATGAAGTACTGATCCTGGGCAGGAGCTCTGCTTCACTCTGCAAATGTACGGAGTGGAATATCCTTGTGTTCCTCCAAAGCATTCTGTGCCGGCCTATTTTGCCTGATGCCCATTTGCCATCGGTCTTCCCCTTTATTATCCTCTGTTTCCTGCCAGCTGCAATTGGCATATTTCACAACTACCAAAGAATCAGCCTTTTTTCACTGCTCTCTTCCCCTTCCATGTGCAGGGCACTCTGAGGTTCTCCATTCCCCACCACTGTCCCCTGTAATTTAAAAGGTGTTACCTTACAACGAAACTTTGTTTTGTTTTCCTTCCTTTAACACGTACAAAGTTGTCTTGCTGTGACCAAGCAAGGCAGCCTAAGTCCATTTTTCCCTTTCTTCACAGTCTTACAGTGCTTGCCATGATGTGTAAGCCATTCCTGCAGACACCAGACTCTTCTCATAAGCAGATTCAAATGAATGCAGCCGTCTGTGGATCATTAAAGGGATCCTCAGTGCAAAAACGATTTTTCTAAAGAAATGACCAATTCCCACCTTTCTCATTGGTATTAGATAATGCCCATGAATAGTCTCATTGACCTTTAAAGCAGCAAGTTTTCAAATAAAATGCCATATGATTTTAAATAAGAGTATTACGCCCTGCCTGTAATTATAAAATACCAAGCTATTCCAGATTATGTGAATTTTTACAAGTGCATGATTGTGTATGCTTCGTGCTCTTTGGGTTCTTAACACTTGTTACCTACAGTGAGTCAAATCTGGAACAACATGACTAAGGTAGACTATTAGCATGTGTAATTTTTTTTCGAGTGGGGAGAGTAAAAGTCCTCTTCAACTGGTCGGCTTTCATCACAGTAATTGAAAACTTTAATTTCATTCAGCAAAAGGAAAAGTTGTTGCCTATTGCCAGGTTTTAGGGGGTTTTTATCACACTTAGCTTATTTACTGGCTGGAAAGGTGAGTCCTCTTATTTCAGGTTTAAATTACTAGAAAATAATATTATTGATCTTATTTTTAGTACAAATTTATATTTGTGGAATGCAAAACTATGTCTTTATATATTAAAGAGTGACAAGAAAACTGAACTGAAATAGGAATCCCTATGCAGCAGAGTACTGAGTTGTCTATTCTTAATGTTGCTCAGTGGACACAAAATTGAACTGCTCTTCAAAAGCATTTTTCACATGCTTCATCCATCACAATATGAAATAATTTAGGTTTTTTCATGATACTCATGAGTGTGGAAATCATACAGGATCCTGACACTTGAGCTGCAGAAGACAGCATCCCACTGCTACATTGTTTAGGATCGTTATGATACCAAGTTCTGTAACATCTTCAAATTTATCAGAATTTCAGTATGATAGAAGATTTTATTTTCCTTTAAGGTACAGATGGCTGCTTATATTCTGAGCTATTTTACATGAAAACAAAGCCAGAAGGAATTTACTGTTTCATTCATACCCTACCACAGTCATGTTGCAGATAGAAGTCACGAGCAGGTGCAGAGTAGATGGAAAGATGGTAAATGCGCTTTTGTTTTCTTTTACTTAGAATACAACGTGGGAATTGGCACTGATAGTAGAGTCAAGTACTTGCAGATCAGTGTTGCCTCAGGGCGCACATAAAACGATCTTTTAGCTCCATCTAGTGTTACACACTGGATTCTTAAATACCTGGAGCAAGGCCTATGAGGGAGCAGTCATCCATAACCTGTTCATTCCTTCTCAATGACACCCAACCCTGCAGTGTTTCCCAACCTTGCAAGAATTCCTATTAAAAATACAGCCCGGGTGTTATTTATCTACATGATGAATTTACCTGCATTGATCCGACTTTTCAGGGTAAATTTTTGCAGCCATTGTTTAGTGTTGTCTGGGGGCCATAAGCTGTTTGTAATATGTGTACAGTAGGTAGCCAAACATGCACACATCCTAATTGCATTTTTAAGTACTGCACTAATAGGTGCCAGCACTGGCTTTTGTACATGTCTCGGTACATGGTCACATTTCCCCAGTAGTCCCATAACTACAGAGGGAGGAGGGAATTACAGTGAAATTAGTTTTGTACCGTCGTACAGCTCTCCTAAGTAATTTACTGTAGCTAAGTGTTATGCATCTATCTTCAGTATTTACATGAGAAAATTAGTTTCTCAGTGAAAGTTCATGAGAATTTACATTCCATGAAAAGATTGTTGCAAAAAAGGCGTTTTTTTCCGAGGTACAGAAGAAAAGTCCAGTAAAAGGAGAGTGGTATTCCCTTTAAAATATATATAGCCAAGACAGTCATATAGAGAAACATGTAACTTTAGGAGGTGAAAAGGTGAGAATTTAGCCAAAATATCAGTGGCAGTCAAGAAATGGGAATAAAAACTGAGTTTCTGCCCAATGGTTTCTGCTATCTTTGAAGGTGACTCTGTTTTGTCCATATGGACACCATAGCTAAATATTCTGGCCCTACAAGTCACAGCATTTCTAGAGAGCATCTGTCCAGAGCACTTCATTGTATCAGGATAGTTTTACAGTACAGGAAGTTTAATGATTATTCTAATAGCACCCTCCTTAATGCAGTGTGCCATTTCAGGTGTTCACCTGTTCTTAGAGGAGAGACTGGGAGACCGCATCACCCTGTGCTCTGGTTTGGTCAAATTTAGAAATATATCCTCTGAGAGAAGGCACAACCACCCCTCCCCCACCAGGTTCGGGAAAAATAAATTTTCCTCGAAAGAAAATGAAAGAGATAAGAACTATTTATTTAACAGACACATGGGAAAAGGAAAATAATGCTGAATAATAAAATCTTTCACTGTAGAGGAAAAACCTGGGAAAGTGTTAGAGTCCTCCCTTTGGTCTCCTCAGAGCTGGAGCTTGGCCCAAGGCCAGGCCTTCTGTGCCCGGTGGAAAGTCCTCCCGATGTGCTCTGATATTGAAGCAGTCCAGCAGAAAAGGGAGAAAATCCAAAAGTCCAGGGAAAGAAAAAAAGGTTCAACTCTCAGTCTCTCTCCAGAGAAAAGAAGCTGAAAAACTGGCCAAAAGCTGACTGGGGAAAAAAAAAAAAGTCACTATCTCTATGTGACCTTGAACAAGCTGCAAACTGCTTTGAAAAAGTTTTGCTCAGTTTTTCCTTCCCCCTCTCAGGCTCAGTTTAAAGGCATAGAAAGGCACAAGAATTAATTTCTGGGCATAGGGCAGTGATATGGGATACACATCATAAAGTCACCCCAAGACACCCTGCCAGGTCTTACACAGGAATAGCAAACACTCAGCATCTCTATTCTCTTTGTTGTATTGAAGAGAGGCTTTGTTTTAGGAGCTGAGAAATTACATGAGCAAAGTGGAGGTATCAGGAAATCTGTAAGGCCAACAACGTCTTCTGCATCACTCCCTAAAATCATCTTGTCTTGAAATGCCTGTATCGTATTACCACCACAGCGAAAGGCACATGGCCAGCATGGGTGTTTAGAGATCATTTCTTTATGCTTGTATTTGAAATACTATTTTCACTCTAAATGCATCAGTTTTTCTGTAATAGATATGTACTCCTGATACTTGTAACCATTTTCTCCCTTCCTACGTTTCCTGTTGTCCCATTTCTAACTACATGCTATACTTAGCAGTCTTTCAGATCATAACCCCCAAAGGGCAGTGATCATGTTTGTACACTGTGTGGCACGTGGTGGAGATTCCTGAATGCTATGGGACAGTCAGAGTTGGTGTTGCAGCAGTAGTAACAGTGACCTGAACATGTCAACATGACTTTCATGTGGGTATATAACCAAATGCAGTGGTCATCAGAATAAATCATTTGCTTTAAGTCATCTGCCATACTAACTGCCTTGAAATAGCAAATGAAGATCAAGGTTGCAGCTGCTTGCCTGCAGAAGTCTATCCCTACTTTCTTAGTTTCAAAAAAATCTCACTTCTATCCCTAGTCTTATCTTTATAAGGCTTTCTCTCTTAGTATATCCTGCACCTACTTCTATGTGCTTTTTTTGAATCCTCTCATTTGTCCTTCTGCCTAAGCTTTGCTAGCAGGTAAGGCAGTAAAAGGAGGCTGGTTTTTTTACAAGTGCTGCATATCTAAGCTTCTCCTGGTGAATACACAGGTTTCAAGCTCACTTATCGATGACATGACAAAAGTCTCTGCTGTTGGTTTTTTTTTTTTGAGGCCAAGATGTTAGGAAACCTGTTTTTGACAATAGAAGACTTAAGCAAAATATCAGCATATAAACCAGAAGTCCCCTTTCTTTTGAGGTGCTGAGCACCCAGCGGTGCTTGTGATGAGTAGCTTTGAATACTTTTCAGTAAGTAAGGTCTGTTGGTTTCTAGAGGAATCCTGTAAGTATGTGAGCACTCCTACTTCTGTAGTTGCAGTTTTATCTAAAATAAGAAGTTGTTGTTCTGTGTAGAAGAGCATAAGATCCCTTCAGCAGTCATACTCAAAATCTGGATCTTCAGAAAAAGGTTTTTATTTCAAACAAGAAGTTTTTAGATGCAGAGCTATCTTTGGAGAAAAGGCTGCTTCCAGCTAGCGCCTACAGTTTCAACTCCTGTACATTAGGAGACCCATCACATAGGAGGCAGTGTGTCATTGCAGCTCTAATAGGCATGTGGCAGTGGTAGTTACAAATCAGGGTAGTTTTCTTCCCACTTAACTTTCCAAGATCTGAAACAAAGAGAATGCTCCATTTCTTGCTATCACTGATTTCTCTGCCTCATGGCTCCCAAATTAGGGGGTTTTTCTTTACAGAACCCCTGAGTTGTATTCATTGCAGACATATTACTAATATGAGAACTTTTCTCACTCTTCCAGAAACTTGGGAATGACACAACTCCCAGAGAGTCTTTTGACACAACAGTGAGCTCAGAACGACTGGATGGAAGTGGTACAGGTACAGTATAAGTTTCCTGGTATAAACTTTCTGGAAAATGCAAAATACCTGATGTCTAAAATCTCACTTCCCTCTTCAGATTGAATGTCTACAACTGATTAAGCAAAATAGGAGCTTACACTATGTGAAAAGCACTAGAAACAAGTTCATGTTTTGTGCTATGGATGGCATTGTTCATGAAGTCAGCTCTAGGGCTGAGTTTATGGCTCACTTTTTACTCTTGTTGCACAGAAGAGAAAGTACTTGGTGCAGGTGCCTGGGGTGCCTTTGAAAGGAGGCTGGCTTTTAATGGGATCAGCAAAGCCAGCAGAAGTGTCTGTGCACAAAAAAGACTAAGCGCTCAATATATCTGAGGATGGAAATATGACCAGTTTTCAAGGTTTAAGTCTGCTCACACTAACTTGAGTAGTCCTGACTTTCAGCTGACTGTAGTGCTGTCAGTCTGTCAGCAGTCCTGACTCACAGTCAATGGCAGCTGGCTCTTCCAAGGATTTGCCCAGTTTGATTGAAGCCAGGGCTGTCTGCAAAGCTGTGGAGGCCCCTGGACACTGCTCATGTGCACAAAGCAACTCTCCATTGTATACAAAGTGGTGTTCAGCCTTGTAGTCCTTACAGCACCAATTCCCTCTGCACCTCGTCTTTCCATGTCCTTGTCAAGCCGCAGTCCTGGGCCCTGACATGGCAGTGCCACACTGCGGCCACCTGAGTACAAGCTGACAGACTGGTTTCCCTGTATACTTTTGGGACTGGCCAGTGATGGCTTCAGAAGAGATTCAGCTCTGGTGGTTTGTGTTTACTACATGAAAGGAGTGGTCTGAGCTAGGAAATCCAGGTCTGATTTCTCAGCAGTGGTGGTATCCTGCAAGCCTGGCACACAGGATTTCTAAAACACACAGAAGCAAGGCTAGAAAAACAGGCTGAAATCAAAATCCAAATGTGGCCATCTTGACTGAGCACTTCAAATATCAGTTTTGAAGTTTTATGTCTTTCTAAAGCTTTTTTAAAAAGCATATTCAAAGCATGCCATAATCTATAAAACAGTGCTTTTAAAGCCTGCTCGTCTTTTGAGGAGGACCTTATGGACTGTATGTGTCCCCTGATGACAGCATACTGAAGTCTGAGGAGCAAGGATAGTCTGCACTTTGGGCATTGGAGTAGCTGGGGGTGTCTGACCTCAACTTTTCTCCGGTCTCTGTCTCTGTATATGACACATTTCACCCCCACCTTACTGCACTGTGCTTGCCCCTTCCTTTTGGCCTCCAGCTGTGCATTGTTTCTTTACCACTCTTGCTTGAGAGCTCCCCAAGGCTCCTTTTCATTGTTGCAACTACAGTTTGTCTTTGGCTGGGGCTAATTTATTTTAAATTACTGTGTTCTAATAATGTTAGAAAGCCTGAGGTTAGGAAGACAAGAAAGAAAGTTAATGGAAAATTGCTGAATATTGTTACAGGAGAACTACAGATAGTGGTGCAGAAGGAGAATAAGTTTTGGGGGTTTTATTCCTTGCTTTGTGTGTGGATGTTGCCTGCTTTTTTTGTGTGCACACACGCACAGGTGCAGGCGGTGGTGTCCCGCTGTTTCACTTGCAGCAAGAAAGTATTTTGTGCACGCAGACACAAACTCTCCGTGTCACGCACTCACACTCATCTCTGTGTGCCACACAGCTGTCTGGTTTGCCAGAGTTTAACTCCAGCTGGGCTGGAAAACACCTACATAGGCTGGAAAAACATACTGGAGATTGGCTTGCAACAAGCTATATAAACACTCCCCTCCCTCCCACTGCCTTTAGAATATCTGTGCTCAGCACTTCCGTGTTCAGTCGGATTTCTGAATGGGAATAGCAGGTAGGTAGGTCAAGTCAGCATCTGTGAGCACGCACTCGGTTTTGCCAAGTACCAGGGCTACCAGTCTGCATTTCAATTAGTCTGAAATTCTGTTCTGAGATTAAAGATGATTAACTGCTGAAAGTCCCAGGCTAACTTACAAGTTCCAAGATTGTCATTGACACTGCCAAATATAAGCCTTCAACCTCCTGAAAGCTGCAGAGTAGGAAAGTAGGGCAGGCTTTTTGCTTGTTAGCAACCTGGAGTCCAGCAGGCTTTCTACCAGCTTGCACAGCTAGACTTACTGCTTGGAAGTCACTGTAAATTTATCTCTAAATACCTTGGTCTTTGTTTGGGATAAAAACCACATTGGTAAAATTACTAATGTGTGGAAACTGTAATCCATATACAGTGTTATTCGATAAATCAAAATACTATATAATGAATACTTTGATCTGGGCTAAGTTTCAAAATCTCTTCTAGAGCTTGCTAAAAGCAACAAATAAAAAGATCTAGCCTGCTGGTCACACACTTGGGATTTATTTTCTGGGCCAGGATTTCTCTGTTGATCTTGGAAACCCAACCTTTTGTCTGTAGGGACACAAAACAGTCAAGAGCTGCCTTTTCCACTGATCCATCACTGTTTTCTCAGCAGGTAGGCTGTGCCATCTGCTCTTAGAAATATGATGGAGGAATAAGGTCCAGCTAGCCATCATCCCAAATACATTAAAAAGGGGGACATGCAATTGCTCTCTTGGGTAATTGAATCACAAAGCTTAGCATGTGTCAAAATTAGCAGGTTTAGGTGCTTTGCTTGCAGTGATTTTGAATAAGACATTAGGGATCTTTTTACACCGTCACATAGCAGTGCATGTGTTAGCTTGTGGTGGTATTTTCCACACCAGTATACCTGTGCATGGAGCCTTCTGTGTTGCAGCGGACTTTATTTTATGTGTCTTTTTATTTCAGTGCCTAAACAACAGCAGACCCTTCCAGAGAGTCGGTTTTCATCGAATAAAGGTGACTCAGCATCATCAGAAAAAAACTCAAAAGCTGAACCAAAGGCAGAAGCTGGTGCAAAGGCAAGAAGTTCTTCCAATACACCGACTAGTCCAAAACCCCCGCTGCAGTCAGCAAAGCCCAGCCTGGCAGGACGACCCACAGTGCCACAGAAACCACGCTCTGCTTCTCGTACTGGTGAGAAGCTCTTCTGGGCAGTTGTTACCCCCACCTCTGGGTGCTTCTGGGTGCTGTTTGTGTGGGCTATGGAGGAGACTCCCACGGCCACATCTGGAACAGAAGTTCAATGGAGAGGGACAGGTTCTTCAGTGCCTTGCTCTTGACTTACATCTTTCTTTTCCACCCCTTTTTGCCCTAATTTGAATATAGAATGGTTTAATCTGTGATCCTCAATAGTAAAGTGTGAGAAGCAGTAGTGGCAGTGGCAGAGCTGTTTTAAGCTAGCCTGCTTTCACAGAAGAGGTGAGCACTTCAGCATCAAAGCTCAGTTTTAGTAGCACTGACAAAAATGAATGTATTTTCTCCAAACACCTGGCTCTTAAGTCCTTGGTGTTTTGTGGCAGGCTGCTCTTAGCCCCTCAAGCGAGTGCTGTTATTCTTAATAACTTGGACAAACCAACTGTCTCTTACTTTTTCCTTGTTTAGCCTTCGTTTCTTTCCTTATTGCTTTTGACTGAAAAGAACTGTAACTGTGCTTTTATAATACTGCGGGACTGCCTCCTACCCAGATATCATCTTAAAGCTTCTAGTAGTGGGAAATGCTTCAGCAGCTCTCCCATGCATTTGTCTTTCTGCTGTTTAATAGGCCAGTGTCACAACCCCCCTCTTCCCAAAGTACAGCTTGCAGCCCTCTTGACTTTCCCATAATCACCGTTGACCTTAGAATGATGGAATTTCTGGTAAGGATGAGGAGTCAAAGGGATGTTACAGCCTTCTGCCTGCCCTTGATGTGAAACCTGAGCTTACTTAGTCTCTGCACTCCCGTGGGCAGAATGTTGTTCACATACAAAATCACCTTAAGTTTTTAGGTGGATTTACATTTATTTTGTTGACCATTTTAGAAATGGTCATCAAAGTGAGAGATGTCGGGTAAGGTGCTCATGAAGATAAATGCAACAGGAAAGCATGGGTTATTTAGTGGTGCTTAATCTGTAAAACAGGCAGTGTTATGTCAAAGTCTGAGGTATCAGAAGGACCTGAGCCGTCTGTTTCTGCCAGCTCCTATTTCCTGCCCAGAGAGCATACTGTGGGTTTAACACAAGGGAGTAATTAATACTTACCCATAATAAGCCAGTTTTGTGGCCAATAATAAAAGCAACACAGCTCTGTTGCAGTCTAACTTCTGTCCTAGTACTTGTAGTAACCCACTGCCTAAGGATGCCCAAGCAACGTGATGAAAAAGCCAAGCAGTCATCCTTTCTGTGCTCTTGCCATTGCTGTTGTTTCCAACAGTATGGCCACACAAATGGTAGCAAATTTTTGCTAAGTAATCTGGGTGCAAAGGAACACAGCTCAGATGTCCCCAAATTGTTAGAGACTGAAAGTCTATATCTAGCTGTGTTTGCTGGTCACTGTACTCCTCCTTGTGTTGATATTGAGCTTCCCCAAGCAAGTGGCCTCACAGGCGTATCAAATGCATGGAGAAGGTCGAAGAATTGTTGTATCTGTTCGTACCAAATTGCATTTGGGAAGGTCATTGCTTTCCTGTGCTGAAAGTGAAATGATTGATTCTTCATGGTGGCTCCTCAGCAGAGATAAATTTATATTAATTTCTAGTATGCAACTGAATTAACTCTTTGTGCAATACAGGTGATACTCTGAGCTCCATTTTTTCTTCTGCCAATGCTTAATGTATCTTCCTAGTCCCTCTGTTGTGTACATATGCCACTGTTAACTCCTTGAGAAGCAAACTTAGCAGCAGTTTAAGTAACCTACTTCCCTACTATCCAAATGAGGGCTGTCTAGTGTAAGACTGAAAAGGTCTTCCTGTAAGGACTGTAAAGATAATAGTCAACTTGCCTTACATTATCCATATCCAGCCTTTTAGAGAAACAAGATATCAAGATAACAAGATGGTTTTAAACTATGGATTTGAATTTCAGTTCCAGATTTCCTTACAATACAGAAGAGAGAAGTATTTTTTTCTTTTTAGCAAGTCTTTATGGATGCCCTTGTGTTTTGCTCTGGGAAGTCATTTGTGGAAGTACAGAGTTCTGTAAGGCTTATGTAATTTGTTTCCCTGGTTCACTCTTAGGCCTTATAATTGCGAAACAGGACATCTAAAGTGATCAGTTCATTATGTTTCAGGACAATAAAAATATAACTAGAACAAATATTTCCCAAAAAAATCCAAATTTTTTTCAGCTGTTCTTTACAAATTGCATACCTATGTCTTGCAGGTAAATCCCTTGGTCCCATCAGCTTTCTATTTGCACTACAATAACAGCACACATGAAAAATGCTGCAATTGAGATATTCTCTTTGACTGCTAAAAGTCTTTCCCCTGGACTGAGGTCCATATAACTTGTTCTCTTGTCATAATGTAAATTCCTGAATCCTTCTTTTTCTGACTCAGGTTCTGGCTATTTCTTGTTTGTGTATTGTGTTGAGGTTTGGCCCATCATAAACAGCACTGTTTCTGTGAGCTTCAGTGCAGATACAATTTCTCCTTCTCACCCTTTTGTTTGTGGTACTCCACAGAGGATGCTCCAGAGTCTCCCTCCGGCCCCAGTTCCCCAAAAGTTGCCCTGCTTCCTCCAGTGCTGAAGAAAGTTCCTTCTGATAAAGAAAAGGATGGTCAGAGCAGCCCCTCAGTCAGATCATTTTCTCAAGAAGGTAGGAGTGTTTGTATAACTGGTGTCTTCTAGTGAAATTTTATGCATCATTGTCCCCTGATTTGTTTTCACTTGGAAGGGAAGAGCGTTAGTCATTTAAAGGTGAAAAGCACGAGGAAAATGTATCTGGTCACCTATTCAGCATCTCCTCCCCCCATCTTCCTTTGATCAAACCAAGTGAACAATTAATCCCTGGGTATTAGTACTGTAACTGAACAATTAAGGGACAATTAAGGTATATATTTATGGTTCGTTTGGTCTGAACTAAGATGCTGGTTGATACTGGTCACACAATAATGTGAAATGCAGCTCTGTGGTTTCAGCACATTTTCAGGCAAGCAGCCATGACTTGGTTCCTTGCAGCCAGCCCACTGCTCTGTTTTCCTTTCTGTGGGGTCTCTGCATGTGGCTGAGTTCACCTCCCCCTCCTCAGGCAATAAGTCTCTGTGTGCCAGGGCAAGGCTTGGTGCCTTTTATCTTTTATGCACAACAGTAGGCTGCTCTCTTCTCTTTGTTGATTTTCATGTGTGCACTGTATTTCTACCTTTGCTGATGCATTTTCATGCCCTGAGTTGGCTCTTAGAAGAGCTAAAGCATCCTCTGATAGCACAGGATATGTGGAGAAGTAGTTACAGAAATGTTGCTCAGCATGGTGTTAACTGGCACAAGTGATGATGTTTGAAGTCTGGGGGTGATGTCTTCCTTCCTTGAGGTCTCTCCTCAAGAAAGACATGTAAGGTGGTTCCCATCACTTAAACTGTGAAACAAAGCGGTGTCTTTCACATTCTGACAGCAGATTTTCACGGAGTAGAATGGGGGACAAACGAGTCGAGGCAGCTATGTAAGGCTGGGTTGTGAAGACTGAGAAGTTGTGCTGCCTACAAAGCCCACTGCCATCATTCAGAATGATCCATGTTGCCAAAAGCAACAGGAGTCAGGCACTGTGCTTTCTTACTCCTTGCTCCCTTTAAACCTCCAGTCAAATTAGCCAAACACAGGATTTTCTGTTTGGTTCTACATGGCACTCTACATATTTTATTGACAATAGTTTAACTTGCCAGGTTCTTAACGGGCTGCTGTGCTTTGCATAAAATTATTTGGGAAAGAGTAAATTCTGTTTATTTTATTTTTTTTCCTTTTCATGTTTTCTTTTTTATTCATTACTGTCCTACTTCCTCACTCAGCCATTCCTCTGTCCTTGCCTTCTACCTCACTTCAGGCTAGCATGTTCAATTCATTTCTGCAACTGGTAAATCACTGCAAATCTGTCTGAGTTAGCAAAAAAATCATATCTCCTGTGAAATAAAGCTACATGTTAGATGATATTTGATTATAAAGTTGCTTTATGTTGATGACTTTAACTGTACTTCATGGGACAATCTGCAAATACACCTCTTTGCACTGTGCAGCTGTGAGATCAGGCTGCAGTTACCAACACCCCAAGATATCTGTGCTACATTTAAGCAAGCAACTGGCATACTGATTACTGCCCTCTGAATAATTGATTAAATGGGTTGGATAAGTGAAACTTTTCATACTACCTTATGTACATGGGCCTACAGAACAGCTTAGGAGTATAAATGAATCCTTTTCCTTGCTAGAGCAAACAGGAGATTGTCAAAAAAGAGAGGCAGCACTTGACTGTGCCAAACCATCTGGCAGCGTGAAAACCACTCCGGGGCAGTATTCTACCAGTGCAGAAGAGGAAGCTAATGTGCTTGGGCAGAGGATGGCACAGCCAACTTCTGGTTAGAAGTTTTCATTTTTCATCAAGATGGTACTTGATAACTGGCACCAACAATTGTTAATAAATGGTAATAGCAAAGAAGCCACAGAAGAGTGTGAGTTTGTCATTTGTTATTATGAGAAAGGTAAAAATCTCATGGGGTTCTAATCATCTTTCTGTCCCCATGCGATTTACATGGCATGAAAAAATTTCCAGATAAGACATGTGTGTGCATTTTTCCTTTGTGGCAACTCCAGTGACCAGTCCCATCTAGCACAAGCAGCCCCTCTGCAGAGGAGCACTCACTACAACCTGTGACTGCTCAGTGCAGCAACACTGGCACGCTGCAGGTAGTCTGGCTGCTGCTTGCTGTGCTTGCACACCTATCCTTTCTAAGATCATGCACTTCAGTGTTTCAAAATACATTTCAGCTTGAATATTGTTAGTGCCAGTTTCAGTGCATCACTCACAAAACCATTTGAGAACTGGGTAAATTGGATTATGTATTGTTACTTTGCTTTTCAGTTGCAAAAGCAAACAAAATCACCACCTAAAGAACCCAAGCCCAGCATGGTGCTGCATTGAGGAGCAGCTTTGACTTACAGTGAGCTCATTCAGTAGGCTGTAAAAATGTTTGGTTCCTTTATGTGCTTTTAAAATATAAATCTCCTGTTCTCAAATGGTATATGTTTACATGTTTCTCTTTACCTCTTAACTGGTTGGTTTAAATAGTTGTTCAAAATTACTTTTTTCTAAAGTATTTTAATTGTATGTTTGAATATCTTATGCAACTCCATTTACCCACAGTTTTTCTATTTATAAGACATCACATAACCCTTCCTCAGCCCAAAATTTATAAACTGATTTCCTTTTCGTATTGTAGAATCAAACTTAGTCCATCCAAACTGGGAATCTCCCCTCCCTATCATAATGAAATTATTATATTTTAGTTCATTCTGAGATACCTCTCTGATAAAGTATGTTTTGAAAGGTGGGATCCTGCCATAGATAGGATCCTGCAGGTCATCTGTGTACGGTTTCATTGAGGCAAGGGTAAGTTCTTCTGGCAGAAGCCTGCTTGCACTATGTGGACTTAAATGCCTGATACATCTTTCAGTCATTTATGGGGCAAACTACTTGCCTATATTTATCAGGCCATAAACTAAAATGGCTGCTGCAGGATGTGTTTTGGGTTTTGTTTGAAGAGTCAATGAAGGCCAGACAAAGACCAGGTACTGGTGTCAAGGATGACTCAAAAAATTTCCAGGCACCTATTTCTTTGAAAAGCAGTGGTGTTTTGGAAGGTGGAAATGCCTGAATATTTTTTACAGGATTTCAGCATCATCATCCTCTCCAATTCTATGAAATGGCTTTAAAAACCTTTCTCAAAATCCCTTCCTGTTTCCCAGCTTGCAAAGCCAGGATAAGAATGCAGTGAGTGTGTAGCTGCTGGCTCTCATTTCCTCATATATTTTGGCTAGCACAAATGAGAAAACAGGTATTTTGGACTCAGGAGAACTATTTGGCTGCCTTGGGATCCCTCTCTGCACTTCCCACATTCCTGGCAGTCTCTAACACAGCCTGCCACAATTAGGAGTGGCCACAGAGATGGTCAGTGGCAGGCTGCTGCTTGGCTGGAGCTGCGTGCTGGTGACAGGGCAGGCTGTCCCTTGCAGCGGTGAGGCTACAGGTTAGTGGTACATGGGGAAGGAGAGGTGGTGCTGCATGGCCACAGCACCTCCTGGCGTCTTGTCTAGAGAGGGATTCACAGAAGTGGTCAGGCACAAGGATCAGTGTGAACCAAAGCCGACCATCCTTACCCAAAATGGTGGAGCAAAGGTCTTGTAATGGCAACATTTAATTTTGTGGGGGTAGAATGAGGTTGACTTGCAACAAGGTCACATTTAAGGGCCGCTGTGTTTAAAGTTTCATTTTAAGTGCAAGTATGAGATTTCTAGTGCTGTCAGTCCTTGGGTAAGGTCACCCTGGTTGATGTGTATAACCATCTTGTTACCATAGCAGTTGTAGGCCACTGATTAGATCAGGAATCTCAAAAAGGTTTACAACCTTCTTTTCCAATTTATTTTGAAGCTTATAGGTTTGGAGAAAGGCCTGGCTTTATGGAGATGTCTGAGTGCTGGGTGAACAAAATGTTTGCATTTAGATTGTGGGAAGTGGGTATGCCCTCCTGCTTTCCCCATTCCTGACCATAGCAAGGTGCAGAGCCTGTGGTCTCATCTGGAAGAAAAGATGGTTGAGCTCAGAGCCATGGGTGTCCCTCCTGTTAGGGGATAGAGAGGACATTGGGACCTGGCAGTGTAGGGTCAGGGAGAAGCAGTTTGTGTAACTTGGATGCTGAGGTGAGTGTCTGTTGTGATCAAAGCTGCTGAGTCAAAAGGGAGAACATAGATGTGTCCTGCTAGGGAGACAGGCCTGCCTGAGATGTGCATCACTGGTCTGAGGGGTGCCCAGCAGGCACATCCACCTGAGCAGCCAGGAGTGCACTGCCTGAGATCCATCCCAGCTGGAAAAAAGCATGCTGTTTTGGTTTGGAAGTGGTGTGATGAGAAGAAAATCTCCAGGCCATTTCTAACCGTAATGTTTATCCATGCCACAATGAAGTACTAAGTGTCATGTTTCAAGTTTGCCTGCTTGCCAACCAACAGTGGAATAAAGCTTGCTCACTCTCTCTTCTCACCTCTTTCTGACTTGAAGAATTAATGGACCTATGCTACTCCTACTAGGGCAAATTAATTCAGTGAGGTCAGGAGTAGGTCCCATGCGCATTAATGACTTTTTTATTGTTATTTTTTTGTCTTCTTCCTCTCTCTTCTTCAGTCATTAGTAAGACCTATTTCTGTTTTATGCAGCTGCAAAAAGAAGCCCTGGGCAGCAGTCTCATGAGTTCCAGGAACTGAAGCAGAGGTCCTTAAGTAAAGACGGCCATCAGGGAAGCAAGTCCAGTGACTCTGGCGAAGAAGCAGATAAAGATTTTATTTTTGTTTAGCAATCAGTACAAGTGCTTTGTAGCGCAAGAGCTTTTTATAACAATCGGGTTTCAGCAATCAACAGCCCTTTTAGTCAGCTGCTCTTTCACCACAGGTACATTTCCATGCAGAAAACCTGATCTTCCAATCATGATTTACAGTACACCTGGCATTGATTCAGTCCTTAATTTCTGGTCTGTACAGTGCAGACATTCCTTTCCATGCCTTTGGCTAAAGCCAGCCATTCTTTCGTGTATTCTACTTGAACTTCTCTGAAGCAGCTACAAAGAGTGCCCTGCATTAGGGCATTTAGAAAGCAAAGCAAATTAACTGGACACTGTCTTACACTAATACACTGTACAGCAGGTAATGTGTTGTACTGCTGAATGTAAATGTGTCAGATCTGCACGTGACTTACATATAAATATATTCTTGCGGTATGCAATTGCACATTGTAATTATATTAAAAGAGCACACTAATAAAATAATTTGTATAGATTATATATATTAAATGCTTGGGTATGGTTTTTACATTCTCCCATAGGGAGCTTCTTTCTTCCTGTTCTCCCACTGTACATAAAGCTCCAATGCTTACATTTGTGTACTGTCAGAAAGCACAACAGAGAAGGATTTGGATTATGTATAACCATGGTATGCTTCCACATTCGTATATTAATGTATATAGTTGATTGGAATGAGGGCAATTGAAATTTTATTAATATTGGTGTTTTCTGGAGGCCTTCCTCGGTTCTGTCTGCATATTAGCTTCCTTTCAATGTGTAATTCTATGAGAAACATAGTTCGACATCTGTAAAAATATTTCAGCTTTGAGGGAGGGGATGCAAATTTCACAGCTACCCACTTACATTACAGGTTGAAGGGATTTTATTCATATGTATATTTGTAACAATAAAAAAAAGATTTTACAACTGAAATACTAGTCTTTGTTTTTACAGCCCTGTTTGTGGTCTGATGGTCTCTGCTGTTTGAATGCTGACATTGGGTCAGGTAGGCAAAGTGTGCAGTTAAGACAAAACCTGCATAATTTTTCTGCTTCTAGTAAAGTGCCTGTTCCAGCTGAACGGGACACATACACATCATAAAACTGCTGAAGGAAGATCTCTTTACTATTCTCCTCCCTTGGAATCTTCACCAAAGCAGCCTTCATGTGAGCCAGAAACACCTGCTATCTAAATTCTCAGTTTTGGTCCAGTAGGACAGATTAAAATTAGTTGGTAACTCTCTCCCAAGAGCAATTTTTCTGGCCCTTTTGTGGCTTCTTGACTGGACAGAAGTGCTCAGATACATGCCCGTCTGATAACGTTCTGTCTGATCCCTGTGCACATGCCTGCTGTATCCACTTCTCCTGTTGCACTATAAAGGGCTGCTAAGTCGAAACAAAACATCTTAGAAGCACTTGGTAGAGGTTTACATCTCAAAAGTCAGCTACAAGGTGGTGGGAAAGAGGTCCTGAAGGCTGGGGGTTTCTTCTTGGGGTTTGTCCTGACTTGAAATAATGCATTTATCTAAAATCATTGAGACAGCGTCTTCATATTCACATAGATACTCTTGATTTATTTGGCATCAGTAAGAACAAAAGACAAATTGCAAAGGAAAACTTGAAATACCTGTATTAGAAATGAAAGTTTATTTATTCATAAATAAACTGCAATTTTTATTCCTCTAGGACCTAGAAAAGGCAACTGTCTGAGAAGTGTAAGTATGCAAGAAGGGTTGCTCTAATTATTGGTTTTGTGAATTTAAGAAAATTAACAGCAAGGGTCGTGGTATTAATTAAGACAAAAATTTTATATAATCTCTACCTTCCAGAGCAGTTAGTTGCTGAGAATTTTACCTGTGCTTGATGTCCTCCTCATCAGTCATCTGAGGTACTGTTCTGGTCCTGCTGTGAGGAACCACGGCAGCAGTGTGTGCCCATCACCCTGCTATCGGAAAACCAAAGACAGGGATGTCTCAAAAGCTGTAGACAAAGCATGTGTTTGTGCTGTTAAGAAGAAGAAAAGCTTTAGTGCTGTAACATTTGATTGCTGAGTATAAGGATTTCATTGCACATCAGTGTTTTTCCGTATTAGTTACAGAAAGCCATTCCAGTCTTTATTCCAGCCATCAGTGTGTTGTGGGCAGGCTGAGTGGTGGAGAAACAACTTTAAGGGAGTGCTAGTGAGAGCTCTTGAAGATCTGGGGTTTGGCTTTGTGTGTGTGTGGCTTTGGGTGTGGAGAGGAGTGATGGTTTTCATTTCTTTACTCTCTTTCTGCCTGGCACACCCAGCACTATCAGCCCGAATGCAAAGAATTCAAGTTGCATCCAGAGCACCCTTCTTGTACGTCTTCTGCATTTAAGGAATAATGACTTTTATTTTCAGTATCTTGGGCCCGTAGAGGCCATGGGTAGGTGCCAGTGTGTTTCAGGAAGGGAACAGACGCTGTGCCCTGCTGCCAAGCCAAGTTGGGAGGTTGGGGGGATCCTTGCAGAACAGGAGGGGCGCTGCTTTTCCATGAGCTGCAGGCCGTCCAAGCAGGTGTGCAGCTGGCAGGACCCTCATTTCTCTTGTTTCCCCCTGCTGCCTGAGCTGCTCTGTGGTTGGCCTCCTGTGATCCCTGCCTATCCTGGCCCATGTGCTTCTCTGGGAGGGTGAGGGACAGAGCCCAGAAGCCATGTTCAGCTGCTTTGGTGGGCTGCCAGTGGCAAGGATCCCTGGAGTTCCTGGGAGACTGAACAGAGACCCAGTAGAGGTACTGCTGAAGGAAAGGGCTGCTACTTGTTCTCCCAGGGCATCCAGTGTCTTTGAGTACCACCAACACCCTGTGTTCCTTCCTGTCACACCCTGGTGCTGCCTGAGCACCTCTAGCTGTGCTGGCAGAGTTTGGCATGGGAGAAGAGGTGGCCTGCCTCCCAGCCATGCTGCTGGCATTCCCCTTGCAGCTGAGGGCATCTCCACAGTGCTGTGCTGTGCCGTCTGATCACACAGAAAGGGCTCAGAGGCTCCAGCTGGGGTTATGCCTGACACTATGGCTTTTGGTACCTGGACCATGACTGGTGTCAGACAAGACAGCAGCTGCATGTTGCCTTCACCATATTTAGGGGTGACAGTGAAGGGGTGGCAGCATCTGAGGTGACAGCAAGGCCCTCTGCTTCCCCCCATGCACATAAGCACACGTACATACTGTATGAGCAAACAAGAGGGAAGGACCAGCAGCTCTGGTCACCCAGGTAGAAATGCTGCCCTGGGAGGGTGTAGCAGGAGGGGGTCCCAGGAGCAGGGGAATGCAGCCAGAGTCACGATACGAACACCGATACGATTTGAGCATCATGCTCCAGTTTTATTATTCAGTTACTCCAAGTTATACCTTTTCCAAAGTTCACGCCCCTTTCCCATGAGAAAGCCTCTAAGCAGCAGGGGAGCTGACCAGTGTATACCTTTTCCCAAGGCTGTTCAAGGCTGCTGGCTAGCAGGTGCCTTGCAAGCCTATCTTCAGCCTGGGGCCCCATCAGGGGTACTTCTGCAACAGCCCTGGGATGCCCAAGCCCTCCTGGGGTATCCTATATTCCACAAGGAATCCCTCTACAGGAGGGGTCTGACCATGAGCATCTCAGTTCAGAGCTGCATCTAACTGATCCACCTTTAGGAAAAGGGGGCAAAAAAGCTCTCCTGGAGGGAGCTGCTCTGCTCTTTTCTGCTCTTAAATCTGGTTTTCAGGTTTTGCCATTAAGGAATTTCACCCATGATATACACAATGGGAGCACCTCCCCCTCTGAGAGGTGCTGAAGAAGGGCTGTGACTGCCTGCCAGGCTCCAGTGTGAGCTCAGCTCTGTACCACAGCTGCAGGACCTACTTTCCACTCCCTGCTAAAGGAGGTTAAAATCTGAATGATAGATTTTGAGCTTTTTAAAGTATTCCCTGATGTGCAGTAACAACAGTAAATAGCTGCTTCCTAAGATTGGAACTGCAATCATCCTAAATCTTCCCTCTCTGCCAGAGCCAACCATCCGGGCTGAGACAATTTGGGAATTAACGTGGCCCATTAGTCACAAATCTGCACAACCCAACACACTTAGCTGAGAGCTGCCACCAGCACGAGCTCTCACCACCACTGCTTATTAATTGATTAATGTGGAGATGATTTCTCTCTCCAATTGCAAACAAAAAAAGGTACTGAGAATAATTTTTGGGAAAATACCAGAAGGCTCTGCTCCTGTTTGAAAGGCATGAGAGGTGTGATGCTTTCCCCACGGCCAGGGATGCTAATACTGGGTGGGCTGTGCCTGAATCCCACCTCTGGAGATTATTCTCTGCTTGTGCTGAAGCTTAGGGAAGGTTTCAGGTACAAACACTGTCCTTTGCTTCTCTGGGAGCCAGAAGCCAGAGGATCTTGTAACAAACAGTGAAAGTAAGTAACACACTATCATTTAATGCCCTACTCCTACTGATCAGGCCTGGAAAGCAGAGTGGTCTTTTCCCATCCTAAGAAAACTGAGAGGATGAAAATCACAACATAAACACATGGTGCCAATCTTCTCTTTCCTTGTGATGTAGGAGCTCTCCATCCTGGAAAGAAGGGATCATAGGAAGATCTGCCAGGCACCTTCACAGCTTTCCTATCCATCTCTGTGCCTGTCCTCCTGCAGTTCCTCATGCCTCCTCTCAACAGGAGCATCACACCAGCACCATAGCAAGTGCCTCTAGAGCCACCTGAGCCATCCTCCACTAGTGTCCAACATTTCCAAAGCCTCCTGACCACAGGCAGGGCAGGGCCCCACAGCAGCTGGGGTGTCTTCCCTTGAGGGCAGAGAGGGGTGCATTAATTTTTAGTTGAGTGCAAGCAGCTTCACCAAACAGACAGTGCTCCCTGCTCCTCAGGCCATGATGGCAGCTTGTTTCAGCAGGCACTGCCAGTGACTGGCAGCTTAAAATGTTCCTCTGATCATTGCCCATGGAAGTCTTCTTTTCCCATCCTGAAACTGAGATTTCTCCAGCTCTGGAGGGCAGTTTTCCAGAGCTGCACAGAGCTCATATGTTCAGAGACCTGGGAACAGGCATCTGAATGGGTGAAGAAATGCAGGAGTGAGGCCTCAGGGTGATCTGCAGGACAGGGAAACAAATCAAATAGTATGAAAGCTGATGGCAAGTTCATAGAAAGCAGCCTGGTGGGGTGTTGCATCCAAGTGCCCCTTGGGATTGTGAGGTGCCCTGGAGGTTCCAGGGTCCCATGTGATGAGGAGAGGAGAAATCCCAGCTGGTAGAGAAAGACTGAGGCAGGGCAATGGCTGAGCTCCTGATAAAATGTTTTTTCCTCTGAATCTGGGACAGAGCTGTCAGTTCTCCATCAGTACGCAGCCAGGGTCAAGGTGGTCCTTGGGAGGAGGCACTTGCTTGGGCAGGAACCTAGACCAGGATGCCAGCTCTCCCCCTCCCTGAACCCTCTCACCCATGGTTGCTCCTGCTGCATCAGGGAGATCCTGCAGGGGCAGGGACTGCAACTGTCCTGGGAGTGCAAATTCCCTTCATGCCAAGTATCAAAGAGAAATCGCTGTGAGAGCAACGATGCTCATCAAGAAGCTGAACAGTGAGACCCTCTGTTTTTGAGCAGAGAGAAAACAATCTGTGAGTCTCTGCACAGAAGATGAAGGTGCCATTACGAGGGATCTGTTATTACAGGACCTAATTTCTTATGTTGTATCCCACAGCAAAGCGAAGAGGCTCCTGCAGATAGAGTCTCTTCCCAGTTAGAAAGCCACTCTACATCAGCTCTCCTAGGGTTTTATTAGATGCAGATTCCAAGTGCCCATGTTCAGGAAGCCTGCATGGAAAAGCAGATATGGTGCCATGGTCCCTCCCAGCCATGTGTTGAGGTCTTTGCTCTGATGCCTCTGTGCTGATGCTGCTTTGGCAGTTTGTGATGAGTTCTGCCAGCTGACCCCAAACCCAATCCTTCAGAGCCTGTTTTTTTCTGCTTTTCCAGTAAGTTAAACAGAGGAGAAAAAAACTGTGTGGGAGAAAGAGTATTTAATTAGATTGGTACCAGCAGGGAAGGCAGGAGAGGGGCTGCTAGCTTGGCAAATCCAATTTGGTTTCACTGAATGGAGGAGTCGAGTTAACTCTGTAATCTCTGTTTAGCATCATTCCTGGAATGCCTCCTTCCCTTCCCATTTGCTTAGGTGGGTAAGACCCAGCAGAGGGTAGAGGAGAGTGCTGTGGAAGCTGCACAGCCCGAGCTTTATTTGGACAACATTAAATTCTAGCCAAAGACTGAAATAATGGAAGTCATGAACTGTAACTGAGACTGCAGTCCCTGGGTAGCATTGAGCAGCATGCAGCTGGGGGAAATACCAGCCTTTCCTTTGGGAAATCTCAGATCCCTTCTGATGGCCTGAGTCCTGTTCCCTCATTTCAGTGGAATCCTTGTGGGAGAGGGTTGGCTACTTCCTTGTAACACTCAAGGGATCCCATTGCTGGTCCAAAATGAAGAAGATGACAGAGGACTGAAGCCTCACAGCTTGGAGGGCTGGCTGGGAAGGCTGGAAAAACTTGGCCTTGGTGGGAATCTATGGATGGAAATGTCTGTGGGATGGTAGTCTTTGTGTCACACCACATCCATCAGTACCCAACCTGAACTGTCATTGTACCTCTTTGCACCCTGAACCCACACACTCTGCACCACCCAAGCCAGAAAGACGGATCCAGGATCTAGCCCAGAACAGGAATGTGGGATTTGTCAGGCAGAGGGAGGGAGCGAGATGGAAGGAGGGGCAAGAGAAGGGCATCCTTTTTGGAAAGTGGGGGTCTGCTGCTAATAAGCATCTTGTACCCATCTGAGGGTGGGTTGGAAAGAAGAGTCTGTTTCTTTTCTGCAACAGACAGCTTCGTCTCTGACTTGATTTCCAAGAAACGGTAGGAATGGTAGGGGGCTTCACTGGCTGTATTATTTCCACTTTGATTTCCTTTCAGTTTACCTTTCACTGCTTCTGCATCGTTTTCCTTTGCTGGGATGCTCAGACCTCGTGCCGGGCAGAAGAGCATCATCTGCACCCTCGGCAGCCCCAGCTGTGCACAGCAGCACGGCCAGCACAGCCGCCTCCCACCGCCCTGGTGCACATCAGGGTCTGGGGAAAATGGGGCACATGAGGATCCAGGCTGGGGCTCTCTGCAGGACCCATGCAGGACCCAAACCACCTGTGAAACACCTGGATGAAGTGCTGATGGTGCCAGTGTTGTCTTCCTCAGTGTCTCTGGTCAGTGCAAAGCTGAGGGAAGCTGAAGCCATTTGATGAGGAAAATTATTTCCATTTATCTGTGTCTTCATGTATTTGTAATTTTCTTCTGTAAAGGGGAGGAGCAAAGTCATACCACAAATTCAAATGTTGGGTTTGGTTTTTTTGTTCTCTAGGCTGTCCATGGAAACCCAAATGTTTCATTTCACATCAGTACTTTGAGTCTGGCCCAAAGAATGAGGCATTTGTCAGCTGCCCCTTATTCCCATTTCCAAATCAGCAATCTGCACTTTTATCCATGCTTTCCCATGTACAATTGCCTGATTAAGCCTTTCTACAAAGCTAGCCCAGCCTGGGGTTTGGCCACATGCTCCTTATTTTGCTCTTTACTTGGCAAAAATTGCCATTTATTAATTGATTATCAATATCAGTTAAATAAAACAGCATTGCTGGTGTCCTCAGCTTCCTTGACCCACAGCAGGGCCAGGCAATGGTAGTGCAAATGCTTCCAGCCTCAAGGCACTTACTGAAGCACATTCATTTAAGAGCCAAGTGCATCTGTGGTCAGGGTGAACACACTTGCTTTTCTTTTTAAGCTTTTCAAAACACAGATTTGAGCTCTTTGACCTTGAGTGTTACTGCACAGTGCAAAGCTGAAGCCAAAGTCCTCAATCAAAAGTGTCTATTACTTTTTTAAAATACTGCCTACCTTTAATTCTTATTTATTCCTCTAAGGAAATAAGCCAAGGCAGAGTGGTTGCTGAGTTTGGTACATGAGCTGCACACACAGCAGCTATCTTCAGTGTGTTGTTTTAATACCGATGCCAACAGATCCACAGTTCAATATGCTCCTCAAATTTACGGTGTTCCACAGAAAGTCCAACTGGATGAATAAAAATTGTTCTGAGCTGGTTTTTGTTTAGTTTGGTTTTTTTCTCACTCAGGCTTTACTGAGTCACCTAAAGCAATTGGAGAAGCTGAACACATTTTAGGCACACAGCAGTGAGGATGGCCACATCCTCACTGCAGGCTGGGATTTACCTGGTTCCAGTCACTTTGAGCTAAATTTTGCAATTCCACCCCTAAGAACCGTAAATCCATTTTGTGCAATACTTGAGGCAGGGCAGACCAGCTAAGCTGTGCATTGATGAGGTGGCCTCTGTATCCATAGGGTATTTCAGTAGAGGGTTTTGTGGGGGGAGCAAAGGCATAGCTGGTGCAAACAGGAATCTATTGTCTCTGCTCCTTTTTCCCCCCTGTGCAGCTATGTTCTGCTGCTGTGTGAAATCAAAACCTCTCTCTGCCAGCACTGAAACCACATGGGATGACAAGGATGGACACATATCATCCACGTCCTCATGCACAGGTAACAATGAGCTCTTGTGAGAGCCCTTTAAGCTCCTTTTTTCTCTCCAACCTGGGCACCTGGTTTCACTGGCGTTGTGTGAGATGCTGAATAAATACTGGTAGTTTAAATAAGGTGTCACTTCTCGCCTACTCTTTCTCCTGAGAGGGCATGGGGAGAACCAGCTATGAGAAGCTCTTCTCAGTGCCCTGAGCTTTGCATCCAATCCCATAAAATCTCACTGTCTCCATCGCTGCAAAATGGCCGGGTGCTTCCTGTTGCAAAATATTGCAAAACATGGATAGTGTTTCCTCTTAAGTTAGTTTTGTTAAAAATGTTTCTTAGTAAGAAACCAGGTGTCATGATCATACTACCAAGGGATCTTGTTGGTTATCAGCCATGGTGGTGGTTTCCAGAGCTGGGTTACAAACCATGATAGAAACTGATGAACATCTCTTTTCTAAAAACCTGGATCAGGATGCTGCTGATCTGGGACAGATGGGTTCTGGGTCCTGGGAAGACAGACGGGGCCAAAAAGTGATCTTCATATCATGGAGCAGTGCCAGATGACCTCATCCCACACAGAAGGTAAGGCAGCTCCCATGGGGCACAGGAGGCCACCACTGCCAAGGAGCCATGGTGGGAAATGCTGGGAAGAAGAGAGTGCAGGAGGAGTTCCATGGGGGAGCCCTCACCCCAAGGCAAGGCATTACTTTTGGTGGTGAGGCAAGGACAGATGATAGAGAAATCTGTGGAGTGACTCTGGTCTTGCCTTCAAGGGACTTGGGCAGGTGTCCCATAAAAATCTAGACTTTTCCATGTCATTACCTAATGAGTTCCTCTCCCATGCTGAGGTTCCACACCTGAGCAATGTCAGGGGGTACTTTTGGCCTTGCTGTTGCATTAAGATCTTGACGATAATTTTTCTGAGGTCCAAATATGATCCCAGGCTCTATCCAGGGAATCCCTGAACTGAGGTGCTCCCATGCTGCTGTTTAAACACATCAGCTTTACAGCATCTCCTTTTTCTTTGCACACTGGAAAAGCTGGACAGTGCTGTGTGATCTCCCTGAAAGAATTCCTGAGTAAAACACAGCTCAGTTCTTCAGGGTATTTTCCCCCTCAGATCAAATAGGAACCTGCTCAGGGCAAACAATAAATAATTTTTTTAAGCCTTTTTAGCTGCTTCTGAGAGCCTCTCTAAAGCAAATAGTAAGTGAATAAAATTGAAATATGTACATATTGAATCAAATGCAACCTGGAAAAAACTGTCTGTAGGGGGTCTCAAAGGAGACAATAATGATTCTGGGAGCACACATGGAGACACACAGCCCAGCCCCAGGTGCCCAAAATCACTGCAGGTGAATACACAGGTGACGTTCAAATCAAATCTAATCCCAAGCACTGCTCCCGTGAATATGATGTTCTATCAGCACGGAGACCTTGAACTCTACGGTTTTTCTGTTTGATTAATATTACAGGAGGAAGACGATGCAGGTTTCTGTCCATCTTCATCCTGCGGCTCTTCATTCTGGGGAGGGAAGCCCTCCCGAGGGCTGTGAGGAATGAGAAGGTGAGAGAACTCTGCGTGCTGCTGCTCTGCCTTCATAAACTGAGGAGGAGAGTCACAAGATTTAGAAAATTCCTCCCCCCCCCCCCCCCCCCCCTTAAACTCCACCACTTCTCTGAAGCCTCACGTTTCCCTCCAGCACTTTTGCCTTCGTTCGGGGACGTTTGAAACTTTAAAGGTCGTCTGCAAGGGACGCACGGCTCTTCCGAAGCGGGAAGGGCTGCGGGGTCGGGCTGCTCCAGCCCACCTCGACGGCTGAGCTCCGTCCTGCCACAACCGCGCTCCAAGCACGCCCGAGCGGGCTCCGGGCGGGCAGGAGGCCGGTGGGACGAGCCCCGGGAAGGGGGAGACTTCCCCCCGCGACCCCCGCGGGGCCGCCCCGGGGCGGGGCCGGCGCCCAGAAAGCCGGGGCCGGCAGCGGGGCCGGGCAGAGGCTGCGCCGCCGGGGGAGGGCGAGGCTGCCCGCAGCACCATGGAGAGCGGCGCCGAGGGGCGCCTGGACGCCGCCGCCTTCCTCGGTGCCTGGCGGCGCTTCGACGCCGACGGCAAGTGGGGACGGCATGGGGGGAGCCGGCTGAGGGGTGCGTGGGTGCCGGTCCCGGTGGGTGCCGGTCCCGGTGGGTGCCGGTCCCGGTGGGTGCCGGTCCCGGTGGGTGCCGTGCAGGGGTCTGCCCTTGCAGTGAGGAGGCGGGTCCGCCGGGCTGGGTGCCCGTCCGGGACTGGCTGCGGGTGGGTGCGCTATGGGTGCCTGGGATGCTGCCGGGTGTTTGCCGACATGTCCAAGCTTCACCCCCACAAAGTCCTGCAGGTGTTTTCGAGCCCCCCTCTTCCTCCTTACTATGAATATCACAGCTGTAAATTCCCCTTTTCACCCAAAAGTTTTGCCTTTCCATCACTTCCCTGTTTCATCTGCTGTTCTCTCTTTTGGTCCCAGTTTGTGGATTTATTTTTGTTTCTGAAAAGTTTTCTGCAAGGAAAACTCCGAAGCTGCGCTCAGCCCTCACGGAGAAGTGAACAGATGAAACTGAGTAGGACATGGGGCTCCCCTGAGTGGGCAGGCAGGGCCCCAGCTGAGATCCTGACTGTGAAGCCTTGGGCTACCTGCATGCAGCCCATGACATGGTTCCTGGAACTTGGGCACTACCCCTGATCATTAATACATTTACTTTTTATTTAGACAATGGTTACATAGAAGGGAAGGAACTTGACGATTTTTTTCATCATCTCCTGGAGAAACTGGGACCAGAAGTAAGTACTGTGCTGTGTTAGTTGTGCATCAGGTCCAGGCAAAAAAGTTATGCTGAAAGACGATTTGTGTTTGTTGTTCCCTGATTGCTGACTTTCTTAGCAATCCTGAGGTAAAGAGCTTTTCTTTTGGCAATAGGGTGGCATTTAAGCAAGTACAACAACAAATGCTGTCACCTGAGCAGTTTGATCAGTTGTTTCCAACACAACAACTGCTGTCGGGGTGAGATTGAAGTTGGCACCAGCTGAAGGGGCTGGTTGGCAGCGTGGAGAGAAAGTCATTTACTGTTGTTGAGTAGAAACAAGTGAAAAAGCACCGGCACACAGCCTGTCTGACTGAGCAGGAGGGCAATGTTCATGGTTTATTTATCCAAGCCTGTGCTCATTAGTTTTGTTAATATGATAGATTTGTTTCCCAGGTCAATTTTTAACAAATATGCTGTCATTAATTTTAAATGGTGCTTAGGAAGAAGGCTTATGTCTATGTTGCCACAAATGGCTAAAAGCCAAACGAGAGTCAATTCTGTTGCTTCTAAGATCCAGACCTGGCTCTCCAGTGTTTCCGGGTTTCTCCTCTGGTTTCCTTTCCTGGTTTTGGCAGCACTTCCCCTCTCTCACTCTCTGCATCTCAGTACAACCAGAAGTTGCATGACAATTTACAGGGGCTGGTTTCCTTGGCTCCAAGTCATACAGTGCTTATGATGTCACCATCAGTGAAGGAGAAATCCTCAGGCCAGCACTTAAAGAATATAATATATAAAGAATATATTAATATTTTCTCTACACAGCGTGTGCCCAGATAGGAAAAGAAGGAAACATCTTCCAAATGGAGGGAGAGGATGTGCCAAAAATCAGAGATTAAGCAATTCCTTTAAGCAAAAAGTAATTAACAAGGAGAGAAAAGGTTGCTGATAAAAGGCATAAATTCTTGAGTATCAAGTGTAAAATCAGAACTGTACTTACAAGCCAATTACTATTCTTGGATCTTTAGGGCTACAATAAAAAAATAGAAGACACGAGTAATTTTTTCAAGCATATTTTTATTTAATTTGCAAGTAAATTTGGATTGAAATATTGGCAGTTTCTGCAGAAATGTCTTTCAGAGCATGGATGGTTAGATGAACAGATAGGCACGTAAAAAGACTTCAAACAAATCAAAAAAGATTCAGCAATAGGAATCTTTAAGGACACAGAAAAGCTGATTTAAAGAGAAATCAGAAAGCTTATGATTATTTACCGAGGAACAAAAGATGAAACTGGGAGCTGCTAGTCTTGGGATATTGAAACAGCTACACAAAGCATGCTCAAACAAACTCAGTGACAGCAAACATGAGATGTTGAAGGAGACACTTAAAATCAGGCTGCAGAGGTCAATGCTGCAGCGGGTAGCTGAAGCAAGGGACCTCCAAGTGGGGCTCTCTGGAGTGAGCTGATGGTGATAAAACCGAGGCTTCACCAGGGAGCTCATGCTGCAGGCAGCTTCCTAAGCATGTGAGTCAGGAGAAACTCCAAGCCCCGCTCTAGCCCATAGCTGCCCTTATGTACCCCTCACATGATGCTCTGGGACAGCATCACACCACCTGGATTGCAAACCCGGTGTGTTACAGCAGTTTTTGTGGTCTTGCTGATACCAGTGTGAACTCCATTACACTGTTTTAGTTACCAGGACACAGAACTTACAAAATGAGGATGTTTTAGTAATGAACTTACTGCTTTAAGAAATCAGTAATAGTTTTATTGCTTATTAGAAGTCCCTGCTTGGATGACTCCAGCTTAATTCAGCACCCTGATCCAATTTGCATCTCCTTTGCTCCTGCTATCTAAGTTTTGCCATTAAAAGAAATAGCTTAACACAGATTGAATGGAGAAAGAAGCAACTCTCTCTCTTCCTATTAAATAGAAGAAATAGGCTAATTCTGGAAGACAGTGCTCACTAACTTTCAGGGTACTCAGACTGACTGTCAAGTGCTTTTGGTTTTTTCCTTCTAGTCTTCTTGCCTATTTTTGGCAGTATTTCCACTCTGGTAGTATTAGGGATAATAACATGTCAGGCTGCAGGCAGAGCAGTCTGTCTTTGTGGCAGAAACCCAAGGGGAGCTTTGTCCTGGGAGGCTGAGAGCAGTCCTCTGCCAACTCCTCTGGGTATGGGGATCACTTGTAGCACCAGATTAAACAAAGGTCTCTACTATCTTTGTACAATGAGTTTGTCTAACAATCCTGAGCTGTTTTTATCTTTTTCACATGATTTATATTGTACAGGCTTGTGATTATAGCAGGAGGAGTAAAGGGTCCCCTCTGCATTGATTTTACCATCCTCCAGAAGGAAAGTGTCCTCTGTGATAGAAGCAATGAGCTGGGACTGAGCATCTCTCTGCTGTACCACTCATCCTGACCTTTACTCCTTTGGGTTCTTAATGTCTCTGTTTCCTTGCACAGTAGAAGGGGGAGACAGCAATACACTGGCATAACTTACAGATGTGTCACAAGGATTAATTAGTGACTGTGTCTGAAGTGCTACACAAGTGATAAATAATGTTATCAGCACTGGAAGTTGTCTCTGCTTGAATAGAGAATGGCTTCATAATTATATTTTTTCAGCCTGCATTCCCTAAGCTGTTATTCTTCTTAATGACCACTGTGGTCCTTCAGCTCTGTTTTTCCTCCCAGCTACACTGCAACATCCCCAGCTGAGACTAAATGCCAGGGGATGGGAGCAGCTGGGAAAGGAATGCAAAAACGAGCCTGTCAGGAAGCTGAGAGACACAGCTCTTCCCGACAACTCTGAGCGAGGAAAGAAACTTGAAATAGCATCCACTGATGGAGGCCAATTCGTTGTCTTTTATTGAACCATCAACAAGTGTGGAGGGAAGGGAAGACTTTGCAACAAAGGTAGACCTGTAGTAAACCAACTAAATCCCAGATGCTACTTCCTGTCCCTTCTCCTCCAATGGGTGATCGCTGGAGGCATTTGGACAGTGAACTTAACAACACACTTTAACTTTTGTCCAGCCCCAAAGCTGTTGGACTAGATGGTTGTTGTAGGTGCCTTCCAACTGGAATATTCCATTCCATTCCATTGAAAATGCCTTCAGTTTCCAGGTGTGTGTAATTCATCCTCACACCAGCATTATGATTGCAAGGTGCTGGCATTATCCACCTGCTTCTGTTATCACTCCTATGACTTCTCTCTAACCATTTGAGCCTCCAGCTTCCTGGCTGCTGCTGCATGGCTGCCATGAGCTGCTTGGGCTCTCTTCTGCTCTTTCATAAACATCTTTCTTCTACATTACGGCACCTCTTTCCTTGCATTTTCTAAAAGCTTATTATATTGAGGTGAAATCTCAGTGGAAAGGACAGTTTCTTTCAGCATCAAAGAATTTTATTAGAACAGGAACTGCAGCTCCTGCATTTCTCTCTTATATTCCTATACATCTTTCTTTCTGCATCAAGATCATTAAGGATCTTCCTTGCTTTCTCTTTTCTGTGATTTTAAGGAAGCTCTATGTATATTCTCATAAGGATTAGATAAGATTTTTATAGATGAATGGCTATAAATTTTGGGGTTGGATTACTGAAAGTTTCCATAAAACCAATGATGTCTGGGCAGATATAGAAAGAAATGCACATTGCCATTCGGCTTTCTCAGGAAGGTATTTCACTCTGCTTAAATTATACTCAAATTAGCATTGTTATAATCCCTCCTGCCTGAAAACCACATGGATAGCTATGACTGGAAGGGACTGAAGTTAATCCTCTGGAGCTCACTCTGAGCAACTATTAAGGATTTGTCCTTGCTTTTTACTTCCAAAGAACAGAGGCACCCTCCAGTTACTCTGGCACTTCCTCCTTGCCTTATACACTGTATTGTCTATCTAAATAATGGGCATAATTTAGCACAGTCAGGAATGCAACAGCTAGTCAAACAAAGTTTAATGGTCAAAACATCAGCCAGCCTCAAAACCATCCAAAGCAGACTTCCCGTGTGCTTTACCACCCCAAGAGATGTAAAGTCACTGGTGACTAGCAGGTCAACAGCAAGAAGAGTCCTAGAAGAAAGCAATCAACTTTCATCCACATCTAGCATATTTCAGAATTCTAACTCCCAGGAAATCCTGGCTATTTAAATATTAGGAAGGTATTCTTTATTGTCAGGGTGGAGAGGGGCCCTGAAACAGGGTGCCCAAAGAAGCTGTGGGTGCCCCATCCCTGGAAGTGTTCAAAGCCATGTTTGATGGGGATTTGAGCAACCTGGTGTAGGGGAAGGTGTTGGAACTGAATGATCTGTAAGGTTCCTTTCTACCCAAACCATTCTCTCATTCTGATTATTGCCAAATAGAGTTATGTCTTTAGGTGTGGCTTTCATCCGCCTTGATTAGCCTGGCCAGTTCCTATCCCTGTTCCTCCACATTAAGGCATGGAAGTGCCTCGAGGTATTTCTTAATGGAAACTAAACATGCCCATGGTAAAAAATACACTATGTGTTTTCATCTCCCAAATGCACATCGAACAACTTTCAGCCTAGCAGAAAGGACAGAACAAAGAACCTGTCCAATGCCTAACCACAAAACCATGGTGGCACAAGGAAGGCTGCAGTAGCCTTTGTTGGATGCTGGTGTCTACTATGTGAGAAAAGCTTTCCCACATTTGTGCTGATGAGGGTTAAAAAAGGAACCAAAAACGCAATGTGGGATGACAGGATAAGTGCTCATCTATTGTAGCATGCAGGAGTGCTGAGTTTGGTTAGTAAATCCTAACCAAAGTACAGGGCTGAATTCTCGAGTAATAGCACTGAAGTGAGCAAGATTGGCCCAAAGGAGAAATTGGCCCTGGAGCTGTAGGGTGATGTCCCACAATTATGCAGGCAATCCAAACTACAACTGCATAAGGGTAACAGAGTCATTAATGAGATTAGTTTTTACAATGAAGAAATGTTTGGCCCAAGAATGAAAGGTTCTTGTTCTAAAGTCAAAATGTACATTACTGATGTCTCTCATGTGGTCCTTGCTGGCCTCATATATGTACTGTGTGGCTTTTGACATGATAATTGTTGTTGATTTTGTTTTCCAACTGTTCTTCTTGGCAGACACAATTTATTTTCATAGATCTTGTAGGAACTCGATATCTGTGGGACCCTTGGCCTTTCTATCATATTTGGCTGAAACACTAGAAGACATATGTACTCGAGCCAGCATTTTCAGAAAATTCTCTGAGTTTTTTTCAAGAAACAGTGTATAATAGTCACTTAAATGTAGTTTCACCTTTTTTTATACCCTAATCAATATAGTGGCTTGCTTCTAAAATCATGTCAAGAAGGAAAAATAAATCAATTTATTACAGAATTGTCTTGACCAGCAGGAATTAAATGAGAGATCCAACTTCATTAAGTAGGAAAGGCTCCGCAGTGCTCCATAGATTCACTTTTTTCCCCCCAAACCAAGTGACTCATCGTTTGTTTTCATCAAGGCAAACTTCTGCCAAGCACATGAATCCCTTAAGGAGCAAATGCTTAATTAGTCAGCATGAGGCAAAGAGTGCAACAATAAGAAAGGAATGGATTAACAAAGAAAACAGATTACATCCAGGTTTCCAAACAATCATAACCAGCCATGACAAGGAAATTAAATGCTGTAGAAATTTTAAAAATATGTGATCGTGCCCTTTCTGTGATTACAAACTCTATTAAAAAACAGATTACCTTTGTGATGCTAAATACTTCTAAAGGGTTTTCACAAAAGGGAAGATGGAGACTGGACATGGAAAGGACAAAGCAGAAAATTAATTTGTTATGGCAACTTGAAGCACAGAAGCTTTTCTCTGTAAAACTCTGTGGAAGAACATTCATACTAAGAAATTTACTTGTTAGCCCTGAAAAATATGTGAACAAAGTCATGGCGTTATTTTAAACTGTGTGCTTTTATGAGAATAAAAATGACATGGCCTTCTCCTCATGGTAAGTAGTAAAGATTTCTTTTCTGGCTGTACAGTGAGACCATGCAGCAGCCCTTGGAAACCACACAGCATCCACAAACTCAGGGAGGTGCATGCACCAGGGAAAGCAAGGAATTATGAGAAAGGCTTCTCTGTGCAGACAGTGACTGGAAAGGATGCAACAGCACTCACTTAAACCCTCACAAAAGGGAAAGCATTGCAAACCTTTGAAACTGGTTAAAGATCTGTTTCTTGAGACAGGCAACACAATCAAGACAGCATTCTCTGATAAAGAATGAAGTGCTCAGCTGCAGACATTTACTTGCTGCAAAGCCGTTTCCCCCTGTCCCATCTTATGAGTCAAGAGGCACATTTTTGTATGCTGCTATTTGTTACATCAGGTTTAACCCAAGAGACAGCTCAACCCCCCACAGCCACTCACTCACTCACTCACTCACTCCCCAGTGAAATGGGAGAGGGAATCAGAAGAGTAAAGTGAGAAAACTCATGGGTTGAGATAAAGACTTTTTAATAGGTAAAGCAAAACCCACAGGCACAAGCAAAGGCAAAACAAAGAATTCATACACCACTTCCCATGGGCAGGCACGTGTTCAGCCATCTCCAGGAAAGCAGGGCTCCATCATGCTGACTTGGGAAGACAAACACCACACTCCAAATATCTTCCTTTCCTCCTTCTTCCCCCAGCTCTGTATGCTGAGCACCATTCTACATGGTGTGGCGTATCTTTTGGGCCAGTTGGGGTCAGCTGTCCTGACTGTGTCCCCTCCCAACTTTTTGTGCACCAGCATCCTTGCTGGTGGGGTGAAGTGAGTCTTCAGATCATGTTCTTGCTTGGATAAGGGGAACAGATCATATAGATTATGGGGTTTTTCCAGCCTTTTAAATGTCTGTGGAATAGAAGGGCAATTAGAGCAAGCTATTTGTTTGCACCACCAGTAGGTCAGTCTTGAAAACCAGGTCTCCCAACCTTAGTTTCTGCTTGGAATATGTCTTATTGGATCTATTTATTTTTTCAGTGTTCTGGGTTGGACTATGGTTTTTTTTCAAAGCCCCTTTTGAAACCTAGTGGTTATTATACACAAGATGTATAATTTTTAGTGTAAAAAATTGTAATATACAAATAATTTTGTCTTGAACATGCATCTTCGGAAAGCCAGTTTTGTGCAGTATCTTTTCTTCTTTGTGAGTAAAGGCTCACTTTTGGTGGAGCTATTACCAGTTTTGTTTCATAAGTAGAATATTTATGAAGAGAGAAAGATTGTCCAAATTGAAAAATCCCTTGGACTAAAAGATTTTGGAGCTGTGTAAATACTGTAAGTATTCCAGGCATTTACTTGACGTATCCCATAGTTTAAATCAGTTTATAAAAAGAAGGAGGGTGTCCTATTTTTATGCAGATAACAGTGTCCCTGCCACAGAGAGCTCAATGAAGTGGTAGCTGATAGCTGACACCAAGTTGAGCAGTAAGCGTTTTAGCAAGTGACTAGTTTGAAATGCACAGCACACTTTTCAAATATCAGCTGTGATTATCATTTTGGAAATAACTCATCCTACTGGGCACAGAGGAGGATCATTTCAGAGTACTTTGCAAGCCTATTGAAGTTGGCAACTGATAGGCTTGCCTAAATCCCGGGAGGTGTCTCAAAGAGTCAAGGTGCTGCCAGAAGGCAATTTAAACAGCATGAGGATGAGTTATAATGCCAAGGGGAAAGAAAACCAAGGCCTGTGGTCAGTGATGTGCTGTGCCCTCAACACCCGAGCCCACAGGACTTTCTGGATGCCACCATGGGAAAGCAAGATCCTGCAGCCATGCCCTGGGATCCGCTCAGCCCCTCCTCCTGGGGCTGGCCATCTTGGGTGCATCCCTGTGGCATCACTGCTGGGTGTTTCATCCCCAAACTAGGAGCTGCCAGCCCTTGGTGTTACACAGCAAGGATGCACTCCAAGGGCTGCACTGCGTGGAGCAGTGCACTGAGTAAATTTGGGAAAGTCACTCATGGTCTTGTGTCACAGTAATAAAGAAGGGAGTGTACAACCTAATGGAGCTTCAACAGCAGCTGGAAATGAGAAGCTGTGTTAGAAGACTCAGGAAGGAATAGCTGTAGTCCTAAATCCATGTGGTTGTAGAGAAGACAAAAACTTTGAAGGACTTTTATTCAGGGGTTGGGAAGAAGTTAATTTATTGTCTTGTAAAAATTTCTACAAAGGTATGCCACAAGCCAGTGTGGGTTATCCTTCTCCCTTCCTTCCTTCCTTCCCCTCCCAGAGAGGGCCCCCTCCCACACGATTGGGAAAGAAGCCAGGACCTGCTCAGTGTGGGTGCTGAGGGTAACGTAGGACTTAATTGCTTGGGAAAGATTAACTAGATGAGCTTCCCAGCCCAGCTACAAAGCTCATATGACCAGAGGCCTTTTCACAGGGTAAGGAAATCGTATTTTGTGTGGTCCAGTCAGAGTGGGTACCCTCATGGCTGCTGCTAAAGAAACCATGCCTGATGAACCTAAGCATTGTATTTCACCTGTCACAGCGATGCCTGTCAAAACACGTAACATGACAAGTCCAGAGAACTCCTCACTATGTATAAATCGATTACGGGGTTGAGCACATACAGAGGGAATGTCAATTGCTTGAAATTCTATGCTATTAACCCAGGAACACTGACAGGGCTTGGTGCCAGGTCTTAAATCAGCTGACAGGCAATAGTAAGCAACAATCTAGCTCCACTGACACCTTTCAAGGCTGATCTAATGAACTGCAGAGATGTCATTCAAGGATAAGGATATCTTCCTGAAAAGCACAAGTTGAAAACAAGCAGGATGGAAACTGCCGTAACACACACTTGAGCAAAACCAAACCCTGGTGATATAATGGGAACAGTTGGCTAAAGAAGCAGGTGTCACTGAAGTATTTTTGGGGTTTCCAAACACTGGTCTTCCAACTGAAAGCTTAGTAGCTACAAAGACATGCATAGGACTTATTTCCAAAAATTCATCCACAATGGTGTGTCTATGGGCATTACCCCCAACTGTAAGGGGGGTAATGATCCTGGTGATTATCTGTGCATGAGGAGAGATTTCCTCCAGGAGAGTCTTCTCATGCCCTCAGCAATTTTCATGCACTTGTTGTTTTCCCCATGGTAGAGCACCATCACAGAAGAAGAAGTTCAGAGGATGAAGGAGCAATTCATGTCTGTCTACGATGTCACCACAGATGGACACTTGCAAATCCAGGAGGTATCTCTGCCCAACCCCAGCCCAGGATTTCTTTTATAGAAGGATGGAAAACTAGAACAGACTTTTTATAGGGTCTGTAGGAATAGGAAAAGGGGTAATCTGAAAGAGGGTAGATTAAGAGTAGGTTAGGGAAGACTTTTTTTTAATGAGGGTGGTGAAGGACTGGAAGGGGTTGCCCAGAGGAGTTGATGCCTCATCCCTAGAAACATCAAAGATCAGGTTGGGCAGGGCTCTGAATAACCTGATCTAGTTGAAGGTGCCTGCCCATTGCAGGGGGTTGGACTGGATGACTTTTAAAGGTCCTTTCCAACCCAAACCATTCTATGATTAAGACCTGTAGCAGACGTGGGAGATCTGGAAGATAGAGCCTGGGTGTGGAGGAGGTGACTCATGGAGTGTTACATTAGCCAGATCCTTTGGTCCGGAATTTATTTCCAAGGGAGAGACAAGCCAAACTTACATTTCACATACTGGGTCAGTAGCCACCCAAGTTTTTTCTGTTCTTTACTTTCATGGTGTGTGTCTGGTTTTTGTTGTGGGGGTTTTTTAAAATGTTTTTTATCCAGCTTGCAAATATGATCTTGCCGGATGACGAGAACTTCCTACTGCTTTTCCGACGGGAAACTCCCTTGGACAACAGCGTGGAATTCATGCGGGTCTGTATCTGCACATTGCCTCCTCCCCCTTGCACACCACCAGCTTTTTCAACACCAATCCCTCTGCCCTCTGGAGAACATAGCTTGGGAAATAGATGGGTATTGTGAAAGCAAAACACATTCCGACCTGTTCAAGTAGAGAAGGCTTTACATTATTTACACAGAGGTGTGGTACCTAGGGCTGGACCAAGGGTACCCAGAGAGCTCATTACATTTCATAAGTGCTCTCAGCCACCTATCAGTCACGCCACCACAGACAAAACCTCCCCACTCATCAATTCACCCCTGCAGCTCCTCAGCTGCATTACAGCATAAACCAAGAGGGCAGACCAGGCACATTTTAAGTACCATTTTATCCTGAAACATTAGACTGTCAGGGCATGGAGAGGAAACCTCCATAAGTTGGGTCAACAAGACCATATAACTTTGCCCAGTCTTCCTCTGATCTCTGCCCCTAAGTGTCCCAACATGGAATTTCAATTTTTCCAAGACCGCATGCAGTTACTTTTATTTCACATACAAGCTGGGGGCTTCTGCAGATCAATGGCCAGTTGTGTATGGCCTTGACTCAGGGGAGTAAAAGAAGCTGCATGTACAAATTAGGTAAGAAATGCAAAGCAGTTTCTTAGTATTGTCTTCCTTTTATAGACAGTGTGTCTGCATTAAACATGTGATAGCAGCATGTAGCATGTACAGCATCCAAGTGTGAGTAAGAGCTATTGTGTGAAAAGTTTATTTTATTTCATCTACAATTAATTAAATGTTGGATAATGCAACAACTTGCTCATTATGGAAGTTCTGCTTTGGATCTTTACCATCTATCACTGAGCAGATGAGTAACTGCAATATTTATGTGCTCACATCAATCTGTCCCTGTTCAGATCTGGCGCAGTTACGATGCTGACAGCAGTGGATTTATTTCAGCTGGTGAACTCAAAGTAAGTTATTCTAACAAATCTCTCTGGGCTTGACCTACAGCTCACTGATGTCAATGGGAGCCCTTCCATCCTTCCTTTACCAATTTGCTGCCTTTTTGTGTGGTTGACAAACAGCATTTCTGGGTTGCTCATAGTGAGTTTAAGGACTCATGCCTTCTGGCATGGTCTCAGGGGCCCTGCAGGAGGGAGGATGGTTTGCTGTTGCCCTCAATGGCCTGCTTCCCCCTGCCTTGTCCCATGGCCCCAATTGTCTTGGTGGCACTCAGTGACACCCACAAGCACTGTCTCACCTTGGGTTTGCACGTGTGCCTCTCCTAGCTAAACAGAGCCAAACCCATTGTGTTTTATTAATGGGATTTCTTCAGAAACTCTTCCTGAACCTGCAGATTTTCTGAACACTGATTTCTCATTAAAGCTCAGGCTATTGAGGCAAGAGCCTGTTCAGAAACCATAACTCAAATACTTTGAGCCAGCAAGCACAGAAAGTCCATCCTTGGGCTTCACACCATGTCTCAGTGTGTAGCTTCAGCCTGTGTCCCAGCAAAAATGTAAGAGGATGCTTAAGGGTTTTGCTGAATGGCAAATATTTTGATTTAAGATCAACTAGCAAGTATTGCAGGACTTATGTTATCTTTTGCTTATTAAATGAGTTTATTAGGACTCACTGGAGTTTGTGAAGAAATCCCATTAATAAAACACAATGGGTTTGGCTCTGTTTAGCTAGGAGAGGCACACGTGCAAACCCAAGGTGAGGCAGTGCTTGTGGGTCTCACTGAGTGCCACCAAGACAATTGGGGCCATGGGACAAGGCAGGGGGAAGCAGTCCATGGAAAAAACATGTTTCAGATTAAAAAAATTTAACTTGGTCAAACTGAAGACACTAGTACTAACCAGGAATGTGAATCTAGATTTGTGTAACCCTGCTGAATTCGAATTGAATTTCCTGCTGTTATTTCTTGAATTTACTCTAGAGAGTAAAATTTCTCTCTTTTCTTGCTACAGGATTTCCTGCGAGATCTCTTTTTGCAGCATAACAAGATCGTTGCTGAAGTAAAGCTGGAAGAATATACTGATACTATGGTAAGAAAAGATAGAATTAATGTTGCCTAGATCAGAGTACAGCCTAAAATCTCCTTTAGGGTCAATGTCTGTAGGGCCATAAGAGCCCTCTTAAAAGGTATGTCAGAGATCCCTCGGGGGATTTAGCACACACTGCTGCTAGCAGTTCTTTGCACTGGACATCAGCTGTGAAGGCATATTTTTGCTTAGAGTTGAACTATTTCCTATAAGAAAGAAGCTCAACTTTACACCAAAGCAAGCTGAGCTCTAAACCTCTTTAAATGCAGGTGAGGTGCATCCTTCTTCAGGATATGCTCAGCCTCAGCCAGATCTCCAGCTCATTCACTTCCTTCCTCCATCTCTCCCTCCTAGCAAATCCTTTTGCTCCCAAGACATGCAGGTACCTGGCTTTTCTGCTCGGTAAAGCCCAGAAAGCCTTACTGACTCCCTGCTGCTTCCCTGAAAGACTGGGAGGTTGAAAGTTTCAGTTCTCTGCCTGGCTTATGACAATATAGCTTTTATATTGCAATCAACAACATAATATTTGGTGTGGGTTTAGCATCAGTCACCTGGATTTCAGAGCAACTTATCCTATCTAAACATCTAAAAACAAGAAAATAAGGAAAAAAAAATCTCATTTCTGATGTCATTCTCAAGGGTATAATTTGGATTCCACTAGCACACATCTACCACCGCAATTTTCTAAACGGTTTTCAGATGGGAGTGCCTTGTTTCTTGGCACAAAATCTGTGTTTGTACCTAAAAACTAGCTTGGTGTGCAAGCAAGCAAGGAGCTGCCCACATATTTTGCAATACCATGTTATGGATACATGATGTGTCTGTGCCTAGAAATGTGACCCTTTAGAGCAATGCGAGAAACTGTACTGTTTCAGAAGAGTGTATATTTTGTTTTTCATATTTATAAGACGGTGAAGAGAGATGAATGCCAGCTGCAGAAATTATTTTCCAACTGGTAGAGCTTGAAAACAATAAAAGCCCAGAAGTTATGGCTAGGACAAAAATCTTTCTGGTAGCATTTGCTGGTAGCAAATATCTTTCATTCTTCTCTGTTAAGGTTTCCATCCCTGGTGCTTAATCTCTGATCAGGTGCTGGGGAATAGGTGATCTGAAGCTTGTAGACAGTGGGTGGTTCATTTCCTCCAACTCCTTTCCTTTCCCCTTAATTTCCCAAGAAAGATCTGTGATTCCACTACCCCAATGCAGCTAGGTATCAATGCAGCCCAGGGCTGAGAGCCAGGAGGTCTGGTTTCTATTCCCGTGATTTCTTGTAGAATGGCTTTGTATCTCCAGAGAGGCAGTTTAATCTCTATGTTAGAAGATAAGATTTGATCTGGGAAAAGGGATGCTTTGTATATCTAGGGAAATCTATGATCTGAAATGCAAATCTGGCTCCTGAGGACAAAGGTTTGCCAAGCTGCAATGCCAAAAGAATCAGGGATGTTAATGGTTATTAGAAAATGAGGATATGGCAGATGATTATTTTTTCCTTGCAATTCTTTTCTCCAAGCTGAAGATCAAGGATGTTTATAAACACACCTGATCCCAAAAGCTCTAAGGCAGGGTGTGAAATTGCCACAGGCATAATCTTATCCTGTGATATCCTGGAATAAAATAGAGGATATGAATTCTGTATGTAACAGCAGATTATCCACATGGGCAGTATCCTATAGCATCAGATACACTGCACAAATGATTGCATATGAACTTATCTGAAGTAAGAAGGCAAAATTCCAAGGAGGGAAGAAAGATTCAGCCTCGCATTTGCAGGGCTGGATTGAAGAGGAAGAAGTCACTCAAGGAGCACAGGTTTGATGTCAAGGCCCAGGGCAATGGCAGCCCTGTGCTTTCTCTCTCTCCTTCCCACACGGAGTGAGGAGCTGCTGGAGTGCAGAGTCCCACTGCCACTGGACTCTGCCACCATCACCACTGTTTAGAATAAAGGGGTCAGTGGTCCATCCATTTTTTTCCTGACAACAGACTTTCTGTTTTATCTTTAGCAACCAGCAGCAGCAATTCCTTTACTGCAGGTTGGACATACTTGTATTTCTCTCCCCTATTGCTTTGCTCCCACCCTTTTATCTTTTTAGAGCACAAAGTCCTTGGGACCAGGACCTATTTCTGCTGCACAGAGCTACAGGGTCTCTCAGGGTGGCCCATCTATCCAGCTCAGGGCTTTCAAGGGCCAATATAATTATTATTCAGTTGAAATAAGCTGTGTCCCAAGGAGCTGTAAACCCATCTGTCTCCACAGGAATACACAGATCTCTGCCCTTTTTTCTGTACATACACAGCTGGCTGCACACATCTTAAGCAGCTACTGATACCCTGAGTGGACCCTAGGGCCTTCTGGAGATAGAGATAAAGGGGAAAAGGCAGAAACTATCATTTTAAAGAAGCTAGCCCAGGCTTGAGGAAAAAAAATAAAAGGCAGCATTTTATGGTTTTGTGCTGGGTATTTGCAGTTTGTGAGCAGTGTGAGCAGATATCATATCAACCAATAAGGGCATGCTAAATTCTTGCCCCTTGTGCTGCTATGAATGATCTTATACTGCATTAAAAAAAAAAAAAAGAAAAAAAAGGTTCAGAAGAAGGAGAAAGTATTTATTTTGGAAGAGACTGGTCAGCTCTGGAAAGGAACATCACTTTATCAGGTTGCTTAGCAGCTGCTTCTTAAGAGACTATTCTGTTTCCTTGTGACCTTGACATCCTTTCGTCAGAGAACACTGATAGAGATCAGGGATTTGATGAACAAGTGACGAACTCCTGTAAAGAAAACAGGTAGTGAACACATTGGCATTGCACAAGCTCTGTGAGTCTGCTAAATCAAATCTTAAAAAGCACTAAAGCCACTGGGGAAAATCACAAAAGAACATTTGAGTTCTCAAGGCTCTTCATGGGGGAATTGAAGTGACAATGCTGTGCTGAGGAAGCCCCTTTTTAGGCACTGTTTCTGGTTTTTTCTCCATGCCTACATAGTACATAGGTACATATTTGTCATTAATACATTAATAGTCATTAAGTGTGTATTAATAATTATTTACATGCTCCCACTTTCAGTTCTGAGTCTTTGAAAACAACTTGTAGGTTTGTTGCCTTCCCATGGGAAGAGCTGTTCCCGATCAAGAGCTGTTGGCAGGGAGCAAGCTCTTGGAGGTTGAAGTGAAGCCTGGTATTGCTCTGAGCCTCCTGAGAAGAGGCCCCAGGGGTCCTGCAGTGTGTGCTTTGGGAGACAGAGTGATCATAGCTGAAAATGGATGGAGGGTTTAAATAGCATGGTGAGAATTTTTTGCCTTCCTGAATTAACACAAGTTGGAGAAATTAAGACCGGCCCCCTTGATGTTTCATGATGAGAACACTGTGGATGATGACAGTAGAACAACTTTTTCCAATCCCTCCCCACCTCCCCTCAGCCCCTCAAGTCAAGCTTTTAGTAGGTTTCTGGGTCCTGGTGAAATTTCAGCTCAGAAATACCCATCTCACATATGCATTTGACAGCATTTTTTTATGAGTGACAGATTCCCTACCTGTGCATGCACACAGCTGTGTACTTAAATAGAATATTGTAAATGCCAGGATATGAACTAGATTTAAGATATGGTTTCTGATAATCCACAGCTTCCCAGATAGCAGCATATTACTTCTAGTTTGTAATCCCAATGTCTACAAGCACCATGCAGGGCAAGCTCATTTCTGAGTCAAACTTCAGCAATTTAAGTTACATATTCTGCTGAAACAGTCACATATGCAACACTGACATTCACTTTTTGCATTGCCTTCTGTTGATAATGTCAGATGGAGCATAAAAAAACTCCTTTGATCATCATTGTATTATTGCATTATTGTATTTCAGTAAAATGGAAAGGATAGTTCTTGCTCAGCCAGCATGCCATCTTTGCCCACAATGGGTTAATACTTTAGAGAGGCAATAATGTAAGTGCAGTGACTAATCACTCAACAAGTCTTGGTCATGAACTACACCATTTGAAAGCTTGTAGATGGTGATGACTGAGGATGAACCCCAGAGAAGTCAGAATAGGTATTTTCCCCAGCTGTAATGACACCAGGTTTTTGCTGGGCTTACTTGCAGAGATTCTCCTGGGCACTGAGCTATGTGCCCTGAGCACACAAGCCTGCAGCTGAGGGCTCCTCACCTTTTCAAAGCAAAGGGAAAGAGGTTGGCTTCTCCCTGAGAATGGTCTATGTCCACAAGTATGCATTGAGGACTACTTTTATTGCACATTGAGGGGATCCTTTGCAAGGATGATGCCAGAGTCTCAGTGTGGTCAGTTCCATGGCTGTGAAAGTCTATTTGTGCTCAGTGCTAATGCTAATGTACTTATGCAGGTAAATAAAAGCCAGAGCACAGAAAATTCAGGTGATTTAGACCCTTAACCTTACTAGTCAAGCTAGCATATCTTTGTTAACAAAGTCTCTTATGACCACCAAAGAAATGGTGTAATAATAGACACATTTACTGTATTGAAAAAAGGCCTAAACTGAGTTTGTTATGTTTGTGAACACACTGAGCAAACTTCCCAAAGCTCTAGAAATACAGTAGAGTGGAGTGTGACCTACAAGACTGGTTCCTAAAGAGCAGTTTTTGCTCATCCTTTCTCCTCCTGGTAGTGGTCCATGCTGGCCTCCCTCCCCAGCAACTCTCTAAGGATGCTGAGAGGACCCACACAGCTGATGAACACAAATCTGCCTCCTCTGTCCCTTCTCAATTTAATGTCAGTAGTGCTGTCACCTCCAGTTTTGCACCACACTTGCTGTGGCATAAGCCAAGGGAAGCAGAAAATCCCATTTAAACTCAAACTTCATTTCTGAAGATCAAAACCAACAGAACTCAGGAGCCTGCAGGATTTATAAAACCCCAATAGATAATGCATAGGTCTCTTGGGAATCAAAACACTCTTAGAAATCCTGTGCTAAAGGACTTGCCTATGTGACACAGGCAATCTGGCTGGGCAGGTGTGCTAGTTTGAAAACAAACCAGTGGGAGTTCGCAAGTCAGAATTATAATTTAATAGGAAAATTAAAATAAATGCAATAGTACAAGAACACTGACAGAGTCAGGATACAACCTGACACCCTGTTAGTCAGGGTGGTGGTAGCAGACCAGATGAAGTGGTTCTGTTGAAGCGGTGATCCTGTAGAGGGGTCTGGTCTTCACCTGAGGGTCCAGTGGCAGCTCTTGTCCTCTAAGAATCCAGCAGGTAAGGGCTGCTTGTGCTGTTCCAAACACCGGATTATATCCAGTTGGGAATGCTTGGTTCCTCCCCCTGGGCAGAGCATCTCACAATGGGTTGATGTAATTTTATGAGTCACGCTGTGGGTTCTTGATGGCCCGTTAAACAGAGATAGCTCCATGGAGGGAATTATCAGGGATGAGTCATAGTAGGAGATAACAAACCCTGCCCCACCTGCTCTAACAGCTTGTGAAGATGATAATAGAATACGTACTTTGGGTTACATCTTACACTGTAACCTGGGACAGCAGGGCACTGAGCTTTTGTCCTGAGGATAACTTGCTGGTCACAGGGCCCTCCAGCCACTCTGCAAATGCTTTTGTGACCCTGTCCTTCCCTAAAGAAAGAGGACACAGGCAATCCTGCAACTTGGGCTGATGCCTGTCTTTATACAGTCTCAGTAACCTCTGTACTCCCTGGCCAACTTTTGTTTCAGCTGTTGGGCATATGTGCCCACAATATATATATTAAAATACATTTGTGGGAGTAGGAGGTCAAGTAAAACTGATTCTCTCAGTGTCCCACTTTATTACACATGAAGAAAGAGAACCAGAGATGTAAAAGCAGGTTTTAGTGAATCTGTTTATCACAGATCTATTTATTTTGGTTGTTTACTTCTTTCCTTATCTCTGTCATGGAAAATAATTCAGATTTATAGTCTTATATTGCTCTTCAATGAATGTGTGTTTGTCATATTGTGTTTCAGGGGCCTTTATAACACCGGACTGGGAAAGCAGAGATATTTCCTTTACTGAATTAAAAGCCGATGGCAGTTTTGATTTTGTACTTTAAAAAAACAGAGAGGTAACAACTTTCATTTGCAAACCAAGCTGTTACATATTCTCTGTCTGCCTCAGAGTGCCTCAGAGTACATTCAAACAAACAGAGGGTGTGCCCTTCGTGCACTACCATTAAAATGTCAGTGAATTAATTTGTGCAAACACTTTAAAATATGGGGTAGCTTGACAGTAAAGGAAATGCGTCATTTTATAAAGCATACTGCTAGATGAAACAAAGCTTTTAGTAAAACTGAGTGCTATTTAAACATGCCAGACCTTGTCCTTAACCACATTGAGATGTTCCATATCAGCCTGGCAGCGTAAATATACCTTTCGAGAGTGTAAACTGAAAATCCATCAAATATAACATATCAAGATGGTGTGTGAAGGCAAAAGTTTAAATTAGAAACAATCTCATAACCATTTCAATTATCTCCTTCTCCCATGATGTGTGCTTTGTCACATGGCGTTGGTACCCTCTGTCATTCTTTGTGTACTCATGCGCACAATTAGCAGATCAGATCAAACACTCACATGCTTGAAACTTGAAAGTTTAATTAAAAAACATTTCCCCAGGCTGTTCCCCACGTAATGCAGCCATGTAGTGGGTATGCATGCACTCCACTTGTCCAGATAACAGGATTATGTCTATCTTATTAGCTGTGGTACCTGAACTAATTCAGTGAACACTAGCCCTTCTTCCCTATGTGTTTTCCATCTTTCATGTGTTAGTCATTGGCAAGAATTAGCTTGGCCTAGCTCTTCCAGCCAGACTTTTATTTTCCTTCTGTTGACTGGTATGGACAACCAAAATATTGCATATGTTTGAAAATTGTATTCAGGGTAGCTGTGGCAGAAAAAGATCAAACAAATAGAAAGCACAAAGGTTATCTCTTGCAGAGCTGAGTGAAGGAGGTCAGGGAAGGGAGTTGGTTAGCTGTAAGTAAAAATGTTGAAAATTGAATATCAAGCTCAAAGACAGGGTGCAAGAGAAGGATGTTTCCTTTCACTAAGCAATCCACTAAGAAGTTTATTATCTCTCTATTAAATGTGTTTTAATGGGGTCTGCACTGCTGCAGGAATATTGTAAAGGATTCAGAAATGGGTAGGGTTGAAAACCATATACTCACAAAATTGATAATGAAGCAGAAAGCCTTTCACATCTGAACCACCATCTCTAATCTAGTCTGTTTCATTAAGGATGCACAGAACCCTTCAGCCTTCTGGCTATTTGCAACTTCTGAAACCATGAAAAAATATGCTGCACCTACAAAGTAGAGCAGACGCAGGGCAGGCGGGACACGTGCAGTCCCAAGGCAAGGACAGCCGTGCTGGGATGCTTATGTATTTATTCCCTGGAAAAGGGCATGAGGCTGGAGATGTTTCACTGGAAAAGAAACTTGAGACTTTTCTCAGACAAGCCTATGTGAAATGAAAATTGTGCCCCAAGTCTGGCTCTTGGACAAGAAACCATCAGTCTGTCTTGGTCCCATTAGCTGCCACCATGGTGTTTATCAGTGTGCTTGTATAGAGATCAGGGCATGGTGATCACGGAGTTGAACTTCTCCCAAAAGCTCTGTGTTTGCCTTTCTGAGGCATCACAGAGGGAAAAACATCTGAATTTGAAGTCTAGGCTGAAGCACCAAATTTTAGTCTCAAAAGAGTAATTCTGAGATGCGCCAGAAATGGGAGAAAATAAAATACACTTTCAGGAGCTCAGAAACATGTAGGAGAATCCAAGTGAAGTACAAAGGCTGCTAAAGGCAGTAAGTTTTAGTGTGTTTTGGTAAGGACACTGTATCTTTGTATGGAGGAAAGGCCGCTACCTTCAGTCAGAGCTGCCCTGACCTAGCAGCAGAGTTCCTGAGAGCTGGGCCCTGTGTTACCTCCCAAAAGCTGTCCTTTCCCAGCAAATGCTGTCCTCTCTCACTATGGCAGCTGCACTGCTTTGTGGTGAGTTCCTACAGACCATGTGGGTAACTAACACTCCTTGGTGGCCGAAACCAAGGGATTTGGAGTGATATTTTCAAAAGGACTGAAGTTATTGTAGAGCCCAAGTACTCTGGTATTCCCACCACCACCATGCTGGTACTTTCTCTAGCCATCTAAATAGGGGTTGTCTCCATAAGCTTCCTTTGGGCAGCATATTTTAGAGCAGCGATGTAAGCTGCATGTTGCAAAGTCACCTGTGATGGAGAGTGTGCAAGAGTGAAGTAGTAGGGATACTTCTCTCTCTCCTCAAGCAACAGACAAAACCAGGTTAGGTATTCATGTTTTATTTGTAGAGAGGTTTTTGAAATCTTATCTGGGATTATTTACTTCTAGAAAGAACATTAATCATTTTCTATGACCTGCAGAATAACTCATTTATCAGCCAAGAACTGAAGGCTCAGGTTTATCTCTCTGATGGCAGTGGGAGGCTCTCACTGCAAAGACATTTCTCCCCTCGGTGGCACCAGCAAAGGCAACTTTTGCTCCCATCCCTTCCTCCAGCCTTGTCCCATTGCTGCTCCAGCAGAGACCAGAGGAAAGTGCCATATTGCTTTCGAAGAGCTAATAAGGCAGGAAGCAGTATGCAAGAAGTTAGATCAGCTGGAAAGGGACAACTTGGACTGATGCAACCAGAGGGAAATCCTCAGGATGGCTTGGCAGCTTTATTCATTTCTCCAGCTCTGGGGCAAAGCAAAGTTCAGAAGTCTTTCCTCTGTCATTTAGTGGCTCTGCACAGAGCACATGTTTGGCAGAGGCCAGTTAAATGAGAAAATATCTTTCCTTGTGCCACTGAACACCCACATAGCTCTCATGATGTCATTTTTCCAATTATCTCAATATGGGCCTTCAACCATTCATAGGACTTTTATACTGTCTTTCAGTGGGAGGAAAAGTGAGCCCATACCAAATGCCTCTTCAAAAAATCCACCCAAACCTCAGTAGTGTAAAATACTCAGAATAATTAATGGTATACAGTCTGTTGCAGAATCTCAAGCTAAACGTAGTACAATAAATGCCTTGCTGCCCTTGAGCAAGGGGCAGGGAAGAGGCAGCACTGACAAAACAGGCGAAGTCTCCCTGAGAAATGGCAGCTCTCCAGATGCTACCTTTTCTCACACAAGTGTTAGGCTCTGCCCTGGCTCCACTGCTGGGAAGTGCTCAGGACGTGCTGCTGGCTCCCACACCTTCAGGCTATGTCACAGGGTATACTCCTGTCCCTCTGAGCTTTGTCAGACTGGGACTGGTCCAGGCCTTCTCCAGCGGCTGTGCAATACACAAAAGATCCGTAGTGAACCGATTACTCTGCATAAGCACTACTTTCTAGAACTTTGAGCCGTGAGTTATTCAGGTTTGCAACTCATTAAACATCCCCCCCCCCACTCCTTTCCTTGTAACAGACCCTTTTTTGTGCCTTGAAGAGAAATATGGAACCAAATACAACAAATAAATTAATATTTTTTGGTGATGGTTCATTAAAATGATGCTATTCAGGAAAAGAAAATGGTAAGTTTTGAATTCACACAGATTAACATCTTGATGTTGGCAGCCTGAACCTTCTTCCTAGACTTAGTGTGTTCTAACAGCAGGCCTTGAGCCAAGCAAGCCCCACAGCTTTATTGGTGTAAAATCCTGAGTGCTGATTAGAAGGTGACATTTTAACCTCAGCTGCTCAGTAGCCACAGCAAGAGTCAAAGGTAAGGATGGAGTCCAGCTGGAAGTGTTTGGAAGTTTCCCCCTTTTTTGGCATTTTTTTTCAAGGGCCAAAGCAATGTCAGTATTTAGTTTCTGAAGATGCTTGCTGCAGACCTGCTTTATCCCCATGTAAGGGTGGAAAGGAGCAGTGCTGGTATTTGATTGCTTTGGGTTGTTGCTGCCAAAAAGCTGGTGGGTTTTGCTGTTCCCTTGTGCCACCCTTGCACTTGGTGCTAGCACAGGATGCCACGGTGCCCAGGGTATGGGCAAGCACCCTGAGCAGGCAGAGGGGAGCGCACAGGGCAGACCCAAATGTATATTGGCTTTTTTTGCATGTGTGTTCTCCTCCTGGCCCATCTGTTTTATCTCTGTCTTCTTGATTTATAGATGAAAATCTTTGACAAAAACAAAGATGGACGGCTGGACCTGAATGACCTGGCAAGGTAGGATTTAATAATGTTGGTGGGATGTTTCAGCTCACAGTGGTAGATCCAGGCAAGGTGATGTTCTCCCTCTAGGGACATGCAGTTGAATTCTACCTCCTATCAAATTAAGTCTGCTCTGATCCCACCTCTCCAGCCCATGGTCCCCATTGCAATAATCTGAGAACCTAGAGCCAGTGATAGGACCAATGCCAGGATCTGTCTGTACAACACCAATGTGCATGATCAGTGCTACTTCTGAGACACTTCCCAGGAGGTGTGAGCAACCAGTGGCTCTGTTTCTCCAAAAGAAGGCTGAAAATCCTTTCAACAGGGTCACAGACATGCATTTATTTTACATCAGTATGTGCAGCAGGGGCTGCAAAGAATTTTTACTGCATTTTGATTAATAAAAGTACCACCACAAAAGAGCTTGGCAGTGGCAGTAAGAAAGAATTTAGAGAGCCAAGGTGAGATGCTTCTGAATGAAGCTGGGGACTCAGTCATGGGCCTCTGGTTTTTTTCTGTCCTTGATACCTCAGAGGCTTTTAGAGGATTTTCATTGCCTACTGATAGAGTGTATGCCTGTCTCTGTAAAACTATGTGCATTGATTGGAGAGGACTTTAAATATGCAGCTATAGTCTTAAAACACCAGTTTAAAGGATGAGGGGAGAGAGGTGCTGGTTTGCCACTGTTAGTTTCTGCTTGGTATCACGACAAATGCCAGCACAAATAACTGCAGCACATACAGCAGTTCCCTTTGACCATGAAATATATGGCAGGAATCAGAGGCAGGATGGAGAATATCTAAAGGGGGGTGCTGTTAGAATTTTCTCTTAAATACAGTTCCCTATTAGGATCCAGGCCATCTGAGGCTCTCCTCCAATCTGAGCACATTTCTCACTCTCCAAATCCCTCCATGTGCAGACACGACTCAGCATGCTCTGTGTCATGGGCTCTAAAAACCTCAGCGTTAGCAAAGCAGTTGGAGAGAGAAAAGGGTTTATCAGTGCTTGGTAGGCTTTAGGAGATGAAAAGAGAGGAATTCTGCCAGTCTTGGTGCACAGGCCAGTATTACTTTGTCCTTTAGTTTTACAACCACCAAGTCTCCCTCCAAGAGAAAGCCATAAATCACTCTTTCTTTAATGCCGCACAGCAATCCAGTCATGAGGGATGATTGTCTGGTAGCTCTTGCTTTGGAAGCTGACAACCTTTGTTGTGCAGGACCACCAGAAATGCTCCAGGAGAAGCACTGGTGCTAACAGGCATGTCGGTGGTGATCCAAAGGGCACCCTCTGTGCCCCATCAGAAGGAGAGGAAGGAGTGTGTTCCCACAACAGCTCTCTGTAAATAACCCCACAGGCAATTTTCTCCTTTATAGGCCTTTAATCTAACATCCCTTTGCTTTACAAACAAGGAGAGCTCAGAATAGTTTGTGTGCAGGTGATAAAGTGAAAAGATCATGATTTAAATCTCTCCATTCAGGATTCTGGCGCTCCAGGAAAATTTCCTTCTACAATTTAAAATGGATGTAAGTAACACTAATTATTGATACATTGAGCCTGTCTCTCTCAGCTAAGATGGCCTGGGCCCAAACTTGAAATTTTTGCATTAAATTTTCATTTGTTTGTCCTCTCTGTATGCAGGCTTGCAGCACAGAAGAAAGGAGGAGAGATTTTGAGAAGATCTTTGCACACTATGACGTTGTGAGTCCCGTGAGCCCGTTCATTCCCTCGTGGTTTGTAAATGACAGATTTAGCATGTGCGTCTGAGACTTCTTCCTCCTGCTGGGTGCTGTTGGAGTCACTCAGGAGTGGCAGCTCTTCCCAAGCCCATGGCCCATGAGCCCAGATGCCAGACTGGGAGGGGTGAAGTAGGGACAGAGGGGAGCAATGCTCAGAGGTCTTGTGTCAAGGACCCATTTTGGCTTTCTGCATCGCCCTGGCCAGTGCTGCTGCATTAGCAGTTTTCCTACAGGAGATGCAAGGGAGGCAGAGGAGGTGGTGGCATTAGTGCTCACAGTCTCTAGCAGTTCAGGACCTGCATCACCACCAAGTTGAAAAATAAACCCGCTTCCAATACGGAACCCATGGTTATTTAGGGAGTCTGTCCCAGGACAGACATAGCTGTTTAACATCAACAATTCAGTGCCACTTCTGACAGTCACACAACTCCCTCATGGTGGTGGGAGACATTGCTCCCATTTGGTGGGAAGAGATGGTTTGGGAGAAACAAAGGGATCTTAGATATTAGGAAGAAATTCTTTACTGTGAGGTGGTGGCATTAGTGCTCACAGTCTCTAGCAGTTCAGGACCTGCATCTGTGAGGGTAGTGAAGCACTGGAACAGGTTTGCCCAGAGAAACTGTGGATTTTCCAGCCCCAGAAGTATTCAATGCCAGGTTGGATGGGGCTTTGAGCAATCTGGACTAGTGGAAGGTGTTCCTGGCCATGGTGGAATGGTTGGAACTGGATGATTTTTAATGTCCGTTCCCATTCAAACCATTTTATGATACTGTGAACTTTATCCTATAAAGTTGGTGAGCAGGTGGTGGTACTGACCAGTAAATAAACATTGTAGTGTTTTTGACTCACTGTGGAGTTTTGATGTTTATTCCTTCTTTCAGAGTAAAACAGGAGCACTTGAAGGCCCAGAAGTGGATGGGTTTGTCAAAGACATGATGGAACTGGTCAAGGTATCTTCATGGCTCTGATTGTTAATATTCTGTATTTCTTAAAGATCAGTGCTTTTGGAATGCTACATACACCGAGAGATTAGTAAGAACATAGTGTCAGATTTCAGTTTGATCTTTAGCAGAAGGGAATGTCACCACCTCAGTATATATACTGCAGAGCATTTCACCATATCACAGAAATTCTGCCTCACAAATTCATACAGCTTCCCTCTATTTTTAAAAGGTCCATTCTAGTTTGTACTTTGAATTAGGCAGATGTTACAGCATGACAAACTGTGTTGTCATGGATGAGTCATCACAATTTCTTTCTTCTCTTTTCCCTGTGGGTGTGGTTCTCACCAGAATGACCTCATGGTTCCTTAGTACTCAGGCCTACACTTGAAAATAATACTTGAGGTGTATCTCTAATTGAGAATACTGTACCTGGTGTGTTGCTTCAGCTTCTGATGGAGAGAAGAGTCTGTCTTCATTGGATTATCTTGAGTTTCCACATGAAGTCCAAGACAGAGCTTTTGACCAAAACAGAATCTGTTCTTTGCTTCCTCTGAGCCTGAGCTGTTGCATTTCCACACAACGTGATCTGGCACAGGGATATCTGTGCTGCCACATCCATTCAGGAATGAGCAGAGAGTGGCAGCTGTGTGCCGATGGCTGCATGTGGGTGTTCTGGCCATGTAGTGTGCAGGGAAGAGTGTGGGGACAGGTAGGAGGCTGGATTTGTGCTGTGTAAAAGAGGGAAGGTTGTTCTTTGCCTAAGGGCCTTCATCAGCATTGCCCTTGGACACCACAAGCTGTGCATGTGAATTTGATCCCCTCCTGAGAATGTGGGAAGCAGAGCAGGCGGTACAGTGTTAGGAGCATACAGAGACTGTGTAGCTTGTAAAATGTGTCTTCAACATGAACTTGATCCACAGAAGGTATTTTTACATTGCTGACTGGTCTGTAAAATAGGAGTATGCTGACAGAAATGTCACATTAGTCCTTGCACAGCAGATTTGAGAGACGAAACCAGGTGAAGGCACAGGTCTGGTAGAGTAGGGATCTGCATTGCACAACTTTCTGAAGTTTTCTTTTATATGGATCGGATACTGATGGTCTTGACTGAGCACAAAAGTCAGGGTGCATTTCTATACAGTCAACTCACAGTGCCATGCCCCTTCTGCTTTTGCAGGGCACCCATTCCCCATCTTTTGTTTGCTTCCCCACCACATATGAGCTGATGTGGAGCCTTTTGGTCACTCTTCCTTGGGTGGATTTCCCAGTTGCTTCAGGGTGGGCTTCTTTACAAGCTAGGGAAATCCAGAACCATTTTCTCTCTCAGCACTGTTTTTCTCTTTGCATGCAGCCCAGCATTAGCGGGGTGGACCTGGACAAGTTCCGCCAGATCCTGCTCAACCACTGTGATGTGAACAAGGATGGGAAAATTCAGAAATCCGAACTAGCTTTGTGTCTCGGGCTGAAAATTAACCCATAGCTGGGAAAATGCTTGTGGTTGTGTTTCCCTTGAAGGATTTGCCTGCTGCTCCTCGTAGAAGTGTGTCTGTGCTGCTGTAGGAGCGGTGGGGAGCTGAGGCACCGTGCTGCCAGGCTGGAGAGCGGGATTTGCACGGGGGCATCCTCGCTCCACCAACTCCTCTGTGGTGTTCATTTGCTGCTGCCACTTGTTTGTCCCCTTAGCAACATCTCCACCCACCAGCAGAACAGCAACCTCAGAAAAGAGGTTGCTGTTCTTCTGCCCTCATGCCCTCCAAAACATCCCCTCAGTGCTCTCAGAGTGCAGCTACTAGGTATTTCTGATGGTCACTTTATATGTGTGAAGTCATTACTTTGGTGAACATTGTGCTTTGTGCATTTAAAATATTGGATGGATGACAGTGTATTTGTGCAGAAATAAAATGGCAATTACAGAAATTCAGTGACATCAAAGTTTATGGGTTATGTACAGAAAGCCATCTGCCACAGACTGGCAGACTGTACATAGTAGCCTTTTATGTAAGATGCATCAAATGGCAAGAGGTTTTGTGATGCCTATCAGTTGTAGGGTTTAAATCTGCAATGAAACATGGTAGATCCTTCCCATGGGGAAGCCACACACACCATGTGTGATTTGTGTGTCATCCTCACACATGTCACCTGCAGGATGAAGGCACAGAGTAACATTACTTCTGGAGGACACTTCTCTTCTGACCCAAACTGAAATAACCCACAAGGTTTCAATAAACTGGAAAACTGGAAGGACAGAAACCTGATGAGAGCTAAGCTCATACAAATGCTTGGGATGTTTTAAAATCTGTTAGAGCTGGTAGATTCTTGTAACCCTCATTGAACTTAAAGCTTCCTATCACTGCTGGGCCATGAGTGTAATCCCAGAGCCCAATGGCAACAGCATCATTTGTGCCACATATTTCCCTTTTCCAAAGGCTTTGACTGAAAATTCAGAAAGTGTCATGCCTACACTATCATGCCCATATAATTCCTTTTTCATTTCCTAAGAGAAAATTGTGGAGGAAGGGTTGTTGGCAAAAAATCCTCATATTTCACAGTTTTTATCTCCTACATATGACAGATCCACACTTGACACTACTAGAGTCTTTCTGGTTATATTTTCTGCACCAGGCAGCACAATGAAACACTCCCATTATACTCAGTTTTATAAAAAATAACCAGAATTTGCCTTCAGTCAACATGAATAGAGATGTAAATACAGATTACATAAAGCTCTTAAGAACATACTCAACTTATGCTCATTTTCTGTTTTCATTGATGATAATCTCACAGACCAAACAAGTGCTAAGTGCTTGTTTAACCCCAGCACGGAGCTAGGGCTTTAAACTCTGAAACTGCTTTTTATCACTCTGGGAACAACACAAATCACAACCACAATAGCAGAGCTTTACAATGGTTCAGAAAAACCATAAACAAGGAATCAGACCTTAGCAGCAGCTCCTCAAGCCAGCAGGGATGCAGTTTTACTCATGGATGCTTGAGCTCCTCTAAGGAAAGAGTTGGGGGTGCAGGACCACCAGCAAAGAAATCCCACACACTGTTGTTTATCAGACATGCTTTATCATCATCTTTGAACAACTTGTAACAAATTTAGCAGGATACAACAACAGCTATTGTTTTATTGCACCTCAAATAGGATGCAGGATGTGACTGATCAGCATGAAGAATTACTCCTTTAAGTATATTCTTCTGTTTCTCTCTCTTCCTTCAGTCTTTATATCATTCTAATTGTTATTATTATTTTCTTAAACTACATTTTTTATTCTTTTGGACATGGGAGCTATTCCTGTACCATCCCATTTGATGTATTTCCACATACAGATGTAGGATCTTTTTGCTATTTGTATTTCTCAGTAATGGCAGGTCTATTTTGTGTTTCCCCTCTGTTTAATCCTACTCATATCAGTAGAACTTCTTCTTATTTATTAAAGTATAAATTCAAGCATATCCTGTCCCGCCTTACCAAAAATACAGCAACTCTTAACCTAAAGAGAAAACTGATTTTAAAGACTTCATACAACCACAGCTCTCATTTCAAGAATTATACAACACCTCCTCTTTATTGAAACCCTATGCTTTTCACATCCTCTATAGCCAATAGTTTTTTATTCAACAGACACTGAGTAGTAATGAATTTGAGATGTCAGTGTCACAATGTATTTTGCTTCTTTTGTTCAAGTCTGGGATTTTTTTTTTTTTAATACTGATTTTGCCAGAGGCTTCACACAACTAGTTTTACTAGCTTTTAATAAGTGAGTGCATAGCCTCCAGTAAATGAGTTTAAAAGAGCATTTTACAAAACATTAACAAGAATTAATTTGGAGTCATGGATTAAAAGGTTGTATATAGAACTCAGAGAGTGAGGTTTTATGATTTTTTTTAGTTAGTTTAGTTTTCCATTCCCATGACGGTTTGTGTTTTTTTTATTGTGTGGCCAGAAACCAGAGAGCAGGAAAACAGACATATGTGCTGTCTTGTTTGCAAGGACTGTAAGGGAGAGCCATGTCCCGGTGGGACTGCAGCCTCAGTGAGCTGCAGATCCCTTCTAAGCAAAACAAAATGTCAGGTGCGATGGGATTTGAGCCCACATGACAAAGGTCAGCAAGGCAATTACTAGTGAGACATGGTTGTATAAACTTGTAGCCTCTGAAAGTCAACATTAAGGCAGGAAATGCATTTTGAGACTTCTTGCAGAGAAGATCTGTTCCTTGTAGAGCTTTCTTTGGGTTTTTTTTTTAATTGTTACTTTCACTTCAATAATAAATCATCTACAAGATCCTCCAGTCTCAGGCTATAGTAATTTCAACCTTGTAGGTTCCTGTATATATAAAGCTGGGCAATGCATCTGATAAAGTATAGATGTTTTCCATTTTGCAAATTTGAAGGGTACTTCTATGTACTCTTATGTGCAAAACACAAGATAGTAATTCACACTTGAAGTGTTACACAAAACTGCTTGTTTTGCATCAGATACATGAAAACAGCAACAATTTCTGTGGCTATTATTTTTTATGAGGCTGCATCTTGGTATTTGAAAACTAGTATTTGAAAGCAGAAAGTGAATAAAAATGTTTGCAAAGATAGTTTTCCCTTGGTATTTTCATGTTTTTCTTTAGAAAACTGGGGTTAAGGGATTCACAGTTTTCTGTTTCTTCATAGTATGCAAATCCTCTGGAATAAACTTTTAACTGACTCATCGTATTTCATAGGTGTATTTCCAAAGCACATTTAGCAACCACAGGCACAGTTGCATGGTGCTCCCAAATGTGCCTTTTTATGGTCAGTTTTCTTCCTGTGCTTGTTTAACTGGCAAACTGCTGGATTTGGAAATCAATGTGTGAATTTCCTCCGAGCAAAGCTGTTCCTTTGCTTCCCTTTTCACTGTGAGTTGTATCATGCCCTGCACGCCTGTCATGCTCTCTGCTCATCTTGGCCCTTCTCATTTTTGGTACTTGACATAGTTTTTATCTGGATGACTTGCCAGGACACCTTCGTTCAGGAGAAGCTGACTCTGACAGCTTCAGTTGACTGTGCAGATCTGATACCCTTGTAAAATTAACATTTATAGGGCTTTTAAACTCAAATTCATCCATTGTTTAACTTCATTGGTTCTACTGGAAATGAAGGTATCTTCTCTTCCACCATTTTGAAACTCAACACACCCTTTGCTTGTCCCAAGCCATCATCATTGGGACCTGCCCCTGGAGGCCCCCATTTTCCTGAGTCAGCCTCACAACCCCAAATTGCTCACGTGCCAGTTGTGCCTTGGTCTGTGAAATTTTTTCCCCAAGATAATGAACCCACATATACATGCTCACCTCATTCCCCAGTCTGAACACACTCAAGCAATCTCACATCACTGACACACAAACTGGAAACAAATGAGATCTTTAGGAATTGTAGCATTTAAATTTCATCAGTGCTTTATTTTCAGATTTTCAAAAAAATATTTATTTCTCTTTGTTCTCACAATGTTGCTTTGTCCAAAAGAGGGGTTCAGAGCACAGGAAACCAGCACAGTATTTTGATTAATCTCGTTTTCTGTTTGTCTGGTGAGAGAATAGTGTCAATATTAATGAAAACAATTGTGACTAATGCAGCCAACAAGACTATCAGAGAATCTTCTGCCATTTTGTAACAGGAACCCATCACTAGAAACACCTTAATTACAGCTATTATCTCTTGAAATGTCTGGGTAACTCTTTCTATTAATCTGATTTGAAATAGAAAGTTTCCATTATGTAGTGAGATGTTAAACAGGGCTTTGCTGTGTAATTACATGAGGTAAAGTAACTATGAAAGCCATTTTTGTATGAAGGCTACACTGACTGCTAATGAAAAGCTCTCATTTTCTGGCACCTGTATTTTCGGTATTTCCATGGAGAACTGAGTCTCATTTTAAGTAACATTTTCACATGGGAAAAGGGGGAGTGAAGAATGCAGTTATGACCACTATGAGAGAAAATAAGGGAACCATTTGTCTAATGCCAGTAGACATCTACATGGAGCTCCAGCTGGGTCCCAGAGTTAAAACCATTTCCCCACCCTCTCTTGCTTAGCGGGAAATCACTGATTTTCGCAAACTTGTTCCATGGTAAAGCATCCTGCTTGCTGCCTCCCATATGCTTAGCCTTTACACCAGCTTCAGGCACTTTGTTCCTTCAAAGTTGCTCTAGTCCATAGAAAACCACCCTGTAGGTATGCTGGACACCTTGCATAGATGACAGCAGAACCTGAGGGGATGTCTCTGCCCAGAAGAAATGTTTGGCCCAATGGCACACGCAGTGTGGACAAATGTTCAGACTGCATCTCTGACATCATCTGGCATCTCTTTAGATGAGCTCTTTCAGGGAAAAATTAATTTGAGTGGATTTTAGGGAGGCACCACGGCCCATGAGAGATAATATTATTAGGCAACATGGCTGGAGAATGGGTGTCTGCTCCAGGCTCAGAGAGACCTGGTTTGGGGTCGCTGCTCTCCCCAGCATCATGGCTGTGAATCTGAAATTATTTCAACCTTACCAGGGCAAGATTTCTGTTGTGGATGATGAGAGCACATAATAAACCGGGTATTTAAAAGGAGCAATTTTGGTTTGGAAGTGTACTTTCAAGGGATATATTCACAATAATAGCCATCATGTTCCCATTAAAGGAGAGCTGAAGGTCCCAGTGCCCACCTGCAGTGTGAGGGACTGCATAGGTTGCACTTTACTGTGAGCCTGGTCATCCCTTTGAGGTCTGTCTGCATCAGACCCTGGATTCAAAACCCAGGGAAGGATCTCCAAAGGAAATACAGGGAATTTAAGACCTAAATTTATTTTCAATCCAGCTGCGGCCTGCATCCCTGCACAATAATGTTTGCTCCAACTCTTCCATGCTTCTGTTTTGTAATCAACACTAGAATGCAAAGAGAGAGAAAAGGGTCACTGCTGATGTGGTGTGAAGAAATCACCCTTCCTGCATTTCTCTGTGAGGTGGGAGATGGGCTTTAATGACAGAAGGCTGAGTCCTCTTCCCCCAGCTGCTGCCAGCCTGCAGAGCCCCCTTGGCTCTGACGGAACAAGACAAGCTCAGGACAGCAGGAGAAACGGCTGTGGCTCCGTTTCCAGACATACTCTAAAGCTTTTAAAGCTGAAGGTTTCTAAATTAAATGGTGTCAGTGCTACGAAGTGGCAGCACGAAGGCTTGCTCAGGTTGACACCACAGTGAAATACCTCTTGCTCTGAGGGAGGCTGTTGTCTGCTTTACGCAAATAAAGGGCTGTTACAGAGTGTCAAGGGGCTTCTAGCAGCTGGTAGAGCTACGGAGAACATGTTCTCAGCTTTTGATTCCCTGCCAAGTCTCATGTAAAATGTCACTCCCAATGCCTCATAGAGAGGAGGATAAAGATGCACTCAACAGTCTTGTTTAGGCGGCTGTTTGAATAGATTGCTATCATCTGTCACTTTGGCTAATATGGCTCTTAACTCTGATGGTGTGACCAAACAGTTTTTATTTGTTACTGTTAATACTTAGGAAAGGGGTTAATTTCTCCTGCATATAAAACCTAGGAGCCAGGAGACTGCCGGGGTTTACTGTGCCAGGGTCGAATACGTGCCTGGATAAATTATGTTTTTAGATGAGGATCCAGGTGGCAACTGGGTGGCAGAGCCCAGAGAACGTAGAATCTCTGGTTTTCAGATGAGCCCTGATTCAGCTGAGAGACAGAGCAAGGGCAGCCAGTTGCTGCAGATTAGGGCAAGAGCAGTGCCTTTTCAGACACGCTAAGCAGATCGTTGGGAAACCCACGAATGCACATGAAATTCAGGCCAACCCATTCTTCTTTCAGTTCTTCCTGCAAACAGAGAGAATACACGCAGACGGCTCAGCTGATATGTGGTGCTTGCCAAGGTGCCACAGCAACTCGATTTTTTTGCCTAAGACCTAATTAATGAGATCATCAAAGGCAACTGTTTCCACCTTCCTGATGAGTAAATGTGCACAGGAGCATGGACGTGAGTCTGGGTCACTAAGCTGAAAGTGATCTGCTTGGGTTTAGGCTGTGCAGGAGGTTCTAAACAAATCAAGAGATACTTCCTATCTATACTTTATCATAAGGCATAAAATGCTAATATGGGTGGCATATTACAAAGACCTTAAATGATTGATACAGTAACAAGATGACAAGACTCATTCTAGAATTTCTTTAACCATCTCTGTCTAATACAGCTCTGTCTTTTCAGTAAGGATTTCTTTTCACATCTAAACAATGGAAGATTCTATGGGCTTAGCATTAACAACATTCAGAAAGATGTGTTTTAAAGAACTTGAAATTGCCTGATGCTAAAAGTTGTAGGTGTTATTTTTAGGTTCCAATAAATTTTCATGCATGTTCTGCCTTCTGACTTGATGACTATGAAATTTAGCATATGTTTGCTCTGGCCATCATTTCTACTCTTTGGCTGATGGAATCCAGAAGTGCTACTGCCAACACTTGGCATTCAGTGCTTATGAATCAGGCCACACCAGATCAAGCAGCTGGCTTTAAAACTGTAAAATGTCTAGTTTTTCCTTCTCTTATTACCCCCCTGCACCTTTGCCTTGCTTTTCCTTTTTAAAGGAACCTGTGGGACTCTTTCTATCCTGTCCTCTGTTTCTGAATCACCTTGGCTGTCACATCCACAAGCTTTGCTCTTCCTTGATTCACTGCTCTGGGAGACAGGGAAATCCAGTCAGGTAGGTGGAAAGAAGGAAAGAAAGGTGAGAGTATGCCAGTTTAAGGCAGAGGGATATGCCGTGCTGTCATCAAACATTCATCCTGTCCCTAAATTCACACCTTTAGTCACCTCTGTCAAGAACTGCAGCTCTTCCCCTGTACTGAGGAGATGTCTTGGAGCTGCTGGGTTGTTAGTTAAAATCTCACCAGGCTCCTGTCAGAGCTTGAGCTCAATGAAGCAGGGAGCTGTACGGCTTTTCAGTCCACACAGAGAAGGGCATGAGGGATGGCATCAAGCACAGTCCTGACAGATGCCTGAGACTTTCCCCTCAACTTCTTTCCACTGCCTTTGAGGTTGCTGGTGCTGGGAGTGTCCTCTTTTGCAACCTTAAATATATATATTGTTGGCCACATTTCTAGTTTTAAGAGTCCTCCTGATCCTGCTGGGCATTTGGAAGCAGGAGTGGACATTGCTTGGGCTCAGCCACAGGGAACCACATTGCTGAGGCTGCTCCTGGCCACATGAGACCCCCAAAAGCTATGTGTGAGGAGCTGCAGCACACAAGCTGAGGATATTCCATGTACCTCTGGCATTTCAAAGCAATCCAGGGAAAATGCCCCAAGAGTGGGGAAGGCATTGCCTCTCAGCTGGAGGGAGTTTGGAAAGGAAGATGCAAAATGCCTCATCCCAAAGTACAGAGTCCCCAAGGGCTGCCTGGAAAGATGCTGTGGAGCAGGTAGTTGAGGAGCCAAAAGTCTCTGGCATCTGTCACACAGCTTTTCCCTAGTACACTTCCTTACATCCAGTACCTTACAGAGGAGCACCAGCACTACACAACTGATGGCCCAGCACCAAAACCTTTCAAAGGAAAGGGACAACTCACATCAGTAGGATGATATTTATCCTTTCTTGAACTTCAAGCTTTTCCCTGCAATTCATTTTTTTCCATTAAAAAAGCAGCAAAAAATACGTTCACAACAAATGTATTTGTTGATGCCAATTTTTGCCATTTCATCATAGAATAATTTAGGTTGGAAAAGACCTTTCAGATCATCAAATCCAACTAGCTTTTAATAATAAAAAAAATATTGTTACAATTCAGTTCTAATGCCATAGCAAACACACAGGAACATGTATCACTTTGGCACAGGACAGTATCAGTAATTCTCCCAAAGTGATAAATTTGGGAAGGAAGCAGAAACTGAGACAAAGTCTCATAACTTTGTGGTGAAGTTTTAGTGACAATAGGCAGCACTGAGGCAGAGCTGTTATATATAGCCTCTCTCCCTGGATCATCCCACTGTGTTGGAAGGGCATCCCTTGGTCAGGGGAACTAGCAGGGCTGACAAGCCTTAAAGCCTTTGCAGAAGTTCAGAGCTCCTTTGCTCCTGGAACTTTTTATCGCTTTACTTGTCCTGTGCCTGTGCCTGGCAGTGCCTCCGGGTGCTGCGCAGCTGTTGCTTTTCCTGCCCCAGCTACACAATGTCCTTCTTGAGCTTTGCAAATAGGCTTTCCTTGTTTTTCTGATCTCTTCCTGCTCTGCTTAAGGAGTCTTAAATCACTGCGTGGCAACTGTGTCTTGGGGGGATTTGGGGTTCAGACCTGGGTTACTGTGATAACAGCTCTTCATGCCAGCCACAGCAGGCTGAGAGCAGCATTGCAGGAAATACAGGTTATTTCAGGAAACAGCTTGGGAAAAGGATGTCTTGGTTTTTCTGGAGATACCGGGTCTGTCCAGGCTGTTTCACAAGGTAGGATGTGCTGTTAGGAATCAGCTCCACATGAAATGGTGCAGACGGTCCCTGCCAGTGACAGCAGCCACCAAGCAGGGGCTGTTCCCAGATGTCACATAAGTATCTCAGGTTGGCTTGATGGCCAACGGTGCCATCGAGCTGGCTGATTGATCAACCAACATTCACCCTTTCAGGCAGCTACTTGGATGTTTCCCAGGTCAAACCTTGTCCTCATGTCAACACATGCAAGCCCATTAATGTTAACTAAGAAGAAATTCAGCCTCACGTCTTTAAGGGGCGCCACAAATGCAATAACCTGGACTATGAGCTCCCCTCCTGAGCAATTTAAAGCCATGCAGCAGCATAGGAGCTACACAGGGATCCCCACAGGGTGGAGAAGCACTGAGGAGAGATGAGCTCCCTTCCTGTTAACTTGGCGGGCGCTGCTTTTCTTCAGCAGCAATGAACGGTTTAACAAAAGCACAGGTCCCCAAAACCACATCATGTAGGGGTAGAAATGGATGTGAAAAGGCTGATGCATTAGTCAGTGACAAAGATGTTTCTTACCTTAGTGGAAGAATAAAAAAAAGAAATTGCTTGTGTGTGATATCTTCTGCTGCATAGTAATGTGTTAGTATGTTAAAATACAGTACATGTCTGCACATTGTCTCCTTCAGGAGATTGTCTGTTTTTCCTTTTTTTAAAGACCACCTCAGTAAGGATCAGTGTTCTAGCACACTGGTAATTTCTTTGGAGTTTCAGTAGGGAAGGAGACACACAGTAGCTGCCACCTCCAAACTTTGGCAGGCTCTTCCATCTCTGATTTGAACCATCAGCACAGCTAACTTGATGCTCACAGAAAAATAATAGGAAACTCAGCTGATTTTAGCACACATAGATAGGCTCCCCAACCACCCAGACATAAAAGACTTCTCACAAATAATTGGTGGTGAATAACTGATGCAATTAAAACATCCACTTTTCCTATCCATGGGAGCAGATCGTTCATTTCTGATTGCTTCAGCACTTTCTGCGGGATCTTTGATCAGCTCTATAAAGCACACTGTGCATTTCCATTTTCTGCTTCAGATAAGTTTTATCACTGGACCAAAGGCTTAAGGAATTAATTTAGCCCATGAGTCTGTCAGGCATAGATTTCAGTCTAGGGAGAAATGGAAATCTCTTAAATGCCAAAGCCTTCCCTCTAAGAGCCATGTAAGTCTGCCGTAGGTGCCCTGCTTTGAAATAGGAGTGCATATGAAATGCAGCACTTGACTGCAGAGATAACAAAGCCCATCACTGGTACAAATGAATCAGATATTTGTTCTTGTTTAGTTTTACAGTCCTGTTAGAGACTTTTAGGCCACACCACTACATAAGCTGGCATGTGTCCATGTGTTTCTGTGAGTCTTACTGCAGTAAAGGGAGTTCTTTGAAAGAGCAGGAAATTAGTGATTCATTAATTTAAATTGCTGCACATTCCATTTGAGAGTTGTATTAAGGGTACTCACTGCATCCAGATCTCAGTTCTTCTAACACTCCTGTAAATTGCAATACTACATCCATATAAAATCATCACAATGCAGAACATCAGCTTTGAAAAATCTAAACTGGTTTCAAAAAATCATCTTAGTCTCCCTTTTTTGAGTTCTTCTTTGAGTTTTGAGTGTAATTTTCCAGTGGAGATTATTTCACAGTCTTAAAATTCACTTACCACAAACCAATGTGAAAAGCAGACTTCAGACAGTCACAAGCATACAAGAAATGAAGGAACAGAGACCAGTGGTCAATGGTCTTCTAAATTTCAGCCAGAACTTCCAGGAGTATTTTCACATCTTCATTTCTACAGAAAATTTTGCATGGGTCAATATTAAGACAAATTATAGCTCTGGGTAGGCTCTATCTTGTTTATGTCAGAGCTGTTCTCTTGTCAGCACAGAATCTCTAAGTCTTTTTTGCTGTACATTCAGCACTGCGACCATTGTGCATAGTTCATCCTCTCCCTGCTCCTTTCCAAAGGAAGCAACTATGTGTGTAGCATAGTGTGGTAGGATTTTGTAATTGATGTAAACACCTGCAAGGAAAAGCAGCCCCAGTTCACAAGTTAAATCAGTCCTGTGGATATCTGCAACAGATGTGAGCTAATTAAAATTAACATTAAATGATATTAACTATAAATTAACTACATTATATTTGAAAATCCACTTGAATTAAATTACTTCTGTTTCCTTCCCTTTATTTTTTCTATTACTAATATTGCCATTTAAAAGGCACTCTATTTTCTGAAGCCTTGTCATGAGGTTTGTTGTTTTGCTGGTGCTTCTCAAATCCCACAGTCCAGATGAGCAGCGCTCTGTGCTTGCATGGTTGAGCCCCCTTGCCCACAGACATGACTCCTGATGCAAACAAGCATCTGAAACTACAAATTAGAATATTAGATTCAATTGCCTCATGGCATTCAAGGAAATGGCCATTTCATGCACAAATTAGAGGGTTTGCCAAAGTGAAAACACAGAGCAACATGGAGGAAGATGGCCTGAAAATGCCACCTGCAGAACGTATACCCACAGCACCCAGGCTGATGTGCACAGACTCTGGGACATTTTCTCTTTTTTGCTGTATCTGCAGTGGGCTGCACAGGCATCCCTTTATGATCTGCAATTATGCTTAAATGCAGTATATTTAACTTTATTCAGACTTCTGGCCTGTAGGGCTCATAGAGCTTTCCATAACTTTCCAAGGATTTTTTTTCTGGGTTTTTCTTTGAATATAGAAAAGCAGAGTGCAGCTCTTTCCAAGGAGGATATGGCCCATAACATCTTCTAAGTATCAGCTTAAGCTTGTCCTAACCTTTATTTCACCAGCACCATGCACTTATTTGCTAATAGGAACATAGGAAGGTTTCTGTCCAGGGGTGATGCTTGTATGATTTTGACTACAGTGCCAGTTGACATTTGTACCTCCATCCCATGGCACCTGGCTGAACATCTCCCAGCCAGACCCGGAATTAGCACAAAGCTGGAATCTCACAGGGCCCAGCCTCTGCCAAGTAAGGCTCTTCCTTCATGTCAGTCTAACATGCCAGTCTCCCACCAGTAAGGGAATCCCTGTATTCCATTCTCAGCCTAATTTCCAAGGACACAGAGAGTCCCTTCTCATCCCCCTCCTTTATTTTTCTGTGCTTCTCTCCTGTAAGAATAGGCACTTTGTTTCCTATTTGTGAATGATGCTGAAGGATAAAAAAACTGTGTTTATGGCAGTTATGCTTAGCATCCATAACAAGGATCTGTTTTATTCATAACCAAGGAAAAAGAAGCAGTGAAAGCCAGGAGATTTGTTCAGGTAATTACAGCAGGAGAAGAATTGGGTCTTGATCAGGAGGCTTTCATTGCTCCTGTCCCACCCTGCATGAACACTGGGAGCCAGTGTTAAACCAATAGAGAGCTTGAGAAGGATTATCAAGGCTTTTTGTTTTAACCTGCTTATCCTGCTTCCCTCAAAGCTCTTGCCCAGAGCACTCCCAAACACCACTTGCCTGACAGGGAAGGGAGGTGCGTGGGCACTCGAAGGGGTTGTGGGTGATGGGGAATCAATGGGGCGCAGCAGCAGCCTTAGTGCTGCATCCCCAGCTCCGAGGCTGCTCAGCAACTCTTGGGCACAACACAAGTTAAAAATCTTTTATCAGGTTGGCCAGAGATCACAGCTCAGTGGCACGAGCCTTAAGCTCTTTTCTGACTGGGGCTAGAGTGTTCACTCAATGCTCCAAATGCCATGTTAATACCTTCCAGTCGCTCATAACTGATCAAACTCCAAGTAAATATTTTACAGAAGACCCTTAAGCATCACTGTAGATGAACTCCTAATCAGTAGTCTGGGAACACATGTGGAAAAGTCCAGATGTGCTTTACTCCTACTGTGGTGTCAAAATAAATCATGCGCTCCAGAATTTTTCATGGTTTCTTACCTATCTTATTCAGTCTGTTTTACTAAAACAGATTAATATTTCCGCTCACATTGGTATGAGGACAGAGCCACAACCTGCAGGTTTGCCAGCCTTGCCTGGCTCAGGAACACTTTTCAGCAGGTACACTTTGGGCTGAGAGCACCTTGCCTCTGACTTGAAGCCCTGTGCACCAAGGGGACATTTGTGCTGGTAACAGCTTTGGTGTGCAACAGTGCTTCACAGACAGGAATCCAAAATGCAGTTGTAACTAGAATCAGGTAATCCCAAATTTCTGGGGGCAACATGTATCAGTCACACATTGCTACACATAGTGGCCATGTATAAGCACATATATTAACATAGATGCACAGATTAAATGCCAGAATTTCTGTATAGTAGCCAAGCATGTGCATATTTATTTTATTTGGAGGTTGCATGTACGCTTTCAATCAAACAAAAAACAACAGGGATGTCTTATTAGGAAAACCATGATGGAAGCATGCATGGGATGCCAGAGACAGTAAAATTACCCTCTAAGCAATTAAAGTCTTCTGGAGGTTTGCTTTACACTGTAATTTAACATTTCTGGTGTAAGCAACTCAGTCAGACTGACATTTAATTTCGATGGTTTGGAACTGTGGAGCCACTGCAAAGCTGGGAATAGCTGGCTGCCACTGAGTCTGGTCCAGCCTGCTCCAGCAGCCAATTTCTGCTGTTGGCGGGGAAAGAAGGCTTTGACATAGCTTCTCCCCAGCTGCAGGACTAGCCAGCATGCATCCACCAGCCACGTGGGCTGGGAGCTCCACAGGGCTGCTAGGTAGAGTCCCTGAGTAAACAGAGTGCCTGCCATTAACAGCACCTTTGGACCAACCAGCTGTTAAAGTTATCCTACATAATGATTAGTGCACAGGTGGTAATTATTAGTAACAAGTAACTACTAAATTACACCTGAAAACCTTGTTGTGCCAGCTTCTGAATAAAGACACCTGAGGAAAGACATCCCTGCCCTGAGTTCTTAAAGCCTTGTTTGGTCACTGTTGCCAGGCTGTGGCCAGAAGAAAAAAACCAAATCACAAAGTATGTTTTGAGCTTTATAATTCAGGGGAAATTCTGTACTAAGAATTTGCAAATAGTGTGTTCCCCCCAGCTGCTGGTTATCATGACTCCCAGAGGTGAGCTGGTAGAGGAGAAGTTTGCAAAAAGCCTTGCAAAAATTTTTTGAGACAGCATTCCACATTATGACATAGGGCCATAGAATCTTTTAGGTTGGAAAAGAGCTTTATGATCATTGAGTCCAACCATTAACCCAGCACTGCCAAATCCACCACTAAACCATATCCTCAAGTGCCGCATCTGCATGTTTTTTAAACACCTCCAGGGATAGTGACTCCACCACTTGCCTGGGCAGCCAGTTCCAATGGCTGACCATCCCTCCAGTGAAGAAATTTTTCCTAATATCCAGTCTAAACCTCCCCTAGTGCAACCTGAGAGCATTTTCTCTTGTCCTGGCACTTGTTACCTGGGGGAAAAGACCAACCCCCACCTGCTTCAACCTCCCGTTGGGTAATTGCAGAAAGCAAAAAAGTACTGCTCCTGAGCCTCTTTTTCTCCAGGATAAACACCCCCAGCTCCCTCAGCTGTTCCTCATAAGACTTGTGATTCAGATCCTTCACCAGCCCTGTTGCCCTTCTCTGGACACACTCCAGCACCTCAATGTTCTTTTTCTTGTTAGGGGCCCAAAAGAGAACACAGGCTTTGAGGTGAGGCCTCACCAGTACTGAGTACAGCAGGATTATCCTTCCTCTGGTCCTGCTGGCCACACTATTCCTGCTACAGGCCAGGATGCCATTGGCCTCCTTGGCCACCTGGGCCCACTCTGGCTCATGTTCAGCCACTGCCAGTCAGCACCCCCAGGTCCTTTTCCACTGGCAGCTTTCCAGGCACTCTGCCCCCAGCCTGTAGGGCTGCCTGGGGTTGTTGTGACCCAAGGACAGGACCCAGCACTTGACCTTGTTGAACCTCACACAGTTGGCCTCAGCCCACTGATCCAGCCTGTCCAGATCCCTCTGCTGAGCCTTCCTGCCCTCCAGCAGATCAACACTCCTGCCCAACTTGGTGTCATCTGCAAAATGACTGAGTATGTGCCTGATCTCGTCAGGTCATCAATAGATATATTATAAAGGACTGGCCCTAATGCAGAGCCTTTGGGGACACCCCTTGTGACTGGCCACAAACTGGATTTAACTCCAGATGTACTTAATGCCTCCTTTACCCCCGTGTTTAACAGTAAGAGCAGTTGTCCTAGGGGTACACAGCCCCCTGAGCTAGAAGACAAAGATGGGGAGCAGAATGAAGCACCTACAATCCAAGCAGAAATGGTCTACACCACGGAGACACACACAAGTCCTGCACTTGCCTTACAACAACCCCATGCAATGCTACAGGCTTGGGAAAGAGTGGCTGGAAAGCTGCCTGGAGAGGGATAAGCACATCCAGCATTTTGAAAGAAAGTGTGCAAAGCATTAAATAGCTACAAAATATATCAAGACTAAGTGATGACATGTAGATGAAAAGCATCCTTTCACTGTGTTTAGCCTGACTGGAATTGTTTCTGTGCATTTGGAGGCTGGATTAAAGACAGGATTTGGACAACATAGTATCATGGTCCCAGGGGACTAGTTATTCAAAGTTATCCTCATATAATCATTGCAGTGTACAGTGCAACATAAGAAAAGGATTTTAATCTGTTTCTGTCTAGATATGTTTTCTCATCACAGAAAGCACCACTAAAATTTTTAAGCAAAGAATGTATCCTGCCACCACTGGGATAGACAGCAGCTCATTTGCAGGCTGGAGTGGTCCTCATTCAGCCTACTGTACCGATGGCCCATTGCAGAGTGGGTGGCCCTTTCCTTTTGGCATCAGGATCTCTTTCTCCTCTAAGTCCTTCATTTCAAGTGAAGATCATAAAAAGGCAAATCCTCTTGAGATGTGTGTTTATTGGGCAGTTGTTAAAACCTGCCTGAGCAGAAACAAACCAGACACACGGGATCCCAGCAGGTCCCAGTACCCTCTGCCCTAAAGAAACACTCATGTCAGGCTTGTTCCCTTAAAGCTTTCCCTTACCTTATAAAATTTACTATCCTATTTTTCCTGGGATCATTTGTTCATTAAACATCAACATCCTTATTTTCAGAGTAATGACATTTAAAAGTATTGCCACAGGGAGCCCAAATTAGATCAGGGTCGCTGCCGTGCCAGGCACTGTGCGTGCACAGAAATAGTTGTGTGGCTGGGAGGACTTTTTCTCTTAACCTCTTCCTACCAGACCTACCACACTTGTTGAAGCCCGATGATGACTGTGGTAGGTACTGTCAGCATCTGGCTGACCACAGGGTGGGGAAAATCGCATGCAGCCATGAGGAGGTAGACGTGGTATTCATAGCAAAAAGTTGGTATCTCAATAAGAAGAGACTCTGTAACAGGTTTCCATACTTGTCCATAGCTTCACTCCTAGAGTACATGGGCTTCAGTAGGGCAGGGCACCAATTCCCTGCGCTATGTTCTAAGCTATTTGCTTAGCTATGAATCCGCAGAGAAAGCTAACGAAGCCAGCATTGCTTTCCTAACTTCAGTATTCTGGGCAGTTTCACAGACTTCATGTGCTGCTTCAGGTTTCTGAGTCCTCTCAAGGAAGGATGACAAGAATGGTATTTAAAGGAGATAATTTGCATTCAGTACTATTTAGGTTCCTCTCAGCCAGGTAGCCTTCAAGAACAGCATACACATGTCAAAACTCACCAAGCAAGCCAAGCAACCTCCCTGAAGCAAGCGAGGCAGATGCCTGTGAGGCCTTTGCCGGGCTGTTTGCCCTGGCACCTGAGCAGAAGCAAATGCATCCTTGCTGATAAGCGTAGGCTTGCTGTGTAACCTGGTTACCCTGCTCAGGCTCAGTGTGGCTTCCAGACAGCTCCTTTCCCTGGTCCATGTAAGCTCTCTCTGGCAGCATTAACACACCTTGTATGTAAATGACTGCAATACACCCTTGGAAATAATTATTTGCCTACTTTTAATGAGGCATACTGATAAACAAGCAGATTATAATGTTGTTGTTGCCTTAATGCTGATGTGAATGTTTAACTAACTCACCTAAGTGTGGGTAACTGGTGTCAGCTGGGTAAAGAAGCTTCCAGTATGCCTTTTAAAGACAAATATTTTAAACCAGACACAAACAGAAAAAGCAGTAGGGATCTAGGCTTGCTTGACTGACTGCTCACACTCATGGCCAGGACAGCTGCTGGGAAAGCCAGCCTGGTCTCGAGGCACTCCTGGGAAGGATGGCAGGCTGGAATACACCACTTTCTAAGGAACCCCTTGGTGAGGCTGCAAATGCCACATGGGAATATCAGCTGAATATTGCTGGTCTAGAAGTCACTAAACCTCTTAATTTTATTTCTTGACTGTAACCTAGAGATAAGGGTCTTGCTGTGACAAATGTGTAGGAGATGTGTAATAAGGCTTCCAGTGGCACACAGATGATGCAGTTTTCCTTAGTATTTAAGGCTGAGGCTGAAAACTCAGCCTTTGCCAACCAATATTCAAGCCTACGGGTATACTTTAATCATGCCAGTTTAACTGCTGACAACGTTGTATTTGTGCTTTTGTTTCTCATGTTTGTACACTGAAAACAAGGCATTTCAAACTGCAAAGCACAGCTGATGTGAATAAGAAAACACAGTTGTTACCAGGAAACAGCTGATCAATATGCAGTGCCACAGGAGCATATGGAGAGTAGAATAAACCTGGAGTAGAATAAAGGGCTGGCAGGAGCCGTGCCCAGGGTATTTTGCACATGGGGGACAGGAAAAATATCCAAGAAATGAAAGAATGGTTCTAGATAAGAGCTTTTTCTGCAAAAGCAAGGCTTCTACTCACCTGCAAGGGATGAAGTTCAAAACAGATTAACTGGATAACATGGACCTCTCAAGGAGTTCAGGGATTAACCATCAGAACAGGTCCAGATGCAGCTGCTGGTGATTAAAGGCTGTTGACCTCAAAGCTGCAGGAGGACATCGGGTGTCCTCATCTATGTCACATTACAAATTTGGACAGTGATAGCAAACAGCAAAGCTTGCAGGAATGACCCTTCTAATTATTCTTTTCTGCTCTTGATTTACTGTCATCAGGAGATCAGCAATTCTCTTAGGTTAAAGCAGAATGACCTTGTTCTGCTGCCTTGTGAAAAGGCTTTTCTGTCTTTACCACTGTCTCAAAGATTGGTGAAGGCACTGAACAGCTGGAAGTCATGCTGTTTGTCTCCCTGGGTTTTTTTGCAGAGTTACTCTTTACTGTCTTTAGGAGTTAAAAAATCTCCTTTCCTTAGGAGATTTTCTTAGTGTTATGTGTGTTCATTGCAGGGATGAGAAAAAGTATTTTCTGGCAGACCTTTCCCCTTTCCTTGGTTATATACCTTCTTCCCTTGCTCACCTCTCCCAGATAACTAATTGGGACCATCTTCCTGAGTAAATAGTAGGTGTTGGAAAGAATGGAGGTTTACGTTATATATTGTATGCTTCTATCATCTTTTATATTTTCTCCACACTGTGTAATAAGGTATTTTATGAAAACATTAGGGCACAGTTCTAGAACGGGAAAGTTCCTTGAAAAATTCAGTTTGCATGTGGTTGTGGCACCTAAGTGTGTGCTAATCTTCAAACTCCAAACAATGGAAGTACCCCTATGAAAAGTGAATCTATGTGAGGTTTGGGGGTTTGTTTTATTTTTCCTTTTGAAAGTATGTTGCCCTGTGATCCTTCTTTTATGTTGTTTATGGTGAAAAAGCGTTCTGATCAACCAGGGGGTTGGTGGGAATTCTTTCTGCTCTTGTACACTGTACCCCTTGCAGAGAGTGGAAGAGAAGAATCTGGAGTGCACAATAAAGATATTAGATTACAACAGAAGGACTAACAGGACTGATGCACAGGGGGCTCTGCATCTGAGAGACAAATTATTCTAAAGAGAAAGAGTGAGTTTCACTTCTTTTATGGGGAATGTCTTCGTTTTATCAATATTCTATGGTTTGTGCAGACATCTTCACACTAATTAATCTGTCAGAAGAGTTGTTGTGCAGGATTCATAGAAATTTGGTCAGTCCTGAGTCTAGAAAAATCACTGTGATCTTTTTCACTTTCCCAGTTAATTCTGTGCTGATAATGGCTTGTGTCTCACTGCACAAAACCTTTATCTGGTATTGCTCAATTCTGCCTGCCTTCCCTGAAAGACTAACACAAATAATTCCTTCTAGGTAGAGCAGCCATCGCTTGCTTAAGATCTGAATCCTGCAAACATGCAAGATTTGTATTTAACTGTGCTCTAGTTTTCATTCCCATTGACGTCAGGAGAGCTGTTCAGACAGGGAAAATGAAGTGTTTATGTGCTTTGTAGAAATATTAAGTTTTGCCCTTCCTCTTGCTATCAGTCCTGCCTCTCCCAAGTGCCTGTGAAGGCATGAGACTGTCCAAGCATAGATGACCCATGAAATAAGCTCTGAACAATTAAAGGGGAAGTCCAGCTGTGCATCCATGGCCTCTGCTTTCAAATGCTGCTTTTAACAGTGTAGCAAGAACTGTTTAAAACAGCAACATTTTCTTTGAGAGAGGGAGAAGTTGTATCACAAGGATTAAATAACTCATCAAAGAGGCGGGAGCAAGCTCAGTTACAGGGAATTTTCAGTCCTGCTTTCTTTCTGTTAGACAACTGCTGCAGAGACACAATGGCTTTAATGCCAGCTGCTGATGGGAGAAGGTTAAAGCCTTTGGCTCCAGAGGGAAGGATCCCAGGCACTTTGCCTGCAGCATAACAGGGAGGCAAAGGCCAATGAAGTGGTTGCTTCTGGCATGATTTTTTTTGATATAACAGAAACCTAGATGGAAAACACATGACAGTCACAGGCTGTGTTAATACAAGTGGGGGAAAATAGAGAAATGCAGAGGCTGTCAACCTCTGGGGTATCCCTGAGCGTGTCTGAAAGCAGATCATGATGGAGCTGAATTTGCTGTGCTTAGGAGTATTGACAGACTGCCAGAGGGCAAGGTATACAGAAAAGCCTGGAATCAACCTCAATTCCACTAGAGAGGATGGTGTCTGTTAATCTTTGGGGTCCTCTTGTTTTTGTCTGATGTCAGCTACTCTGGTAAATCAGGTAACACAACGAGCTTCTTTCACTTGGAAATTCTACTTATCTGTTCAGCATGAGCCTCCCTGGAGCAGAAGTCCTCCTCCCTGAGACAAAGGGGCTGAGTCACTCCCCTTCTCTCCACCACAACTGACCACAAATGCCCAGGGCCAAGTAAGTACATTCAGTGCCTTGTGATGAGATGGGGAGCAGGTGTAAAGGGCTGGGACTTAGGAGCCAGAGACAACCTGTGGGCTGTGAGCCTGAAACCTGTGTCCTCCTGATCAGTGAAAGGTACAGAGAGGAATCTGGTGACAGGAAGACATGAAACTTTAAAGATGGGGAGTGGAAACTGATGTCTGGTATTGCTCCCCTTGCTCAGTAGGGGATGTAATGCCAGCATCATCAGACTGCCAGAAAGAAGAGGCTGGGCTGCTCTCTAGGTGATGACTGGGCTAGGGCTGCCCAAAACCAAGGCATCTTATCCTCAGCATGAGCACACAGTGCCGCAGACCAAGCTAGTCCCGGGCTACAGCTTTTTCCCAGGCAGAAAAACCACCTTCTAGGAATCAGGAGTCTCTTACCCTGGAGGGTTTGGCTTTTGTAGAGCACCAGAAGTATCATTAGCCAAGCATGAGGGCAACTCCTGCCGAACTTGGTCACCTGTCAGTCTTGTCAGGAAGCACCATACTCGGCGCTGGGCAGATACCAACAGTGTAGCTGTGAATTTAGTGTGATGGACATGTCCTGAATGAACCTTGACATGTCAGATGTAAGGATCCTTTACAAAGTGATACAGATGATGTCAACAAATTTAGATTCATTATCTTAATGAATTTGTAGCCATTAAAAGAGAAGCTGGGCCATGATCTTTACTTGTCTTAATAATAAATTGTAGTAATTTTGTCATAAAGACGTTTAGAAAAAATTCATTTTGCTTAAGATATTACATAAAAATGTAAGTTACTTAAACATAAGTCCTATTTCCCCACTCAGAGCAAAGACTGAATTGACAGGTGGAGGAAAAAGTAATTTTCTGAGCTTTCGGGAAAAGGTGCCTGGCACGACCAGGCTCTACATTTTAACTTCATCATTTGGAATAGTCATTCATGTTGTTATAAGAGAGGCAGCATGCTACAAAACCAGACCTTGACTATCTTGTACATAACCTGTATCAGAAGTAATGGCCCTAAAGTGGACAGAATGGCAGAGACCTGGATCTGCGAGGACAATGAAGGAGTTCTTGGAGCAGCTCCTCCACTCTGTTCTCCTTTCTGCAGATCTCCTCTGCTGCATCTTCCAGAGGTTCAGCTGTACCATGCCAATATGTGAGTGCAGTACCAGGAAACATCCTCACACCAACTTCAGGGTGTGAGCTAAAAGGGAACAGTTCAGAGAAAATGGAGAGCATGAGCTTGGAGATGTTGTGTGTCTTCCACACTCCTCTTCCCCTCACTGCTGCACGTGTGCTCAGGGAGTTCCCCACTGGGCAGAGGAACCTGCTGCTGAGCTCCAGGGTGGGCAAGTGCATGGTCCATCCTCAGAGACAATTCCTCCGGCAGTTCAGCTTGGTTTAATCCCTTTAATCCTTTCCTCAGCCACCTGTTGGAACCACAGAGAACAAAGCACCTTTTCTTTTTGCTGCGTGCTGATGAAACATGGTGTCTTCATTACAAACATCTATCCCAGAGGGAGACAGATTACCCCTCCAGCCCCACTTCAGCATGGAAGAGCTAGCTGAGCTCCAATCACATTGATTCCTGTACAGAAACCATATTCACCTATGCTGCCCTCAGTTTTCTGGTTGTCTTTTAAGCTGAAGAATATATAGATACAGCACTTAATTAAAAAAACCCAAACAAACCAAACCCAACAAACACAACACAAAAAACCTGATTGTGTAAATGTCATTTTAAAAAATCTATATATTATATTTTTCCCGCAGCCATATCTTTTCTCTGATTTCCTTCAATACTCCATTCATTCATTTACATACTGCATGTAAGTCAGTATGGTACCAGCTGGTACAGATATGGATTAATGTTTTAAACTGTTCATTTGTAGTGGGTGCAGCTTTCTTGAAAAACAGCTCTGTTTAATTGCATTTGGACAGTGGACATTAAGACAGTACTCTCCGGTATCCAGTTCAGGCTCAAGTATGATGTGAGTGGGGGCACTCTTCCTCAAAAATCCTCTTTAGTAAATTGAACTGCTTCTAGGGCTTTTTTTTATACGTACTGTTGGGCAATTCAGTTCTTTACACTGAATGTGTGACTAAAGGCACAGCGGAGTACTCTGGTACCTGAGACTGGGATCTGGTTCCAAATGGCGGGAGGTGGAAGATGGCTTGCCCTGACCTGTAAGAGTTTAAAGTACAAGGCAGATGTGGGGGTTTTAGAGTTCAAAAAAATGTATATGTGGATGGACTTCATAAGAAAATCTTTATTTTGAAGTAAGGTTAGAGGAGACCTAACAGTTCATAATAATAGTTTCTAAGTTTACCTTCCTGTTTGTCATAAGACCACACACAAAGATGAATGACAGGCAGCGGCCTCATGCTGACAGTTCGATAAACCAAAGCTTTGTGTGTCTTATCACATTTAATTAAGGCCTGAAAAACTTGTGGCCAACAACACTTGTTGTGGCTGTGTTCATTTGTAATTAGCATGTCAATCCCTTCCACTTAGCTGGCTGCCAGTCTGAAAGTCCATAGCAGGCCACCATCCAAAACATGGACTTGTGGGTGGTGTTGGCTGCTAAGTCTTTTATGTCCCTGCTGAAAGGAGAGGTGCCCTCTATGGTGTTCTTCATAAATATCCCTGCCTCTCCCTGCCTCTGTTATTGTGTCTTGCTCATGTAGGATTTGACTGTTCATTTCTGAAGGCAATTTTAAAACATCTGGAAGCAATTACTTTGCTTTCAGGGCTTTTTTTACACTCACCCTTTTTTTTGCACTTCAATCAACTTCATTTGGCCACTGGGGACTCCAAAGAGCCCTTTTCTGAGCATACCCCAGCACGTGTGAAATAAAACATCATACTTTGCTTACTGCCACAAGGCAGGTTTTGTTTCAGCTTAATCCTTAACTGATGTTCTGAGGCCTAATCCTGCTTCCCCTGTGTGCTCCTGTGCAGGGAATATTGTCCAGAGCAGGCTGCAAAAGCCTGGTGGATGTCTGTGCACTCATCCAACAAGACCCATGTGCCCAGAACCAAAAAGGACTGTGTTAATTCATGTTTTCTCAATACCTCCTTCCAAATAGGTGGCTCCAAGGACTTCCACGGTGACCTCCTCCCCAGGTCTTCTGAGAACTTCCCCATTACAGCCCACTGTCCCAGCGCAGTATCTCCCATTGATGCAGGGATCTTTTCAGTTGCATCTGTGCAGATTCACCCATAACTTCTCTCCTGGTCTCCTGGAGCTGGTGCTAGTAAAAAAGCCGAGGGAAAAAATGCCACTGGCCACTTGTGACCTCTGAGCTTTTTGACTGGGGCTCCTGAGCACAATCACAGGGTAGCCAGTGAAAGGTCCCACACTTCTTTTCCTGCCTGTAGGCACCATAAGGAGTTCCAGATGGAAGTGAAGGACATGCCACCACTCCCTGTGAGAGGCAGTTTCCAAAGGTGCTGCATGCTTTGTGTTGTATGCCAATACAAGAGTGCTTGTGGCCCTTTTCACAGGACTCTTCATCCTTGGCTGCTTGACTCTTCAAACATCCTCTTGTGTGAGCCCAGCCTGGCCCAAGTGCCCTGTTTGCAAAACCTCTGGTCCTGTGTGACTCCTTGTGCACCAGGTCGCAGAAAGGCAACAGCACATTGCACTGGAGCCCCAGATGTAGGGAGCATTCTTGACACCTGTATGTGTTTCCAGTAACTATTCTCATTCTTATTGTTCTCTTATGTTTTGATGTTTATTTTGACTCTTATTTAACACATCCAATAGAAATTATTAAATCTTGTAAGAAACATACACAAATTTGCTGTATTACTGGAACATTTCATTTGTTCCCATTGAAGAGACTAAGCTGGAGAAAGGGAAGAATATTTCTGTATACAAGATTGCAAACACTTCTAACTTTCAACCATATAAATAACAAAAAAAGAGTAATGTATGATACACAACTCATTCTCTGAAAAAACTGCATCTGTTTGAAAAAATAACTGATTCTGCATAGTTTGGGATTCTTACTTAGTTCTTCGAATCATCTAATTCAATGGGGCTTTTTACGTCTTACTACTAATTTTTGAAAGTTTTAAAATATGCTCATTCTGACCCATGGAAAAGGCATCTCAAAGCATCACATTGTTACATATAAGTGTATATGTACACACATGCATACACAGTAAGTCCATCTATTGTAACACACATATATATATATTTCAGTATACTTCCAGAAGCAAAACCGCCAGGAAAATCTTCTTGTCTTCTTGACAGCTCTTCATCTTTGACAGATGTTTCTAATAAAGCAAATGCAAAGGGTTAAACAATAGCTCTGTTGAAGTCAGTGTGGCTTCTGCCATTCATTCCTTGTAGGGCCAGTACTGCACTCCAGTCTCTGCCCAGACCGAATTAACAGAAATGTTAACACCACAAGCTTTCCACGTGGGTTTAGATCCAGTGTGAATATCAAATCATCTGTGACACAACCCCCCCCACGAGTGCTGTTAACAGCTTGAACGGATCATCTCTAATGTTATTAGAAAAAGAGGAAATATTTGAATAATGTAATTTGCTGTTGCTTATGCATTTGTCATATTTTCTGCTATTGCAATATAAAAAATAAGACGATACATTTTCGTATTTGCATATTATGTCAGTTGAACACTTTCATACAACACATTAAATATGTTTCTCTAGCTTTATCTCCAGGAGACAGAGCAAATATCCCCAGATTGAGGGTAACACAGGGCACTTGGCAAAGTGTCTGAATTCAGAAATAATTTGGAGAAGTGCTGCTGCAGAGTGTAATTCTCTTACTGCCTGCTTTTTGCTCCTTTCCTTCCATGGGGAAAGAAATGGAGGGGTATTAGAAATGTTTCTGTTACCCATTTCTGAAATAGTTCTGTGTTAAAGCTAAAGAGAGACAGGAGATGTTTCTCTCCTCATTACCTTCAGAGTGACCTCGGCATCGGTTTTGCCTGTGGAATGCAGGGGTACATCTGCTCCACATCAAAGTTCATTCCACATTTTTCTGTCCTCTGTCATCCCATATTTGCAGTACATTCCCCTCTCTTTCCTTAATTTTCTTTTGCTTTTCCCCATTCTTGGCAGACTTCAAGGACACTGGAAAATTCACCATAGCATGTGTTACAAAAACAAAGAAGAATAAGCCTTTGTTATTTGAGGATCATCAGAACCATTTCTGATGAATTCTCAGCACTCTTGCATGTGGCCTGCTTTTCTAATTCTGTTATTGATATAATTTCCAATATAAACTTTTTCCATCCACTGTTTATTTTATTAGGTTTTGGTGAGCTTTGCTGCACATGGGTTGCAGTTTGGATTGCAAAGGTACCTTTAACCCTGCAACAGCAAACTTTGCTCTGTAAAACATGAGTTTTTCTATTATTTATGGTGCAGAGGTGCCAAAATCAACACACACAAAAAAAAGAAAGTATGACAAACCTCAATAAAGGTTGACTCCTCAGCATAGCACACAAGCACACATTTGCTAAAATGAGATGCTGCTGCCCTCTCTGCTAGCAGATATGTTCCTCATATGTTCCAAGAAGTGTAGAGGCAGATCTCTGCAGTATTTTCCTCACAAGGATGGAGCCAGAAGATTACTTGACTCTGGCCTGACTAACCTATGAACAAGTAATGGTCAGAGTAAATTTAAAATGCCAGACAATTTTGTTGTCTGGTCTGCAACTTTTAACCATCTGCACTGCACAGGGGATACTGAGCTTCTTGGGTTTCCTTTTTAACAAGTTTTCTGATTTCCTGTAGGACATTGTCTGGATCTCATCTTCTAAAGGACCAAATGATTCATGTTCTAAAGAATAACATTGGAACTACACAGGTTTTAGTCCCACTCACCACCACAACATTTTGTACTCTCAGGCCCTTGTGCCACAAGTTAGTGCATTCAATGTGCAAACTTCAGCCTCCTGCTATTAAAACCCCCACTCTGCTGCAATATATCCATTTCAGATGCACTGAAATCAAAGGTATTTTCAGGGTGCCACATTGGGCATAATAGAACCAGCCCATGTAACTTGCAGGACTGCCTGGGGGTGGCTACCATGAGCAGCGTGAATAGCACCTTCTCTGTACCACTTGGCCTGGCCACACAAGTGCTTCATGTCCTGCCATAGACTCTGTTGTGGCTGCAGAGATGCATCTGAAGATACTGAAAACTGCTCCACCAGTGATGACAAGAAGCATTATTCCTTCTTACTGCACAGTGAAATACATAATATCTTTGAGCATCAATTTTGCTGAGCTAGACGTGAATTTGGCTTCTATGATGGGCATATGGGTAATCAGAACAGCTTTAGGCATCCTCCCTATCCCTTCTGCCCCAGGCTACTCCTGCTGAAGGCTGGGTTGGTTTATCCCATGTTTGCATGTGAGCCTCTCAGTACCAGAATGCAGCACTAATGGTCACAGCAGGCTAATAATTAGGTCTGCTTGTAAAATGCTTTGAGAGAATAAGATCTTTTCCTTCTCTTCACACAAATCATCTTACTCATCCATAACTAATTCCCAAATTACTTCATTATTTGTCCCCAGCTACCTAACCCTCTATACAGAATCTGCATGCATAATTTGCATGGATTTGAGACAGGAGAGGAAGATACAATTTTAGTTTTATTCGAACTCTTGGATTTGACTTTGGTATAGGAAGCTCAAAACCAAAGGCCCGGAAGGGTCGTCTGGGTCCTACTTCATTTGCACATCTTTTATCCTCTTCAGGCCTTTTAACAGATATCTCTCTCAGAGAACAAACTTGAGTCCTTTTTCTTTCCCTTGTGTTGCATTTTTTGTCCAGGAAGGCCACTCACTGGTGTAACACTGGATCAGGGATCAGTTTTCAACAGCTTCACCAGTGTGACGAGGACCATTGCAGTGCTGAGATCACTATAAAGCAGGCATAGAAGAGAGTCTGTGGCTCTTCCCAAATTCATTGGTGTGCTTTTTTTTGTAATTCCCATCTGCATTGCATTTAGTGCCTCATTTTCCAGTCGCTTTTGTTTTCAGGAAAACAGAAACAATTTGTGCCATCACATTGCATTTCTTGTCTATAGTTAGACAAAGGGCAAATGGTGAGAATCCATTGTGAGCATTCACTGAGTCTTGTCTGAGCTCCTCACTTCTCTGCCTTTGAATTCCAGGGGAAAAAACCCTGCTATTCTCTTTTGACTGTGAAGAAACATTTCAGTTTCAATCTTGCCTTTTAGGTTGTTCTGCTCTCCAGCCCATTGCTGGTTTCACAGAACACAAATAGTTGGAATATGCCATCTATGGGCCTGAGGAAGTCTTGCAAGCTTTAATAATTGGTTACAGAGGCCTGTTCTGCTATTTAAAGAGGGAGGCAAGCTGTATATTCCATTAAAGAAGTAATGGCAATGTTTGGAGGCAGCGCCCATCCCTCATCTTAAACCACTCCAATTCTAAATATAAACCTGCCTGGCCACACAAGTGCTTCCTGTTAGGAAGCAAATGTTGTTTGTGTCTGATTCAATAGCACTTTACAGTGGTGATAGGAAGGAGAAACAGAGGGAACAAAACTCTCCTGATGTTGTTTTGGTGTTTGGTTGGGTTTTTTTAAAGTAAAATATAAATGTGTTATTTATGTGGATTAATGTCCTACTTCACACAGCTCCTACCCAAGTCCCAGCTGCTGAGCTGGCCTAAGGCCGTCTAAGACTAGAGCTGGACTTTCTGTTACTCCTATCAAAGTCATATTTGGGGATAAATAAGGCTTATTTGGCTGGCAGCACCTTTGTAAGTGAAACATCATTTCAGCCAATAAAAGGCCACAAGGTGAAAACTTCAGATAGATCTGACTGAGCAAAGAAAGCTTGTCCTGAAAGTGCACAGCATGACAAATCGTGAGAAATCTCCATGTAACCAAACCTCAGCAGCAGCAGCGAGAGGTACTTAGGAAGGGAATAGACTAATGTTCTTATTCACAAGACTGGATTCACTGCTTTTCACACTGGAGCTGCTCAAGTGTCAGTAGAGCCAGAATTCAGCCCTGGTCTGTGGTGTGCTCTTCAGTGACCCACTGGAGGAGGAGAGAGGATTCAAAGTAGTCATTGCTCCATGTAATTTGTGGTAATTGCTCATGTGCATGCTCTAGCCCAAAGTTGATTGAATTACCCCTCAAAGAGAGACAGTTAGCTGATCAACTCAAATCACCTGAAATTTATCTTGACCTTAGAGCATGGACATGGACACTCATCATGAGCAAGCACAACCTGTGGCCAGGGTTAACTTCCCCTCACCACTCAGTGGTGCAAATTCTGCTCTGTGTTACACGTGCCTGTAGAACCAGACATATCAGGGACTGAGATGAGTGAAAAGAGGTTCATGTCCCAGTTTAAGTCATGGCCACCAGGAACTAACCCAGTGAGACAACAACAGTATCAGCCAGCACTTTCAAATTTGGAGTCTTTGGTGCAGACCCTGAGACCTGTATTTAGCATCTTTTGACAAATTAAGGGACATTGTCTGTCTAGCACCTCTCAAAAGAAAGCAACTTCGGTTTTTAAATATTCTAGGCATTTAAGTCAGAGGACAGCTGTTACTCAGAGGTTGCCTATTAACTGCATGCCAAGCCAAGTCTTTCCTGGAATGAACCTGTTGCTTTGTGCTAAGAGTTTGCATTAAACCTGTGTAAACCTGCTTGTTCATTGATGGCCAGAAAGGTTGTGCCCAGAGCAAAATCAAATGTAAAAGTCCCCAAATTCTCATGGGGATAGTGCTCAGAATCTATTTCCTGAAAAATATTACAAGGGCATACAGTAGAAAAGGCAGCCTAGTCAAGAGACAACCACTAGCAGGCACTTTACAGTGGACACTAAGAACAAGCAAAGAAAGAGGCCTCTGGCCAGAGACACTGAAGCTGCTCATGCCACAGGCAGAAGCAACCTCTGAATTAAATCTGCTGCCACCTTCTTGAGTAAGGCTGACTTTCACTGATGTGTTGGTGTGGTTCACTAGATGCTCCCTCAGAGTAGAAGTGATGCAAAGCCCAGATATTCTCCTCAGCCAGCCTCCAAGTGATTCTTGGTTTTGCCTCCCAGTGATGTTATCTTGAGGTTAGTGGCCTTGAGAAATAGTGACCAAGTCAATTACACTCATTAAAGAGAATGGCAAGGCTGAAAGCAGAAGGTTTTAAGGGTGTGTGAGCGGTTTCTATCAACAGTGAGCTAATATAGAAGGGACAGCTGCTCTGCACTCTCATTTAATTGTTTCTGAGTAAACATGTTCTTCAGCAAAGTGTGATATCGATTCTCTCACTTGCTGCAGACACCACTGCAATTAGGTTCCTCTCATACATCTCTTGCTTATCCATGAACTGCTACTTTGACCTGCTACTCCTTCTTCATATCCTCAGACACTGACAGCATCTAAATCATGCCAATTTTCTGCACAGCTTCTTGCTCAGTTCATACACATATCTAAATATTCATCTTTCTCTAATCTCCTAAAGCTCTCCTCCAGGCTTCTTTGCATCCCTACCACGGCTCCCACTTCTCGACAGCATCAAATATATCCATTTTCAAAGCTCTTCATAAGTGAATTAAGGATCTGGTCTCCCTTTCTGGATATAGACAGGACTCTTGAAGACCTTCAGTGATGGCCAGAGAGGACTGTGGATGTCCACTTCTTGCAAGTCAAAAACCTAAAACGATAAAATGATAGTTGCTAGCTGAACTCAAATGAGTGCCAGAAGTCTTCCTTATCACATAGCTCCACAAGGAGCTCCAGGAATTACTGTGGGGGAGACTCCTCTGAGGAGCACAACTGCATGTCTTCCCTCCTTCTTGTCTTTCTCCGAGTGTAACTCATAAAAGAAAGTGAGTGCCAGGGGGATGTGAGGATCTGTCACAGCAGTTTCTAGTGCTCTGTTGGTGGGTCTCAGACCTGTGTCTTGAGAGTCGTGCATTTGGCTTGAAACACGTCACTGCTGGTGTCATGGCATTTTGAGATTTGTGCTCTGGTGAAGCACCAGCATGTGCTCATGCAGAAGTCCACAGTAAAGTGGGAAAACAGATTCCAGACGCATCAGCCGCAGTTTCCCGTTTGTTATTCACAGTTTGTTAGATGGGACAGGCAGTTCACTGCCGAGTTCCGCTTTTCAAATCCGTACACTTGCTGAAAGTGATGGTTACATTATTATGCCAGGTGCAGAGGGATGAGTAGGAGTACTTAGCTTTTCATCCACAAATAAACACTTTTCCAAAACTTTTTTGAAGTAGCCATCCCAGCATTTAGCTTTCCTTGTGCTTAATTCCATTGTTTTTCCTGTGGGTTTGTTTAAAAACAGGAGAGAAAAAGGAGAGGAAGTCCGTAATTTAGTAACTACTGTAACTTTTCCAAGGACAAAAAGGAGATCTGATCATGTGTGTGCTTTTTGGTGGGACACAGAAGGCAAAAGAATAGATTAGTCTAGACTAGACTAGAAGCTCTGTTTGGAGACATAGTGGCTCACCTTTATCCACTATAAATGCTTTCTTCCAGATACATGCCCTAAGTCTGATATGTGTAAACCGCATGCTGTGAACTGCTGGGCCTAACAGTCCAAAATAACTAAGAAACCACAGAATACATCTCATTATGGCCTGGTGGCTGTTGTGCAAAGCTTTAAATTCATGTTTTGTTCTTACCTTAGTGTTTGCTGGCTTCGGATGGGGAGCAGAATGTTAGTATTTCCTTCACTTGGCAGGAGATGGCTGCACACCCCACACCATCCAGCGCTTGCAGGTTTTGGTGCTCGATTTGTTGGCTGGCTCTCTTCTTCCACTGCATGGGCACAAACAGCAGTGAAATCCAGCATTTCCAGCTGGCTGAGTGAATGAAGCCACTAAAGGAGCTTACTAAAAGAGCAGCCCTTGGAAGGGTGAAGCAATTAACACCTTCACGAGGGTGATAAAAGAAATAATGGTGATGGGGACAAAGAGGCTTCCCAAGGTCACAGCAGGGTCGGGGCAATGCCAGTGGCAAAGCCTATGGCTCTCCCTTCCAGGACTTGGCTTCAGTCACCTCTGCCCTGGCTCAGCAGTGCTCCCACTGGCCAGAGCACAGGGTACATGATGCTCTGTGTAACACGGCCACCTTGGTTCATAAACAAGAACTCTGGGGCTTAATTCTGCTTTCTTTGACTGGCCCAGATTCATGCAGCAGTTCCAGCACATCAATACTGTAAATAAAAGGGAGACATGAAACTGGGGGGGTTTTAGGCTGCTACCACAAATGGCTATTTATTTTCCTTTGCTTTGTGGTCTCACTGGCATGCTGCCTGTCTCATTTTACAGTTAAGAAATGTGGACCTCCATCACATGGTACTTGTCACTTAACTCCAGACAAGCTCTGACATCTCCTTTTGTTATTTCTAGATGAATAAAACAGAAGAAACAGCTGACGTATATGGAGAAATTACACATGTTGTGATTTCAAAAGAAATCTTCATCTGGTCTTTACGGAGAAGGTTTTGCTGCTTCAGGAGTCCTTGGACATCTTCCATTTGAGTCTCAGTGAAACCAGGTGCACCCAGTGCCTCCCTGCTTCCTTGTGCTGGGCTCTCTGTCTGCTCAGTAAGTTTTACCAGTGCCAGAAACTCAGAAATGGTAATTTATGCTTACTCATGGGAACAAGCATTGCCTGCAACGAGAGCTCCTGCTCCCATGTAAGGGACTTTCCACTATGCAAGGTGATCAGTCCTGCCCATCCTTCCTTCCTACATTATAGTACCTGATTTGGTGTTGCCCCAGAAATCCTGGTTTAAAAGCTTGCACTGTGCTGGAGGATGGACCACTCTGAGCCCTTCAACATACCACTGTAAGCCAAAGAAAAAGGATTAAGGCTTGTGCTCCAGGTGTGCAATAACTCTACTCATGAGAGGCTGAAAGTCCAAACAAAGTCAAGGCATGTGCTTCCATACATTACATACATTGCATAGTGAAGCACCAATCTTCACTCTCATGTAACAAAGTGCAGCAAGTGTTTCATGGACATAACCTGGGAGCAGTGAAAATGGGGATAGAAAGTACTGGAGCAGGCAAAACAGGGTAATGTCAGTCTCAGGGAACAAGTTCTAAGAAAGCGGGACTAGAATAACACTAGGTTGTTCTTTAAATTGCTATTTACCAGATAGGATGTATGTCTATTTGAAATTAACAGCAGCATTAGTCAAAAAATCTATTTAAATCTGCTGGAGTCAACAGGAAGGACAGTTGGCCACTGAAATATCTCCAGATCACAATTCATGTCTGAATAGGGAGGTAGATTTGGGATTTTAAAGGATGGTCCATAACAAAACAGGGAAGTCCAAATGCCATGTTAAATGCTTGTTAAATAGAATTTTGGTTCCTTCCTGTTCCCACTTGTGCAAAAAATTGGTAGGTGGAATAAATAGTGTATGGCTCTTTTCTCCCTTGGATACCTCTACTGCTGGCTGGAGAGAGCACAGCACTCTTCAGATGGCAAAAGCAGGAGGAATTCCTTTCGTAACATCTGCCTACGTGAGGGTCCTGGAATTTGCATCTTCCCTGAGCCTGCTTTAGCTCACCTCCCTGCCTTCTTGACATTCCCCTCTTGCCCAGCAGATAAGAGCACATTTTCAGAACCAGTTTTGCAATTACCCATCTTCTCAGTTTTCTTTCCTGACCTTTAAAGGGGATGCACCGAATAAATGCCTTTGTACAAGCGCCAGACTTTCTGCAGGGTGGCTGTTTCAAAGGAGTAAATATGATCTTTTCATAAATACCATGTCAGGCCCACGTAACTCACAACTTATTTATTACAGTCCTAATGCACACCGTGGAAGCCGGGGCTAGTGTTGCACAAGAACATCCATCTAAAGCATTTCAGAACTGCAGAGCAAGGTAGACAGCTGAATTTTTGTGCAAGCTGCTTGGCTGTTGTTGAGTCTAGCTTTTACTTGAGTTTCATGAAGCGTTTAAAGCTACTCAGAGTTTAGAAGAAAACGATAAAAATATTGCAGCCTGTGAATTGTTTGTTAGGCATGTGCTCTTGGCATTCAAAATCCAAACTAGTGACCTAGGTACAAGGACAGAAAACTCTTCTGTGACGTTGAATGTATCAGTTTGTCCCCACTGACGAAGCCTCCTTCAAAGCCTTTTGGTGAATACACATCCCCACAGGGCTCACCTGAGCTGGACAGAAAGCAGCTTTAATGAAAAGCTTTCCCACACTTTGCTGGCTGTCATGGTATTCTCAGGAGGGAAAAATGGCCCCTGTCTTTGGCATGTATCAGTTCCACACTTGTGTCCCCAAACCTGGGCAGCGGAAGCCAAGAGAAAGTCCTTGTTTTGCTGAGACCTGGGGTGCCTTTACCCAGATGGCAATCAAAAAGCAAAATTTGTTGGGAAGCATGGCAGGGTCACAAGTGTCACTGCTTTGATTTAACCCCTTCATTTCCCAAACACAGCAGCATATGGGAGGATTTCACCCAGTATGGAAGAGCCATGGGTTCAGAGCATCACACCCTGTGGCTGGCTTTCCTGCCACACGTGTAGCATAAAAAGCTAAATCTTCCTTCACTTCTCTGTCTTCCCCTGGTGCACACATGCTTGGCAGACTGTGAACCTTGAGGAGGTCGTGGGTCCCTGTGCTTCAATGCAGTTGTGGTCAATGTGGTTGTGTGCCTGTGCTCGCAGTTTCTGCCATGGAAATTTCGTGTGTAGCTCTAACAGATCAGGGACAAATATTTTATACTTAGCAAAAGCAGAGAAACCAGCTGAGGGGTCCCATTGAGTATGCCTTGGCATTTTTACACAGCTGGATGCTTCTTGAAAATGTGGTTTTAAGACCTTTGGTGGAAGCAATTTGTCCTTAAAGATGCAAAAATTTTCAAGGCCCGTTCTGTCTGCTGTCATCCCGCACAAAATCAATAGCATTTGATACATCCTGAGACAAAGGCTGCCATACCAATAGTAAATGAACGAGATAAAAACAGTTAATGAGCAAACTGCATTTGCTTTGCTCTGTGCTTTATGGTAAGTCACAGACATAATCATAGACAGATCTTAACCTAAAAAGCTCTGATGTAGCATACGTTGCTGCTGAGGTGAAAACACTGGCATACTCCTTATCTCACACAGCCTGTTTTTGTTTATCAAGACACAAGTAGGTATCAGCACTGGATGCTTAGCTTTCACCTCCAAATCTGGCTTTCAGAACTAGTGGCCAGATTGCTTCCATTTTTGGAGGGTTTGAATTAAACATCAATTGTTTCTGGTGGTGAAAGTCCTGTAAAAGCAGCAACTCCTCCAAGAGGTTTTGAGAGCCAGCTTGCTTGAGAGCAAGTATAATGAAATCGTGAGTAACTGTGCTTTTTTACTGTAATTTTCAGATGGGAAGAATAAATCAGAATCACGAAAGGGATGTTAACAGAGCCAAAGTCATTTAGAGTTTAGGTTTCATTAAGCCATTGGCAAGATAAAGTCTTTTGTGGCTCTATATCAACCTTCTTACAAATAATCCAGAAAGCTGTACTATCTGCTGAGCCCAGGGGTAATTTCATTAGTACTCACCACATCTTATTTGAATTACACATACAGATGGGTGTTTAAATTACAGGAAGACTTTGTGTTTAAGAGTTTCCGCATCATGCCGAGGCTTGGGAAAAAAAATCAGGTTTGACACATAATAGGGATTGATGTGCTACTTCAAATGCTGGTGTTACTGGAAAGGAAGGAACTTCCACAGGAAGAGCAAAGGAAATTATACAGGAATCAATAAAGGATGCTAAAAATAGTGCTTGACTTATCTTCCATGTGAGTCAAAATACCCTACTAAAGGGATACACACGCTGTGTCTTGGCTGGTATACCCAAACTGCTCTTACTGGTGTACAGGCTGTCAGGGTTTCCTCATAAGTCAATGGAGAGAGGCAAGAGTCTCTAGAGCACGGTCCATCCCACTTACCTAAGGAATTGCCAGCAAAAAGAGAGTGCTGTAGAACCTGCCATTTTCCTAATTGCCATCAGCTTCACATGCTTAAAGTCAAGCATGTGCTTAATTAATTTCCTGGGGGGAGCTCAGGGAGCTGAGCACCTGGCAGGACTGAACAGCTAGCTTGGAGGAAAATGAAGAAATTTGCAAATATTCTGGATGAACCTGATGAACAAAACTGGGAAATGAGGAGAGCTTGCCTGCAAGGATGACTAAGTTGCAAGCTTGGAAGCGTAATAGGTCCCAGGAGAGAGACTATGATTAGTCAGGTAATTTACAGGTAATACACTTTCATCATTTTCTACTTAGCATTAATTTTCTACAACACCAGGCAGGGGCTTGCTCAGAGGGGAGGAGGGAGGTAGCGGTGGAGCAAGGGGCTGGGGTGGCATAGTCCTGGGGGCTGCCATGCCATGCAGGGAGCAGAGCTCTGGTCCCTGAATCCCCCCATGCCTTGTCTGGCTATGCTTTTTCTTAGACAGAAGCTCTCTGGCAGCATCCACAAGCATCCTCTTTCCATCCACCAGGCCCCTCTGACAGCATCAGCACAGGGCGGTCATGCTCGGAAAGGGGAACCACCAGCCACAGCCATTTGTCTACACACACTGGAAAAGACTTGGTATTTTGGGATTTGAAGCAGAAGCTTCAGCTCAGGAGTTCACAGGGATTTTAGCTGTGCAAAGCAGAAGCAAAACTGAGCAATGTGAGTTGGGAGATGATACTAACAAACCGAGGTACTAACAAACAGTGGAGAATGCCACAGGGAAAATGACGGGTGCATGGAGAATTCCGGGGGGAGAGAGGATATCACTTGTCTTAATTCACATTTGGGATTAACCTTTTTATGCTGTAGTGACTGTTACATCTGACTAGGCAGCTGGTCAGATCTGTTAATTAGATCTATTTTAAGCCCACTTTAGATGAGTGCTCTTTAAGAACAACAGATTATATGAAGGACAAATACACTAGTACCCAAGGTCCTTCTGCAAAATGTGAGAAAAGATGGTTTGGGCAAAATTAAGGAGGAGATTTTTGTTTCTTAGATGCTATTAAAGCCTATTACACAAATTCCTCAGGGCTCTTTACACTCCTTAGTGGGGAGTCTGTGACTAGATTGAGAGCAATACAGGGCCCTAAATTTAAAGATTATAGCCTGTAATATGTCACAGAAAGTTTTTAACATCGCCCCTGTTAATCAGCACCAGACAAACATGTGCAAGGAATAATACCCTCCCTACATGCCTCCCACCTCCAACCTCCCCATCTTGCAAACAAAAAACTACAAGAGCCAGCAGATCTGTTCTGGCTTGTTTTATTTCACTTTGAGCTTATTAAAATGCTGTGTTTGCAGTTTATATTTCTTGGCACACTGTTATTTCAACGACATTTTAACAAGAACTGCATAAGCAACAGGCAGATTAAGAGAGTAGCTTGTTTCATTCTGTGTTTTGAAGGGATCCTATGTAGTCTTATAATCACCAATTACATTATCTGTGCTACTTATTTGCTTTTGATTTACTTACTTCAGAGGATGAACACAAACTTATCTGTTTTCCTCTGTTTTCTACTCGTTTCTGCTTTCAGTTTCTTGAGTACCAGTATGACAAATAGAACAACAACCAAATTAATCTCCCAAAAGCAAGCGTTTACAACCCTAAAGGATTGTCTGTGTGGAGGTTTAAATTAAATAGGAAAAAAACCCTTTTATTAAAAACAGTGTTTGTAATGTGTGACTTCACTTCCTTCTCCTCTACAAATCCAGACCTTGGTATACAAAGTCCCTGGCATGGAGCGAGTACTGCTTCCATGGCTGGCTGCTCCCCAGCTGATAGCTGCTCTCTTACTCTTGTGAGGTTTGGACAGGGCAGCAGCAAAGACTCCCTGCAGCCCTTCATAGGTTGGTATCATCCAGAGCATTGTTGCAGGCCTTTGTTTTGGCTTGGTAAACACCCTTTTAAAAATCATTGCTGGTTCCCAAATAGGTTGTTCAGGAGCACTCAAATCAAGCTGTTACCTTCTCTGTACAAGCTGTAGCTGTATCTGCACAAGTAAATTCACTGTGCCCTGCTCCACTCCCTGGCACCAAGGGCCCCATGACCACATGTTTAAGCTCTGCTACCCACCAAAGTGTGCCTATACTCAAGCTGCCTTTTGGGAACAGTTTCTGGGTCAGCAGATCTTTGGAAGATGCTCTTTGGTAGGAGCTATGCTAACAATTTAACAATACTTTGCAATTGTTCAACAATTGGAACAAAATTGTTTAACAACAGAGCAAGCAAGTTCTGCCTCCTGGGAATAGTCCCATGCATTGTTAGTGGTTGTGTGCTTGGACTACTAAATTAATGTTTGCGTGTGACTCCTCTTCCTGCTGCTCAGCAAAGCTTGATTTGGTCCCACCCCAAGTTCCAGCCTTGTACTCCTTCATCCCAGAACTGAATGTCCATAGCCAGGCAGCACAAACCTGATGCCATCCACAAACTGCCTGAACTTCACCCCCTTGTTGTGTCTCTCAAAAGATCAGCCCATCACTTGGGAGTCTAATTTGATGTCCTTAAAAAATGTGAGCCTTTTTTATTATGTCCTGAGCTCATGTAATTCTCAGGCAATCCATACAACTTTTTCCTAAATTCTGGAACCAAAATTCAACTGACTTCAGTAGTACAGAGCTAGTATCACAGCTCTGTGGATGCTCTGCTCCCCTGGATACGCCGGTGCCTTCAGATGGTGAGGGGTTGGGCTTCAGCTGAAAACTTTTAAAATAAATTCATCTTCTGTGAGCTGCACAAGGCAGCTTTAGCTCTATCTCCTGAAACCAAGCCAAGATGACAAGGCAAAATGTTTCCTTTCCCCTAGTCCAACAATGATAACATTTTTCATATCAGGTTCTTTTAAGAAAAAAATATACTATGCCTGAGTATATGGGAAATAAGTTCATCTGACTATTTCATCTCTGTAATTTCTTCCCTTTCTTGTCAGCTTCATTTTTTCCATAGGCTCTGAGAAATGAGCAATGCTTCCCTCTTTGTCCCTGGAAATAAACAACTATCCCATGTGAGCGTTACCATCAGGAAGCAAAGCTGAATCTGCTATTCCCCTACACACTGATTATTGATTGTTTGGTCTCTTGGCTGTAATGGTGCTTTCTCTGTCCTGTCAAGGGTGATATCAATGGTGACATCTCTGACAAAGGTCAGTGAAAATCTGAATCCTGTTATATATATACAACCCAGAATAATTCTGGGTCAGGCTTCACTGTCTGCCAAGACCTCTCTCATCCTCACTGGGAGCCCTGAATGTCCTTCCTGTTCTCCCCTGGGAAATACAAGCTAGTCATCTTCTAAAGGTTAAGGAAGCTGGAGTGACAGTCAATCACTCTGCAGTGGACCTACTGTAGCTTAGCATAAAAGTGCCAAAATGAGTCAACATTTTAACCACAGGAGAGCTTTGCCTTCCTCTTAAAAAGAGAATTGAGAATGGTTTATACCAGATTACCTAAATAGGCAGGGAAATGGGGAAAATAGTCAGAAATTATTAGGGTTTGGTGAAATGAACACAAGGCATTTGGACAGAAAGTGGTCTATGGCCTGAAGAAAACAAAGTCCTGTATCAGGAAATGACAAGATGATGTATAAATGCAGATGAAGAAGGGATGGTAAATTTGTGGCAGTATGTTCTTAAAAGCTGGGGGAAAATCTTATCATGATGTGGAGTCTGGTATCAAAGGCTCATTCTGAAACCTGAGGAGGTAAATACAAGTCCAATCTGATGTCCTGACACTAAAAAGGCAGAAGAAAACGTTTCCCACAACTTTCTTTTCTAGGAGAAGGAAGTCTTACTGGCATCACAAAGCCACTGGGTTATCCCCAGCTGGGGAAACAGGAGGTGAATCAAAATTTCCCAGGCTTCCATATGGAGAAGAACAGTGGTGGGGAATGCCAAGGTAAAAGCAAGGAGCTGCTCCATTCTGTGTCAGGCTGTGCCCAGCCATGGCAGTCACTTCAGTGCCATCAGCAACCTCACAACAAAGTGATGCTGGACAGTAGAGGAGGCAAAATGTGGGATATCTGGAAGGCAAAGTTGTCTAAAGCCACCTATTTCCACTGGCAACAGGTTTGAGGTCCCTTATTCAGAGATGGGATGATCTGGTTGAATCCAGAAGGCAGTGTTCTAAGGAGCTTCAGACAAATTCCTACAGGAAGAAATAAGCAAACAAGAAGGACTCCTGGCCTGTTTTTGATGTTCTTTCACTCATACAGGTTCATTAGCAGACAAAATTGTCTTACAGGCAGCACAGGCTCTTCTTCCTCACACTGCTTTTCCAGCTTCTCTGGCAGGAGATAATGACTTGTCAACTGTCTGAGGCTCATTAGCAGCATAATTTCACATTTTAACTTTCTTGCTGCTATGTTTGAGGCCCAAATCCTGGCTTCCCTGTCCCTATGAACTAACTCTTCCTGTTGTGGAGAAAACCCTTGGCAGTGTATTAAAGGGAAAAGATACCTTTGGAAATTTTCTTTTTCCCCGGATCACTCTTCAGTCATGCACTTTGAAGATTATTTAAACTGGGAGACCTGCTTCTGCAATCTGGTGGCTGGGTTAAAAACTCACAGGTTCCAAGGTACTGCTTATCTTCTCAGGAGTGCTCAAATTGCACATGACAAGCTCAGTGACACAGGGTTCACCATTAATTTTTTATGTTTATGTCTGTCACCTATTCCTTTACTTAGTCTATTTCCAGAACGCCTAACTGGTAGCACATTTTTCAAAAAATAGTTTTAAATAGCAAACCTAGACATTTCCCATGAGAATCCCCAGGAAGAAATATTTAGGTTTTATCAGTATTAATTCTTAGCTGGCCCTTCCTCCCAAGAATTTTTGTTCCACTAGGAAATGGTTTTGAGGCAACTGCACAACGTAACTTAAAATATGCTGCCATCATTCCAATCTCATCCTTTTCATGAAGAGAGAAGACCAGCAGCCAGCCAAGCACTCTTTGTACTTGTCTTGCTTATGGCTTTTGTACAGACTGTAACCTTCCTAAAGAAACACAATTCACCAAACCTAGCTGGAAGGGACTAATGCTCTGAGCAGCTGCTTGTAGTAGCAAATGAACAGTACAAATTGATGCCTGACATAGCCCTGCTGATGGGGTGTTAATGAACTTCCAGCCCAGAGAACCCTGTCTTGGACATGTTTTCCAGTTACCTCAAATGATAGATGGTGCATTTCCCCAGTTGTTGCACTGTAAGTAAAACAACCACCTTATGTGTAATGCCACTCAGCCTGTAGCCTCAGAAAAATGTTAGGATTGGATACAAAAGGAAGAAATAAATAAAAAATAAATGAAGGATTGGGAGCAGCATACAGTACTGCTCCTCCTGATGTGTTGTTCTGGCTTCTAGCAGCTGGCAGACAGAGGTTTCTAGAGCCAAAGAACATCTGCAGCTCTGTGTTTATTAGCCCTGATAGCATGCCTTCCATAAGTCTAAGTGCTTCAGAACTAATTTAATCTTTCAACCTTCACAGCATCCTACAGCATCCCACTGTTTAATGAAGTGCCACGGGGGAAAAATACTTTCTCTCTGTGCTTTTAAACTTCCATCTGAAGCTTCCTGATTTTTGTCTTATGAGCAAGTGCCAATAATTACTCCTTATTCACCTTCCTGTCCCCAGCACAGGAAGGACATCAACCTCTTGAAGTGAGTCCAGGGCCACCAAGATGACTGGAGAGATAGAGCACCTCTCCTATGAGGAAAGGCTGAGAGAATTTGTTTTGTTCAGCCTGGAAAAGAGAAGGCCTAGGGGTGACCTAATTGTGTCCTTCCAGTAACCTGAAGGGAGCCCACAAGAAAGATGGAGAGGGACTATTTACAAGAGCATGCAGTGACAGCACAAACTGAGAGTAGGTTTAGATTAGATATTAGGAAAAAATTCTTTACTGTGAGAGCAGTGAGGCACTGGAACAGGTTGCCCAGAGAAGCTGTGGATGTCCCATTCCTGTAAGTGTTCCAAGACCAGGTTGGATGGCGCTCTGAGCAACCTGTTCTAGTGAAGGATGTCCCTGCCCATGGCAGGAGGCTGGAATTTGATGATCTTTAAGGTCTCTTCCAACCCAAAGCATTCTGTGATTCATTCACTTAATGATGTTATAACCTCTCCAGTTTTTCCTCTCAGTCCTCTTTTTTCCCAGACTGTGGAACTTCAGGTTCATCTTCCGTATTAGAGAGGCTGTATCACACCTCAGGCCAGCTTTTTTGGCCCTTTATGCACTTTTCAAATTCTGCTATGCCACTTTTGAGAGATGGGGCTGGGACCAGGCCCCAGATAATTCAGACCGATATTCACTGTGGGTTTATATAGTGACATCGCTGAAGCTTTGCCCTTCCCCTCCTAATCTGTGTTTTCCACTAATACTGCATCAATGTCCCATGAAACTGCTGATTTTAGAAACCAGGTACCAAATCTCTGCACAGCTACTACCCAAACAGCCTCACATAGTCCTTACTACTTCACATGCTTCAAACTATTTTTCATTTAAAAAAAAGCTGCTGTACTGCTTTTCAGGTGCAGGCTTGCCAGCAGGAACTCATAATAGAGGCTACCTGCCACACACAGCCAATGCACCTGGAGTGGGGTGCCAAGTGTCCAGGCCAGCTCAGCGGGCAAGATGAGCAGCCTGCCTCAGGTTCAGGTTGCCTGGCATTTCCTGGCATGAGATCCTGCCTTTGCTTCCTTACGGCCCTGCCAAAAGTGAGCAAGCTGAAATCTTCCCCGGGTGCCTACCTCAGGCTAGTTTAGTCTTGTTGGAAGTTGATTTCAGTTTGGGATTTTTGTGGTTTGGAGGGGGTTGTTTGGGATTATTTTGTATTGTTTCTCCCAGGCAAAACAGCTCCACCATTGCCAAGGAAGAAGCTAGGGAAGGTACCTCTTACCCATATTTAAAAGAATCAAATTGTGGGATCTTTCATTTGGAAATTACTAACACTAGCAGGACTTGAGAGAAAGATTGTATTCATGCAGATGACATCTATGCAGCATTTTGCTGAGTACACTGAGTAGGAGATTGATGGCATCGCCACTGACATGTACCTATTTTTTCCCAAACATGTGAAGAGTCCTAGTTTGAACAACTTTCAGAGATCTGAGTGGTTAAATTTTCAGAAAACCTTTCCTGGTTAGCCACTCACAGATCCTGCAGGTCATGCTAGGCCAGGGCACCCTAGTGGGGTAAAAGCCTCATCAGTCCTGTGATCAGCAAAGACCCCAGGCTTGGTGGGAAACAGCTCCAGGCTGCAACAGAAGAAACAAGCACCCAGATAAGGAGGAGGATCAGTGAAGAAAAGCAGGCAGGGAACTTTAAAAAAGCAGTAGGGGAAGAGCAGGAGAACCAAGATTTACCTTGATGGAAAGGAGTGACTTGCTCTGGAGAGGAAGGAGAGTAATGAGGGAAGTTGTTATTTACAGGATCCTGTTTTATCTCTGTCCTCCAGCCTGGATCCAGACTGTCGAGCTTCCAGCCCTTACCTAGCGTAGGTACCTTCACCTCCCTCCTGTCCATGTGTGTCACTACCTCAAGCACCACAGGTACCAACAGACTGGATCCCTGCTCTGCAGACAGGCTTTTTTTCTACCAAGTTTCAAGTTTGAAACATGGAGCAGGCTAAAACCAAGTATCATCACTTCCCCCTGAAAATCAGCTGGGGCCCATCAACATTTTGCTGACTCCTCCCAAACACCCACTCTCCAGGGACTGCTTTCTCCTGGCGCTCAGGGGAATAATGTCAGATCCCAGCCAGCTGCACGGCGCCAGTGCAAAGGGAACAAAAGCCAAGGCAGTTGTGGGAAAAAGGCCATTGTTCCAAAAAATTTAAATGATGTCACTCTGCTCCCTAACAGTGTCAGTAAAGCATGCTTTCCAATAGCAAGTGCCTCTCTCTGCAGTTGCCTGCAGTGAGGGTACAAGGCACGGAACAGACTAATCTGCTTTGCAGAGGCTTCATGATTATCATAAACCACCATTTTTCAGCATGGTCTCCCTTTCCCCCTGGACACAGAGCTGAGCAGCACCGTGGTGTGGGCCTGGATCCCTTGAAGGGAGCTCACCCAACACGAGGATGTGTGGGCAGCAGCGATGGCGTGAGCGTACCTGTCCTCAGAGGCAGGAGAGCTGCTCGTGCTCCTCGTTACCGTGCTCCCACTTACAAGTCATCGCCATTTGCATTGTGACATCTGCTAGAAATCTTAATCATGGGTTGTGGCCCCAGTGGAGTAGTTCTGAACAGATGTAAGAGTTATGTTTCTAATGATCTTAACACCTTTCCTGCAGGGTGGCATCAACACAAGTTAATTAAGTCTCGTGCTAAGCCTGTGATGCAGAGTTACAGCTATTTCTCTTCATTCTGATTTACAAAAGAAGAAGATGAGGGACCAACTTATACCTGCTACTCAGTCCTAAACCCCAAGCCCTCTGCTGGCCCTTCTACTTTAGCCACTAGGTGCTCTCCCACCTGCCAGGTCATCAACAAGTTTTGACCTGTTGCTGATAAAATTAACAGACTACGTCCAGTGTCCCTAGAAAATCATAACAAAGTTTTATTACAAAGATGAAAATCATGAAGAATTTCAATGTTTGTTATTCTCCCTACATCATTGCCCTGGAAGTGCCTTTCAAAAACCTGGGAGCTCACACTCATACCCATATGAATCATTAGGCAGGTGTGGGATGACTTAATTGTCCATGGGTTGTTTCTCTCTGCCGCTGCCCAGCATGTGGCCCTCATGACACCTGCACCTACAGATGAATCCAAAGAGTGAAAGCCAGACATATCTCCATTGCATGCTACAGTCCACTCACGCTGAGCTGCCTGCATCGTGGTAAAACCCAGCCAGCATGAAAATCTGTACCATGGGTGACAGTTGTAATACCTACGTCTTGTGGGAAATATCCTGGGAGATCAGGATGCTGGCACCCTCAGGTGATGCATCCCAGAGCTGTGTGTACAGGAGGACTACAGGAAAGAGGTGGGTCTGCTGCACCGGACGTGCTCAGGTGGACTTTGTGCAGGAAAGGTTGGAATAAGGCTTGATAGATATCCTGCCTGTCCTCTGAATCTTTACAGAAAAGGAGAAAACACTTCAGCCACTGTATTGACATCTCCCTTCAGCCCTCTTGCTACTTTCCATGAGCTGGGTACAAGTATTTCCAGGCTCCTCTAGCCTGGAAACAAGGGAAGCTGGGACAAACTGGGCTTAGTGGGCATCACTCTTTGCCCACAGGCAAAGCATGTGTACCAGCAAGGCTGAGTCCCCAGACCAACAGTAATCCCTTTCCACAGACAAGCATTGAAATTGCATTTATTTCTCAGATCAGATTCTCTAAGGAAAAACACAAGCAGAGCTGTCAAGAGAACTTCAGTCAGATGGAGCAACTGTTAAGTGGACTTTAAAGTAACTCGAAGCAGACACTTAGAAATGGAGATATGCAAAATCAAGCAACTAAAAAACTCTAACCTGGAGTTTCCGTAAGTTCTTTGTTGCACTTGCTGAGCAAAACTTGCTGATGTTCATGGTGATGGTAAAAATCCCAGACAACAGTCCTCAGTTAGAGGAACCTCATAAATTAAATCCTCTCTCTTTTATTTCATAATCTTTTTATTGCAGAATCACTCTAGTAGACTAGCCTAAACCTAGAGTGCTGCAATCAGGCACCCTTCATTCAAAACTCTTCGAGCTGTCAAGGGAAAAAAATAAAGAAGTCTATTTTAACCCAATTTTAATCCATCAGTTCTGAGATTAATGATTTGGCGGGGTTTTTTATTCATTTATTGTGGATTTGGAAGAATTGGCAAAACTGATCACAGAGAAGGCTTGATTTATGAGTGAGTGCTCTAGTGCTCTACTACTCTGCAGTGCCCTTAGCAGTCAAAACAGTATTTAAGAAAATACGTCTTGGCAAATGTGCAAATTATTATGAAGCCCTTTCTACTGGTGTCTTGTATTTTGAAGAAAACATTATCATTGAAAACTGAGGCCCCTTTGTTGAGCTGCTTATGCTGGTGAGCTACAGGCAGAACTGTACTTAGTGGGAATGCTGTTGAACAGATGGGATCCCTGTTTTGCACATGATTCTGGAATGCAATAAAATTGTTTGGTTCTGGGAAACAGTTTTTTCCTCCCATGACACTGTCAAAATGACCAAAAGGTCTGATTCTGAAATCCATACTCCCATGAGTAATTCTCATTCATGCTCAGGAAGACGCAAGTTATGAAGGGAAAAAAAACTACAGGAACATCACCTCTACTTAGAAATATTCTCATTTCCTGATCTTAAGAGGGCGGAAAAGTGAACTTGCTTTGGGAGTAAACAGATATGAAGAACCCACATACATTGCTAGCAGCAGAAGCATGGGAAGGAAAATATGTAAATGCATCACAACCAAAAACCTGTGCTTAGTTCAGCAATCTGGCCTGGAGAAGTGGTGTCAGGAATCTTCTGAGAGATTTCTCTTTTCAGCACCTTTGGCCAGCAATCCCAAACACTTCCCATCCCTTCTCACCTCACAAAATCATGCTCTTCAGTAGCAGAGGTTGGGGAAGTCAATTGGCTAAAACACAAAGGGCCAGATTCTTGGCTGGTATAAATCATCATGGCCCCCCAAAAAAGCCACACTGAGGCTCTGTTGCTTTACACCCACTGAACATCTGGCCCTCAGCCTGTGGGAAGAGAATATAATGTGCCTCATGCCTCATGCATTTCTAAACAGCTGCTCTGAAGGACTTCTTCAAGCCTCACATGAGGCTGTTTGCCTTCATTGAAAGCTCTGGAAAGGATTGATTGTGCACAAATGACTTAAATTTCAGTGTTTGCAGGGCACAAAGGCATGCTGAAGGACATCTCCAATGTAGTAAGCTGCTTCTTGGCAAATCTCTTTGCAAATCAGGTAGGTGAAAAAGAGATTATGTCCAGTCCCAGCCAATTAGAGCTTCACAGTGCCCTTCCATACAGGAGTTTGCCTCAGTTGTTCTGACAGGATCAGGTGATTTCAGCCTGCTAGAGCTATGTGCAGTAAGCATCAGATGGAGTTTGCTATGTGAATATGTGACCTTTACCACTAACATTTTTTTATTATTATTTTTAATCAGGAATGACATCTTTGAATCTATCTTTATCTTAACACTGCCACTGGTCCAGCAAATCTGCCAAAGAAATTTTGCAAAGAGCAGACTTAAAAAGTCAGCTGACACTTTATCTTTTTTTTTCTAAGAAGCTTTCAGCTTCAGTATGTTACATTTTTCAGGAATTCAAGTCAGTAAGCAAACAGACAAGATTTGTTTGTTGTATGACTCACATGGCTAGGACAATTTCTTATTATTTTCCTTTATTAGCAGGTGAGACCACAAACCACCACTTCTGAGAGGGCTTGACTTTCTAATTGGACACAGTGCCTTACAAATTGCCTAAAGCTGCAATTGAGGAATATCGGGGTTGCTTATTTAAGGTGACATTCAGTCACTTCCCAAATGGAAGTTCTCAATAAATTATATTCTCATGAAGATTCTGGTTGCTCCTTGCAGTAAATTGCATTCCATGCAACACTAAAAAACCTCTCTGTGCTCTTGGTGAGGGACTGAGTCAGTCTGGGCAAAATTCATACTCTCTTACCAGACCCTACACTTCAGCTGCCAGGAAACAAAGATGGTAGACAGCATTCAGATAAGTTAAATTGTTACCCAAAAGAGATTAAAAGCAGTGTGTGATTGAGAAGAATGGCAGAAAGGTTCCATAGCCAGGATTCTCTGTTCACTGAGCAAGTTAGATAAGCACTTCAAAGGAAGATATGATTATATCTTCATGATAGCAGTTTTCTCTTACAGACTTTAACTTTGAAAATTAACAACACTAATTTTCTTTCCAGATCTGGTCAGCTTAACTCCATTAGAAAATTTGGTAACTACTGCAGAAAAATTACTCCAGTGTCATAGTGTGTTTCAATATTCATAGTTTCACACAGAAAAAGTGCTTGGGAAGATAAAGATGATGCCATCTGCATAAATTATTTGATAGTATTGGACTAATTAGAAGATGTGTGCTGCACTTGCCAACTCCCAATTATGCTTCAGTTTCCTGTAGAAGTAGGACCAACAACAAAGGCAGAAGAGAACCAGGCAGACCCTTGCACACCCGAGGCCTGTGATCAGCAGTACTGCCTATAAATCAATTATATTTTATAAGTGTTTGCAGTAATCATTCTAACATCATGAGTAGCTGCTATCTGCAGAGCAGCACATCGTAAACAATGTTTTTAACCCACAGGAAGTAGAAGAACCTACTTCTGAACACTGGCAGAGGATGATATCTATTTTTCTGCTGCAATAAATGACATCTGGGAAACATTACTGATTTTTCCTGTTTTTCTCCTTGGTAAAGAGCAGAAAATCAAGAACCAAAGCAATTGAAAGGGAGGTAAAGATCATTAAATTCAGCAGACTCATGTACAGAACAAACACAGTTTGAATATTTCTGTATTTCGTGGGAAATGTCGAATCCTGGCGAGTCATGTAGGTAAAGCATACTTTGGATGCAGAACAAGGAACATGATCCGCTCTCTTCCTTCCTCCCAACCCTAAACTCATCTCTGGCAATGAAACTCACCTTTCCCATCCTTGTAAAGTACTGTTGCTTTTAATCCCAGTAGAGGTGTAATTTGGAAAGGGGACAAATGATCTCATAACCCACCTTACTCCCTCTCTTGTGATGCTCAGAGTTTGGCTGCTGGGATTGTGGTATCCCAGCAGCTTTGGTTCCTGAATTATTTTCACGCTGATACTAAAGCATAACTGGTTTTATAATATTCACCAGTAAAGCCAAATGGGAAAATTTTCAGCTGACACAAGAGCATGTTGGTCTGATCTGCTGAAGCCAGAGTACTGGTGTGCAGACACCCTGGGGACCTCAATCCACTCTCCCCAGCACATCTCTCTGGATAAATAGTGGGAGCTGCAATGGCAAATGCTCATCCTCCTGCTTGCTTGTGAGCTCTGTATGCAGCTCAGCAGGTGCCATTCCCTCAACTACTGCTCTGGTCTCCCCTCTTCAAGTGTTTTGTAGTAAAGTTACATAAGATGTTTCCTCAATGCTTCATCATCCTTGGTAGAAAAGAAGCATCAAGTTCCCTACCCCTTGAGAACAACCCCCCTCTCTGCTCTTTCTCCTCTTGAATGCACACACATCTCTCGTAGGACTGAAGGCAAAAGCTCTTAAAAGAAAAGAAAAAGAAGACATTTCACTACCACAAGGGATGGAACAATGGAAAACCATTGGAGCAGCCGGTCTCTTGTCCTGGAGCATCCATTACTGCTGTGGCTGGTGGCATTATTCTTCTCACTCCCCTCTAGGTGACTCCTGCACTAGGGCAATGGATGTTCCCTGGCATTGTAGTTTGAGTTTGATGAAGTAGAAACCATCTTCACTGTGGCAGGAACATTGCTCGCTATGAGCAAAACAATACTTGTCATCCCCCCTCTTCCCTTCTTCGTGCTATGCTTCATTTTGGTTCACATTTAAAGAAACCAAAACCAGTCTGTCGTTGCAGCAGTTTCCCCAAGCCCTTAGGATGTGCTCTTTGTAACTCTTGCAAATTCAGTGCAGGGAGTAGAGTTAGAAAAATAACTCCTTGGATGTGAGTCTGGGTATCTTTTCCTCTCAGAGCATGTAGATGACTTGTTAATACTGATGAGGCATGCAGCAAGTCAGAGGGAAGCCCCCTGCATGCTGAAAAACATGGTTGCAGGAATGTGAGTCTGACACATGTTGCAGCACTTTTTGTCGGTCTGATAAATAAAAAACAGTGAAAACAGGAAAATCTGAGTATTTTTTTAATGGCCTGTTAGAATCCCTGGGCTGTGGCATCCCTGTCCAGTTTAGGGCAAGAAAGAAGAGTATTTGGTGAGGTGCTGCATGCAAAAAAGGGTTGGGTGACAGCAAATGTGCCCCCATGTTCCACATGCATCTGGGAACAAGGCTGCAAGGAAGGCCTGAGAGACGGGCACCCGGGAAGAAATGGTGATTTAAAAGCTCTGCAGGTCAGAAACGGGGTAAAGTAACCACAGATTACTAAAACAGATGAAGATTTATAGAAATTGTCAAAGGAATGCTGTGCCCTTGGCAAGCGATGAGAAAAAAAATCCCTGAAAGGTGGCTGAGCAAAAGCAGTTAAATTAAAACCATCTTTGTGACCGAGTCTGAGGAGGAAAACAGCTGGCAGGGGCTGCAGAGCCTCGTGCAGCCCGGGCTGGGGCGGCCTGGGAGCACACCCAGCGCTTTGGCTCCTGCTGGTGCTCGGAGCCGAAGTCACTGCTCATTACAGCGCAGCACGGGCATGGAAAGGGGAGGCAAGAGAAAAACGAATTTTCTCAAGCTGTCCCAGTCGTCCCTCAGCTCTGCTCTGGAGGAAAGGGACTAAAGCTGCAACTAATTTGGGAATAGGGAAAAGAAAAGTGTATCGCAGAGAATTTACAAGAATGGACTGAACTGGATTTCAGTGAAGCTTTGTTGAGAAGCATTCACTTTTAGTAAATTATTACATGTCATTAAATAGTATTGATAAACCATACATAATTTATAAATACTTATGTAATATTCTGTTTTTCTACTAACAAAAGAATACAGCCAGTTTTTCATACTGTGACCCCGTACTTTAGCCTAAATAATAATATCTCCAGAAATGGATCACTTCTCAGATCAGAGTGGGTTAAAGATGTCTGCACTGATCTACAAAAGGATGGATATTTAACTCAGATTGAGGAAAAAACAGCAGAAAACAGATTTTACTGAAGTAATTTGAAAGGAACCTTTCCTGGCAGTAGTCTCTTCGGAGGTATAAAAAGCGTATTTCCTCATATCAGTGTATTCACCTTGTTTCCTGTAATAATTATTTAATGCAAGGTTGAAAAATTGGGAAGGAATGGAACAGCCAAAAAGCAGCTTTTCTTATTGGTGAATTTAAAAAAAGGAAAAAAAAAAAGGAGAGGCAGCAATCCACCATTTCTAAACTCTTGTAGAAGAAATAGAAAAAAAAATACTAGCTCCACTCCTCAAATAAAGTAATTTTTGTCCTCAATATACCTGTTAGCTTCAAAGACAGGGTAGATGAGAAGAAAAGGATTGTCTATTCATGTGGCGGTGGAAAGATGAACAGGATCTGCAATTGCTGGGGAAGGGAGAGTGGAAGTCCCTTTAGCTCTGCTGGTAAATAAACCCCTGTTTTATGCTTTGAAACATATATCTTCATTCTTTATGAATTCAGTATGGCTTACCAGCTTTTATCTCACTCAAAAATATTTATTTTTTATTCATTTTCATTGTATTCTCATTCTGGTTACATACAGCTTGGTAGGCATTATTAGTTTGAAGAGTCTTTATTAATATAAAAGAGATGGTAATGAAACACTTGCGCTCCCTGAAGTAAGCATAAAATAAAAGACGAGCGAGTTTAATCTGTACTTCTCAAATGGGCATCACAAATACAACAAGTACCAAATTTAAAATTAAGACTAAAATCACTTGCTGGTTTCTGCCTATTGAGAACTTTGTTTCTTAAAAAACACCAAAAAAAAAACCCCAAACAAAAAACAACAACAAAAAAACCCCAAACCAAAACAACAACCAAAAAACCCCAAAGAAACTGAAACAAAAAATTAATACATCTCTTCCTCCTCTGTGCTTGTGACTCTAAATTCAGCCACATCATCACATGAGTAAAGTGTAAGTCCCAGGACTGTTTCCTGACCGGGGAGGTAATGCAAGCAGCAGGGTTCCTTTCCAAGGGTCAGCTGGAGGACAGGCAGGCTGGAATACCATCCCACCCGAAGTCCCTCTGCTGCTCCCGATCATGTGAGCAACACCAGCACTAGATCAGTCCTTCAGCTCTTGATTAACTTCATGCCAGTGCTGGCCTTGTTGCTCCAGATGTTGAACCCCTGAGCCATATAGATCCAGCTGGATTTCAAGATCCATCTTTACATAGAAACATCCCAAAAGGGGTGTTCAGCCTCTGAGCAACCCGGGGATGCTGTATCTCCACAGCTTGGCCTTGGCTATCACAGCAGGAAAGCAAAGCTGCTGCATTGCTCATGCTAAGATGAAAAGAGGAAAAGATCAGGTTCATACAAACATTTCTTTTCTCAACTCTCTAGACTTTATTTTTCCAGTTTAACTTACAGCAAGCCTTCCAAACACATTGCAAGCCAGAAAATGTGGCAAATGTTCATTTCAGGTTCATTTTCCAATAAGATGAAGCTGGTTTGTATCTGGGGCATGTGCTTTGATCCTCCTACTTGGAGTCACATGAAACGTCAACTCAGTTCCTGTTTTTTGCCCCTAAATTCGTGAGTATTCCCATCAGTGCCATTGACACCTGCAAGTCTAGAGAAGAGATGGGTGGCTTGTAATGTCTGTTAGGACTTTATGCTCCTTGCTTAGATGGGCAGACGATCCTAGGAGATGTCAAGCAGCGGAAAACTGGTTGCACAGGTCTGTGCCGTGTCCTGAGCTTCTGTACATCACGACTGATGTTTTGGGCAGGATTGTGTGGGAAAAAAAATACCACTTTCAAAGGCTCTCAGTGACTAAAAGAAGTTGACTGAAGGAAAAAGATCTGTTAAAATTAAAAATATCCTTGGCAGGAGATGGAAAGAAGTTAAGTTCTTTCGAGATTCTCAAATTAATAACCAACCTAATTAGTAAGAGCTGCTAGCAGAGGGAGGCAGTCCACCGATTTATTTCAAGGAGGGCGTGGTGGAAACTCTCCTCCCAAACCCGGTGATCCGTGGTCTCAAATTAATGACTCGCAGCACTTCTCAGATCCCAACCCTCTTTAAAGATTAATCAGCGCTGTCTGGAAAAGTTTGTGCGGGTCTCCTTTGTGGCACACAACGGGCACCTCCGAGCGCGGGAGGCCACCCGGGGGGCCGCCGTCCGGCGGTACCGCGGTGCGCTTTGTGCTCCGTGCGCGGCTGCGGCAGCGGGACCCTCCGGCCGCCCGAGACGCCGATTCCCGCACCAATTCCCGCAGCGCGGCGGCTCCGCCGGGAGCGCCCGAGCCCCGCGGCCGCCGAGGGGCGTGTCCGGGCGGTGCGGGGGCGTGTCCGGGGCGTGTCCCGCAGCCCAAGGCGCCCGCCCGCCGCCGGCCCAGCCGGAGCGCGAGCCCCGCGCGGATCCTGCGGCCGCCGCCGCTGCCGTTGGCGCGCGCGCGCCGGGAACAAAGTGGCCGCAGGAGCGGAGCGCGGCGCGAGCGGGGCCGGCGGCGCGTGCGGGCGGCCCGGGGGCGCGCGGCCCGCGGCGGGCGGGCGGGAGGGAGACGGCGGCGGCGCGGGAAGGGGAGGCAGCGGGGCCGGGAAGATGAACCGGAGTTTCAACAAATCTCAGACTCTGCGGTATCTGGAGTGCAGCGCGGTGGAAGTGAAGAGTAAGGTGAGCAGACCGCGGCGCGGCCTCGGCCGGGAGCGCCCCTGCCCGGTGGTGCTCCCGAAAATGAATGGAGCCCCCCCCCCCCCCCCCGCTCCTTTCCCCGTATCTCCGCTCCCCGCCCGGTGCGGCCGGAGCCGTGTCCCAGGCGCAGCCCGCAGAGCGGTGACGGGCTGGCGGCGGCTGGCGGAGAGGCGGGATCACCGCTCCGGGCGCAGCTCCCGGCGAGCCGCCCCTGCCCGGCCGGAGGCGGCGGCGCGACCCTTCCCCGCCCTCCCCCGGCGCGGCGCCCGCCGCTCCTGCTCCATCTTTTGTTTCGCCGCGGGGACTCCGGCGGTAACTTCGTGGGGCGGCTCGGGAAGCGCCGCTGGCCTCGCCTGGCGGGCGGGCTGGGGCTCGGCCCGGGGGCAGCGGGAGGCGCGGCGGCGGTGCCGCTCCCGCCCCAGCCCGGGACATTTCACCCCTCGGTGCTCCGACGGGCTCCCGGTGGGCGGGATGGGTGCCCCGACGCGTTCTGAGGAGAGGGGCGGAGGACCGGGAGGGAGAAGGGCCGGGTCCCCCCTCCAGTCCCGCTGTAGGTCCGAGCCGGACGAGCCAGAGAGAGACCTGCGGAAAGCTTCCCCCTCCTGCGGCGGCTGTGCCGGGATGCCGGCACCGGCATCAGCTTGTGCACGCTGGTGGTGTTGGGGAAGGAGCCGAGATCGGCAGGGCTGCCGGAGCTGGCCGCCTCGAAGGATGGTGTCGGGTGGCTGTGCCTCACGTTGGTCTTGCTGAGCTCTCGTCTATAAGCTTTGGTCGCTCTCGGTTGAACCAGCACGTCAAAATCTTGCCTGCACCTCTGAGGTTAAAAATAAGTAGCATTTAAGCAAAAGTGAGAAATCTCCCTGGAAGTCCGTGTTTTATACACCTATAACAGGCAAGGTGTAGGTAGTGCATAAGTTGAAAAGAGTATGGATAACGTTAGCCTTTCCTGGAGTCCCTGATCACCTGCTGAGATGGTGTTGAGGGTGATGTCTTTGGGACTCTGTGCTTGGTGCTGCTCATTTTTGTTCATTGCTGCTGTTAAAATTTGCATTCAGATCAAATGGCCTTGAGCAATGCATAGAGCGGAGATGGCTTCAGCGGGAGAAGTACTTTGTGTGCAAGGGAGCCTCCAATCATTTCTAAACATGACACCTGAAATGTGGGTTCAGGCCCTTATTTCCTAACCTTCTGTTGCTGCTTCAAAGGGTGCAACTGGCCTAGAAAGTTCCATTTTGCTTCTGTAGCTGGAAAGTTTTGGTTCGGCTTGTACTGGTTCTAAGATGTAACCCACCCACGACATTCCTTGTGGCTCCCAAAAGCTCCAGATCCTATCTCTGTCTACTGAATTATACCCCTTACATTCTGTTGGCTTTAAACTAAAGCCTTGACCACATACGAGAACTTTTAAGTTCATCCTCTCTCTTCTACTTCAATATTGCCATAGCTTGAGTTTGTTCTATTAACAGAAAGCAACCTTATAGTAAAGAGCTCATAGCTTCCCTTACAGCTGCAGGAATTCTGTAAGTGAATCCTACCTGGTTCTATAGGTACAGAGTGATATATAGGGAGGTTGTAAGCCTGTGAATGATTGTGGATTTTTAGAGGGAAGGAAAATAAACTTGTATGGGCGGGAGGGGTTGTCACTGCTGATAGCCCAGAAGTTACTATAGAGAACTCTACTGCATTGGAAGAAAACTTCAAATAGAGGCTAACTTCAAAATACCCTCTTGAGGGCCTACACCCAGTGATGATCCGTGAACCTGCAGTGTGTGTCAGTGGAAGCTGTGCTGTTGAATTTCCTGGTGCTGATGGGTTTTACTGTTAGCATGCCTTGGGCACAATAACAGCTAGGCTGTTGATGCAGCAGGCTGTTGGTGCTGACATTGCAAGATGGTTTTATTTTGCCTGTAAAGCTCGTAGGTTCCCTGTCACAGAGTTACTCTTCAATGGTCTGAAGGAGGTGCAGTGCAAAGCTCTGGCCAATGGTACCTGGCGAGGTACTGTATAAAGACCTTATACCTGTTACAAAAAACACGGTGATCTTGTAGGGTCAGTTGTGATGCTGGCATCCTTTCCCTGTGGGTCACTGTGCTGTTGTGCTGTGATCATCTAGAAATAGGGATTGTTGAGTTTTTTTGTTTGTGGGGACTATCTAAAGCTGGGGAAACAGAAAGATTCAGTAATGCTACTTTTGGTAGCCGTACGTAGTCAACCTTTTAAACACTTAGTTGCTTGTGTTTTGTAAGTGTGAGGCCTGTCTGGGCTTGCCTGAGAACTTGAAAGTTGAGTCTGAGAACTCATGATTTTGCAGCTATCGCCTGCGAGCGCAGGCTGCCAGGTGAGCGGAGGTGGGTGCAGCTCAGCCTCTGCGCCGGGGCATGCTGCTGGCCACGGATCAAGGGATTCTTGGTGGCTTTTCAAAGGCTGGGGAAGTGGCAGTCCGTGGGCAGGTGGAATCCCTTTTAGCAGAGGAGCTGAGTGTGAGAGAGTGCTGCTTTTACACATTGGTGTGAAATAGCTTTTCTCCTCTGAAGATCGAGTTTGATCAGAGGGAGCTCTGGGAAAAATGGTTGTGGGGAGCTGGATGGGAGATAGTTTGCAGATGCTGGGGTTTTGATATCCCTGCCTCTGTTACGATAACCAGGTGGTTCCGTCCTTAAGGATAAACCGGCATCCAGCTGGTATCTTGCATTAGTCATAATTCAGAAATAGTTCCTGTGAAATCTGATTTTCCTGGATTTTCTGACTTTCTTTCCTTTTCTCTAAAAAAAAGTTCTTGAAAGCCAGTTTATGCCTTGATTATTGGAAGGGGAGAGTTTGTCAGCACTAAGTATCATACTGGGTAAGACACTTCTGGAAATCCCCAAGTATCCTCAAGTTATAAGGTTCCTGATGTGTGCCAGAGGGTTGTTAAAAACAAAGCAGGATGGGGGGTGGGGAGGAGAAGGAGGGAGCATCTTGGTGTTTGAACTCACTCCAGTTTTCAACATCCTTCTTGTGCCAAACGGCCAAAACCTGCAGGCGGTATTCCTCTTTTCTTGTCCAGTAGACCTGTGAGGTTTGTGGATGATCGGATTTCAGTGGGTCCGAACCAGCCTGTACCTCTGCTGAACCTAGCTTGACCCATCCCCCCTGCTGGGAACGTGGCCCAAAGTATGCTTCAGCTCACGATTCTTGTGTCCGTGGATTTTTAATGTCTGTGACTACATGGTGGGGACACTGGCAGCGATATGTTCTTTGGCTATGTGTTATTGCAGAAGGGTGAGCTTTGTGGCACTGTGTTGTACTTTTGGTGTATGTCAGGTCACTTTTTCTCTGTGTGACTGTAAGGTGCTGCAAAAGCTTCATGGATCTCTGTGCTGCAGGAAATACTGAAGGGGAAAACCCTCCGCCATCTGTGCACACCTCTGTTTTCAGACATGGCAGTGGTGGAAATTGCTGCAGTCTTCTGCTTTAAGAAGTCCCCTTCTGTCCGGCTCCCTGCTTTCTCACTTCCTCTGCCTCATCCTCAGAGAGCTGGCCTTAAAATCAAAACACTTCAAAGCTTATTGCTAGATAGAAAAGAGGAAGGGTAAAGAGAAACCTGCTTAGAAGTTGGCACATGTCATAGGAAAATATTAAGTGAATTGTGATTACACCTTAGCCCTTCTGTCCTGTCTTTCACGACAAAATAAATTAGAAGCTCCGTTCTTATCTAGGTGTTGTCTCTGTAGCTCAGGATTAATGTTTCAGCCCTTTTAGACAGGATCTGAAAACACATTATCTTGCTGGCTTAGAACAACTGTGTATTCTCATGTGTCTAGTACTCACTGGCTCCTTTCCTCTGTTGGGTGACAAGTGAAGTATCTGTCCCCTCTCAAGAAACTGCCTCTAATCTCTGAAAAAGGTTTCCAGATGACCCTTTCTGTCCCCTTTTTTCCCTTTTACCAAGAGCTCCAGCGCAATGTGTGGGGCTTTTTCTGTTTGTTTTGTTTGGGATCTCGTGGCCACAGGCAGAGTTCTTAACCTATTTTTCATTTTCTGTCTTTAGCTCTACAGAGAGGTTACAGGCTTCTTTGCTTGTGAGTATAAGCCTACAGAATAACAAATGCTTTTAAAATAGGAATTCCTACATTAGGGGTGGAACTTCTCTTTGATTATAACTCCATGTAGCCAATCTTCTTTCGTCTTGCTGAGTGAAAAAAGATTTTATGTTTTGTTCCCTTGAATTGTATACACAGCATTTCAAACAGGAGGGTAGCTATCAGCCCAAATATGTATTTCTTTTCCAGTCTCTTAGATATGTTGGAGTAGTAGAAGATTGCCTCAGGCCTTTAAATGATAGCACTTTGAATTGTTTGTGAAAGTGTGTGTTGGGGTTTTTTTTCCCTTTGAAACTGACTGCTCCATGTTTCTGGCTGAAAAGCAGCAGAGTACTGTTTTTCTGTTACTGCTATATGAATTCTTGTAAACTGTATGTACTAGTAAGAATTAATTTTCATGATTTCAAAAATGGCTAAATGTACTCATTGTTCCCTGATAAAAGTCCTTTGCAAAAGAACCCTTTGTTGTTGATGAACCCTCTGGGACAATGGAATTTTTGATAGTGGCTGAGGAGTGTAAAAGCACAGCTACCTGGCTCACGTGCTGACTGTGGCATTTCTGCCTTATTAATAGTGTCATGTTTTCTTGCATTGCAAACTGATTTACAAATCAACAATAATGTGACTAACATCCTACTACTATAAACAACCTCATTAAGATAAATAGAACCAGTTAATTATAACCATATTTTTTTCATACTCTTCTCCTGTCCTGTTTCGGCTCTCATTAAATGTTGGTGTTTAGATGGGTGCTGCAAATGGATTTTTAATACATTTTCAATAATTTTCTGATGTGTCTTGGGTAGACGTGATACTGTTATGGTGTTCAAAGACAAAAAGCATGTCTGGGATCAGCTCTGCTCTTACAAAGTCACTAGCAGCTGAAAGACTGTGTTTTGGTCTGAGGCATGTGTAGCAGTCAGTGCTTTAGCAAGCCTGCCCAGCTGCCAGATAGGTGTAGCATTCAAACAGCTTGTGTGTGCTTTGTCCTGCTCAAGTGCTGTCTCCCCATCTTAGAAGAAGTGTGCCTGTGCTGTTACATAAAGATCGCTGGTTTAAACCTTTTGCATCTTCCCCTCGCCCCTGCCAAAGTTGCTGGTACTGCCTGTCCACATGACTGTTCAGCTGTGGCAGTGCATGTATGCATGCTGTGTATTTGAAAGGTATGAAGTGTAACACCAAGCAGTGCTAAAACTGCAGCAATAGCTGTAGAGCAAGTTTACTTTTAATAGGCCCCTCTAAAGAGATTTTAAAGGTCTGGTTCTGCACTGTCTGGTGTTAACTGAGAGAGGTCTACAAATTGTGTTTTCCAGACTTTTGTACTTTGATTTCACTCTAACCCTGAAGCTGTACAGGCCTTCTGAAGTTTCAAGAAAAGTTTTCCATGTGTAGCAGACTTCAGAATAGATCAAAAAGAAGCACTCTTTTAAAATGCTACAGAATGTTAAGACAGACTTTAAGTCTGCTTAAAGTCTTTAAGCAGTACTTTAGATTCTTCCAAGTTAAGGTCATACTTGTCATACCTGGAGTAAAACCAAAACAAGTGCAGTAAAAAGCCCTGTAACCAGCTGATTTAACTTCTGTTTTTGAGCTTGAAGACATATTCGATTATATGCAAACCAAATGTGGCACGGACTCAGAAAACCGCAGTACTTCCCCCTCTCAAATGAAGACAGTGTGCCACAGTAATAGCAACTTGAGATGGTCTGGATTGTTGCAAAACATGTCAAGAGAGAGACTGTAAACATTAATCTCTTAAGAAGGGTTGCCTCTGTTCTTTTCCCTCCCATTTTGCTGGGCTTCTCACAGCAGCTATTGTGCTTATTCTGATGTGCTAGCTAGCACCTACTAAACTCCCGGTTCCTCTCTCATTACAAATATTTGTTTTTCATGGTAGGATAGCTTTCTGAAGTGGTCATACCTAGTAACCTTAAGTCTGTCTACTAGGTGCCATGAGAGAAAGTGACCACAGCTTTCAGATGAGCCACAACAGTGCATTCTGTGCATGCTTGCTGCCCTTCACGGATGAGAGGCCAAACCTTTCAGCTGATAAGTGTTGCACAGACAAGTCATCTTGTGATAGTTCTGTTCAGGAGTCAGCTGCAATAAGCACCAGCGCAGTGTTACTCTCTTCTCTAACCCGTACTCTGGCGCTGTGGGAGCAGTAGTGCCTGTAGGAGATACAGGGAAGGCTGGAACATGTGCTTTGAGCTACCTGGTGTGTCAGAGCATTTCTGTGTGTAGTGGAGGATGTGCTCTGGTGCTCAGGCTTTGTGTAGTCTCAGGTCTCTGTCTAGTCACAGAAAGATGGTAGTTCCTCCAAGAGTATTCCTGAAGCAAGTATATTGGTATGGGCTTGGGTGCCAGCTATGCTAACCGGATGGTTGGCACTGACCAGAAGGGCAAGGACTGCTACCTCGTGTTCCAGTATTCCCATACTCTCCCATTCTTGATCCTGCCTCCAGCTTCTCTCGTGTTTGTAATACTTTTTAGTCTAGTAACCTGGGAATTTCTGATCTGCTTAAAACTTCGTCCAGCCAGTCTGTCTTACGTGAGTAGTCTTCTCAAATTTAGTCTCGCCACACTGAAACTGTCCTAAAGGACACGGAACAATGGACCTTTCAACTTTAAAGAGCACCTCAGAAAATTAAATATTGTTTACAGCCAAGTCAGAAAGGAATGTCTCCCGTGTGAGGTTAAAATACCTGTGGAGGCTCTGTCTAACAGGCTCCAGGACTAGCCACCTCCAAGGAGTTCTTCAGAGGTGCAATTAAAAGTGCCTTCCTGTGTAGTCCCTTATCATTCCCTTTGTGAGAGACTTTGTGTGCACTTAATCTGAGCTTTTAGGAACTAGGAAAGGTTTTCCAAGGATTGACTGCTTGCCCCTAATTATCTTTACAATGGCAGGCCAGCAGTTGCCTCCAGCAACTACCAGACATTGCCTCCCTCTAAGTGAAGGCAAGATCTCCCAGTACAGAGGTAGTCCCGTTCCCATTGGAAATGTCTGAAGTTAATTCAGGCAGAAATGTCTGGGGAAGGGTGTGGTGCACCAGCCCCAGGGCCACCCAGCCCTGTGCCATCCCTCCTGCTTCTGCCCTGCACAGCTGTTCCCAGTCCCCCTGCAGGTCTGGCCAGGGGTGTGCGTGCATGTGCATCAAATTACTTCTCTGCAGCTGTTGCTGGCACCGAGCTCGTGGGGAAACCTCTGGCGGCAGCTAAAAGAGTCTTAAATGAGTTTGTAACCAGCCAGAGCCCTTACTGGTTACAAGTTTCCTGTATCCATGTAGATAGCTCTCAGTAAATGTTCCGAAAGTGGTTTGCCCTTGCTAGAGACCTGTAGTAGGGCAGGGCTGCCTTTCTGCAGGAAGCTAGGCTCACGGGCTTATCACAGTGTTGACCAGACCTGATTCCTTTGTCCCTCTGGGTGGCAAGGTGCCAAATCTTCCTTTTCCCCCTCATGCTGGCGGTGGCATGCCGTGGATGTATGCATCCTGTGCTGTATTTGTGCTTAAGCTCTGTGGTGTGATAGTGTGTGTTGCTTGACAATACAGGACCACCTTGGTCTCTATCATTTGCAGACAGACTTTGGTTTGTTCCCAGAGATGCAGGGGACTGGAATAAAAAAGGAAAGAGATTTACTTTTGGAAAGGTAGACTTGGCACTTAAATCACAGATTTATTTTAAGGGCTTTGCTTTCCTGTGAATGATTGTTTCTTGAAGGAGAATGGCACTGGGGGTTTAAATATCAAGAGGTGAGACAGTGAGGAAGGCTGGCAATGTGCTGCTTGGAGGCAGTGCCGGCAGAGATGGCAGGGATAAAACAGCTGTGTGGGTGACCTGATAGGAGAGGAACTACTGGAGCAAGGGTGGCAAAGAAAGGGATGATCGGTTCGAACAAACAGGCTGATAAAATTGTTTTTGTGGATAACTTATTTTCACAGGCTACCATGTGGCAGTGAGTCAAAATAGGCAGTGTAGTGGTCTAGTTCCCAAAAATTGTGAAATAAGGTAACTGAGGCAGGGGAAAGGGTAACCTTGGCTTTAAGTTGCCCTTGAGCTGACAGCTGAGCACCTGTGAAGACATCTATGTGAGATTGAATGAGAGGTGCATCTCATGAGCAGAAGGTGATCTGAGGGTGGTGGGAACAGAGAAAGAAGAATTTCTCTTCTAAGGACAGGCCACTGGAGAGGGTTGAAGGAGTTACGAAGATAGTTCTTCCAACGAAAAGCAGAAATGTGAAGCATTGTGTCAAAGAAGCATGAACAAGAAGGGGAACCACTGGTTTTCTCTGGTAAGAGAAACTATTCTAAGCATTTAAGATACTAAAGCATGGCTGTGTTTTTCTGGGAGAGTAAAAGGAGGGAATAGAAGGGAGAAGGGTAGAAGTACGGCATGATGTCAATCAGGAAAAATGTTTGGGGGAGAAGGTAATGAAATTGTGTCTCTGATGGGATTTCTGTGAAGGGCAAATAGAAGATAGGCTGTCTTGTTCCTGTGACTCTCTATTGAAAGAAATAGTGAGATGTGAGCAGGGGACTGAGCAGAACGTGAAATTCCACCAGCTCGATCATTTTAGTGAAGCAGAGCTGCTGTGGAGCAAGCCATTGAAGAGAGAACTTGTTGCAGAGACCATCTGCTTGTTTGGTGGCATCTTGGCACTAGTGACAACCACTCTGACCCTGGGAGCAGAGCAAGAGAATTCTGTGTGAGCTGGGGAAGATGTAACTGTGGGAGAAAAAGGGGACAGAGAAACAGAGACATGAATGTGACAGCAGAGCTCTGAAGTCCCAGGTGAAGTCAGCAAGTGCAAAACCATTTACACTGTCTTCCCTCCTCCTCTTTCTTGCCCTCTTCTCATTCTCACTGATAATGCATCCCTGACTAGGCCTTCCCAGTTTTGAAAATCTCACATGCAAGCAGAAATTACAGTCTGTGCAAGGATGAAAGTGTTTAGTTTTCTTTCTGTTCTTGAGTTTTTTACTCCATAAGAGAAGTAGGTGGCTAATGTAACTCATGTTTATTGCTGAATGTTGTTCTTTGATGTCGTCTTATTACAATAGCCTGATTTCAAAGCCAGCAATAAACTAGAGGGATGGCACTCCATAAACACAGGGCTTCATTTTTGGCCCTGTAAACATCTTGAAACTTAAAATTTAAAGGAAAAAAAATTACTTGCTTTCTTTTGCTTGCAAATAACTCTTTCATTTCACAAAATAACAGCTCTCTAAGTAAACAAACCTCAAAATCCTGCTCTCTCCTCTCTTCTGACCTCTTGTACCCTTTAGCCAGAAAAAAAGCCAAAGAAAGCAGTTGATTGCTCTTGATCAGCCTGTGTAAGTTTTGATCAGCTAGCTGTGTCTTCCTTCCTCTTTAACACAACTTTTATCAGAACACTTTTCTGGGCATCTGTTTTTGCTCGGGGTTCCTGCCTGATGTATTTTGTTGTGTGCTTTTTGTCATGAAACTGCAGACAACAAATATAGTGGTTGGCTGATACTTTGAGGATCTTGGAACGGAAGTTATTTTTGTGAAACAGAATGTACAACTTTTTTCTAAGTTGGATTTTTCAGTCATAATAAGCTCTGTCAGACTAAATTCTTTTAAGTGAAATAGGCCTGAGTAATTTACTTCGTTATGGAAAACTAATCTGCTTGTTAAAACTGTTAGTTTATCACACCGTGTGGTACAGTGTTGTTCTGGCAAAGACTTTGCTGGCAGACACCAGTCCTTGTGTATCTTTCTGTGAAGGGATATGATAAGATGAACTTTGTGACTTAGAGAAGCAGGCAGTCGTTTTGGCTACCAGAATGTGTAGTTTCTGTAAGATACACGGTGGATGTTATCTTGAAATCCTGGCTGAATACAATGCAGAGCACCCGGTCTCCAAGCTGAGTGGTACTGCAAATCCCATTATTACTGTGATACTCTCTATCAGCCTCATTAGGGATGATGAATGAGCTGAAGCATTTTTTTCCCCTCTTCTGAAAAGACCTGCTGACAGTGGTTGCTGCCTGTGTATATGCACAGGGTGAATAAATCGGCTAAACTATTACTACAGTAATACTAACCTTTAAACAAAAAGAAAGTCATTCTCATTATCTGCTTAAATCTCTTGACTCTTCCCTTCTCCTTACAGAATCACCTTCTAGCTCCCTTGCCTCAAAAAGCTGGGTCTTGCAGAAAGCACAAGTGAAATCTCTTGCATTTGTTTACCATTGTGCTATTCCCAGGCAAATGAAATTGACTCTTGGGCTTTCCTAAGGCTGAACATGTGAACAAGTCAATTTGACTGTACAGCATTCCTGTCAGACCTCAGTGCCCCAAGCCTGCAATGGCATTCCCACATGTCAGGCTCCACTGATCCAGTAGTTTCCAGTGTGCCTGCAGGGGCTAGGCTGGGAGGCTTGGCCCTTTTGCCAGTTGTCTTCTCATGTGGCAACTTAAGCTGAGCTTTGGGTGATACCAGCCAAGTGCTAGTAACCATCCTTAGTTCTTTCCTCTGTCCTTTTCCATGTCACTTTCCTGCTGGATGCAATGTCCCTGCACAGGACCTGACCCCTGCCTTGGCTGTGTGTTTGGCAGAGCAGGATGGATGGGTTCCCCCAGCAGACCACGGGTCTGAGGGGGCTGTGTAGGATGGGTGTTGTACTGCCTGGGGTCAGACTGCACAGCAGCTGCTTCCTCGAAGGTACCATGCGTGCTAATGGTCCTAAACGAGCTGTCCAGTAAACAAATGGTTACTGCCATTGGCATCTGAGCACCCTGGCGTTTTGGCTAGAGGAATCCCAAGGAATCCTGGGTTCCTGTTCAGGTGTGCAGAGCAGTAGATGCAGCTCCAAGCAAAACCTTCAAAGACCTTGTTCCTGCCCCTTTCGTTTATCATGTAGATAGATATTAAACTTGACAATTGAAGGTGCCTTTTTCTAGCTTGAATCTATGAAAAAGAAAACTTTAAGAAAACTTGCTAAATAAAAAGGCTTAAGCTTTTTCTTACTTGGTTTGAAGTGTGTCCACAGAAGTAAAATTCCACTTGGATTTTTCTGGGGAGGAGCAGGGGGTGGAGGACAAAGGAGGAATGTTTTTTCCTCCATTGGAACCAGCTGTGGTTTGTTCGCCTTTTGTGCGTTTGGATGGGCACTCTGAAATCCAAACTGGAACTAGCAGTTAATATTACAAGCAAGCAGCATAATTTGACTAAACAAGCTTTCAGATGATCACAACTAGGCTTTGATGCTCAAGAGTGGGATTTTCATAACTGCGGAAGTAATTTGAGAACATGCTTGTGCCCAAAGCCAATAGGGTTATGTTGGCTTCTTTTTTTCTTTTTGCTTGAAGATGATTATGGTGATGATTCATACTTTTGTTAGTCTCAGCAGAAGAGTGGCTTGCATGTATGGTTGATTTAACAGCTGAGAACCTCTAAGCAAGTCATTCTCCATTTTGAGGAAGAATTTGTCTGGAGAGGATTCTCCCCTTTTTTATTTCTTTTTGTGCTTGTTAATTTTGTGTCTTTGGTTTTTAGCCCTGGTATTGGCTGACTTTGCAAATAAGAACTTCCATGAGGTCCTAGTTACAGCCTTACTTGTTCTTGGATGTGTGGCTGTGGTTCCATGTGTGCAAGAGTGAGTTAGGATGGTTTTAGAGGTTTGGTTGATGAACAGTAGTTTACTCATATTCTACAATCTGAAATATTGAAAGTACCGGAAAGGTGGTTTAAGCTTCTTAGTCTGACTAGATTCCCGTTTTCATTATTTTAATTTCCTGAACTAGAGGATCACATTTTTCCCTCCTTAATAGCATATTTTGTTTCTAATATCAGTCCTTTGAAATTGTCTCCCCAATCACTTTGACTTACTTAAAACAGCTGGATGGATTTATAACATTTTCTATTCTCTTGTGCCAAATCGCACCCTCCTCCTCCCATTTTTTTTTTTTTTTTTTTGACAACCACTTAATGGTCCATAAAGCTTTAAAAATAAAAACCAGTGGAGTGACAAAAAAACTAAAGCCATGAAAACTAACTTTCCTTCTGCTGCATGGATTGCCAGGAAATTCAGGGGTCATGTAGAGTGAGTGTATTTTCTAATAACAAGCTGTGCGCTCACATACCATGCTTCTTTAAAGGTCTTGTGGTTGGAATCCCAGTGGTATTGATGGGAAACGTGCAAAGAATTTTTATAAGGTTGTTTGAATAGCTGAGTAACTTCTTTTGAAAGCAATAGAGTGAATACAGTGGAGAAGAATGGCTCTGTGGATGCCTGAGATGATGATAATGCATGATGCACCTTCAAAGTTAAATCCTACAAATTCAGTTAACCTCTAGAGGATTTAATGAAAACTTAAAAGAAATCACATTTTAAAAATATTAAGATGGAACACTTGAATATACCTGTGGTGTCTTGGTAGCCATGGTTATGTTCTAATGGGAGGGCCTAAAAGGCCATTAGTAGACTTGTAAGCGCCATGGAATAGGTTTGAATGGTAGAAGTTGGACTCGGTGATCTCAGGAGTCTTTTCCAACCTGATTGATTCTGTGGCTCTCTAATTCTGTGAAAAGAGAGGTGATGTATACCACGTTCAAATGCCAGACTGGAGCATTGGCCTGTGGTGACACATCTGCTGATGCTGTGTTCGCTTTCTCTTGCAGTTTGGGGCAGAGTTCAGAAGGTTCTCTCTGGATCGCTACAAGCCAGGAAAGTTTGAAGACTTCTACAAACTAATTCTTCACATTCATCACATAGCCAACCTGGAAGTGATGATTGGATATGCTGATGTGCATGGAGACCTTCTCCCTATTAATAATGATGACAACTTCTTCAAGGCTGTTTCAAGTGCTCATCCACTGCTCAGGGTTTTTATCCAAAGACAAGGTAAGATGCAGTTTCATTTCAGTGCCTCAGAGTGTGCTATGGCAAGGGGAAGAGTGGGTTTGTGGCACCCATTTAAAGGCTGAAATTACGTAAGAGGCCTCTAGGAGCCATCTTGCTCTTCCTCACAGGCACTTCATTGCACCTGGCAGGAATGTCATGGCTTCATAGCAGGTAGAGGGACTGCATTGCTGCCTGTAAGGTGTTTGAAAGATACCATGCTGAGAATCACCATGAGCCTCTTTATTTTCTGAGGGGAATGTGCCTTCTGCTGCTGGTACTGTGTCATCACTTGAGCATGCCAAGGGCACCATTCCACTTGGTGGAGGGAGGGGATCTTGGTACTACTACTTCACATTTAGAAATCTTATCTGTCCATCTTGATAGTCAGTGTCATACCCAAGTTATTCATGCCAGGGTAGTGTATGAATGCAAACAGATGTGTAAGTTCTGAAAGGAAAAAAAAATTGTCACAAATGACATTTCTTTGACTTAGTTAACCTGGCAAACAGGCAAATGATGACTTTTTTTCCCTCTGTCCTTACACTAAGGAGTGCTGATTCTTCCCATTTTGAATCATCAAGCAAACCTTGGGCAGAATTGCCTGAATGTCAAGATGACATCAGGTTTAAGTGGCCTGTGTGTTGTTCTCCCTAAGGACCATGTTTGGCAGTTGCTTCAGAAGAGGATTTGCTTTTATAGCAAGGTGTCTTCTCACAGAGCTCCTTAAATCCCAGGGGAAGCTAACACTGTATTAACACTTCACTTCCTCCAGTTTTGTTGTTCTTTTTTTCAGCCATGTAGTGATTTATAGCACAGGGCTTTTGGAATTAAAGTCTCATCAGCAACAGATTCAGAAACAAGACTTGATTTGAGACTTAGAGCAGTCATGTAGCTTTTCTTGGCCTGAACTCTTGCTGTGTACTGGTAAGGATTTAGCAGGAGGCTCCAGCCGGCTCATTAGTGTGAACTGGTGTAGTGTGTGGTTTGATTTGGTGTTATCAAATACATCCAGGGCTGTGTGGCTCCTGTCTGTTCAGAGCATACTGTCTGCCACTTTTTAGATGTGATTTTTTTTTTTAGCTGCGCTCTTTAGATGCTCAAGGAGGCAATTAAGAGGATTTAGAGCAGTTTAGTTGGTGTGTCTATTAGGTGAGTGGAAAAGTCTATGGGAGAAAGCTTGCTCCTCCTTCTTGTGCAGAAAGTGTAAATGTGGATCACAAATCCAATTAGGTCTTCCTGCAGTGCCTGTTAGGGCTTGTGAATGTTCATGGTGGGTCAAGTCATGAGAAATCCTTTGTGTGACTTTGTCATGCCTACTTCAGTTCAAGTTTATTCATGTCTCTGGATCAGTCCTGTTCAGAACACAGTTGTCCCTGCTCTGCTTTGGACAGACTGCAGAAACTGAGTATTCCTAACCCTGCACTGGGAGGGGGTTGCCACTGAAATGCTGATCACGGAAGTAGGCAAATCAGAGAGCTGTTGTCTACATATAGAAAAAATTCTCCCCCTTCTTCTAGGATCAGTGTGCTGGTTATGAGGGTTTCTAACTTGTAATCTTAATGGAAAAGGGCATTATTTCCTTTTTTAAAAGCTTTTCTTTTACCTGTTGCTCAGTGAGAAGGATCATGCTGACAAGTGAAGGAAGACCTGTTCTTCCTCACGTGTGGCAAAGCCTGAAAGCTTTCCCAACACACCTTCTCCCTCTGTAAAGCTGAAGGGAACAGTAAATTCTGGCCCATCCCTTTGCTTAGTGCTAGCTTTCATAAGGGACTCCTGAGGTTAGCATTTGAGATTCATACTTGTGAATGGTCCCTAACAGTCATGCTCATTTCCTTTGCTTAGACAAAGCCTTTAGAAATTCTTCCCTTCCAGAATGAAAGCTAAATCTTCATCTCTTTTTCCTTTGCTCTGCTGCTCTCTTTGTTTTCAGACTGGGATGACAGAGCAGTGCTAGTCCTTCTGTTGGAGGCCTGCATAAGAGAACGAGGTGACTAGCACCAAGAAATTGTTGTGCCATTCTGGGGAATGTGGTGTGCCTGCAGAGCTTCAGCTCACACCCTAAATTCTGACTTCAGAGGCAGGAAATTAGGGTGACAGGGATGCTAGTAAAATATGTGAGCAGTGGTCTCTTGGGACTTTGAAGGAGACTGCAGAGCACGGGCTCTCTAGACTCTCTAAGATACAGGATCGCTGCTTTGCACTGGGAGTAGTCCTGGGAGCTGGCTGCCAGAGGTTGTTCTCGCAGTGTTGTAGAGTAGGGAGGGTTTCAGGGAACACGGCAGAAGTATGCAGGCATAGAAGGACTGAATAGTTGAAGGTCAGGTCTCTTTTTCTAGCAAAGCAAACTGTTTATCAACTGCATGATTAGTCATCCTGTCTGTTTTCCCCGTTTATAGCTGAGTTATCCTTTCTCTTGTCAGGTTAATTTTACAACCATGTTAAAACACTTAAAACATTCTCAGAGGGGCAAAATAGGTAGCTTAGTCTTTGCACAGTAATAGAGCAATAACTTCCTAGTTTGATGTTTCTGTTTGCCTAGGTGTTTTTCATCTGAGCTTAGTATTGCACTTTTTCAGTTCAAAAACCTTTCTCTCACTTGTCCCCAGATGCAAACATTGTGCTCGTTGCTTGGACTCTTCATGCCCGGTTGGTGTCCAGGTGTAGGATGGTTGTAGGATGGTTGTTGTGTTCCCTTTTTTTTTTTTTTTTTTTTCCAAAAGTCTCCTGAGTGCCAGATTTTTCAGGATCACAGTAGTCCCACGCAGGGGATGTTAGTGCTTATGAGCCAGCCATTTTAATAAGGACTAGAATTGGTGTTCCCAGTGTGCTTGCAACAATTGCTGTTCCTAGTTTTTGGGTTTTGAAGAATCTGGGACATTTGCAGGTTATGTTTGAGTAAATTCAGCTATAGCAAGTTTTTATAGCTCATGGTGATTTGTCCGCTGAAAGTGTATGGTGCTCTTTTTTTTTCTTTTTCCTTCAATACCAAATTACAGTGCAGACAAAAATCCTGATTAGAGAACCAGGCTATAAAAAGAAAAAGCAGTTTTCCTTTGACTTGCTTTCCCAGGCTGCAAGTGTGGGTCATGTCCTGTGTTGCAAACTGATGTGGCTCTTTTGGCTTCATTAGTACAGTAGTGATTTACATCAATTGATGCTTTGAGCATGAGGATTTGTTCACTCAGCTGTAACTGCTACCAGACATACACAGAACTCCTTATGGAAGGTGTCTGCTGCTGTGGAAGGGATGGATGTCCCAAGTACCTCAGAACAATGCAGGAACTCTTATGGATGTGTTTGACTTGCTCCATAATAACTGAACTCTTGCATTTTAGCCAAGAACTGCATCAAGGAAGAACTTATCTGATGATGCTGATCATGTTTTTCAAGACTGTTTGGTCTGTGTCTAAACTACAGCACTTGAGACAATCTCTTGTATACTGCAAAAATATTTAAGTGTAAGCTATGAATTCAAGCAGAAATATAAAACAGAAAAACTGAAAGGAGTTAGGTTTACATACTGTGAATGAATTACATTATTTCTTGTATGATTAAACGGAATGAAATTATCATCAAATCTTGCTTTAATGCCTCTCAGGCACAGTATGTGTTCAAGCTGATCTGTGTTGGAGCATCTTAAATAGAGTGGAATAAATAGCAGAATTATAATGAGTTCTTCATGGTAAACCTGCCTCAAACGACTCCTTGAACTTTGCAGGGGAGGTATAAGGATGTAAATGGAGGACTACCAAGTAAAAGAGATTTCAGAATTTCTCCTCTTTTGCTTTGGTTACCTACTGAGGTGTGTTCAACCTAGAAAGTTCAGAAACTCAGGAAGTGTGGCAAAATGAACAAGCTGATCACCCTGTACTCTGTGCAGTGCTTTTTTCCCAAGGTTTCTTTTTTTCCAAGTGGTATGTCCAGGACCAAGTACAGCAAGCAGAATGAACAGAGTGGTTAACTGAGCACACCGCTGTAAATCCAGGCTAATGATTCTGATTCTGGGAGAACCAATGCAGGCTGCTTCTGACCAGACCTTCACTTCCTACCAGTCGTCAGGGTTTGCATGGGCAGTAACAGAAAATCTGCTGTAGCTCAAGTTGCAAAGGAGGTGGGAGAGGTGGTGCACAGCCTGTCTGGTCTCATCTTGATCCCAGACTGAGGTCAAGTGAACTCGCCTGAGAAGCCTTTTTGTTTTGTCCCCATCACAGCAGGAGGTATGTTCTGATTCTATAAAAGTAACAATAAATTAATGAATGGGGGGGCACTTTGTCAATCATAAAGCAAATTCTTGATCAGATTCACAATCTTCCAGCAGTAAAGTTAATTTTAAAGCTTTCTAAAGGTTTAAATGGTTTCATTAGAAGTGTCCTGCAAGTAGGAGACAGATGAAGCACTGAAGCGTCAGGTGACAAATTTGTATGTCAGGTTAACTTTGTCAAGTATTACACTTCTTGCAGGAACATGAAAGGCAAAAAAAAATCCAAACAAACCTGAAGAGCATTCTAATAGCCAAAACCCTAAACCACACTCCACAGCTAAATGGAGCAGGGCCTTACATCATAAATTAGTAAATACCACAAATTAACTGCAGCTGTTAATTGACGTGGATGGAAGTTAGAGAAGGCTGGTGATTTCTAATACCTGTGTTGTCTTGCATTCTGCAGTCTGGAAAACTGAGTGTGTAAAAAGCCATCAAGTATCATCTTCAGAAACTTGGTATATTTTCTTTTGTAGTTACGTTTTTTAATAGTCTCTTACTGTTACAGTAACCCAGTACTGAACACCAGCGATTGCTTTCCTCCTTGAGTGGTTAGAACTGCTGTCTACCATCAGTTCTCACTTAAAGCTTGATCCAAAATCAACAGGGGAAAAATGTGCATTTACCTGGTTGGGTTTTGGATTTGGCTTGTTTTAATATAAAGATTGGAAGATACTGTTTTTCTTCAACTACATATAGTGACTGATGTATTTGAACTGCTGTGCCATGCAATATATTTGTGCATGTTCAGAAGCAGTTCATAATTCTGCAATTCGTTATTTACCTGGCAAAGTTTTGTTCAGCTCTAAGTACCAACATCTGTGCTTGGCTTTCTTGTATTATAAAATCAGAGCAATCACACTCAGTTTTAAAGTAAAAATGTGCTAATGGGACTCATGCCCAGGTCTGCCTGAAAAACTGATGGTGGGTTGTTTTATTGTCTTTCGTACTCTGAGCAGATAATCCCCAGGAATGGTTGTTGGCTGTCTAACCCCATGTGTTAAACACAAAAACTGGCTTTGAGGCAGCAGCTACCTAGGACTTTTAACTCTCTGCTCAGCCTTCTGGAGTGGGTACAGTTACAAAAGTTTGAGTTCAATTCTTTCACATCATCTTTTTGGTTCTTCAGTAACCCTCCTATTTGTTTTGCAGCACAGGCATTGACTTTGCTTTCTCAAAATGTTTTATTTCCAAACAAGAACAATGTGATTTTACTGCTCTTGTCAAAGGTATTTGATATACTGAAAAATAAAGCAGGTTGCAGCATGTATGGAGGGAGAATACTGAGCTCCTTCTGGTCTTCCTTTTGGTTGAGCTGAGCAGATTTTCACAATGGTCTGCTAGGAGTCTGAGGGAATAAAATAAATTTTAAGTGCAGAGATGGTGATGAGGTCTTCAGTTTGTCTGCTCCTGTATAAGGAGGGTGGGAAGGTGAAGAAGAAACTGCTGGCACTCGGTAGCTCATGGGTGCACTGGAGGATGTGGCTCTGCTGTTGGTCAGACTGTCCCAGGGCTGCTACCCTATGGCCTCTGCCCTGGCACTAATGTGACCCAGTGGCTGAGCTCCCTGAGCCAGCACTTCAGCAGAAAACAAGTTGCTTGAGTGAGGAGCTAGCATGGGATGGGCAGGTTTAAAGCAGCTTAACACTGCCATGAAGCAAGTTCTGTCCTGGGAGGAAGAACTTGCCTGCTTCTAACCTTTGGAAGTGTGCAATTCCACTGGATTTGGAAAGGAGGCAAAGCATCTTGTCTTAGCTTTGACAAGATTAGACGATGGTGGTGAATTTTGTGTTTGTATAATAGGAGTTGCTGCTAGGCTTATATTAAATCCTTTTATGATTTTCTTCAGAAACATCTCTGGTTTTGAGCTGGAGGGGTCTTTGAAAGCTTGTCAAGCCAAGTAATCTTTGTCCCACTCAAGTCCTTTGATATTTGAAGATAAGTAAAATGCAGCTGTTTGTTCCAGTGAAGTCTGGCAACAAATTACTGTAACTTCTCTGTTCTACCTTTCATGTGCAAATGATGAGACTGAGTAATCATTATGTTTCTACTGGTTTATTAAGCAACTTTAAAAACATAAAGTTTTTAATCTGGCTTGTCAGACATAAACAAAAACAGGCTTGGATTTTGTTGCTGGCATGGTTAGTGATACCTGGTGGCTGAGCAGAGCCATTGCGGGGCTGCTTCTTCCCTTCTCCTCAAAAACTCAATTTCTAGAGTATGAGGATATTTGATTTTCATCACCAGTTACTTTTAATTGCAACCAGAACAGCTGCTAAGGAACAATTTTCAGTGAAAGAGGGGTGGAAGTAGCACAGCCTACAGCTAGGCTTTGTGGGGTCGGTCGATAGCTGATAGTGGGAGCTGTCACAGAAATATGCACTGCATAAATATTTGCAGTTGCAGTGTACAGTAAGCACAGAACAGAAGCCTGGCATAAACAGCAAACATTTGTTGCACTTCCATGTTAAAGCTACATGGGATTTGTTTTCAGTTTCAAGGTTTAATAACTTAATAATAAATACACATAACCAACTATATTAAGAATAAAAATAGACTTTCACAGTCTTAAAAATTGCATCAAGCTCATACCAGCACCACAGACTGTGCTGAATTTAGGCTAAAGAAACTTGTTTACAGTGGGAACTTGTGCAGCCTTTAATAGGAGCCTCTCCTCAACTCCATGCCTATCTTCAGTTTGTAACCCACATAAGAACAAGCAAATAAATGCTCTTCCATCCCTCCAAACTTCTGTTTGTTGTCTTATAGTTGTGGATTGCTGCCCTGAAGGTACTTAAAAAAAACCAAAATACAAGAACTCCCCAATTATGTATACTCACAGATAGTCTCAAGTAATGCTATTTCTTGTTTCCTTCCTTGGTCTGATGCTTTTTATTTAAGATAGTGGAGCTACTCTGGTAGGTGGCTTGGCTGTATAAAAACAGTGGTGAGGAAGACTTGTCAAATGATCCACCTCTGTTATGGTCCCTGTATGAGGGGAATTTTCCACTATTTACCTTTTCTTACCTTAGTAGTCAAAACAAGAGATTCTGTTTCCTGCTCATGGCTCAGGTTTTTTCCTGTTGTGCCTAGCTGTCATTTCCCTTCTGTGAGTGATGGAAACAAGTATAATATGCAGATAATAATGAGAACGGACAGTCCCTTCTTTGACACCAGATTTTACCTGACAAGACCTCACAAGTCTGAAGTAGCTTTCATGTAGTGAATTAAGGTAGATAGCACAATAAAAATATTAACTCAAGATTCAGGCCTTCAGGAGCAGGTTTTCTGCTAAATTTTTGAAGTATTCTAAACTCCTAAGTACATTAAAGGTCTTGGGATGACTTAATTGGTAGACTCTTGCACTGAAAACAAGCATGTAGTGAAGGATATTTCTGCTAGGTGTTTGTAGTAGGCATTGAAAAATTAACTCCAACTATAGTTCAACAAATAGCTCCACTCAAACTATTTTTTTAAGTAAATGAAACCTTCTCTTTTGTCTTCAGTCTACCTGTGTTGTTGGGATTGCATGTTTCAAATTTAAATGTGTCAGTATTAATACTGCATAAGAATTCTGGATATTTTTCAGCTCCAAGAGAGAAAGCAGTTTGCAGGAGGTTGAAAGAACCCTTTCTTGAACCTGCCCCTGATGATGATCTCCTTGGATCTTATTTTTTCCTCTGTGCTATGTTTAGAGTAGTAAAGAATCCTGTGGGAATATTAAGGAAACTATTAACCTAGAAAACTTCACTGTTGTTCTTGCTCTTCAGGCCCCAGCCATATGCTGATATTAAGTAACCTCTAAAAGCTCCATGTGAATAACTTCTGCACCACTTATTTCCTCCACCACCCCCAATTTTTTTGCAGTTTTTCTCATCTTTTTCTCCCATGCTTTCGTTTTTCTTCCTCTCAGCTGTCAGCTTTCTACTCCTTGCCTCAGCTTTTTAATTGCTCTGCAATGCTGTTGCTGCCTGGGCAGGAGAGTGTGTTAGGTGAAAGCACACAAGTGCTGGTGTTGTTTTACTCCCAGCACTAGAAAAAGACTCCGAGAGCAGTGACAGAACAGGTATGGAACTAACACTTAGTGGGGAGAATTGACCTTTTTCTGTGAGTCTTGGACCAGTTAGTTTTCTTCTCTGATTATCCCTTTGCATTAGAAACAATACATTACTTGAGAATTAAAAAAAAAATGTAAAGTTTTGAAGGAAAATGATTATTTAATTTGAATTGATATGTAAATAAGAAATTCCGTACTGTTTAGTGTCTTTGGAAATCAGCTGGGGTTCAGTGGAGTTGGGGAAAAGCTCCATCTCTGCACGGGCACTGCAAGGCTGCCTGGCTGCTGGCAGCGGCGAGCTCTGAGCAAGCCTTTCTGCCTCTTCAGCTGCTGTAGGTGAACGCAACTGTTTCCTTTAAAGCTGAGTTACCAGCTGAGGATTTGAAAAGGACTAAAGCTGTTTCCCTCATCCCTGGATGCCGTGGAGGTGTCCTAAGAGGAGGTCTGTTAGTTATGACCTCAGGATGGACACTGGTGGCAACCCATTTGTTCACTTTATTACCCTGGTTTATCATGGCTTTGTTTTCATTCTGACAAGCAATTTGGTAGTTTTAGTAGTATTATGCAGTGATTTTGTTTACAAAATAATGTAATCTCTACATTTTTGCTTTTGTGTGCTTACTAAGGTGTAGTTTTAAGTGCAGCTGACATGAGTAAAGGGGAGGAAAACCTGTTGCATTAACAAAATGTGTTGTGTTAATCAGAAAACCATAAAGTTTCTTGCAGTTTGGGAGAAATTCTTTCTGACACTGAGTGAATAAATGAATGCTTTATAACAGAGCCCATAAATAAGTCCAAGGGTAGTGCCTTTGTGGCTAATAAAAATTAAGAATGGGAGGTTCCTAAGCTCGTATTTCTGGAAATAGCATAACTCCAACATGCCTTATCCTTTGGGGGGGGGGGGAAGTATAGCACATTTGGAGTACAACATGCAACAAGAAATGTTAAAAATTTTGTTTCAAAACAATTCTTAGCTGCGACAAAGAATATCAGTAGCAGGAAGAGTGTCTGTATCTGCATTATTCTTCAGTCACTTAAAAGTGCACTGAATACTGGTTCAGTGTGCTCATTGCATTTTAAAATTCCCTGCATGTTAGAGAGGAGAAGATAGGACATAGGCAGTCAGCCTTTATACGTCAAATTCTGGTACAGGATTTATGTGTACTGCTTATAGAACGTGTGATCCTTGTTTCCAGTGTTAGACTGAACTTGGATCATGCAGTGCTATGGTTCAAAAGTTGCTTCTTCATCCATGAGGTTCTTTAATGAGGGAGTTACTTTTCTGTAGGGGTAACCACATGATGTCTCCATTTATCAGCTTGTACCCAAAAGTATCCCAAATGTTTGCCCTGGACAGACAGTAATTGAGGCCAAACAGTGCTGACAATGATCTGCTAGTGAGCTTAACATGTGCATGGGTGACTGAAAATGCTAATACTGGTCGTGATTTTCACTAGATCTGGCTAACACTTCTTGTGTAAATAGACCAAGCCCAGAGGCACATCAGATTGTTTTTTTTAGTTGATTTCAGTAGTTGTGTGGCTGGTGCTTTTCTGACCTCATTGAGGTATCTCTGCTTGTAATGGGCTGTGAGTCTGGAAAAAAAGGAAACTTTTGAATTTAACTTAGTTTTCTGTTCAGGTCTCTTGCCTTTTGCTTGTGGATGCAAAGGTGCTAGTGTTGTGGAATTTTCCCTTCTCTGTTCTTTTGGCTGACTTCAAAGGCAATGTGACAGCATTACCTGGCAGCTTTTGTCACCCATGTGTAGAGTTAACATTTCTTGCCCTGAAAGAGAGGAATCGAATAGCTGTCTGCAGGCTGTCCTGAGGGTCCCAGCTTCCCCCTAGAAGAACACTAGTTCCCTGTGCTGTATTTTGCTTAAAGTGGGATTTAAAGTGGGATTTAATTTCTCCTTCCTTGGCTACCATACCATAGCACACCTTCCCCTGCCACATGCAGTTTCCTGTCACCTGGCAGGGGACATGCTGAGTAACGCAGGAGCGTGGTACCTGTGGGTGTAATAGAGGGTCTGTGTTAGAGGTTGTTCTTTGCTGTACGCTGCTCTCTGTTGTACAGAGCGCTGCTGGGCACTCTGGGGTGCAGGGAGGTTTATAAGCTCATCTCACAGGCACGCCATGTCATCTAGAAGGGATGGAGAGAAGAGGAGAGGGGGAGCTCTGGGAGAAGCGGCAGACTGGGTATCTGTTGTGATTTAACGTGCTGCTGTGGGCAGAGTGGCTTGGCAGTACATCAGAACCCATCTCCTGTCTCTGAAACATTCCCAGAAGCAGCTGGCCACAGGAGCCAGCTCATGGGGTGCAGATCACAGGAAACAGCTTGCCACAACAAACTCGTCTTCCTTTGCTCAGATGACCCCTCAGCAAGGGTACGTGTCATCTGCATCAACTCTGGCAAGTGCGCAGTGATGGTGAGCAAGAGGAAGGATGTTGTTGGAGGTGTGCATAAAGCCCTGTCTTACAGTGGACTTCACCAGTGTTGATCACCAGACCATGTGGAGAGCATCCCTGCAATTAGCTTGTCCTGCCTCTGGATGCCTGGAATAATAATTTCCCTGGTGGTTTTTTTTGGCACTGTACCTCATTTGGTCCCAGTTCAGCTAGTAAGTGGCGGTGATGTCCCACACCCTTCCTCTCACCAGTTGCATCCTGAGATCCCAGAGCTGTATTGCATCATGAGGAAGTACTGGAGCTACAGAGTGTGGTGCAGGTGCCTTTCTACCGTGATGGGTGTCATATGGTGTGTGGGTAGCACGCTCCTGGGTCTTGTTGATCTGGTTTATGGGTGTGTGCTTATCTTGGAAAATCGGAGTTACTAGCTCCATCTGTCTGCCGAAATGTTATTGCCTCTGTTTCAGACCACTTCAGTTCCATGTGGATGTCCCAAGAGAGCTGAAAGAGATCAGTGTGATGAAGATGCTTAATGTATGTGCATCAGCAGCAGCTGTGAGAGGGAACCTGCTAGTGTAACCTAGGTTAGCTAGGCTGCTTGCCAGCATCTTGCTGAATGGTACCTTTCCTTGGTGGGGTCTCACAACTGGTGTGAACTGGGCAATTCCAGCAAATCAGGTCTCCCTGCCTTAGAGGCCTCCTGGCCCTACGAGGCACATTAGTGTCAGTAGCATAAATTGCTGGCTAGCTGCTTGCACATGGAAGTAACAAGCAGAGGTTGCGTCCCTGCTGAGGAGGAATCACTGTGGAGGGTATGCTGCTGGAGGTATTTCAGGGGTTGTGCTGAGATCCAAAGGTCTGAAAAGGTGGCTTGCTACAGTCCCATGTCTGTAAGGTGCACACAGGCTCTGGCATGGCTTTGCATCCCTCCTGCATGATAAGGCTGTGTCAGCTCTGTGCCATGCGGTAATGGCATCTCCGTCCCTGCTTGTTGCAGGGGGGGTGGACTAGATGACCTTTAAAGCTATCTTCCAACCCAAACTCTTCTGTGATTACTCACATTTGATTCCTGCTGTCTTGCTGAGACATTGTTCCCTGACTCTTAGTGTTTGTACTGTTTGAAGGCAAACATAAGATTTGCTTATGTTATTAGCTTTCATGCAGCCTAAAATAAATCAGGAATGCTTGTTATTGCATGCAGTGAACCCTGTCCTGTTGAACACGGTGTTTGGCTACAGTGCATGTGGATGGGCTTTGTGAGGTGACCCAGAGGTTGGTGCACTTTGGTGCAGAGCACTAGGTCAGAGTTCAGGGTCAAAGGGAAAGTGCTGTCCCTGTTCAGATGCAGTCTGGGCCTCTTCAGGCTCACATGGCACCTAACTTCTGACTGTGCACTTGGCTGCTTCATCAGCTTGCAGGAGGTCTCATGGTTCTGAGATTGCATCTTCATATCTCTGAGGTTTCCTCCAGAATCTGCCTCCCACAAACACAAAGTTTTAGTAAAATTGGAAGTGCAGGGGAAGAGAGAATGCATAGGAAATATCTATGAGAAAGAAGGGGGGTGGGAAAACTGGAGGGAAAAAAAAAGGGCAAAACCTCACGGGTTTTAGAAAGACTTCAGTTCCAAATTCACATAGATTTTTATCTGCAAAACCTTGCTTCCTAGATCTTTTGCCTAAAGACTTTTCCTTAAATGTAGTTAAAACATGAATAATTTAAAAACAAATAATCAGTTTAACTCTATAACACTTAGCATTCTCAACCAGCTGGCTTGAAAATACAAGTGCAGAAACAGTAGCTGTTCTGAACAGCAATTTGAGAGGCTTAGGTAGCTGATATCCCACAGTCTGGCTAGAATGGCTCTGGAGAAACCCTACCAGGGAGGACATCACAAGGAGGGTGGATGCTGAATTTGGATGGTAAAGTACAGTATACAGTACAAGCATTTTATCAGTGTCAATGGCACTGAGAATATTGGCATTTGGAAGAAACAGAGTGGTTGTAATATTTGTCTACACTTCTTGTGTTTATCTGAATCTCAACTCAATCTTTGGCAGCTTGAATGTCAGTAAAATAAAGTTCTGTTGTAAGGCATGGAAGAGTAGAGTGACTGAAGCACAGCCCCCCAAGTTGCTTGCAGTGTAGAGCTTCTGTGGGGAGCTTTGCTTTTCACTCTTCAGAGTGGTGCCTTTTTGGAAACAGAGGGTGGGAGACCAATGATTGCTAAGCTGCCAGTTCACACAGGTGGTGTGTCTGCCAGGGTGGTGGCACAGTCACTGCCACCAGCCACTCCTGAATAATGTAATCATTTCCATGATAAATCAGATGAGCTTTTGCAACTTGCAGAATCCTGCTTTCCCAACAGCCGGAGGTGGGTAAGCTTTTTTTTCCCCTCTTGTGATGTGCAAGTTGTATACCTAACTCTTTATCATCCCACTAGGAGCTAGGTGAACAGCTTTTGCACTGCTCTGATAAGCTTTTATTGAGGACAACAATCATCAGGTGTTTTAAAGACTCTTAGATCCTATGCTACTTAGTTGTTTTTAATGATGAGGAAAAAAACTGAGTTTGGGTGTGTTGTCTAGTGCATTTTCAATTGGGAATCCAATCAGCTAGAAAATAATTGCCAGCTAATAGTTTAAAAATTGTTATGATGAGTAATCTGCTCAGAACACGTGTATACTTTGATTTAAAAAACTGTCAAAATCACAGTTGCACAATTTTTAAAACGTTGTTTCCTGTCTGTCATTTTCTCTCTGTCTCTCCAAACACCAGCATGATACCACTGCTACACTCTGCTGCTCTTTATTTGTACCCTGATTCCCAGCCCTCCCAAGGGGGCAATGACCAGTAACAATCTGAATAAGCAGCAGCCCAGGACTTTGGAGGAAGGTGAGGTTCAAAGCTGATGATGGGCCAGGTTCAATTAAAGCCCTATAAAGACTCCAGGGAGAAGAATTGTTCCTCCAAATTGGTTTTGGTTCCTCCAAATTGATTCGGACTCCTCATAGATGAAGGTGGTTGTCTGACAGCTCAGAGGATCTGATGTGACCAATGCAAGACAAAAACTCTCATGTCTGTGGGAACTCTCTTGCCTAACAGATATGTAAATTGGGCACTGTTAAAGAGCTTCTTCTCTTCAGACATGGTCTGTTTGTTTTCAAAGCTAAAGATGGGGTTTAAAGGGAAATCTACAACCACAGCCGTCTTCCTCATGGTCATCTCTGTGTGCATTCCTCTGGAAATGCTAAATATGGTACCTTATGCCTGAAATTTAAGTACCGATTTATAGGGAGGAAGGGAGTCTTATTTCTGTTTTGAAACTGTGTGGTACAACCTTTTTTGTACTGAAATATATTTACAGGAAGTCTTGGGCATATGTTACTCCCTGTGCTCTTTGTGTGGCAAAAATTGGAGAAAAACATCACTTCATACATCCATTCTGTAACTTTTTGAGCCAGGCCCGCTTTTTATTTTTTTAAAAAACCAACCAGACAAACCTAACAGCAGTTGTTTTTTTATTTTGTATGTTGACTACCTTCTGCAGCTGCTGGGAGGTGTTACATGTCCAGTTTTATTATCTCAGCAGAAGCTGGGTAAACAACTCCTGTGCTGGCGTGACACATTTAAAGCAGGCAAAAGCCGCTTCAGAACGCATCACTTCTGTAGGTAAAGAGAGGAGCTGTGGGTGTGTTGTCTCGTGTACCTGCATTATCTTTGAGAGGCAGGTGAGATACTGGCTCCTTAAATAACAACTCTGGTCTTAAGCAAGTGTTTCATAATGAAGTTATTTGACTCATCAGCTACTGGGAATAGCCCAGGTCCACTTTGCTTGTGGGGAAGCAGGGCTCCATGGGAAAGGCTTTGTGAAGGCTTAGCACAATTCTCTGCTTGCAACTGCATTAGTCTGTGTTTTCTCTTGTGGCTGGAATGCAGTGTGGTGGTAAATTGGTTAAGCTTGGGGCATGAGGTCCTCTCCTAGGCTGCTTGTGCAGTTCCCCGGTTCTTTTGCACAAAAAGGAGAAAGAGACCTTATTTTGGAGTGCTGCCACTGTGTCTGCTGAATCATGACCATGAAAACTGCTGAAGGGGGTCTGTGCTAAATAACAAGTGTTGTATGCCAATGGTTATTTTTGGTGGTTTCAATTACAATCCTCCTTTCTCCAAGAACCACACTGGTGTTTGTATAAATGGATGCTGAACAGCAACAGCAAAGCCATTGAGTACCAGAGCCAAATCTGAAGAAGAGTGGACACGTTTGCAGCAATGTGCCTGCTCTTCTCAGCTGTTCCACCCTGTGACCCTCGTCCTCTTTCTTGTGTAAACATAAATGGAAGCAGTCAGGGACATCTGTATTTAGGAGCAATATCAGGAGCTTAGCTGGGAAGAGGGAGCACAGAGGATGGAGCAGTTGTTAGGCTATTCAGGCTTTGTCTCAGTGGGAAAGTATGAATGCATTTAATACTGTATTTGCACTCTTGGCTGGCTGGGACCCAGCACTGACCACAGTGCCTGCTGATGCTGCAGGGATTGCTTTGGCTTTTAGTACATGGATGAAGGAAAAACACTTAGGGAGCTTATTAGTAGGTTGAGAAGAGCAACGTTCTTTTCTTTCCTTTCACTTTTCTAATTTTGTTTTTATTTTTCTTTTCCATTCTTTCAGCAAGACTCACTGTTTAGACATCTTGTGAATAAATGGAGGAAACTTTTTGACTTCTGTTTTGAGGGGAAGCCAGGAGTGACTAACATTCCTTAATCTGATTTTATTGCACATTCTTGTCTTGGATATGTTTTCTCTTTTTTCCCTAACCAGATGAAGAAAACAATCCCTGATGCAAGTGGCTTCTAAGCTCTGTCTTCCTGTAGCTCCACATGTAGCTCTCTGTATCCGTTTGGGAACTGACTTCACATATTGTTTTTCTTTTCATGCTAAAAATCTTTCTGCAAAATGTGGCTTGAATAAAAGCAGGAGGGAGTTCAGATACTGGGAGTCCCTAGTGTCAGCTGAGGCAGGCAGCAGATAATCCCTGCTCTGTTCTGTACATTCATTAGCATTCTAGAAATACCTGATGTGTCTGTTTCCTGATTAGGAGATCTCTAGTCAAATGCTTGTTTTCTCACATGAAACAAAGTATTCAGAATTTGTCTGGAAAAAATTAGGAATGCCTTTCCATGTACATAACTGGCTTTTTTCATTTGCATGTGTTGCTGGCCCCTGTTTGTCAGGGACCTCTCTGCATCCTGGTAAAGTTTTTGGCACACAAACAAAGCACACTAGCTTGCTCCCTGCACCCCCTTTAATTTCAATTTCTGCTTCTTCCTTTAATTGGCAGATGTGGGACATGGGCTTGACAGGAGTTGAGAGAATTGAAAATTATTTGAAGGGGAGGGTTATCCTAAAGAAATGTGATCTAAGCAGGCAATTATCACTGAAATATGATTGTTGCTATTGACGCTTGTTTACAGCTTGTTAAGTCTTACGTGTGTGTACAGTTTTCGTTTTGTAGGCAGATGGCTTTTAAGTCAAATAACGAGTTCTGAGTGTGCTCTCCTAAAGTGAAACACTGCTTCCTTCCTTTCCCTCTACCCCCCCCCCCCCCCCCAAAGTGAAGTTTAAAGTCTGCAGCTAACCAGGAGTGCTCCATTCTACCAAAGACAAAATGTGTCCTGTTTGTTTAATAAATAATCAGGTGGCTTTGATTTTTTGGCTTAATTTAGTCCAAGTGCTTGGGGGCGGCTAGATGGGAATGTGGTGTTGGGGGTGGAGACTTCCAAGGAAAAATTCAAGGGGTAGAAAATTAAAGTAGCCGAGTAGTATCCTCTGTGCAGGCTGGGGAGACACACTGTTGCTCATAGTTTCAAAGAATGAAACAGTGATTTCCAAGAAAGTATGTTATAGTTAACATGCTCTTAAGCTCGGTAAACTTCAGCTGCTTTATTTAGCTCTGGCAGTGCAGGGTGTTTTTATTTGCAAAGCTCTTGCATTCTAGAGCCTGTGGTCAACTTCTGAGACACTTCTGCAAGTTGTCTAATTTTCATAGTTACCAAGGAAAAAAAATTGCCCTGAAAACACAAGCAGTGCAAGTATCTAAGGGCATAGTGGTACAGGCAGCTGCATTTTGGCTGCTCTGCTTTCTTGGCTGAACATGAACTGGTTTTGCTCCAGAAGCCACATAGCTGGGTTAGTGTGGTGCCAGGTTCGTACTCTGTGCCTTGTGTCCGGAGTGGGCTGGGAGAGCAGCCATTCACTGTAATGAGAGTAATGCCTTTGGCCTTGGTCCTTTGTGGGGAATTTAACAGAACTATGTATATTTGTTTTATTTTTGCTGTGCTGTGCCCACTTTCTGGGTGAGGAAGTGGAGGAGGGGAATTTACAATGTGTGGCTCACACCAGTTATTCACTATACTATAAACAGATATTTTCTCTACTGCAACTCAATTTTTGTAGTGTATGTGGTGTGAACAGTTCTTTACCAGCATTAAAATAAGCACCTGTGCAGCCAAAAGGGTCATTGGGTGACAGTGATCAAATGCATGCCCTCAGGGCAGATTTTCCTGAAAAGTTTGTATGGTCTCTATCACCACACATTACAGGAAGGAAGAAAATTGGTGGTTTCCAGAGGCTAACCTCAGTCCTTTGATGGTGACTCACAGCAATGGGGACTAGAAGGAAAGGTGGCCTGAGTGAGGAGTGGGACTGATGGAGGCTGCTGTTTGAGGGCAGAGAGTCAAACTCTCCTGAAAGCACAGGGGTCTGGCTTTGCTACTCACACTGTTTCCTAGCTGGATTTGAATCCCCCTTTGCATGCACCAAGTTACCCTGGTCATCGCTTCCTGAACCAGCTAGGGAGAGCGATGCAGACAAGCGCTGTCGGCCTTGAGAGCATCGGTGACTGCGGCAATGGAGGGAGGAAATGAAATGCCAGTGTGTTGTTGTAAAACTCCTTTGGAAAAGGAGGAAACCTTACTTGATGTAGTTTTTCCACTTATACTCAGGTTTTTGCCATGCAGCCATTCTTTGCCTGGCAGTGTTTTTCAGGTTGCTGTTGCACAGAAGCTCATAAGACTTTGAATTATAGTATGCACACTAATAAGAATTTATTGGGTTTTTCCCTTGAAATGAATAAAAACACTCCCACTTGGTCTCTCCTAGCTGGAGAAAAGCACACTGTTCCCCTTGTGTTTTCCTCTTCTCTATCTCAAGTGCTCTTTTGTGCTGTGAGAAGTTGCTGCAGATCTGCTGTGTGGATTGTGCAGCTTTGTTCGCCCAGCTGCCAGAAGTGTAACCCCTGTCTGTCTTCATGTGGGCAAAGGCAGATCTCTGGAAACCTGGGGAAGACGTGCATGTGGGAAGAGGGAAAAGTATATGGTCCTGTATTAAGCTATTAAGCTGAGACAGCAACTGGAAGTCTTGGGATTGTTTTGAGTATTGCTTGAAGCTCTTCAAGGCATGTAAGGGTGTGTGTATGTGTGTGTTTATGTGTAATTTACATTCTCTGCAAAGTCTCCCAGAAGTGACAGTCTCTTTTGAAAAAAAGTGAGGTTATTGTATCGGACCAAGTTGTGCTTTCAGACTCTGCAGCCTAGCAAAGTGTCAACCTTTTCTTGGCCCATGGCCCTGCACAGCACTGCCCATAAGCCTGGTGCAACTGGTGGTAATGCCCATTTTCTGGGGGAGGTTCCTCAGCCAAGGAGCTCTTGAGTGGCTGCTGATACCCCTCCCACTCCACCAGTAAGTGCTCTCAGCTGGATTCTTTGTGCCAGGGTCCTTGTCCTGGCTGCTTCTTCCCCGCTGCTGGCTCCCTCCCTGCTCCAGCAGCAGCCCAGCGCCTGGCCCAGGCAATGGACTTGTCAATGCGGTGTCATCTTCCTCCTTCACCACTCCCAGCCTTGAGCCATTTTGTAAGCAATGCTGCAAGTGGTGGGGGAGCACTTCAAAAATAGTTGTAAAAGCTGTTCTTCAAGTAAGTGGTTTCATCCAGCGTTGTCAATGACAGACTAGAGAGCAAGAGCGAAAAACATGCTGCAAAGATTGCATTCATCAATTACACACTGGCATCTGAGAAGCAATTTGGCATTGGGGGGAGCCTTTATTTAATGTGCTGTGTCCTTTTTTCGCTGTTAAGGGCCCAGAAGTATGCAGCAAGAAGGCAAAGAGGCTTAGGCAACTTTTTTCTTTCTCGTTTCCCTGAGTGAGCAGATGAATTGAGGGGGGAGAACAAGTGTCTGATACTGGTGTGGGGTAAAGGCATGGAAAGTTTGGTATGCCTGCCTTTTATATTTTCATTTGGATGAGGAAGGCACTTCTGAAGTGACCTTCTTGACTTATCCCACTTCCTGCCCTGTGTGCTGGCTGGCATTGCTGAGCAGTGTCAGGAGATGAAAGCTAGATTCCTTCTACCTAAAACAAAACCAGAGGCTGCATTCTCAAAGCCCACCTGACTTGCCTGATATGCTGGGTGTTTGATCAGGGGCAGGAGACCTGGTCTGAAATAGAAGCCTCATAGACCTTTAATAATCTGGCTGTTGAGACCTTCTATATCATTGTTCTACAGGTTGCTTCAAGTGGGCCAAGCTATTTGGAACTGCAGAGCCAGCTCTAGAGTGCTGGTAAGGACAGGCTGCCCAGAGGGGAGGCAGAAAATGGTGAATGTCGACTCACCGTGGCTGCAGACTCCCATGTTCCAGTGGAAATGTGTGGCACGCTTTAGTGCTGCCTTTCAGTGGGTTTGGATTTTTGGGTGGGTGGGGTTTTTTGTTGTTGTTATTGCTTTGTTTTGGGGGTTTTTTTGTTTGTTTGTTTGTTTGTTTTCTATAGCTGCCTTTCACGCTGTCATTGAAAGTTGTCAGGAGTCCTTTTTTCATCATCTTGCTATTTTCTCTTCTTGAGAAAGAATTGATTTTTTTTCTTGTTGTAGAGAACTGAACTAAATGGTCTCTTGAGGAGCTTTCTCAGTCCCTGCATATCAGACAGGTGGTATGTGGTAGGAGTTTTCCTTGGCTGCCATGTGCTCCTGTGGAGATACTTAGAGATGCCTTTGTGCCTTTCACAATAAGTGTATGATTTCACTGCAGTCTTAGCATATTTTGGCCGGATTGAAATAATTGTTAGGAGAGTGAATAAGACAAAAATCGAACATAAAGTGGGGGAAGCAAAGCCATACTTTTCCCCAGAAGAGGGTTACAAAAGGTAGGTAGCATGAGACAGATGGGTCCCACTAGAAGTGAAGTACTATCTTTCCTCATGGGAAACACTGGAACAGATTGCCCAGGGAAGCTGGGCATGCCCCATCCCTGGAAGTATTTAAGGCTGGGTTGGATGGAGCTCTGAGCAGCCTGGTCTAGTGGAAAGCATCCCTGCCCATGGCATGGGGGTTGGAACTGGTTGATCTTTAAGGTCTCTTACAACCCAGGCCATTCTATGATTTTATGATGTTGCTTGCTCTTCCTTCTTCTCCTCTCCTTCTCCACCACAACATTTGAAATTGCCTGAGATGGAAGAGGAGGGAACGTTATTGACTGACATAAATAGTAAATAAATAAAACCTAATCTGAATGAAGGATGCTGTGTCCTACATGGCACACACCTTGCATAAGCTCATTATGCTGTATGTTTAAATTTGGCCAGCTCAGGAAGCAGTTCTAACCATTAGCCACCATTAATTGCCTTGCGACTGGATGGTTGGGATGCGCTCCTGGCACAGGAGAGAGAAATGCATTAAAGGCTCTCCAGTTGTCTTGTTTTGAAGCTCCAAGGCAGATATATGTCAGTGTTCTTAAACCCTCATCAGTAACGCAGCGTAGTGACCCTCATCAGTAACGGAGAGCAGTTCCACACCTTAGCAACTTGGTCTTTCACAGAGCTCTCCATTACTGAATTGTAGCTTGTGCTCTGTGTCTTGCCTCTTCTTGGGGAGCTTGCTGCTTGCTGTGACTGTTGGCTGTGCTCTGCCCCATTCAGGTGCACCAGATGTTTGCTCTAAGTAGCTGACTGTGAGAAAAAGCCTCTGTCTTTGGTGGCTAGACTGGTTTTTGCCCTGACGATGACTTCATCTTTTGACTATGCAATGTGTCTCAGACTAGGTCTGCTGGAGACACACCTGAGTAACTTCAGTTGTGGAGATTATTAAAGAAAAATGTTCCCCCTCTAGTTATAATAAAACTTCTGCCATCCATTTCCTGAGTCTTAGTGCAAAGGCAGTCTCTGAGTGAGCTATTATGTTAATTCTTTTTTTAAAATAATTTCTCCCTTGTTGTTTGATCAGGATTCAGTGCCAGCATTGCTGGATCAAGTTAAGTTCAGAATACCTGGTTTTGCTGCTTTTATATGAGGGAAGGAAATGGTATGCTACTCTGTCCTAGAAAAGGAAATCCTCCCTGGATCGAGGCATAAAAACTTGATTCCATTTAAACATGGCATGTTATAGCAGGAAAGGGCTGGAGTGCCTTGAACCTGCTTAGGTTTAGGCTTTTTGCTGTCCAGCCCTGTTTCTGTTAACTTCTTAAAACAGTCTCTGCTGGAATTCACATATGTTGGAAGCTGCTGTTCACCTCCTTGATCTTCCTATGTAAATCGGCAATTGTAAGATGAGAGGAATTCACAGCAGACTCTTGACTGCGTGGTCTCTTCTATTTAGTAAGTAGAAGAGACTTCAATGAGGTACTGTGAACCTCTGGACCCAGAATTAATTCAATCTAAAATTAAGTTTGCATTACATTACAACCTTCTGCCATCTGCACTGGGCTGTACCTAATTTATAGCATATGCTTCTGCCCCGACTTCTAAAGAAGCATTTCCTGGCTGCTGCCTCCATCTCAGGGCCTGTGGGATCTGGCATCAAACATTGTTTGTGTTCATTGATGGGGACAGAAAAAGGAAAGGTGTAGAACTCCTCCTGCTTAACAGTATCTTTTTTCTGCTCCTGAGCCAGATGCTTTTGGATGTGGCCTTGGGTGCAAAATCGTGTTCCAGCAGGTTGAATGGGAGGATTAGTAAGAGCCAGCTGTTGGCAGGAAGGTATCTTACTGTCAGTGTCATGGCATGAAATCAACTGGATCACTATAGCTCTTGTATCTTACTGGGGAACTTTTAAAAAATGCGTTAATCACTTTGGGAAATCTGGAATCAAATACCAAACACTTCCCCCCACCTCCTAAACTGAGGTGAAAATCCTGGGAATTCTTGGTTTTGTTTTTGATGACTGCTGTATGGCATGAACAAGGACCTGCCTTTATGCAGTGGGCTTCTGTCCTGCTGTGTCTTGACTAAAGCTTCCCAAAATTTCCTCCTTCAAAGTCTGAAGCAAAGTTGCAGTCTTGCTGGGTGAAAATCAATCACCTCATAAACAGCAAGATTTTGAAGAATCTGAGATGTCCCCAGGGAACTGCTTACAGTGAGAAAATTCACTCACTGCAAGTGTTGTGGGGTGGCTGCTGGCACATGTGAGGAGTTCTGTGTTTCTTCTGCCTGATAAAATCATAGAGCACAGTGTTGCAGAACTCTTGACCTTAGCTAGCAGGCAACATGACTGCGATTCATTTGGTACTGGCCAGTCTTTTGGAGATAAGAGATTAAAAGATTTTTAAGATGGCTCTTCAGGTGCCATTTCAGTAGATGGTTTTTTGTCCTGATGTTTTTACACTACAAATTTGACAGTGTGCCTTCCAGGGTAGCTTGTTCTTAAGTCTGTGTGTGCTCTGTAAACCAAATATTTTTATATCTGAGTTTGAATAGGCTGATCACTAAGATATGACTACGGTAGAGGTAGTGGCTGAGGTGGAAAAGCAATGGGTCATTAATGTGTGGGCTCTCTTTGAAAGAGTATATTGTTTTTCAGAGTTCTTCCATTGCGCACATCAGGGGTGTTTATCTTGGTTTGCAGTCATCAGTGATTTTCTCCTTAGATAAGTGACCAGTAGCTGAGCTGTCAGGCAAATGATTTCATGCCTGCACCACCCTGGCTGGGCACCTAAATGAGAACCAAAACCACAAACCTAGGGCTGCATATTGTGTGGCTGCTGCATTTCATAACTGCTGTGAAACAATCACAGTGGGGCTTTTCCTTTCCAAAATGTCAAGACAATAGAGATATTTCTTCTAAAGAAAGAACAAATGGAGGAGGAAGGCTCTAATTGCCCTTTAAAAACAAAATCCCTATCTTGCTGTGCTGCTTGTGGTCTAAAATTAAAATGTTAGATTAATCTTTGAAGCAATGCAAGAATCTCCAAGTGGTTTTCCTCTATCCACCCAGTACATGCCTGGGTTTCCCACTTGATTTAGGAGCAAACCTTTTGTAGGGATGAGCTGAATTTTGTCTGTTGTTGCCATGAGCAGTGAGATGTATTCAAAATTGAGGAGGCAAGAGGAGCAGTACATTGATCTCCCTTCTCCTCCTCCAAAACAAATAAGGGTTGGATTTTTATTAAAACCACAGTTAAGTTTTGTTTCTTAAATGAAAACACACGCTTTATTGACTTTTTAAATCAGGTCTAGCCCTTCCAGTCATGTTTTGTTATTAAATGTGCCCTTCTCCTAGTCTCTCTGAAATCACTTGCAAGTGGAGTTTAATAAAGAATATGTTTTGATGTTTTTATAGTAAAGAGGGAGGAGATCAGGCTCTAGTTGATCTGCTAATGAGACTCTTCTAGGAAATCTATCCCCAGTGTTCATCTCTGTTTGAATTACTTCTGTAATGGCTGACCTTCCCCTGTGCCTTGGCAGAAGGGCATCTGCTTTGCCAGCAGGCAGGGGATGAGATGCTGAAGCTGTTCCGATGTTTGTCTTGCTGATTTTGCCAATACTGCTCCTTCTGCCCTCTGCCTTCCTTCAGCAGCTGCCGCTGCTGAATGAGGAATGCATGTCCTGCTATGTATGAAGAAGGGAGAATTCAGTTTTTGGTTTTATCCTATTTCTGGCTTCACTGAAAATGCCTGTGCTGTCTTATTGGGGAGAAGAAATGAACAGGTTTTCATGCTTGAAACATCCCAGATGAATGGTTTTCTATCCTTGCTGCAGAGATTGGTTAAACCTGGTGTATGGCTTTGAAAAACTGTTCTCTGGAACCTCACTTGCTTGCAGGTCTGACTTAGAGCAGCAGGTGTTAACCACTGGTTTCCCTCCGACGCTGATGCCACTTTGGTTTGCTGGTTTTGGCGACTGGTTCTGCTTGCCAGCATTCCATAGGTCTCCTCAGCACACGGAGCCAAGCTGTGACTTTGCAAGATGCGTAGGTGGCCGTGCAGTGTGTTGCTAAAGCTGCTTTAATTTCTTCACGAATATGTCTGTGCTGGCAAGATTCAAGCTGACTGTCACAGCAGTCTCACAACACCATGGCTGTATGGCACAGCAGACTTCTTATCCCCTTGCTCCCGTGAAGTGAAGGAGCTTCTGCTGACTAGAAAGGCTTGAACTCTTGAAATCTGGAGGAGGTGAGTGGCAGATACCAGGAAATGTCTTGTCCACACTACTTGGTGCAGAAGAAGCATTACATTTTGCTGATGTGAAACTGTGACTTGGTTATTTTGTTTTTGTTTGGTTTTTTCTTTCATTCCTAGAGTCTCAGCAGACCGTCCTTGCTGGGAATCCGCAGGAAATGGGTGGCTGGAGGTGTCTCACTACTTTATGAAAACATGTCAGTTGTGTGATGTCTGCTCTTTCGGCAGGTGGTGCTTATACAGTGAATAGCCTTACATGGGGTGTGGGAGGGCAGGTTGAGTGAGGAGTGGTAATGCTGATTTGACATACTTGAAAATGCTCAAGCAATTTGTTGGAGTCTTTCACGATCAGGTCTAGTGTGATATGGAATGTCAGGGGAGCCAAGGGGAGAGAAACAGATGCCGAAGTCTGGATTACACTCCCTTCCTGCCCAAAAAAAAAAAGGAACAACATAAGCAAATGCAATAAACAAAGGACTTAATTATCTTCTGTTAACTCTGGTGAAAGTGAAGGGTGAAGTTTTAAATATAGCTAAAAACCATGAATGTTTTCTCAATAAGTTTCTCATAAAACTGAGAATTATGCTATATTTTTTTTACTTGACATGCCCTCATGCTCTTATTTTCAAGCCTCAACTTGTCAAAACTAACATGCCTGTTCCTATTCTGTTCTTGTAAATTCCTGACTTCGTCATAGGTGAAATAATGGAGCAGCAGCTCTGAAATGCTTCTGCTTGCAGTCCAGGCCCTTGCAGGCAGATGCCTTCATCATTCAGAGCTAGAAAGATAGAAGCTGGGAACTCGTGAGATGACAAAGACCTGGCTATACCAATCCAAAGGTGACTGCTTCTGGCCAGAGAATCGTGTAAGGAGTTCTACAGATGTCAGTATATGAAGCACTGATGGGTGAGACTGGGAAAGGGAAAGGAGGTGAAGAAGCTGAAGGCTTGTTTTGGCATGAGAATAAATGCTTGTGAACTGATAGAAATATACCTGTGCTGCAGCTCAAATGATCTCTAATCGATGGAGCACATGACTTCAGAGAGCCTTCCCATGACACAAAGTGGAAAAAAAGCATCTAACTGGCTTCAGGAGACCACTCTATGAAATTGAGTGTCGTAGTGAGGGATTGGACACGTACTCTGTACAATTCCTCCAAACCAGAAAGCTTACAAATACCTTACTCTGCCCTTCTAGGCCTCTTGTTTCTGGGCTGAGGAGGAGCTGTGTGAGAGAGACTTGTGCTGTGCTGTTTTGGAGAGTTGTTAGAGAACTATATATTCAAACAGGAATGAATTATGACAAACATCAAATCAGTTTGGTGATCTGGCAGCACTGAATACTGACAGCTATACTGCATTGTGTTGGACTTAAAATCCATGTTAAAACCTGCTCTGGTTGAGGACAGAGTAATTTTGCCAGAAATATGAGTTGGAGTGTGTACTCCTGGAGTAATGTGGCTGCACTGTGCAGACACTCACTGCAGGAGATGGGTCAGTCTGGTGGTGCTGACTCGGGAAAGGCTTGGCGATAATCTTAAATCATGACCATATTTATCATGTGACAAAGCTTTATAAATTGAGTGGCTTTCATAGTGAATCCTTTCAGCCTTTGGCTACAGGGACAGTGAGACAGGAGTGAAATGGCTGATAAACTCCAATCATCCAGCTGTTAATGAAGTATATGCTCAGTTTTTCAAGTTATGCAGAAGAATTTTCAGGTGGGTTGGATCCAGTATCCAAACTTGAATGGGCATGTTTTCAGGCTAAGTGCTGGGTACAGCTGTACTGGAATACCTTATAGCAAAGGCAGGGTGGAAGATCTTTTGTCTTAATTACCTGAACAAGCTTAGGCTGGAATATGTTTTCGCAAGGCAGTGTCATGTTTTGTGGGATTAAGTCTGTAACCTGGTGTTATCCAGCTTGCTATTTTTTTCACTAGGAAGAAAGTTGACCACCTCTTCTGGATTGCCAAAGTTGTGGACAAACATGCTTAGTAAACTAATGGTGATAGTTCAGTATCTAATTCTCATCATCCTATTCCACAGAATGGCTCTGTGAATTATTCTCATTTGGCAGAGTTGCATGACTAGTAAGTCGACTGAAAACTCACTGCATCCTTCCTTCAGCAGCTGTTTGTTTCATAGGTTGCAGCATAGCAGTCACCACTCCTGAAAAAGAAATGATGTTTTGGGAGACTCTGATGTAAGTGGGAATATGAAGGAGGTCAGCAATATGCCACTGGTTATTCAAAGGAGGTGAGATAGGAATTGTTCTAGGCACATATGGCACAGGGGCATTTTGTATGTCTTGGCTTTTCCCACACATAATGTTTGCACTGCTTCTTATGCTCTGCCCTCTGCCCATGTCTGCTCTTCTCTTCCTTTCGAGAGCCTGTTAGAGTCATCCTTCAATTCCCATCTTTTATTCCTCAGGAGTTCAGTAGGGCATACACACACAAGTGATTGATAAGCCTTCAGTTGCAGAACTGCTTTTACTTCCACAGCTCCCAAGAGACTGGTGTGGTTTTGGGCTAGCCCTGTTCTTGTTCAGACATCTCTTAACATGTCTGTCAGGTGTGCTTTCTTTCCTCTCCCTCTCCTGTTTTTCTTGATAGCTGTGTGAGATCATCTTTTACCAACACCCCTACCACCCTTATCCCTCCTCCCAACACCTAGCATTACTTGAGAGAACAGAGTTGCAGGAGTTAGAGATTTTTTTCTGTGGTCTCATTTGTTCAGGGAACAAGAATTCTCTGCTGAGTGCAGTATAGCATCTGGCCCAACCTCCCGTCTCCTCTGCCCTTAGTTCTGTTTTTGTGCTCTGCTGTAGAAGTGGAGCTGTACAAGTCCATGGCTTCAGCAGCTGAGAGGGGAAGCATGGGGAGTAGGCAGGAAATAACATTAGGGTAGGGTCAAAATTTATCTTGCATAATGTGGTGCTGGGTTAGAAATGCCATGTTTTTTCCTAGTTTTAAGCAATGCTCCTGTCGTTCAGCAGCACTGAAGTGGAATGGTGTGACTCCTGCCCACTTGCAAGTTAAGCTTAGTCTTCATAGAGAAGTCACCCAGACATGATGTGATAGATCTATCCCTGTAGGCTAAAGAGCTTACAAAGTACTGTTCATTGACCACCTGTGCAGACTTTGGGTGATGCAATCCACCTGTCTGCATGTTGCCAGGAGTAAGTCTTCAGAGGACACCTCAACACTTGTTTCTGCAAAAGGCCAAATGCTGTTAGGTTGCAAATGCTGGTGCCAAGTTCCGAATGGCTGAGGCAGGCGCTGGCTTTGATGGCCTCCAGAAGACTAGGCCCAGACCTTGAACACTTGACCAAAAACAGAAGTCAGGATTCACTGTCTTGGTAGAAAATAGATAAATCTCTGAAAGATAGATAATATTTTTTTTCTGCAGCTTGACAGCACATCAGGCTGATGCTTGAACAGTGAAGTTCATGAAGCAGATCCAGCTGCAGCTCCACTGACTTCAGTGGAGTGATAGTGATACATGACAGCTGATGATGCAGCCCTAGTAAATCTAATCACAGCACGTGGATGCCTTACCAAGTAGAGTTCCTAATGTATATTTTGACAATAAAAGCTACAGCTGTCTTTTTCTAGAGGTGAAAATGAATGATTTTGATGTGAGTTTGGAATAGGGTTTTCTGCCTGTATACTGTCTTCAGTGGAAAGAAAAGAGGATACAAATAAATTAGCACTTTGTATCTAAGTGGGGTGAATTGTAAACTTTTTCTTCATCTGCCTCCTGGAATCTGTATTAAGAAAAGCATATCTCAGACTTAAGTGAGGTGTTTGAGGAAATCTGTGTAGATCTATTGATTTATTGTAGATCTATTGTAGACCTAAAGAGGTTTTGTCAGTCTTTAGCCCTGGTTTTAGTTCCATCCTCTCCCAAGTATTGAGTCTCGTCATTACTCAGTGCTGGCCAGAGTGTTCTTTCTACCTCATGACCTGATGCCTTACGCTCTAGTTTTCTTATCGTCTTTTGCTGTGGCCAGCCTTCTAGGACTATACAGACTTTGACTTTTGTAAATGCTCTCAGTGCTTTTTTGTAGTAAGTGCTCCTTGTAATGTAGTCATTAGCTCAGCACTAGCCCCTTTCACACCCCACTTTTCTTCCTCTCACCTCTGTTCCTGTTCATTTTTATTATTTCTCTTTCTCCACTGTGCTCCTCTAAATATCTCTGTAACTGAGTGTCCATGACAGCCTTTGGCTCTCTGTGTGTACACTGGGTTGCTGCCTTGTATGCCTGTGCTGTAAAATCCAGATTCTTAGAGTGGATGTCTATAAGCTTGACTGTCTGAAGAACAAGCTATGCTTGCTTTTGTTTTTCTGGAAGTTAATTTTTTCACTTAAGTAGCCACAGTTTCAGCGAGCTCAGCAGATGGTCACATGCTTTCTGCTCCCGCCACAGTAGCACTTAACACTGCTTTCCATCTGCTGGCATATCACCTTAGCTCTGCTGGCCTTCATTAGTGATGCTGACCAGACCCTAAGTATTGCTTTAAGATCCTGTCAGAACCTCCTAGGACAAACAACCTTGGTTTTTATCTGCTCTTACTCCAGATCTCACTCAACATCAGATGCAACCCTTTCCTTTCTTTAGATGTTCAACCCACTACAATGTCCCTTCAGAGTTTAACCAGATTGTCAACATGAGCTGTGGCACTGTCCCTTCTCCAGGTTCCTCTGCTCATACTGAAGTAACTTCCTGTCAGTTCTCTGCAGCTTGGGCTGGGAGGATGTCTGACATTTAGAACAGAATCTGGGTTATAGCCCTGTGTTTAGGAACTTGGGGTTACATTCATGAGTGGTAAATCCACAGGTCAGCTTCTCTTTTGCACTGCAAGGCAATGAGCAGCCATACAGACAGCAGTCATTCTTTTGGAGCCAGTAGTTGGCTGGTAACGGTGGGAGCAGCACATCCTGCAGTCAGCAATCTGACTTTAAAGGCCTTTTCTATGCAGATATATTCACACAGAGTTTATCCACCCCTCTGATGTTGGCCACATGGCCTAGCTTCAGGGAGTGCTCTGCAGGGCTTATCATCATCTGTGCTCCAGCGAATGTGTGCACGTATGTGTCTTTGTTCCAGAAGGAGCTTGATGAGGGCAGAGGTTCTTCCCTGTCCTTTTGATCCTGGGGCTGCTCGAGGACTGGTAGACAAATTTCAAGGATTTATTCTGAAGCCAGGACAGATGAACAGCCAGTTACTAGCTTGCTATCATTGTGATTTTTGTTAATGGTCCTTTAAGTGCTTCCCTTATCTTCAAAGCAGAAGTCATGACTTTATTTCCTGCCTGCTTTCCTCAGTAGCTGCTTCAGAGGTGGTGTCTGTATAGTCAGGTGATAACATGCATAAGATTGCTGATTACTGCTATAAAGGCATCCAGAAATAGCTGATACAGAGCTATCATGTGTATTTCACTTTATTTAACAGCCCTCTCTCGACTTGAAAAGTATCCCTTCCAAAGCAAAGTCTGCAAATCAAACTCGGAGCAGGCAGGGCTCAGGCTTTTGAGCTAAGACAACATAGGAAACATTTACCTCCAAGGAGCATTGTTTTCAATGTGTGATATAGCTTACTGATCCTAAGTTAGTAGCTTTCTACTACAAAATTGCACATAAACTGCATTAAATAATTTGGTACTCCCAGAAAATGTATGTGATGGGGTTTTTTTTGTCATCCTGGGAATTTCTTAGGAAGGGAGCAAGAAGACAATGAAGTGAAAACTTTCAAATTATGGTAGAAATTCTAGGAGAGAGCTGGGTAAATTGACTTGGCCTGGAAACTTCTCGTTGTTTATCTAGGAGGACTCAGAACAAACAGTTAATGCACTTGATATCCCACAGTCAAGAAAAGGTCACTGTAAAAATCATCTTGTTAATACTGGTCTGGGAAACTGCTGGCAGCATTACTGCTACTTCATTAACCTGATGAATTCCAAACCTCTAGTCTCCCATGGAGGGAGACTAAAAGCCATAGCTGGTGACCTGCAGGAACTAGCAGTGACTTCCTCCTGATGGCTCGGAGACTGTCAGGGAGGAAACGCTCTTACCTGGCCACAAAACCCAGTGACCTGGGAAAGGGGAGAAAGATAGTGGGTTTGGCTTGCTGTAGCAATCCTGAGATCAGGCTCCAGTCATACCATGCCACAGCTTACGGCAGCCTGAGAAGATAGAGTCAGGGACCAATTGAATTAGCCACAAAAGCTAGGTGGAAGTATGGCAAGAAGTCGACCCAAATCCAAGCTTGAGTACAGTGGGTTTAAAATTCTTAGTCTGAGACCTAAACTTATAGCCTTGAACTGTGGAGGTATGCTGGAATTGAATTCATGGATTGAATTTGTCCTTTCTGCAAAACTACCAACAGGCTGGATGTGGTCCTCATTATTCACGTGTCTGTTCATAGCCCTTCTTCAGAACGTAACAGTATCAATACTTCTTTCCTACTGCCTTTCAAATGTGTCTTCCATACTGCTTTTTACCTTTCATGGTGTAAACAGAGAAAAGCTTTCACACTGAAAGTCTCTCTGTGACTGGAGTGTAACACTGACATAAGCCTTCCCTTCTCTTAGGTTGCCTCTTCACAAGCAGTATTGCCAATAAAGTTCAATTGAGGCAAAGTTGCTTTTTGGGTAGAATCCAGTTTGTCTTCAGGCCTGTTCTGTCTAAACTTGGAAACTGTGGAATGTTCAATACAGTGTGGCTGTCTTCCAGACAGCAGTGGGCCAAAGCAAATGAAAATGTGTGATTGAAAATTGTGAAATGCTTGTTCATATGTATGTACAAATGTAATTTTCATATATATATATATATATATATATATATATATGGAAGACATTGCATTCTTTTTACAGGAAAATTTTGAGGATTGTTTACAAACCAGTGCTTTCTCTGCTTGCATTTTCTCTTCCACAAGCTTCAATGTTCTCCATATTCTGTTTAGAATTTGAAGACTTAGTGTACCAAAAATGTGGATCCAGTCCCTGCCCTGAAAAAAGTCTGTCAGGAGAGACTAGACAGAGTTGCTGCATGAGCAGAGTGAAGCAGGCCAATGGCTGACAAATTATTTGCTTCTCCAAGTGGTTCATCTGTCAATGGCTCTGTTTTTTATTGGTGTGGTGATTGGGTTTTTGTCTCCTCAAGCTTTCTGTTATGTGGAGCCAGCTGCTGGAGTGTTGCCTGTATTAGTATGATCAGCAGTAATCAAAAAGGAGTTTGCTTATCAGCCAGGAGCATCCTGGACAACCATGTCTCTTGTCAGGATGAAAGAGCTGAGGGTGGTGTTTAGTTAGCAAAGATCAGGTATGTCCATGGGAAGCTGGCAGCGTTGGCAGGTTCAGACTGGACCTGTTGGGTGAGTTTGGCAGAGCTGCACTATTGGTACGAATCAGCCATCCGTGAATATGCAGAAACGAGAGCTGCTGTCTGTGTGTTACAGCTCAGTAATGAGCCAGTTGGTGTTCTGAGGGCCTCACTGCCCTTACTCAGGAGAGATGTGGTGATGCCCAGAGCAGGTGTGTTCTTTCCTAACACTGGGCAGGAATCTGGCTTTTATTTGGGGTAGGAGTGTTCATGAGAAGACCCACAGTGTGTCTACTTCCCCTCTCCCCATTTTGCAGTGATTAATTGGGTAAGAGTAGGACAGAGCTGTGCTCAGCCCTGGCTGGAGCAGGTGGCATCCACCTGTGCATGCTGCAGGTATGTTCTCCTTGCAGTGGCACTCCCAGCTTTCCGAGCTTTATTTGACTCTCATGCTTGGAAACTAGTGGCTGTTTGCCTGCATTTTGTGGTCAGGTTTGAGTTTCAAGTCTAAGGTACCTTTTAGCGAGCCAACTCCAGCTAACAGCTTGTGGCTTAACTTTTAAGGGACCTGTAAAAGTAATACAGCATCTAAACATAAAACATCACAAAGTCAAGCCTGTCCTAAAACAAAATTACAGATCCTAGCTTTTGGAAGCTGAAGTCTGTGCGTGCCTGGCAGCTCAGTGTCAGAATCCATCTGAGCCCTGACAGTGACATTTGGGAGTGCAATAGCATGACACAACATACACCTTTTTTGCACGGACATCCTCTGAGAGGACAGGGCCACATCTCTCCTCTGATGTCACTTCCTACCCTAACAGGCATTGAGCAGTGTTTTTCTGCATGTCCTATTCCTCTCATGTTAGTTGCTGGTCACCTTCTGCAATGATTCTTCATCCACAAACTTCATGTTGGTCTTCTAGATAAACATCTGTGCTAATGACACACAAATCGGTGTGGGTTTTCAGGTATTAGCTTTTAACTGGAAGTCCTTTCCCAAGTAAGTTTTCAAGTCTTAACAGTAAACAGGAATTCCTCCACTTTCTGCACCCCACTGACAGCATGACTTCTGATGAAAAATGTTTGAAGGATGTGACCTGGCATATCTTTTTATTTTAGAGATGCTGACAGGTGATAATATGGTCTGTAAATTTTAGAGCTAGAATCTCTTGGCTGTGTTGCTGGCAGAGGGAGACAGCAGAGGGACAGCTTTCATGCTCCATGAGACATGTGAAGGGGGAAAATAAAAATGTTGGAAGAGGAAAGAAGTCTGATACAGTAGTCTGTCTTCTTTTTTTCAAAATGGCTTTCCCTGCTAGAGCAATTGAGGGAAATTTATCAGTATTGGTCTTGTGTAAATTACTAGAAACAAAAGAACTAACTTCTCCCTCGTTCTGAATCAAGCCGTGTTTGGCTGCCTTACCTTGCCCCTAGACTGCAAGGCTTGATACAGAAGTTGAATTTGGAAGCAGTTTTGTCAGGTGGTGGTGTTGGCTGCTGCTGAGCTGATGAAAACTGGCAGTAGGCAGCAGAGCTGGCAAAGCCCCCTGTGAGAGGAACTGTGGTTCAGAGTTTTAGCCAGTTTCGGTGACAGCTTAGTCATCTAAAGAGAACGTGCTGTGCAAACATTCTGCCTAAACCAAGTTCTCAAACTTTACAAGTTACTCTGATTGTAAATGCTTTATCAAGATGGTCACTTAGATCTATTTATCTCCATTGTAATGTGAGTGATTTCTTGAAACAAGCATAGTGAGAACACTATTATGGAAAGGCAGGCTTTTTTTTGAAGAGTCTGCAAATAATTGTGGTTGGTGATAAGTGTGTGCTGACCACTAATACCTGCATGAGCAACTAATACAACCTGCAATAACTGCAAATGCCGGTTGGGGACATTTTGAGTGTGCTGCTGCCCCATGTGCTGATAACCTCAAAAAATGGAAATCTGAAAGTGAATTTCAGAAAACTATTTCCTCATAAGAAGAAATGAACATGGGTCTTGTAAGGCTACCTTCCTTGAGTTTGCAAAGACAGTTTCTGTTGGCTTAGTAAATAAGAATGTTTGAAGTGCCCTCACAAGTGGGCAGCAGAAGCTTAGTATTTTAATAAAGAAAATGAGGCTCTTGCAAGGCTTTTATTTTGTGGGTTTGGGGCTACAGTGTTAAAAGCTTATGACACCTACATTTCTGCCTGTTAACCATTGACAGCTGATAGGGCATAGTGTATACACAGTGAAGGAGACAAAACCAAGATTTAAGCATCTTGGTGAAACTGTTGTGCCTTATTTTAAGTCTTTCTTAAGGCGTCTATAAATTCCAGAGAGGAATAGGGAAGAGTTTGTACTCATGGTTGCTTTCTTCCACTTGGTGGCCTTAAGGAAAGCATCCTAGAGACTTGCAATAATACACACAAATAAAAAGGCTTGAAAGGATGTTTATGTAGTCTATTGTCAGATAGTTTTAAAACTTCTTAGGGTGGGGCAAAGGTGACAAGATATGTCTCCTGATTTCTGAATCAATGTAGTGGAAGGGATTTGCATCCTTTTTTTTGCAGTCCACTTTGAAAACATGCAATTGTTGCATGTGATACTTGCTCATACAAGTGTCCAGCTTTTTATAAAGCGTTTCTGGTAATGAAGGCAGTTGGCATGCTTTGGAAAGAATAAATCCTCTGAGGATAATAGATCTGTTAGAAGTAGACAAAAACCAGCTTAAGGGTCTTGCTTCATTAATACACTTTCTCTCAAGTGGCTGCTTAGTGGTATTCTCACAGCTTCCTAGCCAGCCTTTGGTCTGACATTCATCCTAACTTTACCATGCTATAAACTTGGCTCTGTGCTGTTCCCTCACTGTCTGCTTCAAAGGTACAGTCGATGCATCTCCATTAGCCCTTTTTAGAAGTAAACTTTTAGCTCAAAATGTGCGTAAGTCATGTGCAGAGTGTATTTGTCATGAAGTAAGAAGGCTTCCTTAAGTGCAGTGCCTTTAGCACTGCTCATCAGGTAGCACGGGTGTAAATTGCTAGAGGTTATGGAGTCAACTGATGTGTTGAGAGCCCCTAATTCCTCAGTTTATTCTTAGCCTTGGCTAGTAAATTGGTGCCACCTTGTACAGTATTAACCATCTCATTTGACACATAAGCAGTCCTTTTAATTATTCAGTGCCTTGTTTATTGATATCTCCCTCAAAACTCAGTTTGACCAGTACCAAATGGGTTGGGGTGGAGAGTTGGTTTGTTTGTTTTTTTCCTAACAAGCTGGGTCACACCTTGCAAATTCTTGATGATGGTCAACTGTAGCTCCTGAAAGCTAAACCTTCCTCAGGCTGTCAAAATCAATCAGGTTGACAGCTCCCCACCCTGTTCCTGGCTGTGCTGAGCTGCTCTGGTTACTGTCCTGTGGGTATCCTGTGCCACCATGTCTGGCTCCTGTTTGTGAAGGCTTCCTCCTGCTTCCCAGAGATAGGACAAGGTGGCAGCCGCTCTGGCCTTCTGCATTTCCAGTGTCCGAACCTCCTGCTCTGCTAAAGGCCTTGCAGAGATCAGGCAAGGACAATATGGTATTCAAAAGAATTCACCACTTGGTGTAATTCTAATATCTAGTATTCTTCTTCAGTGATGGGGATAACTTTTGAAGATCTCTAATTTTCAGGCATATTAAGTTTTAAATTACTTCTGAACTGAAAGTTTTATGACCTGTGAATTGGAGATTTGCTGTTGGCCACACTTAACTAAAAGTACTGAGACACGAGCTTGTGTAGGCTGGTAAACATAGCTGCTGCCTCACCAATTGGTGACATTATTTCCTTCTGGATATTCCCTGTTGGCCTACAAGTCACTGCCAAGGTATATAGAGTGACTCACTCCTTGTAGTGCTTCCAGGGTGGAAATTCTAAAGTCTAAGCTTGGAGGTGACAATAGTAATAATTTTTTACATGTTAGGCTAGGCATTGGGGTGAGCCCAAAGGGAACACATCCATATCCAGTAACTCCCTACCTAGCAACTACCTTTTGCTTACTGAGTAGATTTTTGTGAGGCTGGTTTTCTGTTTGGGAGATTCACTCTGATGGGCCTGTAGTTTTAGGGAGGATTTTATGTTGCTCTTTGGCAGTAAACTCCCATTGTGAAGGAGCTTGGGCTGACGCTGCATAACGTGACGAGTCTCCTACGCAGCATCCTCCCACAGCCTGTCAGCCCGAGAGCACAGCGCTGGTGCTCTGCAGAGCAGGAGGGAGAGAGTGCTGGGAGCTATTGGTTAATGTGATTATGAAGTTAGGAATCTCCTCCTCACTTCCTGTGGGCTGTGTAACACAAGAGCAAGACTTTTTAATTAACACAACAATCTGAAGCGAGCAAAAGAGCAGAGCTCAGCTAAAACAATTTTCCCGGCTGTTTGGGCGAGCAGATGATGTGAAATCTGGCATGTTAACTTTACATTGGCCTTTGACTGATCTGACATGAGAGGCATAAAACCAAACAGGGCAGTGGTGCTTTCCCAGGAAAAACATGTTACAGATGAGATTCTCTCTTCTATTGACTGGCTTTTTGATCTCTATGATGCCTAACTGGTCTTGAATGCCTCACCACTCTTTCAGTATACTTTAGGTACTCTTAGTATCAGGATTTTCCAGATTTTTTTTTTTTTTCCTAGACAAGCAAGTAATTCATAGCCACAGCCCTTTTCCTTTTCCCAATTTTTTTTTTCTTAAACTTTCAGTACTGTATCTGTGTATTAAAAAGTGGAGACTAAGAGTTCAAGTGGATTCCTTTCAACTAACATATCATTTGATTTGCCATGGTCAAAGGCCTGACTTGTGTGAAATGAGCTGATACAGACAACATCAAGATGAGCTGTCTTGTGTAGAGTTTTAGTGTGGTGATGTGGATGTTAAATTGCATCCATGCAGAAGGAAAATCTGGAGCTGAGCAGATAAAAAAAATATGCCTGGGTAAGGAAAAGAAGCCCAGAAAAAAAAATTCTACTTTTCTGTTTTATTTTATTTTTTTCTCGCTGCAGCTCCCTGAATTAATGTGGTGTTAGCTGCTAAGCTATGGACAGGTGTTGTTAGCTTTGGAACTTGTTTAACCTGTCTTTTTGATGCTCTCTATTTGTCCTTCAGCATGGAAGGAAGCTCTGGGATCTTCTTGGTTTCTGCAGGAGGTGCCCTGCACTGCTGCTTGTGTAGAAGAAAAGGATGCTGCACTTTGGTTCTTGGCCACCTTTAAATGTGTCCGTAACGCTTAATATAAGCACTAAGAAAACTTCCTTAACCTGAGTTGTTGGCTCTTAATGTTGATCTCTACACTGCAGCTGCAAAACTTTGTCAAGCTGGTAGACTGTAAATAAGATGTTCTATTAGCTAGAATGCTAATGAGGACATGTTAAAATACAGCACAAATTTGTGCTGAGTGTTTGTATCCCCCCCAAAGAGCATCTTCAAGAAGACATTTTAATCACATCAACCTCTGAGCCGTTGTTTTTGTTTTATATAGCTATTTGTCTTCACTTTTCATGTCCTTGGAATGTTTTTCTTAAGATGGAAAGCATCATCAAATAAAAATTCTTGTCTTGGTCACCATTTGGCTCCTGTTGTGTGAATTTAGTATGGAGTTAGTAATACTGCCTGATCTTTAATAACAAGATCTTGCCAATTCCTGATGCTGTCTAGCAATTTAAGTGAGGTGAGGAAAGACATGGAAAAGGGAGACTGGGCTTTTGTCTAAAGAAAGCAGAAGGTGGTTTTAATTCGTTCTTGTTTCATACGGGAGGTGAGGATGTGAACTGGCTGCTCACAGTAGAGCCCCCGAGGGACTGAAGGTGGAGAAAGGTCACAGAAGCAGACACAAGAAGTGGTGAGCCAAGATTACTGGTAGCAGTTCAGTGTCTCTGGGCTGGGACACAGCTTGTATCGAAGCTTGTCAGCTTAACAAGCAGTTGCCTTTTGTATTGAGAGGATGCTTCTATTGAAAGCACTCTTGGAAACAAACTATGCAGTGTAATGAAAATAAGTCCTAACATACCTCATCTGTTCTTTCCTGCCTTTGAACCCTGCAAATCCCTCCTCTTTCCTTTAAAGCTGCTGGGCTTTGCGTAACCTCTGATGTATTCTTCAGGTTTTTAGTTTAACCATTTTAATGGGAGCTTAGTCTCCCATGAACAGTAAATTTTTATTTTTAGCACTTCGGGATTCACAGATGAAAAGGACTATATGTAATTAGCTGTCTTGTGTGGGATGCTTTTCTTTATGGTGTCTTTTCTGGAACTTAAAATGGTAGTAAATAAGGAGGAGCAATTCCACACTAAGGAGTTGCACAGCAGTAGTCTGACCACAACTTAATTTTCCAGCTCCAGTAATATTCAAGTCCTAACATAGTTTGTGCACTTACAGCAGGGATGAGGCTGTGAAGGCTGTATGTTCTGTCAGGTAGATGTCTGCCCCTGCCCCCCAACAATTAATAGGCAAATGTGCTGATGACTCAGTGTTGTTATCTCTTGTGTAACAGGAAAACTGAGATCATTAAGGGAATTCCCAGTGGCAGGAATACTGGGTGTACCCCTGGCATTGGGAACCTCCGTTCATTGTGGCAGGAGATTGTTGGCAACAGAGATGAGGGCTGAACTTGAGCAGTGTCTGTGTTTAGCATCTCTGGAGCAGCCATGCCAGTCAAACCATGAGCAGCCGTGCCATCACTTGCTGCTGCTACTGGCAGAGTTATGCCTCTGTTCGAAAAATCTTGTTTGGGTAGAAGCTGTAGGTCTGTATTTTGGTATTTGGTACAACTTTGCTGGTGAAATACGTGGAGTAACTTGTGCTCCCGGGAGACATGTCGATGCTTGCAGCTGCCAACACTGATACTCCTTAAGGAGGCAAAATGCTTGCATGAGGCCTGAACTATATTTAGTAAATAAAGAAAACGTTTTCTTACTTTTGATCCAGTAAATAAGATTTACAGGCCATTTGAGCTTTTGAGCCAGTCAGCTTCACTTGCCGTGTGTCATGTTTTGTTCTGATATCGTGGAACCTGATCTAATTCTGTAATTTCTGAATAATCACTTCCTGTCTGCCACTCCCTTGTTTGTATCATGTGCTCATAGGAAGAAGCACTTTTTAAAAGGAAAAAGTGCACCAGCCATGAGCTTACCACACTCACATAATGATGGAGCATCTCAAAAGTTGTTGGAAGAAGGAAGCCAGGTTTTAAGTGGTGTAAACATAGGTGGTGTATTTGGGATTTTTTCCCTGTTTGTTTTTTCCGTATTGCAGATCAGTTCCGAATGTTCTATGAAAAGAGAAACTTCACAGTCCAGATAGTGGTCATCTGTGGGCTAAGTGTCTCAAGTATGCAGGTGCTGTGAGTGTCCACAGATCTTGGGGAGTCTCCTCAGGTGCAAAGCTTGCCCAAACTGCAGCCTTTAATTACTTTGTGTACATAATTGGGTATGGAGCTGTAGCCAGTGATGGAGAAAGGAATACAGCATTATAAAAATGTTAGGGAAATCACTTAGCCAGTAACTCTACACAGCTGATCCTTCTGCCTGAATCACCATGATCCTTTAAGCTGCTTCAAAGTAAAATATGCAGTTTGTACTGACAGAATTGGGGATGAGAGTTAAGGGCCTCTTGCTTTCTGATGATGGACAGGAAAGGTTATTGCTAATCTAACATAAAAAGTAAAAAGTTGATTTTGTTTTAAGCAGTGGAAGCCATGGTTATTGTATGTTAGGCTTCATTTCTGTTTTGAGGAGGAGAGGTGAGGACATTGCTGTAACCTTGCTTCGTGGTGTTAGGGCAGCAAAGGAAACAAGGAGGTAATGTGCTGCTGTAGCCCAGGTAAGGGGCACTATTGCAGCAGGGGTTATGGGAGCCACATAGTAATGGGCCATATATGTGTATGAGTGTGAAGACCGCAAGGATTATGATAAATATCACACTGAGATATTTAGTGAGATAAAGTTTTACTCTTTAAATATCTACTGTTGTACTGGAGGAAAAAAAAAAGATGTATTGTGGAGCTTCACCCTCCACCGAGATGGTCATTGTGTCCTTGGCTCTGTAGGGAGGCTGTGCACGGGGCAAATCCCAGAGCGGCAGTCCTCCTCGGACTGACTTTTTTTCATCCCTTCCTTAGCTTGTGGGTAGGGGCTCTGGGTACACCAGTAGCAGTGTTCAGCTGGGGGCAGCTGTGCACCGGGGATGGCGTTGGCATTTTATTTCTTCCCAAGTGGGAAGTTCTTCCCAGCCTCTCTCTGTAGAGCAGATCAGCTCTGCACTGCCTGGCACAGGGCTGGGCCTCTGCAGGGGTGGCTGAGCTCTCAAGAGAAGTATCCTTTGCTTCTGCCCTCATGATCATCCAGGAAAATTCTGACTTTGCACTCTGCAGGCAGCTTTTACTGCTTTGCAACCTGTCCTCAGGAAAGAGGGCTTCCTGACTCTTACTTTGTTTATAACTGGGAAGATGATTTCCATTTGTGTGGTGAGCAGCCTTGTCCTCTGAAGGGGGAAGAGTGCCTGCAATGTGGGGAAATGTTACAGATGCAGTTTGAATTGTAATGGACTGGGCTCTTGACCTTGCTTCTCCTCTGCATTAGAAAACAGAACATTAAATGTATTTATATCGTTGGCGTTTGCAACTTTTCTGCTTTGCACCAGCAGCACTTTGAGGTTGCTGCTCCCTCATCCCCCACCACCTGAGGGGCCCGTGATTTTGCGTCACTTGCTGATGCTCCTTTCCAGTGCCATCATCTCTGTGTGGGACGCGCGGGGTTGCTCTGGCCAGACTCCTTGTTGCGGATGATGACTGGCTCGGACCTGCTCGCGCCACGGCTTGGTGCCTCTCCTTCTCCTCCTGCCTGCGGGCTTGCTCCTGCCCGCCCCGGCCTGCTCCAGCCTGGGGAGCAGGGGGCTGGAAAACGAGTCTCTGCAGGGGCAGTGCCGCCTGTTCCTGCCCCACCAGAACACAGGAGATAAGCTGTCTGGGATTCCCACAGCTCCCCAGTCCCAGCAGCCAGGAGGGCATCCCGGTGCATCCGGGAGGCCACAGGTGGAGGCAGGAGCCTGCCAGCGCCATAGGGCCCGGGGCATCCGGGGCAGCGGCTGTGTGGGGCTGATGAGAGGGTGCAGCTGTCAGGGCTGGCCACGACCGGTGTTTATCTTGTGACTAACCTGACTCCAGCCAGCAAAGTTTGGGAGACTCCCAGAGGTCGTGACTTGAAAGACAAGTGTTGTAATTAATTTCTTATGCCACACTTGTTTTGAAGCCTTTTTAATTCCATGATAAGAGGCAGAATCTGGACTTCATTTACAATCCTCTGGGTTGGAGGCAGGAACCAGAAAAGTGCTTTGTGAAGCACTGCAAATGTTTTTTACTCCCTCCTCCCTCTTTGCAGGATGTATGTGGTATTATCACACCACAACAGTGAAGCTATAAAAACATTACTGTGTCCATTTTTTTTGAAGAGAGGAAACACAACCTCAGAAGAATTTTAACTGCGTAAATGCACATCTTTCTCTGAGAAGGTCTGGTAGCAACTTCAGAACACTCCAGGATAAAGAGTGTGGAAGAGATCGCCATTTATTTCTTTGAGACTTATATTTTCATTAAATATGAACTTCTCCACAGTTCAGTGATTTTTTAAAAAATTATTTTTACTGGTAATTTAGAAGAATAAGTGAAAAGGTACTTCCTAGCCTGCCTGTCTGAACTAGCTTAGGATGAATAAGGTGTTACTCAGCAAAAGAATGTGTGAGAAAGAATTACTTCAGAACAGAAACCAGTCTTTTTTAGTAGTATCCTTGTATCTCACAGATTTAATGTTTGCAGCAACTGAATGTCTCTATTGCCACCTTTGAATACATGCTGCCAGTTCTGGGATATCTTTTCCTTCCAAGAAGAAAAACTGCTTGCATGCTACAGAAACATGATTAGCAGTTACCTGAGCACGGGGTAATAAAAGATTCTTGATCACTATCAGTTTTACTTTTAGCTGTGGAGGGAGGATCACCCTAGACTGGAGAGAAGGAGAGCACCTGGCAGAGAAGGTGAGTGTAAGTGGCAGACAGTAGCAGAAGGGAGTGTGAAGTACCACACTGGATTCAGGTTCCCTCGGGTGAACCACAAGCTGTGTTAGCTGGGTTCTAGAGGTCCTGCCTTCCTGGCATGGCTCACCTCTGTTGGCTGTTGAAATGATCTTTGATGCTGATCGAGTTACCTCTGAACAGAGGAAAAGGCTGTGCTTTAATATTGTCATCTATAGGATGATGGTTCTGATCAGATTCAGTATTGCAGCCCTTAAAAATGATTTCCTTTTACCTATGGCTGTGTAAATACTCTCGTTGTGCAAATACACCAGCTTTATTTTGTACTGCCTAATGTTGTGCTGCCTTTCCAAGCTTCATTTGAAACTTCTCCTGAGGCTAGTATGAGACAAAAATTTTGTTTCTTGTCAGAGGTATGAAATTCATATTCTGAATTCATATGATCCTAAGGTGAAATTTTTTTATTACTTGTGGGTTTTCCAAATATTGCAGCTATGAAAAATAGAATTATATTCTCCTGAATTTGCTCTTTGGCTCAATGCATAAGCATTTCATGCCTTCCACACTTTAGACTTGTGCAAGAAGTAACAATTTTCCACTATCAGTTGGGAAACAGTTAAATTCAGTATTTTCTTGGTAAAATTTGCCACTTTTTGAGTCATTAATAAGATTTTTATTGTATCTGCACTGTCCAATAAGAGTTATTGCAGTTTCATCTCTTGTTTTGCTTTGTGTAACACGTACACATTTTCTGTTGGAAAAACAGATTCCTTTTGTGCCTGTTTGGGGGAGCAAATGGTGCTCCCCTCAACTGCCTGATCTGAATGAATAGGAGAGTGTGTTTGCAGGTCAAAAACGGAGTGGTTGAAATAGGATAATTAAAGGGTTGCTTTTTAATAACTTTACATCTTAAAGTTTATAATATTGACTTGCTGAATAGATTGAATGAAATTATTGGTTGGAGAGGGTGGTTTTGAGGGCAATTTTTTATTTTCCCCAAACATCTTTGAATAGGATCGACAGCCCTTCCTTTTTGATACCATCAGCTGAGTGAATAGAGTTGCTGATGTTTGCTGGGAGTTGTTGGATACATGGTGATAGGCTTTTGTCAGGCCAGCAGGAGAGCTGTTTACAGGTGATGCTTTTGCTCTCTGCATGGGCCACCGATCCATTACTGCTGCTGGGTGTCCTCAGTGCTGATTGTCCTGGGAAACCATCTCACCATCAAAATCTCCAGGACAGCACCGGTGATCTGGGATGAACATAATAATGATTGATATCTGAGAAGTGCAGCATAAACATGAATTCTTCCAACTGACCTCCTGCAGGAAGTGGGAAAGATTAACTAATACTTTAAAAAAACCCAGCAATGAAGCCAAAGCTCAAACCCTGTAATTTTCTAGTGCTGCAATAACATAATCTCGGCATAATGTGGTTTGTGGAAAGCAATAAGGGGAGAAGGCTGTTTCTGTCATGTTTTATGATGGAAGAGAAGTCACATGTGAAACTTAGAGGAAGAAAACCCTGACAATCTTAGTAAACACTATCTGCACTTCCACTGTAAAATTTGGAATCCTGTAGTTGGCTTATGGGACAGTTTGGAGATCTGGGTTTTGATATTTCTGAGGGCAAGGATAACTTTGGGAGGTACATGCCTGGGTGCTTACTTATATTTGGTAGCACCCATCTCTTCCAAAGGTGTCACTTCTTTCATGGGGCAGACTTGCAGGCCGTGCTGCTGCATTGGAGTGGGTCTGGGAGTCAAAACCAAAGGCTCCTGCTGGGAAAGGAAGAGGTTCAGCAAGGGAACAGTGGCCTCTGATGACAAGCAATGAGAAGTGCAGGAGGCCACACCAACAGTGCAGACTAAAGTCCCAAGGAATTGATTGTCTCCATCCTCAAGGCAACCAGCTTAAAAATGTTTTTATACGTCTGACACTGTAAAGACACTAAGATTAATGCAATTCTAGTTTTGACTGCTGTAACATGCTAAACCAAAAAACAAAATAACATTTACCTTCTTGAAAGAAGGTAGGATATTACAAGTTTATAAACGTCTTGGAAGTAAAGATAGATTTGTGTTAGACATCTGTGTTAGATTTTAATCCTAACCTACTAATGAACATTCCCTAAGTAGGAAGGCAAATTTATCTCTCTAGTCCTGACTGAATCAATGGAAAAAGAAGGTTGCCTTTTGCAAAACTGCGGTTTACTAGGCCTAGTTTGTGCTTCTGAAGTCCTGTTGAGTGTTAAACTATAACATTCAGGTAGTTTTCTAAATGTTGATAGATCGTGTCCAGTCTTCTGATACAGTGCTATGAGGAGAGAGAGAGGAATGAGTATCTCTGTGTGGGACTGTGCATGTGTGGGATCCATTACTTGATTTCTGACAGAATAGCAGCTACAACTACTTTACGTATAGTGTGGTTTTTTGGGTTGGTTCACCCAGAGGTTGCTGGCAGCAGTGTGGCTGGATTTTTTTTTTTAGTATTTCTGCAACACATACAATGCAATGTTAGCATTCAGATAACCTTATTTTTCCCGCCATTAAATACTCCTTGATGAGCAGTATTGGCACTGGTCCTCCCCCCAAGTCATAGTTCATTTCATATCTGTTTCCTCTTAAATCCCTTTGCATGCAGTCAGCCTTACAGGTTCATAAATGAGAGACTGCCAGCTTATTTGCTGTCTGATTGCTTTCACAAATGCTTCTGGTGTTGATCTTTCTGAGAAAACAGAAAGTGATCGCAATTTCTGTCAAACATGGACAGTGTTTTGTAGCCGGAACACAGAAAGGTAGAAGGGTTAAACATGACACGTTCCCTTGAAATGGCTTTATGACTGCTGCTAATTTGAATGCTCAGTAATAGAGATCTGTTGGATGGAGGGGTTACCCTTCACTATTAATGACTCATTGGCCTCCTTCCCAAGCTGCCTGAAGTGCCGCTCTCCCTAGTGGAAGTAACTTTGTCTTTGAAGTACTTTCCAGAGCTGTCAACTAATGTTCCACAATTCCCAGAGGAAATAATAAGCCATGAGTGCATGTACACTGAAAATGTAGAGTCTGAAATGAACTGTTCCTATAGGAGCCTGGCAGTCTGCTTCTCTGTGGAATTTGGCTTGTTTATACAATCTTATCTGGCTAAGCTTTGGTATTTTATCTGGCAGGCAGTTCCTATGAAAAGCAGCTGTCCAAGCAGTGGGAGTGGTGCTCCTGGTGGTTTTTTCAGAAGGTCTATAATTTCTTGTTTCATGTAAATTACAGAAATACAATACTCTCTTGGCTACAACCAAATGCTCTAAGCAGTTTTCTTAGCCTTATAAATAGCCCTTTAAATATGCTCTGCTGTTATGTCTTGTGTGACTTAACGATAGGATTCATGATGCCCACCAGGAAGATAGAAGGTGTTCTGTAAAGTCACAGGCTGACTACAGAATTGTTAAAAGAGCACCTCAAAGGTTACAGATTTTACAGATACGTTTTTTAGCTACCACCATCACCGTTGTCAAGAAAGTGAGTCCTTCTCTGCGTGAAGAGATCTGTGCATGTATCTTCTCTAACAGAAAGGTCCTTAGGGGTAAGTAGGTAGTGATAATGTTATTAAAAAACCCCAAAACCACCCCACCAACCAAACACATAGTAACAGAAATGATGCACCCAAAATACTTCAGATTTTGTGTAACTCATTAATAGAGAAAATGTTTCTTAAAATGTACTGAAAGCTGAAGCTTTTAGGGGAAACAGGGCTATTCAGGGCCTACAGAAGAACTCAAGGTATTTTTTGTGTAGCTTTGGCTTGCAGATTCAAGTAAGAGAGAATTTAAATGCTCAGGAGTTCTCCAGCTGTAAATTATGTTCCTCATCTCTTTTTACAGGAAGAGTATTTTCAGTCGGAAGCAAATTATGGGCACAAGTAGAATTCAGGTCCAAGTCTTTTAAAGTTTAGTGGTTATCCAGGATTATCCATCCAGTTCATAGTACATCTTATCTGAAAGCATTGCATCTTGAAGATTAGAATGATCCATATAATCTGGCCTGTTCTGAGAAATGATGGACATTTTCTAGGCCTAAAAGACTAATTCTCTCTGTGTCACAATACAATGTATGTAAGCAACATTTAACTCTGGCCTCATTTGAGACGTAAGAAAACATGATACCCTGTAAGATTTAGGGCTTTAAGCATTGTTCAGATGTGCCATTTGATGACACTTCTCATGCTAGTATACATACAGAGTTCTATAGATCCCTTTTGCTCTACAAAAGGGGAATTTGATATTGCAGCAAATGAAAAATGAGCTCCGTCTGGTTCCATATGGTATATTCTGGTCTTGCCTGAGACCTGGCATCAAGCGCAGTCCATTTCTTTAGCTGAAGTGACATTCCTGCTTGAAATCCTATATGGTGAGAAACTCAAAACCTAACAAGTTGCTGACCTTCATTAAAAGTGTGTCATCATAAATTATGCACTGATAGAGTTTCCATTTCAGTCTGACACATGCCACCTGAGCAGTTTAGTAGTGGAAGGGGGCAGTGCACCATTGTGTGTCCACCCTGTAGTTGATAAAAGTGAATGATGTTGGATAACTTCTCCCAGTTCCCTTGTGAAGAAGGAAATTTTATTTTCGTTGTGGTAGAGATTGATGACTCTGCTCCCACAGCAACAGCTGATGTTAAACTTCAGCTGAGATACTTTGCTTTATTCCTTCAGCAAGATTAGTGGTTCTAAACAACATTGAGGGTGTAGCTGTTTTGTTCTACAGGATTTTTTGGGGCTTTATTTTGGTTTGTTTAGGTGTTTTGGGGGTTTGTTTGTTTTTTGGGTTTTTTTTTTTTTGTCTGTTTGTTTGGTTTTTTTTAAAGTGATGTCTCAAGCGAATGTAATTACTGGAGAGCAGGTTATCTTGAATTCAAGTAATGTAATAATCCCTGTATTGTCAAAGAGCATGTATTCCAAACTTGAATTTTTTTCAAGAAAATAAAGCTAATTAGTCTTTTTTTTCTTAAAAGCTCTTCAAATGAGCTCTCATTTCTCCAACCTGTAATAGCTTTTAACAGTTTTTACCTATTAAAATTAGGATTTCCTCTTCCTCATATAGAATCCCATTTAGAGTCAGAGTTTGAAACTAGTGCTTGGCACTGTTTTAAAAACAAAAACTCCAGTCATCAACAAGGCATGGACTTCATTTTTTTTAACATGGTCCAGCCCTGTAATAGTAAATCCTAGAACAGTCAGTGGTCCCACACTGAAGGTAACCTGCATTACTTGTACTGTAATCCCTGCTCATGCCTGGTTCATGTTTGGAGGAAAAAGTTTGCATTTTTGTGGTGAGATGGGCTTTTTGTTATTAAAGGAGGTGGTTGTTTTGAAGCTGTTCACAGGTTAGGAATGCTGGCAATCATCTGGGGAGACTCATTAGTGGGCTGAGCACAGATGAGGAGGTCACAGGCACAAAACAACCGCTTCTTTTGTGCCATTGTCCTACTGGTGGGTCAGCTCAAGGGACGTGCTTCAGAAATGATTTATGTGTGTTAGGAGGGCCATCATACTGTGAATTTGCTACTTCATCACCACAAACTTGCATCTTGTGAGAATTAACTCTTCTAGGTTGTTGCTAATTAATGGAAAGAAAACAGTTTTGTCAGCAAATATTTTGCAAGTTTGCCCTAAAGTAATTAAGTATTAATGTACTAACATAGAGAGAGAGAGGGAGGTAACAGTTACCTGGGTGCTTCCAGGGGATAGATGGCTAACTGGGGCATGTGTTTTATTTTACAGTGCAATGAACTGTACTCACTTGCCTAATTTTCTGAGTCTTTAAGGGATGCAGGTTTTGTTTTCAGGTTTTTTGTCAGTACTGCAAGAGACAGTCTTAAACACATAAACTCACGTGTAATTTTAATTGGCATCTTAAGCTGAAAATTTGTGATAAAGGTTTTCTTGGACCTTGAAGCACAGCACTACTATTCTACAGCACTGTATTTCAAGCAAGGAAGAATTTGGATTCTAAATCTGAAGCCCCAAGTTGTTTTCATAGGACTATCACAGAAATTTATCAGTGAATTGTGGGGGTGAGCTGGGTACACTGTTGGAGACTGTGGTGATGAAAGATATCTCTTGTACACCCATACTTTACAAGGAAAGTATCAGAATTAGCTGAATGTAGATGGTGATCCTGTTGATGGAAGAAGAGGAATAATACCTGGCTTTGGCTGCAGTAATTGGCTACTGTACCCAAAAGAGTAGACACTGCACTGACTGTCCACCAGGAGAACTTGAGAAGGTGCCATTTCTTCCACAGTCACTGTTTTGGCTGTGAATACACTTCCAGAAACCAGTTAGGAGCTTCTTGTGTTTGGGTGATTTTAAGGACTTCCAATCCTGTGCCTCACCAGTCTAAATAACACAGAGCTGGTACAGCTCTGAACATCCTGGGAGAAGAGAGAAGAGGTGAATGTGAAGTTAAACACAACAGACTTGTCCAAGGAACATCTTCATTTCACAGAAACTTCTCCCTCAGGATGACCTTTCAGATGCCTTGTGATGTCCTCAGGGTTACTATAGCCAGTGTAAATAAGTTATAGGAGAATGCAGAAATAGTCTTTCTGAAGTCTTCAAATGATTTTTTTCCAGCCCAAAGGACTTTGTAGGATCACTGTATAACTTCGGCTGGAAGGGACCACCTCTGGATCCCAGCTAATCTAACACCCTGCTCCGAGGAGGCTCATTTAGATCAGGTTGCTACTACCCCATTTTTTTAGGGTCCTTTAATTAGTGTTACTTAGTTTCCCTTAATTGAAGTCTGTCAATAATACATCTAGAAAGTGGGCTTGAAAATGAGACCTTGCAAGACGTAAAAATGCAATTATAAGCTTCTTTTCACTAACAGCCTTTTTTCCCCTCCAACCTTCATCAGGTAGAGGTCTTACTTTCTCAAACATTGCTATGAAAGGTTGATTTGTCAGAGAAGCAGTTTTCTTAGTGGCAGTTCTGTAACTGTACTTTTGTATTTTACTGCTCGTCTTCAACAGGAGAATAAACTGAAAGTCTGTTAGTTTATCTGAAAAGTGTTACTATGCTTAAACTCCTGGTGAAATAACTTTCCAGCTAGTGCATGGTTTACGTTTAAAATACGCATAGTATTTTTATTGTGAGATGCAGTGATGCAATTTGTACACTAATAACTTCATGACTTAAGTATTTTTTATGCAAAGCACAGCATGAACTTCTTATGTGGAATAACTTAGTTTACTTGGATGCTTTAAAGGTGATCACTTTACACTGCTACAGAGACTGAAATATTTAAACAATTCCTTAAGCTGCAGGCCCAAGAAAGGCATTTTCCTGTGAATCTTGCTCTCAAAGGCAGGAGTGTGTGTGTGAATCCATGTCCATTCTGTGATCCTTAGCATACAGACTAAGCAGAGGAGTTTTCTTCTCCCTGCTTCTCTTTCTGCCAGGCTGCTTGCTTATGCAGTACCTTTTGTTACCTGGCACTTTTAGAACGTTTTATTGCTGTCAATTTCAGCTGAAATTAAGTAAAATATTGCAAAGAGAAGAGTGATGTATGAAGAGATGCATATTAACAAAAATTCCTTACTAGAAAAGCCGAGGCTGAAAACATATCCAACTACTCTCTTGCACTCTTGCTTTCATGTTTTGTACCTAAGGTTAAGGCTGTGTATTGGGTATTAAAATACTCCCCAATTCAGACTTTTAGGCTAGGAATGTGTATATATATGCGCCTTGCCCACTTGAGATGTATGTGTAAAATTACAATCCAATCCTGAAAATACAGTCTTGCGTCCAAGACAGTATATCAGGCAAGTAATTGCCTTCTGTACAGCTGACAACAGGAGTTAAGAATCAGAGGTCTCTGTTCTCCAAAACATGGAAGAAGTATGGGGAGTCATTGTAAACAATCAATTCATTCTGAGTGTTGTGCTGATGGACGTAAAGTGAAACAAAGATTAGAGTAAATTGAATAATTAATTTGATTTTTTCCCATATTAGTATTATTTTTTTCATATTATTATTTCCATATTACATATGCCTTCACTGAACGAGTTTGAGGAGGAAAATGCCCTGCAGACTGAATTATTCTGTTTGATTGATACATTAGTACTTTTTCTCTTTCAGATGAAGTGGACTACAGCAATTTCGGGACCAATACGCTGTCGAGGAAGAAGAAAGCTCTGGTGACGCTCCGCAATGACAACCTCCGCCGGCGTCCCCACATCAACATTAGCATGCCTCATGATTTTAGACCAGTGTCTTCCATAATCGATGTGGACATTCTTCCTGAAACACACAGGAGAGTGAGGCTGTACCGACACGGGTGTGAGAAACCCTTGGGATTTTACATTCGCGATGGCACCAGCGTAAGGGTTACTCCTCATGGGCTGGAGAAAGTACCCGGTATCTTCATCTCCCGTATGGTTCCTGGTGGCTTGGCAGAGAGCACAGGCTTGCTGGCTGTGAATGACGAAGTTCTGGAAGTTAATGGCATTGAAGTAGCAGGAAAGACTCTTGACCAAGTCACAGACATGATGATTGCCAACAGCCATAATCTCATTATCACAGTCAAGCCAGCAAACCAGAGGAACAATATTATTCGGAGCAGCAGGATGTCTGGTAGCTCTGGCCAGTCTACAGACAGCACTGCGAGTCACCATAGCTTGCCTACATCCCACGTGCTGCAGAACTTCCACCCTGATGAAATGGAGAGTGATGAAGAGGCTGACATTGTCATCGAGGGTGGTCTGGAGCCACAACACATTCCTAAACTGCACAGCCTTACTTCCAGTAGCCTCTCTCGAATCAATGGCAGCAGCCTTAGCCACAGACTTCAAAGGGACCTGGTGCTCAACAACAACTCTGGCCGAGAAAGCAACGGCAACATCCACAAATTACTCAGTTCCTTAAAAACTGATCCCCGCCACAGTCTGGTTATCCCCAGAGGAGGTATTGAGGAGGACGGAACAGTCATTACACTTTAGTAGCAATTTCTGCAATTCTCCTTACAGTCTTAAGTGCCAATTAGGACAATCGACTCGTGCAACATGTGCACAAAACGGAGCTGATATTCTCATAGACCTCACGGGTGCAGAAAATTGTTGCTTTCTAGGAAACGTGGCATCTGGAGTTAGGCATAAAACTGTCATGCACTGCCAAATCTGTCAGGAGAAAGCCAGAGTGCAAAACCTGGTTTATGTCCCAGCCCCGAAGTTTGTTTTAGTTGGTGTAAACCTAAGCAGTCTTACAGGCTACCCATGGCAGTGTTACATACTCGGGGTTGAAAGCATGGGTAGATGTATTTATACATGCATGTATATGAATTAGATTTTAATAGTAACAGACATGTCTATTTGAAGTGGAACCTGGTTTTCTTCTAATACCAGCTAAGGAGAGAGTGCTTCTTAATAGCCATCCCGTCTTCTGCTGTTACACACAGCCCTTCCGCCGACTTGTTTACACCGTATTCTCAGCGTTGTCTAATCCAGACAAGCTCTGTGAAAGCAGCCGTTTCCTATTCTGGTGGTTACAGCGTTCGGGAGATGCTGCAGATGTATTTTCCAAAGGAAACTGTAGATACCTAAATCCATATCCATGTAAATCCGCGTTCTTCCCGCGGCCCGAGGGGCGGTGCGGGACGAGGCCGTGGCTGCCGGGCCGTGGGCGCCACCTGCCGGCCGGCGGGGGCAGCGCGCTGCGTTCTTGTTCTCTCTCACCATATTTATTAGATAATACCTCCTTTTTATGTTTGTGGTTTTTTTCCCTCCCCCCATCATCTCTGTTTTTTCAAAATCATGGTTCGTGTGAGTTTTTAGGCGTGCAAGTCTCAGAGCTGACACAGGTCCTTGCTGTACCTTTGGGGCACCCTGAATCCACAAGGTCTTTCCTTGACAAAAGATTGCCCTGCAGAGTGGAGGGGTGCTGACTGACTCTCAAGCCTAACTTAGAATGGTTCTGTTATTTTTGGACTCCTCTAGTAATAAAGCTTAATCTCTACACAGGACTTCTAGAAAGTTAAAATATACTGGATGTTTGGGAAGCTCAGATACCTTTGCTGGGTGGCCAGCTGGCTAGTGAGTGACCAGTGACTGTTGAGTCAGTACCTGTCTGCTTCTGGAAATGCCATGAGTTTTATGAAAGTGGTCTAATCTAAAATATTTTGTTATATCTTGATCAGTGTAAGGAACAAAATATAAATGTTTTAAAATGTATTTTTCTACTTTTAGCTTGTGTCATTTGCTCTTTGTTTTTAACTTTGTAGTACATTAAAGCTTTTTTTATATGGTGGAATAGACATTTCTTAAATATTTTATGAATATGAAAATTCAGGAGTCTTGGTTTGGAAAAATTGCATTCTGTTTTGGAATCTGTAATGGCTGGAAAAAGGATGTGTGGACTAATTCATTGTCGCTAATTTAGAATACCTGTGGAACAACCAGTCTTCTGCTCATAGTTAAATATCTTTGGGACATTGAACTTAGTTTATTTCTTTTAGATTTGCTTTAAGAGTTTATTTTAAAATCCTTTCACTTACTCTAACTAAAACTTTACTAGGTATCGAAGCAGCTATAGAGCTGTACTTAGTTTTCCCAGCACAGTAAGAATAGAACATTGATCCTGTTCATCTTAAAACTGTGTTTGTACTTTACCAAAGGTTTTCATTTTTAAAAAAGAACCTGATTATTGGTGCAGTAAAAAAAATGAATAGCTGGATATGCTTCAGGCAATCAGACCATCTTATCAGGAAAAATTTGTTACACCTTAAATAAGACTACTTTTATGAATAAGTGGATTTGTCTGGCTGAAGTTACTCGTTTTACCTTAGTTAACTGATGAAAATGTGACCTGTCTGCAATAAAATGTGCACTGTCTTACTTCTACTCTATATTTTTTTCCCTGTGCTGCAAGCATTTTTTGTGGAAGTATCTCCCTTTCCTGTGACAACAAGGTATCCGGTTTGGGTGGCTCTTCAACTATGTAACCATGTTCCTGCCCTGCTTTTCTCTGTACCAGTACAGACTTCGATCACTTTCTTTAAGCTCAGTGATACCGAGTTTCTTTCCATAGTGTTTTTTCTGAGTGTTGCTTTTACTAAAGGCTGCTGTTATTCTGATTTCCACTGGAACCAACTATCTTCCTACCCTCCTCATAGCATGGCCTGCTGCAGACCTCAGGGCTTTGAGGGGTAATTCTGGCTCCTTGGAAAAAAGCCAGGGGCATACCTCTGCCTGCCACTGCACACCTTTCCCCGGAGCCTCTGGCTGTCAGTGCCCATAGAAAGCGTGCTACTACACTCTGTCCAAGCTTTTCCACCCCGTTCGTCGCAGCAGGGAGGAAGCGTAAGTTGTTTCACACACACGTACAAATTACAAACTGAGAACAGCCAACTGTTGATGTGTTGGCTTTGGATCCAACACCTAGTGCAATAACTTTTAAGGCTTGCAAACATATTGTGCAACGCCGTTTTAGGGAAAACACACACACTCACACACACACAACCCAGCTGCTGTTTTGAGTGCCCCATAACGATAAGTGAAGCTGTGTTACAGTGTCCTCTCACAGTGACCTCCCTTCCCAACTCAGGCCGTAACCGGAGCAATCTGCCTGGAAACGCGGTTCAGCCGCTCGGGTTTCACACACCGGGGCCCCTTCGGCTATGGGATTAAATTACCGAACGGGGCTTTAAGGGTGTGTGGCTGAGGGAGCAGCGGCACGCCAGCCCTCGGTAGAGGGCACATCCTCCACAAACGCTCCCGCAGACGGAGCAGCGTTCCTGTCCCACCGAGCGGCGGGGACGGCGGAGCCTGAGCTTCCTCCAGCCGGCAGCGCTTCCCTGAAGCCTGGGGACCGGCGATGCGTGCGCTCCGCCCGCTCCCAGGCCGGGCCGCAGGGGCCGGGCCGATCCCGCCCCGCCCGCCGGGAGCGCGGCTGCGCCGGCCCGCCCGGTCATGTGAGGGGCGGTGCGGCCCGGCGGGAGCGGGCGGTGGGATGGCGGCGGCCGCCGGCGCGGGCGAGCCCGCTGGAGCCGAGCTGCCGGACGCCTGCCCCGGCGCGGACAGCGGGAACGTGTCTCAGAGTCAGAGCAGAGCCTCCGGCCTCGGGGAGGCGGAGGACGAGGACGTCTCGGAGGCGTCGCTCAGCGCCACCGCCGCCGCCTACTCCGCGTACCTGCTCGCCGACCGCAGCCTCTTCAGCGAGCAGGTGGGCGAGGGGCCGGGCCGGGCCGCTCCGGGGGCTCCTGTGCAGCGCCCGGGCACAGCTCCCGGGCACAGCTCCCGGGCACAGGGGCATGCGGCGGGCCCGGCGCCGGGAAGGGCTGTCGTGGGAGCGCAGCCCTCTGGAGCTGGACGCTCCTGGTCTGGCGCTGTGCAGGACAGGACGTACCGGGGGTCGCGTCCCTTGCGCTGAACGAAGCCGAGAGAGGGAAAAGCCGTGGGATTCCTGGGAGGCTGGCTGTAGTCTGACCGGTGTCCATACTCGGTGGTCTTGTTTGTGAGACTGGCTGGGGTTTTGTGTGTGCGTGTGTTTTCAAGTACTTCAAGTGACCTCTGTTTTGCAGATAGAAAGCTTAGACAAGAGTCTAGAAGACTTACTGACCAGGGTGGATGAATTCGTGGGAATGCTGGACATGGTACGTATAACTTGCATGTGGTTGTGTTTTCGAAGTCAGAACACAGTTTAATCGGTGTTTGTAAGTAAGACATAGACAGGAAGAAGCCTTTAGTCTAGGCAGATTCCAGTATGTAAACACATTTGATAATTAGATGACTTATTTTGGTAATTAGGTAACTCATGGATGAAAGCTACCAAACTTTCACATCAGAGCAAAATGTGTCCATATAGCTATAGAATCATAGAATGTCTTAGGTTGGAAAAGACCTCTAAGATCATCAAATCCAACCATTATCCCAGCACTACCATGTTCATCCCTAAACCATGTCCCAAAGTGCCACATCTTCTGAATACCTTCAGGGATGGGGATTCCATCACTTCCCTGGGCAGCCTGCTTCCATGCTTGACAACCCGTTCAGTGAAGAAATTTTTCCTAACTGCATATTTATGTATTTGTATTCTTGTCCATGTACATGCACGGAATCCCATTTTGAATGGCGCAATGACAGAGGTTTAAAAGAACAGTATGATATTCTGCTTCTCCTTTAAAATACATAAAGACATCCTTTGTGGGTTTTTTTAATGAAAGTATCTAATCAGAGTTGCCAAACCACTAAAGCTAGATTTGTCTTCAGGGGAGGGGACCCTCTTTTCCGAGAGGCAGCTTTGTTTTCACTTTTCTCATAGGGTTAGATGGGGAAACTGAATGTAAAGTTCCTGTAAGCTGACACTGGTAGACAGGCTGTCTTTTAAAGCATAGCACATATGGTTCTCCTGCACAACTCTTAAGGGAAACTTTATTGTAGGTCTGGAGGTTTTTTTAATATCAGTAAACTAAGATTTTTGTGGCCTGACTTTTTTAACAAACCTGAGGAAAAGTACAGGTAGTAAAACTTAAGTGAAAATTTTAGTTTAATATATTTAATTCTTTAGTATGTCTTGGAAAATCTCAGTTCAGAAAAGATTGTAGTAGCCTATTTTTATTATAATTACGAAGGTAAATATTAGTCTCTGCAAAATACATTTTCTTCAAAGTTTCTTAGAAACTATACAAAAAAGCTGTAGTGTATTGATTTTAATCTAGTGTTTTTATACTACTTTTAGTCTGGTATTTTTAAACTCTAAATTTTAGTCTGTTCATTGGAGCATAGGTCTAGCTTCCAGAATAAAATCTAGTACACATTTTATTTCATTCATTGACTTATGTATCATTTCTTTGAATTGTCTTTAGATTCGAAGTGATTCCTCTCAAGTTGTCAATGAAAGTATACCTCAAATTTACACAAAAGCTACAGAAATGAGGCAGATATATAGGAAGATTGACAAACTAGAGGTATGTATTTGATATTTTCTAGATGCATTCTGTTTCCTAACGGGAGGAAGAGTCAATGTCTGCATATTTGTGTGTGCATGCACACACATGGAGTGAGCTCAGGTCAGTTGTGTTCTCCATGTCCACTCTGGGTTCTGTACTTCAGGGTTAATAAAGAGGACTAAATTTATTAAGAATTTCTGGGCGCTGTGCGAACCCCAAACATGTTTTAGATCTTTTGTTAACATATTAAAAAAGAAAAAAAGTCCATTGACTGGTTGAAGCAAGAGAGTTTTTTGCACTAGCTTTCAAAATTTCAGAATCAACTAGAATGAGAGGTCTCTTGATCCCCAATAAAGCCTCAAAGTCTTGATTCAGACCCTTGGTTTTTTGATTGTAGAAAGGCAGGTAGAAGTCAAGATTCTGAAAAATCCAGGTTAGTTTTTTGAAAGGTAAATGGGAAAAGGAAGATTGTTTTATTAGATTTAACCTGGTTTTAAGCCTTTTAAGTATCTCAAGTAATTTCTAGCATTAAAATGGACTTGTAGGCAGAAGGGAAATAGAGCATGAAGCTTTTGACTCCTCATTTAAGCAACGGATCTTTCACCACTGTTTTGCAATACATAATCCTGTTTTATTTTGTTAGTGAAAATGTCGTATTTATTTTGGGGGTTTTTTTCCCCACTAGGCTTTTGTGAAAATGATTGGGAATAGCGTAGCTGGACTGGAAGAACGGGTCATAAAGGCAGAAACAGACCTTGGAGCTTTTCCAAGCACGTTCAGGAAAATCTTGCACACAATCAGCATGCCATCCTTCCTTAATGTAAGTAAAGTTTTGCTGCCATGTGACCAGCTTAGTTGCTCTGCTTACTAGAGCAGATGATTAAAAGAAGAGTAAGTTTTTTACACGTGTAGCTGTACCTTTTTTATATACTTCATTAGGATTTTTACAGAGTTCTCAGGCTTCTTTAAAAAAAAAAAGATAACAACCCGACTTAAAAATATAATTTCTTACAAGGATTTGTGTAACGTTGCAAAACAAGGCCAAGCACACAAAGAAATGAATGTGAAGCACACAAACAAGCACATAATGCACAAGCCTTTATACTAAAGCACCCCTGATCTCTCCTGGTATGCAAAACGAGTAGGAAGAGCCTGTACAGACAACACTGCTAAAGAATCCTACTGCATTGATAACATCACTGCACAAATGTTACCAAAACAGAAAATGAAAGCTAATATGCACAGTATTTTTAAAGTAAAGGTCATATTTATATTCAATCCACCCTGTTTGATAATCATGCTACCACCTTGGTGAACTTTCTAAGGATGCAGTTTTCTCTGTCTTTACAAAAAACTTGAAATGCTCTCTTTGGTGTATTTCAGAGATGCCTTACCTAACACTGAACTGGCATTATGCCTCGGGTTTAAAATAACCTTCTGGTTAAAAAAAAATTCACCTGAATACCTGATGCTTCTTGACATCACCTGCCAGTAGTCCATTTATAAGTTTTGCTCTTTTGCGTCTTGTCAGCTCACAGATTATTTTATCTTTGTATATTCATCCTGTACTAACTCAGGTTTCTGTATTCTGGTAAGAAAGCTGGAAAAAATAGCTTCATCGAGGGGGAGAGGAAGAAGGTTGTGGTTTTTTGAGGTATTTTTGTTCCTACAAATTCCAAGCATGTGTGGCATTAGAGAAAAATACATATAAAAAGAACATGTGTTGTCTTGTTAAGGCTCAGTTCAAGGAACCTGTTCTTCACTACAGTTTACTGTGCAGTCTTTAAGTTAGTTAATTTCTCATCTCATTCCTTCATTTTCCTTGCTGTTTAAGTTTAGGGTTCTGTCATTTTTTCTTTAAAAAAAAACCTAAACTAAAACAACAACACAAAGCTGCTCTTTATGGGCCAGTTACAAAACTAAAAAACTGCTTAAGTTGCCTTGAAGAATGTTCAACAGTATTCCATTTTTTTGCTAAAAGCAGTTATCAACCATGGAATTATAATCTTCAGTTGAAAAGTTTGATAGTTCTAAGAAAGTGCTTTTTTTTAGTGTTGTATGGGAATACTTAATCAAATAAGCAGTTTTTCCGCAATTAAAAAGGTAGAAAATCTTTGAAAGTGTCAGGAAGGTGAACCTGGCATCTCCAGTGGTTTCTTAGAGTATGGATAGCAATAAAGTAACATTCAGAACTTACTGGCATTATTTGATTCACTAAAAGGCAGGTTACTGTTCCTCAGTGGTTCTGGGTGCTGCATAGTAAAATACCTCTTTTCAGTAGTAAACACAAGTGTATCAGAGTGAAAATGCCTGTAGAGATTTCTCCACGTGCCTGACATTTAACTGGCTCAATACATCCGTGCTAAAATACATGGTTTGGAAAAGAAGGTTATTCTGATGTCATAATTTTCACTGTAGCTGTAGTTCACATTTCATTGCTAGTTTTAATTTAGTCAAGTTCCCTCATTCTCTTCTCATTTAAATGTATGTTTCTTTACACAGAGGCTGTATTTTCTGTTTCTCAAGATGTGTGTTTATAATCTCCCTTTCAGACTTTGCCCAAAGTTCTTCCCTTGTGAATACCAGGCAGTGTAAAGAACAGTACTATAAGACTTCTAATATCACTAAGAATGTAGACTCTCAAAAGGTAAAAATGTCTGTTAAGCAGCTGCAAAAACAGCTAATCATAAATGTGTGCTTAGGCAATTGTGGGTACTGTGCCTGCCTATAAATTTCCTCATTGGATTGAAATAATCCCCTTGCACAGAGGCAAATACAGCACCTCTTAAATCAGTGTCAGGAGTTGCAGAAAACCTTAGTTTCCCTTGCTTGTAGGGTGTTATCTCATAGTACAGAGTAGGAAATTATTTTGAAAATTACAACTTTGATTTTGAAGGTTGCTTTTACATTTGGCAAAACTTGTGATACAGAGAACACTGATAATATACACTGTTCATAGATTAGACCTTTGTTTATATTTTTTAATTTCATCACAACTTGAATGGCAAAACAAACTTAGAAAAATTAATGTTATTGTAAAGTTGAAGACAATTTAGTATATCAGCAATTTTGTATATAGCAGGAGAATGTGTGCTTATTTCATATGGAGTACGAGTATACAGCTCAACTGAATATTGGGAAATTTCTGCTTTGTTGTTTTGTAGGTATGGTTACTCATATCTTCATTTTGGTGCTGTAAAAGCATTCTAAACTCCAAGGGTACTGATGATATTTGGTATGCTTTTAACTTTATTATTGGTGAAGACTAATTTCCTCATTCCAGACTGAGGGCTCTACAAAATAGTTCATCAAAATCTTTTTATTAGTTTAAAACAATTTTTAATGAATGAAATCTTGATTTCAAGCACTCTATTTAATGCCATGTATTGAAAACAGACCCTGGGGCTGTGTTGCATTGCAGCATTATTTGCATGCAGCAAGGCTGACAGAGTAGTCACTAGTGGTCCTTGATGTCGTCTCTTCCAATGAGCCATTTGATACAGCAAAACCACATACAGTTAATATTTAAAAGAAACATGTACACCTTTCCTGAAAAACAGTGTAACAGCTCTTTTTCAGTCCACTGCCAGATTACTTTTAACAGTGAAGAAGCTCAGAAGGAGCAGCAACCTTCTAGAAAGAAACATTTGCTAGGTGTGTTTCCATAGGAAGACTTTGTGAGTAACTAAATGACAACACAGGCCTAGAGTTGAGTCAAAAGAAGCAGCTGAGGAGAATTCAAAGGCTGGAGCAGAGAAGGTAAAGGTGTATGGCTTGGAAAGGATGAAGGTTACAATGACTCTGCCATCAGCTGGATGGTCCAATTTGGTTCCTGCAGTGCTGGCATCTCATACATACACATTCCAGGACTGAGCCTGGTTAGGTGCTGGAATGGCAAAGATCAAAGGCTGCATTTCTTCAATAACATTAGGAACATGCCAGACTCATCTGAGCTATGATTCAGAATTCATTCAGCTAAGGAGATACGCCTTAAAAACTTTTCTTGTTTTGCATTTTAGCTCTGCAGGCTTTGTTTTAAAATGCTTTATGAAAAAGGCGAAAAATAAACTTATCTAATTTGCAGAAATCGTCTTCCTCACGACAACAGCAGAGCCTCTATGAACCTCCAGTCCTCTTCAAGACTGAAGACTATTTTCCATGTCTTAATGAAGCACCTTATTGATGATTTTTGCTTTGGGATTGATATGAATCAGCCAGAATAGAGAGAGCCAAGTGAACAAAAGAAATGCCAACCTCAGAACAGCTGCATTTTCTCAGCACTATTGATGGCATATTGCCGTTCTGATTCTCATTGTCTTCCTTCAGGCAAAAATTTTCAGGTAATCTTTGTTTGTGCACATTATTTCAAAAGCCTTCCTAAAACACCATCCATGTAAGTTTTCAAATTATTTGGGGGAAGGAACTTAAGAATATTTTTGCATTACATTTTTTAAATACAGAAATAATAGGAAGTGTACTATTGTATATAAGTTTTTTAACACGTAAATATCTGTGCTGCTGCAGGTGTAAATAGCTATACCACAAGGATAAGGGGGTTTTGTCTTTTTTCGTAATGTACTGATTGAGGTGAAAGAAAAACCATGCATAAAATCATCTATTCCAAGGTTTTAAGCCTGGTCCCTGCAGTTTGTACAGAGAAATGCACCACATTGGGATGTACTTGTTGCAGGACTTGGAAGGACTTTGAAGATTATCAAGGAATCAAGGACATGGCTCAATGCATGTGATGTAGTCCCAGTTCATAAAGCAAACATCCTGCCCCCCACTGGTGATCCTCACAGTGACCCAAGCTTCTAATTATTGCATGATTGTATTGTTTGATGTGTAACCAGGTGGGCATGAAGCAGATTTATATAGAGAGAGATATATAGATCTATAAAACCTGCTGCCAAAAGGAACAAGTCTCTAAGTTGAGGGAGGGATGACCCTGGACTGAACCTCAATCCGGTACCTGACCAGACTGTTTTTTCTTCACAACTCTCCGTGGTACTGAGGCTTCCCATGCTGATTGCAATTTATATTATCAATAAACTAATAGCTGGCTAACCCCTGTTGTGGTCTTGCATTTCACTGGACAGTATTGACCCACGTAGCAGGTGTTAATCACAAATTGTATTAATCTGAACAAGTTTTACCACTGCTGCTCTATTGCCAGTGTAACTCACTAAAAATACTCAAAATTCGAGTCTGGGAGGAGTACTTTAGAGAAACAATATTTCTCTAGATTTCATGTTGCACGCACAAAACAGGTATGGAGTTGCAGAGCAGAGATTGTATATTAATAGATCCTGTCTCCAAAGAGCAGCAGGGATTGGGTTCTAAACATCTTCAGTATCTGAAGCAACATTTTTTAAAAATTAGAACAAAGATTTTGAAGTCCAAAAGCAGTTCTGATGTAAAACTTACCTGAATTTTAACATCAAGACTCTAGAAAAATAATTACATGTAAACATGCAGAAAGAAACAGACATGACTTTGAAGAAGGGCTCCCCTCCCATCCTCCTTGCTATCATAAATAATTCATTATTCAGATGTTCCTCTGGAGCAGCACTTACATTTCTAAAAGGTGCAGTACCTTTCAGTGTATGCATAAATAATGCTTGAAGGTCTATCCCTCCTCTGTGAGATCTAATAGAAGTACATACTTAGTGTAGCAGCATAAGGCTACAGTCAAATACTCTAAGCATACTAACACTGGTATGAAAAAAAGTTATCTTTAGAACAGCTTTCTAATTAAATGAATCACCTGCCCAAATAACTTTGCTCTCTGCTGAGTGGAACCAAAATGCAGTTTCTTTTAAACAGATGATGTTTGAAATATGAATGAAGATTTCAGCAAGTTTATACAGCTGAGTATTTTTCACACAATATTGTTCATATTAATAACAGTGAAATTTCCTATATTCTGTAGTGGCCTTTATGTTGAACTGTTGTATGGGAAAAAAAGGGTTGTATCTATCTTCAAGGCACACCACAAACAAAAATTAGGCAGTTCCTATAATTAGTATATTTCTATGTTGGAAATGCTCCAAAATATTTTTATTACTGAAAATAATGGACAATACATGGAAAAATTTTTAAGGAAATGCTATAAAAATACAGACAATAAATAAATTGTGGCTTTTAAAAATACATGGTACAAAATACCAAGGTCACAGTTCATCTGTTATGAAATTAAGCTCACCGTTATGAAATTAAGACATTCTCATAATAATGACAAAATGCACTCTGCTGTTGAGTTTGTACCACCTGGGCTGTCTCCTTATTCATGGTCAGTCTCACGAAGCAGGAATAGCATAAAAAACATCCCAAGAGTTCACACTCAGTAAAGAAAGACTCAGAATATTCCTTTATTCTGTCTGTTACTACCTTGCATTAGTGTAAACCCAGTAATAACTACATCATGAGCTATGTTCAGTATTTACCAGGTTGCCAGCTGTAAATAAAATCTGCATCTCAAAATCCACCGATATCATTTTTCACAGACCCAGAAAGCTGTACTTGCATCTTCCCTTACACAATGTTTGTCCTCTTGCTTGAGTTCCAAGATACAAGCCAGTAATGATGGGGCTATGTCACCTGTTTTTAGCATGAAGAGCTCTTCATCCAGAGCTGGTGTAAAGCAAGATGTGATTACTCTGCTGAGCTGCTAAAGGTTGGGTATCAGGCACGTGAAATGAGCTAATGTTTAATATAAATAAAGAAGTCTACATGCAAATCTTACTTTTCTTCTATGACATTAGGCAAACATTTTAAGGCAATCATGGCAAAAGTTATGCTAAAAGTTTTTATATTCTTATAGTTATGTACATTTTAAGCCAGTGTTAACTAGTTAGCCTAATGCTAATTGAAACTAATGCTGCAGCTTTCTAAAGATTACCTGTTTGCTGTACAATGTATGTCAATATGTAAGAGAAGCTCCATTCACAAGATATGCTGGTTGGAATGAATGTCAGAGGTCTACATTTTTCTTAGCTCCTGGACAAAAATCAGCATGATCTGTCTTATATAGATATTTAGTTATAGATAAACTGTGCCTGAAGTAGGCACATAAAGATTGGTATTTGTATTTATTTTTTTTTTGGACCAGCATATTTTGTTCCACTTGAGCAGTGCTGCTGCAACTGCAATAAAGCCCAAAGAAATTACAACAGGATGCAGATGACTGCAATGAAAAGAAACAGGTTTGATGATTTATCTGACCAAATAAAATAATAAATTACTTAAAGATGCACTGGATTACACTGACATCAAAACCTGTGGCATTTCATTGCTTCTGCTGACAATAACCTTCAAGGTTAAGTAGTTTTACGTGCAATACTAAGAGTTAAGTAGCAAGCTTAAGCTGTAAAGAGTGATCCTGAGTGACAGACCTCCCAGAATGAGAAAGAAGAGCAAGATAGCTTGTACCTTCATCTGTGAAAAGAACTTTATATTTGAAATTGGTAAAAAATGTTCCCTTAAAAAAAAGAAGAAAGAGGAAAATGTTTTTTAAGTGATTACTTTTTAAAACTCCCTCACCTTTCATAGAAAAGAAATCTAGTCTTGGACCAGCTACCAACAAAATCCTTGAAAAGCCAAAATCCCTATCAGATATAGCTATGATCAAAGAGGACCACAATGGGGGTCTGTATCTTTCTAGCCACTGCAGCTAAATCCATCAGGGATGAGGAGTTTCCCACTGCTGGGATTCACATCCCTGTAGGAGCTGAGCAGTTGTGGCAGGCTGTGCTGCAGTGGCAGAGTAGAGGCTTTGTCCACTCAGCTGCTTTTGTTGGTTCTACTTCAGGCCGATGGGTGGTAGTACAGCCTAAAGATGGTAGTACAGACCCCAGCTCCAGCTGATCTCGGAGATCTTGGGAGTTTTCTTGACTTTCTTGCTTGATGTTATCTACTCACAAACTCTTTCAATGCTGGTCATTTTTATGATTTTGAAAAACTTTTAAGTGGTATGCGAATGGTGCATGATGTCTTAAAAGTGGTAAGGAACAAGCAAAGCAGAAAAAAGGAGAGCAGAGGGTACTTCTCATGGGCAGTACAGTACAATGCTGGGGAGACAGAATGCAATCACCTATAGATACAGTGTGAAAAGGAAAGTTTGAAATAGCGCCTTTGGAATTATGTCAGAGTAAAGGATATGGTAGGAAAACCAAAATATCCTGTCTAAAATCCACATAGAAGACTCGAAACGATATTTCATTTTTGTCAACTTAAATATTGGCTGTACGTTCTTTGGTGGACTATTGAAAGTAATAAAAAAGACATTAAAATTGCATAAAGAATCATTCCAATGTGCTATCTATATGGGATCTTAAAAATTCTTTTGAAAAAGTATATTGAAAATACAGATATATAAATGTGCTGACAGAGCTAAGAAAATTAACTGAATGTTAGCAAGAATTTCATCAGAGGGTTCTGAGTGAAAAGACAAAGGGACAGAATTCATGGGGGGAAAGAGCACTGACTGAGAAAAGAAGAATAAGTATCCAATTCCATTTCTTATCTCCCACTGTTTCAGAAGCTGTAGGTTTCATGAGAACAGCTCGATGCCTACATTATTTAAAAATAAATTAATTGCCATCTGTTCCTTACAGGTGACAGTGTCAGGAGTTTCTTTACAAGCAAGAGATCTAGAAAGCAACCTTTAGCAAAAAACAAAAGCAGAAATTTCCACAATCCTAGGACTTTAAAACTGAGGGCTGGCACTAAATATGACAGAAGCACCTGAATTATTTCTCTGTGATTGAATTTAAAAGGTTTGTGGAGAACTGCAGACTGGCAAAAAAAGCTGTTTCTGATTGATTCATTAAAAAAAGAAAAAAGGAATGGTAAGAGCCTTATGCAGGAATGGAAGAGGCAGAAAATAGCATAGCCAGGAGATTAACCAGGGTACGTGCCAAGGTGTGAGCTTGTGGTGACAGAGCAATGAGCAGCATCAACAGATGAGGGCAAGATCCCTGAACTGCGAGGTATGAATGGAGATCCACAACAGACATGACATACAAATGTGATATTGATGCTTTTTTTTTTCCCTCCGGTGTGCACTACTCCCAAGTACATATATATAGTTTTAGGAGGGGCTTTAACTGTGCCAGAACTGTGGACCAGTTCTAGTGTGAGTGTCTGGACTAGGCTGCTGTTACTGCCTCTGGTTACTGCCTCTTTCTTGAAAGCAGTAGGACTGGCAGGTAGTTAGCCAGACCATTGGGCTGTTCTGGCTAAAAATCAGTCCTGCCAAGCCAAACAGTCCAGCCCCAGCATTGCTATCCTGGCAGAAGGGTGAGGGGTCACACTTCTCTGCTCCCAGCCATCCCCCTGAGAAGGCAAGCAGAGCACTTTCCTTGGCAGTGTCTCTCCATGTACTGCTGGGGAGATGCCTGCTATGGAATTAACATCTGTTTCCCTCATGTTTCTTTGATTAGCCCTTTTCTCTACAGGAATGGCTTTGCAATTTGATTGGAAACACAGAGGGAAAGAAGAAGAGAAAAGAAATGGGGTATTAGGAATAACCTTCTTGTCATTACAGAGATGTCTGTGTCCTGTTCATATGCCTGCTTCCAGCAATATTTTATCAACTCAAACGTGGTGGTTCAACTGCTAGTGATAAGCAGTGCTCTTATTCTTGGTGTCAGAGGTTGCTGGGAACTTCTTTGGAAGTGTGGCTGGTGCATCTAAAATCCAGTGTATTATTAAGCAAAAAAATATTTGGGAGGAAAAATACAGAACAATATAATTGAACAGAAATTATGTTTTCTTTCTGGATTTATTAGCTTGACTTCTCCTGAATTTGTGTTTCTGTAGTTGAAGGACAACACGAAGCAGTAATGCCAGAGGAATCTTGCCTAAGGAAAATCAACTATGATGTTGTTAGCTGACAAGGTAGATGAGCAGTGCCATTGCAAACTCATTACGTGTGCCAGGGAGATAAGTCAAGATTCTGCCAAGTGAGTTGGATGAAATTATGAGGACACAGAGTCAATAATAGAGGTCAGCAAAATCAGGGTTGTACGAGATACCAGTGCCCATCTTGAATAGATAGCATTCTATCTCTCATTAGTTAGCACCATGGGACTGCCTCTGGGTGTAAAATGGATTCTTTTGGGATTGAATACAGCAAGAGACTTGCTCAGGAGTTTAGCTGACATGCTGCAACTGCTGTTGGGTATTCATTCCATGCTGCTGGCCATGCACTAGTTTTAGGCCGAGATGAAACTCAGTGAAACATTAAGCTACAAATCCACCTGAACTGCTGTGCTGAAGTACTTGCTAGGACAGGCATAGCCCCAGGGTGGCAAACAGCGCTCTGGGGGGGTAAAAAGACTGAACCAAAGCTCGCAATGAATACAGATGTGATGGTGCTTGAATATGGACATTGTGGGAAAAGCATGATGTAAATGTCAGGTAGGAAAGCTGCTGGGGAGGAGATGATGGAGGGATTGACATAGATCTTCTAACTGGAACGAGTTCAGTTCAATTCAGGTCCACAAAGACAATTAAGAGACCGGAACATCTCCTATGAGGAATGTCAGAGAGAACTGGGATGGTTCATCCTGAAGAAGACTCAGGGGCAATCTCATCAATGTGTATAAATACCTGAAGAAAGGGAGTGAAGGAGGGGGAGACAAGCACTTCTCAGCAGTTAGGACAAGAGGCAATGTGTACAAAAATAGAATCTCCTTGCCAAAGCACCTTCTCTGTTGCATCCCACATCCATATTTTTGAACTGTGTTCCCACAAGCTTCTTTTAATATCCTCTAATTCTTTTATTGGAGGACGCAATCAACAGTCATGAGCCATCTGTGTTGCTCATCCTCTTGTAGTAACGTCTGTAATTTCCTTTTCCATGATCTCTTCCATTGGCTGAAGAATCATAGAATGGCGTGGGTTTGAAGGGACCTTAAAGATCATCTGGTTCCCCACCATGGGGAGGGATACTTTCCTGTAGAACAGGTTGCTTAAAGCCCTTTTACTTTGTGTATGAAGCTTCCATGACCTTGCTGCCTTTCTGAGATCCTTCTCCACTTCTGCTGGTTCTATCTGATCCTATTTGAGATCAGAAAACTAGGACTCCCCATGTAATTTAAGGCAGAAGGAAATCAGAGGTTTAAACAGTACCACAACCTGCCTTTTTCTTGTTTCTTCTCTAGTTATTTCCCAATATCAAATGTGCTTTCTTGTCTTCTTCTGAATGTTTAAACTGATGGTTTCCAGGCCCTCAGAGTTGTGTGATCTCATTCATGAGTAACTGCTCAGATTAACTTTCTGACTCATAAAGTGGTTCATGTACAAGGATATTTTAATGTAATAGCTAAATTTGTAGCTGTTAAGCAGGAGCTACTTCCAATCAGTAGGATGAGGTTTTGCTAAAACAAAGGTTTATCAAAATCGGGTATAAAAAGTAGTAGATTGTGGGGCAATGCACAAGAAGGCAAAATACAGGTGCTGGGTTGGTCAGTGTGTTTGTGTGGATACCCCACTACTGGAGGTCAGCAACTGGCCTAGTTGTCCCCTTTGTGCTCACCTGGGCTGTCATTTCCCTTTTCTTATCAAAGCTACAGAGCAGTGGTCTTGGTAAAATGGTGTTTAAACTCAAACTGAGGTACTGTGCTGAAGCAGAGAGCCCATGAAGCGTGCTCCACATACTGTTCAGTCCACTGCAGCCTTGGTGGAGGGAGGTAACACTTTAAGGAAATGACAGACACTCTCTTTTCAGTGCTCCCAAATCCTTCTTTGTGTCACAAGTCTGTCCAGGGTACCTTCTTCTCCCCCTCTTTCCCTTAACTCCTCTGTATCCTGAGACTGAGCTGCCTCTTACACAGCCTCTTCCCTCCCTGGTGGGGTAGAGGGGAAGCGTTCTGAGCATCTGGATAGATGGGAAGTGGCATTTCCTATGGAGGCTCCTGCTTTGAGCTAGTTGAGAACAACCACGCTGACAGTTTTACTCTGATTCTTTGTGAAGCAAGAACCCCCGTAGTTTGAGCCATGTTGAGGAACATCCCAAGTCTGAAGCAGGCATTTCACTGCCCTGCTCTGGCGAGATTTTGTGTACTTTCAGACATTTAGAAGAACCTGAAGAACATCAGCTGGGTGGGTGCTGGGCCTCTCGAGAGAATGGCAGTGCTCGTGCCACCCTCCTTTGAACAATACTCATACATTTTGTTCTCCAAACCTTTGCTTGGAACCCAGCTCTTGAGACTGTTGTTGGTTCCAACCCCCACCATGGCAGAGGGATTGGAACTAGATGATCTTTAAGGTCCCTTCCAACCCAAACCATTCGGTAATTCTGTGATGATGATTAATCACACGCTGCTTCTATCTTGCAGTGTGTAGGAAGATGTTGAAGTCAATGACTATTCTGCAATCATAGTCTGCTGTTTTCTGTGTGAGGGTTTTGTGGATGTGGCCATCTGATAACAGCACAGTGCTGATAAAAGAGGTATAGCCTTGCTTTTGCACTCTTCCTCTTTTCAGCTCAGTTATTTTCATTTTCTTCAGCAACTGAGCATTATGGTCAAACTAAAAAGCAGTATTTTTTCTTACAAGAAAAATTAACATCTCCAACTGTGTTCAAGTTGACTTTTTGTGATCTGCTACACAACCTGGCTTAATTCACAGGTGAAATGGCAATACCAATAGAGAGCCCAGAAGCAAAGCCTAGCAAAACTGTAAGAGGAGGAATATTCTCAAATATTCTACCACCACCATTTTTTGCCCCATTTTCCTTTTCCATTTTTAAAAATAAGCAATTTTCTTGTTGCCTGATACAGCTTTGTGCATAGTTTTACAGTTCACTCATGGTTCTTGTCACTATACATGATGTTATTCCTATGTGATGTTTTTATAGTCATATAAATACTGTTGGTCCTTAGGGTTGCTTGTTAAGGGTGTCTGGGGAAAACAGATTTGTTGCATTTAGAATTTCTCACAAACTTTTTGTCTTCATGGTTTGACTTGTGGAGAGACTGCTCAGTGTTGCATTTAAAAGAAGGATGGGATGCATCCACACCTCCCTGGCAGGGCCTATATGTGACAGTGTTGTCATATGTCTGTCCCAGTCTGTGTGGACAGCTAATTGTACCTGATAGATGCCAACTGAAGGAATGAAGTAATGACTCAAAACATTGATGATGACAGGTATTTGCATCAACTGGGCCCATCAGAGCGTGCACATGTGAAAAGGTTCATCTCAGGCTTTCTTAAATGTGTCTGAATTTGCCTATGAGCAATTGGGGATCTGCACCGGCAGCAGCTGGCGGGCTGTTACTTCCTCACTTGCACTGCTGCTGGAACAGAAATCTGCAGGCTGAAATCCATGATGCTACCGGGGCCCTCGCAAAAGGCACACAGCTGCCGTGGAGCCCTGCTGAGGGGGGTGCCCTTGCCAGATGGAAGGGGGTATTTAGCTGTGTGCAGGCAGACCTCTGGGAAGACAACAGGTAACCTGGGATCTGCCTGGGGCTCCTTGCTCTATCAAAAAGACATCTGTTTAGTCCTGAGTTTCTACAGATTTAGCCATATATGGCTGGCTGGTGGAAGGTCCTGGAGGAATATTGAAGGCTGTCAGCACGGGGCTGTGAAGACCAAGCTGTATGAGACAGCAGGCAGCAGCAGCAGCACAATCCAAGCTGGGCCCAGAAATCCACACTGCCACTTCCACCACTGGCCTTGCCAGGTCCACAGCCCTGGGGCAACCTGTGGGGCACTGCAGGAGTGCCTGTGGCTACCAAGGGCTGGTCACAATGCAAACAGCAGGTCACACGGGGCAGGCTGGGCACAGGAGAAAGAAAGAGAGGTACAGGAAGCTTCCAGAAGAGACAGAAAAGCAAAGAAGGGAAGTATCTGGTGGCAGCAGAGGAGGTTATGAGACTGTGAGCATTAGCATCAGTCACATGGAGGTAAAGAGAAGTGGCTGATGTGAGTGGGTGAAATGGATTTGCTTTGTTAGGAGAAAAGGGAAGATAGGATAGAAGGAGGAATATTTTGTCATCTGAATGGCCCAGAGTCAGTCTGACACCAAAATTTTAGCCACAGATTTTCAGGATGTTGATGAAATAGCTCTACTGCAGATGAGTTATCACTAACCCCCTGGTTGTAATGATTCATGCACTTCCTTTCAAATTCCATTTTTCCTTCTCGTGTGCTCTATAACCTATTTCCAGAAAGAGTATTGGTTACACCAGTCTTTACTAGTTAAATGTTACTTTTTCTAGCCAACTGTTTTTGTTCTGCTTTCCTTTTAACAGGAAGATGAAACAACTGAAAATTAGTCCACATTGTACCCTTTTTTCTGCACCTTTTGCAGAAACATTTAGTAGGTGTTGCCATAAGAGGCAGAATGCTGAACTCATCTGACTGCACAGGGCATTTCTGTATCTGTAATATAGTTTCCAATGCCTACAATTGGATAATACCAATGTCACCCTAATATTTTCTCTGTGTAAAGGAATCGTGCAGTAATTAAACAAACATGCATTTGGAGGTGCTTTGATACATCATAAAGCAAATGGAAAATCCTGTTTGTTATCATTCACATTCGTTTGATACTGCCTGAAGCTGGTAAAAGGATATTAATGGCTTACAGCTTGAAAATTTCATTAGCAATGGCTTTTATTTAATCATTCTCATTATTTTCAAAGGCTTGTTTGCATTCTTAATTATTAGTGTACATTCCTCCTCCAAATTCCCATCTGGTAATGTTCTTCAGTACTATTCTTTAGTGTGGAACTTCCAGCAGGTGATGTTAAAATACTAAAAAATCCCAGCTGTCTCCGTCCTCTTTGCTTTTGTGTGTCTCAGCTTACGCTGCTTTCCTATGTTTGATGAGTCATTGCATTTACTTTGCACTGATACTTTCACATTTGAGACCTGAGCGGTAATTCTGATTTCCTTTTCTGATCAGAAAAAGCTCCATTCTTTTTTCTCCTGTAGGTATCACTGGATTTTTGTCAGATCAGAGAAACCCTCTTTTCCAAGTTGTGACTTCACAGGATGTTGTGTCAATGGCATGCAGGTGTACCTGATCACTTTTGGAGGTACTTGGTGCTTGGTTAGCAGTCCAGGTCCCAAAGGGATGTTGCTTTATAATTTAGCTGAATATTATGAAGATCTAAAACATAAACGATATAAAATATAACAATCAAGTATGAGAATATAAATGAACATTTCAAATACCAGAGACTCCCAACTATACAAATATAAAATTGCTTTTACGCCTTGTCACGGCCATAGGGTAGCACTGGCTATTCCTGAGTATTGATGCATGTCCTTAGAGTAGTACAGGCCAGTATTTCAAGTTTAGCAGAGCATTTTAAGAGACTAGGAATCACAGACTGGCCCATGGTTTGATCACTCCTGCAAGCAAATAAAACAGCACCTTTTTCCTGATAGGGCTCTGATAGTACCAGCTCCAGCTCTCCACCCTGCTCCTCAGCCAACTACTGCCACTTGCAGCAGAGAGACTGGGAAGAGATTTCCTTCAAAGAGATTTCCTTCTGCACCTCCTCTAACCTCTTTCCCCTGCTCTGCTGCCTGCCTTGCTACCAGCAAAGGAAAATGTCAGGCAGCTGTGAAGATGAACATGGTCTCACGCCCTGCGGTTTCTGCTGCTGCATGGTGGTCACTTGCCCTCATGCCTCTTCTCAGTGAACCCATCAGCTGTCAGTGACACTCCCTCAACCTGTGTTTCAGCCCTGCCAGTGAAGAAGGGAAGAGGAGCAGTGCATTGGTGAAGGGATATTGCCTTTCCCCACCTGCTGCTGCTACTTGGTTAAGAAGAAAAAAACCCTATCCCTGCATTTTTTTTTTTCTTTTCTTATCATGGAGCTGAGCCTACAGAGGTGGACAAAGGATGATTAAAACCTGCTGAGCCAGCAGACTTGGCACAAAACCAAGAAGAACCTTGAAATATTGAAAGGCATTGTAAAAAACTGGTAACCTCAGATGATTTTTCGTGATGATGAGAAGATGAAAGCTGGAAACACGTAACTGAATTACTGTTTGTAGATATGCAGCACTTCTGAAGTTAAATCAAAGTATCATGTTCGCTGTAGTTAAAGTAGTTAATATTTGCCAGATTAGCTTGAGGCGTTTGATGTAATATGAAGATAACAGTGGCACAGCGTGCTTACACAGATAAAATGAGACATACTCACATCCAACCCTTTTCACAGAAACACACCATCAGCACAGTTCCTCTTCAACCTGCAAAACCTTATTTTACTAATACCTTCAACGGATTATGTTGTAACAGTGCAGGAAGTGATTCATTTTAGACATGAAAATGTAGTTATACTTCAAAGTACTTTATCACTTTTTTGTTTCAACTTTATGTACAGCAAGTGGGTAAAACTTCTAAAGCATTTAGCTGTATGAATTTGCCCCATGTACTCTACCCACCGTGGCAGGAGAACTATTTGTCAGCAGAATTTCTTCTCACAGCCTACTCTTATCAATAAGACACATGTGATTACTAAGCTAAAATGGTATGTGAAAACATATGGTGTTTTGGAGCTGCTTGGTTACTGTGGAGGATAAATAGCTCCTGACCCCAACCAGGATCTTTTCGTGAAAAAAGAGCGGGGTTCCCATGCCTTATAAAGGCATGGGCAGGCTTATTCCAGCGCTCAAGAAGGGGCGGTAGCGGGTTCGTGCTGCTGAGTTTTTTCCAGCAGCGGTCGCAGGCGAATGAAGAAGTTGAGCTGAAACTGCGAACACTTCATCCCGGCACAGCGGCAAAACTCAGTCAAGGGAGGAGGAAGCAGGTGAAATTAAAAAAAAAAAAAAAACAAAACCGAAATCCACTTGGTCATGGGAAAATCAGGTGAGCAAATGCCTTCGTGCAGTTGGCTGTGTGTTCGCACGAAGTCCGTGCCTGGTTTTGTGCTTGGAAAGCATTGCTAAAGCGTTCAGTGGCTTTCCTCGGAGAAAGCTGCTTTCATTTGTGCATGGTACAGCCTGGGAGGAGCTTTCTCTCTGACAAAGGGTTAGACTGGAAAAAAAGAAAAGAAAAGCGACCTCCCTCCTCAGCCTGCACAGTTTAGAGGTAGTTGTATTTCATATACAGTTTATATTTTGTAGCGTAAAGTACTTTTGATTTGCTGTAAAAAATTACTATGAGCCCTGTAGCTTTAAAGTTATTTCGTGTCTTGCTGTCTGATGAAATTTACCAGCCTTGCAGATAAGCAGCAGGATGCTTCGAGGGGGGTAAGCTTTATCACCCTTCCTGTCGGAAGGATTTAGGTTTAAGATTTGGTAACCATTTAACTGAGGACAGCTTTGCTCAGCTCCTAAGTCTCTCCCCAGCTGTGCAAATATTCTTCAAGACTTTTCCTGCTGCTGCTGCCTGTGCTGTTGGTTCTTTCCCCCCTGCTGCTGGCTGTCTGTGTGCCCTGCTCAGTTTGGGTTGGGAAAGACTTCTCTGAAGCTGCCAAGGAGCCAGAGACCTTAAGAAGGGAATGCTCATGCGCCGGGTATTCTCCACTTTTGTCCTGTTAAAGCCATGAGTGAAAATTTGCCCCCAGTTTCTGAAACAGCTGTGAAACTGAATGGAATTTTTTGTTCTTGTGCTTAGGGCATAGTTTCTGTGACAAATCAGAGCCTGGTGGCACGTTGTCTGTCTGTCTTGTGTGTAAACAGCACATATGGGGATGTGCTCAGCAACACCTAGTACTTGATTGACTCAAAACTATAGGCCTCTTCAGAGAAACTTAGGGAAAATCTTTGTGTGAGTAACACTTTAAAGGGCCTCAGCATGGGTGTATTGGGATTTTTTTCCTTTTTCTTTATTTTTAAAGGTCAGCTTCCTAGATGAGATCAGAGCTGTTTGCAAATGTGACTGTAAAGGGCTTACTGGTGACTGTAAAGGGCTTACTGGTATGATGCCCAGTCCAGGCAAACCACCTGCTTTTTTTTTTTTGCAAAGTCCAGCTGCCAGTGGGTGGGTTTGGCAGCTGGATTGGGATAAATAACCTCATAACAATTTAAGTAAGTGTAGTTGCTGTGAAGTATCAAGTTCAGCACTTCCCATGCTAACAGCATAAAAAGTACAAATACCAAGTAAGTGTAGTGCCTGTACATTACATTAACAAAGCACATTGGGCAAAAGCAGTAGAGATACTCTATTGTGCACCTCCCAATCCCCAAAGGAATAAAAATCTCCTTTTGTTTTAATACATGCAAATTGCTAAAACAGTCATGAGGCAAGAACCATTTTGAGTTTTTGCCCTGCACATTTATTGCTGTGCATTAGTTGATTTTTACAGACTTAGGAACAATGACAGATCAGAAACTCCCTATGCCAAGGTTTGGGTAATGTTTGCACCCCTGAGTGGTTATGCAAATAGAGCTTGAGATCTAGGTACCTGTTAAAAATGTTTTGTCACTTGTGCTGCACTTTTAAAATCAATGTTAAACTGGGTCCAGATTACTGTCTTTGAGCTGTGTGCAATATTTTTAGATGAATCATAAAACTGAGATCCTGTCCTGAAAATTGGTTTATTGACTAAATCCCATCTGCCCTTTCTAGTGCACTGAAGTCTTCAAATTCCTGTCTGAGATCATTCAGTGTGGTTTGCCTTTGAATGAGGAGAGCAGCTGTTTTACAGAGTACTGCTTCCTCTGTGTTTTGTGTGCAATACCTCGTGTTCCCTCTGTAGTACTCTTAAGGTGTGATGCAGGGAAGTTTCTCTGTACTAGGGTACATGAACATGTAACAGGTTGTGATCTGTCTGACCTCAGAACAAGCTCATTTCTCCTCTCCTCAGTCAGAAAGATTAAGGCAGAGATTACCTGAAGGTTTAATTTAAGGATGTTCTAATTCATGACAAGTGGGGACACTGTAATATGAATGAGCAGTTTCTTTAACTTTTTGTTTTTGCTAAATCTGTCTTGAGGTCTAAATATCCCCACGCAAAGAAAACCTGCTATTGAAAATCTCGGTTCTTCAATAAAAACTCTCCAACAATGTTGTATTACTAGTCGTTAGATTATATTTGAAGCAATGTTCATTCCAAGTGTCAGAGCTGGAGACTTACCACTGCTTTGCTTCGTTGAATAGAGCTGAGTGTCGAAAGCATCGGCACCTCTGACTCAGCTTTTTTCCTTGGAAGCTGCAGGCTGCTGAAACCAAATTCATACTGCAACTTCCTTGTCAGGATTAGAAAAATGCCTCCCGTGGTCGTAACTCCTGCAAATACTTAAGCCAAACACAGAGACCCCACCTGCCCTCCCCCAGGCCTTCTCTTTTCAGACTCCATTTGGATAGCGGGGGCTGCAGGCAGCCACTCTCACAGGTCCCAGAGCGCCCTAACCAAGAAGCCAGGGATAAGTATTTCTGCAGGAAAGGAGGGCTGGTGAGCTGGCAGCTCTCCGTTGCCCTGGTGCTGCGAGAGCCGTGCTGGCAGGGCTCTGACCGCGCTGCAGCTGTGCGCGGCCGGAGGCCGGGGTCCTGCGGGCAGCCCGCGCCCCACAGGGGATATCCATCCCTGCGAGCAGCTGCCGGCGATGCTCAGGAAAGCAGCTGGCTGCAAGCTCCACTCCTCCGCTTTGGAGCACGGGGATTTCTGCTGAGCAGTGGGAGTCTCTGAAAAGGCTGGGATGGTGGTAGGAAAAGGCTGCTAAAGGCCTCATTTCTTCCACTTCCCCCCGGGTTCAGCCTCGTGGGGGAAGGGAGCTCGCCCTGCGGGGGAATAGCCCTCTTTATTCTGGCAAGTGGATGCAGACGGTGTCAAAGACAAGGTCACGCTCAGTAAATACTGCTATCCTTTTACAGAGTTTGGCTTTCTTTTTATAGTTTAGTCTTATTTTTCTGCTGTTTTTTTCTCATTTTTTCTCCCTTTTACAAATGTGGGTGGGACTCCAGAGAAAGGGCAGGGAGTTACCCACTGCTCTGCATGTTGACTCAGTACAAAAAATAGAGAGGCTGAGAAAGGGTTTTGACAAAAGGAAAAGAGACAGGAACCAGACTCAATGCAGTTTTCCATGCTGGTTTTAATCTCATCTAGAAGCATGTGCTGTTTATTAACTCTTAAGATGCATCTTCAGAGTACAGTAAAAAGGATTGTTGTGTTTTCTGCAGAGCGAGCTACATCTTCAGCTGAAGTTCTGACTTGTACTTCAGCATCCCAGTAAGAGACAGCTGTGGCAGGTCATGACAAAAGTACAGGCATACTAGAGAATGCTTTCTGAGAAATTAGATACTCCTAAACTGCCAAAATGACAAAAAGTTGTGCTGCCTGGTTTTACAGGACCAGTGGGGATTGGGAAGATGGATTGTGCTGAAGTGCTAGCAACTGAGCTTTTGCATTTGATAACACTGGGACATTTGCAGAACTTGTCAACACAAGTTACTGTCTTTTTCTTTACACCAGAACTGAACTGGAGGTGTGGTGGGAAAATGACCTTTCAAAACCAAAGTTAATTCAATTCATAACCCCACACCTCCAGTTTTTGTACGCAGAAGCCACTGATTGCTGGGTTCAAGTTCAATAAGTGGAAAATAAATAAAAGTTCTTTATGATTCCAAGAATGCATCAGGCTTTGGCAAACAGTATTCTGGGCCAAATTTTTGCCTATCTGTTGAACCATCAGAGTTTTGTGGGAGAGAAAAGGAGAATGTGGCAGCCATCCCATGCAACAGTGGTGGCTCCTGTTGGCTGTTAGATTATACCCTTAGCTCCTCATGTTCAAGGCAGATAAATACCAAAACAAGTGGGAAGGGCTCAGGAAGAATAAGATAGAATGTGATGGTCTGTAGTAGCCACGACACCCACCAAGGTTTCCCATGCTATTGCTTTTACATTAGAAAAAAAAAAAGTTGGGCATGAAGAAAGCTTTTATTACTGGAAACATTCAAATCCTGCATTTTTTATCAGTACAGTTGGTAGTGTCTATCTTACCCAGGTTTGAATTTACTTCTGTTGCTGTTGTATGTGCAGGAACAAAAAGTATGAGAAAACAAATATTTTAGCTGTTTTGTTGTTTATTACTCATCCCAACAGGCCAGAAGGCTATGTCTGATCTCTCCGTAGAGGCTGTGCTGTTCTCTGGAAGATAAGTTGGGGCATATCTCTGTTCTGTTTTTATAGGCAGATGTAGGCAAGTTCTGCCCAGTCTGTGAAGGTCTGAACAGCAGCCAGAGCTGGGCTGGGTGGCCCTGCAGAGGGGGATGAGGTGAGGCTGTACAGGTGCCCAGTCTCCCTGGTGCAGAGCTGGCCCCTGTGCAAGTAGGTGTGAGGAGGTGGTAGGAGTCTGGGGTGTTGTGTAGGAAGACAATATGGGCCTGTTTAGGCCACTGCAAACATCATTTAATGTATCCCTGGAAATGTTCAAGGTCAGGTCGGATGGGGCTCTGAGCAACCCGGTATAGTTGAAGGTGTCCCTGCTCATTGCAGGAGGGTTGGACTAGATGACCTTCAAAGGTCCCTTTCAACACAAACCATTCTCTTATTCTATGATTTTATGAAATAAATATTTTTTTTTTTCCTAGATTTTGAGTTGTGAGAACTGGAGTTTAACCTGTTGAGCAGTGAGATGAGAAAGAGATGATGTAATTGATAGTAAATGTGAGTAAAGAAAGATTTCTGTATCTCCCTGCCTGACTTTGGCTACTGTATACGTGAGTTCACACACATCAGTGATCAGAAGAAATGTCCATGGCCATATTTCCATGCCTCAGGGAGGTGCATAAGTAAACATACTTCGAGCATTGCCACAGCTATCTTGGATGTCCTTGGCAGAAAAGCAAGGTGGGAGGATATTGGAGCTGATGAGATTAAAGCTGGTTCAGGTATGCCTACCCCAAGCCATGACAGAACATGAATGGTAGGGGTGTAAAATGAAGGTGCATATCCCAGGAGACATGAGATAATTCTTCTGTCTCTCTTTGGTTCTTGTTTGCAAAATTCTTCACTTTGCAAAGACATTGGTTGGCACCAGACAACTAGAAGTGCTATGTCAAATGAACTTGGCACTGGGTAAAAACAAGGTTCTGTCTATTGCTGTCCATCCCCAGAGCATAAGAACATGCAGCATCCAAAATATGAACAGGTGACCACAAAAAATTTACTTGATTTCAATTCAATTACTTGTTTTCAATTACTCAGAACAACTGATTTCTGTTGTTACTCATTAGTGAATACAATTGTGCCTTATTTTCCTCTTAAATGACTGTAATTATAAAAGCTAAGCAGATATGATGCTGGGGAGAGAAGATTGCTTGAATTACTTCTCCTGCAAAGTGTGGTTCTAACACATGCAGGTCATTTGTGGCTTTGTATTTGGAAGTGTATGTGCCCTAGGAATTCTATGGCAGTTAGATTTAAGAATAGAAGGCCTTTCTGATGGGAGAGTCTCCTTAGTCTTTTTGAAAGGGATAGCAGCATACACATTAGCTGCCTACAAAGGTTGTCTCTGTGGGGGTGGTGCATGAGTACAATATTCAGGTGTCTTTCCTGGCAGAACAGTAATAAAAGCAATACTTTTGATTGCCTTTCATGCAAAGCCAGGACTGGCTGCTCTGGAGATGATGAGCAATCAGTTCCAACCTTATGTAAGATGAACACTCTGTGGAAGTGACTGCTTGGTGTTCTGATTGTTGGTCAGTTTGGAGGAGACAGGGGCTACAAGCCAAGGACTTCTCCTCACACCCTTGCCTCCATTGAAAGTGAAAACTTGGTTCTGTCAGTTCTCGAGACCTCAAGATTGCTGATTAGTGCTGCTTGGTGTTTAAATGTGTGTATCACAGAAGGCTCTGCTGCTTCTCAGAGCCTTCTGTGCAGCCTCCAGTTTGCCAGGTGTTCCTTTTTAATCAGGGCAGTCAATTGCCTTACTGTTTATAAAAGGCCTTAAGTGAGGAAATAATCAGCACTGTCTATTATAGCAAGAATGGGATTTGCAATCACTAGTGACATGACTAATGTCATTGAAATATTATTGCATTGGCAGCTTCATATTCTCAGGCTACATGCCTCAAACTGTGTGTTGTGGAAAAGACTGTGTTACATCATGTGGCACAGGTAATGCAAGGTTATTAATTTGGCAGTTTGCCGTAGAACAAGACCAGATACTAAAATAAGTGAGGTCTTTGTCCATCAGGTCCAGTTAACTCTGACATCTCAGTGTTATCCTGAAGCTCACCTCAGTGATAAGCAGATGTGTGAGCAAAGTTCCAGCAAAACTGGATGCTGAGAATCATCACAGAAACTCCTCCCTGAAGAAGGATCTCCTGAGCTGAAGGGAAAGCTATTTTGAGCAGCAAACATAAGAACGTTCCAGGAAATTACTCTAGTTCAAACTAGTATCTAATTATAACTCCCAATTCCTTTCACTTCCATAAGCAATACTTTCTCTTCTAACTTTTTGTAAGGTTATAACATAATCCAGGTTGGAAGGGAAATAATGACCAACAGTTATGGTATCTCTCATAAATGCCTATTGTATGGGATGGAGACCTTGCCCCTTTATTGAATCCTTGATTGTGTAAAAGGAGACAAGGAAACCCCACCCAGGATACAATACTTTCTAAACATAGTATGATTTTATCTTTCCTTTCCTCCAGGATGTATACATGGTTTCATTTCTTCTGTGTATTTCCAAGCAATCAGCCAGTTTTGTTACAGAAAAGGGAAGTTTAATACTGAGGGAGACCAGCTTTTACAGCTGGAAGTGATTAATGAATTGGAGTATCAGATCCATGCTCCCAAATGACGTATTTAGGAATAGCCTTAAGGGCCAGTCTTGGAAGATGTTACAGTCCTAAATGGGGGGCAAGAATTTCTCCATGCAGTTAAATGCACGGAGAAAGAAACATGGAACATTCACTCCCTGTGTTGCTGCAGACACCAGCCAGCATGAGACCACCCTGAAGCATTTATGACTTCAAACCAAAGTGCTGAGTCAAAGTGCAGTAGAACATAAATGTCTTCTTAAAATGTCTCATATCAATTAGACCTTCATCATTTCTCCATAGAAGGAATGCTAGTCTCACAGTGTGAAAGGCTCAGCTAGGGCTGGTTTCCAGAGAGTTACATTTCAAGTGAGGAAAAAGATTAATAAGAAATATCAGTTCTCTTAGAAGAGTCTAGGTGCAGATGTGGTCTTTGGAAGCTGGGATGTCTTTTACTCAAGAATTTTGTTTGTTTCCAGTCTGTAAATATACTTTGAGAAGTTTGTCACAATACAAATATCAGTTAGCTGGGACAGTAACAAAGGACTTTTTGTTGTAATTACAGTTTACAGTTCCCCGAAGCTTCTAATAATTTTTTTCCACAAACCTGTTGGGCATACTAAAAGCTGTATTTGCTGCATTCTTATTCCCCAACCCACTTCTGCTTTCAGAGTAGAGCAATTCTGCAGAATCAAGGCAGACTGAAGCTGTTTCAGTTTTAAAGCAAAGCTTTAAACTCAGTGTTTAAACAGTTACTTGATTACCTTTTATGTGTTTTCTATCTACTTTGCATGTGTCTTCTCCATGTATTCTGGCACTTGGCTTCTGTTGTGGTTTAGCCATGGTATTCTCCAATTTCGTGTTCCCACTGAAACCACCCCAAATGACGCACTGCTCTCTGACTCCCCTCTCTCCCTCCCTGTGGGTGGCTGGAGTGGAGAATTGGAGAAACAAAAAGTAAAGATATGTTGAGATAAGAACAATTTACTGGAAACAGCGATGAGAAACAATTTACTGGAAACAGGAGGAAAACAAAGAGTAACAGCAACAATACTAATAGAAAAATGTACAAGACAGGCGAGCGATTCATATGCAAATGTTCACCACCACTTGGAGCCTACGATACCTGATGGTGCCACACTACCTTGACATGGAAGACACCCCTTTTCCCTCCTGGAAAATGATGTGAGGTGGTACAGAATAATCTCCAGGTCCTAACCATGCTTCCTCCTGGCTACTGCAAAAATTAACCTTGTCCTGGCTGAAAGGAGGACAGTTTCTTTCTGCCCGGGTTCTGGGCCCAAAAGAGTAACATGGAAGTAACGTGCAGTGTCCTGTTATTATTTGACCACACTTCTAGTGATTTATTTTTAGGGGAAGATTGAAAGGTGGGGTTATTATCTCAATTTACCTCTAACGCACACCTTGGGTAGAGAGCTTGAGGCCTCTGTCATGGTTCAAAGAGAGATTGAGACAGACATAATGGTACCCTTCTGTGTAGGATTCTGAATGAGGTTTGGTTCATAGAAACAGGGCAATTTGAGTTGGAAGGGACTGTTGAAGGTCCTCTGATACAACCTCCAGAGCAGGTGTATCTTCAACTACATCAGGTTGCTCAGAGCCCATCCAACCTGACCTTGGATATTTCCAGGGATGGGTTATTCACCACCTCTCTGGGCAGCCTGTGCCAGAGTTTCACTGCCCTCATCATAAAAAAAATTCTTCCTTACATCTAGCCTGAATTGGCTTTCTTTTATTTTAAACCTGTTACCCCTTGTCCTGTCACTACAGCCCCTAATAAATTGTCTGCCTCTGTCTTTCTTATAAGCCCCCTTTAAGCAGAGGTCACAATAAAGTCTCCCCAAAGCTTTGTCTTCTCCAGACTGAACACTCCCAACTCTCTCTTGTTGATTGCATTATATATTAATTATCTGAAGGCTAAATAGGAAAACATAGACTTTATGGAAAGTAAAACATTGCCGGTGAAGATTAATCCATGAACAACAGGGCAAAAAGCACTGAGAAGAAATGATACCTCTAGAGATTGATACAGGGCTCTTTCTTGAGTCACCGGCGTGGATAGTTAACCATAGAAAGGTATGCCTGTTTTGCTAGTCATCTGTGTGCCTGGTGTAATATTGTGTGTCCTGAGTGCTGAGGTGAAGGCTTCCCACAGCATTTCTGTTGTGTCGGGATTTGGTGCTTTGTGGAACAATTCACTGTTGCTCTGTTGCCACTTCGTCTTGTGGCTCTGCACGACCAGTGGAGTAGGTGCAGTTGACAGCTGCAAAGGTGCTGCAGGGCAGCTCGTGTTGTGGAACATGTGTTTGGGTAACTCGCCTCTCTTTTGATGTCCAAACTAAGGGAGAAGTGGCAGGAGTAGGCAGGGCTCTAAGTGATGCCATGAAGATTTTTTGCCTTTTGTTTTATACCCCTGTTATACCTTTTTTGCAACTTCTGTATCCTTAGTGCTTTTGCCTACATTCTTGGACTTGTTTGTCAAGCTGGGAGACTAAACATTTTAGAAGCTTTGTAGCTAGGGATCAGTGTGCCCCAGACCCCAAGGTCCTCTCCAGAATACATTCTGTAAACTCAGATAGAACCATCCAGGGGAAGGTTCCTTGTGGAGTGGGGCTCACTCGAGCCTCTCATTGGGGAATCTTTGATAGATATGCTAATTAGTAAAACCTCTAATGTTATACCCGATATTTTGGGGGGGCATTTTTGCAGGGTGCATTTCGATGCATATGACCTGGACATGTGCACCTAAGGATCCTTAAAATAAATACCAAGGTAAAATCCCTTTTCCCCTTCTAACCGTGTATGCCTCTTGATTTTAAGACCAGGAAAAGGCATCATAAGAAGAGGCAGTATGGATTCAGGCATGAAGAGCTCTTCACTCAAGAAAGACTGAGTAGATCAGCACTGTTTAGAGACAATAAAAGTAGAGAAATAGAACACTCTGAAAAACAAATGTGATGGGAAAAGGCAACCTAGATTCCTCTGCTTATTTTTCCCTAGTCACACAAAGTTGATCAATGAAAGTGGAAGTCCAAGAGCGTAACAGCTGTAAGGTGTGTTCTGTACCACATCATAGCCTAGAAATTAATTGTCACATGCTGCCATTATCTTAGCCAATGTTCCAGAAGAATACAAAATAGAGGTAAATAATTGATAATGAGGAGCAAGCAACTGTATCTAATACCTTTAGTTGTTTTACTTATTAAGCTGTGTAATGATTCATGACCAAACTTAACTTCCTGGCAGTAGAAAATAATTTTTTGTCTAGCAGCTTAAGCAGCTTACATGAAGGGAAAGAAGTACGTCTCCACAGCTGTTTGGGAAGCTGTTCCCATTTGGGTGGGAGCCTGAAAACTCCCATTAACTCTCACTTTTAATGTCTGGCTTCTCGGTGTATGGAACACTGGTAAAATGGAAAAACTTAACATGCCTTCTGAAACAAATCCGAAATATATCTGGCAGTTGGGCGTCCCTCTCCACACATCATCAGGCACGGGAGAAGCTGTACAGAGGGAGGTGGTTAGCACATGAGCTTGAGTCACAGGAGATAAGCATTTCTATAGCAGCCACCTTTGAGGGAAGGGGAGGATGGAGCTTCTCCAGAGACAGCGTAGCAGTGCCTGCTGTAGCTAGAAGCAGTTCAGTTTTGTCCATGACTTGTTACTCTTTGTAAGTCAGAAGGTTGGTACAGAGCTGCATTATGCAGTATTTCTGTCAGTGGATGGACTGAGCACTGACAAAATCTGTATTTCAGTTGGCTTTTTTTTTTTTTTTCAATTAGAATTTCAATTTGCTGTTGTCATTGAGAGCAAATAATTTGAATACAAACTTCCATTCTTGCAGGTCAGACTGATTATCTCCTATTCAGTGCTGAGCAGATGGGATATTAAGTCCAGGTGATAACAGCCACAAGTTTAGCATGGTCTCGAGCAAAAAACCTGTAGCCTGGAGTATGTGATACAACTTTCAAAACCGTGTTTTTCAATGTCTTTAATTTGTAGGTTGTTTTAACATTTCCTTGCTGTAAGCTTGGACCCCTGCGTCAGGGAAGGTGGTGAATTGGCTGCAGGCTTGCTTTCCTCAGTGGCTTGTGATAGATGCTGTAGAAATCAGGTACCCCTATGACACAGTAGGTCAGAGGTTTAGGACTCTGGCCTGGCAGGATCAGTGAGCTGTGAGCAATGGTAACAAGAGTGAGGGGACAAGTTCATTAGCAAAAAGGTGTTTGTGTGCTCGAATACCAGAATGAAGGTGCCTGTTTTGTTTGATGATGTGCAACTTGTGATACACAAAATTGAGGGTGAACTGAAGAGGAGGAAGATGGTGGGCAGATGTCACCTTGCTCAACAGGGCTGCTGTGTTATGCCAGCAAATTGATACCAAAAAAGAGAGCCTGAAAGCATGTTTTGGAGAATATATTAGATATATGTCCATAATGACACTGTAGTCAGGAAAGAGTCAACCCAACTTCAAACTGTGTTCAAAAGGTTTGAGGTACTGCATGAAACTGTAAGGGCTTTCTTATGTGCATTGGATACTGAGATTATTTTAGGCTGCTGTATTATCCCAGCACTGTTGAGGAAACTGGAGAGAAGTCCAAGAACACCTTAAAGCATGGGAGTGAGCTGGGTAATGACCTTAGGAAAAATTTCTGAGAGCAGCGCATGCAAACTGTCAGCTCTGTTGAGGGGAAAGTGCATCATTACAAACAGCAGAAGAGAATAATGCTAATACAGCAGAGAATGATTGATTTTAATTGTTAGGATTGAGTAGTGAGAGGAAGATGAGAAATCTAAGGTTAATAACAGGAAATACTTTCTAGTCATGAGACCTGTTTGGGTTTCTGAAGTGTCTTACAAGGAAAATTATGGTAGTCGTGCTAGTTGGGATATTCAGAAATGAAGCTGATGCATCATTAATAAATATAAAAACCTGTGTCACAGTAAAGGCAGAGTTAAATTCTTAAAGATTTCTCTTGCCCTGTTCAGATGCTTCAGGAAGATAAAGTGAAAATTGTCTTTCTGTTTTGAAGATGCTATCTATACCACTCTAACTGTCCCAATACCCCGTTTCAGGTTCCAAATTTCTCATTAAGCAGCAAATTCCACAAGGTGACCAATGGAAAGACTTTTTCCCCTCCGTGAATCTTGGGGAAAATGAACAAAGTCATAAGAGGAGGTAACATGAAATTGCTGTCAAAGTGAACTGCACTGTGACTGATTGCTTGTCCTCTGTCTTGTGGTGCTTAAAGCCTCAAGTTCACCGGAGTACAAACATGAGCTCTTTTAAAGCTTTGCAGTAATTTTGCAACTCAGATGTTTACTGAATACACTCTAGCACAGGGGAAGAAGCCATCCCCAGTAGTCATTTCTTTCCTTACTACTTGCTGTTTGTGAACATTTATTTGTCTTGAGCCAAATAAAGGTGCATCTTGAGATATCTATGAATTTGTATTATGAAATGAATAAGAAGAATGGTGCATGTTTCAAAGTACTTGCAGAGATCTAAACATTTTATTATATTAATTCTCTTTAGGTGGTGCCCTGACTAATACAGATAATTCTTGCATACAGGGACAATCATTTGCATTTTTAATGCATCTCCTTGAAGGACTTACTTGTTGCTTACACTGAGATTGGAATGGTGATGCAGTGCAGTGATAGATTAAAACGAAAGTCAGTCAAACTGACTTCTGTTTTAAACTGACAAACTGATTCACTAACCTTAAATCACCTTGCTATTGAGGAAAGCAATCACAGTTTTCTTCAGAAAGGATCACAGTTTTCTTCAACCTTTGGTGAGTCTGTAGCTTCCCGATGGGAGTGTCTGTTAGATTTTGTTTCTGGATGGAAGTCATTAGTGGTTCATTTGATCCTGCTCCCAGGTAATGTGGGTGGTACTCTTGTGTTCTTCTGTCCAGCCTGCATCAGTGTCTTTAGGCACAGGGAATGCTTTTTCTCTCTTCACTAATGTCTGTATTTGACAGACCTTTCAATTTTTTTTAATGTGATTTCAGCTTCCAAACAATTTGCTGAAGAAGTCTTGAAAGCACACAATGACTACAGGAAGAAACATGGAGTCCCTCCTTTAAAACTCTGCAAGAAGTTAAACAGAGGAGCCCAACTGTGAGTTCAGTCCTTTCTTTTCTCTAATGAGATTTGTGACACTTTCGTCTGTTAAGTTTGACTGTGTTTACTGTAAAAATATTTGCCTTTTGACATGCTGTTAACCCAATGAAGACTTACTGAGTAGAAAGTGAGGGACTCCACTCTTTTGTCCCCTCTTTCTCCATCACACAGCATTAGCTGGTCACATGGACACTTCTGTGGTCACAACAGTATAAATCTTTCTTGGAGCCTTTTTCACATGTGGGCTACATCTGTCTGCACTGGTAGGTGTCCTCTGCAGAGGGTAGTTGTCTAAAACATGCTTCACCATGAAGTGCTAAAACAGCACTTCTGTCAGATGAGGGATTGTCATCTGCAGAATAGCCAGTGCTGCTGAAATAGTGAGAAAATAACTTTTTCATGTAAGAAGTGGTGACTGGTCTAAGATCAGTGGAATCAGGAGGAAGTAATTTCAGATCAAATTATCTATCTCCTGGCCCGAAAAGCAAAAGCATTGAATGTTCTCTATTCTGTCAGGAAGGAAACATCTTGTCTCTTCTCCAGTGTTGAAGACTGCACAACTTCTTCTCAGTCTAACATACAGTGAATCTATCTTCCTGCTCTCTAACTTGAGTCTTCTTTACAGAAATTTGAGTCCAATACTGCTTGTCCTCTTTACTGTGCTTACAATGACCAGATTAACTTCCTTCCCTTTACAGCAACCTTTTTCAAAAAGTAGATTTAAAATTCTTCTCTTTTTTTTATGCTGATCCTCACAGTACAAAAGAGATAACTGAAGGAGTAAATGCTGATTAAACTCTTAAGAAGATAAATAATACTAAATGGTGGCCAGTTTGATCCCTACTCTAGTCATAAGATCTCCTCCCATTAGGCTTTCTACCATAACCATGCAGATTTCTCTGTACCAGGTGACTGGGAGACAGAGATCCTGTAGTCTTTCCAGAATGTGATTTACTGTCCCAGCATAATGGGACACAGATGTCACACAGATGTGCTGGCTCCTGACTCCTAGATCTCTCCCAGCTGTTGTGCTGTACAGCACACCATGTACATGGCACGTGGACATGACCTCTGGCAGCAAAAAAAACCTTGGTGTTGCTACTTTTTTTATTTTTCTTTTGAGACATCACTATAACTGGACACAGTATCTCTAGGAGATGGAATGCCAGTGACTCATTCACCAGCCTTTGTAATCTGCTGGGGCTTTCCTTCAGTTCTTCTAAGGGGATTTTTTGTTTCTGTTTTTCATGCTCACAGTGAGGAAGAGATTTCATTGACTTGTCAGTAGCACTTGCTGTGTCTCCAAAGTGCAACACTTGGTTTGAACAAGTTGGCTTTTATGAATAGTTTAGATTATTCTATCAAATATGCATTGCTCCACATTTATCTCTAAGTGTGCTGTTGCCCTTGCTGGGTATTTTTAGATCCTTCAGAAATTCCTCACAGACATCTCTGGACTCAGCTGACGCCCTGCTATGATGAATAACAATAGGAAACCTTTATTTGGTTATGGTCTGTAACTTAACTTGTAAGAATTAAGAGACACATGTACAGAGACTGGTAAAACTGGTTGATAGCAAGAACCAGAAATGTTCTGATCTGAATAAAAGATATGAAATTAAAGAAATCTCATATTTGTCACAACAGGTTCTGTATATTCTTAAATTCAAAGAAGAACTTCACCTTTTCTTTGGGTATATCCTACATACATACCTTTGGTATGTATTTGGTGTACCTCTGGGTACTTTTCTGTGCTTTTCTATCTGTGTTGAAAAAGGTATATTTCCTACTATTTTCAGGTCCAATTATTGTGACAGGTGAACTGACTATTGGATCCCTGCTTTAACATGAGATGAGTCAGCCTCAGCAGGTGTCTGTTTATCTCTGACTGTAATGAAGCATAGGGTGATGATCTCAGATGAAAATCTCATGCTTTCAACTTCCTGAGCTGGAGTGGATAAATCACTCTTTGTCTGAAATCCCTGGCAGCTTCATCCATCTGCAATGTGTACTTTCTCCCAGTCTTGCCTCTAACTTGGGATATGAGGATCCTGAGAAAAATTACAGGACTGTAGTGATAGCATCTAAAGATCCTCTAGTCCAGGATCTAGCAAACTGACAACACACAAGTTTTCATTATTTCTAAATTAATGGATGTAGCTAAATACTCCCTTTTTTTGTTTTGGTGGGAAGATTAGGGCAGAAGGAAATTAGAACCTAATGACTGAAGTACTAGCTTGGGTCAAAATGTTCAGCTGGACAAAATTTGTGTCTCTGGAGATGCCAGTAGCTCATGATTAGGGAAGGAGTAAGAGAACAAAACAAATGTGATCCTTCCCCCTTTATCTTCTCCTGGAAATTACAGATTTATCCTGGAAATTATGGTTTTCCTAAGAAGTAAGTTGTATCCTCATTTATTTGTTGCTCTTGTTTAATATGCCGTGAAGATTCCTCCCCACATCCATCCAGTGTGAATTTGCCTCTCTCTTTTTCAACCCAACATGTGCTTTGGTGTCCGCATTGTCCTGTGGCGCTGACTTCTGCTGCACAGTGTGGAATAAGTGCTTTGTCTCACTTGAGTTGTAAATCTACAACCTGATGACTCTCTGTGTTGTCACTGTAAGAAATAACAAATGGTCTTTCCAATTTCCCTGTCTCTGCACTGAAGCCTTTCCAGTGTTGAATAAAGAGAGTAATTGTTTTACCCATTATGTTCTTCTTAACCCTATTGTTCTAAGAAAATAAAATACATCCCACACTCACACACGTCAACTTCTATAGAAACAGTGCTGCTTATGCCTGTGTTGGTTTACACAGTTGTTGCCTCAGAGTGTCCATGTGGTCCCCTTCTCTTCCATCCTGTTGCCTGGTACACTGCTCTTTTTTTGCATTTGACTTTTTTTTTCATTTGTAAACATAGGGGGTTTATGCTTGCTTTAACTGAATCCCCACTTCTGTTTTTTTTCCAGTCTCACTGAGAACATTTAATTTACTCCTGTGAGGGACCTAGAAATGCCAGGAGGTGACACCTGTAACAATTGCTGTAGGTGCTTCCCTTTCCACCACCAGCTGTGGCTAAGGATGGCCAGCGGATTTCCAGGTGCTAGTCACAATGTGGTGGAAGGGGATCTACCCTTTGATTTCTTCTAGGCTCTTCTCAGAAGTGATACAGATGCTCATGAAAGACAGAGAAAATATATTTTCCCTTTGCCTAACTTGTAGATCTATGTAAGCTTAAAGCATCTCTGGCTTCAGGGCTTTGCAACTTGACTTAAACCCATCATCTTCCAGCACAATTCCCTGTTTGCATATCCTTCTCTTCCTCCTGTTCCTCTTCCTCTCTGCTCATTGCAACTGTGGTCCCTGACCCAATGTGTGGATTCCTTTGCTAGGTATGCAGAAGAACTGGCTACCACGAGGGTCCTCAAGCACAGCTCCGAGTCTGCTAATGGGAAATGTGGAGAAAACCTAGCATGGGCATCCTATGACCAATCAGGTGAGCTCTCTTCTCTTCTTGTCTCACGGACACCTGATAAATGCCTTTGGGCTCAGAGCATTTGGTTGCAAGAGTGCTGGAGTTTCCTCTACTTCAGAAATGTATCCACCATAGCCCAGCCCATGCTCCCTGGAGACAGGATGGTGGTTTGCAGTCACCTGTGTGTCCTGAGAGCAAGAAGCATATGTAGGTACAGAGGGAGTAGGGTTTGTGGTGGTGTGTTCTGTCCCTTTGGAGGCAGGGCTTGGCAGCTAGGCTGCTCCATATGTCCCTGCTGTGGGGCTGTCTTTAGCGTGCATCCATGGCAGGAGAGAAGGAAGCCGTCAATGCCCCGTACTTCACCTTTATCCTTAGTTTGTCCCAGCCAAGGAGAGGTCTGCCCACAGCCCAGCTGTGGTGAGGGAAGTGGAAAAATGTGTCTTGCACACTGCACAGCAGTTCCTGTTTGTGGGGGCTAAAGCGGAGGACAGGACACCAAAGTGGCAGTGGCTGATGTCCTTCCACAAGTATCTTCCACTCTGTCAGCAAAGAGGCTTTAAGCCCTTTTCTGTGCTTTCATTTCTGAAGACAAATTACTCCGTGTATTTTCTGACTGTAAATGTAACATGTAACTGGAAGCCTCTGGTTTGGGTGCCCCAGGAACTGCATTTTGGTCAGGCTGATGGCCTGTACTGAGCCCTCAGCTGGAGAGAGATTCAGCAGGCTCTTCCCTCCCGCCTCCTCCAGTGAGCAGGGCTCATGCCTCAGCCTGCTGGGACAGCAGGTGGGATGTATTAAAAGCGGCCACTTGCTTTCTTTATTCCAATCTACCCCTGGAATTTGCAGCACAGCCCCAAGGAAACAGAAGCTCATTTCTACAGGCTGGAGGCTCTATTTGAAGGACCTGCAAATTTTAGTGAGTTTTAGTCTCAGGGACGCTGTTTGATTCAAGTGCCAGCTCTAGTCCCAAGTTGGGTACATTATCATGTTGAAAAAGAAACCTATGGTGGAAAAATGCAATTTGATTTGATCATATTTGGCATTCTGTCCTTTGCAAGGGTGTGAGGAAGGGATTTGGAGCAGTATGGGAAAACACAGATGTACAGCAGAGTTTGCATAGTTGCTATGACTCACTGACTGAGCTTAGTTCTTCTTTGTGTTAATGGCCTGTGCTCTTTCCCCCGAGGTTAAAGCCACAGAATTCCCATTTAGAGAGCTGGAAACATAACACACAAATCCTTCTACATAATGTCTGCCTTTTTTCTGGATCCAGTCTGTTTTCTTCAGTGAACTGTTTCCATACATAACTTTCCAGTTTTGAGAAGTTTTGCTGGTTTTTATCCCCATGATTAAATGCCATGTTGAGAAAATTAAGCTACATCCTCTTTTGTTCTGTGAAACATTTCTATATTTCCAATGCAGCAGGATTACTCGAAGTACCAGAATGAGAAAGCTAGTTCTTCAAAGGAACTTATTTTCTCATCTAGGCTTAGTCTTCATCTCCATGGAGTTGGTTCATTCTTTCTCTTTTTCTCATATAGTTCCCTCTGGATGGTTAATTTGTACCCTGCTCAATGAGGCTGCAATTTGGATTAAGACATCCATTCAGGGGCTTAACAAAGGCAGGCAGTGTCTTCTGGTTTCTTTCCCAGATAAAGCAAGACACAATAAACCTCTAAAATACTCTGTATTCTCTCTCAAAAAGTGATGCTGTTGTTTATTTTGGCTCTTACTGAGTTCTGTAATGATGCCAGAAGATGCATTTCTTGTTTCAGAGAAGATTTAAGCTTTCAACTGTAAAGCCTTCTAATATTACTCATCTCCTGGTAAAGAATACCTTGAATTCTATTCAGGATTTCAGAGTTACATAGCCTAAAGCTGTTGCTAGAAATATGTTTATCCCTGTAATCCAAGAAATAGTTGACAGCTGTTTCCTCCCTCTAGTCCTGCAGGAACTGCTCCGTGGCAGACTTTTCTTTGTCTGTGTTCAAGTAAGTGAGCTGTCATCTGCCACTGATGCAAGAGACTGCAGCCTGCCTTGGCAGCTGTGCTGTGTCAGGCTTCTCAGGATGCCTCGTCTCACTTCTCATGTGTCGGGAGGCTGAAGGCAAGCACTGGATGTCTGAATTCTGTTTGGGATGGCCAGTGTGCCTGTGAAGAACATGCTGTGTTGCTGGTGGAAACACTGCAGCTTATGAACTCTCTAGAGAGTCTGTAAGAGAAGTCCATATCACCCACATCTGTTATGGGAGAAATCTGGGTCTCCTAAGGTTGGGGCTAGTGGGCAGAACAGCACAAGCACTGTCTGCCCAAGCCCTGGAGGGGTGTGCTCTGACTGAGGGCCTGCCTTGATGTATCTCTTGCTGTCTAAAACCAGGCTCATACAGTACTGTTAATTAAAGTCAAATAAAATAAGGACCTGCATGAGGGATGTTGAAAGTAGAGAATTACTTCCAAAAGCCATTGGTATGACTTTAGTCCAGGTAGATATTTTATTTTGGCGGCAATGTTAAATCTACCCCCTTTCCCCTCAGACTGGTGGGAGGAATGTTGTGAAAACGTAGTTTTTAAGTAGATCACCAAGGTGCTGCCCATTTGCAGAGGAATATACTCTGTGTGAGTCTATTAGAATGTTTTTAGCAACTTAGTGGGATTACTTGAAGATTTAAGCACTCTTTGTTTTGAGGAGAAACTGTAAGGCTGCGCCCAGAGAAATTAAATGTTGAGGCGAGCTGAATAGAGGAATAGGGCTGCCACAGCATTGTGTTGCCAATGGTGAGGCTGGGAATGCGTGTCCAGTCTTGCACAGGCTGGAAATGTGTTTCCAATCTTACACACATAAGCACACATATACAGTGTGGACACATGTACATGTGCAGAGCAGCACAAACAGGTGCAGTCAGCATTAAAATGAAGAGCACCAGTGGCTCTTCCTCTTTCCTTTTTCAGCTGATTCCAATGATATATGTTACTGGAGTATATAAATTAATATAGTATATAAATAGTATATATAGTAAATTAATATAGTATATAAAAATACAAACATACTTCTCAGTAAATGATTTAGAAGTAGAGATAATGTATATTTTATATTGTTAAAATATATAGAATTATATATATGTATGAAAATAATAGAATAGAAATAGAATTCCAGAGTGAATCCCAGCAGTAACTAAGCTCAGACACGCAGTCTGCCCAGTAGCTGTCCCTGGATCCCAATCTCACCAGTAGCTTGCACCTGGACATACCAGTTCCTGAGGCTGCAGTTCCACTCCAGTTGCCAGTACAGTGCATCTCACACACATGGGTCCCTGGCTGCTGACCAGAACTCACCCTGCAATGGTCATACTGTTGTGTAGCAACTCCTGCCAGAGCACTTCACCTGCTCACCACCACGTCCCCCTTGTGCTTTGCTGGTGCTCCGGTTGCTGGCACTGCAGACACAGAGGTCCCTGCAACCCTTGGTCTGGTACCAGCTGTTGGCACTCTCCTCCCCCACATCCACAGAACAGAGCTCCTCACCCAGGAGAATAACTAGAAATGACATTTAATGAGACAACTGCACAACTGATGAGGTGCAGAGCACAGCCAGGCAGGAGTGATGGCACCTGTTTACATGCCGTGGCCCCTTGATAGTAAGGGGAACATAATTTACACTGTTAGTCCTACATATGGACGGACCCCACATGGTCACACCTCTGACCCTGTGAGGAAGCTTGAGGCACAGTCAGTGTGGCCACATTGCAGGCTTGTATCTCATGTAAATGAAATCAAATTACTGTGCTGGTTCTGGTCCTAGTCTTGGGCAAAACTATAATTGGATGCTAGTTCAAGGATTGTTGCACTAAGTTTTCATGTGAGGAAGATTGTCCATCATAACTGCAACTCATTAGAGTGAGATTCAGCCTGATCTGCAATGAACATCTAGTAAGCCTAGCTGAGCAGGTCATCAGTGAACTCTCACTGGCAGAAGGGTGGAGTCAAACTGTGTTTCTATAGTGAAAGTGTTTGTTGAAACTCTGAGTATGGTTTACAGCAGTGCAAACAGGAAGGGTGTTAAAAACGCCCAGCAGAATATTTATTAATCAGTTCTGCAAGCAGAGCAATGGAAGAGAAGCTGCAGCTCTGACTGCAGGGCAGATCCACGTGCTTTTTGAGAGGAGTAAACTTTATCATTTCTGCTCTGATCAGGAATGAGGGATGTGAGCAATTTCTTTTCTGTGTTTTTTTCCTTCTGACCGAAAAGCATTTTGAACATCAACCAACTTCCCCTGTTTTGTGGGAACTTTGGGAGCAGGGGGAGCTGTTTCCCATGAAACATTGAAAAGCAATCAAAACAGACCCTAAATATGACTGCATAATTTATTCCATAATAAATTTAAATGGAAATATTGTGGTCAGTTTTCTGAACCAGTAACTCTGAGGATACAAGCTGCTGCTAAAGCAGGTAGGCTCAGTGCACTCCTGATTCTTGTGCTGTTTTCTCTCTGGAAGTCTGGGGGTCACTGGGCTCAAAACAGGGGTTTTCCTTAGTCCCCTGTGTGCCAGCTGTCACTTTCAACACTGGTTTGGCTTGTGTCCCACCAGGGCATTGTTTACTGCTCCACAAAGGGCAAAGAATTAGAAGAAAAGTATTTCAGAAGAAAGAGAGACTGTTTAATCACTAGGTACCTACCTACCTGTCTTCTTACATGGCAATAACTTCCACATTGGAGTCCCCCCTCATTTCCTGTGCCATGTGACAGATACAATCCATTCCCTTCACTTACAGGACACTGCTTTAACATGATTTCAAGATGGAGTTTGCCAAAAGTTGCCTAGTCCTTTGGTCAACTTCTCTTTTGCTGGAAAAAAGTCAGTCTTTGTTTTCCCACAGCTTATGAGGCCATGACTCTTTTAATTCAAGGATGATGACAGCAATGCCATATAAGGAAAACTTGATCCTGCATGTGAAAAATGGAGAACAGTGATCAGCTTCTAAGCTTTAACTTCCTGGCCTCAGTCTGTTGAAAGCTTTCATCCTTGAAATCTGGGAATTAATACATGATAGACTGTGCTGCCCAACTATGCTCATTGTCTTTCAGGTACAGGATTGAGGGAGTTTTACCTGATGCCATTGCTATCTCCCTTGAATTAAAAAGTAAACATTTTTTCGCATTATAGTATTCTTTAAATTAAAAGCAAATTAATTATGAAGAGATTTTGTGTTTGTCAAAGCTTCCATGTGCCCTGCAATACTGCCATTATGGAGATTTTAAGTTCTGTCACATGCAGCCTAGGCACACTTCTTAGAGCTCCAGTAAGCAGAGTGGAGGTGACTTTCTCTTCAAATACTCTTTATACTGTTTCACACCAATACATTAACAGAAGGAATAAAATGCTGGCAGCAGTGAGAATGCAGTCCTACATCTGCTAAAATCCAACTTATGTACTATAGTCACTTCAGCACTTGTACACATAAAATACATGGGCTTCATAAGGCCTGATACGTCAGCAGTCGTATTCTGTACTTCTGTTACACCCAGCTTACCACAAACACATCTAAATCCTTCATCGATATGAAAGTGAGTGGGACAGGATAATCTGATTGGTTTGTTGTGTGGTTTTTTACTATGTGCTTTTTCTTTTCCCCTTGTATTGCATAAAGGTCACTATTTGCACCTTTTTTCAGTTTTCATTTCCGCTTTAGTAAGAAATGAACAAATAAATATGTGCTACATACTTCAACCATGCTACAGGTCTACTGCATTTGTTTTTTTGGTGCAAGGAGAGCAGGAAAAGAAGAAACCAATAGTTATTCCTGAAACTTTTACTTTGGGAGACAAGAGAGGTTTTGCTACCTTTTTATGTAGAAAAAAATTATTTGACTCTACTAAGCACTCTTCCCAACAAGCAGTGTGGCATAAAAGTTCATAGTACTTTCAGTTCACAAACCTCTCTAGAGATGGCATTTCATTGAATATTTGCTTATCAATTATGGCTCTGATAACCAGCTTGCCAGGCTAACAGCATCATCCTTTTAGCCAACTTCAGTCATAATAAACTGAAGTTTAAGTTAAGTTTAAAGCAGCGAATGCAGTGTCTGACTTCTAGAAGTGTGCAAGTTTAAGACTTTTTGCTGCAAAATAGCAAAGCATGAGTCATTGCTCTTCTGCAGCCAACAGTCCACCAGGGACCTGCATTCTTCATGATGGCAGGCTTAACAGCTTTGGCAACTTGCTTTGAAATCTCCTGGCCTTGCGTCGATGATACATCCTGGAATGTGAAGCAGAAATTTCATTATCGATGTTGCTCAGGGAAAAACCTGACCCCTCTCATCCCCCTGGTGTTTGACACAAGATTTTCCTAACAACCAGTAATGGAAAACAAGTAACATTTGGCATTTTTCTGCATAGCATCTGCAGATTCTGGTCTGTGCTACATCCCTGGCTGTAGTCATAGTCCTTATACAGCTGTTGTCAGTGAAGGCCTTGGATGGGATGAAACAGTGCTAGACATGCAGACTTCCACATGGAAGCAGCTCCTAAGTATGAGTATTTGAGGTTTCTGTAGTACCCTGGATTAGAGTGCCTCAAAATGGACCTTCACAATGGCTTTAGTGGTAGGTAGAAACCATTAAAAATAAATGCACTGAGAAATCTGAAATATTGAATGCTGATGAGAACATGGGAAACTAAAAGACGTCAGAAATGTAATTTTTCTTTGGTTTAGCTGGAGCTGGAAGGTGTGGCTTTTTGCCTAGAAAACCTGGCACAGTTAGGCATTTCCAAACACATTCCAAGAGGAAGGAGCTGGTGAAAGCTGTGTGTATAAGCCTGATGACAGGAGCACTTATCCAAGATGAGGGAGATGTGTCTTCGTTATCTTCCAAGCTGAAAGTTACAGAAGATCTTGCTGGGCAGGCTGTGAGCTACACTTTTGTGTTTATGTCACAATTTTGCAGCACATTTCTTTTGTCTTTCAGGAAAAGATGTGGCTGACAGATGGTACAGTGAAATAAAAAATTACAGCTTTCAAAACCCAGGGTTTTCTTCTGGGACAGGTAAGTTCAGACTGGGAACTGTCTCTTCAAAAACACATCTTCTATTATTATGCTAAAAACTGACAACAGTGTAAAACAACCTCAGAAATGAGAAACTAAGCAAAATCTGTAGGGGTTTTTTAGTACTGCATTTTCCCTCCAACTCCAAAATTTTGAACAGGCAACTTTTTATTTAAGGCAAATTAATTTGTAAGAAATACTAAATTGGAATCATATAGAAGTCTTACTAAATTACTCTGTTGTTGTTTACGTTGAGATGTGACTTCTGCCGAATTGTATCACTCCACTCACAGAGATCACTTCAGCTAAAATTTGGAGATTGGGAACAGGTCATTGGCTGCATATTGACAAGCTAGTGCAGAATGAACTTAAGAACATTGTTCCTCAAATAATGCTCAGCAAGAGAGGTACCTGACCTTGTTTCAGATTAAGAAAATCATGCTTTTCTCCCTGATTTGGGGATTTGTCTATGCACAGAGGGAACAACTGATGGAGCAGCACAATGCAGGGGTGGCTATTAAACTAGGCAGAAGAAGCCACAAAAACAGTGGTTTTTTTTAACAGTGGCACATGCAAACACATGGGGGAGTATGAAATGGTTAAAGCAAATGAATAATAGTCACTCTCAGAACTGCTGTTCTCACTGCAGGGAGTAAAAGCTGTGATGTCTTTGTCAAATTTTACGTCAGATACTTATCAAACTACTTCTTTCATGACTCTCCTGCTACGTATTCTTATTTGGATATAGGACATGGAAATGGGAATAGTAGTATGAAAACAGATCAGATTATGGTTTTTCAAGCAAAATGCTGGACATAGGGTTCTTTTTCATGTCCTTAGTTTGTTCTCATGTTAGACAAAGAAGCAGCTTCCTATTGTTCTTTCTTTCCCCAGCACCTCACGTGTTAAAGGGAATGTTACAGATTTAGTATCTGAAGTGCTTTTGTATGTTTCTCTCTCTTTCTTTAGGTCACTTCACAGCCATGGTTTGGAAGAACACAAAAAAGATGGGAGTTGGAAAAGCATCTGCTAGTGATGGCTCAACGTTTGTGGTGGCTAGATATGATCCAGCGGGAAATGTAGTAAACCCAGGCTATTATGAAGAAAATGTTCTTCCTCCAAGAAAATAACTTTTTTTTTTCTTAAGGTAGTCTTAATGCTTAATGACAAATGAACCTGGATTTGGACCTAACAGTGTTTGAAACGAAGCACGATTCAATGAAATTTCCTGTTTGATACTGCTGTTCACTTCTCATTGTGGAGGAAGCAATTACATCTTGCTGAAGTCAATCTGCACATTAGGCCCCTGTTGCTTCTGAGGGGTCCTCAGTTTATTTGAGGATGAACTATATGCAGCATTTCTGAAGGGTAAAATGGGTAAGATTTATTTTAATCGTTTGCATGAGCTCTGTGTCAGCATGTGAGTAAGCACATGTTGAACGTCTTTTTTTTTTTTTAAAGCACAAAACTTTATAGCTTTCTGTAAACTGAAGATACCAGCTTGTAATTATATTATGTACTCCCAGTTGTCCAGTACTTTTTAATAACTGTACCTTTGTTGCTCTGTCGCTACCTCCTGCTGTTGTGGGACCTCCTCGCTGCAAATGGAACATATGCAAAACTTCCTGTATGAAAGGTACATGTGTAAAATGTAGTGGCATTCAGACCTGTGTGTTTTTATTAAGAGGATCTCACAGAACACTAAAAGGCTGCTGGCAAAACTGTGTCCATCAAGCAAGCCATAACTAATGCATGATCTGAAAAAAACACCTAAAATTGTTTAAATCCTATTTTAGGTGCTAATATATAAAATATGTTTGAGATGAATGTATTTCAAGTTCAAAGTGCATCCTACAGTTTACAGTATGTACCTTGTATTATAATCAAATTATTTACTTCTGTTACAGAAAAATAAGATTCTACTTTTTGATATTTATGCACAAAAATGTTTCTTCGGTGGTGCACTTTGGATTTTATTTCTCAGTAACTTATTTTTTTTTCTAAGGAATACCTTTTAAAGGTGGTGTGCTATACAGACAGTAACATTCCCAAATCATCTCGTCTCCTTTAATAATGTAACGGTAGGGATATTCACATTGTCATAATTAAGAGATGTTTGCTCTTTATTCATATTATTCAATAATAGTAATATTTCACATGCTGGATTGATGTCTTGAAAACAATGAAGATTTAAATTCCTTAAGAACAAGCCAAGAAAAATTTTGAGGGCACTCTTTTCTCTGAAACGTGGATTGGGCCATTTTGTACAGGTTCATATACTGTGCTTCAATTTGGGGTTTTGTTTTCTTTGTAAACGTGTCTTTTGACTTTTGCTGAGATTCTGTATGCCATAATTTGGTTTATGAACAGTGCCATTACAGAAAAACTTCTTTTTGTTTACACAATTGTAATAAACTGCACTCTTATGGCTTGATTATATGTCACTGTGATGCTGTTTGTTACAATTTTTTGCTGTAACCAAGAATTTGACACGTACCATGAACAACTGAAAAATAAATATTTTTGAATATGAACTCAAGCCTTTGCTGTTACCTGATTCTTTGTTGAATAATCCTCAAATTTTATTTCCAGGACATTAACATATGACATTATTACTTTTGTAACTCAGGGGGAAATAAAAGCAGCAAGTATTCTAGTCCAGAAAAGAAAGAAGAGACCTTCCAAGAGAGGCTAAATCATACAGCAGATCATAAATCCTCAGTGATTTATTTATTTATTTAAAGGCTGAGCTAAGAGTTGAAGCTGAAGAGGCATACCTCTTTCTCTCTCGAGCTCCTGCTTTGTATCTCATTTCATTCTGCTGCTCCCTCTCTTGGCTGACGTGTTGTCAGTAGAGGAAACCCACTCGACTCCCACTCAGGTGTGTGTGTTTCAGGAACTGCAGCCTCAGGGCCTTCCTCCCCTCAATCCTCAGCTGACAAGTGAGATGGGAATGAAAGCAGGACTTTCTAAAAAAAATATAACAGGCTTGCTGCAACTGAGAAAAAGTTAAAAGCTGATGTTAAATAAACTGGCAGTATTAAAGTACTCTGTTTTTTTCCTAATGACTTTCATGTTATTGGCCCTATAATTCCTTGAATGGTTGATGCAAAACTGTACATATTTTAGTTGAGTGAGTCAAGTCAGAATCTTTCTCTGCTGCCACCTAGGATTTATATTTTAAGTTCAGAGAGAACTGGGAAGGTAGGTAAGGAGAGGACAAAACAAAACAAAGCTTGCAGTTATCTTTATTTAAAATGATAATGGCAAGTGAACTCCTGGAGGTTTTTAGACAGACCATTTTCAGGGGGCATCAGAGGTAGCTGGACATGAAAGAAGCACAGAGCCATTCAATTGGCCTCAATGCTTGCTTCATGCACTCCACAAAGACAATTAACAATTAAAAAATGCCAAACTGTTAATTTAATTCTTCATGACCCAAGATTATGCTGCTGATACCTTCTGCAAATGAACTCTGGCTGTGCAGCAAACCATGGTGTATGTAGGAGTCCAAATGCAGAGGAAAGGGTAACATTGCTGATGTGACTCACTCAAAAGCCACATGATTTTGGGGAATTGTACACTGAAACTTGACTTACCAACCATCAGTATTAAAAGGCTCTGTGTTGGTGTATTGCCCCACTCTCTACCACATCTTGGAGAGTTGTGGAGATTGGGAGGTGGCAAAGAAAGGTTATCTCCTGTCTTGTTAGAACAAAACAAGATGTTTAAGAGCTTCCTCAGACAGAGTTTTAGAGGTAGAAGTAACATTTGCCCTGGGAACAAAGAACAGACTAAACTGAGAAACATACTGTTTTTTAGAGGCCTGCTGATAATTTTTAAGGTCTTTTTGCAGGAGAAGGAGGAGAAAGAGGAGGAGGAAGAGGAGGAATTCTTGCTAGTCTGAGGCTTCATTTCTAGTCTTCTGGGTTCAATAATAACAGAACATTTGGGGAAGAACTGGGATTGTTCTTAACAAGGTGCTGAAAAAGGAAGTCTGCATAAAGCATTGCCAACTGCCAGTTTCCCTCCTTTGTCTTCCCAAAAGGACAAAACCTCTTCCCAAGGAGACTTCAGGGTTTTGTTTGACTAGAGGTTCAGCATGACCTGATAATGTGCACTTGCAATCCAGAAAGCCAGCGGTGTCCTGGGCTGCATCAAAACCAGCGTAGGCAGCAGGGCAAGGGAGGGGATTCGGCTCTCTACTCTGCTCTGGTGAGACCCTCTCCCTGCTCCAGACTACTGCATCCCTGGAGCATCTGGGGGCCCTGGTGCAAAAAGGATGTGGACCTGTTGGAGTAAGTTCAGAGGAGGCCATGAGGATGATCAGGGGGTTGGAGTACCTCTCCTATGAAGACAGGCTGGGAGGGATGGGGCTGATCAGCCTGGAGAAGAGAAGATTCCTGAAGGGAGACTTTGCAGCATTCTTCCAGTGTGTAAAAGGGATCTGCATGAGAGCTGCACAGGGACTTTCTACAACGGCACGTAGTGGTAGGGGAACGCCTTAAAACTGACAGAGAGTAGGTTTAGATTAGATAGTAGGAAGAGATTCTTCACTGTGGGGATGCTGAGGCACTGGAACAGGCTGTCCAGAGAAACTGTGGACCCCATCCCTGGAAGTTGTTCAAAGCCAGGCTGGATGGGGGTGGCAAGGAGGATTGTAGCTAGGTGATCTTTAAGGTCCCTCCCAGCCCAAACGGTCCCGTGATTCTGTGATCAAACATCCCCTTAGTCTAGTACGTAGTTTGCCTTTTTTGACCGCTGACCTTTCCCACCGCCCCGGTCCCGCGGAACACCAGCCCCGCCCCGCCCGCTCCCGGCGGTGTCCCGGCGGTGTCCCGGCGGTGTCCCGGCGGTGTCCGGCGGTGTCCTGCGGTGTCCCGGCGGTGTCCCGGCGGTGTCCCGGCGGTGTCCGGCGGTGTCCTGCGGTGTCCCGGCGGTGTCCCGGCGGTGTCCCGGCGGTGTCCTGCGGTGTCCCGGCGGTGTCCCGGCGGTGTCCCGGCAGGCTCCCGGCGGTGTCCGGCGGTGTCCCGGCGGTGTCCTGCGGTGTCCCGGCGGTGTCCCGGCGGGGTCCCGGCGGTGTCCCGGCAGGCTCCCGGCGGTGTCCGGCGGTGTCCCGGCGGTGTCCCGGCGGTGTCCTGCGGTGTCCCGGCGGTGTCCCGGCGGTGTCCCGGCGGTGTCCCGGCGGGGTCCCGGCGGTGTCCGGCGGTGTCCCGGCGGTGTCCGGCGGTGTCCCAGCGGTGTCCCGGCGGTGTCCCGGCGGTGTCCCGGCGGTGTCCGGCGGTGTCCCAGCGGGGTCCCGGCGGTGTCCCGGCGGTGTCCCGGCAGGCTCCCGGCGGTGTCCCGGCGGTGTCCCGGCGGTGTCCCGGCGGTGTCCCGGCGGTGTCCCGGCGGTGTCCTGCGGTGTCCCGGCGGTGCCCCGGCGGTGTCCCGGCGGTGTCCCGGCGGTGTCCCGGCGGTGTCCCGGCAGGGTCCCGGCGGTGTCCCGGCGGTGTCCCGGCGGTGTCCCGGCGGTGTCCTGCGGTGTCCCGGCAGGGTCCCGGCGGTGTCCCGGCGGTGTCCCGGCGGTGTCCCGGCGGTGTCCCGGCGGTGTCCTGCGGTGTCCCGGCAGGGTCCCGGCGGTGTCCCGGCAGGGTCCCGGCGGTGTCCCGGCGGTGTCCCGGCGGTGTCCCGGCAGGCTCCCGGCGCGGCCCGCAGGGGGCAGCCGAGCCCCGCGGATCCCGCCCGGCCCCGCCCGGCCCGGCGCTCCCGCGGCCCCTCCGGGAAGCTCCAGCCCTCGTCCCAGCGTTCCTAATCCCGCGGCACCCCGTGGAATAACGCAGGCTGGGGGTTGGGGCTCTGCTGCACGGATTTGACTGAAAATGCAATTTGGAAAGGGTTTAGCTGAGCCCGCCCAAATATACAGTGAGATAAAGTGATGGGAACAGGGAGTGGATTTATATTCTGTCCTTTTTTGGTGAGCCCAGTGTCTGCACCTGTGGCTGTGGCTCAGGGGCTGCAGCTCCACCCACATCTGCGTCCAAAATTCACATTAAACTGGCAGAAAACAAAGCAATAATATAGAAACTCGCAAAAACCTTGGGTTTATTAAAGTGTCCTGGCTGACACAGTTCTCAGTGTTGTTTTGTAGTCCTGACTCAATAGCTAAACGTCCTCTATGGCCTTGGGCACAGGGAGAAGAAGGTGCTGGATACCTGTACGTGTAATGATGGGTGTCTGTCAATGTGTTGGGAGTGGCAGAACACCGAGGAGGGAATCAGTGCCAGGAACACTGCTTCAGAGCAGCTTGGCTGGACCTGTAGTGCTTCCAGGCTGCAATAGAAGGATGTAGATGGCTTCCCCACTCCTCCTGCCGCCACTTTTCTTCATTACCTCCCATTTAGTTAGGCCTTCTGCAAAGCAGAGAAGAAACCCCTTGCAACAGAGAGTTGACTGTTTTTAGGGTATTGCCAAGAAGGCTTAATTTGCCTTATGACCGTGGCAAACTCCTGCCTATCCCATAGGTTTCTTACCCAAAGCAAATAGCTTAGAGTGCCTGGCATGCTTTGTGTCCATGCTGTGCACAGGCCAAGCCCTCTCTTAGAAGCCTCAATACAAAAGCTAGGCCAGTGTGAGGAGCATGAAGGGATTTCCCCCTGTCCTTCCATCACAGATACCTTACGAAATTACTTGCTCCAGACATTGTGTTGAAAATGTGTTGAGTCACCATCTCTGGAGATATTTTAGAGATTTGGTGCTTAGGGACATAGTTTAGTGCTGGAATTGGCAGTGCTGGATTCATGGCTGGATTTGATAAAGGTTTTTCCCATTGTAAAAGGTACTATGTTTCTCTGTTTCTGTGAATTGTTTCTCCAATAAGCCGGCTATTTCTCTCCTATATTTGATAATTAGTGACATATTGTGTCCCTTTTGGCTGCTTGCCCACTTCCCCTGACAAGTGCAGAGCTTGCATGCAAAGCTCAAAGAGTCTCATGCAATTATTTTGGTTTGTGTTGTCTCTCTTTTCCTTGGTTGGGAATTGCTAGTGAACACAATGCCTTCAGGCTGTAATTTCCTGTTGCATATTTTCTGAAACCATGTGAGGGATTGCTCTTGATGAGCTTTCCAGGAGCCTGCTACAATTGAACTTGCCTAATTATCAGCCAGTTATAGCCTTCAGCTTCTTGCCACCCTTTTTCTCTTGTCGTTCAGGATTGTTTTATTTTCCCCTCCTGGGATTTGAATGCTAGTATGGATCATGGAGTCTCTGACAGTAGGTGTCACAAGTTTGTCTGGGTTAGCACACAAAAATGTCAGGAAGAGAGGGCTCTGAGCAGTAGGGATGCTTCATAAAGGGCTTATATGGTGCCCGTATCCTGGACCAGGGCTTACCAAAGCATGTCCCCTGGACGGCAATGACTGTTCATGGGAGTGTATCATCCTTGTGCTACTCTTCAGTAAAGACATGACCTGCTGGGCAGAGGTCATTGTGACATTCCTAGGGCTGAAAGTGGCAGGTGGCTCAGAGAATGTGGGTGGATTGAGAGCAATGTCAGCAGGACTTCAAAGGATCGTTCTGTGCACGTCTGGTTCATGGAGCAGAGCAGACTGAGGGGATGCCCCAGCTGTGCCTGAACTGAGTAGAGGACTCTCACAGCTAGAAAGATCAGCAACACAGAGCTGATTTTGACCTGTGTAGCAATACACCCTACCTGCCACACAGTCAGCTACAGGTACATCGTTTCAAGGAACATGATCATGATTTCTGGAGGCTGCTTTATCCCTGAACAAAGCAGCGTTCACTGCCATGGACGCAGATGTGTTTCTATGAGCTTTATCCTTAGCTCAGCTGCCTGTTCTGCCACTCCCCTGGCTGCAGTGCTTCTGGTCTTTGTGGGGCCATGCTCTAGCCTGCAGAAACCTCACTAGGAAGAGTCAGATTGAAGGTCATGTTTCCTTCGTTTCTGAGGACTTAGGGAGAAAAAGGCAATTTGTGACTGTGTTTGTGGAGCTGGGAGTCTATCCAAAGGAGGATGTCAGGATTCTTGCCCTGGTTTTTATGTGGTGTAAATGGCCAGGAGTGGTCTGTAAGAGCTTTCAATTCCCCTCTTCTGACTGCTGAGAGATTTTCTCCCCAAAATTTCGATTGGTCCTGTGGCACATTCAGGGTCTGCAGCCGATCTGGGTAAAGAGAGGTATTGTCCTGAATTCCCACAAGTGCCACGGTCTCCTGGATGCTCTGAGGGAGGCAGTAATATTCACACCTTTCAAAGATCAGAGGCATCATGGAAGATCATGGCTCTTTTCCTCAGCCCCTGCACTGCTAGCTTTGTGCTGTCACAGGGCTCTGCTTAATATTGCTGTGCCTTTATAAGCTAAAACAGGGTCTGCTCGCTGGCACACTACCTTTCACACAGCATCTCTGTCCCTCTCCTCCTTTAAATAATAGGATTTAATGAGCAGAACTGAGTATTTGTGTTTACATACAAAACCTTCCATGTATTTATCAAGGATGTGTCCAAAAGCTTTAGAAGGAGAAGAAAAAAATTTCTTTCTCTGTCTTGTAAGCTTCTATAAAATTGAATGCAAGAAAAACTCAGTGATTGTTTCTCCCTCACTGTAACTGGTTTCAGTGTGCCACTGTACTCAGCAAAATGTATTATATATGTTAGCAATTGTTTCTCTATGCCCATCACAATAGCCAAGGAGTTAAAATTGCTAATGATCTTTCCAGCAGCCGAGCTATTTTTCATCTGCTCACTGAGGCCATTAATCAACAAACAACATTTGCTAGCAATTAACCTATGGGTATGGGATTTTTCTTTTTTCTGCTATTACATTTCTATTCTAGTCTGCACATCAAATAGAAGATGTACCCTAACACCACTTTTGCTAATTGAAGAATCTAGAAAACAAAAGTTCTCAGGCCTACATGGACCAGCTTGATAGGAGAAAAGAGGGCATCCAGTATGCTGGGAAAACATCACATTCAATACTTCCTCAGATTGCTGAACATTAACTGCCCTCTTGCTCTCCACTTGTTCTTCCTAATGTTCTATAGACGATAGAACGGACATCCGAGATGTGTTGCTCTAGTTACTATGTATTTTAAAATACTTACTGAAATACTCCCTTGGGAAGAAAAGGAGCTGTGCGTGTGTTCCCCTGACCTTTACACTGCCTTTACACTCAGTGCTGCCACTGAGTAGTGGTATCACCTCATTTTTCACTAGCAAGATTCAGGACGAAAATATTTCTAGTATTACTTCAGTGATGTCGGCAAAGTTACACCTGGGGAAATCCCCACCTCTAATATATTCTACTCTCTGCAAAATTTATTTGACTGGAAAGTGTTACTGCGTGACTTAATAGAGTTTCTTTATGTCACAGAAGAAAGGAAACAGGAAAGTTAGTGAGAAATTGAAGAAACAGTTTGCCTCCAAAATTGTTGCAGGGGACTTTTCTGGTTCGCAGAACTTTGTGAGATGGCAAATTAAAGATGTCCAAAAGAACAAACACACACCATGAGCAGAGCTGGTGCAGTATCCTGCCTGCATTGGTATGACTGCAGAGAACCAGTATCTCCCATCCTATCATCCACTGGCAGTTCTATATGGAGATGGTCTAGAAGCCTTAAGTTGCCTAAAGCTGGAGTAATGTCAAGTCGTGTAACTGTGATCAGAAGCAGCTTAGATAAGGTAGCACATGCATGGATGGCTGGGTTGCACCAGCACAGCCACTTCTGTTAGCCTTGGTGAGCAGTGGAGGGAGGCTTTTCTACCTGGAAAGGAGTATTTTTCCTGTGCATATCCTTCTGCTGGTGGCATTTCAGAAGTGCAGGAGGAAATAGCCCAGTCCTCTAGCACAGCCAGTAGTAGCTTTGGATCCTGGCAGCAGAGGAAGGGCTAGTGAAAGCATTAAATTACCTGCCATGCTTCAGAGCCTGTTTGCATCACTACTTTTTGGTTAATAATAAAGACAGGGGGGTAGTAATAAACTTATTACTAAAGTATCCACATCAGAATTACTTAATTTTCTTGTCAACCCAAAGTTCCATGTTTATTGTTCATTTTCCTTCACCCCAGACACTGCAGGCAATACGTTCATGCTTCGTCTCAAGTTAGACTGAAATCCAGCATCACCAATTTTGGCAGCATTTGTCATCCAGCCATGCAATTCTAATATGCAGGACTGTAAGAGAAGCCTAAATATAGTGATTCTCTTGGCCCTTGTTTATGTCAGAGACAATGCCAGTTTCTAGCCCACATCATTATGGGGGAAGGAGGCCTCAACATGTGACACAAAAGCAAACAAAAAAATGTCTCCCAACACATTTAACATCACTCTCTTGCTTTCTTTTGGAGTATGACTCATGAGTTTTAAATGATTAGAAGAGCCTCAACTTCAATTCTCACTCAAAATAGCCCTGTTACCTCTGATAAGAGAGGAGGATGTCACTTTACTGAGTGTGGCGGCCCTTCTTATCTGCACTGGAATGAAAAAGCAGGCAAAAAGTGGGCAGGCCACATGCCTGAAAAAGAGACACTTTAGTTCCCCTGAGCTCATTTAATATCTTCAACTCTGGCGAGTGTGAGATTTTGGGCTGAGGGACAGACCTTTCCGAGAGAGCAGTACAAGCTGAGTTAAAGAAACAGGAGCTGACATCAGGCCTGAGTGTAATGCAACCTAATTAAAATTAAGAGTGGTTGGAAATGTGTTTGGTTATGTTCTGCAGGCAATGAAAGGCCATTTTCCTAAAAATGCTGTCTTAATGATTTGCCCAATTTATATTCTTGTCTTTTCATTTATTAGTTACCTAAACCTTATAAAGCAGAGCTTTCCCCATCCTCATGAGGCAGGTATGTATACAGATGGCAGGTACTGATGAAATGTTTACTGAAAAGATTAGCTTGTCAATGAGGCAAAGGATGGATATTGATCCCCCTTCTATGTTTGTCAACCTGTAACCTGTTTAAGAAATGGCCTACAGCAATGAAATCCAATCAAGCACTCTCTGCAGCTCCAGTTTTCTTGTAATATAGGGAGGGGATTCAATCACAATAAAGGAAATGAACCACTTATCATATAAATGAGGGTAAGGCAATTAACAGGTTACAGGTTCCAAGTAAAGAGGGTTCCTCCTGCAATACAGGATTAAACAATGGCTGTTCTGTACACCGGAGCTTTCATGTGGTCTTTCTACAAGGAAGGGTTGTTATGTGGCAAAATATGTTGCAGTGTTAACAGGTTTAACAGAGCAGAGCCCGCTGTGTGCCTCCCCTCCCTAAACCCCTGCTTGATAACTTCGTAATGGAAATGTTTTCAGAGGTGGTCAAAGCAGTCTTCTAAGTAATTAATACCACCATAGGGCCACCTGGAAACCAATTTTTTAGCTTTATGAGAGACATGAGAGATAGCAGAGAGATTTATTTTATTCAACATCAGAAGAAAATTTTCTAATATGATCCTCCCACCCTCACCTCCCCCCAGTAAAATGTGTCCGGTCCAAGTAGACGAGCGTTGGAACCACCAGGCTGCAGATACAGCCTTCAATAGCTTGTCTTTATTTGTTTGCATGAATAAAAGGGCAGCATGATCTACAGATAGGCTGATGTGGACCCTCTCTTCCGTCCAGCAGAGTGGATACCCTCATACAACACCTAATTTGCAGGTTCAGATCCCTGCCCTGAAGTAGAGAACAGCAGCTGATACTGAAGCACTTGCCATTTGAGACAAACCATCAAACCTGTTTGCATTCCGAGAGTTTCCTTCTCCAGAAATACAATCCCAGACCTTGTTGGGAAAAGAAGAGATCAAGTAATTTTTCCATTAAAGATTTAGGTCTTGGTACTTGCAGTGGGTTGAATTTGGCTGGATATCAGGTGCCCACCAAGCTGCTCTCTCACTCCCCCTCCTCAGCAAGACAAGAGGGGAAAATAGGACAGAAAGCTCATGGGTCAAGACAAGGACAGGAAGAGATTATGCTATCCAGAACCTTGACATGTAAATCAAATACAGTACTCCAGCCTTTTCCAGCTAAAATAGTATGTCACTGCAAGCATCTGATCAGTGCTCAACCTAGAGAAAGTTTTCTTTCTAATCTTCTATATCCGGTGCATTTTTTTTTTCTTTTCTAAATAATAGTCTTCCTAATGGATACATTTATTGCTTCAAATGTGCACTGAAATAGACTTCATTAGATAAGATCTCCTCTTCAGAGAGGAGATCAGTGGAAGGTTATGCATGGCAGTCAGCAAAATGTGAGAATTTGGTGAACTCATGGACTAGGGGAAGGTGAGGAGATACACAGTCCTCAATCCTCGCTCCCAGTGTCAGGAGACCATGGCAGCCTCTCCAGTCTGACCCAAGAGTCTCTAAGTTCAACCAAGTCTGCTGAAGGTGCAGAGAAGCCACAGTTGATCTAAAAGCCTTTCTGAAAAAGTAGCTTGCATTGACCTGCTTGTGCGACCCCTGGCCAGGAAGAAGAACAAGCTCGCAGGGCAGTCTGCCAGCGGTGGAGGGTTAGCTTAAATTTTCCAGCAATTCAGCTTGCTGAAGTAAATTGTGCTTTAAGTATTAGGAGTTGTTGTAGGTGAACAGTTACTGTGTTCCTTAAACACATCAACCCTTCCAGTGATGAATACTGCCATGTTTACCCCCTTCCAATTCCATCCTCAAAGATGTCTTGCCAGTGGTGTAGAGAGTTCTTGAACATTGTCTCTTCTTTCATAAAATCAGAGAATAGAATCATAGAATGGTTAGGGTTGGAAGGGACCTTAGAGATCATCTAGTTCCAACCTCCCTGCCGTGGGCAGGGACATGTTCAACTAGACCAGGTTGCTTAAAGCCCCATCCAGCCTGGACCTGAACACTTCCAGGGATCGGGAATCCACAACTTCTCTGGGCAACCTGTTCCAATGTTTCACCACCCTGAAAGCACAGAATTTCTTCCTAATATCTAATCTAAACCCACGCTCCTTCAATTTAAAGCCATTCCCCCATGTCCTATCTCTACATGCCCTTTTAAAAACTCACTATTAAAAGCAAAATAATAAGTTAATTATTAGAATTAATAAAATCAATGACTGGAGCTATTTCTTGTGAGCTTGAAACCTTAGTTTTGTGACTTGGACTAACTCAGACAGCAGGAATAGCATCTCAAATTAAATTTTAAAAGTTTGAAATAAAGGGCTAAATCTTTCATATGCACTGATGCTAAATTTTTCATATGTAAGAAATCTCATGTGAAATAAAATGCTGAAATAAAGCTGTGACATGGTGGTTCATCTTCCTAAGTACAATAACTATGCCCAGAAATTAGTGTAGATATTGGAATACTCAGGATAGAGTCAAACCCTTTAAGGTTCTTATGGCATTATCTTGCTATGCAGACACCTTGCTGTTACCAGAACCATCTGGTCCAGCGTTCCCAGGTGGAGGTGTCTGCCACTCATTTGCAGGAGAGAGGAGAATCCTACATCTGGTTCCTTCTCTTCTCCCGATACCATGTCCCCCAGAGATTTGCTGTCTGCTTTGTTAATGATTAAGAGCTAACTACAGAAGGGCACGTATCAAGTATGGACATATTATATTGTGTCAGAATTGAGGAGGAAGCCTCAGGCTTGTGTCCCATGTGCCTGTTCCCAGTATTAATCTTCTCAGTACATGAAATATTTTTCACCAATACATAACCTCACTTATTACTTCCTGCCATTAAGTGCAGCAAATACTCAGACACTCTTCTGGAACATCTCCAAATGAAATCTCAGAGTCATTACATTAACCTTTTCCATTATAGAGCAGAAGGAAATTAGCTATTCGCACACACAGAAATACTTAGAAAGTGGCACGATATTTCGCATAATTATATTTTTATACTTTCCAACAATGCAAAGAGTTAAACAAAAGCGGTAAAAATCCTGCATGCTTCATTAAAAACTCTCAATTTCTCTATTTTCAGCAAAATAAGCCATCAGTGTTAGATTCTATAATTGACACCATTGCTTAGGGAACAAACCTATGAATCTTATTAGAGACAAATTCATTACTTTAAGTCCACCCTTAGGATGCAGAGCTCATAAAAGAAACCTCTGGAGGGTTCAGCTTAGGAGATGAGATTATTTCAGGCTGCAAATCTACAGATTTGCTGTAATTAACCTGAACTAATTATTGTCAGGCGATGGGTCAGACATCCTGGATAAAAGCCTGTGACTGGTTTTGTGGTCTACTGGGTTTTCAGCAAGTGAGCTGCTTGTTAAACAAAGAAAAAGTACTGAAAGCACAGCCCTATATATTCTTAAAGTAAAATAAATCTTTCCACTTGGAGAGAATACCAGAGCCTATTTAAAATGCGCAGTCAATTGGCACACTGAAATGTATCAATGTTTAATACTTTTGTTAGCTATCTCACTGCAGGCAGCCATCACTAGCAGTGGTCACAAACAGCTCCTGGGTGGGCTATGCTGCTCTCCCTCCACATGAAGAGAATGCCTGCCTGCCTCCTTTTGCAAATATCACGAGAAGGGACCCATTAAACAATTCTTCGTACACTGCAGGTACATGTTACAGTCCTGTAATGGATGCTGCCCTGTCCTTATTCTGCTGCTGCTTTCAAGGGGCAAGACAGATGCACAGGTGCACCTACAGAGGCTTCTGTGTCTGGCAGAGGGCAGAAGGAGCTGGCTGGGCTCTACAAGATATGCTGATAACCCTGTAATACAGATGACCCAGATTTACTTATCACAGCTTCAAAAAGCAGTGACTATTTTTACCAACAGTGGAAAACCTGTTTAGTCTTATTGTTTCAAACACAGGTTTTTGTGTGTATTTAAGTTTCTAAATTCTGTTGAAATCAGTGGCCATGATGTGAAAATATTTTGAGGTCTCTCTGTCCTTTGAAGTTTTCAAGACTTGGCTGGGCAAAGCTGACATGATCAAGTTCCACCTTAAGTGGGACATGACCTTCAGAAGTCCCTTCTGGCCAGTGTTTCTATGACCCAGTGTGGTTAAGACATGGCTACAAGGAGAACCCTGTGCTCAGGTGCTGTACTTTCTCAGAAGGAGATGCTTATTGGCTGCCCCTTGCTGAGGAGTTCTTTTCCCTTCAGTCCAAAGGTCCAGTACCATTGCTTTTTCTCTCATAAATATGTATCCTACCTTCACTCTCACTGATGATGTTTCTTGGCAGATGGTCACATATTTTTACTGTATGTTTCACTGATACTGGGAAATTTGTTTTCCATTTCCTCTGTGTGTCTCTGATGCTGTGAGACTGTGTTTCTAAGAAAGGACTCCCAACAAGGGAAGCCTGTGTATGAGTGCAGCACAGCTAGGGCTGATCTTTGCAGTGATCACCTACAGACCCTGGGATACACTGGTGAGAGAACATAGGGTCGAGCTGTGGGGATAGTCAGTGGCTCTTGTCATGTGAGTGACTTAAAATATCTTCAGTGACATTTTAACTCACTTGAATGTGATTTAAATGACTTTAAATTTTGAGCCTCTGTGACTCTCTAGGGAAAAAAATTTCTGTGTCAGTGCCACCTGATAAATCCTAGGTCCCTCCTCTGCTGCACGGCTGTGGAGTTTCTTCCAGTTCCTCATGCACTCAGGTGTTCCCAAATAAAACTTTCTGCCTCACAGGAGTTTTGTCAGTGTAAGGTAGGCTCACATCTCCTAACCTAATGGAATTCATCGAGCTTCAGCTGTTTTGAAACTGAAAGAAATTATGACTAGAGCCTTTTTTTAATCTTCTGTGTATTACATTGATGGGTTTGTTATTGGTTTTCACTATTTATATTTCATTATATTTTTCCCATCATTAACAGTTTTCCTACTGGTATAAAGACATTCCCTACCAAGCAGAGGATTGAAAATTACTGGTAAAAATAGCTGGAAATCTGAACAGTTGAACTGAATCAAAGTATGGAAGAGATGCTGAGCATAACACTACTTTTAAGTGGAGGCAGCACACAAGCTCCTGTGTGGATCTGAATGGTCTAGGTGAATGGATCCTTGTAATCAAAGTCAGAAGTTATTCATTACCTGAAACAGATTTTAAAATGTACAAGTAACAGCATTCAAATCCTACTAACACTCTGCAAGAGGCAGTTCTTGAAGTACATCAAATTCTCACATTTTGTGTTTTGTGAGGACATCCTGCAAACTAGGATCATTAAAATATCCTCCTTCAAATGATTATGAGTTTGGGGGTTTTTTTGCTAGCCTACTTTTTTAGCTAAACTGTTTTCATTTTGCTACCAAATATACAAATCCCTCCTAGATTTTACTCACTCAGGCCTGCACAAAAGCAGTGAGATGCACATGTCCTCAAAATGTGGGCAGAGGTCCCTCTGTGTGACCTGGAGGATGAGGGGCTCTGGCTGCAGAGTCCTCACTGCATTTCTGGGGCTGGCAGGGCCTGGTTGTCATGAAAGGCTTTCTTGAATGGGTCTGTCTGAGCTCCTAAGGATCAGTACTTAGTGTAAGATAAACTTTTGCTTCTGACCATTTCTTGTTTAACCCTCTGACCCTGCAAATATTCATCATTAGTTTACTATGCATTGTTTCTGTTTCCTGGTTTGGGCATCCCTGTAATAACGATGCACCTTCCTGTTGGGAGAGCAGGAAGAGCAATGCCAGGTAAAAAGTGCCTTTTTGCCATCCTTCCATCCAGGTGGTAGCTGACCCAGCTGTACTTCAGCTTTACTGAAGCACAGGCCTTTTAATCTTGATGTAAACAACACTTTCTTCAATGTTAGCAAGATTGCCCGCTGTTGACTGCCCCTGTTTACAGATAAAACCTGATCCTCTAGCAACAGGAGGAAAGCCTCCCAAACCCTCCCTTCACTGCCCTGGTCAGCTGTGACTGGGGCACACACAGCTTCAGGTATGACTTTTTGAGAACTGGTCTCTCCCTAATCAGCATCAACTTAGGGCAAAAAGAATTACAAGACTTCTCCGTGAGTGTTTATGATGATACTGCAAAGAAAAACTATTTGCTAGTGAATGGAAAATCCTATCTGTGGCAGGAAAAGCTGCAGTTATCATGTATCACCACTGTATGCCACTACAGACTAATTACTGTAGTGGATCCCAGAGATGAGGCACTGCTACAGCAAACCCTCAAGAAACACTTAGTTAATATTAAATTGTAATCCTATTACCTTTAGATGTTCCCAGTGCTATTAATCTCACAGTTTCCAAGTCAGTAGTTTAAAAACAGATTATCTGAAAATCACAGTGCCATTAACCTCTTTGTGTGTATACCTTTTTTAAGCACAGGAGCCAAGAGGAGTAAAACTAATAATAAATTTATATTTTCAGTATCTTTCTGCTTAAGAATATTCCACATATTATTTAAAATTCATCAAAAAAGCATCAACTGTGGAAAAGATTATTTTCATAATCTGTTTATGCTAAAGATAAAATGAACATGAATAATCAGAAATGAATTATCTCTCTTTCCTAAGTCCTCTCTTGGACTGGTACAAAATTACCCTCATATTTATATCCTTGCACTAAAAAGCGTAAATAAAATGCACTACAGAAGGATTATTGGTTTGATATCTTGCAATATCAGGTTTCTAGAGTTAATTTACACCCTAATAAAATTTTTGTTGAAAATTCACTAATGGCTTTGCAAAAAAGTCTTTGAAACACAAACTACTGTGCCAAAGTAAAAATTAACTTCTATAAATGCTTAAGGAAGATTATAAGTGCATAAATTAGCACTTACACGCTTTTTGAACCGTATCCTAAGTTTGGTCTCTGTTTCTATTGTTTTCTTCTACAGCGTTGAAATCTTAAAAAGTATTTTCCTTTTTGGTCTCTTCTGTTTTCTGATCATTATCATTCATTGTTTCCGTATCTGGTTATTAACAGTTTCAAGCAACTGCTAGTTTCTGTCTCTTTAAACTTCTGTTCTGCTTTCCTCAGTTTTTATTCTTCTGTGGTTTAAACTATTCTTTGGTCTATAAAAATCCCTGTAAGATGGGTAGAAGGGGAGGGGGAGAAGGTCCACGGCAAGGAAATTAGTAATTATAGAAATTGTCAGTTTGACAAAATAAACTATTCCTAGAAATTTTAGTATCTCTTACAGAAATTGTAGGGAATGTCTCCTTCATCTTTAGCACAAAAGCCAAATAATGTGGAATTGTAGTCTCACTGAGAGCTGGGATGTTTAAATTCAAAACTTCACAACAAATTACTCTTGTACAGGCTGCTACATCACTTATCCCAGGGAAATTAGAGACCCCCTTGGACTGCATCCTTTCCATTCCCTGGTCAGTGAGGAAGAGGGGTGGTGCAACCCTTGGAAGGTGTTTCCTTTTATGGCTGGGATATTTGCTCACCTTTGAGACATCTTTCTTTTGCCTGTGCAAAGGAGCTGTGTGACATTAAGTTACCTACTTACAAAACGGATTAATATAAAAGGCTGTGTTAAAGAGATCAAATGGCTGGAAAAAAATAAAACAAGGAAATGAAATCTTCTCTCTTGAAAGTGTACTCTTAGAGGGCTGAGAGCTGCACTTTGTCACTAAAGTAACATCCGTGAATTGTTTCGGTGATCTTTTCAGTTGATTTTACAAGAGCTACTGCTAGAGCTTGATGATGCTACTTCTGCTGCAATGCCGCAGCAGTTTCATGGAGATGGTACAAATTGATGTATTATTTCTAAGAACTCTTCCTTGTCCTCTGGGATTTCTCTGGGCATTGTGACCCATGATTGCTACCAGGAAACTGGATCCAACCCAAATATTTAAATCTAGATGTGACTTCAATCATCTACTGAGTTTTGTCTGTCCAGTAATTAGTAACTACTTGTATTTTGACATTATAGTTTACAGTTCTGTAATCACTCCCTTTTCTGGTTGCAGTATGATATTTGAGCTCTGAAAGGGATTATTCCAATCCCAGAAGTGAATTAATCCCTTCCACATGAGTTCGCCTCTTAAAATAATTACTGGGAAAAATGAAAGTGTAATCATTAGTCCAATAATGGCTCTAATGGAAGGAAACCTAAATTAAGTCATATTGGATCTCTGAAACATTAAATTAGGCAAATTAGGGATCTCAGTTTTCTTTAAAAAACCTACATCTATAGTAGTACTAAAGGAGGGCAGGACTGGATGGGAGAGGAAAATAACTACCAGTTGTGAAATATCTTTGGACTGTTTAGCAACATTACCATTCACAGCCACGGAATACATTACATTTTATTGTAAACTTTGTTCCTTAGAGAAGTATAAATCTTGAAAGTGTGTCAATACTTGGCAAAGTAAGCAGTCTCTGGAGGCAAAAAATGTTTAAGACCATCTATCAAGTATAAGAAGTTGATAGCAATTAAAATCAGAGCTGTTTATGTATAAACATAAATTGCAGAGGTAGCTTAAAACTGGGCAGTAAAAATCTTGGCTGGGTGGAAATTCCAATAGCAAAAGACTGCAAAAAGCAACATCTGAATTTTAAGAACTGTTTTTGTAGCATATACTTTTTCTTTAGCAACAATATTGTCTAAGAAATTTTATTACATTGAGGAAAATTTATCTATTTATTTATTTTCACATCCGGGTATTCTTTAAAAAACCACCACAAACAACAAAACCCAACCACTGAACAGTGGGTAAAAAGAAGATAGCTTAGATAAAATATTACTTATATTAGATAAGCACTAAACCAGGTTATATTTCAATGCTCACTTTTACCCCAAAGAGATACAGAGAAGAATGGAGATTGATTTAATGTTAATTACTATAGTAATAAGGATGATTTTTAAAATTATTGTGTATTTAAAAGGGATTATTAATTGTGTCCTTTAATGTGTGAGGTTCTCAGGAAATAGATCATTGTGGGCAGCCTGCACAATTTTATTGGTTTTCTCAACAGTTGCAACACTAAAAACTTGAGTGGAATGAGAGCCCACAGAAATAGTACTGGGGGATGTCTTCCTCTCCTGAAGAGGAAAGAGACTACCCTGTTAACCCAGACACTGGGTACCCAGTTGCTGGTTTGAAAGGAGTGTGTTCCAGGTTTCTGGTCCAGTGGTGAGTCTTAGATCACTGTGTTTGGGTAAATCCTCACGGAGATGCAAGGAGCACAGCCAGAGCACCGATTAATGCCGTGCTGGAGAGGATATGTTGGGCTGTAAGTGGACCCTGCCTCTTCTACCAAGGCTTCTATGACTTTAGGGATGGTAAATAAAGTCAGAGAGGCTGTTTCCTTCTTTAAAACAGGGGAAGGTGTGAAGTAGACACCAATTTCAAATGTGACAGTCCTGAGGAAGCTTGAAGAGGTGCTGTGCCCACAGTGAGTTTTGTTGCAGCAGGAAATGAGGAATGTGCCCATGCCATGGACACAGGGAAATTTGCTGGCAGCAGGAACATTGCCAGGCTGCTGGGTGGGAGAGACCAGCTACAAAAAGTGGGATAGAATGCTGTTAAACAGAGCATAATGTACAATGTTTATTTGAAATTAATGAGGCTTGCATGTCTTCAAAATGCATTTTAATATTTAAATTGCTGCAAAAGTAAATTATTAAAATAAAGTGTCCATGAATTATCACCCCTGATCTCCCAAGCTGCAGTGCTAGAAAATGAGAGACAAAGAGTGCCCAGGTCAGTGAGGTAAAGGAAAGGCTGTCCCCTTCTCATGTTGAACATCTTCCACTGTAAGAGTACATCTTTTCACTTCTGTTCAGCTGTGGGAAAGATGTCTCAGGAAGGAAGTCTTAACATGGGACCCAAATAAGGAATTTAATTGAGAGACTTTGGTGTTCCAGACACCAATGTCCACCACTGAGGGAACAGAACATATCCACCCACGTAAGTGGATTAATTCTGGCATTAGACAGAGAAGAAACAGTTATGTCAGGACCTTCCTCTCATCTTCCTTACTTCCAGAGGAAGATCAGTCCAGCACCTATTTCTACATCTCCTCCAGAACAGTGCAAGAGAAGAGAGTTTTGTTAAGTGCTCCCAGATTTCTAGAGGAAAAGATTCTGAGCTTCCTCCCAGATTTGCAGGGCTCCTGCTGTATGCACACACTGTGAAGAAACCACAACACAAGTGAGATGGTGAGACAGCATTTCATTGCAGATAGCTGCTAGACCTTGGATCTCTCCCCTCCTTTGATGGAAGAGCCCTTGGACAAGGGAGTAGTCTTCTTTCTTTTGCTTGCAAGAGCAGGGCTACTGATGGGTCTCTTATTGACACAAGGAGTAAAGGGAAGCCCTAGCAAATAACAAAAGTATTCTGGTATTTTTAAACTTAGGCTTTGTCTTACACCCTGTCCACCAAGAATTTGTGAGAATTTCATAGAACAAGATGTGAACAAATCAATAGAGGAAACAGCATCTGAACCACAATGCAGGCATTTAATGTCTCCTTGTGCATTAAATTACCCAATTAATGTTTCCTGTTGCCTTAGCCTGTTCTAATAAGGCTTGACTGTCGCTTATCAGCCCCTAATCTTCTAAATGATGAACAAGAACTGCAGCTGGATTTACAAGAGCCTTTGGGGCACAATACCAAACTCCCAGAGTGCCAAAGATCCATCCTTGGAATTATGCTTATTAAGGTTTCTCATTCATTATAATTTACTTCACACAGATATCTACTAATAAGATCAGATTAACTTTATTATTTATTATTTATTAAGTACTATTAAAATAGATACACTGGACAACCAATTTCTCTGTATAAATAATTTCTCAAAAAATAAGCATTTTTGTTGCATAAAAATGTCATTTCAGATACCAATACTCCTTTGAGTTAACTGAGTTTGCCTGCTGTGTGGGCTTATTTTTCCTGAAAGGCTGATCTGTAATTTAGAATGTTTTGGGTGTAAGAAAAATTTTTCCAGTGTAACTGAAAGTAATCTTTATGGGGTGTGTCCACAAGTTAGCTAATTAGAATAGAGATGTTGGGAAAGAGTTGTAAGTAATGAGTAACTAATAGGGATAAATGATTTTTAATAGACAATGGCCGTGTCTCCAGAATGATAAATACTTTCCTGTTGTATTATAAAAAATAAATAAATCTGTTTTACAAAGAGAGACTTCTTATGAACTGTGAGGCCAGTTGGGGGGAGGAATAGATTCATTTAGATAAAATGCTATTAAATTGCCTGCATAGTGTCCTGTCAGACAACTATTGATCCCATCCCATGGGAGAAATTGATTTCTGTGCAGAGAGCTATGTGCTCTCTGCAGTGTCTTGCTCCAGTGCTATTGCGCTGGTAATCACACGCTGCTGCCTCTTTTCCTTTCTCTCCCTTTCCATCTATGTGTTGTGCAAAGATTGATTGAGAGATGTGAAGGATTCAAATTGCCATATTTGTTGTTATTTGACCTTTCCAGTTATATTCTGTTAAATATGTAAATAGTTCATTTGTAGTTCTGTGCATATGAGTTTGCTGAAGCAGTGTGTGAGGAGGGTTCCAGGGGGATGCTTGTACCATGGTTCTCCTGTAGATCTGTTAGAGCTGACTCAGTGAAGGGATTTCAAATGCAGTTGAGAATTCCCCCTGCTTTGGCAAAAATATCTAAGCTAGTTCTCAACACAACATCTAAAGATGGGAAAATAATTCAAACTTTCAACACCAGAATTACATAAAAGCTGAAAAGAGAAACGATAAGGGATTAAGGATCCTTGCTTTGGTTTCCTTCTTTTAGGCCTAAGTACCTTTTGTCAGCTCCCATTAATGTGAGTCATTTTTTAATAAGACAAATATACCTGAGGTGAAGTAATGACAACATTGAAGTTGCAACCCACTTCTGAATCTCCCCCCTTGGAATAAGAATAAGAAACAAGGTCTTTAATTGCCATGAAATGGTCACACAGTGTTTCTCAGATAATACAGCTTCAGTTTACAAAACTGTTTGTCTGATGAGTTATGTATGTACTTGACTTTTTCTACTATTTCTTGTCATTCTTGCATTGGTCTCATTCTTATGACTCATCTATAATCATCAGTGCTGAGCAGGTGTTTGAATGTCAGCTTGTGGGGATCAAGGCCCTTGCTGTTCTCTGGGACCATAACTTGGCATTTGCACATGGGGAATACCTTCTGAATGGGAAAAAGCCAGGGCAGACCTTCTGGCTTCAACTCATGCCAGTGCTAAGAGCATAGAGGGGAGTAAAGATCTGTTGGTATCACAGCCATATTTTAGTAGTCCCAGGCTTCTGCATTAGGCCTAGGAAGGAAAGTGTAAGATGGTTCCTTCTGGAAGATTTCCAAAATCTGACTGGACAAAGTCCTAAGCAAACAAGTACAACATTAAGGCTAACCCTTCTTTAGCAGAAGTTTAGATTAGAGAACTTCCCTCATTCTCCTCACACCAAGGTCTCTTTGAAATTAAAGCTTTCTATGATATTATGAATTCAAGTCCTGGTTACCTTTAAGCATTTGCCCAAGATAGCTCCTTGCTAGGACATCAGCTCTAGCCTATGAAATGAAGCCCTTGTTTTTCAATTGCCTTTTAATGCTTTGGATAGCACAGCAAGTGAAGATACATTTCTTCTCTTCGTTAGTCTCTCCTCCATTTCGCCACTCATCATATAATTCAATTTAACTTTGCTGCAACTGGAGGCAAACACTGACTTCTCATGTGCATTCTGGAAGGTGCCTAGGCAGCAGGGAGAAGACCATATCTGACAGCATAAGGTGCATGGGGGCAAACACATTTCCCAGCTGTGGAGAAATGCAGCTGAGATGGGAATGCTCAACCAGGGTGACAGGAGTCATTGGAGAAAATCGCTGACTGCAGCTCCTCAAATCCAGCACCTCTTAACTTCTGGCCTGAAAGTGTGAGATTTTCTCCCTCCATCTTGGAGCGGGGAAAGGGAAGATGAAGCTGTGCTGTGTGGTTTTGTTAGAAATACAGAAGGAGGGAGGTGATAGGGTAGGGAGAATGAGGAGCCAGAAAGACAGAAGGGAGATGAAAGTGTGCAGTAGTATGTATGTGGGAATTTGCATAGGGAATGCACAATGTTATGTGTATTTGGGGAAACATCATTGTATGAGCACACATGAAGGAAAGGAGTCAGGTGTGGGGAACAGCAAAAAGTACCAACAATGAGACCAGTATCAGAGAAAATGGGCTCTCTTCCTTATCTATTCTCACGTATCATAAATTTACAGGGGTAGTTTCACTCTGATTGGGACAAAGCTGACAGCTCCCTGCAAGCAAACAGGGACTAGAAATTATAGTGAAAGGCACCTTAGAAACTCTAGAGGCATACAAAAATCAGTCCTGGGACCTGTTTTCACTTGCTTATGTGTCTCCTTTATTAAGTAGAATTTAATTTGATAGCCTATTAGAAGTACATCTAGAAGGAACTGCTGGACGCCCCTTGCTGAGTGTTTCTATGATTCTCTCTCACAGCAGGGTGACTTTTGCACTGTACTTACTTTTTGTAAAATAAACAAAGCAAGCTAATTGCAATTGAAGAGCACAGTGTTGCTAAACCCAGGGTTTTCCTAAGAGAGCCTTGAAGCCTTAGCTTCAATTGGCTTGTGTTTGTATGTGCTTCAGAGAAAATTTAATCAAGAAAAGAATTGCCCCTCATCTCTGTCCCCATTAATTTAATGTGAGAATCCATCATTTTAACAGAAACTTTATTTGTGCATGGGGATTGCCTTTCATAACAGGGAGATCAGTGAAGGGGAGAAGTTGTCAAAGCCGATGGTGAAGGCTGAACTGCTTGCAGAGCTTACTTCTGGGCTGATGTTTTTCTTCTGTTCAGCGTCTTCCTCCCTTTCCACCCATGGCTAAGGACAAATACAGAGACACAATTGTGAGGACAATATAAAGCAAAGTTGCTGCGCAGGAAAACACGTAGACTGTACAAGCATTGGCTACAAACGTTCTCAGGTCAGAAATCAAAGGTCTGTGTCATTATTTGAAGGACACTTTTTGCAATAAAGGACTTCAATCCTGTCTCCAATTCTCTTCCTAACCCCACAGGATCCTACTAACACAATTAGCATCCTTACTGATGCATTCAGGTATAGACTAGGCTCTCTCATAATTTGGTTTGTTTTATCTAGGTGTGGGTTGCATTAACCTGGCAGAGTGATGGGGAAGATTTCTGTTCTCTGCTTTGAGCTGGTAAGTGCAGGCAGATTCCTCTGGTTTTGACAAAATGAATTCCTTTAAAGGAAAGAAAGCTAAGCTGTTCTAAAAGGCCACAAGTAGATTAATGATTCCTGTCTGTCAGTCTGATAACTCCATTCTCACGCTTCACTGTTTTTTCCTACTACACCTGCTTTATATGTTCAAGTGTGGAGCTCTTGGTTTGATCCTGAATTTGTGACTGAAAAAGAATTATTGAACTTCTGCTGTGGTGCTGATGAAAGCATAACCTAAAAGTCCATTGGGCTTTTTTATTCTGTCACAGTGCTTCAGATTTCCGTCTCTGCTGTCCACTCATACCTTTGCAATTCTGTGGCATAGTTATCTCCAATAATTCCCCAGTTTCCTCTTCCCACCAAGTTTAAAGAAACAAACAGTAGAAATATTGCTTCAAGTACAAAGCAGCCACTTCTGTAACTTGCATCCTTTCATCTGGTAAATGTACAGTAAATGAGCTGAAATATTGTTGACTGTTCAGAAATCATTTGTTAATTCATCTTATCAAGGGAACTCTCACTTACAGATGGACTGGACAGTGGAAGTTGTGCCACCTCTGGGAACTCCACCTCCGTAAGATGTGGCCTCCTTGGACATCATGCTGGAGGCCTTGGATCCACCAGAGATCCCACTGCTGGTAAAACCTGATGAATGGGTCGTGCCCTTGGCACCTAGAACAGTTATAAAGGAGACGTTACTGACAAAAAAAGGAAGGAACTTTCCAGGTCAATTGCGAACTACTTAAAACTACTAATTTAAAACTGTGTTTTAAAAAAATTCAAGGCTAGCAAATGTATCAAAAGACAAGGTGACTGCTGATTACTTGACTTGTTCTGTCAGTATGCTGCTTTTTAGCTGCCACCTTGGGGAAAGGATATTATCAGTGCTGCTGTGGATGCTCCCAGAACACAAAGAACATCTATGGCTCTTGCACAGACTGTTTTTGATAAGCAAAATTGGATCTCCAAAATGGTTTCAGCACTATTTGCCTCTGCTGAAACTGCACTTTTCTGTGGAACTGCCTGAAGACTGTGGAACAAACTTCTGTAGAAACTAGAAACTGTTGCACTTTCTGTTGCAGGTGAGGAACATGTTCCATTCACTTCACTTTCCCTTACACAAGCCTGTAATAGATACCTGTAAAATTCAAGTACCACAAGTTGTGGTAGCCAGTGGCCAGTTTATATGTATATCTTCAACTCAGTCTAAATAAGCCCTGAGCAAAACACTCCATTGCAAACTCTTCTTCTCCTGGGAGAGGAGTAAAGCATTAGTAACGACAAATGTTACTGATAATGCTTAAAGCATTCCTGGAGGATGCTCAAATATTTTGGTGATGAGCTTGTTATAACATCTTCTGTAAAGTGATACTGAACAATACTCATGTCCCACTGCAGAATCAGCCGCTCCTTCGAGCGTGTTTGTTCTGGGGGGAGGAAGGGTTACAGTCTGAATGAAAAGGTTAAGAAGATGTGTTTGGAGAGATTTCAGTGAGCACCTGCGGAAATGAAATCAGGCCCTTTTAGCTCTCAATCAGGCAAAGAATGTGTGGCAAGCTCTCTTGCTGCAGGGAGCCAAAGCTCACACCTGTCTTGGCAATGTTACAGAGCTAGCATTTTCCACATGGATAAAAGCTCTTTTGGAGTATCTCCTGTCGGCATGGCTAAGGTTTCCTTGAGTCATGCAGACTTCTCTTCACCAAAATGGTGGTTTTCATAAAAGTCCATTGTTAACACAGAGGTTGCAAGATTTTGCTTCTGTTTCTTATAAAAATTCTCAGCACACAGACAGATAGAAGTCTTAGAACTGACAGCTTCATGCTCTCTGTAGGGCATCTCCACTGAAGAGTTTGCCACTGGTTATGAGTGTACTGAGGTCGGCTGTACCACTGTGATCTGTAACAGAAGGCAGCCGTCTAACATATGACTAGAGTTAGCCACTGGCATCTCCTGCATACCAGGATTTCTGCTGCTAAGGCAGCATGGTGCCTGAGAGCAACTCTCCTCTTTTCACTCTCTCTGTCCCCCTCCTCTCCCGACTTTCTCTCATATTCTGTCCCTCGGCTGCTACTATCCCTTAAGCTCTTTCCTGCTGAATATTCAATAAACACTGTATTTAGCAACCTAAACTCACTGATCGAATCATACAAAGTAAAAATTAAAAAATGCCTCACAGGAGTCACATGCAGTATGTCTCTGAATGACCCTTCTGTCACTTATTCCCTCACTGTCTAGAGAGTCTCACTCTATGAATAATATTGGCAGCAATGTAAATCACATCTTAAAAAAAAATCCAACTTATTTCCTCTCAGTCAAGCTTAACACATTTTTTGCTATTAAGAGATGCCCTGAATCTGAACCCTGGCCAACTCACCTGGTCAACCACCCATTTTATGGCTGGAGAAGTCATGTTCAGCTCCATCCTTCAGATTTCTACCTGCTGATTATGGAAGTAGTAGACCAGTGGTAGGCCAATATGTCAGAGATGCCTGCCTATAATCAGCCTGCTGGTTGGCATACCCTTGAAACATGGGACATGCGGGTCCGAGACCCTGAAGCCAGAAAGGGTTTCGGAGCCTCTATCCAAGGTCAGAGAGCTAATTACTGTGCTGCTGGGTAAAGTGTGATTGCATGGGGCACTCTGTTCTGTGCAGTCATGCCTGCTCAGAGGATGCCTGCTGAATCAGGTCACACAGGCAGGTCTGGCAGGGAGAATACCTTGTGCACAGATCCCATGGGATCTGGGGTTAAACAAGTGCCACGCTGCTGGGATTCATCCGGTCAGGGACTGCTCCATGCAAGCAGCAAAACAGCAAACATCTGCAGGGTTAGCTCATGTGAAAGGCAGCTCTGCCTCATTTTAGTACTTAGATAGGGGCTGTCAAGGATGTGTATACATTCCCTTCATGAATTCGCCTCTTGGACTGCAACTAATTTCTGTCCTCTACAGAGTTTGCATAAGGTTTTAGTTCTCCCTGTATGGATGAATGTGAGTAAAGAGCAAAGGAAATCTGGTAATTTATATTAAATGTAGGTACACAGATCACGTCCTTGTATAAGTGCATCATTGCTTGTTGCTACCATGACTCTTCATATTATTGATGATTCCTGGCAGAATGGAGAGATAGCACAAACTTCAAATAAACACTGTCCAAAATCTCATGAATACCATGTATGTATGTGTTCATTCATGCATAGTCTGTACATACACAGAAAACACCCTCAATAATATCCCATTCACAGCACACAGTTAAACAGAGGAATCTTTTTTCTTAAGTGAAATACAGGTATGTAGGAGAGAAGAGATTATTTGGCAAGCTTTATTTTCAAGGAGAATAAGTTGTCTGATCCTATGCACTATCCACAAAACCACACACACACACACACACAGAATTGCTCATACCCATTCCCTGGAGAGTAGAAGTGGAGCCTCCAGAAGGCACACCTCCCCCAGAGGATCTCGCTTCGTGGGACATCATTGATGAAGCAAGGGATCCTGCTGCGATCCCAGAAGGAGTGAATCCAGCGTTGCGGACGTTCTGGTCAGACATGGTGCTGTCTGCTGGTGAGAATTCCAGTGGAGCACTCAGGGGATGCTCAATCCATCCTTTTATACACTTTCCAGCTGACAGTGAAGAAATGAAACTGCTGCCAAGATAAGGAAGAATAGAAACTGAAACTTATCCTCAGCCAGGAAACAAAACTGAACTTTGTCAATAGGCTTTTTTATTGCTGTTGTCATGTTGGAATTTAGGCAAACCAAGTAATTTCCCCTTATGATACTAAAATCATGAGAGCATGTGTGGCACCTGATGTGGCTGAAAGCTTTGCTTCTTCACTCTTTTCCATTGCACCCTATTGAATTGCACCTGTAGAAGATACTGCCTTGTTTTAAGAATTCATACAACTCTGAGTAAAGACAAGAGCCAAAAATGCAGTAAAGTGGTGGCATGCAGAGACTTCAGATGGGCTGGTTATCGTACCCAGAATTCAGCTGTGATACAACTACCCCTGAAAACACAGAGCTGGAAATCAGAACCCAACAAACAATGGATGGTTGGAATTAATTTCTATATGGAAGGAACTGTGAGAGGACCTTGTGTAGTATGAGCAGATTGACACAGATGTTTTGTTCTTCCTCACACAAGTCCCACTAAAGCAGAACCTCTGTCTTTAATGAACAGGCCTTTGCAAATGGCACACATGCCTTTATCACAGCTTTTCTTAGCCAGGAGTTTAAATAAGGCTCATTAAAAATCCATGGACCTGCCTAAGGTAAAGAAAAATATTTGATTAGGTCACACTACCACAGGAATGGCTCTCAAAGAGGAAATATACAGAATAAAACTATAGCATTTTCACAATAGTGTAATATCTATGTCTTGTACAGGGTGGGTTATAGAACAAAGGATATGAAATCTGTTCCTCTCTTCTTATATGTGCTATTTATCTGAGCAGTGGAATATCTGGCCTATGTACCCCTAAGCAGCACTGATCTTTTAACTCTTTTCTTTCATTCAACTTTTCTTTAGTTCATATATGCTAGTTTTCTTTAATCCTAATGTCAGTTATTATGTATCTTTAACTCCATAATTTCTCAGGTTCCTCATTTATCATTTTGAATTACTTAATGTTATAAAATATCTAAAGTTGAGGCTTAAATGCAGATAAATTCTATGTAAGAATAGGACAATGAATGCTAGAGGTCTTCTTCAAAGTCACAAAAAACCCAGAAATTTCACTTTCTTTGTACATACTGCTACAGATTCTTCCTTCAAAAATGGTAAAATGTTTCAGTTCTTTGTTAATACAATTTATTTAATATTCCATACAGCCCATTAGGAAATAATGGTAAAGTCTGACAAAGCCATGGAAAATCAAGGCTTTACAAGCTGCAGAAACTCTAGAAGAGGTGACATTTTACTCAGTCCTAAAACTCAAAACATAATGGATACACACAAAAAATAACTAAAAAATTTAACTAAAAATAATTAAAACTAGATATAATAAAAGTTTTACTGCAAGAAAAGTGCCTCGAGGCAATTCAGATCGGCAGAGACACCAGAAAACAAGCAGGAAAAGAAGAAATTACTAGAAGTCTCATAAAAATAGGATGAAGAAACTCAGTGTAATAAGGAAAGGGAAGCCACTGGAAGGATTCAAGGGAAGCCTTGGACTTGCCTCTACCAACTTGCCCAATGATTTGGACTGTTGGTTCAATCTTTCTATCATCTCTGGATCTGCTGTGCTCAGCTCCCTCGGTGGGACAGCGCCTTGCTGTGCCCTGGTAACGTGTGACATTGACATCACGGTCTCCAATTTAGAAAGACTCAGTGTCACTGCTGAAGTGGGATTGGGAACAAGGACACAGTCCTTGAGCCTGCAGCTTCCAGGGGTCCTCCCTCTCCGCTAATTCTTCCAGAAAGAGGTGCTTCTCCTTTCACTCCACAGCTTTGTGTGAGACATTTCCTAAATGGTTCTCTACTTTTACATATATATTTTTTAATATATATATATTTGTGTGTGTGTGTGTGTGTGTGCTTTGTTTTACTGGCATTTGTAGTTAGAAAGGATAACTTCCAAGATGTTAGGCAAGTGTAGTTAAAGTTCAGCTGTGTTTTCAAGGAGACTGCACAGTAGCAGTCAGGTAGTTTTTCTGGATTGTTTGCCAAAATCCAAGCAGTGATAATTTAAGAGCTAAATGGATGCAACTTTTAGTTAAAGTATGGAAAGAAAAAAAAACGAACTAATTTTTATTGTACCTGTGAGAATATCTGGGTAAGTTAGTTTCCCTGTACCAGAAACTAAAAATCTTAGAGGAGGTGGGTGGTGTGAGCTGATCTGAAAACATCCCGTGGCACTCCTAAGCCTGAGAGAACAGAGAGTCAAAGCTATGAATACCAAGAGTATGACTGCCCTTGTTTTCAGTGTCACTACAATTTCAGTAGCCTTAGGTGCTGAAGCACTTAAACACAGAACTGACAGTTTAACTCTCTGAGTTTCAACTTCAAATGAAACCCTTCGGTGTCAAAAATCCTCTTTGAAAGGAATTGGAAAGCCAGAGGCTTGGTTGGAAGTAGTTTGAAAATTTGAGTGGTGGGCATTCTTCTCTTCTTAAATTAAAAAGGAAAAAAAAAAAAAGAAAAGAAGGAAAATTAGGCTAAGCTGAAAACATCAAACAAACCAATGCGATCAGATGTGCAGGCAACTCTTCTATATTTTGCTTGGAAGGACCTTAATCACTTGTGTCTGTGCATATAAACTGCTGTGTCTCTTTGGTATGTTTTCCTTGCAGTCCCCACTAGCGTGCCACTTAGAAATATTTACCTCATAGTGAAGCTGGGCAGCTGATCAGAGACATTAATCTCTGCTTTTGGTAGTCACCTTTTTTATTTCAATAACATGTTCATTGAAGTCACTTTTTCATAAACATTTTCCCATAAACCTCTGTTTCAAAAGAGATTATTCAAACAGCTTTTAAACAATTAATCTTTTGAAGGGTCTAATTGAAGGATATAAACCTGTAGAGAATCTGACTGAACCAAAGATCTTCAGCATCCAAGATTATCTATCTGTCACCCTCTGACCTATTTCCTTTACACTACTTTTTAATTTTTGTAGCAATTATAGTGTATATGGATAATACCTATTAGCATATTTATGGTCATTGCTTCATATTTATTGTCTGCACAACTCATTAATCTTCATCCAGTGTGTGAGGCTGACAGCTCAATCTATTTTGCAATCTCTGGGCAGCAGCCATATCCAAAAAGCTTTTGTTTCCCTGTAAATAAACTGTGTTCAGGACCAGAGGACAATGGTACATCATGCAGTGATTGACACAAGCCATGGCTGCTAATCAAAAGTAGATTTTATTACCAGCTGAGTCAAGTGCATTATGGGGCCATTGTTCTAGTGCTGTCAGGGCAAGAGCATACGTAGTCCGTCACCTTCTCAAGATGGGTTGATTGTTCTCCAAGATTAGACAGAGTTGCCTTATTATCCGTCCCAGACAACAAGGCATCTCACCCAAACAGACGCCTTTACAGAAACTGCCTGTACATTGAATTGATTTGAATTGCTAATGCATAATCTGTCCAGCACAGATGTGCAATGAATATTTGGATGTTGTTTTGCATGTCAGTTGAGAAGACTGAATGATGAGGTGATGATCGTTCAGTGATGGGTACTGGACATTTGCCAACAATTGAGTTTGAGCACTTTCCCTGACAGTAATCAGATCAGCTTCCAAAACGTCTTTTCTTCAATTCACTGACAATTTATGTTAGAAGATAATGCAACTCTCTCACAGTTAACACAGTTGGCAGCAATTTGCATTTTTTTCGTATAATTAAATTTTTCATTTCACCCAAGAAGAAATGCATAGAAGCCGCCTATAACTGATACAGATATTCCAAGATGCTTCCAAAGTAACTCCACTAGAATAAGGGGCCATCTAGATAGGTCAAAAATGGCAAAACTCTTCACAATACAGGTAGCACTAGTTTTATTAGTTATAAAGCCACATTTGCTGTGAAAAAATAGGGATCTTGCTATCAAGCCATATTAGGTAAAGTCTCCCAAAAAACCAGTCAATGAAATTGCATTTAACATATGACCATCGTCATGCTTAGGGTAGGTCAGCAAACACAATTATCTGATTTAAAAATTTCCAGTGTCTGTGAGGATTGATACAGTGTAAAATAAGAACAGAAAAGAACCCCAAAAGACTGATATTATGATATCAAGGGACTGATACGAGCTCACACAGTGACATCACATGATTCATGTGAATGAAAGACATCTGTATGTAGTCATAATCACAGAATCACACAGAAATTTAGGTTGGAAGGAAGCTCTGGAGATCATCCAGTTCAGCCAGGGAATTATCCTGTTACTTGCTCAGAGACACACTTGGTTGAGTTCTAAGTATCTCCACAAATGGTGATTACACATCTTCTCTGTGGAACTTGGTCCATTATTTGACTATCACTAAAGTGATTTTTTATTCCTGTATATCTAGTCAGAATTCTGCAAGTTATGTCATTGTTGTTGTCCTTTATCTGTGCACCTCCAAGGAGATGCTCCATCTTCTTCATATTCCTCCTTATTAAAACCCTACCTTTAGGATATAAGTAGCTAAAAAGCTATTGTTAGCTTACAAAATCAGAGGATTGTAGGGCCACTTCTCTGATACCTAAGAAATTTATCTTCTAACTTAATTTAGGTATGTGTCTAGTGAATCTCTAATCATATAATGAATCAATTTTCCTCAGAAATAAATAATAATGTTTCTCAAGAACTTCTGGATCTCTTTTTAGAATATATTAATTATTGCATGGTCTTTATCTGTCTTTCAAAGGTAGAGATGAGTACTCATGAGTGTGTAACAGAGTAAAGAATCACATCCTTTAACTTGCCAGTCTTTCTACTAGCCAAATTTACTATAGCTAGGGAAAGACTGGGAAGTGATTGACCCAGAAGTTTTATAGCCAAGGTCAAAAAGATGTTTACAGGTAAGTCATACAATATTTTCATATGTCATCCTTTTTCAGGATTAGGTTATGTGTGTGTCATTTGGATTTTTATTATCATTTTCATCTGCTGAAAGCAAGACACCATCATCTCTGCATTACAGATGAAACAAATCACAAAGTTGCACTGGTGGCTTTTTGGGAGAAGAAAATTCCGGCTTTGGAAGTTTTAATTTTGTGTGCTATTAGAAGGAGAACTACAGACGTGTAACATCTATATGCACTGCACACTTATATCAGCTGAAATTCCACAGAATTTCCAGCTAGAAATCCAGAAAAAAGCCTTTGAATAAGTATCCTGAGAAGATTAAGTTTAGACCTTAAATGGAGTTAGGTGGCAAAAATCTTATTAATGTCCACTTTGCGCATCCAAATTCCAGCCTGTTCTCCTCAAAGCTCCCTCTGACAGGATCGTACCTCACAGTGGCACCTCTGCTTTTGACCTTAATATTATGTTGGAGAGCATAGTCACTCTTGATGTTGTAGTTTATGCCAGGACTTTACTCCATAGTCCAAGCATATGAAATGAGACCCTGCTCAAAACAGACTCTGCAAAAGAGGGAGTAGCTCTGCCTTGCATGCTCAAGCTCAGAGGATTCACCCAGATCAGGACTCGGCCCTTCAAGAGCAGCACCATAGGAACCAGGAGCAGAAGCACCACTCAGACACGGAGTCACGTCCCATTTGTTCTCTGCCTTCAAGGAAGTCTTCATTAGTACATTGGGCTTCCTGCTGACTCTTTAATTTCCTATCCTGACCTGCCACATGCCTTTGACAGACTGAAATGGACATCTAGGCATCATTCTCAAGGCTCTAAGGATAGCGGTACTTGAAAGATGTCATGGAATAGCCAGTGCCAGTGTTCTGAGGGAAGCAATATTTTTATTCCAAAGACATTTAACACAAGCCATTATTCCTGCACTGCAGATCCTTTCCTTAAGCTTACAAGGCTTGTTTTACAAAATAAGGAAAGTTACTTCAGTTAACAAATAAATGTCAACAGCAGGGTCTTTGATTTTTTAAGCCTGAAAACAGAGGTAAAGATGAATTGTTCCCTTATATATTATTCTGTAAAACAAAATGCATACATAAATGACGAAACTGTGTTATCTGCCAAGTCAGAATTCTGTTTGACCTTGAGGCTGCAGTCTTTCCATGCCCAGTTACACAAAAAAAACCTCAGAGTACAGGAATACAGGTTATTCTAGCCTCTGGGAAGGAGAAGAGTCTCAATCAGTTCATACAGTCTTCAAGATGTCTAGACTTGAGGGAAAGCTCTAAGTCTTTCTGAAATCTAGGAAGCAGGTTCATGAAGATAATAGATCAAGTACACAAGCAACTAATAAGCTATACCCCTATCTTAAAGAAATGTAAGATGATATGTTTTTCTGGAAGAAGTATGTTGAAAACAAAAATAAAATGTGAAGCAATAGAATTCATGGTCGAAGTACTATTATTAACAACACTGAGTTCTCACTGCTATTCAAATGTAATGACAATTGGTGCCTTAATAAAGCCATTTCAAAACACAATCTGCAAACACTGAGTAAGTGTATGGAAGTATGGGCACCTTTTCTAGTTCACGGATCCCACATGGATAAGCAGAGTTTGTGCTCCAGGGAAAGTGCTGAGCAGTTCAGAATGGCTCAGGTCCCTCAGGGCAGCTGCTTCCTCAGCCAGGGAACCTGATCCAGCAGATCCTAGGGCAGGCCTGGTGGGCTCAGTCCACACAGAAGCTGCTGCCAGAGGAAGGAGGAGGAAAAGGAGTCTGTGGTGCCTAGCATCTATAGTCCAAGCCAGAGGACATGAGTTCATGATGGTATCAGCTATGTGACTTGTCAGATCGCTTCCTGATCTCCCAGACTGCAGCTTCTGCATCCAAGGAGTGCGCTCCAACTATGTGTGTCTGTGGTCAGCATTGTAGGGTCCAAGGGACCAAAACAAAGTCCTGTTTTCAGAAATGAAAGGGCAAGACTTGTCAGAAGACAGAAGCTGAGCACAGAGAGCTTAAAATATATGGACTTCTCCTTGCCTGTAAGTTGAAGGGACTACTACTTTCCTGTTTTCAGGACATTTCTGAGGCCATATGTAGTATGCTACTCAGGCATTATATTAATAAGCATAGTATAAGCATTTAATATAGATAAAGAGGTTTCAGACACTAATACAAGTAAGTACCTATGCAAGCATAAGTACTGGAAATGCTTTTATGGGTGCTTTGAAAAGCAATTATTGACAAAATCTCTTACATGGGCAAAGGGCCTGATTTACTTCTCAGTTCCAGCTGCAAGATACATGGATAGGTTTCAGACCATGCTTGAAAGGACTGAGAGGCTTTCTTGGAGGAGCAATGAGTGGCTGCTTCTTTTAGATTCTTCTAGGCCTTAACAGCCTGTTTCAATTAGGAGAAATCTCTTATTTTATGTTTATTGGAATTTTTTTGCATCTGAAGGATGTTTGGATTTGGCATTAATCTTCTGGTTTGAGAATGGAGGCTACAAATAAATGCAATACAGCATCTGAGGTATTGTAAAGGGTAAAGCAGCATGAATAAGGATGAAGGACAGTAAGAAAACCACACAGTAAAAGCCCTCTCTGGAAAAACCATGGAGCACATCCTCTCGGCAGCCATACCTAAGCACGTGAAGTATAAGAAAGCAATCAGCACTACTCAACATGGATTTGCCAAGGGCATGTTGTCTGTGGCCTACCTGACTGCTCCCTGTGTAAAAAATGCCTGGTATCCTAAGTGCCATGGAAGCTTTTGTAACAGAAAAAAAAATGTCAAAAAACCCTGTCAAAAAACTGTTTGTAATGAGGTTTACAACTTTAAACAAAAGAAAAAACTTCCTAATCTCTACAGTATTTAGAGAAACATGTCTGCCCATGGATAAATGCCTTGAAGCAATAGTGCCTTCAGCAATTAAGCAACTTTTCTCATAACAGAGAAGCCTGAAATCTGAACATCACCCATTTATGACAACATGATGCAAGCCTTATGGAAAGATTCATCAAACAGATCTAAATCCTTGTGGCTAGTCCTTAAATGGGAAAGAAAGTGCTTCCCTATTTATAATGCTAAAGCTGCTGGGCAAGACACAGAGAAAGACTTAAATTAAATGTCAAATCATGAGGTACTAACAATAAATAATGGAGAGATTTCTGTTGCTTGTGGTGGCTGCAGATAAGACACTGGAAAAACTATTTACTGCAGGTAAGTTGAACAGTCCTAGATGGATCATTCTGTCCTAGATGGATTTTCTATGTGTTTTGTTACTTGTTTGATTGAGCAGACTGGCGTGAGCCTGTGCTGCCCACATCACAGGGCTTTTATGGTTCCAGACCTTGTCTGTACTGTAAAGTAGCTGAAACTGTGCCAGCATTTCAAGAGCAATCCTCTCTCATCTCTTCTCCTTACACAATATAGACCCATCTACTGCACTCACTGCCCCTACTTGATTGCATTGTGTGATGATGAGAGGGGCTACAAGGAAATCACCTTGTCGTGTTGTTTATCTCGATCATTCAGGTAGGCATTATTCTGGGAAAAAACAGGCTGTAGGACCTGATTAGTTGAAAGAGGTCACAGTATCCTCCAGTGCCTTATGTGACTGTGAGGGGGAAAAAGCTGGAAATTTCCCCATTTGCACTTTGACACCATGATCTAGTTATACCTACATCTGTCTCTTTCTTACCATTATCTTTCCTTTGTGCCAAGGTCCACGCTTGTTGATTTGTTCTATTAAGACACTGGTGTGCCATTAGAACATTGAGGTTCCAGAATCTGCACAGAACCCCCAGTCCTGATGATGGAGCATGGAGTAACTCTTTATTCCCCACAGCGGAGTGATATTTAGGAATGTGTCTCTATGGAAAAGCCATGAAAGTTCAGTTTAAGTATCAGCAGCTTTTCTACGTAAAAGAGAGAATTGGACATGCTTGCAGAGTGCCAGTGAAGCTGCTGAGAGTAGTTAGTGCCATTGGAAAAAGCAGAATAAATGTGTAGTATTTGCTGGCTCTTCTTTGGTACAGAGGAATAGGACTTGAAATCTTATTTGTTCCACAAGATTTTGACACTTGTCAGTTCCTGCCATGGTTATGTCACAACTCATGCGAAAGTGAGTTTCATCAGCTTAAATGAGATGTCATCTGAAAGTCTATGGATAACTTTCTGGCTGTAGGCCCACCCCCATCCATTTCTCCTGCTCTTTTCCTCGGTAGGGGTTGAAGTATTCTTTGCAATTAGCAAAGGGAGTCTGTTACTGAAGGAATACAAATAACATTGCAAAGTGGAAAAACTGGTTTTATCCTTCCTGTCCCTGTCCATCAAGACCAGCACCAAGCACAGTAAAATGGCCAATTCGAATATTTTGGGGAGGTGAGAGTTTCAAATGTGAACTTAGTTATTTTGCTCACCTTGTAAAGGCCTGGAGTGAGTGTGGTGTAGCCTGCAATTTTACAGGAACATTGGGAATCAATTGCTTGGCCTTTTATGCATCAGTGTTAACAGCACAGGTCTAAGGTTCACTTTGAGCCCAGAATCACTATGATGGAGCAAAGATGTAGAGCCCTGTGGAAAGGAAACACATGAAACCTACTGTGGGAATCTATCAGACTCAGATCCTGCCTTAGTTTTGTCTGTTTAATGCTCTTAAGTGTTTTTTAACTTGCTGAAACTAGAGCCTTTGTTGTTTGTTTTAATCAACTTTCTATTGCCACTACAAATGATTTTGCTCTTTGCCTGAGTGAGAGAATCTGAAATAAAAGGGTTCTTAAAGGAGAAAGGTGAAAACTAGATAAATCCTGCAGGCAAGAGAGAGGAGATTTGAATTAAGTTGTAAAAGGAGTTAATCTTCCTGACTATCATCTGCTTATGATCCAGAGGAGTTTCCATCCAAGCAGCTGTAATATTGCAGTGATTGGGTACTGGTATCTGGGCACGAGGAATCTTTTTTTCCAAATTCATACCATGGTCATTGGAAGAGGTCTCACAGAACAAAGTGTATTGTAGATTTAATCTCTCTTTCACTCTTTTGTAGGGCTTTCACACACTCATAAGAGAATAGCATCTCAATGCCACATACAATCACATGAAGCATTAATCACAACAGGCAGCAACTTCTGCTCCTTTCTTCTTGTACATGGTGACCACAAAGGCCATTCTAGGATGAAACAGAGATAAGGAGAACAGATTCCTGAGTATTTTGCAACAGGAAGATGTTTCTTGTATCACATATAACAGTACAGAGGCGAAGTACAAAGGTGAAGAGATTGAGGAAACGAAACCCGATAAAAGCAAACAGTTATCGGACAAGGGGACAGGGAGTGCAAGAGACAGCAAACACAAAGTATCGATGCCAATACAACCTTTCTGGACTTGAGGAGTGGCTGCTTTCAGCACCATAACAGCTTGGGTTTATAGTACTTTTTCCTCTCTTCTGAAAAACTCTTCTGCAAGTCCAAAGCAATTACACAGTTGTTCGCACATAAAAAGGATTTCATGGTTGGCAACCCAAACTGATGATATATCAGGTTCTAGATGAAGATACGAAGGATATTACTGTATCAGCTGAGTTCATAAGAAGATTTTCTATTACATATTTTCTTAATTCAGAATATATTTATCTATTTGGAATTTAGGTTGAAGAGGCTGTGCCTTCCTCCAGTTCATTAAAATAAATCATGTGTACACAGATGTATATAGATTCGGATTCATATTACTGTGAAGAAAATTACATATAATTTCTTACATATCTCAATGTTATTCCTCCAAGTTAGTTCTTTAAGAAATATATGTGATTTGGACCTATTTTATGTCTGAGAAAAATGCCTTTCAGGAGACTGTTTCAAGGAGGAAGCCACCTTCTTTGGAGAAAAGCATATTTCTTGCTGAAAATCCTGCCTTTGTTATGATTGCCTGTGAAAAGTCCTGATTTCTCCTGGGTCTTGATTTGAAGAAGACCCTGGCACAGAGTGTTTTATTTCAGGCCTTTGCATATCTTTCTAATCCTTTTTATTAGCCATTTATTTTAATATTTTTCTGACTGCTTTGTGCTCTAGTGGATCTGCTTCTTCAAAATGGATCTTTCTTTGAAATTTGCTGCTCTTCTGTGTACAGTGGTCCCAGGTTTCAGTTTTTCTTGACCTGTTATTAGGATTGGCAGAACAATGAATCATTTCATGGAAACTGCAAGGAGCAGATGAAATTGTCTCCTTTGCTCCAGAGATTTTTGCTTTAAGTCACCTTTGGGGAAATACTCATGCTTGGAACCAGAGAAAAATCAAGGAAACTTCTCAAAGTGTAGGTACCAGGTTCTTTGTACTCTAAAGGAAGCAATGTTTGTGTTTACTCATTCCTATCAGGTTGACACATGTTTTCTAATCCTTCTGGACTGTTGTCTGTTAATTTTTAAAAATTCCACCTCTATTATTCATCTCTATTTTAGATGACCATAGTCGATAGTTTTTTCATATTATGTTTCGGAGAACCTTTTCACCTGTATGAATCAGAGTGTATTTTTCCTAATTTTAAACAGGTATGTAATCAAAATCTCTTTCCCTTGTCAAATAGAGAAGTATTTAGAGCTGCAGGGTTAAACTACTATGTTAGATTAATGGCAAGTGCCCTTACTCACTGCAGAGAAGATTACAAATTTAATTCTAATTGATATCTGCTTCAGCCTCTAGAATGTTGTCTCACTAACAACCCCACAACCCCCAAGTTCTTGGAACTGACTTCCCTTTAAGAATATATAGGCAGAAGGTAACGTTACTGTGAGCATTTTTATTCCCATGGAGGACAGCTTGGACTGGACGTGTCTCACTCAAAAGGTCAGGTTTCCACAGTGGGTTCATGTATACACAAAGTACTTTGAGACTTGAGCATCCCAGATTATTTATGAAATATAACAGGAATTCAAGATGGGGAATTTTACCCTCTCACCTATCATGGACTAACATATAACTTCAGTGATTAAAAATTCATAGATGAAGATTTTATTCACAGTAAATCACAAATTGGTATCTGTCTTGGGGTGACTTTATGAAGTGTATCCCCTATCGCCGCTCTATAGGGGATATAGAGGCATGATTCCTGTGCCTTTCTGTGTCTTTAAAACTGGATGTGAGAGAAAGAAAAAAAAAAGCCAGACAAACTTTTCAAAGTAGTTTGTGCTCCAAGGTCACTCTACTCCTCTGTGTGCTTCTGTGACAGCAAGAGTGGAGGAAGCACCCTTTGCTGCTTTTCAGACAGCTTTTGGCTCTGTTTCACTGGAGAGAGACGGAGAGTTAAACGTTTTTTTTTTTCCCCTGGGACTTCAGCTCCTTCTTTTCTTCTGGAGCTTTTCAGAACACCAGAGCTCACTGGGAGAACTTTCCACCGAGGCCCAGAGGGGGCCCATGCCAACACAGCTCCGAAGAGGAGAGAGAGAGAGAGAGAGACAACACACCCAAAGAAACGACTCTGAGAATTTACCAGATTCTCTCCACAGAGAGAGGTTTTATTATTTAGCATTATTCTTTTCCCATTGTGTCTGCTATATAAATAGTTTTTTTCCTTTCTCTTTCCTTCGAGGAAAATTCTTTCTGAACCTGCCTTCTATTAGAGGATGTTGATTTTGGATGTTCCTCCAAATTTGTCTCAAACGGGGACAGTATCTTAAGCTAAAAGCGCCAATTTCTTGTCTTGAATTCCCACAAAAATGTTAGAAGAATACTTCTATGCAGAAAATTAGATGCTGCTGGAATAGGTGACAAAACATCCTCTCCTTTAAGTAATAATAAATCAGGTACTGGATGAATGGAACATCTCCTGTCAGCAGAATTCTCCTAGTATATTGCTTTTTATGTCAATGCATACATTTTTCCTGGGACTGGAACTGTTTCAGGAAGAGAGTTGTCTATTTTCATGTCTTTCAAGCACTCTATGTGCTCTTTGGGTGGCCTCTTAATTAATTTTTCCATGGTTTGGGATACTTAGAAATAGAGAGGTTCTGCTAAAGAACAGAAGAGGTCTGAATATGGATCAAGGATCAGATTAGATTTATGTTCTGTTTTCAGCAGGATTTGTCTGAAAGCAATTTCAGACAAATCTAGTATTATTTGTGTGCTATCTACTATAGTTTCCAGCTCCTAGTCACAATTATTGACGGACTTTCTAAGCAGTTACTGTATTTGGACCACCACTTTTGTTGTTTGCAAGTTATACTCCACGTTGGACTGAGCTGTGCTGGTATATTTGTATTGTTTTCATTAAACCAATAAACTCAACAGCTACACAGCCAGTGCATTCACCCAGCTGATACAGTCATTTGCCTGGAGCAAAGGCTACTTTCTGGTTTTGTTTCTGCTAAGTTCACAGCTGGGCAACAGCTATGCTCTGTAATTCACACATCACCAGGCCCCCCCTGCTCACCTTGCCTGGACACTGGTGGGATGCCCACTTCATGGCACACAGCTCCTGACTCCCTGTTCCCTAGTAACCAAGCAGTTCTTCCTCTCCCTGGGCACTCTTAACTCTATCCTGATTGAATCCAGACAGGTGTGAGAGGTAAGAGAAAGGTTTGGTGGGAGAGAAACTGAGATACCTGGGAATGGAGATTGCCCTGGATTTCTCCCTGACCTATTTGAATGTTGTTTCCTTTGTCAGCACCAACATGGTTTCATTCTTCCCAACCACTGTTGAGCCCCCACTTCATTCAGTGGCTGCAAATTCTGCACTGCTCTTGCAGGAACTCTGCTTGGACCTCTCTCACCTTGGTGGGGCATCAAATGTCCTGCCAGATTCCAGTCACTTGGTCCCAGCGAGCTTTCCTCTGCCATGTTAGGCTTCTGAGCTTTCACTTTATTAAGAAAAGGGGGGTTAAAAGGGGGATGAAGGAGGTAAATGGTCTGTCTCATGCCAGGTGCTAAAAGAGGGGTGCCAGTGAGAGACATGTTCCAGACAGGTTTCATGCTTCCATAGTTTTCTGTCCTCTTGTCCTGTGTTCCTCGAGGAGGTGATGGTCAGGATCTCTTCCAGCAGTCAATCATTATGAGGTTTGTTTGTTACTACACACAGCACCTTGTGCAGCTGTAGGTTTGTTTACAGGGCTAATCCTAGGCCAGGTTGAAGATTTAAAAGAGTAAATCAGACCAGAATTTTATCTTTCACAAAGCTTGCTATACAGTGCAGGAGTTCTGTGCATAATTGTGAGGGGAGAAGTTCATTAAGTCAAAATATGGCGTGTGCCACCAATTTCCCTGAGACTGATTATCTTATATATGGGTTTTTAAACTTAGTAACTTTTGCTCCCTTTCTCCAAGTAAAACCACTCCAAATTATTTCAATTTTCATTTTGTCAGTCATTATACTTTTTCTGTCTTTCAGTGCACAGAAATTGGGGTCATAAAGATACAGTAATCTTAATCTTAGATCTGTCTAAGAGTTCATGAGGTCAGACTTGTTGGTCTTCTCATACGACCAACAGTGCAAAAATCTGGAACACAGTTAATCTTGGGCATAGGATAATGGGCACTAAAGAACTGCACACCCATAAATCAATGGAGACTAACCCATAATTTATTTCTTTTTGGGTCACACATTCTACTTTCACCATAAAAGCAGATAAGGATAACTAGAGTTAAAATGTCTTTCCTTCTCTACTCTTTGCATTAACATTCACGCTATTGAATATACCCCTTCCTTAATACTATATTTTTTTCAGTATTCTAGTTATTGTTTTGTTAAAAATACCCCAGCGATATTAACTGTATAATAAATTACAATTCAAAATAAAAGATCAGCCATTTCAACCATGAGAGAGAATAAAGCCATAATAAAAAATAATAAAGTTTACCAATATGATAATGTAGCATGAGGTTTTTATAGACTCCATGCAAATGTTAAAATCTATAAATTTTTTATATTGTGTAAAATTGTAAAAAATAGCAATGAAGGGGGAGGGGAAAGGAAAAAAAGGACCATGGTCAGGTTGGCTTAATCATGAAATTTTCAGATTTCTTTCTAGAATCTGAAAAAGAATGTATAAAAATATGCATATTAAATTATTTGTTTGTAACCTATCTTATTGACTAGAAATATTAAAGGTAAATTGAAGAAGGAAAACCCTGTCTTTGCACTTTCCAGCCTACAGTATTGGTAAGTGCAGAAACTCTAAAGCCTAATCACCTTTCTCCTTGTCTTTCTTTGCTCACGCCCAATACCCTGTACATACTCTGCCCTTATTTTTCCAACTATGCTTTAAACAACTTCTTTATTTGGCTTCTTTTTATTTATTTGGGGTGTAAGAGAAGGTAGCAGGATATGCAGATATGGGGAGAAGAGAAGAGAAGAGAAGAGAAGAGAAGAGAAGAGATTAAATCCTCCTTGCTGCCGTTTTCTTCTTGCTGCATCATCCTTCACACCACACTGGTGGGATATGAATTTAAAACTTCCATTTTCTTGTAGACTAATGATAATATATTTAATTACAGTAGTCTAATATTTAATATTTCTTCTGACAGCAGATTGCATAAGGCATATGCAATTTGATTTAAAGAAAATTCTCATAAACAATTTTTTAATTGGGATATGAATTTAAAACTTCCATTTTCTTGTAGACTAATGATAATATATTTAATTATACTAGTCTAATATTTAATATTTCTTCTGACAGCAGATTGCATAAGGCATATGCAATTTGATTTAAAGAAAATTCTCATAAACAATTTTTTAATTTAAATAAAGGAGAAGGGAGGGAAAAGTATGTATTTCTGGAACAGGTTCAAAACTGGTACAAATAATTATTGTTTAAAAACCTTCCTTTTTGGAAACAGCGCTGGTCAGCCTTGTTTTCTTGTATTGTGTTGGTCTAGAGACAGCACGAAAGGTACTTGATACATCCTAGAACATGCTGACTTGTAAAATATGGGGGAACTTAGTGTCCTCTCATGTTGGAGCTGCTTCCATTTAATTGACAGGAAGCTTGTCACTGATAAAAATATCCTGGATTCTATGTCCGTAACCAAGATTCTTGTTGGATTTCCAAAAAGGAGGAGAGGAAGGAGAGAGGAAACAAAGCTAGCTACACTGTCATAAAATAAGGAACTGACTGAGTGCCTGCACTTCTGAAAGGAGAAGTCCCTTTCTTCTATAAACCTAAAACTTTGTTTTCATGTGTGAGTCTTTAAACCTAAAACTTTGTTTTCATCTGTGAATCTTTAAAACAGCTTTGAGCTTTGAGCAACCTGGTTTGGTGGTGGGTGGCCCTTCCCATGGCACTAGAACTAGATGCCCATGGAACTAGATGGCCTTTAATATCTCTTCCAACCCAAACCACTTTACGATTCTATGACAATATGAGACTAGATGAAGAGATGCTCAAGAGAACAGAAAAATATCTTCACAGAATCACAGAATAGTCTGAGTTGGAAGGGATCCACAAGGATCATTGAGTCTGACTCTTAAGTGAATGGCCCATGCAGGGATCAAACCCACCACGTTGGCATTACTAGCACCCTGCTTTAACCAACTGAGCCAACCTCAGGGCTCATAAGAACATAAAAACACGAGTCACAGCATAATCTGAAAACATTTAAGGACAATCACAGATTAAATCTCTTCCTCTGACACTCCACCTCCACTGCCAGTTTTCCACATTTTTTGTCAAGAAACAGCATGGGGCTTTCTGACCCTTCACAGGAGCCTGCCATTTTAAGGCGGCTTTAGCCTATCTGGGATCAACATGCCAGTAGTTGGGGTCTCTCAGGTATCCCAGGAACTCCACCCTGTGCTGTTGAAAAGATCTGATTTCTGGGGTTTGACATGGAGTCACCACTGCTGCAAGTGACTCAGAACTTTCCTGGCATAGCCTGTTGCCTGTTGAGCACTGGAGAACATGAAGATGCCGAGAACACCATGAGACAGTTAACAAGCAGAGTATGCAGAACATTATGTGCAGAACCATGGAAAGTGGTCAGAGTACAGGAGAGACCAAATAGTATCACAAGATCCTCATAGTGTTTGCATCTGGTTCAGAAAGCACTTTTCCGCTCATTCCCTTCTAGCATCCAGGAAGTGCAGACTTTCTTAGGATTTGCCAACTTCTTCTGATGATTCAAAACATGCTTTTTCAGTATCATGGCTCTTCTAGTGGTACCTACTTGGAAGGGGCCTCACTTCCCATGGGCATGAGAAGCACACACAGCTCCTGAGGAACAGAAAAAGTTATTCACCACATCCTGCTTTACTGTCCTGCACAGGTCTTGGCTGGCATTTCGTTATGGAAGCAGATGTCTCTGGGCCAGAGGGGCCATACTGTCCCATAATCGAGACCAAAGCAAGAGCCATGCCCCCATGTCTTTTTCTTTAGACAGATCGCTCCCACAAAAAGGAATTTTGACCTCTAAGACAAACGGCACCTGGCAAACCAAGCTGTCTCTGAGGAGTGGTAGCGCACTCTTGAGGCAGCAGAAGAACCAACAGTGGTGCTGACCTACCACCAGAATACAACTGGCAGACTGCCCCAGGCTCTGGGGTAGGCGAGTCCTACCCAGCTCATTTTGTGGGTGTCACAGACAGACATAGACTTTAAATGGGCTTGCTCTTCACACTCAGTTTCCAGAGTCAACTGATTTGTGTATTTAGTGACCAACTATTTCCCCCGATGGAGCTCCAGCACTCCAGTGCTTGACCACTGCAAACTGTTTAAATGAACTAAGTCATGTGGTTTTGGATCACAGGGCCATTGTGTCCCACATGGCCACAATCCAGGTTGTTCTGGGATATTACTGCTGTTGATCATCTGATGTCCCTTGGGATATATGGTACATGGATAGGCTGTAAAGATTAGCCATATCTTACTAATAAACCCTAATATAATTGTGCAGTCCCCACTGAATGGCTCTGGAAGACCATAAAACCACAGAATGGTTTGGGTTGGAAGGGACCTTTAAAGACCATGTCATCGAACCTCCCTTCCATGGGCAGGAATATCTCTTACTAGATCAGGTTTCTCAAGATGGGAAGCAAGAGATCTTGAAGCAGCCTACAGTGCTGTGCTGCACTTCTACACATTGACCACAGCTTCCTGCAGGAATCTGAGGCTAATCTGCAGCTGATGGGGAGCCTGAAGACCAGGCTCTGTAACAGTCAGCCTTGGGCTTGAGGTGGTCCAACCCACCTGCCATGAAGCAGCAGGGCTGGGGCTGCTCTGCAAGGGATGACAGTGAAAAGCCATGGGAGATCACATCACAGGACAGCGACCTCACCGACCAGGACACAGTACCCAAGCAGGGCAGCCTGGTGACAGTAGCAGCTGTTGACAGTCACAGCGATCACCAGAAACCTGAGATGGCAGGTCAGGTCCAAGTGGAATCCATGAAATTCAGGGAACAGAAGCTGCAGGATATAGGACCAGGTACATGCCTGCCAGCAACACAGCTCAGGAACGGACTGGAGGCCAAGGCTGGAGCAGAAAAGGAGCTACCCCTGCAGCCATGCTGGTGAGCGTACACCGATGTGTCTCTTAGGCTCCAGGTTAACTCCAGTGCAACTGAGAGAGGAGAATGTAACACAGACTAACCAAGCACAGGAACTGGCCCCAACCACCTTGTACCTTCTAACTGGAACATAAAACCCAGGCCAAATGTGTCTTGAGAGTGTTAATCTGACCACAGATTGATTTCACTGTCTCTTCTGGTCCTTCAGTCATCCATTCCTATGCCCATGATGAAAAAGTTGCACAAAGATTTAGGAAAACTTTTAAGGGTGGGAAAGGAGCAGAAATGCAGGAAATCAGGCCTGTGAAACCACCTGCTCTCACTCCATAATGAATAAGAATTGAGTATTCCAACTTCCTGATTAAAGGCAAGGACAACCTTTGTGGATTTTTGTTTGTTTTATTTCAAATAAAAGCCTTGTAAGTATACTGTGACCTGGGTTTTGATCCTAAGCAACAGCAAGAATGGTCTCTCTCTTGTGAAGTGCTAATGTGGAAATGCCTGAAATTATTTTGAATATAAATTGCAGAATTCAGATATAAATTATATTTCCTACCACATTACAAACTGCACTTTATAGATAACACTGGACTTCAAAGCATGAAGAATTTGTAGCTACTCAATCTATTTTCACCCTTAAAATTTAACTGTATGGATTATGTGTGTTATAACCAAACAGAACAACTAACTAATAAAGATGCACTAAAAGAGAGGTAGATGAACAAAAAATATATGCCTTGCCCCAGACCAGCTTGAAAAAAAAAAAAATCACATTACTGTCATATGTGCACTCACTGCATTAGGAGAACATGAAGTTACCACTGAATTAAGCAAATTAAAATGCCTTTTTTGCCTGGTCCAGATTAAGACCTTTATAAAAAGTGTGCTATAATTTAGAATGAAATGTTAAATATAGGGAATATTATTTCAGTATCTACAAACCAGAAATTCCCAAAGTAAAATTGGATCTTCAAGCACTGCAGGTAATGAAGAAACATAGATTTCACCACTAACATTTTTGTCTGAGGTAGGCTGATATCCTTGGTGTTATTCTAGTCTCACTTCCTCCTGCTCACACACCTCTATGCTTTTTTGACACCCAGTGGGACTACACGATGCAACTGGACAAGCACAGTGAAAGGTCACTCATTTTAAAACCATACCATTCATATGCCTAACAGCACCGTGTTTTTTAAATATGCACTTGGTTGGACTGTACAATTCTCTCCATACTTCAGCTGAGATAGCTCCTTTGCTTAAAAATTACTGATGACCATTTTAAATACCTAAAGCTGTGCGTGTCTTATCTGGACAAATCCACATCTTGTAAATTGAATCAGCCATACCATACAGTATTAAAGAAAAACATGCAGAAATTTTCCTAGTAAGTTACTGTCATTTAACTTTTTTCCAAGGCACAGTACACAAAAGAAGTCCTGCAATGGCAGAGCAGTCTACCACATGAAAATTTTAACCTTCTAATGACACAGTGGGAAATGTTTTGCTTCTTCTTTGTGCCAAGTGACATAAGGCAGCACAAGAAGCAAAACAAGGACATTCAGATATCCCTGGTTCTTCATCAGTCACAATGAATACTGGTCCCCTACACAAATGAGAGACACAATGTTGGAAAATATAGGAACATAATTTTATTCTGTTAATCTGCGTATGTATTGGTACAGCTGTTCTGAGAAAGCTTCTGAAGAAAATTTTTCCTTAACTCTCACTCTCCCAGCTGCTCCCATTGTGTCCTTTAAGAGAGGATCTCGCACAATTTTTTCCATGGCGTCAGCGAATTGGGTTGGCAGAGGATCACACAAAAATCCTGTAACATTATGCAAGATTGATTCTAAAGGACCACCTGAATTAACTGCTATAACTGGACATCTCATATACATTGCCTCCAAAGGGACAATGCCAAAATGTTCATTGCTTGGTGTATAAAGCACACATACAGAGTTACTAAAAAGAGAGATTTTCTGTTCATCTGAGAATGATCTCAGAAAAGTCACATGGTCATTAACACTAAGTTTGGCTGCAAGTCTCCTCAGCTCTTCATAGTGCTCCACGTTCTCCAGAACTCGCTTATCATAACCACCTGCCATAACCAGGTGAACTTCATCCCACTCATGAGAATCAAGCCTCCCTCGAAGTTCGTGCAAAGCTTCGAGAGCCAATGCTAGATTCTTTTTCCTCTCATACCTATTAATGGAAAGAAACAAGAACTTTTTCTTTTTCGGTATCAGGTCAGCTATGTCTGCAGGAACAATTTCTTCAAAGCTACTGATGTTGAGCGATGGGTAGAGGACATCTGGGTTTATATGAGATAGGGACTTAAACGTGTCTTTGAACACGCTGGCAGTAAACTTGCTGTTCACAACGATACAGTCTGCCATGCCAGTCGTGTACTCTTCCAGCCAGTCAAGTGGCCATCTGTAGAGGCGCTTTAGGAAAGATTCTCTCTTGGTCAGAAGTTGATCAGGAAAGTGACAGTAAAACAAAACCTTCTTACGGGTTCTGGCCAGTCTAAGTACAGGAATGCAGGCAGACACCTAGTGCAACCGGAGAGAGGGGACAATAGGAGAGGTTAATTATTTGTTACAGTGCCACCAGTGTGTACGTGTGATTTCAAACCCATGCTCTGGGACTGAGTGCTTTGCAAGCCAAGTGCCTTCTCCCTTCTCCCCTCCACAAGCACATCAAGTTGTACTCCCTCATCCAGGACCCCTTGTTGTGGCCCTATAATTTCTCCCTGAATAAAGCACCCTACTCCCCACCTAAGCCCCATCATGCCCCAAGACTTCTCCAACCACCTCCTCCTGCCACTACCACAGGTGCTGGGAGCAGAGCCCAAGGGGCAGTGGAATCCTTTCCCTCCAGCTGCTCCAGAATGTAAGAGAGAAATTGCAAAACTGATGTGGAATACATCAAGATTATTGCAATTCAGGATATTCTCTGTATACTTTCAAGCCTAATCAGCAAGAAAGGACACCCAATCAGAGGACCAGGCAGCAGCTAGCATTCCTTAGTCAACAACATCCTGGAACTAACAAGCCTTAAGGACACAGTAAATCAAGATGTTGATTTGTGTCTATGTATACACTGCTAACTTCGCAAAATACTCCAGGTCCATGTATCGTATAGCTAAACTGTGTTCATTATAACACTAGAAAACACACCTACAGGTCAGAAATACCCCTGCTCAGGTGAAGACCGTTTCCCTGAGCACGTGTAGAAGTGAACTGGGTTATGCAACTTGTATAGAATGACAGAATCAATTAGGTTGGAAAAGATCTCTGAGATCATTGAGTCCAAACGATAACTCACCACTACCCTGTCAACTAGACCATGGCATAAAGTGCCATGTCCAGTCCTTAAATATATCCAGGCATGGTAACTCCATCACCTCCTTGGGCAGTCCATTCCAATGTATAAACACTCTCTCTGAAGAAATTCTTCCTAATGTCCAAGCTGAATCTCCCCCGGTGCAGCTTAAGACTATGTTCTCTTGTCCTGTCACTAGCTGTCAGGAAGACCAACCCCCCCCACCTGCTAGAACATCCTTTCACGCAGATGTAGAGGGTGATAAGGTGACTCCAAGCCTCCTTTTCTCCCAGCTAAACACCCCAGCTCCCCCAGCTGCTCCTCCTAAGATTTGTGCTCCAGATCCTCTCCCAGCTTCACTGCCCTTCTCTGGAAATTATTAACCAATCACAACATAGTGAGAGACTGCACTTGGAAAGTTACTAACTCTGAATTTCTGTGTATAAAATATGGTACAGAAAGCCTGATGGGGTGTCCTTGATTTGTCGAACACCAAGGAGCAGCCAGGCTTGCACAGCTCTGAAATGAACAACTGATGTTTCTCTCTTGAGTGTATCATTATTGGCTTGTTGCACTCCACATAATGAATCAGATTTTGTGGGGATTTGATACTCCAGGGCTCTGGAGCATCTATCTCATGAGAGACTGCAGGAACTGGGCCAGTTTAGTTTAGGGAAGAGAAGACTGGAAGGGGATCTATTAATTCATATAAATATCTCTAAGGTGGGTGTCAAGGGGATGGTGCCAGACTCTTTTCAGCAGTGCCCACTGACAGGATGAGGAGCAGTGGCCATAAACGAGAACACAAGAACTTCTACATCAACATGAAGAACTTCTTTACACTGAGTGACAGAGCACTGGAAAAGACCGCCCAAGGAGGTCGTGGAGTCTCCCTCTCTGGAGACATCCCAAACCCACCTGGACGCGTTCCTGTGTCACTTGCTCTAGGTGACCTTGCTTTGGCAGGGGATTTGGAGCAGATGATCACCAGAGGCCCCTTCCAACCCTAAGAATTCTGTGATTCAGTGAAAAGCAGCCCACAGCCTCCCCGCCTCCCGTCGGGCCAGCGGCAGCAGCGGCGCTCCTGCTCCCACGTCCACGTCCGTCTCCGCACCTGGTCGCACACGAAGGCGTCGAAGGTCTCGCCGCTGAGCAGCAGCACGTAGAGCGCCACGAAGGCCATGCGCAGGGCCGCGCACAGGGCGTGCCCGCGGCCGCACAGGCTGCGCGGGAGCCACCCGCCCGCCCGCCGCACCGCCAGCCCGCGCGTCTCCGCGAAGCACCGCCCGGGGTCGTAGTGCGCCGTCCAGATCTGCACCCGGCAGCCCCGCGCCCGCAGCGCCAGCGCCGCGTCCACCACCAGCCGCTCCGCGCCGCCCAGGCCCAGGTCCGGGTGCAGGAACAGCACGGACGGACCCCCTCCACCCGCCTCCTCCTCCTCCTCCATGACGGCTGCCGCGGGGACGGGGGCGCATGCGCAGCCCGGCAGCCCCGGCGGGACACGTCAGCCTTCCTTCCCTTCCTGCCGGGCCTTCCCGCCCGCCCCGCCCGCCGGGCGGCCCCGGCGCTGCCCGACGCGTCGTTCCCCGCGCTCCCGCGCCGGCCCGGCCGCTGCGCAAGGAGGGGGCGCGACCGAGGTGTCACGGGCGGCAGCGGTCTCGGAAAGCGGCCGCCGAGCGAGGGGTGTAGCGACAAGGGGCTGGTGTTGCTCAGGCATTATCCTGGGAAGCCGCATGGTCCCGGGATGCGCGTCGCGGGGGCGGAGCCTGATGCGGGCAGGGACGTGGCCGAAGCGGCTGTAGCGGAGCGTGTGTGAAACCACGCCGAGCTCCAGCCAGCGCCGCCGTCATGGTGAGGGGCTGCCCGGGGCGGGGGGCGGCTGAGGCGGCCCTTCCCTGCCGGCAGTGCCCGCCGTCTCTCACCCCCTCCCGCTTCTCTCCTCTCTCCGCAGCCCGGGCCCAACCCCAGCGCCACCAGCGTCGGCTCCTCCGGCCGCTCCCCTAGCAAGGCTGTGGCTCCCCGCGCCGCGGGATCCACCGTCCGGCAGAGGTGGGTGCCCGCCGTGGCTCCCTAGTGGGGGCAGCTCTTGCCTCCGTCGTGCCTTCTGCTTGCCGGGCCGCCCGGGCCGATGCCTTCTGCTGACGTGGCAGCACAGACTGATGCGAGTCCAGAGGAGGGCAACGGAGCTGGGGAAGGGTCTGGAGCACAAGTGCTATGAGGAGCGGCTGAGGGAAATGGGGGTGTTTAGCCTGGAGAAGAGGAGGCTCAGGGATAAACCTTTTCACTTTCTACAACTACCTGAAAGGAGAGTGTACCCAGGTGAGAGGGTCATTCTGTTCTCCCAGGCAACTAGTGACAGGATAGGAGAGCACAAGTCTTAAGCTGTGCCAGGGGATGTTTAGTTTGGACATCAGGAAGAATTTCTTCACAGAAGGGGCAATTAGACATTGAAATGGACTGCCCAGTGAGGTGGTGGAGTCACCGTCTCTGGAGGTGTTTAAGGGAAGACTGTATGTGGCACCTTGTGCCATGGTCTGGTTGACGTGGTGTTGCGTCACAGGTTGGACTCGGGTCTTTTCCAACGTAATTGATTCTGTGAAGTGTATTGTTTCTGCCGAGTCTCTTGGGCTGTTTGGTCCTAGAAGCTAATGGAGTACTAACATGTTGTTCGGTCTTTGTTTCCTTCTGTTGTCCATTAAAGGAAAAATGCCAGCTGCGGGACAAGGAGTGCAGGCCGTGCCACGTCCACAGGGACTGGTGGGATGTGGCGGTTCTACACTGAGGACTCTCCTGGGCTCAAAGTGTAAGTTGGATTAATGGGTAGTGGCAGGCTTGGGAGCTGTAGAGTTCCCTTGCTTATGTAGTCTTGTAGTCTTTGAATTAATAATAAATTCTCAGTGTTCTGGTGTGCATGGGAAAACTTGCTGGGTTGATGGCTGGGATGACATATTTAATCTGTAACCCCAGAGAAGTAGCTTTTAATGTTACAATGGTTTTTAAAAGGTAGGTACAAGTTATATTTTGTAATTGCCAAAGCTTACCCTAAGTGGTCTTGGAAGACTGTGAGCATCACTTTGAAGTTGAGAAACATCACTTGCCTCAGTGAATTTAGGCATCTATGGTCATGCTTTCATTCTCTTTTAAGTAAAAATTTTGGGGTTTGTTTTACAGTAGCTGTGTTGTGACCCTGTGCACCCCTTGAAAATACAATATAACTGATATACCATATGCTTGCATAATCTCTGGTGTTTTTTATTAAAAAGCTGCAGATAAATTACTTTAGCTGAACTTGCCTGCCAAATAGCATGCCAGTACCTTGTCTATCTCCGTTTTTACAAGATGAATATTCTAAGATTATGGTCAAATACCTAGTAATATCCCTTAAACTATAAAGAGAGCCTAAGTTTTTACTTTTTTGACCAGTTTGAGTCATTTGGATGACTTTCCCAAACAAACTTTGCAGCCCAATATTTGGGTAACAAAGGTGTATTTCAGCTGATGAGTGCCTCCTAAGTTATATCCCAAGAAGGAATTCGTGCTTATTGTAGAATTACAGTTCGTGACCTCTTGTTCTTACTGGGTTGAAAAGTCTTGAGGTGCTCAGGGCTGACCCTGTTGCTTGGGTTTTTTTTTCAAATCTATTAATATTTTCTTTTGAAGTTCTTTAAGAGGGCTGCTGCTGGCTGCAGAAACAGAACACTTGGGGAAGGGCTGGTTATATGCTGCTTAGAGATTGTTCCATGAGTAATCCTTCCTTTGAAGTTGTCTTATGTGTTTTCATTTTCATATGTGCTTGACACTTCAAAAAACAAAATGTATCCAGCAAACCACTAAAGTAGTGCAGTTCAGCCTTGCTTACTGCATTCTGAGTGCGGAAAGGAGACAAGGCAAAAAAAAGACAATAAGCAGCAATAGCGTTCTAGAGCAAATCTGTGCAGATAGGCAGGGCAACTGTTTTCTCTGTTGTTTGGTCTACTAAAGTTCAATTAAAAAATTCAGTTAAGCCAAACAATAAGAACCAGAAGGACGTTAGGATTTTTTTTTAATAGACTTGTGATACAAGCTTTAACAATTTTGCTAGGTTTCCTTGTGAATCCTTTGATTTCACTTTTGGTGCTGAATGGCCATTTAGTTCTTATCTTCAGTGCAAGCAGATCAGTAAAGAGATTTTCCCATCTATTTATGTTGCAACACAGTGGTTCCCAATTTTAAGGTTTGGAACACTGGGAGTGTTTTTTTGAAGCTACTTTGGGTAACTGTATGCTCAGGCTTTTAATGGAAGAATCAAATCTGTAAAAGTGAGTTGCTTTTACCAATCACTCCATAATAGATATAACATTTTCTGAGCCATGGGTTGGTAGCAACTTTCTTGCTTACAGCTTTCCATGTATTTTTCTAAATTTTTTTTTTCTATATCAACCAATTGTTATTTTCTTTGTCATGTTTAGTAGACTTTAAAGTGAGAATGGGTTATCAAGGGTTTGTGATTGCCTTGGTGAAGTGCTTCAGCTGAAACTGTTTTTAGAAGTGGTTGTGATCACTACTGCATAAAGCAATGTGAAAGCGTAGCCTGGTAGTGGTGGTGGGTGGGCTTTTTTGGCGTTTTTTCATATTGTTTAAAATGCAAGCTCTTAAAATTGCTATGAAAAATACATAAAACCGCCTGAAGACAGGCTAATTCATACTGGCTACAATGAGGGGAATTCTGCTCCAGATAAAAAAGTTTTTGTATTTTTATGTTGTGTAGAATTATGTTGATGCTTTGGGTATTTTGTATCTGTATTCAACATCCAAAATAATAAATATGTTGAATAGGCAAGTTGGTTCCCCTCAAGAAAGTTCCTTTATTTGCATTACAAGATGCTTCAAGATGTGTATGCCTTTGAAAACAACTATTAGCAAAGGGAATTGTGGGGGATTTGGTTGAGAGTGGGATATGATATTTTTTTCTCTTTAAAGCTTGGAGATTACATGCTTTGAAAAGAAAACTAAACCAAACTTTTCCTCTTTTTGGGTCACTTGGTAGCTGTGGTTCCTGTATCTTGTCTTGAGCTTTCCTGCTTAAAGAGCTATAGGCAGCGTTTCCTGTGGGTAGAAAGTCAGTCAAATTGGGCTTGTGCCCAATATGCAGCCTTATGACAGACATTCTGAGAATGCACAGTACCAAATCTTTAGAGGTGTCTGAATCCATTTATTTTTTTGTGGTGGGCTGAGCAGATGCAGGTGTGTGGAGGAGAATCGCAGGGTTCCAACAGGTTTTCTTTGGGACTGGGGCAAATGAGGTATGTGTGTCAGAATTGGAGAGCTGATTATTCTCTAGGGGTTCAATGTCATCTGCATGTTTAAAAAACACACTGAATATACAGTCAGTCCCCACTGTTTATTTCCATGTAGTTCTGTTCTGATTATTGCTGCTCCTTTGTTCCTGAATGTCTTTGGCAGAGCGCAGCTTACCTATTCCTACTGCTAAAGGCTCAAATGAATTAAGTAGTAATTCAGATACAGTGTGAGGACTTTCTGCACCTAATATAATTATGATTTATACTATGTAGCATATAAACTTAAATGCATAAATATATAAAAATAAATATAAATTATAAAGGAAATATATATATATATTTATATGTATAAATATATATAAAATGCTGGGGTTTGAGAATTGCATTCTATTGCTTAGTGAAAGATAGCCCTTGAAGGGGTTGCTTATGTAGTCACCATGTATGTGGACTTTGTTTATTTTGTTATTGGCTTATTTGCTAAATGCTTTATGTCTGTGTTCAGGGTTCTCCATACCAAAATAAGTATAATAGATAATAATTGAGGTTTAAAACTCAATGTAAGATTACAGTTGTGAACATTTGAAGTATGTGGATCATGATCTTGTAGAAAAATACGACAGTAAACTCTTTGAATCCCTTTTCAGTTTCCTTTTTTTTACTTTGTATTCAGGTAGCATTTACATGCTTATAATCAGTACCCTGGAGGGTAACACAGGCTGGATAACAGATTTCCCAATAGCATGCTGAAAATCAGAAATGAGATTGTTGTATGAAGTGAGTGGTATGAAGGAGTGTTGAGTGTGTGTAGTCATGTAATTGTTGTATCTCAGAACAGCATGAAACAGCTGATTGAAGCTATCAACATGCACCCTAAGATTAATCTGGTTTTTTAAAACATCACTATACAATTTCTAAACAATCTATAAAAGTAACAAGGAAAAAAATACTAGTTTATTCATTTGAGGTAAAGATTTAATGATGGAGCTTTGCCACTTGGTGTATGTTTTTCAAGAAAGCAGAAGTCCCCTCACCCACTGCTGCCATTGTTTTCAAATGAAATAAAACCCCTAAAATAAAACAGCTAATGAGAATTTTATGCCAAAATTTTAGTAGCCGCTAGAGGACTCTGTTGGTTTTTGCATCGGACTGCATCTCTGCTCAGGTGGCTATCTGAGTTGTAAACACAGAGGATATTTTTCCAGAGACTGTGAAAACAGTGATGCATAATAATGAACCATTAATGCCTTTTTAAACAAGTGAGGTTTTTGTTACTCTCTTGTGCTTTTTAATGTACATTTAGGGTGTGTAGAACTGTCTTTAAAAACAGTGGCAGCAGCAGCAGTTTTTGATAGAGATGGCTATCTCATTTCTATGGGCTTTAAGGTATTTCTGTGGGAAGGGGAGTTTTCTTGTATGATTTCTTATGAGCTGATAAGCTCACTTGGCTGATAATGACTGGCCTTTGGGCAAGACAGGCTTCTTTTTTATGTTAATGTATTTTCTCTTTATTTTTAGTGGACCTGTTCCAGTTTTGGTCATGAGTCTTCTTTTTATTGCTTCTGTGTTTATGCTGCACATCTGGGGCAAATACACTCGTTCCTAGACTCAGCTGCCAACTTAAAGCATACATCTTGGACCAAAACTATGGTGGATCCTGGTTGTTCTTGGAGAGAGACTGGGGAAGCTTCCTATCACCTGTTGAAGTCCTGTCAACTTTGGCTATAATACCGAATTAATTTCTCAATTCGCTACTTGGGCAGCTTTAAAGCCTGTCATGGGTCATTTTATATTTGTATCTGTACACTTAGAATACAGGTATTGCAATAAAAGTTGTATATGGAAATAGAAAGAGTCTTAACTGTATTTTTTCCTCTTCCAGCATACCACAGCTAACACATGATACTTGTGGTTTTCATATATAATCATATTTCTGAGTAAACGCTATTTGACAGTTCAGACCAGATTCTCCCATCTCTACATTGCTATGTAATTTTATGCTAGAAGATCTTTTTTTGTGGATGGAAGAGACAAAATCAGGTTCTCAAACATGAGAAGGTAACCAACATCCTTGTTGAAATAAAACTGAGGTACTGGTGCTGAGGTGGTTATATTCTTGTGTTAACTCCCAAAATATAGCTGTATTTATTTAATTTATTTCCTTAATGCAAGTTAAGCTTTACTCAGTGCTCATTATACATAAAAGATATATAAGTATGCTTGTTTTTTCAAACTGCACTTGAGGAACAACATGAACTGGTACCTAACTGATTTTAAAAAGAATAATTGCACAGCTGTCAAAGACATTTTTCACCCTCAGTCACATGGTGTGATTCTTGGGACTGTCCTGTGCAGGGCCCGGAGTTGGACTTCAGTGATCCTTGTGGGTCCCTTCCAACTTAGGATATTCTGTGATTTGATGACTGGAGGTCCAGACTCTTTCAAGGAGAATTAAATGGAATGGGAGGACTGGAAAAGTAATGACTACATTTTAAGTAACAGGACATGCAAATAGGCTGAGATACAGCTAAGTGTTGCTTCAGATAATCACTCCAGTTCTGGATGTTCTTTATTTTCCTTTTGAACAGTCAGACAGCTTTCCCTTCTCTTTTTAAAGATATCTACATATCTGTGCATTAGCATTTCTCACTGCTAATATGGTCTTGAAGTTGAATAGAATTATTTTAGCCTGCTGTTCATATCAAGTCCTGGTTGAGTATCAGTTTATCTTGGGAAAACAATATTCTTGGTTATGCAGCCTTGATAGAAGTGCCAACTGCATGTTGTAGAAGCAGCCTCCCTTACCAGCTTCCTTAAAGCAGTTCTTAAATTAGCATTACTTCTGAAGAGACCAAACTGTTCAGAACAAAAACAAGAATAAGGAATGTGGTCTTGGGGCTACAGAGATAATTGTTTTGAGCTGTGCTTATGCCGTAGTACCCAGTATAAATGTGGAGGGAAAGATAGAAGACTTGGAGCAGAAACTGAAAATTGTCTTAGAAAATGTAATAGTAGGAAGGTTATGTTTTCAGAGGTTTGGAAGCTGAGGAACAGGGAATTTTGGAGACTCAAAGGCAGTGGGGTATCAGAACACTAAATTGATGGAAACTGATACAAATAAATCATGTATCAAAGGGGAAAGGATCCATAAATCATTTACCTCTACGCATATGGAAGGGAAGTTAAACCACAAGGGAAAACAAAGTAAGTAGGGGGGTTAGCTCAGCACTTCAAAAGGCAGAGATAAGGATCTCTCCCTTAAATGCTTTGCTTAGCAAGAAAATAAAATCTGCACAGTCAGCGATTTCATCTTAAGGCAAGAAAATGCAGAGAAGACCAAATGCAGGTCACTTGTTCTGCTGACCATGTGAACAGACTGTGCTAATTTGTGGTGCTCAAAGGAAAAGGAATGGAATACTCTAAAATAGTGTAAGGGTAAGGAATAAGGAATAACAGTAATATCTAAGTAGGTAACCTCTTCTCTACTGTTTTTTCTAATACACTGTTTGACTGTTTTCTAATACAGCAGGAAACAATTTTCTTTGAAACACTTCTGTTCCCTAAAAGCTGCTTTCCCACATCAAGTAATTCCATTTAAAGCCCTCCACATATTTTTTCTTTTTTGGTGTCCTGCTGCTTCTAAAGACCAGCATTGGTGATGACCTTGGAAAAGTGATGAGCGGAAGGCTTATTGCTGTACAGCCTTTTGATAAATTTTTAGTACATTTAAATACATATTAATACATTTAATTCAACTGAGTATAAAAGTGTTGACTATTTTGATAGGGCTGTCCTTGCTTAAATATTTTGTTTTCTAGAATGGCCTGTGTCATGGATTTTTGTATGCACTGTCAAAAGAGTCTAATGTTTCTAGTTTTGCACAAATTACTTCCTACCCTTTCTTGGCTTTATATTTTGTGTCAGCTTACCTCTGGTGATACTTTAGTTGGATTCAGCTAGCTGAAATATCCATAGTTTTATATTCGTTGTACTTCATTAAAACCCAGATACTCTATATTGTATGTTTTCAAGTTGTGCTTATTTTAATTATTAACATGGATGTGTTGGATATTCATGCTCATATTCTTAGTATTTCATGTACACGAGTTGTAGTGGAGTCTTGCAACTGATGTTTATCAAACTTCAGCTCCAGAGAGGTACAGGTAAAGAAATGCAGGTGGCAAAGACTTACCAGAATTCTGGCTAATAATGAATGTGAAATTCTGTTTGACCTGGGTGAATAAATTACAGCCATACTGATAAACAGTAGGTAATCTGTGATAGAGAAAGCTAGTCTTTCAGTAATAGGTAGAAAAGAAGAAAGGACAGTCATTTGAAAAGCTTTGTATCAAGTGACTATGAATTAGTAAGGCTTTGGATTTTTATGCCTACTGGTATGTGATTGGAATACAAGCTCGACTGAGCTGACTGTTGTAAATATCTTTACTTAAGTGCTGCAGAAGGCTCTTAAGTCCTCAAAGATCTTTACTTTGTCTCCTTAACAATAAAGATTCAAGATATCTGGAAGAACTTGTATTTCCATAGAAGAGATGATAAAGTACTAGAATCTTTTATCCTTGATTTTAAAAAAAAGTATTTACAACCTCAGACTCCATTATCCCTCAATTGAAGAAGGGGTTTATAAGGAGATGGTTCTGTTGCACGAGTCCATCTGTGTCTTAAGGCTTCCCTCCCCCTCCCAGCAATAGGTCTGAGTATGTAAGCAGCTTCAGCCTAATTTGCCAGAGACATAGAAGCTGAAAGACACCATTCTTGAGGGTTGGATGGACTAGGTAACTGATGGTCAATGCTCCTTCTGCGCAAAAGCCTCGCTCGTGTTACCTAGGAAGAAAAGGGGGAGAGAGTCTTCTTCCTTTATGAAAGGAAAATTTTTGTCTTTGCTCTTGCACCTATTTGCACACTGTAGTCAATCACCCATGAGCTACTGATCTGTAGGTATGTGGGCTTTGTTAGTTCCAGTGTTTCAGAATTGCCTTTCACTTTTGCCATCTGTTTAGAAGCCAGATGTACTGCACAACACACACACACACACATGCTCTTTTCATTGGTTTTTGTTTGGTTTTTTTCTGGAGAAAGAGATGACTTCAAAGTCTAACTTGTTACATACTTCCTGCTTTAGTAATAAGGCTGCATTGGCATCTTTGTATTAGCTGTTGATAGAGATGTGTTTCAGAGAAGGCTCTTTTCTAGACATGGCACTGGTAATATACTAAGAATATTAATGATTCTCAGCTTAAGATCTCTGAGGAGGACTCTGCCTTTTGGCTCTTTTTTTTTTTTTTTGAGGGGAAACTTGTACAGCATTTGTGATTTCTGCTTTGATTTCAGAAGTTGCTGAAAGGAAAGGCAGGCAAAGCAAGAGCAGGTGTGAAGTTACTGAGTATATCTCATCCCTGACATGTATTGTTATCTTCTCTTCTTCCTTCTGTGGTTTAGTTATCTCTTTTTCTCTGGAGGCCTCTGAAGATACTGAATTGTGCCATGTAGTAGGATAAGGCTCTGATGCAGAGATATGCAGGTAGTAACAATAACGAACAGAACAGACCCATTTTACTTAAGTCAAAAAATCCAAGTTCAGACGTGGATCACCACAGATTTTATACCACAATGGCACATTTGGCAGCAGGTTGCAAATAATTATCCTTGTTTCTTATTTTGAAGGATTTTTCACATGGCTTCCTTTCAGAATAGTATCAGCGACTTTTTGACCAAACAAAAATTGAGGAATTCTTTGAAGTTACACTTTTATTTCATAAAATAGAACTAAGCAAAGCTTCCCATGCACTGCTTCCTCCAAAGAGCTTCTTGTCTTAAAAAAGTGAAATTCCAGCTAGTTTAGTGTGATTTTTTTTTTTTTTTTTTTGGTTCAAGCATTTATCACTGAGTAAATATACTGACCTGGTTTTCTTCTCAGATACTATAGAGAGATAGAAAATGTGTTTACAAATGCTGCAGAGCTAAGACATTATCTCAGTGAAATGCTTCCAAAATCAGAACTAAATTTGTGGTTAGTATGCTGTGGTTTCAGAGGGGCTGCATTCCCAACATTGCTTAATTATCAAACACTATTCTGTAGACCTTCCAGTTTATTAGCTACTGTTTTGATTGTTTTCCTCGTAAGGTAATAGGAAAAGAACCTAAATTCCCAAGATCGGCTGGTAAGTAATATTACTCCTGTCTTACATAAATGCTCCATGCAGTTAGAGTGTGACATTTGTTGTAGTCAGTGAAGGAGAGCATATGTGTTCCTCACCTGAGGAAGACAGCTGTGAGGGAGAAAACATAACTGCATGATACAACTGCACAGAAGTTTGTAAAGGACCAAACTATTGTAATTCAGTGTGAATCTGAACCTGATGCAGTTGTGGGGTTTGGTAGACGTCACTTTCTAATTTTGTTCCATTTTTGTTTCCATATTCCTTCCTTTACTTCAAAAAGTAAATTATGAATAAAATTAATTAAATGTAATATTAAATACCTTTTTAAAATTAATATGTTTAACTTTCTTTAATCTCAAAGCAATTAAAAAAATTCTTAATGATTTTTTTGTTTGATTGAAATTATAATGAAAAGAAATTGCAAATGCCAACATTTTCCATGAAATGGAAATTCAGATTGGAACCTGCACTTACCACTAGACAGCTACGACAGTGTGAAATAGTATTGGAAATGTGGGTATATGTCATAGCAAAATGCACTTTGGTAGGAACTTGATGATGTAATCATCAAGGCTTGATCAGGTTCATGAGGGCCTTGTGCAATTGCATTTTGAGAATCTCCAAGGAAAGGGTTTCTCTGAGTACCCATCCCTGTGCTTAAGCACTCGCTGGTGAAGATACTGTTTGTTATATCCAATTAGAATTCCTTTGTTGGACCTTGCAGTGATTGCCTCTTGCTGTGCATTGCAGGGAGGGCTCTAGCTCCATCTACTCTCTAACCTTAGGTGAGGGCAGCAGCTTGTTTTACCCTCAGCCTCTTGAGCTAAACAAATATGGTTGTCTCTGTCCCTGTGTGTCATGTGCTCAAGCCTCCCACCATATAAATATCCCTCTTCTAGATTCTCCAGTTTGTTAGTGTTTCTTTTGCACTGGGGGCACAAAACTCAGTTTTCCAAATGAGTGTGTAATAAAGGAGTATCTTTAGGAGAGCTTCGCTTGACATGCTTGTTGTGCATCTTGCTCCATGGTTAGCCCTCTGTCTTGGTGTGACTTTATGATGTGTATCCCCTATCATCATCATCATCACCATCATCACCATCATCATCATCTTTCACTGGGCAATCAGTTTTGGTTGTGTGATTTTTTCTCATGGTAGGAGCAACTGTCATTGGCAACAGCCACCTTCCTCTCTGCAAGGGTGTGCCACTGGTTCATGTCCAGTGTGTCCACTGTGCCATTCTGTGCAGAGCTGCTCTCTGGAGAGTCAGGCCATGTCTCACTGCATGGAGTTCATCATCCAAGATACAGGACTTAACATTTGTCTGTCCTGTACTTCAGGAGGTTTTTGTTGGCTCATTTTTCCACACTGCTAGGGTCCCTGAAATTGCAGTGCTCTTCTCCATCAGCTACCACTTTGCGAAATTTGGTGTCCTCATAAACTTGCTGAAATGCAGATAATGAGACCAATTGCCTTCCTGCCAGCAGCACGACAGTGAGTTTGCATCACTGCAGGATTACTTTAGGCTTCTGTCCCTGTTTATGACCATCCTCAAAAAACCTGATATGTCTGGGCTTGAGTGTAAATCTGGCACTGAGATACTGGATTTCACATAAGGACAGGCTCCAGCCTCATGCATGGAGGATGCAAGTGAAAACTCAGACGTGCTTGAGAGTGCCTTCCCAAAATTCACTAGGCACTGTTCCCAGGCCTTCTGCTTATTCATTTCTCACTCACCACCTGTGCATTCAGATCTATCTGCTGGCTCATAAACTGATTTATATAAAGTTCTAACTTCTCAATAGCCTGCACCATTTCTGTTATGTGTAGATCTCACACAGACTATACTAGAAGATGCCTAGAACATGCACTAGGTGGCCAGAGCAACACATAAAAGTTAATTTCTGGTATGATTTCAGTTGAAAAGTGTGTTTTTCTGAATTTCCTCTTAGCATTCCCAGTGAATCCAGAAGAAGGAAGAAAACTTCCAATCACCCTGTATTCTTTCTCCCCTTGAACTGACTAATTCTGTGAAAGGAAAAGGGGCTCCAGGAATACAACTGTAACCATTCTTCCAGGCACTTCTTTGCCAGTAAAATGGATCTTTAAGATATTTTGCTAAAATATGTTAATGCCACTGCATACCTGTGTGATACCTGTGTGTCCAAGTGCTCCATTTGGTGGACAGCTTCTCTTCCTCTTGTCTCCACACAGATTCTTAGGTAACTTTACCAGTGATCCTGTTTCCCATCCCTCTTGTCTGCTCTCTGGCTTAAGAGCCTCTGGCAGGCTCATTGTTTGTTGGGATAAAAGTCCTGGTTCTTTCTCTTGGAACATTTGTGTGTCCAGAGTCTCAAGGCTGAGTGGTTTTCTCCTCATTCTCAAGACAGGAGGCTAAAAGCATTGAGGAAGAACTGTCTTCATATAATGCCAGGTAATTGCCAGTGCTGACCAGCCAGGTCCCGGGTAGTGGCTGAAGCGTGGATGTTTTCCAGGGAGTTTGGGTTAGAATGTTTACACCTGGCTTATCTTTGCCATATAGACATCAAAGCTGAGTGGGAGAAAATAATATCTATGTCTCAAAGTTCACTTTCCCTGCTCTTGCAGGCAATGCAGCATTAAAGCATTTTACAGACTAGTCAAACTCCACAATTTAAGATTTATGAACTTCCCATGTCTTCTCTGGGAAGGCACACTGGAATAAGTACAGGAGTTATCTACCTCCCTGTATAAAAAGGCACCTCTTGGTAGTGAAGTTGTAGGTGTAGTCATGCCAGGTTTAGTAAAATCTGTCGCTGATTCACAGGCAATGTAAATACGCCTGTACTTCAGGAAGATGGTGTTGGTGGAAGTCAGTCTGTGCCTTACCCCTACAATGCATGAGCATCAGGTAATGAAAAGATATCTTAAAAAGCCGCCTACTCACCATGTTGTGTAGAAAAGTGCTGTGAGACAGTTGTATTCATGCTCCAAAACCTGTTCCTCCACCATCTACTGTAAAACAGTGGCTTTCAGATAATGCTGAAGTTGGGAACAATACTGCTACTGATAATTCATGGATCAGATTGCAAGGAACTTTGTCATAAAAACTGGCATACATTCCAAACACAGCATCCTATCTTACTCTAAGTGTCTTTGTGAAGTACCCAACTGTGAAAAACCTGCAGAGGCAGATTAATGTGGGAGAGTGATGGCACCATGGGTTCTGGCATTCTAGTGTAACTCCATTGTGCTGTTGTAAACCAGCACATGCATGGAGTCAAAGCTGTACTTTAGCATACAAAGTCCCATTTTTTCACTGTACATTTAACACCATCAGGTCCTGGATTTGAAAGTGTAACTGCAATGCCTAATTAGCACGCCCATGCTAAATATTTCCAGTACCTTCTGTGACAGAAGAGCTTTCATGCAGTGCTTCCCATCCTACATTTCCCTTCTCACCCTCATTTGATGCTGCTGGGTAAAACCCCTATAGCACTAAGAACCACTGCTACTTACTAGCTATTAGTAATAAGCTATACCACCATCATTTCATTATTCACCCAGTTTCCTGCCTTCAAACTTTGGCCAGACTAACCCCTCAAGTTCTTTTCTGTTTTAAGAAATCATAACACTTCTGCTCACCTCCTGATAACCTCCTGAAAAGTAGCAGTTGCTACTTTGTAGGAGGGCATCATTCGTGTGTTAATGGTGTGAGGTGGTTGGAACTAGATGTTTTTTAAGGTCCCTTCCAATCCCAGCCATTCTGCAGCTCTGTGATTCTATGTAGCTCAAGTTTGGATGTAGTTCACTGAAGAATTGACTTGGTCTTGGTCTTTGTTGGTCTTGCACAGGCAAGACCTTTTTCTTGCTGAGAAAGGCAGTAAACATAGGTCATGTTCTTTGTTGCTGTGTGTGATATAAAGCTGTTTACATCAAAGCAATGCCAGTGCTTTGCTCCAGCTTTCATTTCCACACTGCATCAGTGCCACTCCCAATTTCTTTGTGTATGTGCCCACCTTCATTCATTGCCAGAAAGCACTGCATGGATTTCTGCTGAGGGGATCTAGCGTCATCCTGCCTTTTCCAGGAAAAAAACAAATTGACATGAAAACATTGAGTCGGTCCCACCTTATGACATTTGCTTCTAAAACTGATCTCTGTGCATTAGGGGGTGTGTTCTTTTGTCACATTAAAGAAGAAGAAATAATAGTGTTTGTCTCAGGCCAGACTTGCTGAGTTGGGCTGAACCTTGAATATATGTATTTTCTATGAGATGTATGCTGTCCTTGCATGGAAGTATTGTAGAAATGAAAGAATTTAATCTTCTTTTGTATAGCAATTCAGTGACACAGGTCAGGCTGGAATTCAGGATTTCTGGGGTCCTTAAGTTACAGATATTCCTCTATGTAATGCTGTGCTTGGCATAAAAGTATAAAGTCCATGTGAGTTAGCCTGTGCATGAGCTCTGAGCACGAGGAAATACCGGAGGATAGTGGCACAGTGTGTCAGTTTACTGCAGAGATTGGCTGTGTCCACCTCTCACCCTATGTGATCACCCTCAATATAGGAAAGACAGTGATAAATTGGGGCTTAATAACATCCTTCCTAGAGCTACACAGAGGTCGTAAAGAAGCTGAAGGCAGTCTTTTCATGGCAGTTCATGGCAGGAGGACAAGAAACAATGGGGTTAAGTTGAAACGAGATACATTGGATATAAGGAGATACCTTGTCACCATGAGGATGGTCTAGACACAGTCTCCTTTCTCCACTGGATGTTTTCAAGATCTGATGGATAAAGCCCTGGGAAGCCTGGTCTGATCTCATGAGTGACCTACCTTTGAGGTCTAGGTAATAGAGGGTTGCACTAGATGACCTTTCAAGGGGTCTTCCAACCTGAATTATCCTATGACTGTATGATTCTTGTGGAGCCTTTATGACACTGACACGAATGTCTGCATCCTCTGGAACTTGTGATGTTTCTGCTGCTTTGCTGCACAGCAGGTGATGGGAAGAGCTGAAGGTAAAGCAGAACCTCAATAGAAGTTACTTCAGATTTTCAAAGGTCTTGGAGAGTTATGGAGAGAAAGAAGATTCTTAGTTTTATCTGTTGGTTTATTCAGTCTTTGGAGCTTGATTTTTTGATACATTGAACCAAGTAGAGTTCCATGATATAAGGTAAAAAGTAATATAGTATATATTGCAAATAAATAAGTCCCATAAATAAGTCTGCAGGAATTATCAAAACTGTACATGCTACTCCATCTACTGGGGAAATCAATAACAACTTCCAGTATTTAAGAGGTGGAGACATTCTTCAATCACAAAGGCAGGGTTTTTCCAATCTGTTTTGTATCGGTAGGCAAGTGTCTTTGCTTTTGTAATACTTACACTACACAGGATAGACAGGAAATCTTAAACTGTTTGGGGCAATTATGATTTTTGAAAAATTCTGCAGGTATAATTACTATTTTTTCTCCTGTTCCCTTTATTTTGAGAGGAGTCACTTAAATCAATGTGGTTGAGAGGTTGCAAATGAAACACACACCCCTTGGCCTCCTCTTTTCTATGCATTGTAGACTCAGAACATGAGAATGTTTGCTAAACTACCCGGAGCAGACCTCGGAAGTCAGTCTCTGTGGTCCAGGATTGCATTCTGTCTGTTTGTGAAGAGCTTAGCTCAGTGGTCCTTGATTAACCCCTCTCTAAACAACATTGTCCACTGAAATTTTCTTCACCAAATTTTGTAATGGCTCTGCATAGAGGTAGGTGAGAATGATGGTGTTGAAGGTGCCTGAAAATAACATGAAGCATGTTAGCATGAAATTACAATCTCATATCTTTGGAAGGTAATAGATGTAAAGGTCACACAGCCTCTTCATGAGCTATGAGACTCCACGTCTGATAGTAACTTCTCTCTTGAAATAAGAGAACCTCACAAGAAAAAAGCCATGAAAGAGTAAGGGCTGAGCTAAGTATTATTATGTGGCTTTCACAGGTGTCTTTTTCTTTCATTACATAATCAGTAACAACCGCTTTTTTCAAAGTAACACACATTGAAATGGAGCTGGAGAGGTCCGAGACAGTGAGCTTCAGTCTAAATCTGCATTTATGTTTTGATATGCAAACAGAGACTGAGGATTATGTTTACTGTCCTGAAGACTCACATCTACTGTTTATTTCCATATTTTGAGCTAGAGAAAGAGCAGTAAGCACCTATCAGGAGTACAATCACTTCTTTCTGGTGAGAAGTAAGCTTTCATTTGGACCAGAGAGTGTTAAAGTGCTCTTCACAGCCATGAAGTCTTCAGTTGTGCTCCTTTTTTGCAATGAATAAAAATGTGTGTTTGTTTCCTGTATGATGGCAAATTTGTAATTCAGACATTTGTCATGGAGACTGACTGATGAGTAATGAAGTCTAGTCCCTTCTAATCTAGTCTGAATGAATATTTGATCTCAAAGAGAGCATTTGCATCACAGTCCCTGTCGCTTCCCAGAGGTTCACTTGATCTGAAGACAGGAATTCTTGAGAGGTTTTTTTCAAGCTCAGAATTTGACTGGAGACTCCATCATAAAGCATGGGTTCAAGGAACAGCTGTAGCCTTGTAGCCAAGTAGATAAGGTGTTTCCATTTATTGTTAGAGGCCACAGGCTTTGTGCCAAGTTAACAGTGGAGACTTCTGACCCTGTTGGGCTTTGTATGGACTTGTCTTGACCTATTTGTAGATTTATTTTTAGCTTATTTACCTGTATTAATGATTGTCTAATGACCATGTAACTGTTAATTACTTCTTTTTAGCTTTTGATCACTTCGTACAACTGTGTGGTATAACACCTAATCTTACATATTTTTTGTAACTAGAAGATATTAATAACAAGCACTTATTCTCTGTAGAATGAACTGTGTATGACTGATCCTGGAATAAAGCACCTTGTGGGTTACAGGGACAGGATGATACTACAGGCCCCAGGGCTATGAAGAGCTTACCAGAGGTTCCTTGCAAGCAATTGAAGAAAAGCAGTCTTTAGAAATGGGTAAAACCAGTTAGGCATAACAAAAGAACTAATACTAAGTATCTGACACATGTAATACACACTATATGGAACAGTGTTACACATGTGTAACATAGAGTTGGAGAACAGTGAAGAAAGAGCAAGGTGCAGAGGGTGCTAGAAAACATGTAAAAAGGACTCCAAGCAGATTCCAAGTTGAGATGGAAGAAACCATCAGCATCATACTAGCAAAAGATTTGAACACTGGGAGCTCACTGTTCCTCTCCCCCTGCTCTGAGGCTGTCCTTGTTAAGACCCAGAGGTGCGGTGGAAAGGAAAGCACACCACCAAAAAATGGGTTGGTATATCCTGGGCATAGTGACCAAAAAATGGTAAGAGCTTTCAATTCTGGGTGAAGTTAGGAGTGGTGCCAGCAGAACTTGGACTTCCTACAGGCAGACTTTGGCGTGTTTAGGAGATTGATTGCCAGAGTCCTGTGGGAGTCAGTCCTGAAGGCCTAGCCAACATGGGTTTATGAAAGGCAGGTCCTGCTTGACCAACCTGATGTCCTATGACAAAGTGACCAACTTAGTAGATGAGGGAAAGTCTCATCTATCTAGACTTCAGTAAAGCATTTGACACCATTGCCCACAGCATTCTCCTGCAGAAACTGGCTGCTCATGGCCTGTACAGGTGTAGCCTTTGCTGGGTAAAACTGCCTGGATGGCTGGGCCCAGAGAGTTGTGATGAATGGAATTACATCCAGCTGGTGGCTGATCACAAGTGATGTTCCCTAGGGCTCAGTATTGGGACCAGTCCTGCTTAATACCTTTATTGACAGCCTTGATGAGGGGATTGAGTGCACCTCAGTAAGTTTGCAGGCATCACCAAGTTAGGTGGGAGTTGATCTACTGAAGGGCAGGAAAGATCTGCAGAGGGCCCTGGATCGGCTGGATTGATGGGCTGAAGACAGCTCCATGAGATTCAACAATGAGAATGCAACAACCCCAGGCAGTGCTGCAGGCTGGGAGCCGAGTGGCTGGAAAGCTGCTCAACAGGAAGGGACTTGGGGGTGCGGTTTGACAGCAGCTGAACATGATCCAACATGTGCCCAGGTGGCCAAGAAGGCCAATGGCATCCTGGCTTGTATCAGAAATAGTGTGGCCAGCAGGACAAAGGAAGTGATAATTCTGCTCTACTCAGGACTGTTGAGGCTGCAGCTCAATTTCTGTGCTCAGTTTTGGCCCTTCCCTTCAGAAAGGACGTTGAGGTGCTGTGAGTGTCCAGAGAAGGACAACAAAACTGATGGAGGGTCTGGAGCACAAGTCTTATGAGGGTCAGCTGAAGGAGCTGTTGTTGTTTAGCCTGAAGAACAGGAGGGTCAGGGAGGACCTCATCACTCTCTACAGCTCCCTGGAAGGAGGTTGCAGTGAGGTGGGGATTGATCTGTTCTGTCATGTTTCAAGTGCAAGGATGAGAGGAAAGGGCCTTAAGTTGTGCTAGGGGAGGTTCAGGGTAGATACTAGAAAAAAACCTTTCACTGAAAGTGTGGTTAGGCACTGGAATAAATTGTCCAAGGAGGTGGTAGCATTGCTGTCTCTGGAAGTCTTGAGGAAGCATCTGTATGTGGCTCTTAAAGCTATGGTTTTTGGGGTGATACGGTGGTGCTGGGTTGATGATTGGATGAGATGATCTTTAAGGTCTCTTCCAACCTTAATGATTCTGTGATGCTAAAATGTTTGTGTATATACAATTTTAAGTAATATAATTTGAACTGTGAAGCATTAGTGTCATTGTAACTGGGTGGGTAATTCTTTTATTAGACTGTTAAGATTTCAGCTAGACTCACAGTAAGATCATGGCTTTGTACATATCTTATGTTCCCTTTGCCCTTAACTTTGCAAGTTTATCCAACTGATGGGAATTCAAGCAGTCTATAATATAACCTAAATGCAATGATTTGGTAGCAAAAGTTAGGGAACAGTCATGAGCTGTGTATCCCTGACTGGTAAAGTAAAAGTATCTTGGGGTGGCCTGTCTTCAAGTGGTACATGCCCACCTTTTGTTATGCTTAGCTGGAGCAAATGAATCTGTTTCCAGAGATTTTTTTTTTCAGAAGAGGGTAAAGGGAAAAGCTGTACTCAAGGAAGGGGTGTGGTTATGTCGTGAGTTGCCCTCATCCTAGACAGGCAAGCTGTATGACTTTTTAGACTCTTTAGGAAACACGGCTTACATGCTCCTCTGGATGACACTACTGGATTTGGCCTTCATGCACTTGACCCACATACACTGAATATGTGGTTTAATTTATGAGATATTATTTGGAGATGTTTCAAGCAGTCATCATCCTCTGATACCAGCATTTGCCATCTTACAGGATATCCTTTAAGTGCTGCTAGAGTCAATCTGGTTAGGTCTTGTGAAGTCTTCTGCTGTTGAGGCTTCTAAGGAACAAGAAGGAAACCCACTAGATTTAGAGCTTATTTACTTTGTCTAGCAGTGTGTACAGTGATTTAGGTAGAACCGTCATTACATTTCAGAAATTGTACCAAGACAGCTTAGCTTGGGAGCAGATCTGTGAAGAAGAGTCTGTGATGGTATTTAAAGAAGAGCATCAAAGACAGAGGAAATTAAGCTGCTACTGTGCTGTTTTGAAAGATTGGAGAACAAGCCACACAGATATTAAGGGGAAATATTGTAAGCCATAGGCCATTTCCTGTGAGGCCAAAATGCAATCCCTACAATTCAAACTGCTCTTCATATGTGTGAAGGACAGATTTAGACCCACGAGGGAAAGAAAAGCTATGAAGAAGAGGAGGAGGGCTAACAGCTTACTTCTTGGCTGTTAACATTGAATAATTAAGCACTAACAGCCAAAAGGAAAGCTGTTGTTTTCCTAGTCCAAATACCCAGCCAGGAATAAAACATTAAGCAGCTATAGAAATTATGTCTTTCATTTTCTTTTCATAAAACAAACGACTAAGTTAAACAACATATACTTTGGATACGTGGAATATAAGTGTGTTTCATATAGCCAGAATTGTAATTTCTGGAATTTGGTCTTTGCATTTCATGGGTAAACTGAACATGGTGTGCTCAGTTTTGTTCCTTAAAATTCACTGGGAATATGTGGGAATAAAGGCTGGTATCTAAAGCTTTAAACCATGACCACTTTATGGTAAAGAATCCCCTAAAGTGCTTGTGTATACCAAATCTTACCTGTTTTGTTTTTTTCCATCTGTGTTGTTTGGTTCAAAAATTTTGTTATTTACTAACCTGGTCCTGCTTCTGGAAAGTAAGTCATTTTTCCATGCTTTTACTGATGGAGGGTCTGAAGGTGTGGCATTAGGCTCTGGCCCCTGCCACTTTTGTAGTCTTTTTACAAAGGCTGACCTTTTGAGAAGTTTTCAACCTGCAGCTTAAGCTTACCAGAGAGGGGAATAAAACAAGTTTTTTACTGGTAGATTTTACTGGGTCTAAAGTGAGGATTGTAAAAATCTGAGTGAAACAGAGACACCACATTCATGATTTAAGAGTACAACCCATACCCATTCACACGTTTTATACTGTAAGGAAACTCAGTGGGGAAAAAAAAGCCTAAGAAAAAAAGACATATGAAATGAAGGAGATGGCATTCAGCATGTCTGACAGAAGAAATAGCCCCCAGAGCCAGAAAATTGTCATCAGGTAGCAGTGATATCAGTCTAGAGCTCCTTCCAGCTTTGGATCACAGGGCCCATCAGCAGAGCTCCCTGTATACAGCACCCCTTCACAGTCACTCGTCAATCAAACAACTCTGAAAATAAAGACCACATGCCATCAAATTTGTGGAATTCTTCTCTTCCTGTTTATGCACGAACTGCCAGATCACTTATGTTGCTGCACCAGCTTTCTGTCCTCAGAGAGGTGGGTGATTTTCTTTTCCTACTGTCAGTGTAGATAAGTCCTTTCACTTCTGGTGTCAAAATTAAACAACTTCTGGTTGTTGTAAGACAGTTTCATGCTGCATGGGACACTGAGGACCTTTGTAGGAATGCAAAGCAGTAGCTTTGAAAGGCTGTTTATTCACCTCTATAAAGACCCTCTGCCATCATGGATAGGGAGGTATAGAAGGATGGATCCAGAATACCATGTTTGCCTGTGCAAAAGCCTTCATACTTGTTTGTATTGGTTGGATTCAAGCACTGGAACTGGAAAATTGCCCCAAAGATGCAGTGTATGCTTGTGTGAAGGCCACAGGAGCAAGGTAGAGAGGCTGTTTACCTGCACTAGCTCTTGAAATGTTACTAAAGAGCAGGATGTCATTTGGCCTGGGCCAAAGCTGTGCAAGAAACAGTGCTCATGCTTTTGTGGGAAGGCTGATTGCTTGCCAATGCTCAGTTTATTTGGATAGGTGCAGCAGAAATGGGACAGAACAGTCCTATTTCAGTGAATTATCCCCTGTACGTAGCTCACTCCTGCTCAACTTAACATCGGCTGAGGTGCCATAAGAAGTAGAGATCATTCCTGGTAGTAACCATCACTCCTTTCTCTAATAAAGCTGCACAGATAAGGAAAAGCATGAAAATTATATTAAAAACATCCAAAAATAGCAGTACTTTTGCTGGCAGATTTCCCAGCAGACCATATGTCGACCTTTTCTGGTCAATGTAAAATCCGCAATCAGCCGTTACTGGATTAGAGCCTCACCTCAGATGTATCACCCCATGTTTTGCTGTCTCACTGATACCACCTTGCCACCCTTTCCAAGTGGCTTCAGGCTCTCTTTGTGTGACCTTTTGCTCACAATGTGTGTTCTCAGAGAAGCCATCATGGGCTCTCAAAGCGTAGTCCGAATGCTCCCCAGGGCCAGGATTTCATTTGTTCCTCTGCATTGCCTGGGCCAGGGCCCTGTTTTTTTGGTGTTGCTTGGCCAACCTTAAATTTTTTTTACAAAGCATTTTTTTGATGAATGCTAGGTTTCTTTCTTTGATTATCAGAGGAACATTCCCTTCCTCTTCCACATCTGTCTGTGTTTTCATTCTCTTTAACTTACAAGACAAATTTCAGAGGGCTTTCCACCCTCCTGGCCCAGGAAGACAACCTGATGCCTCTTCTTTGCCGGTCTTTGCTCCATATGCTAAAGAGGAGGGCTTTGTATATTTTTTAGTGTTCTCCCGTAGCATTAATTCTTTATATCCAATATGAATTATTGGCAGATTAACAGCAATCTGGAAAAACAGATGGTGCTTTCCAGACCTCCCTCCTCCTTCCCTGTCATGGTTGAAAGGAAACTAACATTAATTCAGCCCCAGCCTTCAGTGAGAGTGCAGGCCTACTCAGTGTGCCAGGCTGCCAGATATTTACGTACAGCTTTATCTCATGTTCGTACGTCCTATTTCTTCTAGATATAGAAAGAAACCTCTAATATATATCAGTGTTTTTTAATGTGCCAAAATTTTATCTATAGTTACAGATGCAAATATAAAACCACCACTTAACTATGTCCATGTCTAATCACATAACTATATATTAGTAGCTCTGCATTTGTACTCCTAAATATATGGAAGTGTATTCACAAAAATACAAATGTATATATGTGCATACATGATACATCAGGTGTGTGTTTCCTAAATCCATTGGGCATCAATATTGACGTCTCTCTGTAGAAACTCTAAATTAAGTCTGATTGAAAGTTGTTATTATGGCTTGGAATGGCAAATGTCCACCAGCTACTGGTTAATCACAGACGTCTTCCCTGGCTAGAAACAGATCCTTATATCACTTTCTCTGCACAGTTGCACTATGTCCTGGCTTTATGTATCATGTTTGGCACTATGTCAGTCTTTTCTCTGCTGGACAATGCTCTTCAAAAATTTCTTGTCAAGAAAATTCATCATGCCAGTTGTATGTATGGCTTTTCCATCTACCACCAGAATTATTTGTCACTAGTTGTACTCTTTAACAATGGATAAGAACTAATACATCTCAAGACCTTTCTTCAAACTTCTTCCAGGAAAACATTAATTTTTTTAACAATTCTTTAATTTCATAGGAGTAAGGCTAGTATGAAATGCACTGAAACCAACAGAATCTGGTAGCAAATTGTATATACACGTGTATATACACACTGATGCACAGAGGTTTCAGTCTGAGACATGTAATCTCTTTTTGGCAGATGCTTTCCCTTTGTTTTCAGTAGTTTATATTTTGACTATCTTTTCTCCCAGCCTACAGTTAATAAAGTCAGCCACCACAGACAGTGAAATTCTTTCTTCTTTATTTTTTTGTATACTAATAACCTGTGCTGTTCCTTACTGTGCTGTCAGAAGGGTTTTGATGGAAACCTTTTCAAGACAGAAAGGATCCCACAGCACTGGTTAATGAAGCCTGTGGTGCCCTCTTAAATTCTGCACTCCTGCACCACTTACAATATTTATTTCTTCAGGTTTTTATGAAGAATAGTGTTTAGTCACTTGATCACAGCTCCCTTACACTGAGTGGCAAGAGGCCGCCTTGTCAGTGAATGAGTATAGCATCTTCGACGGAAAGCACTGCAGGAAGAGAATGTCAACTGCGATGTGATGGAATTTTGCGAGGTTTTGTTGTGGTTTACTTTGGTTTTGTTTTTCTGTTTCATTTGTCACATTTTGGATGTTTAGAAGTATCAAGTGTACTTAAAAAGTAATGGTGTTTTCCTCCGTCCCTGTCAAAGGGCCATCTCACTTAAGGTCAAGCATATCAGCGAAAAGTTTACCAAGAGAATCTGGAGGCCTGTGATGAAAAGCAGAATTTATTTATTACTAATGGCTTCTGGTGTCATTTCAGACTGTTTCATGCTCATCATATAAACAACCCCTTGCATTTACTCAGCTATATACTTATATTCCAAAAGGAGTAGCATATGGTGTGAAAACCAGATGCCCCTGCCCACATAAAAGCTCCATACATTTGTTTGAATGTAGTCAGGAAACAGTCACGATCTTCTTCCCACTCTCAAAGGAGTCAGCTGAATGCAGCCGAGACCCTGTTTAGCTCTCAGTGACTACTTAGAGTTGCCTAAGCTCTCCTGGGGGATAATGGGATGGACTGTCTTGTCTCATGGGAACGTTTCACCATGAGAACTGAACTTCCTATGCTCTGTGAATTAATTCTCTTTACTGAGACAGTTTTTCTGTTCCCCTAAAAGGCTGCCTGGATTCCTCCACAGAAACTTTTAACTCCATCCTTCTCCTTCTTCTGGCTCTGTATCTCATTCTTTGCTTCTGTGGAGTAGGTTACATCATCAGGATCTCCTTCGCAGTTGCACTTTATATACAGTTATGGCCTCTGCTTCCAGAGGCCAAGTTTGCATCCTGTCTAAAACCTGTCGTTAATTCCTCATATTTTAAAATCAGTACTCCAAATGAGAACCCTTCACAAAGCCTGTAATAAGTCAGATTTCACTTCTCTTGCATCTTCCCTTCCGACCATTCTTTGTTTGGAGGTTGTTGTTTATGTCAGCCATTAATTTTTTATAGGCTTCTTTCAGCTGCATTGCTCCTACAATTTTCTGGCATGTGCAATTTTAACAGAACACGATGCTCTGAACACTAACACGGGTCCCTTCCATGTGGCATAAGATCTTTGGCATGCTTTGCCATGAGATGATGGGTTTGTCAGTGTGCAGCGGAGGTCTGGCTCCGTGCTCTGCCAGTGACCTGCCATGCGGGGGCAGAACAGCTCCACCGTGGAACATGAAATGAGTTCTTCCAAAGAGAGCTGGTGGCTCTGCAGCGCTTCTTTCCACAGAGGCACATACTCCACTGAAAAAACCTGGAGGATTAACTGAGTTCACTGGAAGACCCTTAGGTTCAAGAGATTCTCATCAGCCTTGTGTTGTTCTTCTTCACATTTGCAATAGCTGGCTTGGCTGCTCCTACTGCCGTCCAAACTCATAGGAAGCCCACACTCATGAGAAATTTCATATCTTCTGCTGCACCTGAGTTGTCAGACAAGCCAAATTCAGCTCCAAATATTTCGTGAAGATCAGAATGAGGCAACAGTACACATGACTACTGTGTGCTCTGGGCATCCTCATGTAGCCTGGGTCAAGCGTGACACCAGTGGGAATTGCATATGCAGAGGAACTGCATGGCATGCAGCAGTGGTCTCCAGTGGATGGACCTCTGCATCTCCTATGCAAACTCCAGTTGTAAGATATGCAGAGGCATTGCTTTCTGGTAGGGCCTATATTATTTTAATATTCTACTTTTTTCAAGATTTCTGGGCATGGACAGTAAATCTTTAAAGGCATTGATTCTATTTTTAGTGGTGCTATTCTGAAAGTCTTCCCTGAAGAAACTACAAATACTATTTTAAAAAGTCTCTACAGCTCTAAGTCATATGAGTCACAAAAAAGGGTTTGTATCTTCTTTTTTAGATTTAAAAAGAGTTTTTTCCTCCAGTAGATACTTTGCTCTCCCAGGAAAATGGATGGGTTCTTTCTTTCAGTCAGACTAGAAGGTGTTGTTGAAGGCCCTTTGACATGTTTTTTCTCATGCACATCAGATGATGCAGGTAATGAATGGACAGCACTGTGCCTGATGTTTGACTTCAAAATACCATTTAATACTGGGCTTGGCCTGTCATTTCTGTCCTGTTGGTGAAGCTGCACTTACTGCATGCCACTTGATTCTTCTTTGTTGCATGTGTCATGCCATTGAAGGCCATAATTCAAGCAAAGAATCTTTTTGGTTTTGATCTTTTATAAAAAAAAAATTATCACATCAGCAAAAAGGCTTACATGGGCATGGAGGCAAGGACCTCTGTTCACTCCTCCACTCCCACCTATAAAGGAGCTTCTCTTCTGAACTGAGTACAGTGTATTTCTGGTAACACCTGAGCTTCTCCACTTTCTATCCTGCTGTGGAAAAAACTTCCCACTGAAATTGGTGAAAACTGATAAAAAACTACTTTTTTCAAAACCTGCAAGAAATAGTGCAAAGCCTTTAAAAAAATCTGAGTAAAATCCAATTTCTTAAATCCCTGATGGAAGAAATCTTATTACCTTCAATACTATTATATACAGGACAAAGCCTGTAAGGCTTTGCTGAGAGATTGAAAAAGGCAAATTAATGACAGCACTTGAAATTACCTGTAATTATCAGTGGCATGGGGTCAGCATCACTGCAATGACAGTTTCACAGGTGGTGATTCTGACTGGTTCAGGATTTATGCAAAACTGCCAAACAAAACGTGACCTCCACAATCAGTATTAACGTATCTCTGGAGCATTTAAGCATCTGAATTCTCAATCTACTGTGTAGCTGCTTTCATCTTTTGAAGAGCAGTTAAATTCTGAAGGGTCCCAAGCGTTTTCCTGGTCAAAATCACCTCTTCTTTCCCATTCATATTTACTCAGGCCTCTCTCTTCACTGTCACCACCACACAATGTCTCTTCAGCAGCTATAACAACTGCTTATATGGAAAAGTAATAATAGGAAAGCGTTTAATGAATTTTAAGCTGACTTTAATGTAATTTAGCAGCTGGAAACAAGGAGAAAAGCCAGCACAGTGTGACCTGCCAGCTCTCTATGGATTGTCAGTGGTCAATGTAGCACATATTTCAGCACTGCTCTCCAGGGTATGCTGGCAATGTTTCTTTTCTCCAGCTACATTCCTGATTTCAATTAAATCAGCATCTGAAGTACTCTTTCTGATATAGTTATTTTCTGATATAGTTAGTGCCTTCCAATAAATGCTCCTGGCTTTGTTTCTCCCCAGACGCTGTCCTTCCTAACACTTCTTGGCTCAGTGAGTGAAGCAGATATCACCTAAAAAGCAAAGATGTTGTTTTTAGAGAGACTAAAAACCAAGTTTTGTCTTGAGAAAGCAAGGAAGGAAAAATAGTCTTTGGTTACAGAGCCATAATTCCTTCATTCCTGCGGAACGTCTCCAAATCTTCCTTTTGTTCCCTCCCTGTTACTATTTCAATATTAGATCTGGAGTGGCGTTGGTTTTTTTACTCTTTCTATAACTATAAAGGAATTTCCAACATAAAACCACTCACCAAACTATATAGCTGAAGTTTTAAGTTTGCAGGGACCAAGCATACCTTGAAGTTCTTTTCTCTTTATTTTCCACTAAGTATATGAACCAAATTGTTAACACATTGACCCAATGCCTTTGAGGCATTATCAGGGTTTTTATGACAGCCTGCAATTAGTATTATATAGTTTCTTTTGAAGGAGGCGTGCAACAGGTGTCTTAGCTTTCTGCTCATTGCTTCCGTCCCCTCCAGTTCAATGAAAATTATGCAGTTTAACACCCCTTATTAAGATTACCCTTGCTTCCAGTTCAGATGTGTCTGTGCTAGGACGTGGAAGGAAACTACATTTTTATACTCAGCTGGACAAAGGACTGCATTTGTCTTCAATTTTGCAAAACTTTATTTTGATACAAATTCATTTTTGCAGTTTTAAGATGTTTTGACCTTTAAAAAAAAAAAAGCAAAACACAAAAACAACCAACCACAAAACCCCTCTGTGACATTGTTGTGATGAGCTCCACAAGTAGCTTTTTGTGGTGGCCCCACTACTGAGATACAGAACAGGACAGAGAGTTGTGCTGGTGGCATCTGGAGCCACTCAGCTTCAGAGCTTTGCTGAAGCCATCCCAAAGAAGACAGTAGCCTTCAGATAGTTTCCCTTGCTTGCTGAGAAAGGGTCTTCTAGATCACTTCAGGCTCATTTGGCCTGGTGACAGTATAATCCTTCATTGCTTGTTGGCACTCTCATTTTGCCTGCTTGGGTTGATGACCTGCAGTGATAACCTGAGGCTGCTGAGCCACAATAACCAGCCTGTCCATGGCAGTGTGCAGCAGAAGGCTGCAGTTCTGGGGATCTGACTGCTCATGGCCCCTCTGTGTCTCCAAAGGCATTCAATCAATTGCACATTGCACTAGCTGGACATTCAAGGTAGGATGAGGATGCCTGTACCTCCTGGCCTATACAGTTTTGTGTGTTGTAGGACTCCCAAATACTGGCAGCTATTCTGCTCCTCACAGCCAGATAGCAGAGGCTGTTTGGGGCTTCTTGGCACTGCAAACCAAATACAGTGTTGCTACCTTCAAAGTGAGATGCTGGGGTAGGACCCATGCTGTGGGAGGGGAGAAAGGAGGCAAAGGAGCTGGCTCAGAGAGAGAGGGGAGAGCCTGGAGAATGCAACTTGTTGCTATTGTTAATTGGGAGAGAGTGAACGCTTCTGTTGAAACCCCTGACTCCATCCTCTCAGTGGAGTCAGCAGCTGTGTTGGCATGGCTCTCACCAGCTCCAGTGTACAGAGCAGGCATCAGGGCTGTGGTTGCTTGTCAACCTGCTGCACAAGACAGCTGCGTCCTCTGTGCTTAAGATTGGCCCTGCTGTGCATGGAAGTTGAAGGCAAGCAGGCAGAGACGCCTCAGCCCCAAAGACAACATATGTAAAAGCCATTGAGCACTGACCTCTCACTTCTATCCCTTCACTGCACTTTCCTGAATAATTTCACAGACTGTAGACTCAGGCTGCAGATAAACAACACTTAAATTGGGACCACTGCTAACTATTCCTCCCCAGTTACACATTCTTGTCACTTCTTTTGTGGTCTATCTGGCACCCCGACACACAGTCAGGAGGTAAGAAAACTGACCATGTAAAGGAAGTGAAGCCAAGGGCAATGGTATGACACTTGTATGAAAAAAAAAAACCCAAACAAAAAACCCAAACCCCAAACCATAATATTTCCATTCCCTTTGTCCTTTTCAAATTGGCCCTGTCTCCTTTGACATTTTCCTTAAGCATCAGTGGCATGTTGACAAATTCAGTGATTGTTGTAATTAGCACCTGTAGCCAGAAAAGAGCTTGATGCTTACAAAACATCCTTGTGATTCTGATAGTTATACATGCAGATACAAGTTCTCTGGGAGAGTAAAAATCCCACATGCAAATTTTTAGAACAATTGATTTCAAAGTCTGTAAATGCATATGTACTTACGCTGTCTTGTACTATTACCTCAGTCTTGAAACGTTCAGTTAATAGATGGGTGGGTTATTTTCCTAACTATATTCTAAATTGTGAGCATTGTGTTCTAAAAGTAGTTCTTATTGATATGAAAAAAAGAGAATGTTTGACTTAGCCTGAAGGTTCCTGAGGAATGGTGTCTAATTGTCAGGGCTATAAGAGCCTAAAAACAGTGCTCAGAGCCCAGAGCTGAGGTGTGAAACATACCACTAAGTGCTGGGGGATTCATAGTTACTTGCAGACCACAATGTGAGTGGGCAGACTTATGAGCCTTTCTGAAGGGAGGCATGATGCTTTGATGTGCCCAGTAATGACATTATAAGTTCTAATTGATGTAAGCAGTAAAGACAGAGTGCCTCGTGGCATGGAAAAAGAGACTGGCAGATACCACTAGTTGGTAGCTGAGCTCTGGTAAGAGATTGTCCAAGTGAACATCTCTCCATTCAATCACATTTTCCACTGGAAATTCCTCTTTCCTTCGCATATCTTTTAACATACAAGACTCTCTGTGGGCTCATTTGAATAGGTTGCCACACAGGTACCTCAGATGAAACCACAGGCTGTAGCCTCAAAAGGAGCGGAAATACTATTTTAAAGATCTTGTCTCTCTGTGAGAGTCAGGCTGGCACTGTCTGTTGCTTTCCTGCTTTTACATGTACTTGCCTAAAAGAAACTCTACTCCTTAAGGACTTAAAACCCCCAAGTAAATAAATAAATAAAAATCACTTTCAAGGCCAAAAAATGTGCCAACCAGAATTTGCGGTGGTTGTGCTGCACCTTCAGAAAATCCAAGGTTGTTTCACAAAATTCTACATGCAAGAAGGTTGGAGCAGCATTTAAAGCCTGAGGTGTGACACATGTCTAATTACTATATCTGTCTGTGCATAAGAGTGCTAGCTCTGTGTGAGTAATTGGGGCAGAAGATGGTGTCTAAAATCCCCTTTCAGACATCATACAGGTGAGGAATCGGTGACAGTGTGGGAAACATGACTCACATCAGTGGTGATCGTTGAGATTAGACGAGAGAACAAGCCTTCCTCTAGCTGCTGTGCTGGATGCTGTCAGTGGGATATCTGCAGCATTTGGCTCTGTTGTTCAGCAGGTTAGTCAATCACCTTTTGGGGCATACAGTTCCCCAGCAGTAAAACGCTGGGCAGGAAAGAGTTGGCCAGCACTATTCACCTTGGCAAGAGTAATGAAGAAAAGCTGTGCACAGAAGCCACCTACTTACTAGAACCGTGTCCTTGATTATTATTACTCATCAGGAAGACTTACTAGAAAAACTGAGGTGAAAAGATGCTTCTTTCAGGCAACAGAGGGTGGAAACAGAGCTTAAGATACAGACAGAGGAGAGTCACTCAAGGCTGTGACAGTGAATTTTTTCAACATGTTTGGTTTAATGTTGCTCTTTGAAGAACCATGTTTTAATAGATGTTTTGCAGCAGAGATACCAGTTACAAGTTGACAAAAAAATCTGAACTGTGCCATACTTGGAGTAAGAGTTTTTAAGAAGTGAATTAAAATCTCAGTATTGCTTTACTGCTTATTATGTCTGAGAAACGCCCTTCATAAAAATAATTATCTGGGATGTGGGAGTTCAGCTAGAGGGGAATGATTTCCTCCCCATGACCTGAATCCAGACCATAGCCCCCTGGACAAATAGGTGTGGTTGCTGGCATAAGCAAGCATCAGTAAATGTGAGTAGAGCATCAGGAGTCACTTAAACCATCCTGTAATTCAGACACCTTGTTGTGACAGGCTGTTCCTGGGCATGGCGGGTCATTACTGGCTTAATAAGAGCTTCCCCTGAAGCTGGCAAATGCCCTCTCCCTGGAAAATGTCCCTGACTCAGGTGCTATTGACAGGGAAAAAAACCTGGAATGGGAGGTGAAGGTGAGCATGGGAGGATGGGTTCCAGAAGAGGCATCACTTCCTGAACCTGGCAGGCCTTTTGGAGGCCATGCTTCTGGTCTGTGGCCTCCTAAATCTTTAAAAGCCCACGTAGCAGCAGCACAGGATAGGGAGAAGTCAGAATGCAGCATCTGCTTTCACCCTCTGGAGACCACAGTATTGTTACTCCTTTGGATATTCCTTGGGGTCATTAACTGCTGTTCAACAACAGCTAGTAGGGTATTCTGTTGGAAGATTGGCACAGAAACTTTGGTGTCTTTATCTGGTTTTATCCTCTTAGGTCTCATAGAAGGGATTGTAGAATGTAATCAGTGTAAATAAAGGATATTTTAAAATTCATTTTTGGCTTCAGTAAAACAGTGGCATAATCATTGCACATAATTTTGCAATGAATTTTTGAGTAAAAGTAGTATAATTACAGTCTATTCACTCTTCCTGATCACCTACAGGTCTATCTCCCTTTCATTTGAATGGATTCAAAATTAACTGTTTTTCCTGTTCCTAATAATGACAAATGACCATAACTAGATCATATAGTTTTGCTTACATTTGTAAATGATGCTAAATTGTTATGAGTCTTTTAAGGCATGTTCATATTTTTTTTTAATTTGATGAATTGCAAATTATGAGTACTGGGAACCTGTTACTCCTCTTTTTCTGTGTCTCAACCCCAACACTCACCCCAGTTATATTATTTTTAAAAGATAATTGTTACACTAATGCCAGGGATGATAGGAACTCAAGTGTGTGAAATAGAAATGTAGAATGAAAGCTTAACCCTAGAGAGCTGAAATACTAGTTAATAGGATTATAGGAAGAAGTGATGTAGAAAAGATGGAGAAAAAAGTGAAAACAGGGCAGTAATATTTTGTGTAACACTGTCTTACACAAAATGCATGATATAAAGACTTCTGGTGGGAGATCTTATGAAAGATACATAAACTATTTTACTGGATCCTGACTGGAGTGCTCTCATGACTGAGCACAGTCTGTTTAGGGAAGATCAGCGGGGTTGCTGTCCCCTCTGCAAAGGTGCTCCTTTACTTAGCAGAGCTCTAGCAGAAATCCAAGGATGTGTCTGCCAAGAGTCAAGGCCTATGGGCAGAGTGCCACCGAGGATGCTGTGGTGGGGTCGGATGACCAAAAGCTCCTGAACAAGATGTAAAAGATGAGGCTTTCTACAGACAAATACAGAACTCTTCTGATTGTGCCTTTGTTTTCCTGGGAGATTTCAGCTGTCCAGTAGGCATTGCTGGGCTTGCACCATGTGAGCAACCCAAGAAGTTGTAGACTATGCAGCTCACGGGTTATAATGCAAATTTCAGAGGGGCTGTACTTGACCTGCTGCTTGCAAAATGGGAAGAATGGGCCAAAAGTATGGCAGAAATGGCAACTTGGGCTGCAGTGTCCAATGAGATGATTGAGTTCAAGCTACAGAGGAAAAGTGGGAAGAGAAGTAGCAAAATTAGGACTCCAGACTTCATAGAGTTTGGCTTAGCTAGGGAATTTCCCTAGGCAAAATTCCTAGGCAAGATGCCAAGGTGGAAAAGGGCAAAGGAGAGCTGGCTGATTTCAAACAAACAAACAAACAAAACTGAAAGAAAAAAAAGGCAAAAACAAGCAAAAAACTTTCAGCTTTCAGAGAGGTGAGGAACCATCTGCCTCATTGTGCAGGATGAGCTTCCAGCAGAAGGGGCTCCCAGCAGAAAGGGCTCTGGACTCAGCATGGAATTGCATGGCGAGCCATTAATGCAACCGATATGCAAACAATAGCGTACAAGAATTGAAAAGGTGAACAAAGGAAGAGTATAAAGGTATTGTTTTACCATTTTTTGATAAAAATGCATAAGGTCGAGGCCCAGCTAGAGTTAAGTCAAGGAGAGGCTATTAAGGGTGACAAGAAGGGATTCTACTGGAATACTAATTACAGAAGTTCAAAGGGGATGTAGGCCTGCCAAAGAATGGGGGAGAGCAACATACTGGCAAGCATTGCAAAACAGGGTCCCCAATGTCTCTTTTGCACCAGACAAAGATTTATACCAGCACTATTTGTTATGGAGGATAGCCAAGAGGGAAGGAGCAATGAGCTAGGGACAACCACAACTGGATGTATTCATATCCATAGGGCTTGATGAGATTCATTTGACACTGAAAGTGTTACCTGCTCTCTATCATATGTGAAAAATCAGGGTGGTCTGCAGAAGTCCATGAAGACTGGAAAAAGGCTAAGGGCTGAAACACCTGTCTTTCATAAAGGCAAGAAGGAGAATCCAGGGAACAATATGATTGTTACTGTCACCTCAGTCACTGAAAAAGAACATCTTCTTGAAATTCATTTTCCAGCATAGCAAAGACAAGAAGGCAGTGGCCTGTATGAGGAGGCAGATGGCACCGTTAGCAAATTTGCAGACTGTGTTAAGTGGGGGGGCGTGATTGACATACAGAATGGCAGAGCTTTAGTCCAGAGGAATCATCAGAAAGTTGAAGACTGGGACAACGGAAATTTCATAAGATTAAGCAAGAAGAAATGCAAGTTTCTGCATTCATGGCAGAGTAACTTCAGCATTGGTACAAAATGGATAATGGGTAATCAGTGGCCTGGCTGGAAAGGACCTCAGGGTTGTGGTGAATTGGTTGAATCATGTATGATTGAGACATAATTCATTGTAAAGTAAACTACACACTGGGCTAGAAGGAGTGCACTCAGAAGGTCAAGCAGTGTTGTTGTTCTCGTCCACTTTTGCTTGGCACTGGTGAGGCTGGAATCATGTACCCTGCTGTACTGGCCCCCCTCCCACCCTGCCCTGTTATAAGAAGGCTGTGAAGAAGCTGGAAGGAGCTCAGCAGAGGGCTGCCAGGATAGCAAAGCACCAAGAACACATGCAGAGTTTGAGGCATTAGTCTGGTGAAGAGGAGCCTGTGGGGTGATCTTAGCAACAGCCCACAGCAGCTAGAGTGGGAACAGCAAAGGTAACGGAGCTAAACTCTGCCATTTAGTGGTAGACAGTATGACAAGGAGCAACAGCCAAGAACTGCCGTGGGAAGGTTCCGGTTGCATGGTTGGGAAAACCCATGAGAGGGGTACTGCAGCCCTGGAACATGTTACTGAGAGCGTCTGTGCAATCTCCACCCTAGGAAATTTTCAAGAGCTGGCCAGACAAACCACAGCTTGACAGGAGCTAGTGTGGGGAATACCCACAGTACTAAGGAAGAGGAGGGAGTAAATCATTTCCACAGTCCTTTTCAAACAACTTCTCTGTGATTTTCTATTGTAAACGTCATCTGTAAGTAATAGGAGATACCCGTGTGATTGCAGAGATGCAAAGCTAAGTATTTTCAAGATGAGACAGACTGGCTTCTGGGTCAGGGCAAAAGCAAAAATCTCTAGGAATGTTTTAATGATGTTGCATTTTTATTTTACATGTGTCCTGAAAAAGAAATGGTCGTGTTTTTTCTGCTTCCAGGAAATGCTGCCTGAAGCATTGCTCCTCCTTTTCCTGACAGCCACATAGAGAAGAAGTAATTCTGTTTCCAAGTACTAGTCTGTGTATTTTGTCTACCTGCAGGTTCCTCTTACACTTCTTCAGGGAGTTGGAAGTAATTTCTGCTGAACTTTTATTTTCTATGCACTTGTAAAATCATTTGGTACCTGAGTCATAACTCCTGAAACTTTCTCTTGATTTTTGCTGTTGGGTGTCTTTATTGTGTTTGGTTGGGTTCTGTTGCTGATAGTGGTCTTAACCTTTGTCCTAGATTATACAGCTGCAATGAGCATAACTTGGAGAAGTCTAACTTGAGGACTTCTCATTTACTCTGCATCAGTTTCCTTCATATTAGGAAGTACACAGTCCATGTCCTTCCACAAAAAGAAAAGAACAAAAGAACAAAGCCAAGCCAGTTTTTTAAAGCAAAAAACCAACTTGCTTCAGCCAATGAATTGCTCCTCTGAGCTCACAGAGCAGAGCAGGTTGTAGTGGAGCCACCAGGATTGTACGTTTTTTGAGGGCTGCAAGAGAGGAGAACCATGAAAGTAGGTGCAGAATAGCCATCAAACTCACTCAGGATTTATAAATACATCCTCTGCATTTCAACATAATCACGAGGTAGTTCAATGTAGTTGCAAGTGCCTGCTCAGCTGAAACTAGGCTGTGGCCTCCCTAGTCTCCAGACAGCGCCGCCTGCAAGGGAGTGTGTGTGGGACTTTCACAGGCTTTCCAGTTGCGTATGTTCTGTCTTGTCTTAGTAGTCATTGAACCGCAGAAAGACTGACTTGGCTTCCTTCATATTCTTGTTGTGAATCAGGCAGAGCTGGGACCTGTGTTTGGTTCTCTCACATGCGATGTGAATTTCCCTCACAAGGAAATTACTCATTATCCTGGCATTCCTTTCTTCCTAGTTTTGACCAAAATTTGTGGCCCTCCTTGTTGATACTGTCTTACTTTCCCCCAAAGTTTGTATTTGACTAAGCAACATTTTCTAAGAATAGCATTCAACAGATACTTGCCCATCAACTCCTGAAGACAACAAAAGGTGTAGGGTATCACCTTTCAGAGATCCAAAGGTGTGTGATTTCAGCTCATAACTTTTCAGTAGCTTCTTGAGGTATACTGACCTCTCAATCTCTCTTTTAGTGTTTGCTGAACTTCACCATTAATTTGGTCTATGTAAAGTACATTTTTCTGCGGCCACATATCTAGGAATCCTAGAAGCTTCATTGGGCTGCTTATCTGTAAACAAAAGGAACAAAGACTGTAGGAGACCCCAGACAGCTGATGAGAGACAGAATTCAAAAGGCTGGAGCAAGGAAAGAAATGGAGAGAGAGAGTGTGTGTCTGTGTGTGTGTGTGTGTGTGTGTGTGCCTGCATAAGAAGGGAAAGATGGTGATGCAATGGTGAGATGAACATAGAAGATGGGAAAAGTTGTACTTTGCTTTTGTCTGTCTTTCTACCTGTCCTCCTTTCCCCAATGTGCCATTGATAAAGAACAACACTCTTTGAATTCAGCTTCCAAATGTTGCATACAGTTTTCTGGGTCTGACGTGGACCTTTGATGGGATTATGAATATTGTTATCTACAATATTCTGTTATATCTGGTGGGTTCTGTTCCTTTCTATCATTGTTACATTATCTTCCTTGGGTTTTTTCCTTTTCTTATGTGCTACTTCATATTTAAATGTGTGCTCCTCTCTCAGGTGCCATCTGATTCTGTCCTCTCTGATATTTTAATTTTTACGTATTGCTCCAACTTCACCTCCTGGGTTATAGGTTTCCTTGGTTAGTTTCTGTTAATGACTTGAAAATTTACTACAATGATCAGCTTTTTTCAGCTGCATGTTTGGTTTTACTTTAATACTACTTCTCCACTTTCTATCCCTAAAGAATCTGATCCTGTAGTGACTTTTGTGACTCAGCTATAGAGCAAATACTGCTGTCAGTGATACTGAAAGCACCCATGGTGGCATATTCAGAAGAAAAAGAGCTGTCCTGTGTGTTCTGTAGTTGTCCAAAAGGTGGAAGGAGAAGAGGCTGTTAGACAGCAACTAAACATTGGCCTCTCCCTTCACTGTGGGAAACTGAGCCCAAGTATGGCAGTAAATTCTTAGCTTCTGAAGCAATCTCTCCCTGACTGCAGAAGAAAGCAACAAGACAGAGCTGTAATTGTGTTTGGCTGCTCTTTTGAGGGTGCATGTGGACCATCAGTGGGTTTTGCACACTCCAGATTGGAAATCTCGGTTTTAGAAGAGCTGGCAGAGGAGTGCTGTAAATTTTGAACTGAAGTTGCATAAGAAGCTATTCTTGGCTCAGCATTGCTCAATACCTTTATCAACAATTTGGAAGGAAATGTATAATCATCACATAGATGCAGATGATATAAATTGTGACCCAGTAGGTGGATACCAGCATTTAAGTTCTTCTGGCACTGAGTTCAGTTTGTTCTGTTCAGAAGAAGGGAATTGCTCAAACTACTTCTCATAAAACTTTTTTAAGGGCAAATGGTGAATGACATAGTTTGGCATTCCCCACTCCTATCTATACTGTTTTGCTGGAGATTACTGTACTTTCATGCAGTATTATTTTACGAAGGAAAGGGTTGGGTTCATTTTGTGAGATCTATCAGACTGTACGTAGCAGAAGTTCACTCTCTGCAGGTGCCAGTGGGTGGCTGCTGGTATATAGCCAGTAGAGGTGGGGTTATGGATCCTCCCTTCCCTTCCCTACTTTTAAGAAATCCAGTATTGCTTGTGATTTACCAACACACATGCACACAAAATGTTTCATGGAGTCAATGCTGTTACAGTACACAGCAGAGCCAGAGGATGGGGTGCTGTTCACACTCTCTTCTTTCACTTACGTATTATTAATACATACAGCCAAGTGTGGTTTTAGTTCATTTTTTTTCCTAGCAGTTAATACCCTCTGGTTCTGGTAACCCCTCACCTATGGCAAATGTGATTATGGCTGATTCCACATACTTAAATTAATATTAAGTGCCAGGGTATGGATGGAAAAATGTAGAAGCAATGAAGTTTTGATCCAGCAGTATAGATACAGCTCACAGAGCATTTAGTTATCATGTGGATCAAGCAGCTTAGTAAATTTTCTAAGATTAGATCTTTCAGAAGGTTTGCCTGTGCTTGCTGTCAAGTTTGTTTGCAAAAGCAGAGATTTCTGGTGGTACAGTGGTGTTATCCTACCAGGGAAATTTTTGGGAGAACTCTGCATAGGCTTCTTGCATTCTCTAATGTAGATTTATAACTTGGGAGTTCTCTGGTTTGGTGGGCAATTTCAGCTAGAAGGATGTCTTTAGGGGACTTTTTGTCTCCTTTGGCAAACACAGAAGACAATGTATTGCTCTGAAGGAAAAGTACAATCTAAACAAATGGATGTGAATTTTAAGCCTTATGAGGGCCAAAGGGCTAAGTGTAATAGAGGGCCCTTTCCCTTCTCCTTCTCTTTCTTCCCTCATTGTAATCAGTCAAGTATAGCATAGTTAGATGGGCAAAATATTTCTGCTCTTTTATTGCTACTCCCATCCATTTGCTTGCTTGCAACATCTGATCAGACATTCAGAGTTACTGACACAGAAGGGAAAAGTTTGATACTTCTCTATCTCAGTTTGACTGTGTCTTTGTTAGTATCTCCCGTATACCTAAAAAAAAGAAGTAAATATGTTATTAAGGTGCATCTACACTTAGCAGTTGAGTTTCACTCAAGGTTAGGTAAAAAAGGTGGATTACTTCTAACCTAATAATCTTTTTCCAACTGGAAGGATGCCCAACAAATCCTTCCTTTCTAAAGTGCCATCTTTTATTTATTTATTTATTTTTGCATTGCTCAGTTTAATAAGTCTCTGATATAAACCTAAGTTCCACTAAAGTATTAATGCCATTTTTGTTAAGAAAATCGAACAATAGAGCAAGATCCAGCCGTAGAGAAGCCAATGGATTTGAGGGGGCTTTATAACTTTTCTGAATAATCACCACACACCTAAATGTATATTGTAAAATAAAATATCACATCATTAAGTGAGAATTCTCAGATGTAGTTCAGAAGCATTCTAGCGTATAAATGCTGAAGCTGGCATCAAATCTCTAACTTCTTTTCAAGGTGATGACTGCAATATCAAAATATTAATGTATTTGTGTGGATAATGCTGACAATTATTACAAGTCCACCTTTTGTTGAACTGCACAGTCACTTCACAAAACAAATGTAAAAATTTGGTTTAGTCAGGGGATTTTGCCAAACATTTTGTTAGTCGTAACTGCTAGTGGTCTTGTAGTGTTTAGAAAGTATAAAACTCGTGAGACACCACATTAGTCAGGACCACTTACCAAATCTCCTCTCACTGCATGTTCTGAGCAGCCAGCTCATTTTTTGTCTACCTGGGCTTACACCAAAACTACTCTTCAGCAGATGGTGTGATAGTTAGGACACTGAGAAACACTAAGAAAAAAATTTCCCATGAGAGAAGAGCAGATAAAAATCTTTCCTTTCTGTGACATTTTCCATGGTTTCCTCAGTCTTATTTCTCTGCCATACATACAGGCGCAGACATGTGTGTATGTATGCCTGCACTACTCTCTGTGTCCAGTGCCTGGCCGCCAAGCTTGCTCCAAGACAAGCAGCTGGCATTTGCTGAGTCCTGCAGATGGGTCATGAGTGACACACACACATGGTGCAGCTGTCTGGATCTGGCACTCAGGTGATTATTTGTTTTCTAATCAACCAGCAGCTCCATTAGTGGAGTTGGAGGCTCAGAGAGGGTGATTAAATATACAGAAAGAGAGGCTGTTGTGTAGTTGTGGGTGAAATGTTGGGTGGCAATTACAAGAGATGAAAGGATTGTTATTGTTACCAGGGATGGAGCAAAAATTAAATCTATCTATTCAAACTGCTTGTCACTGAATATCCAACAGCAGTTTCCTAAGGTAGAACAAAAAATCAAACCCTCTCTGTTTTCCAGTGAGAATAAAGAGGTATCTCCATGTTTACATTAAAAAGCTGCAGTCACCTGCAAAAATGATCAAATTTCAAACTAAATCAAATATGCAGTTTCTCACAACCACTCGCAAAGGACGTCAGGAGTTATGTGTGAAAAGAGAAGGAGTGAAATCTGATAACTTTGTGCTGCTCAGTTCAATTAGTTTAGCTAGCTGACCAAAATTGCAGGTATTAATTCTGCAGGTGCCAGTTGGGTTTAATCAATCTGCAGGTTTTAACTGATGCTTAGTGTAGCTCAGCTGGCCAAGCAGTGGGCTTAATGCCTAGCAGAGAGGGATGGTCACCTGCTAGGGTATCATTTGTAGCTGTATTTTATGCAGCTTGTAATAAAACATTACTCTGTGTAATTTTTAATTAACCTATACAGAATGAAGAAAAAAATCCTCAAATTATTTTATCATTGGAATAGTTGGGGTGAGGTCATTGGTTTTGACCTCTGCAGGAATGGAGTAGTATCATTAATTTTGAGTAAAATGCTGCTGCGTGTTAGGCTGGAGTGTGTAACAGTGGGGTGAGCTGAGGAATTGGGGGTATTTGGCCCACAATAGAAAAGGAGAAGGGGAGATGTAGGTGCTGAGCTCAACCATCTAAAGGAGGGTTACAGAGAGGATAGAGACAGGCTACTATCAAAGTTGCTGACCAGAAGAACAAGAGGCCATGGTCACAAGGTACAGGGTGGGAAGTTCTGACTGTAGAAAGGAAATTCTTCACCAGGAGACTTAGTCAAACACTGGAACTTTGAAGCATTGTAGAGTCTCTGTCCACAGAGACAGTGAAAGCTTCCAAGGCAACTTGGTCTGCCTTGAAGCTAGCGCTGCCTTGAGTAAGTCATGGAAGTACAGACCTCAAGATACCTTCTAGCCAAAATCTTCCTGATGTTCCAGGTTGCACTTGGCCCTGCTCTCACCTCCAATCTTTCACAGGGACATGAAATTTGTCCTCACCTCAGGATCCTGCCGAGACTTCAGAAAGGACAGTGGAAAAGGCTTGCTTTGAAAAAGAAGCGTATAAGAAATGATTGTGGCTTTGTTAATTTACTGTTTCTAATTGAAAGCTTGTGAGGAGTATGGTTTTGCTTTCTAGTGGTTAGCCAGCTGACTCATGTGCTGTCTCTTGTAAGGACCACACAGAACAAACTGCCCCAAATTATGCTCAAGACACCTCATAGGCTTCATCCTATCTGGGCCTGCAGTAGGGGCTGGGAACAAACAACTGATTCAAAACCACTGTTTGGTTTAAGTTAAGTAATTCCAGAGTTTCTGCTGAATAAACTTGTCCCTTGGGTGCTTGTGAAAGCAAGAAGGCATCTTGGAAGTAGAGAGAGCCTGTGGAAGCAGAGGTTAGCTGTCCCCTCCATTTCCTTACAAAGTCTGGACTCACACACAGCCTGCCTGGTGCTGGAGCCACTGGTGTCCAGGGCAATATTGTACACAGGTTTCCTACAAGCTTGATTGTCACAACACTACAAATAAGCAAAATCCCAGTTCCTCTTGGGCACCTTCAGAATTAGGGTTGTAGGTATACACTGGGTTATTGCAGAATATTTAAAAGACAGAAAAAGGGCTGCACAGTTGTACGTTCATTTGGTATGCCTTGGTCAGACCTTGCTCTTCAGCTTCCTCTGCTTCCTCACAAAGACATCAAGATTCCTGGAACCTTCTGAAAAGCCATCTCTGTGTGAGGGCCCAGGAGCTCATGTTTTCAAAGCACCTTCTGTATAAGATCTCATCTTTCTGTTCAAGCCTGAATGTTCCTTACAGAAAAGGAGGATTTTGGCCCTTAGCTGGTAGCAGTGAGATGATGGATTGAGCTCCCTTTGCTCCAGCCCGGGCACTACTGTGTGATCAGCTGCATCTGCTATTGGGTGATCTTGGATACCATTCAGTAAGGCAGAACCCCTTTTTAGGGCTTCCTGGTGAGGTTTTAGTGTGGCTCTGGTGCATTTGCCTTGAGGATGACACTAAGGCCAACACTGTCCTTCCCACCTTTTGTGCACAACTATGGAAACTTCTTCCCTTGTGTAATTCTTCTGCATGCTTCCCAGGCTCTTGCACCTTGCAGAGGTTTACAGAGGTGTCTCCACACAAGCTAATCTGCTTGGGAGGGTAGATTTAGGAGGGGTATAGCAAGGTTCCAGCCCCTCTGCATAGCTGCTGTGCCCGTGGTCAGCCCTGGAGCTCACAAACTGCCCCTGTTCCTTCCAAGCCTCAAAGAGCCACTCTCCCTGCACACACCTTCATTCAATGAGCTGTAGCTTCTCCCTGTAGCCAAGCCATTGGGCCATCCACTATACTGTGTTTGCGGGGTGCTTGGCAGGGCCTCGCTTTAGGTTGGTGCTTAGGCAGTATTGTAATAAATTATAAAAGATCCCCTCTTTGATGCCTTGTGGGAGAAGGCACTGGGCCTGTTTTCCCCCTGCCTCATTCCTTGTGTTGTGATTCATGCAAGATGCTATAAACTGCCACCATGCTGGTTTGGTAACCACTTTGCCACAGGTATAAATTACAACCCCAAGGTGCACAGCAGTGGGGGAATGAGGCCAACCATCTCTAAAGGTCAAAGGAGCATTCATCACACCAAGTCTACTGTGACTTCATTGTGACTTCGCATCAAAGTACTGTTGTTGTTAAAGAATCTCAAATCAATACAAAATAAATAATTTTTTTAAAAAGCCACACTTCCCTTTTCTGCTCCTTTGTTCTGTGCAGAAATGCCTTGTTGTCCTCTGGTCTTCTTAAGCAAAGACATAAGGTTGCAGATATAAATGTATTTAGTCAGAATCAGAGTGTAAAGGGATGGGATCATTCTCAGCCAGCCTAAAATAGAAGGGAGCAGTGGTTAGAAACAATTGCTGCAACTGTGACTTCCTCAAACAGCATGGCTCTGAGGTCAGATACCGGGAAAGAGGAAGCAACGGTTAGAATGCATGATGGTTTAACCAAAGGTGCAATTTGTTCCAGCTTTCTGATTAAGTCTGTCCCCTGTAAAAAGGAAATATGAGCAGAACAGGCAGAGTACTGTTAGAGCTCTCCAGCTGTACAGAAGTAAATGCGGAGCAGATTCGGTCACCCTCAGCTGCCTGACACAGACTGCGAGAGCACATGCTTGCTTTCAGTTCTCTCTTCATATGCCTCTGTTTTGATCTGGAGAGAGCCTGTCCCCCCCAAAAAAACCCAGAAACTCCTACTTAACAAGGTTAAATTACAGTTCCTAAAAAAGATATAAAAATCTGAAAGAACTTGAAAGCCATTATTATGTTTGATAATGATATCAGGATTTCAGTCTGCTGCTTGTGTTTGGATTAAAGCATAAGGTTTCCTTTAATCAATTTGTTACTAAATTTGAACAGCTTACAGTTGCTGTTTTCTGGGTGTGGTGCATTTACCTGAGAGAGCTGATCGTGAATCAGTGTCCCATTAAAATACGTTTTTAAAGTAGGGGTTAAGTGAAAATGTACCTAGGAAATTCTTATGAGTTCTCCACTGGATGCTGCACATCCAACACAGATACTTACCCCTGGTGTTTCTGTTATGTTTCATTTTGTTGTTAATTAGCCACTGTCTAACTCAGAAGTTGCACTTCTTGAGCAGGGTGTTGGAGTAGGTGGCTCCCACAGGTCCCTTCCAGCTGAAGTGTCTGATGCCCACACCGCTGATGGCTGGCACACCAGAGAGGTGGGCAGGGGGATCTGTGGTGAACCTCACTGTCACTTCTCTTGTGACCCACACTCAGCTGATCTCAGTGCGTGGTCCCCACTCAATAATACAAAGGAAAGTGAGAAACCTGAAGCTTCCTCTCCATCAGTCCTACAGAATTGCATTTATAACAAAGTGCAGAAAACAGTAATTTTCCTGCAGTGTTTATTAACCATGTGATTGAATTTGCATGTTTTATAGTTGTTTGGGAAGTTCAACAGAAAGGAGATCTTTCAGTATCAAAACATAAATTGTATTGACTTTTCACAAGTCTCTGTATGATCACATTGATCTCATCCCTGCTACATTCCTTAAGACTCCTAAATTTTCTGGGCCTTCATGACCTGCCAAATAACTGAAGTCATTCTGCCGTGCCCAGATTGGAGGCAACAAAACATGGATTCAGTTTCTAGTGGTCTGTTTTAACACATTTGCTTGGCATCACCTCTGATTCCTTTCTCTGCAGCAATCTGAGTGTCTTAATTATGCTCAATGGACAACCAAGGGACAGTGACACTGATGTATTCACATGCTGTGAATGATATAAAAAAAAGCTAAAAAAACAATTCAGTAGGAGGTGGTAAAGGAAATAAAAGTGTGCAAGCATCTCTGTTTTTCTCCTTCCTTCCTTCCTCTCGTCTGAGGAGCCTTGGCAAGAGTTGTATTCTCTTACAGGTGTGCCGGTTGTGCTGGCCATAGGACTGCTGGACAGGCAGATGTGTTGGCCATGGAAGGGAGTGTCTTAATTGTGGGAACGTGTGATGCACGCACTGCTGCCCCATAGAGTCTGTGCCCTAGAATTGGAACCTCACTCTTTGTTCCCATGAACAGCAACACCAGCCTTGTCCACCAGTGGTCATAAGTCCTAGTGGGACAACCAGTCATCCCCACTAGCTGTGTGCTGCCTGTTGCTTCCTGCCTCTTCATGCTGTAGCATCTCTTGCAGCAGCCCAAGCAGCTTTTCAGAGGGGATAGTAGCAGCAGCAGACCTGAATGGGCTCCCTACCATGACAGGTGTCATAGAGGTAAACAATTTGTGAATCTAGAATCTCAAAATATGCCAAAGAAAGAAAAATTTCTGGCCCTAGTTTGCAGGTTTACTCTTTAAATTTAAAACCTATCCAGCACTTGGTACAGAAGACAAATCCAAAAGTAATCACAGAATCATAGAATGGTTTGAGTTGGAAGGGACCTAAAAGATCATCTAGTTCCACCCCCTCTGCCATGGGCTGGGACACCTTCTGTGAGACCAGGTTGCTCAGAGCCCCATCCAGCCTGGCATTGAACACTTCCAGGGATAGGGTAGCCACAGCTTCTCTGGTCAACCTGTTCCAGTGCCTCACCACCCTCACAGTAACAAATTTCTAAGATCTAATCTAGACTTACCCTCTGTCAGTTTAAAGCCATTCCCCTTCTCCTACTACCATTTGCCTTGTATTGTCTGTCAAAAGCATTTCTGTTGTGCCTCTCAACATAGCATTTAGTCACCTGTTCCTCATTTATAAATGTTTTAAGTAGAGTCCTGGCATGAATTAAGTGGGGCTGGAAGCTCTCCTGCCAGTGAGAGTTACAGATGGAGATCCATGGGCTTTCAATGAAAATCAAACTCGGAGATTTTTATTTAAACTGGAGTGTCATTTTTCCAAGATAAAGTCAACTCATCCCCAAATTTAGAAGCTGCTGTACTATCAGATTTGCAGCCCATGATAATGGCTTCTCCATTCTCCTATGCATGGTTTAAAAAAATTACCTGAATTTTTCTGCTAATGTGAAGCTTCAGTTTCATAACTGAAAGACAGTGTAGCATGCTATCATGTGATGTTATAATTATCAAAAAATCATGCATAAGGTCGAGAGAAATGTGCTGAGTGAACTGGGACATTTGGAATCCATAGGCACACGGCCTTAAGGCTGAAGGAGCTTAATGCTTTTGGCATCACACAGAGCCAGTATTATGTTCATGCTGTGGTAGGGATTTCTTTTTCCATAGACCTCCTGACTGTAAAAGGGGATTCCAAAACTCACATGCAAGCAGCAAATGTCTCCAAGTACACTGTGGCACCCATCCAGGAACAGAAACCCCCGTTACTGTCTGCTGCCACAGTACCCTGATTGGAAATGAGATAGCCATCCGAGCGCGGTGTATCACGGCTCTCCGGAGTCATGTGAGGGAGACATCAGGAAACAGTAGCTGACAGTCACATCGCTGCCAGTCAGAAAGGGATCAGTGCTTAAAAGGAAGCCCTGCATGCTTTCAGCATGACTGAACCCACTGCTAATCTGCATATGTCTGGATTAGAAGTCACACCATCATAAAGATGCCATGAGCCAGGCAGCACCCATATGTCATTCGTGTGGTGACAATTCCTAAATATCCCATCCCACACAGCTCTATTCCTAAGCATAAACAACAAATAGGAGGCAAAAGGCAGAGTATACAGGCTGTAAAGCATCCCTGTCCTGATCCCAGGATCCTGTATCATAAGAATCGCTAGGTTTTTATACTCCGGTGTATTTGCATATCCTCTTCACCATTTGAAAGAAAAGATTATTGTATTTGCCAGTAGTTTTTCATTTTAGTCCTAAAACAACATTATTATGTGGGTTGACTGAATATATCATTCTTAATCAGATGCAGAACGGCATTCCCTACCTTCCTGACAGTGTTATGGAGCACATACCATTTGATTTAGTCTGGTGACAGGGTTGTAAATGTGGAGCCTCATATCACGCTCCCCACCAGGGTGATGTCTCCTCCTCCAGCCTGAATTCAAATACTGCTGGAGGTGGGGGCTTGGCTCAGAGTGACCAGAAGATGAGGATCAGTGCTGGTATGTGTCTCTGGTTCTGAATGCAAGTGTGAGCTTGGGACAGAAGGGCAGAAAATTTTGGACAGATTAACATGGATAATTTTGACCATGTGGCTAAAATGAATCAAAGGTCAAATTGGATTAATCCAGATCTGTGTATAAGGGATAAGCAATATACATGGTGCTTTTTTTTCTAAGTGCGTTGATTTGTGGGGAAGACCTGTGTGATGTGACCTCCCAAAATATTTTTCACATGCTAGTGATGAGTTCCGTGGTGAACTGTGATTTCTACAGCAGACTGAAATTAAGAAACACAGAAAAGCTTTTGTTCAATATAACATTTAAGGTAAATGAAAGTTTCTCCATGAAGACAGCCATACCATGAGTATATGAACGAATACTTCTCGAACCAGAACTGACTTACTGAAAATTGCACTTCTTGAAAGTATTTCTTTATCTGTCTGTGGTGGCAGAGGTAAAAATCTTTGTTCAAGAGTGTTGGCACCCTGAGTTCAGAGAATTTCAGTCTTTCAGTGCTGACAGGCAATGATCCTCAAAAGCACACTGCATTTGACTTGAGGCATTGGGAAAAGCTTCCCAAATTATGTGATAGCACTGAGATTGTTGCTGTGTAATTAAAAAAGAAGTTTGTTATGTCACTGGCTGGAATATGTAGAGATGTAGAAAATTTAGGTTTCTGGGATATAGTAATACATATGTAACAAGATGGAGGATTTTGGGTGTAGGTTAGTTCTTCTTTCTTCTTCCTTCTTCACAAGCCTGGGTGATCTGGTATTGGTTCAAAAAACCCATAGTGCAGAACATGAATGATTAGTTATTGGATTATAAGTAAAAATAAATTAGTTGGAATTCCATAATTGGGAAATTTGGTCTTTAAAAGACCTTGGAAGGTAGAGCTTGGGGGCCATTTTTCACCTTGTTAACCTAGAGGCACAATCTGTGCAGCTGTGCCATAGATAAGAAATAACAAACATCTGAGTCCGAAGAACAACTCTGCGTCTCCTGCGTTTCAATCCGAACTCTGAGTAAAAGAACACACGAAACAGAGGCAGAGGAAGAAAAGAACACAAACAGAAAAATTAATACAAGAGGTTATCAGTGAAGAGTAGTCCACCTTCAATGCTTGTGGAGTGGCAGGCAAAATGAGGCTGAACAGATCACAACCCACAGTTTGTTGGCACTCCCAGGTGTGAGGCCTCTGGAATGTAGCTGCAGGTTGCAGGCTACCTGGTAGAGATGCTCCAGCTTACCAGGGTAGGAGGGGGGAACAAGTTGTGGAGATGCAGAGCCTTTCTTTTTTCCTTTTTCTTTCAGAAACCAAGTACATGAAGTGGCTGTTCCAAATGCAGATGCTCTCCACTCATCACTCCAGCTTTACGTTCTTGTTCCTGTTTGTATGTAGGTGCTTTGAGGATGATCAGGCTTCACTAAAATAGTGCTACCCCAGTTTCTGCTGGGTCTGAATCCAGGATACAAAGCATATGGAACCAAAGCTAAAGCTGGTTCGGTATGTCTTTCCTAGAGCTACCCAGCTCTTCTGAGCACTCTCATGTACTAAGTGCTAGGTAGGCTCTAGTCAGCTTTGGGAATATCTTTTGTTTGTTTGTTTTACTTTGTGCCTGAGCAGACCTCATCTGTAAGTAAGACAAAATGTCCCAAAATTCTTAGTTTTTCACAGATTCTTGTGGCAAGGTTTTCAAACAGGACTGAAGATGTTAGGTACTCAACTCTTACTGATTTCGTGAAAGCAGTGGGAGTCAGCCAATTGGCCTGTTTAGTCACATTTGAAAATCCCACAAGATACCTATCTATCTCTTTCAGCTGCTTTGAAAACCTCTCTCCAAGTGCTTTCTAGAGTGTGTTGTCATTAATATTGAAAGGTCAGTCAGGGTTGCAGTATTATTTGGACAGGACTGATGTGTGTGGAGGAGACACATGCACATCATACAGGAAACATGAGTCCTGGACTGGAATGCACAGCTACGGCTGTACTGGGCTTAGCTCTGCGTGGCTTGAGGCAGATGGGCACTTCTCACTGGAGATGGAAATGTAGACTGAGGGAATATGATTTGAGTACAGGCATAAATATCAGGACTGAGATATTTCAAGCTGAACTAACTGATTTGACTGTATACTCTTCTTTTTAGATTGTAATTCATGGCACTGGATGCAAAGTTTGCTCTAAATTATTCAGCAGTTGTGGGCCCTAGGTATTATTACATGGTAACTAGCTTTCCTGAATTAATGTTGCTTATTCTACTTTTGAATAAAGCTAAAAAATTAATTGTTACAAGCTCAGAGTTTACTTTGTTTGATCTCACATACCCTCTGTTCTGTAGAGTTGGAGCTACAGTGACTTTTGAGCATTGGGTACAGTACTTGTCCAAACTCGTGAAGATGAATAAAAAATAATATAAGTATATACCTCAAGGACACAGTAACAGGAGGCAAGCAAAGTCACCATGATGTTGGTACAGATGCTCCTAGCTGAAATGACATTCTTGGGCTTAGGCATTTATGTTTACTTTATGGGCTGTTAAGCAAGTACATAATGTTTTGCCCAGAAAAAAAGACTTACATGAGCTGGATTGCTCAATCTCTGGCTTCCATGATATCAGACAGCTTGAAGGAAACAATCCTTAGGAACCACTAGAGAAATTCTTCCTTTCAACCTGTCCTTCCCAGGACAGTCATCTTCTTAGCCCCTCTCCTTATTCCCCATGTTGTCCGCTTGATTCTTCAGAATTGCTTTTTCCTCCTTCAGTCTTCCTATGTCAGAAAAGGAAGGGGCACACACATAAGAAAGAAAATTTGTGTAAGGAAAAGGAAGGCCTGCAAAGCCTGGAAGAAGGGTGGTATCTGGGAAGAAGGAAAACTGCTGGACAGCAGAGAAGGTGAAAGGGAGAGTTGGAAACATGCAGTTCCTAGCCTAGATGGGCAGCAGTATCAGTTTTGCTGATCAGTACCTGTGCAGAGCCTTCTGCCAGACCAACTCAGACAGCCTGAGGGTGAGCTCAAATTTTTGTCCCTCTTGAATGGGACGAAATCCTAGAATGGTTTGGGTTGGAAGGAATCACTAAAGGCCCTCTCAGTCCGGCATCCCTTGCAATTAGCAGGGACATCTGCAACTAGATCAGCATAAGGTCAGTGTGTGTGTCTTAGTGGTGCACTGCCTACCAATCCTAATAAAAAGTACACGGCATGTATCAGGATATGTGAATCTTCCTGTGTTAGCGTCTCTCATTTGATCTGCCTGCACACCTACCATTTGTTTTCAGCACCTGCAGGTGATCCACTGAGGGCAAGGTCCTATTCCAGCATTTTTGGATGAAAGGCGTGTATGATGATGGGGTGGCTTGTCATACAGAAAGGATGGTAAAATGTATAGGAACCTTTGGGAATTCTTGTCTTTAACGATTGCTACATGAGGAGACTTCAGGATTGTTTTTCACAGAATCACAGAATATGCTGAGTTGGAAGGGACCCACAAGGCTCATCAAGTCCAACTCCTGACCGTGCATAGCACCATCCTCTAGTTAGAGGAAGGAGGATGCTTGTGACCAGGTCTGTGGTGGCTCTGTGGACAGGGAAGTGGAAATTCCAAAGGGCGAGGTCTGTGCACACCTCATGAGAACAGGTGACAGGGTAGAGGGGATGTGGTTGGTACGGAGGGGTGGGACGCGCCCAGCTCTTGAAGGGCTGCGGAGAGAAGCTCTCTTGGGGCGCAGCAGCAGCAGGTGCAGGCGGCCGGCGGGCGGCTGCGGTGGGTGCGGGCTGGGCGGCAGCAGAGGGTGCCCGCGGCTCGCTCGGCTCCTCCGCTGCCGCGACAGCCGTGTCCCCGGGCAGCCCCCGCACATTCCCCTGCCCGCGCCGGGGCCCCGCTCCGGGCTACAGCGGGCTGCAGCTTCTCCTTTGGGTTTACTTCTTTAAGAAATACTTCTTTTTAATACTTTAAAAAAAATATTTTAAAAATACTTTTTCCAGCCCTTTTTTCCTAATACCTTTTTTTAATACTTTTAAAATACATCTCTTTTTTATCGTTCAGACAGTTCTCACCCCAACACCCTCCCCCTCTTTTTTTGCTTGATTTTTTTTTTTAATTTTTTTTTTTTTTTTTAACATATCCTGGAGGCTCTCCCTTCTCTTCCTTTCTTCCCCAGGAACATGAACAACAGCTGTGGAGTTAGCCAGGAGAGTGAGGCAGAGGACAGAAAGGGTTGGGCAATTTCCTTGCCCAAACAGATAGGCTCCCTTTTCCGTAGCACGTGGACAGAAGCTCTTCCGTCTTCCCAGAGCTGACCCATCTAGCAGAGCCACCTTGACACACACTCTGTGTTCACAAAAGATCAGCTTGTTTTCATGAGTCATCTTTTCACCCCACAGAAGGGCAGTCCCAAGGAAAGGGGCAGGGGGTCTGTCACTGGATTGGGGTGCCCTAATGTCAACACCAGGAAAAAAGTAGTGAGAGAGAAGGCAAAGGGGCAAAAGTGTACAAGGAATGAAAAGGAAACTGCTGGATACGCTGTAGTTATGAGACAATGGAGGAAAAGTTATTTGCTAGAGAAATGTGGAACCTGAGGTTAAGGGGCAGCAGATGTTAAGTAAACAAACACATCTGAGCTTATTTCTTCCTGCTTTTCTACCATCCACTGAAGAACTAATTAATGAAAAATCTGGCAGCATGGATTTCATTGTCTGGGGAACAGACCACAGGAAAATGTGTAAAATTTTGGCAGTGTTTTAGTCATAAGGTCAGTCCAGGCAAAGGAGTACTGCAGCCCATTTAGTTACTTTGGCCAAGGAATTTACATTAAGATTATCTGCATTTTTAACAATCAGCAGAGCTGAGACTATGCCCTGCATTCAGAAGGTCAGAAATTAACTCACAATTCTAGGGAGGTTTTTCACCTTATACCAAAATAACATTGTATCTATCTAACAAAAATCTGGGTTTGTTTGTATTTTTTAAGCACTACAGTAATATGGCAAGAAAGGAGAAATAAATGGGAGATATGTGAACAGCAGAACACTGATATATTCTATTAGTGGAAACAATAATGTGCAAATAGTCAGTAAGTAAAAAGAGAGGCCGTATAGAAAGCTCATACTTAAACCTAGGAATGAGGACACATTATTAGACCAGTTTTTGTTATAAGTGCTTTCTCATAATTTTAAACAGTAATGTACTTTCATAAAGTATCCTGTTGATTTTGCCTGGGGGAGAGTGTTTCCTACAAATGCCACAACGCAGGCAAAAGCCACTGGTGTAAAGAACCCCAACATGGATATTCTGAAAACTGAGGCTGCTAAATAAAGGAAAAAGGATATTTGACTGAGTAACAGAGATACCATTGCACTGTCCTTATTGTTAATCTTGATATTTATTTAATTAAACATATCCTTTGTTACAGCAGAAAAAATGCAGTGGCAGAATTGGCTTTTGCCTCCACCAGATTGTTGCAGAACCTGGGAACTTTGCCAGTGCAATTACAGTGAAGTTGGCTGTGGAGTATGTGAGGCCTCAATCCCAAATCTGGATAAACTGAGGCATAACTATATCCTCAAATGGAGGACGAGGCAGTCTTTCCAAGCATATACTTACTATAGAATTTTCAGTGGGAATTACAATACAATGTCTTTGCTCAAAACATTGTCTGAGTGCAAGGTGCTGTACCTGGGTTGGGCCAATCCCAGACACGAGCACAGGCTGGGAGAAGAGCTCCTTGAGACCGGCCCTGCAGAGGACATGGGTGTTCTTGGGGACAAAATGTTTAGAGACATCTTTTTATAAGCAGAGAGGAAGACACGGGGTGGAAATTCTATGTGTTAGCATCTAAGAACAAGGAAAATATATTCAGCCTTTTCCATAACACACTGTGAAGGCATCACTGACAGGAAGGGAAAGGGACATGGGCAACTGCAGGGAGTTCTCAAACGTGACTAAAGTCAATGTTCCCTAACAATTTTAGCATTAAAAGGGAAAAACTGGAAAACCAAGGTCAGTCTCCCTCTTTGAGGTGTAAAGCAAGCAGTATTACTCTGTTTCTGCTCATTTGCTTCCAGCTTTCTGAGCGAGTGGCCCTCAACAATGATCTGATGCTCTCAGTGTCACTAAAATGGAATCCAGATATTAATCCCTCATGTGCACAGGGTCACATGTTAGTTTTGGGACACCGTGGGTAAGGTAAAGATGGACAAGCCTGAACAGACTGCGCAGCTGAAATACAACCCTTTGTGATCGTATCCATCACATGTTTTTTCCAGGGGGAAAGGCATGATCAGCAGGGATGCTAAGCTTTTTAACCTTGAATGACATCCTGTGATAAGCCCAGGCACACAGGAAAAGAAAGAGGCAATGGCTTCCACCCACCAGAAGTCTTATATTTCCACAGTGCTGAGGCTGTGATAATTATGATACACCCAGCTGGTGCTATTATTCAACCATTCCTGAAGGAGAGGGTCGGTCTTAAGCAGCATAAAGATTGCTACAAAACTTCACAGTGGCCAAAAGTTAATTAATAAAAAGCAGTTAGCTATTCATATGAATGGCAGGAACAACTTCCAGAGCCATGTGATTATATTTGCATTCAGTGCAGTGCTTAAGATGCCTCGCTGGTGGGCCAGAAGCCCACTGTGCTAAGTGCTGCATGAAACGGGTGAATGGAAAAAGGAGAGAACAAACTCGTAGTGGCAGTTGTCAGCCTGCTCTTGGAGGAACAGTTGTTGCAGTTGAGCCAGTGCCAGTATAATACTTGCAGTGGGAAAAAGAGGGGAAAGAATCACAGCAGCAAGAGAGCATCAGTAAAGCTGTCGCTAAGGGGAAAGCACAAAAGGTTGAGTGCAAATGCTGATGGACTGGAAGACTCCAGGTGAAGGGTTGTATCTGAGAGCAATGGATAATGCTGAAAGAGACATGGTCACAGTTGGAATTTAACAACAGAGGGAACAAAGAGATAACATAGTTTGAGGAGCGGCCTCTTAAGTGAGAGGGGAGGTTGAGGCATGGATGCAGACAACAGAAAGACACAAGTACAAAGAAATCAACACCTATAGGATGGCCTTGTTATCAGCACACTGGTACCCACATCCAAGGATGAGTGAGAGTAGAAAGACAATGAGAAACTCCAAAATTTCTCAGGAGACGCAATCTGAGGAGAGTTGTGGCTGAGAGCAGTGTTGGAGCAGCAAAAGGGCTTGGATACAGGGTTATTCCAAAGAGCAGAAAGGAGAAGGAAAAGAAGAAAGAGATAGAGAGTGTCAGAGAAGAAGGGGCATCTTAATGAGAAGCAGGTTTTAGTGGCAGTGACAGCAGAAAAAGCACATCTCTATTAGAGCTGGGAGATGATGGAGAAAATTGTTTGGCTGTCTGCAGTAGGGTTAGACATGGTACAATCATGGAACAGACTGCCAGAGAAAAGAGGTAAAAACTGAGTAGAGAAGCATGCAGGCTGGATGTGTTTCCTTGAGAGGTTATAGAAGGAGAAACTTGTGAGGGCAGCAAAGAGCAGTGTGGGTATAGACAAGTAGCCATGATGGGTCAAATGTCATCAGAGGTGAGACAGAGTAAGGCCGAAGTGGGGTCTGGGTTTGTGTTACTGAGTGAACTGAGAAGTGGGAAGAGCAGCAGACAGAAGTGTGAATGGAACAGAAATCAAAGAAAAGGGCTTAAGTAGAGCAGTCAGGTGACTGCTTTGAGTTTGTAAGTAGAGTTCTTGGGGAGTAACAAAAAAACTAGAAAGCTGAGTGAGTTTCATCTGGGGGAAAAGGGGAGCACTGTGAAAGTTATTGTGGTGCTTGTATAGCCAGAGGGTAGCATTTTGTTTGTAAGGAGAATGGAAGTGGCATAGAGTAAAAAGGGTAATGGAGATTTCTTAGCTGGGGTATGTGACAATTAAACCTGAGGTAATAAGTTATATTTGATCATTTTATCATAACAGTATGTTTTCTTACATTCATCTTTGTGGCAAAATCATACATAGTGACCTTTTCTACAGTCTCCTGTCCAGCACTGAGCTTTTCCAGCTTTTGGAAAAAAGGAACCTGAGTTCGACTGGCCACTCCTCAGTGCTTTCCTGAGCTTCTGGGCTATGGTAGGATGGCTGGCTGTAGTTATTTTTAGGTGACGTATAGATTTGCATTTCTTCAGCTGGAATTTCCTTCTTGTTACCAACTATGGTTTTCAACCTTACTAGGTTGTCAATCTCAGATCTTCCCCAAATGCCTGAAACTGTTCTTAAAACCTGCTCTAAAGACTTCTCATAGATCCCACTGTTCATACAGCTTCTTCTCTTTCTGCCTGTAGACCAGCTGTACTGGCTAGGATGTCATTACCAGAATCATCACACCAAATTTCTGTTAACACTCATAAAAATGCATGTTCTGTCAATGACTAAAAGTGTTCATTTTCCTTGCCTTTGTGTTCAGACAGCTTCCTACATTCATACTTTCCTTTTTCTTCTAAATCTTTTGCCTCAGACAGAGTTCATTTTTTGTCTTGCTTTTTATGTTAGAAACACACACCGCGTCATTTGAGTTAAACAAAAAAGTCGCCTATTCCTCTTCCCCTACACTGTTTGAATAGAGGCCTGTGTAAGAAGCCCTGCCAGCTTTGAAATGGGAAGGCTGGTATTTTTTTTTTTGCTTACATGGAGATCATTTTAATCCAAACAGACTCTCATTTCGAAAGATATAAAGGACATTCCATTGCTTCTTGGGTCCAAAACACTCCTAAACTGACACATTTACCACTTGGTCTCAGTTTGCACAGCACAAAGCACATAAGAGTGCTTTGTCTGCGGTGTTATAATGCTGTTCTTTCAGAAAGCTGATAATTCTCTAGCCTGAGCTTTGGCACGATCTCACTAACAAAGCTCAGCACATGGGCAACAGGGTATATTTCTGAGGGATGCCTTGTGTCAGAGGCCTTAGTTTGTGATAGCACTAAGTGACCCTTGTCCTTTCTACATGCCTTCAGCCAGTGCAAGACAACGTGAGCTACAATCAATCACAAGCATCCCTTGCATGCCAAGACTTCAAGCCCAGATTACTATCATCAACAAATGCTTGAAGAGCCATTACAGGCTAATTGGGCTGCAAACACTACTTTCCTATCTGTAGGAGCGTGAGAAATTCAACCTCAGCATTAAAGGCCAAAACCAAGGAGGGGATCTGCTCAAGACACCATTTGTCTAGTCCCTAGCTGCTCTCTCCATGTTATTAATTGCAGGCTCTAAAGTGAGCATGATTTGGATTGGGCAGCAACTGTCAGTCTTCCTGAAGAGAAGAGGTAACTTTGCCCATCCGAGGATAGTTGATAGTTTCTTACCTGGCAGTCGTACTTGTGAGAAGGTGATCCTGCAGCTGCCTCCACAGTCTGCTCCAGCTCTGTGCAGCCCTTATTAACACATATGTGCTGTAGTTGCCAGGTACTTCAGCATTTGGACCTCATGCAGCTTCTGAACCTTACCAAGTGGGAATGTATTTGAGAATAGAATGGAAGGATTTGGTTGGAGAGCTGCTGAAAGGCCATCTCCCCTTTGAGATGTGTGAGACACCTGGAGACCCCTGCCTGTCATGTAGATGGGACAAGAAATATTCATGGAGGATCTGCAACAATGCTCATTCTGAGTGGTGTGGAAATGTGGCTGCAAGACCTTTTAACTTACCTTGCCTAGGAAGAAGTTTGAGCCTAGCTTGAGGGAGGCTGTTTTACTCCTTCACTTCAAGCATTAGTGCATTCTGAGGCATTTTACCCATGTGGCATGGATTTCAACCAGTTCCTAACCTACTACATTAAATGAGATGACAATCTGGCTTTCAAATGTAAAATAAAATATTTTTTTATCTCAGCCACTCCCTATGGTTTAACAATAGATGAATGTGGTTCAAAATATGGATTGAAATGGAAATGAGAACAAATTTTCATAGGCAGGACACCCCAAAACATTGTGTCCCAGAGTGTGAGTTAGATGGGCAGAACAGAGGCCAGAAAACAAAACTGTGTGGAGAAAAGGAAACAACCCTATGGTTCTCTGAAAGGGGCAGTCCCCTCTGACAAAGAGACTCTGGAGGCAGCTGTCTCCCCTGTCTGTGCCATGAGTAGGATGCACTCCTACTTCCTGTCTGAACAGAGAGATAACATGAAAAAGCCACTGTGACATTTGACATTTGTTTTAGTTTTCCCTTTTTATAGCAAAACAGTGTGATTCACTGGGGTTCTTCTTGAAAATGGAGAGCTATGAAAAGAAAATTCAAGCACTGGGTTCAGATATTGAAAGGTGACATTCCTACCCTTGTGACTGTCTCGAGAAGGGCTGAGGGTATGTCTGCTGTATGTATGCTCTGTAGTAATTACTACCTCGTCTTTTTTCCAATCATACGTACAAGACAGTTCCCTTATGATTGCAGTTCTGCTTCCTTGACCCTTGTTGCACAGGAGTCTAATCTAGGCCAGACATATAGGAAAAGATTGGTGTCTTGGTTTTTGTTCTGGTGCATTTGTTTTACAGTGCTCTGGAGCATGCTCAGCCCATGCCCTCTCCTTTCAAAGCCATGTGAGTGGCAGATGAAACACTGTGGAAGATGGCAGACTTTTATTAAAGAAGCTTACATAGGTAGTCTGCCAGCCAAAGCTTTTGAGCTACATACAGTCCTTTGATGCATATAAAGTATTTAATTTAGCTAAGTAGATCTTAAAGATCTAGTTAAGTCTGGGCTGGGAGACACAGACCTCAGGTATCCCTGACAGGTATGTAGCTGGAGGGGATTTCAGAAATTAGAACAAGGTCATTAAAACTCCTAGTCGTGAGTGATTCTCATATGCAGCATGCATGCCCATCACACAGTACCTCAGTCAAGTTCTTTAAAGACAAGACTGGGTGGGATGAACTGTTCACTGCCTGATGTGCTGAGAATATTGGAGTGAGAAATGACATGACCTGTGTGTGAACATTCCTGTGGTGAAGCTGTGCCCTGTGGCTTCGCTACTGCTGCATTTTGCTTGAGCATGTTGAGACCTGTCCAGTTAGTGCCACTCACAGCCACTCTGTCTTTGTTCCCAGACACATCCTTTGTAACTTTGCCAGAGATTTTCCCTATGTAGAAAAGCTGTGGATATGTGCATGGAACTACTGATATGTTTCATCAGTGTGGAACAAAACAGGAAGCTGATGAGCTCATGAAATTATTGAATACTTTAAGTTGGATGTGACCTCTTGTGGTCCACCCTCTTTCTGTAAGCCAGGCTGGGCTCTGAGCAAAGCAAAATTGATCAGGTCTTTGTCCTACTGGGTTTTCAAAATCTTGAAGGATGTAGATTCCACAACTTAGCTGGGCAACCTGTTCCACCATGTTCTTCTTTCTGTGTTGGTGTGTGTGTGTAGGCAGAGAATGCGGGTGGCAGCAGGAGGTGGAGGGAGTGCATGCAGAGGTGTGTATTATTCATGTACATTATTCATGCTTATTCATGTACAAAGCTGTGTTCCCAAATTCTGCACACTGCCACTGGCAACCAGGGCAATAGATGGATGGCTTTTAAAAAATCTTCACATTAAGCAGAATTGCATGTTGTGATCAATGAGATGGTTTTTTAGAGAATATGCTTTTAGTTTGGGATTAGTCTTGCAGTTATGCAAGGATTCACTGCTTTTAAATAACTGGAAAAATTAGTGTCTTGAATCTCTTTCACATTTAGATCTATTGTCAGTTTATTAAATTCAGATTTATTGCTAGCTTTCCTAGCCAAAAAATAGCTGTTAGCACACTATAACGGAGCATAAATTTGAGTTCACTGAATCAAAGACATTATTAAAGAAAAAAATTACTTAATGACCTGTCTGATCTAATAAATCTTGCCATTCGCATAAAACAAAATGACAAGAATTTATGTCCACTAGTTGTGTAAAACAAAGGCAGTCATAGTGGTTGGGTTTTGAAATGGTTTCTTCAGCCAGCTGGTCTTTACTGTAGAATCTTGTAGGTAAAAATAAGGTAAGGATAGAAATGGCTGACTAAGCTGCAATTGGGATGATAGACGCATCTTCTTTGGTAGCATTAAAATCAAAGTAGCCAGATGGTTTGAGTCTTCTGAGGTTGTCTGTGCGCCACCATGCTTCATGCCTGGCAGAATCCTGTAGACAAAAGACCTGCTTTAAAACTGCAGGCTTACAGTGTGAAAAGGAACTAATCATAGGCCACATTCAGGAAGGCCTGTTTAACAGTCTGACATGAACTTGCTGACCAGCACTAGGTGCTGGTAAATCTGTAAAGTGACTTTTCCTCTTGTTTATCCATGAATAATATCTGAGTGAGTGAAAACGTCTGAGCCTAGCCTGCCTACCACTTGCCTTGCAGCTGCTGCTTCTAACTGCTGCAGTGGCCTTCATTTGTGGAAATAGAAACCGCCTTAATGACAGCCTCTTCAAAGCCTGGCTGAAATTTGCCTTATGCTGTGCTCTGACCTTCAGTGAGACAGCGAAGAGCATGGAGTTGTCAGTTCCCTCCTGTCCTTGGTGAGCTGCCACTTGCATGGCACACAGGTTCACATGCACTTTTCTGGAATGAAGTAAAAAGAAGAGAATGCTTTTGCATCTGCCACGTACTTTTGCATTTACCAAGCTCCTACTGTTCATTGTCAAGTCAAATAATTAGCTTTGTACTTTCACCATTAGGCTTGATTATACAAATATATAATTCAAATTTTTTAAAATATGTGTGTATAGATATATATATATATATATATGCATATTATGTTGTATATAAGCAAAAAGTAATTCTGAAGACCAGTTTCAGTTTAGTTGCAAAGCTTACATATGCCTAGAAAATTTCATACACCCATGGGCCATGCCTAAACTTCAGAGTCAGGCATGTATTTGTTCAGACTCAGACATCAGTCTTGTAACAGATGCCATAGAGAATCAAGTGAGTCTCTTCTGTTCTCCTGGAACAGCATTGCCCCAGGGCCATCCTCGAAGGCATGAGTAGAGACCCAAGTTTCTTTGTTTGATTCAAAGCATATCAGCATAGTTTCATTGATTGAAATGTACTTTGGTTCCATTCATTTTCACTCATGTAGTGCTCCCTCATGACAAGGCCTTGTAACTATGGCTCAAGCATCACTGTTTCTGCTGTCACATCTGGGCTGAATTATCCCAGGAGCATAAACACTCCAGGATGGGTTTCCTAGCACAGCTTCAAAGTGGGCATTCCCATGACAGCATTTCAAAGCACTTTCCTTTTTTTTTTCCCCCCCAAATTCTGAAATTTCTGAGCAGCACAGTTATTCAAAAGCAAACAACGTGCAGCCTTCAATGACTTCATTAAACTAGACCCATGGAGCTTTAGCACCCTTCCCATTTATTCCAGGCTTTACAGCCTTCAAGAAGACTAATTCATCACAATCTCTCCTCAGGACTTCTCTGTGCATGTGTATGCCAGTGCCTGTGCCTGTGTGTGTAGGAGTGATGTGCCTGGAATAAAGGGTAATGGCAAATCAAAGAGAGGGGATCCGCTCAGAGGGAAAATGAGAGAGGAAGTGAAACAGTTTTGTGAAGAGTCACAGGAGGTAATACTGAGCTCATCAAGACTGGGAAGAAAGAGGAAGCAAGTGGATGACTTCGGTTCAGGGAGATAGTGCAAAAACGTCTCCACTTTCCTCAAGAGTGCAGGCTTTTTGTCTGGATGATTCCTTGCAATAGCTTTATTGCTTCTAAGGCAGGGCATCCCCCATTTGCCCTCTTTGCTTCTCTCTATACAATGCTGTAGGACATTTGGGAGCAGAGGAATTTTCCACCCATGAGAAAAAAGCCCAGATGGCCTGGCAATGTTGAATTCCCTTGCCTCAGGGGCTGCATTGCTGTGTCTTTTCTGGTGATAATATGTCAAAATGCAAATATAGTTGGATTTCAGGCCCCCATGTGGAGCTTTTGCCTAGGAAATGTAGCTGATGCTCACATCATACTTTCATGTATTTATTTTTGTTGGTAAGTTTGAACATATTTTCCTCAGCCTGTGGTTCTCTCCCTGCTGGTTGTACAAATGTAGTGAATAATTCATTCCTGAGAATATAATTTCACTTCCTTAGTCCTGATGTTTTTCTTCTGCATATCCAGATGTGCTGCTCCATTAGTTAAGTTCTTCTAATGTTAACATTAATGATAACTGGATTTGCCACTGATGGCAGCTGCATTTGCCTGGTTCAGCTCAAGGTTCTATCAGTGGACATCTGTGTGCCTTGAAAGCATGCGCCACAGGCAGAGATGTGATTTTAGGGTTATACTAGCTCTGTCTGTTGGCAGTTGTGCAATAGCAGACTTTGGGGAAAGAGACCAGTTAGTCCTCTGTGGCTTTCTCATTTAAGGTTAAGATATGGCCAACTATAGAACTGATAGAAAACTCATTCAGGTCAGTGTTGTCTTTTCCCAGTTAGTTCCAGCATATCTTCCCGTGTTTGAATGAGGGAGGGCATATCTAAAGTTGTGATACATGGGAGGGCAGGGCAAGCAAATACATTTTAGGAACTAACTGCTATGAGTTTTCAGCTGGTGGAAGTGAAGATGAGCATCTAAGTTTTTGAAAAGGCATAGCCCAGCATTTGGTCCATTTAGGTCTCTCCGGCCCTTTGCTGGAGCATCCATAAATCTTCACAGCGCCTTGTCACTGGACATGGGCTCCATCAAGCAGGGTGCCAGCCATAGATGGCTTCTAGGCTCACCATGCCAGCAGCACCACATGGGGAAGTTGACAAAAGAAGAGATCTTCCATGCAGGGAGACTGTTGGGCAGATCTAGAAAGGAAGAAGTTGCTGCCCCTGAGGGCCAGAAGATCTGAGAGCTTTCCCCCACCACGGAGGTTTGTCTGGCTGGGCTTAGGGACAAATTAAAGAAAATGCATCTGAGAGGTCCCCCTCTTCCTTTGATGGTCTTGAAGAAAGAACTCCCAGACCACTCTGGCCCTCTTGAACCAGTCACTGGTTGTTGTTCTCCTGTTATAAAAAAGAATGCTCTCACAAATTAGAAATAGACAGCCCCCCCCAAAGCCATATTAATTTCCTTTATTTATTCTAAAAGTTAAATGTGCAGCAGGATTTCCAGGTACACACATTTAATAATGTATAGATGTATACTAAAAATATATTGTTAAAGCTTGATTTTTTTTGTGCATGTAAGATTGCTGTTTCTGAGAGAGGAGGCATATGGGATATAAGGAACATACTGTGCATGAAACATGAGTAAATAGTTTTAAGACTTACCAAAAGGCTGATCTGTACTCATGGGGTGATCTTTAACTTTTAATGAAATAAAGCTCTCATCCAGAATTATCTAGTCCTCTAGTTAACAAAAACCACTGGAAATGAAAGGAGAAATGTAATGTGTTTCAACAAGAGTGCACACAAGCTTTGTGGGTAGCAGTCTGCTCTGGCCCTGGGAGAAAGTGTCTGGTGGATGCAGAGTACAATAAACATCTGTAGAATTGTAGAAGTACTGGCAAAGTCTCAGCTGCATCCCCTACATTCACCCTCACTCTTTGTGTGTCTCAGTGAATTGAGGTGTTGTCTGAGGAAAAGTGCTAGAAAAAAGACTGTCGCAAGAAAGATATGTGACAAATTGAAAACATCATCAGGTTTCACAAGCTTATACCACTATTCCAGCCACTCAGCCTATCTAAAGATTCTTGCTTGCTTTAAAAAAAAGAGCCTCTATTAAGACATCTGACTTCTCAGATTGTCCATGCAAAATATTCAACAGAGTAGGGCTTTGCCTTTCGAATCTGGCTTACACACTAAGCTTATGACATACTTGAAGACACCCTGTACATCACATAATTCATTTGATATGGCTCCATTTAGACTGTCTCACACCCAGAGACACACAGTTGATCAGGTGCTGAATATGCATTATACTAAGAGGGATTGCAGACATGTCACACATCTAGACAGCCTCCAAAGAATAAGTGATGAAAATTGCATGCAAGGTCAGATGGGGGAGCAGTTGGATCATGGGCAGCAATTAGAACATCAAGAGAGGAAACAAAACATTCTTGTTGCAGGTCTCCTGTGTGGTTGCAGTTGATCTGTGAAATTCAGGTCACTTGCCAGGTTTGTGTTGCTACATTAAACAGCATTACAGGAGAAACAACATTGTACTGCACAAGGCTTAAAAATGAAGTTTGTTGCAATACAAAATGACTGTGAGAGCCAAAAATGAAGAAAAGGGACACGTAACCTTTTGAAATAAATATATGCTCTTCATTTCTAAGTTAAAAGCAAAACCAACTGGGAGGAGAGTTTAAATTTGCCTTGCCCCCCCTTTCTGGGAGAAATTCTGACAGTTGATTGGGGGGGCCAAAACCTGGGCCAGAAATGATCACAGTTAAACTGAGAAACTTATGCCGAGCCAGAGTGTATCCAATGGCAATCAAGCAGTAGTAAAGGAATTTAAAACAAAAACTTCCAAAAAGAAAAGAGAAGCCAGCTGTGTCCACTGAGCATGGCATTAAGGGAGAAAGGCTGTGAAATTGGAAGACTCAAAAAATGGTGTAGCAGTGTGTGCAGGGCTGGGTTTCCGAGGGGACCTGACGGCGGGATGCTGCCCTCACAGCAGGGAGGGAGAACAGGAGTGCGGGCTCTGTCCGCTCCTCGCAGTTGAGCGGGATCACAAATAATAGATTATAGACATCTGCCTGTTTGATGTGGGTGTGAAATTCTAAATTAGCTAACAAAATGGTGCTTTGTATTAATAACATGCATGCAATTTAGTCTGTAATTTCCCTGAGAGAATGGCAAAGTTAAATAATTAATCATGCCTCAAAACAGGATTATTATAGGGATTAAGAGGAAGAAATATAGCTGCTAAAATTAAAAAAGGAATGTAGAAACAATGCCTCCAAACCATGGCTGTTGTACATAGCATTTTACATGTTAGTTAAACTAGAAACAGCTGAAAATGAGTAATCTTGGATGCATCTATTAACCTCCCTTTTTAGTGAGGAGACTGATCTCTAAAACATTGCACAAAGATCAACTGATGCTGTTGTTAATCATTCCTAAAGTGTCTGTGTCGGGGAAGTTTGGAGCATCTTCTCCTGGGGAGAAGGATGGGCTTTAACATGTTTTTCTTAGGAATGCACCAGGTCATACTTAATTTTTTTGCATTGATTTGAGTGGATCTGTTGATCATTTTTTGTTTCCTCGGAATAAATACGCATATTTCCTTTGTGTTAATTTAACCCCTCCGATCTGTGCTGTTTACTTGACTATTCACTTCATGTTTATCTTTCAGTATTACCTCATGTATCACTTGTTTTTTTTACTGACTTTTTTTTTTATATATTTCAGTGAACCTGAAAACAGTTTTTAAAATTTCCCAAATGGGCAAAAACCAAACAATATAAATATAAATCCAAGATGAATCAAAACCAGTTACAGAACAGGTAGATTTGAAAGCCATAATGCTCAGGTTATGCAGTCAATGTGCATACTTCCCTGTTCTGGCCACTTTGTCTTTACTTCTTAGCTCTGTTTACTTCACAATGACAGATAAATATTCCCTGGTGTCTTGTACTTCCTACAGAGTGGATCATCCATTCAGTACATGTAATTCACCTCCAGCGTTGCAAAGAACAACAGCAGAACAAATTTAATTTGTGGTATATGTCTCTAAAAGGAAAGCATTTTTAAAGGAGCACAAAAGGGAAGACACTGGATTTGGTGAAGGCATGTACCAGTTAACCCATGGAAGTCTCTCTTGCTCACATTCAGAAATTACACCATAGATACTCACAGTTGCTTGAGCAGCTGCATGCACAAATTCTTCAGCAATGACTGAAGTCAGTGAAAGTTTTGCCATTGATTTCAATGTAGCCAAGATCCCATGCTATGTTTCCCAGGGCGTTTCTTTCCTCCCAGATGTAAATCTCTAGCATTTACATTTGCAAAAACAGTTTTATGCAGGGAGCAGAGTGTCAATAATGTCGGTTCTGACTTTTAGATAATAGAATGTTTCCAAGAGAAAAATGCATTCGACTCAGAGCAATGTTAATTCTGAACATACTCATATGATCATAAATATTGGAGGTATTTGTCATGAAGACCAATAGTTATTTTTCCAAATTGATCTGTGTGGCCCAAAACACAGGAAGAAGAAAGGATCTGCCTGGTACATTGCTGTCTCATTACTTGTGCTCATGCCCAATTCTGTTTTGAGCATGTTCCTCCCCTCCTGAGACCTGTGCTGTGTAGTGGGAGCTCACACATGTGACAGCTGCATGCTGGGTGCAAGGGCTCTAGAGGGGTAAAAAAACAAGGTAAAAAAGGGCTCTAGCAGGATAAAAAACCAGAACAGTCTTTTACCTACCTTGTGACAAAGCTCATCTAACCAGCATCAGTGAACAGGATGGTGCAGTCTCATATGTAGGTCCATCTACCTACAGTATGTCTCTGGAAACGTTTTTCCCCAAAGAGAACGTTTGTTTTACGAATCAGAAGAGTGTAAGAGAAGAACTCATTCAGCTGTCACCACCTAAAACTGCACTTTAGTGTATGCTAGTGATCTCAGCTTCCTCTTTAACTAATGCAGAGGAACAGGAGACAATTCTGCAGCTCACTGTCTAACAGCTGAGAAGAGCCAACCCCTGGAAGTACCTGTTTTTCACTATGGATTCCAATAAATGAATATTTGATTTCAAGATCTGAGTGGGCCAAGTAATTTTGATTTCTGTTACTGCACGTATTTGAACTACTTTGCAAGGTTGTTCCAGATAGCTCTTCAAATATTCTTTGACAGGTCAGAACACATCCTCTTTAATTATTAATCATATAAGCAAGAAACGTTTTCCATAAGGTAGCATCTCTAGGAAAAAAGAAGTTTTCCCTTTGTTTGTGTACCATGACAGGCCAATAGCACAGGCCCAGAGATGTCATGTCTTAAAACACCTAGTTTGGTTTACAATAATTAAGTCAATATCATATATTATTACTAAATTTCTCCATCATAATATGATCAAGTTGAGTTAATACACTGAATTATTCATTTGATTATTGCAGTTCCTAAAGACCTGGCTTTGGTATCAGATACATTCACCTCAGAAAACTTGTATTAGTAAAATCAGTTGAAACCAGCAGGAACAGGTCATTGCTTCACGTGTAAAACAAATCAGCTCTGTGGAGTTTTAACAGTGTACTAGAATATATGATAGTTATATTTCCTTTCCAACATTTGGTTGCAATAAATTTAGGCGCTTCTATTAGAATTTAGTTTTTAAATTACTTAAACTATTATTCCTGATTTCCATTATTTCCCACCAGTGATCTTGTCTGGTCAGTGTTCACATTTCTTTCTCCAGTCCACAAGACCATAGTGTGTTTTTCCCCTCAAACAAATTGTGTATAGTTTCTGGAAAAATCAACTTTCTTATCAATCCTGTTAGCAATATGGACAAATCTGAACGTCCCAATATTCAACAGAAAAGCTGAAATCAATCAGTGACTGTCACAGATAAGTTTGAAAGGGAGAACTACTACATGCTCCAGAAGAGAGATATGCAGAAAATTATGCCCCTTGACACTGATTGATTAAAAACAGATCCCAAGAAGTTCTAATGTGATTCAGTCTCCTAGTTCTGAATGGCTTGTAGCAACACTTTCTTAGTTATTCACACACTGAGCATGATGCCATAAACCAGATCAAAAAGCGTATTTGTAACAAGATCTTAAAACTGACCTGTCAAATCAAGGGAAGAATTGTTTGTTCATTTTATCCTTTTTTGGCAGGAGTCACCTGTTTCATTAGTATATGAACACATGTCCAGCCTTTCCATGACCAAGTTCTTTGTTCAAGGTAGAGCCAGTCTGATTATTGCTACAATCATTTCTTGCTGCACAGTTCCAACTGTTTGCCACAGAGAGACATGGTGGGGGCAGATTCAGCTTGCAGATTTAGACTTTAAAATTTAATCTAGCTTTGCAGCTCTTCAGCTGACCAAATGTAGCAGCTGAGTTTTAGGTGTGTTTTAATAGCCCTTAAGTTTCCAGTGACTGCAGTGGTATCTTGGACAGATGTGAAAACCTAGTATTAGATGTCTTAATGTGAATCCAGATTTCTCATTGGATACTGGATAGAGTATTGTACAAAGAAAAATATCCTTCATGCTATTTGCTTCTTCAGTTCTAGGTCCAGTGCATGCCCTGTCTCAAAGGACTAGTTCTCAGCAACCAGAGTACTCTTAAGCAGGTGCTGGTGCTTACTTTACACCTAGCTCCCATCTTTCCATGTGGGTATGGATGGGAGATGGAAACTACCTTTGGGTTTCCACAAATTCTTGTAGTAACAGAAGACCTGGCACCCAGATTCCTCATGCCTGACGGAACCAATGTTTCAGCTCTATTACTTTGTTTATTTATTTGTTTTCCAGATTCATTAAGTTTACTCTGTAGTTGCAGGTGAGCAGGAATTTTCCCATGTGAGGCTGGAATGGGCTGAGCTGCACAGTGGGTATGACCACAGTGTTCCTCTAAGACTAGAGATTTTAAGCCTGTGTCTTTGGACAGAGCCTGGAGTACCCATTACTTGATAAAAAGAAAGGGAGATGTAGGCAGGGTTCTTTTCCAAAATACCCAGGGGAAAAGAGGTATTGTTATAGACGCTGCTCTTGGTTCCTCAATAAACTAAGCATGCTTTTTGGAGGACACCCTTGTTGATATTTGGTCTATGCTTTTTGCTGTCAATAGAGACTCTTAAATCACCATTTATTTTTGTGGGAGCTTTGCTGTCGGATTAAGTCTTCCAAAGGGCTTTTCAGTCTTGTGCAAGAAATTAAATTCCAGCACTTTCTTTCCTTCCCAGCTCTGCTCTGAAAGTTGGATTTCACAGTAACTGTGCAGAACTGCATCTGTGGGGCAGGACTCTTTCAAAGGCTTTATTTTTCTGACTCATATTCTGTATAACCTTCTTACCCCTCACAAGGTTTGGCAGAAATGCACATTTTGAATCCCAGCCCAGCATTCCAGGGAGATGGATAGCCCAGAAGAGCAATTCCCAAAGTTAACGTGCTAATGCGACTGCTGTCAGCACTCAGAGTTTCTTGTAAGGTTGCTGGCATTGATCTCACCAGCTTTTTAATTAAAGACACTGGTCAGTAAGGAACAAGTTTTGACCACCAGCCAGTCCTGGTCTATGGCTGAATGTCAGTAGGTTAGAGCAATACACCCTGAACAACTACAGTAGTGGTAGAAGTGGGCTGAGAAAAATACCCCAAACAAATAGCATAGTGTCATAGAAGAATTTCCAAACCCTGAAGCACCTTAGATGGTGGTGTAAAAATCAATAATGGAACGCAAAATGCTGGATCCGTGTGAAACTGAACCAGAAAATGTATTTCAAAACTTGCTGAAGGGAGCAGTCGAACAATAACAGGGAAACGTGGGCAGATGGAAAAGGCTTCCCATGTCTCTTTGGTATGTTTCTCTATCAAAATGACAAAGGACCAATTGTCTCCAAGGAATAGTAGTTGCAAGCTTGGAATGCATTAAAAAACGATCAGTAATACTGGGATTGATATATATGTAAAATGTGGTGTTTGTGCTTTAATTCCAGTCTGTTTCCTTATGCTCAAAGTAGCATGCAACTTTAAATGCTTCGTTGGGTTTCTTTCATCACTATGTCAAACCAGGGATGAATAACATGTTCTTAGAGGCTGGGTTCTACAAAATGAACATCACTCTTGCACTTGCAAGTGCCCTTATTCATCTAATTGTACACCTTAATGGAATTTTACCATCTAATCTAAATGAATCAAGTTGGAAACTACAGTATCTTAGAAGATGAATATCTTCTGTTATCTTCCTCTTAGAAGATGAAAACGTCTGTTCAAATTTCATTTGAAATAACATGACAGGACATCTTCTTGCAGTTCTTATTTACCTTTTCCAGATCCTAATGTGGCTAATCAATCTAAAAGGTGCATGAATCTACCTTGTGTGTTTTACAAAACATATCCTTACTTTACAAGGTAATTTGCATTGCAACACCTGCCTATGACATGCAGTGAAACATGCATACAAGTCGTGGAATCTAAGGATCATCCTCTCCAAAGAATGCTCAATGGAAAATCTGGCACTTGATCAGATTAAGTGGTTAGCCCAGTTTTAACCAAATTGCACCAAATACTGTGTGCCTGCCATGGTGTTCCTCTGCCTTCTGTGCTGGAAGGGTCTGGCCATGTGTAGAGAGGTTGGTGGTCAGTGCACTTGTTCAGCCATGGTACTCAGGTGTGAGAGAGGCTGGATGGTGTGGAATGGATTCTGGAGAGACAAGAGGAACTAAGAGCTGGCTGAGGGTCAGGCACTGGAGAGACCATAGGTCTGGAGCTGCTACCAAAGAGATTTGTTTGCTTATGTGTGTGTGTCTGTGCATGAGGCATCAGGGAAGCAGGGGGATCCAGGGGCCAGCTATTGGATAGTCTGAGTGTCCAAGGGGGATCTGTAGTTGAGTGTATATGTGTGTGTATGGGTATCTGTCAGAGAGGGTACCAGCAGGTGGAGGAGAATGGTGGTCCTCAGGCACTTGTACGTGCAGGTGCAAGCAGCTAAGGTCACCAGGGATCTAAGTGCCAGCTACTGGATAAACTGAGTATCTGAGGAGGGGTCTATATTGCATATATCTGTATATATGCATGTGGCACTGAAGGACATGGTTTAATGGTGGATTTGGCAGTGCTGAGTTAATGGTTGGACTGGATGATCAAGAGGTCTTTTCCAACTTAAATGATTCCATAATTCTATGATCGTATGTATGTGTCTGTGTGTGCACCTTTGGAATACATGCTCAGCCTTACTACTGGCAGGAGCTGGGGACACAGAGCTGCAGCAGCTTTCCCTCTGATGGGTTTTGGGTAACCCCTAACACAGAGTTTGCCCTGTTCATCTTAAACAAGTGAGTTTGCCCAGTCTTTTATTTTGTGCATGGCATCCCTGCTTGCATGTTGTAGAAGTTTTGCAGAAAGCAGTCAAACATGGAATTTTAGCTCAGAATCACTTCCAGAAGAGGAGAAAGAAATCATTTGGGAGCTTCACAGCCATGGGCTTCTTGCCTATCTTCTTATAGCAAAGAAAGTGGATTAGGAGCCCATGCTAAAGTGAAACAAAAGCTTAAATTTAAACACTACCCATCCTGGGCTGAAAGCACTGGGAAGTTAGGGTTAAAGACTCTCTGTGGTTGCCCACAGAAAGCTAAATGTCATGTTCAGGTGACAGTCGGGACCTACTCTGCAGTGAAGACACTTCAGAAATTTGGGGTTTTTTTGTCCTGAAAGCTCCTCAAAATCCATAAGTCACTGTCATTTCAAGTATATTGATCCAGTGCTGACATGTGTTGTTTACAGAGACTGGAGCAGGCACTGACACTAGCAAAGACAGATCCATATTACTGCCTCAGCCAGTCCTGTGTGTAACATGTCAGCTGGCACATGTTATGGCCATGTTGTAAAAACTCACCCTCTTTCCCAGGTCTGACACTCCTTTGCTGAACAAGACAGCAATATCTTCCCAGGGACCCTGTTCCTTGGGGTTATACAAGGCTTCAGCAGGCACAAGCAAATACAAGTGTTGTTACCTTCAGTCTTCATTTTCACAGCTCTGCTCTCATGATGTTTAGTGTTTTCTCTCAGCTGTTTTGCTAGTACCAGTCAAAAGAAAGATCACCACAGCTGATTAGGCCCTGGTGTAGGTAGTCCAGCATCCTTGAGCAAGGGCTTGATTTTAAATTCTGAGGCAAAATATGAAGTATTTCCAGTATGGATGACTCTGTCCACCAGAAAACATCTTTTTTCTTGGAAGTCACTGCTGGCTTACACTGTGAAGTATAACAGGTGGCTATCCGGTTTGGGTAGATGCATGTAGATGCATTACACCTATTTAATATTTAATCTAAGTTTGGTTAACACATGCACTAATTTATGAATGGAAATCAGACAAGGATTTTGGAAAACAGCCTGGTTTTACCCACATAATAGCTAACCAAATGGCCAGCAACAGAGTTTTCAGAGATCTTTGTCAGAGAAGAAAAATGCTTACAGTGGAACTAAACTTACTGAAGATATTCTTATTAGTAGCAACACATCCTTTTGTGTTTCACACTCAGGAACAGGAGCAGACCAAAAGAAACCTGTCTCACTCAAGTCACTCTACTTGTCTTTTCAGAACAAAGCATGTATGCCCATTTTTCAAATATCCAACGTATTTCTCCTTCTCTTCACGGAAACAATTCCTTCCTCCCCCAGAAAAACCTATCAAAAACCCCTCATCCCCAAACAGAAACCTGGTACTAAATGATCAATAAAATACGCACATAAATGTGTGGCTTATTACATTTTATGCTTCATCCTGAAACCATTATAAAAGTTCTTACAACATTTTGGCAGTAATTTCTAAAAAGCTGCTCTGTATTGGAGAGGGAGCATATGCACCATGTGATATGACATCTGCCGCAGTAAGTAAGCTTTTAATTGAATATTTGAGGAAATAAACATGTAAAACCCATGTAACTTGATGTCAAATAAGTTATTGTTGCCTCAAGGCTTTCTTGATTTTTTCCATTTTTATTTTTGGCAGGAAAGTTTGAAATATTGTACTTATTGGAGACAGGAGCACTTCACATACAATCGTCCATCAGGACAGAAAACATAACGTTGCTTTATTGTTGCTACAGCAGCCCCTCCCAAATCTTGGCAGTTATCAAAGTGGCATTTGGGATCTGAGATTAACAATGTCTCTGCTCACATCTAAATATATATATTGAGCGCACAGTGGAAGAAAGGGAATTGACAGACATTCAATTGACTGCTGTACCAGTACTAACTAGAAACATCTTTCTTACATTAACTCTATGTTTCTTTTTACTCCTGTAACCTTTCACAACAAGCAGTGTGGTGCTTTCTCTCTCCCTCTCTTTCACACATACAGGTGTGCAGCTCAGAAGGGAGCAGTGTTGATCCATCCCTCCCTAGCCTCACCATCTTTCATTGCCTCTCCTCTTTGTTTTCCCCTGTGCTGCACACTGGCTTCAGGTGGAGCATGTGAACACAGCCAAAGACCAGCTTGTCAGCAGGGAACACAACCCTCTGAAAAGACCATCCTAGGTCACTTTTCAACTTTTCCATTCACCTACAGTAGTCAGTTGTTTTTTATGTGCTCAGTGAGACACCTGTCAGTGCAACACACTTTGGTCCTGTGGCAGGATAATAGATCTGGTTTTTCTCAGCCGTTCAGTGTCTGGTGGTGCTGAAGATTTCACAGTCTCGTTTGAGTAACGTGTGCTGGTGGCACCTGAGGGTCTCCTTGGGCAGTGTGCTCCACACTGGGAGTTCCCTTTCTCTTTGAGCTTTCTCTTTGAGCTTTCTCTTTGAGCCTTTTCCAACTCACTCACAATGATGTCAAAAGTGATGGTCTGTGCAGCTTCTTACAGGGTGATTCCCTGCATCATCGCTGCATTTATATCTGCATGGCAAATCTGCACAAACCCATTTGAATTAATTCAGTGGTAAGATTTTGAGAGACCCGAGTGCTTTACTAAAAAATCCTCGGGCTCTTGATATTTTAAGCCTACTTCTCACTTCATATGTGTTATCTTATTTTGTTGTAATTCACTTGGGCCAGGTCTGCTCACTTAAGAGCACTATAAACTTTGATTTCTACAAGCTCAGATGCAACAGGAGTGAAAGCCTGGACCAAGGGAGTTCCTCTTCACATTAATTATGCCCTTCTGCCATAGAATTTCCTCACCCATATTTAGCATGGATTTATCTTTTACAAGTCCGTAACACTTACTGATCATGAACCTAACATCTCCTACCTGTTTAAGAGTTATCACAAGTAGATACTCAATTTTTTCACTGAGCTGTGAAATTAGAGGGCACTACCAGGCACTCACAGAACATCAGACTGTGATGGCTCAGTAACAACAAAAGAAAGAGACTCACTGCAGACAAGGCATGTCAAGCAGTTAGATCAAGGGCAGGTGAGGCACTGGTTAGAGTTCTCTGGAGCAAGGTCTTAGTCCTGTAGCAGGATCTCAGTATGCTCAAAACATGCAGGATCTCCTTGCAGAAGAAAACATAGGGAATCTGTCAGAGCTTCGAGGAGGCTTAACAAGATGACTGACTTCAGTTTGAAAATGAGAAACCTACGCACTATGGTTCCCTCTGTAGTATGTAATTGGTTATGAAATTCCATCTGTTTTGCTTCACTTCGTATTTTCAACTAGGCTGATAAGCTTGTAGCAGGGTCACATGCGTGTTCTGGAAAAGCAATTAGGTCTAGAGGATTTGGTAAGTGGGTAGGTGGAAAATGGGTATTTTTAGAATCACAGAATCATAGAATGTTTAGGGGTGGAAGGGACCTTAAAGATCATCTAGTTCCAACCCCCTTGCCATGGTCAGACCTTTTTCTAGGAAACGGCAATTAGTAGGCTGCTAAGAGGTTCTGTGCTGAGACAGACACCTGAGGTTAGGGATTTAGATGCAAATACTGTTACTGGGAAAATGAACAGCAGCCTATGCACTCACCATGCCCACTGTTTCAGGTCTCTGTGTAATTATACAGGCAGCATCGCTATGACTAAAATGGATTGTAGATTAGGTTTTTTTGTTTCTTCACAGCAAACTGTGGTGTGAAGTGTCAATATGTGACACAGGCTGGTACCACCACCTGGAAAGGCTGGAGAGATCAGGGAAGTGGCACTAGAGGAGGGAAAGGAAAGGAAAGGGAAAGGGAAAGGGAAAGGGAAAGGGAAAGGGAAAGAGAAAGGGAAAGGCCATTTATTTCCCTTGTGCTTCTGTCAAGCTGGGAACTCAGAGCTAATGTGTAGGTGGAAATCATATGAAGGAGGACGCAATGAACTCAACCTTCCTGTGGTTCATCCGGGGTCTCATGTGAAATGGGGTTGACAACACTGTTAGAAATGTTGTGCTTGGAAAGGTGCGCCTTTGGCAGTCTGATAGGTTACTGCAATAGAGATATCTGATTACCAGAGGCACCAGAGGGTGAACCAAAATAAAATATTGTCACAAGCCTTAAGGTCTCTCCTGAGCTGGTTACTGGAGGCAAGAGCAACTTTTCTGATGTCAGAAACCTGAAAGTGAATGATAAAAATCTATACTGGAAGTCAAGGTGAGACTTTAAGTGGTAGACTACTCAACTCAGAAGGAATTCTAAGTGAAGAATAGAAAGTGCAAATTTTTCCTCAATTTTATCCTTAGCAAACCAGAGATTTTGAATTTGAATTATTTTGATTTTATGGCAGTTTTGTGTTGCCTTTCTTCTGGGAGACCAGGGTTGAAGATGGCTATGTTGAATCTTTGAGGACCACCCTATCTACTGTATCAGTCAGGGACTTGGCAAACATTTCAAATGCAGAAAAAAAAAGTCTCAAATGTTCTGTTGCATTGTTTAGTCAAGTGTATACTCTGCCAGGTTTATTTGGACCCTCACATCTGTTTATTGAGCTCTACTTCAAAGCAATCTATTTCTGCAGGACACAGTTGGCACTGTCTAAGTGTATTGTCTGCTGCAGAGGAGAGAGAAGACATTAGAGTGTTAGTTTGTCATTAAGGAAAACGCTCAAATTATTTTCTTTAGAAGCAAATAAAGATGACGTAGCAGAAGCTGTGAATGTCCTGACCACAAAATAAATAACACAGGCATCTACAGTACTGATAAGATCAAATAGCCTCTCTCTCGAACACACACATTTTCTTGCATGATACAAGAGTTAATATGCACTTGAACATCCTTATATGCCCTCTGTAGCATGCTGTGGAAGGTTACAGAAGCCTCTGTGTAGCATAAGCAGACAAACAATAGCCTTATCCCTCCATATTTTCAGGGGCAGTATGAAAAAATCTCCTTGTCTGACCCCGTTACAGTTATTTGTCTTTCCAAAAATATTTTCCATATGGAGATCTCCAAGTCTGAATGCCATCTGTGAGGACTTCTTGGGTTTCTTTTACAGAGAAGTCTCTGGAGAAAGCCCTAGTGCAAGGATAGGCTTGGCTGACAAGATTTTTTCAGTGAGAAACAAGGGCTCTTATGTGTGGTGGGTCCTACTTCCCTGTCATTGTTGAGCTAACAAGTCCTAGGGAAGACACTTTGTTGTTGTTGCAGCATGGCTGTGCCTTTTCTGCTCTGTCACTCTGCCCATGGTGGAAGGCTTGGAGATGCAGGAGTCCTGACACCTGCACCCCTCACACAAAGTGGCCCAGCCTCTGAGTGTGCTCTCAGCATCCTTTCCTCTGCTGAAGTAGGTGAATTGGTCTCTTCCAATGGTTCAGGTGCTGTCCCTAAAACATGACAGCTCTGCTCCTCTCCTGCTGCCAAGTGGTCTCTCACAAGGCGCATTTGCAGCTGCAGTAAATAGTAATGAATTCAGATGGACAGAAAGATCACACTGATGTCAAGTAGAATGAAAGGGACCCCAGAAATTTGCTGGGGTTTTTTTCTGTGTAATATTGTGGATGCTGGTTTGCACAAATTAAAGCACACTGGGACCACAGAAGAGTAATGATTGCACTTAATGAGGGGCAATTGAAAGGTATGAAGTAGTTCTTCCAAACAAGTTCTAATCGAAGCTGGAACCATACAGACACTGTGCTCAACAAGCTTTCCTATGAATAATGCACCTAATTACCATCTGCTTTTTTCATAACATGGATAAAAATGTGATCACATATAAAATTCTCACTGTGTTTCCTAGGATACAAGGTGATCCTCATTTCAAACTAGCTTGAAAATGGCAAATGAGCAAACTTAATTTTAATAAAAACAAGGAAACTCACGCATGTGAAATATAATCTGGGCACTTCTGATTTCATGAAGAAGTGTCTGATTTTCATACGAAACCTACTGAAAACTTGATAGTATAGCACAAAGAGGCACTTCACACCTGTGGTTTAGAGAGTCCATGTGAAGGATGACAGCGCTTCTCCTAATGGACAGTGTGAGAAAGTTTCTAACAAAACAGTAAACCCTACTGAAAGCTGATTTTTCAACAATGTGAGTCAAAAGATGGGCATAAATGACTCTCATGATGCAGCTTTTTCTAATTACCACCATAGCTAGCTAGCTTTTTATGTTGTGGCAAGTACTCTGCTTAGCAAAAACAGGGAAAGCTAAAATTACACTTCTTTTACTTGCACTAGCCTCACTGTGAAGGGTCTGTATCACAGAATAAAATTGCAAGACACTCTGGTCCTTATTCCATGTCAGAATTGTGCCTTGTGCTGGGTTAAGGAGGTCAACCAGGATTTTGTAATTTGAGCTTCAAATCCCTCCAACATTTGCTGTCAAGCATAGCACACACTATCCACCAAAGTATTCCCTTTATTTCAGCGATATCCCTCAGAAGAATTGAATGGGATGATGGAGAAATGAAGATGTTGCCTGCTCATGTCTTCGTGTTCACCAGCATAACCACAATAATTTGTGGCATGAGAAAGTTTTGAGAGGAAACACAGCTTCTCAGTGTTCATGGCTTGTATGCAGCGTTAACAGGTAACAAGCATCTCAAGACCTGTGTCTTCTCCGTACCTTATCTGTTAGCACAGGAGACTGTGAAGATGTCCAGTGGGATGGATGGGAGTGGCTTCAGACAGTACAATCACACTTATTTCATTTCTCTCCATCACTTGAGCCTGACAAACAGCACTAAAAGCAGTTGGCTGACTGCTGATAAGCCCTTTTGACTTCAAATATATCCTAATATGACATTAATCTCAATTACCAAACAAGACATGGTTGGATTAATCTGCTCTCTTCTGCTCTTAATTAGCAGGAAGCCTAACCAAGCCATTTGACACTGAAGCTGCCACTCTGCCCTTGGGGACTTCCAATGCTGCCTTGGGGCAGAGGGGGAGCAATGGGGAAGAAAGAATAAAGTTGTTTTCTTTCTATAACTAGAGGGGATCTCTATTTTGCAGAGTTTAGGAAATGGTCCAAAAGCCACAGCTCCTGTTCAGAGACCAGTTAGTTCTGAGGCATCCATGTGATAACTTCCCATTCCTTCAATTCTCTCCATTCCCCAAGGTGGAGAGGGAAGGAGGAAATGACAACTACGGAGAAGGGCTGATGATTATATAGTCTGCCGAAGGAACTTGTGCATACTAAATGCAAAAGGCTCCTCAAGGAAGGTGGCTGTGTGTATCTCTCAGGGAGGTGTTGCAGCTAATGCGGTGTCTGGTAGCATTCCAGCTCTCCTCCTCCCACATTCTTTGGTCCTGAGAAGCCTGCCCTTCATCAGTCATTCTGGAAGAGGACTGAAAGTTGGGCTAATGCATGATGGTGGGTGTTCACCCTGGCATCCCAGGACATAGTGGTCCTCTTTGCTCCCCTCTGACCCTCCCTACACAAAACCCTGTGAGGGAGGCACAAGATTCATGTGCACACTTCTGTCCTCTTTACAACCAGTCCTTTGCCAAGGACTGTGTATTTGTTTTAGTTAAAGAAGCTTGTGACTGAAAACAGCTGCAGACTGAGTGGAAAAATAACACCTAAAAATAGCCCCAGCCTGAGAGCACAATGTGCATTGATTTTACTATGAAGAGTACAAGAGCAGGGGGATGGTGACTAGGCTGGTATGTTCTAATATGCCTCACCCTGCCATATTTAGAGTGCATGTAGTAAGCCAGGCAGCCAAGTTGGTCCATGTAGGTATTTGACTGTTTTGGAAGGGTTCCCGGCAGAGCCACTCCAACTACAACAAATTAGCGTCGTATTTTTATAAGCTGACAGTGAGGAAATCACCCCACAATATTACCATGTTCTGCAGAGAACAGAGAATATGTAACTGCTGAATAAGGAAGACAAATATCTCGCTGATTGTTGCCACTCAAAGCATTTTCCTAGAATAAATTATCAAGTAGGTAATATAATTTCCTCCTGTCTGCTGTATGCTGGGATGTGACCTGAAGTACAGTCCAGTTCTAGATGCAGGTCATGGACCCAAATGCATTAATTTATCTTGCAGTTTGGCCAACTTCAGCAAGCTGAGCCCATGCAGCAGTTCAGTAGAAATATCTGTTCAGATTCATTACTGCAGACAACGCAGATAGAAAGCACAACTCCACCGGAGACATCTTTTTCATGTTATGACCATTATGAATACGTTTTTTTTAAAGATTAACCCAAATAATGAAACAAATTCTTGTTTTAAAGTTGGAAATTATGTCCGTTCCTGCACTTGTGCTTGATAGGGGCTATAGTTCTGCCTTTAACCCTCTTTTCTCCTTAGGCTTTGAAATGTTACGGCTTATTAACTGAGCAGTGCAAATCCATGCTGAGAGGCTGAAGAGTCCCCTGTCAGTTTTCAAATTGTTTCTGTGTCAACTACAGGTCTAATAGCACCACTAATGGAGGGATCTGCTCCCTAGAGAGTGAGTCAAGAGGACACCAGGCTCAAAGGATGGGCCTGGGTGAAGAAGTTCAATTCTGAAAACCTTAGTGCTGTTAGACACCTTTAAAATCAGGTACTTGTTACATATTTGTCTACATACTATGGCCAGATTCTCTTATCCTTTTAAACAACTAACTGAACTGCACTTCACAGTACTTACTCAGACTTAATTTTTTTTTTTTATTTAGAAGATAAAACTTATTTGATCTTCATGCAAACTGGAAGCTGAGAGAAGCCCAGCATTTTATCTGTGATTGGCAGACTGTCCCTCACCAAAGGGGTATTCAGGGTGGTGCTTTTGGAGAAGCACCCCAAACTCCTCTCTGCGATTGGCACAAGAGAGACTTGGCTGAGTTGATGAACATCCAGGCTTGTTTCTGACTTGCTCACAAGTAGACCCGGGCAGTTTTCCTGGAGTGCTGCCTTCAGAGGAACCAGTGAGGAGGCATTGCTACCCTTCGAGGTGAATTAATGCCAGTGGTGACCTCGTTCAGGGGCAGCAGTGGAAGGTGTTGATCTTTTCCAAAGACAGTGTCCTGGTGTGGTCTGAGGTCGTTTTCTTCACTGGTATGATTTGTGCTGAACACAGGGTTGGTAATATAGAGATGGTTTTTTTATGGCTGAGCAGGGCTTACACAGAGCCAAGGCCTTTTCTGCTTGTCATGCTGCCACACTGGCAAGGGGCTTGAGGTGCATGGGAGGTTGGGAGCAGACACAGATGGGACAGGTGATCTCAACTGACCAAAGGGATATTCCAGGCCGTATGGCATCATGCTCAGTATATAAAGTGGGGGGAAGAAGGTGGGGATATTCAGAGAAATGGCATTTGTCTTCCCAAGTCACTGTTACATGTGATGAGGCCCTGCTGTCCTGGGGATGGCTGAACACCTGCCTGTCCATAGGAAGTGGTGAATTAATTGCCTGTTTTGCTTTGTTTGTGTGTGCAGCTTCTGCTTTCCCTATTAAACTGTCTTTATCTCAACCCACAAGTTTTCTTTCTTTTGCCCTTCCAATTCTCTCCCTGATCCCACTGGTGGGGGAGTGAGGGAGCGGCTGCCTGGTGAATGGCTGGGGTTAAACCATGGCAGAAAGATGTGCCCTGGTTTCAGCCTGGTGTTGCCTGAACAGGCACCCATAGCTCAACCTTGATTTCACTGCACTTTTTTGAGGGAGGGTGACATCTGAGACCCACACTTGGGAGATGCTAAATATTGAATTTTGTGCCACTCAGACCTTCTGCAGATACTAGAAAGAGCCTCATACAACAGTGTACAAATCAAGGCCTCACTTCCATACTGCCCACTTAGCATCCTCGCAACCTGACATATAAATGTGAATGAAATTTGTTATCCAAAACCCAGTCCATTTACCTGGAAAGAAACAGTTTGTGTATTTCTGTACACATTCACAGGCTGTCCACTTTACTGGCACTAGTATTTTCATTTTTCTGAGTAAAGAACGCTTGTGCATGACACGGCCCAGGGATGTGAGACAAAGCAACCTGACCTGGCTGACTAATTATAGGGTGAAGGAAATTAGTTTCTGTTTAGGATATCTGTAATTAATCCATATAGTAATAAATGAATTGGTTGGTGTTGGAGAAGTATAAATAATTAATAATTGAGAAATAGGTGCAATCTGGTCATAGATTTCCCAGAAGGAGAAGGAAGATAAAGTGTTTGATGTAAATTATTTCCTCAGCTTTACCATTTTGATAAAACATTTTTTTTACTAAGAGCAAAACCAAGTGAAACAGAAATGTCTGCATGGTTAATGAGTCAGACATAAATGATACAGTACTTATTGGAATAGCTGATTGTGAAAGATACACCAAAAATGGCAAAATGTGTGCACACAGCAGATAAAAATGAAACCATGTGACAACATTTGTGCTGTAGGAGAGACAGCTTTAAGCAAAATTGCTGAAAGTAAGTTAAAACTCATACAATACTACAGATAATTCAAGACCTAAGGCTAAAACAAAACAAATCTAAGAGTATTATAGGTAGCCAGAAAGTTTTTCTGAATATGATTTTCATGTATGCACATCCCCAGAGTTTCCTACAAGGCTTGTAGATTACTTGAATTTAGAAACTATCACTACAAACTGTTTTCTGTGAAAATGTCATGAAGCTGTTGGGCTCCTGTGGTCCTTGATAATGAAAGTAAGTGGTGGTTTGGGTTTTTATGACAGAACCAAGTCCCTGTAAAAAGGTTAATGAGTCTTAGAAAAACTTGGATCTCAGTCTGTGGTGAAACCCAAAGGCATCTAATTTTCACAGAATGCTAGATTTTTTTGTTAAGAGCATCAGATGAACATCCCCAGAGAGGTAGCTTCAAAGCTAAGTACGAGGGGAAAAGGTCTCTCTGAGAATAGAGACTCGTGAAGCAAAGGAGAAATGGTTGTCTGGGCAAGGAGGTGGGAAGACACAGAGAAAAAGGGAGAACTGTCAATAACACTAGTGGCAGGTAAGAAAAAGCTTCATCATAACAACTGAATTCAGTGCCCAAGAAAATAAATAGAAGCTTCAAATTATGATTTAAAGTCCTGATTTTAAGCCAGTAATGAAATTTTTAATATGAGAATAAATATATTTTCATATATTTATCTGCAATACAATATGAAGTGTTTCTTCCACAATGCACTAGACAGCACACTAACCCAAATATTGAGTATCAAAGTTAATCAAATGCATATACAGCATGAAATTCCCATGTTCTGAGCTGTATTTAGTCACAGGACACAACAGTTTGCCCCTTGGGAAGGTTGTCTTGTCTATGGGAAGTAGATCATTGTTCCAAGTCCACGGTTTCCTATCTCGTTTGTCCCATGCTGTAGAACAAGCCATGGGCTGGGCTACTGTCCAGAGGGTGCTCCCTTGCCATGAATACAGGACAATCTCTAAAAATGCAAAAGGACTTGGGTGATGGCACTGGAATGCCAAAAGACAGTCCTTGATAGCACCTACAAAGTCAGTTTCTTCCAGTTCATGTCCACAAACTAGGGAGTCCAGAAGAAGAGATGCCCTGTAGGCAGAGTTCCTCACCAAATCACCCTGAAAACTGACTGGTTCCTATGATACCTCCAGGCACTCCTGGTCACGGATCAGGAGTGCCCTGAACTCAGACAGTGGACTGTGGCAGAGCTGTGAGAAACCAGCCCTTGGCTGAGATCACTGTCACTGTGCTCCATCTGGTGTGCAGGTGCAAAGAATATCAATTTCAACTTCTGATGAAGAGTCCTGTGAACTGAACACCAGCTTGGTCAGCCTGGTTTAATTAAGTAGGAGATAGTGAATTTCTGGTGAAGTACTATGTTAATACTTACTGCTGTGACTTACCAAGACTCAAATTTCCTGATGAAAATTCCAGATAAAAAATAAAAACTGCAACAAAAAAAATTATTAATTTAGATTTAGCTTATTATCAGACATAAGTTTGTCTTCTCAGATAACTGAGTGAAATATGTCTAATACATGCCTCCAAAAATTTTCATGAAGGTAAAAAAAATAAATGTTTTTCCCCATAGTTTGTCTACATGGTGCTTTTAGGTAAACACTGACATATGCCTTATATTGGATATAACTAAATAAATTGCATATATATTTATGTCTATTATTTATGTTCTTCTTCATTCTTCCTGAGTTCCATTTTCATTGACCTTTCATTGAGCTCATTCCTACAGAATTTTTTCAGAATGGATACCTTTTTTCTAAAAAAAAAAGTGACCCCCTTGCTCCTTTATACCACAATATATCTATAGATTACCTTTGCGCTTTTTTAAAAATTGGCACTTTCTGTAATCTCTCCTCTGGTAACTTTTAAGAGTCTTTGCTGTAACTTTCAGGACTTTAATTTTGTGTCAAAGTTTGTGCCAATATTCTAGGGATTTTTCATTTGTTTCTTGAAGTTTCAGTAATCAGTCAATTATGACAGTATGTCGTCTTCCCTGAGAATGACAAATTGAATCTTAATGGTGTCCCCAACAATAACTCTTTCTTTCTTCCCTGTAACCCTATAGAAGCCCTGGATGGGCTCTTTCCAGGCAAGGAAACATGCTGCTAAGTCTTACTGAGCCCACACAGGGTATTTCAGAATTGCTTATCCTTTATGGGCAACACAGTTCAGTGAAATTCCCCGTTGTCTCAACGTGGAACCAGCGAGACTTTGGAGTAGATTTTGAGAGCAGAAAGCTCTTTGGTTCAAAGGGTTTGCTTTAGTTTCAGCTCAGCTAATGTCAAGTCTTCTCAGAATATCTCCTCTTTTCTTTTACTTTTTCTCAATTTGCCTTCTGTCAGTTTGATTCTATTTCGTCTACTGAAATCTTCTTAGCTGGTCAACATCCACTCTGTTATGTTGAGCAACATTATACTGATAGTACATCCTTGTTCTTCTTATCTGCAAAGAAATAGGAAATTAAATGTTATTTTTATAAATATCAAGCCCCTCAGGTGATCTGCCTGATATTTTCTTGTCTTAATTTGCAGAGTTAAATACAAGGGACTTGTAAGTGGGTAAAAAGTAAAGCACACCTGAAAATGAAACAAGGGATTTCTCTAGCTATAACAAGCAGGTGAGATTTTTAGAACTGGCTTAAACTAATTCAAAGCCCTGAAAAAGAGTCTTCCCACGATTCTTTGATCCTGGCCATGTGTTCTTGCCCTTTCCTTTGGGTTAGTGCAGCTGATCACAGACGTGGATGGTCAGTTATATTAGCTTTCCACTAAGAGGAGCTGGCACAACTAGCCTGGACTACTCATTCAAGTTTTGGCTGACTAGGTAAGGTTAAATGGGTATCTGTCCCAATTAGTTGTCTTGTGCTTTTCTGAACTTGTTTTCATAACAGACATATGCAAAAAGTGTCAGCATTTCCAGGATGGGTGAAAGGATTAATATTCGTAAAGTCATCTAGATTTCAGATTTGTTTGGAATTAAAAGTATTGCAACAATAAAGTTATTGTTAGTCTTCCACTGAGCACTCCCATTTTGCTTCACAGCCTAATAGCCACCAGAAAAGACATCTGAAAACTTATTGTGTTATTATTTATGATACATATACAGCAAATGGAGAAGAAATGCCACAAAAATAATTCAAACATACTCAGTTTTAGCACAGAAAGCAAGATCAAACTAATTAAATCCGTATTATCACTTTCTGTGCAAACCACACACTGTTTTAATGTGTTGTAGATTCAACTCCCATTAAATAAAGACCTGATTGTGCATACATGTATATGTATGAGAGGGGGGATGGAGAGAGAGGAGATGCAAAGAGTCCTTCCTTCTCCTGGGATTTGCTGGAAGCCCCCTGTTGGTGCCAAGAAGCATTGGGGCAGGGGCTTCCATGCCCTTGTGCAGTGCAGGAGTATAAAAACGTGAGGGTAGTAGCACTGCTGTCCCTGTTGTTTCCTAAAAGAGGTCTGATGAGATGGAGTAGGTGAGAGTTAATGACTGATTTGGCACAAAGCATTCTTCTATGTTCTGCTGTGAATCTCCAAGAGACGTATTGGCTCAGCTGATCAGATTCCTTTAATAACACAGCTTCCAGGTCTGCTCATGCTGATCCTTCTCTGCTTCATAGCCAATGATGGTCATGGCTTGAGGCCACAGTCTAACACTGTGACTCCAGAAAGAATGTTGTTTTTAATGTCAATCCAATGTTATTTTAAAAGAGAGACAAAGAACTAATGCATTTCCTGGGGTTCCCAGCTTTCCTGGATACTGTTCAAGCTGTTTCAGAACTCAAGTGCTTCCTAAAACCTCTCAGTAAGGTTGTGGCAACACTGCAGCCATCTCAGATGCAGCAGCTCTGGAGTTATTTGACAGAAATCTGCTGAAAAATGCCACCTTGCTGAACTTAAAACATTGCCTTCTAAAGACATTCTAAATCCATTAATATTTGCTGTGGTGACAGTCAAGTATCAGTCTTGACCATTTCCTCAAGAGTTTGCCCAGCTGCTGGGATTACTGAAAGCTGCTGTGCCCACAGGAATGGACTGGATCTGCCAGACTAATTTTGCTTGCATTCAGTTGGGTGGCTGGGCAACTCGAGTCAGAAAGAGCACAACAGATACACAGATGGCTGAAGAAAAGCTAAGGGAATACCTTAAATTACTGTTAATTTTTCCAAAAGTATCCCGAGATGTCATCCATAGATAATTTGGAAACAAAGTTAACACTGAAATTGTGTATTTGCTATAAGTGGCTTGCTCATTTATAGACATACTTCCTTTCCCCAAACTATACAATAATAATGGCAGTGCAGAAAAGCACTCATTCACATTAGCTGTGTGCTTGATACATTTCTGCAGTCCTGGGCAGATGACTCTTCAAAGATAAAAATTCAGTTCTTCATTATTAAAAAATACCAGTCCTTGCTATAGGAGTTGATGACTCAGTGAGAATTATAATTATAATCAAAGCATAATAGGCATTTTGAGCCCCTTATAATTGCTGCCAAGAAACTATTTATTCAGCTAAAGAATTAAATCTTTGTTTGTAAGCTCTTTCTTGTTCACAATAGAAATAAAAGTGTGTGACTTGGCTCATGAGCAGATACCAGTCCGGCTATTTTACTCAGAGTGAAAAATAGGCCTTCATGCAAAAAGACTTGGGATACTTTAAACAATTATTTATACATATTTGCCTCTATAAAATCCAGTGTTCAACTCCAACGATGGTTCTGATTGCTATTCTCCTTTACTGCGCGTTGAAGACTCTGTGATATGGTATATGTTCAGGATTGCATGCATCTCTGGCAGAACTCCCAAAAAACAACTCCCAAAGCCAGAAAATTATTTAGGAAAAATTTAGTGCTAGATGCCAAGAAACGAATAAATGATACAGATGAACTTGGTAATTTTTCTTGGTCCCTTACATGTTTTAAAAACAATAAGGTTCCCTGAAACTACCTGATGACCTTTCTCAAAGAGAGAAAGGGGAGTGAAGATGACACATCAAGTTCTTCTACTTCTTACAAGCCAATACCATAAGAAAAAGGACATTTCAGGCAGCCACAATCAACTTACAACAGCAGCAGAAATATTCTGACTTGCTACAGAGTCAGCTGATGTCTTTCTGTCTTGTCTAAACATGTGAGTAAATTAAGCATGCAAAGTCTTTTAAGAAAGCTGGACAGCTTCGTGTAGAGTCTATTGACTGAAAAAAGCAAAGTCTTCCAAAGAACATGTCAAAGTAAGTCCTTTTCAACCTAAATAAGTATTACGAAGTTAAGTTTGTTGTCAGTTGGTGTAAGGGAACCCACAGCTCCATGAAAGGAAACACCATCAATGGAGACAACAACATGCACGATGACTACACCAAGCTAAGGCAGCAGAACACCTCAGCAGCTGACCCTTTTCACAATGTCTGCTATACTTACCTAATTAGATGAGATATCCTGGTTTAACTCAGGTGGTGTTTAGAGCGATTCAGTGTTAAAATTTGTTCTTCATATTGAGGTAGGAGGCCATGGCTTAGAGGATTGCTCATATAATCACATCTTTCTCTGATAATTCTATGTGGTCGGGGAAAGGAATGCAATGAGTGCACATCATGGTATAGGCACAAACATAACTCAGTTTTCCTCTATCTACACAGTTATGCCTAAGAGGGAAGACTTTTGTGTTAGAGATCCAAAGTTACAGAGCTTTGGCCAGCTGCTAAAAGAAAACACCAATTTTCCTAGAATCCTACACTAGTCCTCAATCAAGTACCTTTGCTTGTGTCTTGTATCATATGTGCTTTGTACAGACGTAACTTATTTTAAGGTAATTTATTTTAAAATAACTGTGCCAACCAAGTGTTTCCATGAGTGAATGAGAATGTGCCTGGTATATCTAAGTAAGAAAAAATTGTGGGAAAAAATGCTGATTTAAAATTATTTCTTATCCCAGAAAAATGAGGGATGCTGTAAGGTTACTTTTTACTTCAAGTTGTCCTGCTGTTTGGGTCAGATTCTATGTCAAGTCAGTAAGAATTCTCTCTTTAACTTCAAGAAGATCAAGACTGGAGCAGGCACAGTAGTCTTAATAAATGTAAATCTTATTAGAAATACCCTCTTTTATAGCAAGTGCCAAGCTGTGCAAAGCTCCAGGCTACATTACCCTACAACATTGACTGAAATGGCAGAAGAATTTACCATCCCCACTAATGAATTTTTTTAATTACTCTTTGCAAACAGGGTGATACCAAGCCTCTAGTGAGAAGCAAATTAATTCTTGAATTGAAATACACTAAGTAAGGCCTAAGTCATATTTTTAAGTCTTTTCTAGATAGCAGTGTTACTTCCTAAATCAGTCTAGGAAGGGCCAGGTCTTTTTTATCTTATTATCTATCACTGAAGTTTGGGAAAAGAGCTGCTAACACTTACGGAGGACTCTTCTACTTACCCATTACAGACAATGGCATAGACATCAGAAATTAAAGTTTCCCCACACCATCAACTCTGCCTGTCACCCTATTAGGTAGGGATGCAGGACCATTCCAGTGGTCTTTTAACTCCACCTTCCCTTGGGCTGTTACTGAGAAATTAAGCTTCCAAGATCCATTACAAGCTTTAATCTTCCTTCTGACCTCAAGAGATGTGTTTCTATAAAACACTGGGATCTATAAAAGCTGGGATTGTAAGCACAGTGAAGGGGCTTGAGCACGGTAAACTCTGGGAGCAATGAGCTGGAGACTAGGGGCTCCTTCAGTCTTAGGCCTGCCTTGTGAGATGCTGCGGGGGCAAAATTATCACCAGTGGTGATAAACTGGTGATGAACTGACTTTCCAGACTGCTGGTGACCATTCCTTAACAAGTGGCTAGCTGCTGGCAAGGTCATTGCATGCAAACTTTTACTGGCAGGAAAAATGGCGAGAACTTAGCCTTTCTACTGCAGCTTCCTACCACACTTCCAATAGATACATCCTGGGAAATTCAGGTAGCCCTAATTCTGTTACAAAGGATGGTTGACCAGTTGGGAGACAGATTTTTTGCTAGGGAGATACAATAAAGAGGGGGTTATAGTCTAATGTGGAAGTTAATATGTTTTCATTTTTAACCTCATTTTTTTCCCAAATGTGAAATTAATTCATATTGTAATTTTTAAGGTTTTAAACTTTCTCCCCCTAATTTCTGAATTTTCTGGTAATAGAAACCTATATGGATGCAAAGTACCTAAATTATTTACAGTCTCATTAGAACAAGAAAGTATCTATTTTCATTTACCTTCTCCTATGAAAACATTTTGAGGCAACCAAGAAGTCTTTGAAGTCTCTAATCTGTTTTCTAAAGAAAATAACATTAATTCAGCTGACTGAATTAAGCTAGCACTCATGAATGCAAAAATATGCTGAACATACAACTAAAAGAAACAACCACTACTTAGGTAATTGGTTCAGCCATGACAGGTTCTCAATTTTTTTTTTTCCACACTTCTGTTACATACAACAGAGTATTTCTCTTGTCCAGACCTGAACAATCACATACAGCTCGTCATTTAAATCACAGCAACCCCTAGAACCATAATAAGAGTAACAGAAGCAGAACAATTCAGTGGGAAAATATTTTCTCCTCTTTTATTTCCATAAATATATATATATCTGAAATAGACTGCATGTCTGCAGAAAGGATGGACATGATACAATCATGAGTTCAAAAATTTCATGTTTTGGGATGTTTTGGATGTTTTATTTGCATTCAGTTGTCCCTTTTTCTCCAATGGCTCCAGATGTTCCCCTTGATCTAAGGATTGCCACACAGAGAGAGGACCAGGGACAACGAGAACAGGATCCACTCTGCAAGTCTGGGTTGGCCTCACAGAGCCAGCAAACTTGTACCCACCATTTCAAGTAATCTGACATGCAATGACAGTGACACAGGTGCTTTAAGGCCTTGTTCTGCTCAGCTGTAGAGCAGATTTCCATGACATCATGAAGACATCATGACATATATACTGAGGAAAGGAGGAATAAGAGATAATAAAATAGCCACAAGGATTAGCCAGATCATGAAAAATAACAGAAAGAACATTAAGTGGGAGATAAAAGGCCTGCCCAATCATCCTTCAATGTTATTTACTAGCACATTTCTTCATATCTTGTCCTAGACTGTGAATGCTAAGAAAGTGCAGTCAAGCAGACAAGATTATGGACTTTGATTTAGCAAGGGCAGACTCAAGTTACTTTTGAAACCTGCCTTCATTCTGCTCTGAGGGAGGGTTAAAAGTTTGCTTTCCCTCCTTTTCCGTGGAAGGATTAACTGGCCCTTCCACATAGGCACAGGGAGAGCTCAGCAGAGACAGAAGATTATGAAGACCCAAGGGGCTGCTAGAGCCAGGCAGGCATTTACATAACTCCCATCTTTCCCAAACAAATGTCTGAGCTCCACAGAATGTTCAGTACATATCTTGTTTTGACCAATGTACCTGTATCATCATTATGCTGTTTATTTCTGCTCATTCTGAATTTGAATGTGAAGTGTTCATAAATAAAGGCACATACAGAAGTGTTTTGAGATAACTGTGCTTTACTAAATGAAAATTGCATTGACAATTCTTATGACTGTTTAATATGTAAAGCATTCACAAGTATCTGGAGGCTCCAGGAATTTTTTGGGGTAATTGTTTTGTATGTTACAACAAGTTTTTATAAATGGGTTATGTTTTATCCTGCTGGTCCTTTATCCTGCTCCTGTCCCTTCCAGAAATTCTAAGTTTCAAATGAAAATATGCAGCCTGTATATGATCAACTTTTGTTACTTTTGTAACTTGTGCAGAGAAGTAAGTTAGCCACTAAACATGACAAGTTTATTTGTTCATTTATTTATTTTTAAATTCTAATTAGAGAAAGGAAAAGGGTGTCAAGAGTCTTTAGTGATTCACATTTTAACAACCAGGTTATAATTTATTAATTCCCAACTTATAAAATTTTCACAACCTCTTTCCACAGGAGTCCAAGAGCAACTCAAATTTATTTATTGTTTCTACGTAGGGTGTCATTAAATATTTGTTATCTCCTAAAGTTTGTTGGGAAACGGGATTATTTTCCACATCAAATCACACCAATGCTAATGGGAAAAGCATTAGATGTTGACCCAGCAAATTAAACTGTAAAATATGAGGCTCATTGTTATTATTACATACAGACACATTTTCTGTGCTCCTTATTAAAACCATCTTAATCAAACTCATTGTATTTTAGTCATGCTTTTTAAATAATTATGCCAGAATACAAAACACATGAATATATAAAGAGAACAAGTTCCACTTGAATATGTTCAATTTAACTCTTTAAAAGAAATTTCCAGTTGGTCTCCTTTGACATTTTAATTGATCACCTACCAAGAAAAAGAAAAACACACTGAGGGTTGTTTGTGCTTTTCTTAATGCTTCCTAAGATATTCCTTCTATTTTATTTTGTAATGAAACCAAAAATCAATTCTGCATCTATGAAGCTCATCTAATGCATATTTCTGTAAATTCTCATTTCTAACCCTTTGTGTTTTATTGCAATTTTTGTGGTAAGCATGAAAGTGTCCCATCATGGGGTTGAGTGTTCTCTCCCTCTGGTGGTTACTCTTTCCTGGAGAATTACTGTGAAAACTCTCCTCCTCTGATTCCCTTATGGATCTGCACTCCACAGTTTGCCACAATGGACACTGCCCTAATTCACAGAAGTCTTAATGAGACAAGGTAATATTTAACATTTTAAAACTAGAAATAGGATTCCTGATATTGTATGCAAAGTTCACTTGCTAGGTGGACTTCCTGTACTCTTCATTTATCATCAGTGGAGATGGAATCAGCATAGAAATTGGGATTTACTGGATGTTTCATCAGGCCAAGCATAGACATTTGCCTCAGGATGAGACAGATAATGACCTGAGTTCTGTTGATTAGCTCTGAGCTGGGTTCAAAGAGAGTGTAAGGTCTGGCTCAGATTGTTTGCATTTGCAAATGTCACAGGTCACCCATGAAATCAGAACACATGTTCCATGTAGCCACTGTTTGGTGTATTTGGTGAGGAGGGCTTTATATCCTCTGTCTTTCTGAAAAAAAAATGTACATTTTTGAAGACTAAAATTTTTTGCACCAAGTAAGATTCTTAGTAATTTTGTGTTGGGAATCACAGAGCCAATGACTACAGCAGATTCGGCTGGTTACTCATCCTACTCCCATTGGAAACATGGAGTTTTGCCCACATACCAATTCCTTATCAAAGGATAGAAATGATTGACTCTTTCTGTTGACTCACATTTAAAGAACTCAAAGCAAAGAGATTTTTTTCCGGTGCCTTATGGTGCACCTCTGCATGGGAGGAAATGGACCATCACCACAATTCCTGATACACACACAGCACACGCTGCAGCTGGTAAGCTCACCAGTCACAGTGCTTCTGGTCTTTTTTCACTGGAATAACCGCACACACACAGCAGACAGCTCTGCATTCACTCCTCTGGGCATGGCATGGGGCAGCACTGCTCTGGTCTGCTCTCCCTGGTGTTGAGATGTTTCTTCATTTGCTCATTCACTCACAATTCTACGGATGCACAAATATCTCACTTCCAAATCAGGGCATGAATCATTTGCACTCTAACGCTGCTGGACATTTATTTGCTGCATTAAACTGACATTCCCATTCCTTTCTTACCAAATACTTCATAGACTTGCTAAATTTTGCTAAATGAACACCTCTTCTTAAAAATATATAATGGTGAATTTCCCCTGCTACTTGAAACCCACAGTTTTTCAACCCTTAACTGTGACAAGGTGGAGAATTCATTATGAATTTTGTGATAGGCTCCAAACTGAGATCTTGGTTCAACAGTTCCTGAACAAGAGGCCTGTGTGAGAGCCTTGTGGGACAACGGAAGGTCATGCCTTCCTGATGTTTGAACTTTCTGCCCTGCTCCCAAGGAAAGACAGCCCTCAAAATATTTTGTGAGCTTTTTAAGTCAGCAAGAACTAATAAAGTCTTCTGTAGTTTTGAGTTAAATAATTGACTCTGTCAATTTCAGAAACTCTACACAAAGGCTCTATGCACCCACCTGTATGTATTTCCCATGAAAAGGTCCCTAACTCTTAAAGAATTAGGTGGAAATCGAGTATTAACCTTAACGGTGGAAATACTGATACAAGATAAGACAGAACAGAAAGTCCTGGACACAGGTTAAGGAGTCCAACCATGAAGTCTCTAGAGCAGGTGTTAGGGAGTAGGTAGGGGAAACAAACAGGGGCTTTTGCCTGGGCTCTGTCCCTACCTCATAAAAATTCAAGTGGAAGATCCAGTGTTTGGATCCTCTCACAGCAGGCTGGTGAGTATCCAAGAGGTACAGCTAGTCCAGATTCTGTTACGTGGGCATATTTTCACACTGTCCTCATAACTGGTAGCTTTATAATCCTCTGGCTTTGGTAAAAGCTCCAGGAAAACCCTCTGGAATTTAGCCACGTTCATTTGCTGTAGTCACAGGAATAACTTCTGGCCTGAATACTTCCAGCTGAGGCACTGCGTAGTTCTCCAAGCAGAGGAGCAAAGTATGTCCTACTCTTGCCTGAAGACCTGAGATTTATGTAAAAATTGCACATTCATTTGGGGAAAATGCATTCAAAGGGACTGGGAAATCTGTGTCTTTGGAGGTTTTCAGAAATCAACCCAATGAAGCCCTGTGCAACCTGCTCTGGGCCTGGTCCAGGCAGGAGGTGGGACTGGAAACCTCCAAAGGTTCCTTCTGACGTAAAATTTTCTATAGTTTTATGACTCTATAGCTCTTTTATTTTGGGGACTAAGGTTTGTCATACTAGGTATTTTCCATTAAGGCCGTTTCAGCTCATAAGCTCTGATGTAATGAGACATGCTACATGTGCCACACTGTTGGGGCCAGCAGTCCCAGCCTCAGTACTCACACAGAAGAACCACCTATTGCCTTTAAACAAGACACTGTAAAACACGTGAATACCTGCCTTCCAAGTAGTGTTGGCCATAGCAGCAGCAGCAATCTGATACAGTTTCAAAGTGCAACACCCAGACATGCTGGATCTTAAGAACTCTTTCCCAGAAAGGAATCTTTTACCAAGAAGGGGTCTGAGCCAGTGTGGGATCAGTGACCAGGCAGTCCTGCCAAGGCATGCTCCGCTTGGGGTGACACAGACTCCATGTGGGTCACACGTCCTGCTGGCTCATGTCACCACCCTGGCCACTGTCCCTCCTTCTGTCGTTAACTCAGCAGCTCTGGGGCAGCCAGCACAGAGTGTACAGGAGGGGCATGCAGAGGCTGTAAAAAAATCCGTCATAAAAATAACTCAGGAGACTCCTCACACCAAAGCTGGAAATAGCAGAGAAAACACCTCCCATGCTGGTTCAGGGGTGGCTGCACGGTGTGGAGGAGCCTCTCCTTGAGCTGCAGCTCCTGGTTGTCAGTTTGCATTTCAACTGAGCAACTGCAGGCTCCTGAAGCTGTGAGTGTTCCCTCAGAGGCACCACACGTTTCCTAACGGTGTAACAAGGTGATCCCATCAGCCATTTAATGTTCGCAGCGAGCGGCATGGGAAATAAGCATCACCATGTGCTTCCTACCAGAGATGAGCTGTTGAGGTGGAAGGAGATGGTTAAATGTTGTGTTGCCCTGAGACGATATGAAAAGCCTGATGGAGAAGTCCTGGGAGGGAGGAAGAAAGGAGATGCAGAGTCTTGTCCAATTTGTTTTACTGCATTTATTGAGAAACAAGTATATCTGCTGAAATTCAGAATCTGCTCTAAATAGAAAACAGGTGTCATCTTTAAATGTGCTTTCCAGTTCAACCTCGTGGTGCCCAGGAGAAACACTATAATTTTTTTATAACTTACATGAGAGAAGACAGAGTGGGTGGGGGGGGAGTATTGAGGAATCAGGGCAGGAGGCATATAAAAATTTGTATGTGGTTTACAAGGAAGAAGAATGTTTTAAGAGGGTTTTTTTTCTTCTTTTTAACCCCATAACAGATTAGGGATAATATTACTGGCTATGGATTTTACCAGAGGAGTGAAAGAATGCATTCCTAATCCCAGGGTTTTTTTCCATAGTTTCAGAAAATCTATCAAAATGCCAGGGTGTCTGATTATTCAGCCCCTGCCTTGGCGTCATACCATACGAATGAGTGCCACACAGCACGGATTGAAGATTCAAAGAGAAAAAGCTGTTGGAGTTCGATAGTGTTTCGGATCTCAAAGAAATCTAAAAATACCAAATACAGCCAACAAATACAGCCGACACATGTGCAGTGCTTTAGCAAGCTGAACATCTGGGACTATTTCAAATGCTCCCCCTTTGTGTTGCTTATTGTGCTACCAGAGAGCAGCAAAGTGCAAATAAAAATGTAGCAGATTTTTGCACAAAGTTCAGCTACAAAGACATTAAAAACAATAATGGGGAAAATTAATATACACCAGTTTACAGCCCCCATTTATTCTAGTCTTAGAGGATACTTATATGTGCTGTGCTGCATCCCTCTGTAGTTTTCTGGATTAATTACTATATTGTGGATGTATATGCACATTTTAAATGTATACTTCAGTATTTTCCTTATGGTGTGATTTAACTAAGACTTGCAAACTCTTTAATTGAGTTTGCAAACTCTAAATGAGCTCCACATGACGAGGTAGAAATAATAATCATGTCACCTACCATTCAAAGACATGACTTCTGTTGACACAGTACTTTTTATACTGTGATGTCAACGCAAAAAGTTTTCCTGTAAGTCAAAATTGGCAAAATAAAGATCCAGGTCCAAAATAAATAAGGCAGTTTTGCTTTTCCATGGAAGTAATTTTGCTATAGACTTCAGTGGCATGCCGATTTCACCCAGTCATTTTATTTTTGCTCATTGTTTTATATTACACAATCTTTTTTAATAAGGAATATTTAATAATATTCCCTTTTTTATTAAGGGAATAACCACAACTGCATGTCTCTGGGTGTCATGCATGCTCAACACATAGGGGCCAAAGGTATACCATCTGCACAAGGCTGCTTGTAAGTTAAGACAAACAGCATCATTTTGGAATCTTGTGGATCAAACAATAACTTTCCAAGATATGTGCATATTAGAAGCTTTTGTCAGAAAGGAAAAGGATTTTGCCAGAATGGAACAGCAACAGGGGACAAAGGGTGTAAAATGGCAGCAGCCAAGGCCAGAGCCTGTTTTAGGAGTTCATCCAAAATGAAGGGGGGAAAAAACTTTTTAAGTATCTTTCAAACTGTTCAGCCACATGCCTGAGATTTAAAAAAAGAATACATTGATATAGGCTCTGTGGTAAACAATGCAATTTAGGAATGAAAAACAGGGATGCTATCAGCTAACTGAATGGATCTTTTCTTTGGACTGTGTTTTTCTACACATCCTCAGATGGGCAGTCAGCACTATCTCCTGGAAAATAAACTTCAAATAAACTATGGAAGTACTACTCAGAGTAGTACAAGATGAGCACAAGTTCACACTGTGTTGGGCTATAAGCACACACAGAGCTATGAAGGCCAACCAAAGATCTTCTGGATGGTCTCTGCTATCTATTTGTTTCAACAAAGAAATTGCTTCAGACATCAGAGGGAGGAAGACAAGGTAAAAGCATGGAAGAGTATCCTGTTTATCAAGAACTTTGACTTCCATAAGGCCAAACAAATGCCATCATCTTGTAAAGTGACAATGAACCATATTGGGCAAAACCGTACCAGAGAATACTGGCCATATAAACTCACTGGCTCCTCTTTCAGCACATGGTGACAGCCTACTCATACACCTCTAGGATTTCCTTCTTGAAGAATGTCCAGCCTCCCTGGACACCTTTGCCCTTCAGGACTGCCTCCCAAGGGACTCTGACAACTGGCCATATAAACTCGCTGGGTTGTTTTCGGCACGTCAGGATGGTGTGTTTGTACACCTCTAGGATTTCCTTCTTGAAGAATGTCCAACCTCTCTGGGCACCATGGACCTTCAGGACTGCCTCCCAAGGCACTCTGACAACTGGCCTGTTAAAAACATTCTGCCCTCCAGAAGCACAAGGTGACAGTTCTGCTGGCCACCCTCCTTACTTCTCCAAGAAGTAAGGTCACTATTGTTCCGTGATTGCTTTGCCCAAGGTGGCCTCTGACCATCAGAGCACCCACCAGACCATCTCTGTTCACAAACAACAGGTCCAGTGGGTGCCTGTCCTCCTTGGCTCCCTCACCATCTGTGTCAGAATGTTACCTTCCACACACTCCAGGAGCCTCCTGGACTGTTTCCTCTCTGCTGTATTGTATTTCCAGAAGACATCTGGCATGTTGGAGTCCCCCACAAGAACAAGGGCCAATGATTGTGAGACTTCTCCCAGCTGCTTACAGAATATTTCATCTGCCTCTTCATCCTAGCTGGATGGTCTGTAACAGACTCCCACCAGGATATGTGTCCTGTTGGCCTTCCCTCTGACTATCACCATAAAACACTCGACCATATTGTCACCATCACTGAACTCCAGAGAATCAAAACAGTTCCATCTGACTGGGATTGACTTTCCAATGGTATTTGCCACCTATTTTTTTAAGAATTTTAATTGGGTAGTCATTGAACATTAACTGGTTAAAAAAGTCATTAGTAGTTTTGCATGTTCATCCTTACCACAGTGCCTGTGGGCACCATTTACAATAGTTATTTTGCACAGCCACCAGCACCTATTAGAACCACAGAACTCCTCCTGCCATCAAAACTAAGGAGGCTCTGCAAAGCTGTTAGGACCAGCTGCAAAGCATACATTGGGTATTGCATCCTCAGACAGTAAACAGTGGCCATGGAGTAATTGTCTTGCTTTCTCAGTCGCTTTCCCTAAAATGAAAATAGAAATAAACAAAGTCTTTTACTTTCTTACCCCTCTGCCCCCAGTAAAGACATCAAAGTGGGATCAGCACAAAACTAAGCAATAAATGAAATGGAATATTTTGGGGGGAACAGGTGTTCCACTTCCAGATCATCTTTAAAACCTCAGTAGGGAGAGTTACAGGCAGGCTGCATAACCTGAAGAATGGCCAGATCATAGGATTTGTAATTAGACTGAGTACATGGTGCTTCCTCACTGGGGAAAAAAAAAAAGAGATGAGCAGCTGTCTCAGCAATATTGGAGTAGGACTCCCAATGAAATCAGATACTCATCTGCAGAGAGAACAAGTACCGTACATCCATCAGGCAGGCATGTGTCACAGCTAGTTGAAGAGAAATGGCTTCTAGAAAGTTAAGCTTCCTCTGAAACCTCAGTACATCTATTAATAAGGGAGAATGAAAAGAAGGCTAGAAAATAAACTAGAAATATAAGCAGTAGTCACCTGAGGCTGCACATGATTAACTTCACTAAAGCACATTGCATGCCTCTACAAGGAGAAAAATTCAAAGAAATACTTTATTGCATTAGCTAATGGTAAAAATAAACTAGTGTGGCTTACATACTTATGGGTAACAATTTCAAGACTTGAACAATTATTTGAAACCTGATTCTGACTTTACACCCGTTCTATGTTGGATTAACTGCATTTATATTGAGATAAATTTCAATGGAGTTGTGCACACATCCATCAATTTAATCAGACAGAGATGTGCCCAAGCTTTTGTCTAAGCTCTGAAAAAATACTAGGCCTTGTCTGAAGAACTAAGAGTTCTAAGTTTTATCCTGCACTGTGCAAATATTATTTTACTGCTGCAAGGCAATGTCTTTAAGATTATCAGTAAAGAAGCCTGGGAGCCAGAATAATAAGCAACACCATTTTCAATAGATGCTGACCTGAGAGCTCTCAGAGACAGGGAAATTCACACAACTGGGTCTTTTCCCTCTGTTCTGCTGCTAGCACTATGCCTCATATCTATTCCACACAGCAGCCCTGCTTTGCTCTAGGACCCCATCTGCCAGACGTAACCGGTCACCGCCACATCGGCAGCTATCCCTGGGAGACAGTGGGGACAGCGCCTTTCCCCTGGCTCATCCCAGGTGAGACCTGCTGTTATCACTGCTCAGCAAGCGTGGCAGCAGCAAGAGGCACAGACCTCCCTTCTTGCCCCACACGCCCTTTCTCTTCGTGTTTACCGAAGTTTCATCGCCGTTTCAAGCTATGAGTCCCAGGTCCCCTTTGCTGCCGCCTAAGCGGGTCCCACCATAACATGCCGACAGCTCCATCCACCTTGTGAAGTCACAGCATGGGCACCAGGGGCAGAGGTGCTAAGAGGTACTTGGGGCCACTCTGCTGGGTTTCCTTTGAAGCCAAGAAAAGCTGCCATCAGCAAGCAGCAAAGATGAAAATCTCAACCCCTCAACCCTCTCTTTTTTTAACCACAGAGAGCATTTATTGTGTCTGTGTTTCCATAATGTTTCTAAACAATATTATGACCTGAAAGTGAAACAGAATTAAGTTGAATCTAATTTAAAAGTGCTTTAAAAACAGGTAACTGGCAAAGCAGACTAGCAAAATTACGTGCCTGCAGGATGAGGTGCCTTTATTTCTCCTCAGTGGGGGAATAGGCTTCCATGGCAGTACCATGCCTCTTTCCTCCTCTCGCAGGCAGGGGAACAAGAGAAGTAATAGCATCAGGCAAATGTTATTCCTCCTTTGGCTTGGAACAGGCAGTGTTTCCCAGGCAATTGAAATTGGTACCGTTCTGCAACAGTCAGATAGCAAATTAATCTGCACTCCCTACACAGCTAGATCCAATGGGGCTTCCATCTGTCCACCCTAAAACTCATGGTGGGCTGGGATCTGTGGGGAGATAAGCCTTTCTCACTGTTCCTGGTCACACAGATGGCATGGCTGCAAAGCCTTGTGCAGCAAAGAGGGTGCATGGGCCATTGTAGCCCAGCCCTGCCCTTCTCTGTCCTGGGAATGGAGAACTTTGTCAGCAGGACTATGCCAAAGGGCTTGGCAGGCTCTCCCTTTTGATTGCATAATGCCACTGTTTAGAAACGGGTGCAGGGACATAAGCTAGGCCCAAAGGCAGAAAACTGCCAGCACTGCCAGCACGTGTCCTGGGTACAAACTCTTCCACCCGAAACGCAAGTGACAATACACTGAAACACTGCACGTACAAAAAAACCCTCAGTGACAATTTATATCCTTCCTGAGAATGTCTAAATTAGATTTACAACCTAGTAAAACTACTGCACCTCTGGAAGAGAGTCAGGAGGGTGGGCTCGGGTCCAAGGACAAAGGATTTGCCCCACAGGTTAGCCATGGGAAAGCTTGGTGTTTCACCAAAGCCAGCAGCCCTGTGGGGTGACCCATCTCATGGGGATTGGTTCTCCAAGGGTTGAGTGAGCCACACTTGTAAAGGTGACCTTTTCTCACTTGCTGTGACTGTTTCAGTTCAGATATCTGACTTTCTATGGCTCAGACTAGGGGAGGTGGACTCTTCCCTTTCTTCTGCTTGAATCCAAGCTTCTACAGTAAACTTTTCTTTCTTTCACTGATAGTTTTTGACCAGATCAGTATTTTTGGTCTCAATTTGATAATCTGGCATATCCTGGTAGCAGAATTTTTGCAGGGCTTCTTACTAGTAGTTATTTTTAATGGTTTGAATTAATAATATGTTATGAATTTACACTGCATGTCACAAATTTTAGGCTTATATGTTTCCAGCAGAACAAACATTCTGAATTTCCCAGGAAGACAGCTGTCATCTAACTCACAAGTCCACCCATGTAGTCCACCCAGCCCTAGCAGCAGGTGTAGTTACAACACCCCAAAGCAGCAGAATTTTTCTGCTAGCACAATGCAGCAACTTTACTTCTAATGATCTTGTTATGCTGTGCTCTAATTGAATTTTTAATTTCTTTTATAGTATTCAATCCTGCAAACTGCTAAGTTATACACTCAAAGAAGCTGCAAGATGAGCTTATAAAGTTTTCTACATTTGCCTGTTTGTTTTATAAAAAGAGTGTATAATGGCATATGTTCTTTGAACCAGTGCTTAGCAATTGAAGTTGTTTGCTAATAGAAGTTTGTTAGTTTCATAATACACACAGAAATGTGTAACTGGGCTATTCAAGCAAACTTAAACTTCTACTTCAGGCCAATTGTTTGTGTTCCTTACTTCATCTGTAATTCATTGTAGAATATTATACAAAATAAACTTAACCTATATGAAGCTACAAAAGAATGCTATTAATATTTAATTAATAACTAAAAGACTCATTGCACAATTAAGATTTTTTAAAGTCACCTCTATGAAATATCATAAAGATACTGCACGGACAAGTTATTGTGCCTGTGTTGATAGACTTTCTTAAAGGAATGGTTTTTGACAATACAAGCACTTACTGCAGCACTGGCTTTATCAGCATGGTACAAAATGAAGGGATACAGAATCTTAACCTACAAGACAAAGCCAGTCTGAAAAGACACTGTCAAGCGAGTTTGTAGGAAAAATCCAATTGAAAGAAAAGTCTTCTAGTGAGACATTGCAACAGAGGGCAACACCTACATACGTCAACCAAGTGAGGATTTGTTCCTTTGTCCAACAAGAAGAGGGCATATTGCAGAAGCACACTGCATAGTCAGCTGGAGGAAATGCACTAGTTTGATTTCTTCTGGATGAATAATTATCATGCAGTTAATTAAAAGGAAAAATGTATGCTAATCCATTCAAGTGAAGTTTTTAGCTGCTCCTATATATGTTTTAGAAATCGAATGTGTGCAAAACAACTTATTTTGCAGGAGAAGGGTACTAGTTAAAAACATCAGCTGTGCTTAAATATAATGCCCATTATATGTTATCATTTTGTGACTAGAGAAAACTTGTAGTTGCAGAAAGTGTATTATAAAAATTCTGTATCCTTGTGCACTGAATTACATAAAAGTGAGCAGAATCCAATTGAAATTCAATTAAAAATGAGATAAAGCAGAAGCATAGACCTTGCTTATATATGGGACTTCCTCCAGCTTCATCCTTTGCATTGTCAAAACTCAAACAGACGGAGCAGAAGGAGTGCATTCAGTTCTGAAACCGAAGCCAGAACAACAAGCAGAAGATCCAGGCAATCTGCTGTGTTCCTCACAAGGAGAATTTACAAATAGTGGGGATGTTTTTAATTGTCCGTCTCTCACAAAAAGAAAGGAAAATAGCCTAATGGCAACACGAAGTTTTAAAGTCAGACACATCTAGGAGTATTGTGTTAATACTCCATGTACAAACAACAGGTGTAAAAGTTCAAGCACCAAAAACTAACATACTGTAAACTCAGGAGGGGAATTAAAAGGAGAATCAAGCTGAGAGAAATACTGGGGCAGATCTACTTCTGTCAGTATTGAGTGATGTGGTATGAGTTGTATCAGCCCTTCTTGTTCACCCTTCTTCCCTGCCCCCTCCAAGGCAGACCCTATCACATTTAGCTGTGGCCTGTGCAAATACTGTCCATTTGATATGTGTTGTTAATGGGCACATTAACTGCACTGCACACATGCTTTCAGTGTGTGTGTTTCATCAGGCAGCTGTGAACCCTCTCTGTCTTCCTGCATAGGTGGGCCAGGCCTTCAAACTGTACAAAATAAAGTGGCTACCTGAAATCTGATTCAGTAGTCCATGGTGCCTATAAAATGTCCTCCCTTCCTGCTGGCAATCAATGCAAATCCCCTTCTCCTTACCAGGTATAACCCAATTAACCCAATACAGCACTATCTGTGGGGATAGGGTAGGTTTCTACCATTTGCAGATGTGTTGGGTTCTGCAGCTGTGCTCAGAACAAGCCTCCATGTTGCAAGCAGGCTCCGAGCCACTCCACAGCATCAGAAACATGGGTACTGACTGAATTTTGATATGACTGTGGCACTTATAAAGGAATGGGGAAACAAACTTCCCCCCAAACCCTATTCTGGGTATTTATTTTGTCACAGCTATGTTCACATACAATCCACGTGATTCCTGTCTGCTGTGGCACGGAGCAAAGCATATGCAGCTCGCACACACGTGACCTTTTGTGCCTAAGCAAATTCATATTGAAGAGGGAGCAACTATAAAACCTATATATTTAAATGTGAATATTATAATATCATCTTCGTAATTATCATTCCCCTTGCTAGTTTCCAAGACGCTCTGGGAGGATCAAAACACAGCTGCTTCCCTACTGAGAATTTTCACACTTATCCCATCCCCAGGTTTGTTTCCGTCCCGGCCCAACAGACGGCTCGGAGCTGCTGATCCCCGGGCATGGCAGAGCTACGACTGTTGACTGTTACTTTTGAAAGAAGGCTAAAAACTGACAGGCTGTTTGAATACAACTAAGGAGGGGAAAGGAAAAGGACTTCGCTCAATCCAAATGATGGTCTTGCGAATCTTGACTGTTTCCCTTTAAGCCAGCTCCAACTAGCGATTTTTTCTTTCCTCGTGTCTACAAGAACATCAGCATTTGAAACACCAATGTGGGCTTAAGGAGAAAATGGATTTTCACCATATGAACTGTATGCATAATTTCCAGATAGGAAATGGCATGTTACTTTATTCACATACATTCACATTCATTTATTCACATGAAAAATAGTTCATATTCTCAGCTATGATTGACATAAGGTACGAAGAGGATTTCTTCTGTAAAAAAGCAAACAAATTATGAGGAGTAGGAAGCAATAAGGTTGTTTATTAACACTCTTCTATCTTCACCCTCCTGCCCACCCCATCACCCATGAGATGGCATTCCAAATCCTTGACACAAAATGATAATATGTAATATCAACCATACGTTCTCTGCCATTCCCATCTGAACCTCCAGCACTGCAAATGTAGTCATCTTCTTCCCACAGCGGGAAATAGCAAACACTCATACTTGTGCATTACCTTTATTTGGCACTCAAACCCCTGTGAAGTAGAAATTTTACCATTTAGCACCATCCCAGCCTCACAAAATACAGCCTTTCAAATGATAAAGATAAGCCTACGGTGTCTGAACAGATTCAAGATGCTTTACTAGCATTCTCACAAGGCTCCTCTTTGATTTGCATGATTATTCGGGTGATGGAGGTTAACTACCCTGAGCAATGGGAGGAAATCAAACCATGATCTTACATACACAAATATGCATAGATTGAGGGGTTTTATTTCATTTCCTGCAAGATTACTGGCAATGCCTATAGTAACACCTATTTTGTTAATTTTAGCTTTTATTACAGCCATCTCCGGGAAACAGCAACATTCCCAGAGACAGTCCTTGAGCAGAAAAGCAGCTACATTCATGGAATACATTTCTTGTTGCAAATTATTTACCCGAGGCAAAAATGTTTATCAGCCTTTCTAATTTGGTGGCATAGTACAGCTCCTGGTGCATGGTGAGCTCAACAATTAACTGGTTGCACTGATGTTTGAAAAAAATTATACAAGCAGTGCTGAACGCAAAGGTAGTTTTCCACCATGTACATCAAGGGACAATATCATGCTCATTTCACCTGTGCAAGTTCTGGCACTGAATTAAACAAGACCGATTTTTTTCCCCCATGGTTTAGGTCAGAAATCAGAAAAATGAAATTTAATGAAAAATTTAGTCAAAGCAAAACTTAGTAGTATGTCACAAAGATCTCAAAGTTTATAAATAACAGCAGGTAACTTCCAAGAATATTGGGTAGCTGTGCTGGACTTGGTGTGAGTTCCCTATTACAGCAAGGCAAGAGGAGGAGGAGGAGCGATATCTAACCCTTCAAGGTTCAGTAAACGTGGAGAAACTGTAATTAATCTTAAGTGACTCGTGATGCAGTATCACTGTGGCACAGGACTGATGACAGGGAGGTGTCCCCAGGAGACAGAATTGAGTAATTTGGTGCCTCGTGGACAGTGCTCAGAGACATGAGAGAAGTCTGACTTAGCAAATGTCAGGGTGCATCTAGAATGACTAGAGGTGAGCCAATCTCCTGGCGGTGACACCAAGGACAGGATTCCCTCCTGCCTGTTTACTGGCAACAGACACAAAGCACTTTCCCTGGCCTGGCAGTTAGCAAAAGTTCCTCTCCCACCAGCACTATCCCTTCCTCTTTGTCTTATAGATTTTAAATTAAACACATCAAACGAACAAAGAACTGTTCACAGGTTTATGGAGCTTGCTAGAAAACTTGCAAAGGTCTGTGCCGGCTGGGTCATTTCTGTGTAGATCCTTATGGCATGGAGGACATGTGTGGCATGTCCTCAAGCATGAAGCTTCCCAAAGGGATAGTGAAAACAAACATGGGATGGGGGGAGTGGGCTCAGCACCATGTGGGAGCAGCCTGAGGTTGAAATGGCAGTTAAGGTGTATTGTCCTGCGACGGCAGACACTGGGATTAGGTACTGACAGGGATTTGGTGGTTCATTTCCCCTGCTTTTCCTTTAATATGAACTGAAATGTTTTTGGAGGTAAATATGTGATGCTTGGTAGAACTTAATTAATTAAAATTGGCCAGATGCCAGGCCAGCTAGCTCTGTGATTGTTTCTGCTTTTGTTAATTGAGGAACATTATACTGGTTCAATACTTCCAGTAGGGGAGTACTGACACACTTGCCAGGTGCTTGGGGAGGTGGTGTTTGCAAGAGGACTCTTCCTGGTGAGTCTGAAATGGATCATGAAAAGTTTGAGTAGCATGGACAATCACTGAGCCACTGGGCATATCCCCTTTCGGAATAAATGCTCTCTATTACTTACAGTCCTCATTGGCATTCTGGCTGTTTAACTGTGTGGGTGAGAGAGACCTGATTCTACCTTCACACAGCTTTGAGAGTAAATTGTGGTGTGGTGTGGTGTAGTAGCATGGCAGAATGGGTTTAGAGAGGAAGGGCAGGGAGAAATCAACAAGATGCTCTATCACTCATTAAAAATACATGTGTATGTAGCATATATACATGTATATATATATATATGCATGTGCATATGTGTGTGTATAAACATGTCTGATCTATACCTAATGTATACAAGCAGTTATGTAATTTAGCTGTTTAACTTCCACTTCCATTCCCAGAAACTGCTTGTGTGGTTTTTAAGTGTGGTTTTCCACTGTTTTCTGGGGGGGCAGGCCCTCATTACATGTGATGAAGTGTCGTTTCTAGCTCAGAGAGCAACACTCCTGCTTCTGAAGTCAGTGTCCTTAAACTCAGGGCATGCTCGTGGTGGTCTCTCACCCAGAAGTTTCAGGTGACCCATGTTGCCTCTCATGCACCCGTGGCAGCTGTCACCATCAGCCACAAAAGTACCCGTACTCCAACTAGATCTGAAGTGCTTTAACTCAAATCATCAAAACCAATTAAAACAAATAACTAAGCACACAGAAGAATGCACTCAGCCTAAGATGCTCCAGTAGACCAAAGCATCTGTGCACCCAGCTGTTTGGTGTACAAAGCAGATGTGACAAGATGTTTGGGCCTGGTGTTGTTTATGTATCAGGAGATTTGGGCTGGATGGATTCACAGGCTATAACAAATGTCCTCATTTATCCTGGCTTGTTCTTATGCTGCAGCCCATTCCAGGGGACAGACACGTGGCATACAGAGAACCCAATGTGTCAGGAGCACTGAAATCTTGTATATTTGCTGACAGCTCACTATAAAAGCCAGATCAGGGAATAAAAGGTCTTTTTGGAGCTTCTAATTCTTAAAAAAAATTTTTTTAACTCTTATTGAGAGTATGTTCAGTAATATGGAACATAACAAAATTATTCTTGGTGTCCTTACACAATTGTTATTCAATAAAATTCCCACAAGCTTATGGTAATGTGTTCTGACTTACGGGATTTTATAGTGTGGGTCTCCTAATATTTGGGATTTCAATTCAAGCACTGATTTTGGAGTCAAATGCTTTGTGAGAATCTCATTCTGCCCTCAACTTCTTACCCCCAGAGTTTCAATCTCTTCTGGTTGCAGAGAAAAGCCCGGAAACATAACCCATATTAAGTCTCAAACACCAGACGGCAAACAGAAATATACAGCTTTTTTTTTTTTTTTTTTTTTATTCTCCTGATTTTTAACACTTAGAGTTGGCAATATTGCAACTGGAATTAGGTTTGAATGAAGACTAAGGGCTGAATGCCAGCTTACTCTCTCTGTCTCTCTCTGAAGAAAAGCAATGCTTGGAACTGCCTGGAAATGAAGGGCCTGATTCACGACTTCCTTCCATGGCAGCTCATGCTGCCTTTGCCCTGCTTGTAAGCCTAGATTCCAATATTCGTGTATATTCCTTACTGTGTCCAAATCCAAACAGTACAAGTAGTCTTTTTCTTTAGAACATGATAACCTCAGGTAAAAAATACTTTGATTTCTGTGATATGTGAAATCTGGATCTCTTTTAAATAAGGCCATCTCTACTTAAAACCCATCTGTGAAACTCCTGAAACAGGGTATGTCAAATTATCTGAGAACATTGTTTTTTTTAAATAATGTTTTTACTCTCTTGTTTCTTCTGCAAGTTTTTTCCACAAGTAATATCATGAAGCAACAATTTAAAAAGCACTGATTTATACTCTCCAAGTAAAATGGCTTCTGAATTCACATGCCTGGACTGTAGTGCTTCCTCAAAGCCACTAAATACTGGAATTCAATAGAAAAGGAAAAGTTGGTTCAAGTGCTCCAAAAAAATGCCAGCAATTTTAGTGAATGTAGTCTTTTCTACCAAAAATTTCCAGTCTGTTGGTTTGCCTACCAATAATTTAACCTCCTCTTTTTGGATTGAAAGGGGTTAATTTGTCAATTTCTTTTTAATTAATGAGACATTAGTGTGAGGAAAAAAGCCTCTCCCCCTGTACCACCCCAAATCCTTTGCGTGCCTAAATACACCAGAGCACCGAGGGTGAACTGTGTGTCTACACATTCCTGTACTGCCAGCAGTATTTCTTACACTGCTCAAACAGCACAGGCTCACAGCTTACAAAAGGTAGTTGGCACAGCTTTCAGGTCTGTGGCTCAGTTTGGTGGCTCTGCACCTCAGTGTGCTCTGGTGAACCATAATGAACATTTTGAACAGTACAAACAAAACGCTCTTCTTACAACGAAGGATGTTGTTGACAAGGAGACAAGTTTGATTGGTCACATGAAATGGAACTGGTGCTACTGGTTTTAAGTGTTGTCTCCTCACAACTCATGCATTAAGCCACAATATACTCGTATATAGATTGAATGCATCCAAGAATCAATAGGGAAGGCAGTAAAACATTGCTCTGAAGGCTCAAGTTTGAGTGAAATGATCCACAAGAATTGTCCTGGTGCTCCTCTCCATAGTGAATAACACAGGGGACAGCTTGTCATGCCTCAGAAAGGCTCTTCATTGTAGCAACAGGTAAATAATCCAAATTTGCCCGGATCTGGTGCATTTCCCTGTGCAATCCGCCCCACCAGTCCTGCAGCAGGCACTCTCACACGAGCAGTGCATGAGGGGGGACAGAAGCCAGCCACTGCTGTTCTCGGAGCTGTCTCACCCATTGACTTTCCCTGGCAAGCACAAGGTTCCTGCAGCAGCAGTGTATTACCTCAGCTGCCAGTGTCTTGTGCCACTGAAATGTTTTCCATCAAAGGGAAACCTCTTCGAAGCAGCAGAGCACAAGGCTGGCTATCAGCTTAAACTCTTGTAATGCTTAACCCATTGCCTCCCCTCCACAGTAGCTCTTCAGATGAAAAAGATTCTCTTTGCTTTTGATAAGCCTCCTCCTGCCACAGTCTAGTGCAAATATTTGATATTGTAGAAAATCATATATATTGGCAGCAGACTGCTGAGCCTCTCTTATGAGTTTGTTTTATCTTTTAGTAACCTGCCTGCCATTTGTGGCCACAGAGTAAGTTCAGTACTACTATAAATTGCAAAGTTTGATGCTGTTTGTAGGGGAGAGATAGAAAATTGTATCACACAGAGCAGTGAGAGGATGTTACTGAAGCTTCCTGATCTCTACAGACTCCATCACACCCACCCTTTCCCTTGTGGAGAACAGACAGGAAAACAACCACTCATGTATGCATAAACATACCATATCTTTGCATACACTACAAAAACTTGCCTGGGCACTGCAGTAAAAATTGGAGAAAGTACCTTTGTAGAAGAAAGATGAAGATTATGTCAGTGCACCTGAAGCAAAGTTATTGCTACTTGTAACTTGTGACAGCAAACACTAATGGCACTTTTAATTAGACATGCTTTTGTTATCCTCATTCCATATGGGTACAACGTAACCAATGGATTTACCTTGAAAATACAGATGAGCTCACCTCTGCTCCTGATACGCACAGCCACTGGCTGCCTGTCACTGGGGAGCCATGTGCATGTCACATGCTGGTGGCATGACAAAGGCAAGATGGGTTCTGCCTCCAAAAGCGTGCTAACATATGGGTTTTTTCTTGTACCATTTTAGCTGTCATGTGGCAGAGGATATCAGAGACGTTACACAGGGGACAAATTGTTTACAATTACGTGCCCAGCAAAGGACCAGAAGTTATAACAAAAAAATTTAAATGTGATTTCTCATCTCAGTACGTCAGATCAGCTCTTGTTACTGTGCCCCACCAGCATGAACCACGACAGAGCAACAGAGCCACACAGATACCACACACTGTGCCAGGCTGGGGTAACCCTTAGGTCTAGAATCCATTTTATTATCTAAGGGTAAATTTAAAGCCTAGCAGAGACTGAAGAGGACTGAAAAAGACAAGCTTTTTATAACACAGTTTTTAATAAAAAGTGTACACTTATGTGGTGTTTTGTTGGGTTTTTTTACAACCTTCCTTTTCCTGGCATTTAGTTTCAGGTTTTAGTCTCCAAACCATAAAAAAAAGCATCAGCTAGCCATAGAAAAATAATTTCCCATGGAAAGAACCCCACATAGGGTAATATCATTAGTCTGGACATGTTTTTAAATAAAAGCCTCTAAAGGAAGGTATGTAGATTCATTCATGTTTAGTCACCTAAATAAATGGATTAACCTATAGAGCATTAGGCATGTGCAGTTCCCACTGTGTCTGAACACCTGTCCATGACTTAGTGGCGATTTCACTGCCCACTTCTGGAAGCACAGATGTGAAATTAGCAGTTTTGATTTTAAAACCCAGACCTCACTTTACAGACAATCAGAAGTTGCTGGGTTTTTTTAAGAAAATGAAAACATTCACTGTAGTGGGGAAAGTAACAGCACTGGAAAAATTAATTACAGGAAAATGTAAAAGATTTGGTTCTGTTATGATCAGCATACATAAATCTTGACTTATGTGAGGCTTGGTAAGTCTCCTTCGTGTTGAAATCAGTCTGAAAAGGGAATTAATATTGAGAGTAGGAAGTACTGAGATTTAAAAAAAAAAAAACCCAAACCTGTAAGCTTTCCAAAACATTTCAAACTTAAACAAAATCCACCTTAGGAGGTTCCATTCCAGCTTTCTTCTGTAACTTAGTTTCCTGCTAAAACTTCCCAGTCAAGTATGCTGACAGCAAAGCATTAAAGGATTTTTCCCTAACTTCACCCCTTTCTAAAGTTTTCTGAAGAATTCATCCTTTAGTGTGACTAAAGATGCCACTTGGTGTATAGAGAATAACCTATTCCCTACAAAAGCATGTGGGTAGTGGGTATCTCAAAATCCTGGGCATATGTTGATGGCAATATCAAGTGAATCAGGCGTCCTGAGTCAGCATGCTGAATGAAGTGTTCCAAACCTCTGTAAAGGGCAATTCCCTTGGGTCAAGTTCAGGTCACTAGAGCAATGCAGGGAAACCCGTTCATAAAATGCTGTGTACAGGCCCCAGTTTACAGTCCTGATTTATGGCTGCAGCACAGTACATTCAGCATTTTCAGGGGACTCTTACATTGAAAATCTGAACTAATTATCTGAAAATAACATCTGTTGCATTCAAGTTCCAAAACATGCACCTATTAACAAGGAAGATCAGAAAAGCACTGATTATTTACTCATCATCTATTTTAACTACCTGGTAGCAGTGCTGGAATCGTAATAACTTCCTGATCCCCACGTCCCTAATCACAGAACGAGAGCTCATGTCTCCTCCAGGATACACCAGAATAATTAACATACCTTTGAAACATCTTCACCTTTAACAAATGCAGTGGGACTAAGAACACAGCTTTGCGACTAGACCAAGAGATAAAAAATGCCAGCCATTAAAAAGCAGGTTTGCCAAATCTGCTGCTGAGTTGCTTTTTCTTTGCATATCTGTGTATCTGCTGTTGTACAAAAGAGCTTTCAAGAACTGGCCTGAAGAAGCATTCTCATTCTTTCTTCCCATAAAAAAGCAGACCTGGCACAGGCACAGTAAATAAAAATAACAAGCATATGATGCCCAAGATGCATGTGAACATTAAGTGACGTTGGCAGCCCCCGCAAATAGAACTCCGGTTAAAAATAGCCTTTGTCTAAATGTGGAAAGTGAGTAAATATAGTAGCAGTTTCAGCTTACTACAGAGGCTTACAGGCTCCAAGTAACAGAGCTTATTATAGAGCATGTGCGTCAGCAAAGGGGAGAAAAGGGAGAAAAGAAAGACGACGCATTCTGCAATTAGTATCTACAATGAGACACAAATTAACTTTTCCCCTCATTATTTTTCTTGTTGTTTGGGAATTGTTACAGTGCTAAAGAGAAGAGCTGGGATTGAGGAGAAAGCTGAGGCTAGCACCAAAGAGCAACACAGGGAGCTTTCTGCACAAAGGCTGGTTGCACAGAAAATGACATGTAGAAAGAGACAACCGGACGGACTGTGATCTCAGGTTCTCTTGAGACAAATAAGGAGTATCATAACCTGGCTAGAGGGAGCTCTCCTGGATTTGCTTCCCTCATTCGGCTGAGCATAAGCTGTTAAGCCAACTTTTGAACTGACTGAACAGAAAGCAACATCAGTGCTTTCCCCAGACTCTTTTCACTCCCCACTTTCAAGGAACCCTTGCAAGTTTTTTCAGTGACTGCAGAAGTTGCTTCACTGAATCAGTAAGTCTGCTCTACCTCATGTCTCACTTCATAAACAATTTGCTATGCAACTGAGGCAGGGAAAGCCCACAAACAAAACCTGTGGGATATCTTGCACCTGAGGAAGAGTCCCTGCTGCATAATGCATGTATATATTTAAGTAACCTCCCCAGGACGTTATCTGTAAGCATGACATTGCAGGCAGGGAATCCTTCAGTATTTTTAACATTCTCTTTTGGTTGAATTGACAAAAAGGAGAGAAACATTCCCCTGTTTGTGTCTCTGATCTCTTCAAATTGGGGGGGGGGAAGGAGGGGGGCGGGCATGGTGGAAAAGATCCTTTGTATTTCTTTCAGTGCTTAATTCAATTAAAGCAGTACTCCCAAAAGTCCGAAGTCCTCCCCTCATTCATGCAGAAAAGGACACTTTTTACAGGGTTCAGTGGATTTCTGCTTCTGTACACAGTTTCTTATCTTCTCACTTTGCATTGAGAGGAATGGGGTGACAGTGCATAACGGAAAAATAAATGTTTGGGAGTGTGAGATGAGATACAGCATGATATAAAAGTTGTGGCCAGCTAAAAGTTGTCAGCAAAGTTGCCTTATTCAAATGGCATGGTAAATAAATGTTATAAATTTCTAAGTAGATCCTAAATTAGCTTTTGGCATAGTGCATCACTATAACAAGTTAATTTTGCAGCTCAAAGGAATAGCCTTATATGGTTCACTTAAGTAATCATGCTAAATGAATGTTTAAGTGAGAACCATTTGCCAAATGCAAAGCAAGTACCATATATAACCTCTTACACAACTACATAACACAGCAATGCTGGCTGGTTTTCAAAGTCCTGGGTTTTGCACAGATTATACCTGCTAACTCCAACCAACACCTGAGCCAGAAAGGAGCTACCTGGAATATACTGCCGTGACTGTTTGGAATTAATAATTTAGCATTTATCCTGGCCTATCTTCCTGCCCATGCAGAAGATTCCCTTCCCTTCCCTTCCCTTCCCTTCCCTTCCCTTCCCTTCCCTTCCCTTCCCTTCCCTTCCCTTCCCTTCCCTTCCCTTCCCTTCCCTTCCCTTCCCTTCCCTTCCCTTCCCTTCCCTTCCCTTCCCTTCCCTTCCTTCTCCTCCCCTGCCCTTCCCTTCTCCTCCCCTGCCCTCCCCTTCCCTTCCTGCAGTATGACAAACAATATTTTGGCAATCTTCTACACTTTCATTGTTTTACTAAGAAAGAAGAAATAAGAAAGGAAGAGAAGGAGAAAAACAATGTGCCAAAACCTTCAGTTATTATCTCAAAAGAATTTGAGCCTCATTCTAGTCTAGTGCGTCCTTGTCCCAGTATTTGTGCTGTTTCTCTGGCTTTCTTCTCTTACAGCCATCAGTGGCCAAAAAAAAATGTATTCAGGAAAGGCAATTACAACATAATCTGTGAAAGCTTAATATTGATTGCTTCTCTCTCCCTCCCCCACCCTTGCATCCTCCACCACCTATAAATATGGCAAGCTAAACTATTAGGGATAACTGAAAAAGTTCAGACAGACGTGCCTGTGTCTATTAGTCATCATTCATGCATTGTACCAAAATAACCTGCAATAGATGCCGTCTTGTTTCTTGCTAGAGAGTGCTGTTGAGTTCTTGCATTCACAATAAATCTGTTTGGAAGACTGCCCTTAAAGAGTTGCCATGGTGATTATTTTGGTACCATAAAGTAGAAGAAGCTAAAGTACTTACTAGCCCTATCCAAAATCTTGTCTTTTGGGGAGAAAAAAAAAGAAATCAGCAGATGGCATTTGTCAGAAATTCAACATTCTGATTATTACTGATGTTGTGGTTTTGGAGGAATTCTGGGGTTTGAGGTTTTCTGGTCAGAAAAAGGAGAATGAATGGGGTGAGGGGAAGGGAATAGGAAAAAAAAATGAAGTCAGTATATCTGAAATCCCTTTAGCTTGCACTATTACAACAGTTTAGGAATAGCTGAAACAGTAGGTGTTAAGTAATGAAAATCTTCGAAAGAGTCTCCTTCCAGACTATTTACTAAATACTTAACATACTGTAAGCTGAAGAAGAGGAAATTGTTATCTCCTTGTGAAAACATCACAGACTTCCAAATGGTTAATTTTAGCTCCCTTTTGCACTTTTCTTATGACGGAATCTCAACGGGAACGTGAGAAATGTCCCAAAGAAATCCATGTATCAGTCTTTCTACTTTGCATAGTAGAGGCACGTGAATGCAGCTCTTCAAATTACACAGTGTAGTTGGCGTGACTGTAAAGGAAAAGGTGAATTTAGGTTGATTTAGTGGAATTGGTGCACCATTTCACGTCAGTACAAAAAAAAAAAAAAAAAAAAAAAAAAAGGCCATCAGGTTAGCTGCTCACTTATTTGCTGAATTCTCCAGTCGGCCTAGGGCCTGTATATAGATTGTGCACAGATTTAAATTCCAAAGTATGGCATCAAACTGGGACAAGTATGTGTGCAAGCATGCACCGGGACATGACGCTGGGCGTCCGCAGAGCACTGAGGAGCAGTGGCTGGTCCCACCAGCACAGCACAGACACCAGCTTGTGTCCTAGGTACCAGAGATGTGTCCCAGGCAGGGTGCTGTGCTGACAGGTCTGTAAAGCTCCTCAGATTTGGAGTTAGCTCAGGTATTACTGCAGGAGGCTTTCTCTCATGATTTAGGGGAGTTGCAATGTGTCACACGGCTCTCTTCATTCACAGGCTCTACTTCTGCTCCTTTTAGCTGTCAGTTTTTCTCCGAGGCAATAGCAGCCTCCACTTCTTCACACACAAAGAATCCAGAGTTTTGGTGAAAAACAGCTTTGTTTGCTTTAAACTTTATTTACTTAAAGCTGTAAAATTGGCCCCTTCCTGGTGAAAGGTGCCAGCTGAACCGCTCCAGGAACTGAAACTCTTTATTCACGCTGGCGCTCATTTGCAGCCCATTGGAGTCAATGACAAGCCTTTAATTGACCGGTTTGCTGGCTCCCGGGTCCGGCCTGCCCAGGGCCGGCAGCAGCTGTGCAAACTCGCTCGCACTCCCTCCCCGAGCACCTCCGAGGGAGAGCCGGGTCCGAGCTCCGGAGAGCTGGCTCGGCCCGAAATCCCACCCCGAAACTGCAGCTGCCGAGCAGCGACGGGAGTTCACCGAGCTGCTAGTTGGGGCTGCCTTCTTCCAAAGAAGCTGTGTTCAGGGCCAGGGGATAATGGAGTTTTTGCTGCCTCTGACACCTCTGGTGTGTGTGCCCCATCTCTGCCCCGTGCCGAGTGGGGGTTCGATGCCAGCAGGACCAATGTGAGGACAGGCAGCACCTCATCTCGTCTTGGAACGAGCCGTGTTCAGCCGCCACTCAGGACAGCTGGTCACTAATGTCCTTTAGGGTTATCCTTGTTCCCCGGTTTTCCATCTCTGTACATAGAGTTTGGGGTTTTTTTGCATTTTTGCTGCCAAAACCAGGAACCTGGTTTATGTGAGGAAATGCAAAAGGCAGAAAAAGAAAAAAAATTTGACAAATTCCCACCCGTACGTCCAATTAAGGCATTTTCGGGGAGGGTGGGATTTGTTGAAAAATTTGCAGTAAAACTTTCACCGGACATGCTCTGTTAAGAAAGAAAAAAACCCACAAAACCAAAACCCCACCAAATAGAACTCATAAAAGCATAACCAAAACCAACTTTACCAGCTTTAGTTTCCATTTCTGTATAGCTGCCAAGAAGATTTCAGAAATCACTTCTGGTCACTTTTGACCAAGTAAGTTTGACTTCAGGTTAGTGACTGGTCATAAGGACCCTTCTGCACCATAAACTTAATTAATTATCCAGGCCCTGTTAGCATCTTCTCTCCCTGCAGATCTGAAGAGTGACCCAACACTCCTCAGCAAAACTGGTGATGACTCTTCACAGGTAAAGGATAGACAAAGTGGAGATCTATGATCAGAAAGGGCAGAGATTAAGAGTATTGCGACACAATAGGAAACTCAAAAGGTCAGCTGAGGATTTTATTGTAAAACTGAAGCTGAAGGTAGTTCAAATATATTGCACAGTAAGTAGGAGACTTAAGAAAGTAGGGAAAGAGAGGACAATTAAAATCACTTTATTCAATTTGTTCTCTTAATGGGAAGAGAAATTGCAAAGAGGTAGCACATGCTGATCATTTATTGTTCAAAAGTTTTGAACAGCCCCACACCACCTGTAAAGACAATCATTAAGTGCTGTGTACATGGTCAAAGTTTCCTGCTGTAGTAAGAATGTCATGTGTGAAAGTTCAGTTTCACCATAACTCTTGAAATATTTACTGACATGTAAAAAATACCTCTCTGCCTCATGTTATTTCTACCAAGGAAATATTCCCCGAGTAAAATGTTTGTTTAATAATTGCTTATAAGAGATGTTAGAATGAGTAGTAGAATATTAACCTGGACAGTTTTGGGGTGGAAATTCTGAAATGGTGCACTAGAAGTTCCAGCAAATAGTAATTGCAGAGCTCAAAAAAGTAAGAGAAAAGAGGGAGAGTCAATTACACTGTAGAATAAGCACACTCCACAGGCATTTTCATTCAAGGCAGGGTGTATGTATAAGCCACCTGGAGCCCTGGTTCAAAGTTATCTAAGTTATAGGAAGTACTCTGTCAACTTGGATGGGAGATATGGCAAGTCCAGTTCTAGAGGGCTCACACATGTTGCCCTTTGTTTGAGGTACCACGGAACAACATTTGGCAAGATGCTGTAGAAGATGGAGGCCTGGGGAGCAAGATGCTGAGTGAAAGCCTAGGCTAGACAGCAGCAGTGTTTGCTTATTTGACATCCATTTCTTCATTCTATTTATAATTTGTATGGACTGATGAAAACAAGCCTGAGTCCACTGATTCTCTCCTGGGTGCTTTTCCTCTCATAAAGCCTTACCTTAAACTTCTTACAATCCTGCACTGAATTATCACTGTGTTCATTTTTACCTGTGTCTGTCTTATTTCCTCATTTCTTGATGTAATGAGTTGTCTAATTACTGCAATATCAATTCCTTTAGCAACTTCAAATAATTACATCTGTGTATTTCAATGACATCCTGAAGAGTTTGGGGGAGGTTTGCTTCAGGCTCAAAAGCATCAGGTGCCTCCTGATGCACACTTTCTGCCAAGATCTCCCTTCTTCCTTACTCTCTGAAACGTCTAGAAACAAATATATGTCAGTTCTAATTAAAACAATCACCCAAGTACTGGATCTGACTCAGGGATTATAATTGTAATTTTAAGAGCTGCTTTCTCTGCACAGTTGTACAAAGTGTCTCATTTTGTTTGCAATCTTCTTGTTTCAGTGATACCATAGATCAGCTTTTCCTTACCTTCATTTTCAAAAAAGTTATACAGTTTCTCTTGCTGCATTTATATATACTCAAAGGGAAAACAAAAATAGTGATGAGCCAGAAAGGTTTTCTGTCTTCTGTTACTGCATTGCTATTGTCCGCTACGTGTTTTCTCTTGCTTAATGCATAAGCAGAGCTGCAGTCCTGCCTGCCTCTCACTGAGCCAGAGAAGGGACGGAGGGAGCAGCAGGAACAGCAGTGGAAGGGGGGCACCACACTGGTCTCTAAGACCAGCTCTTGAAACACAGTGCCTTTCCACACCAGTGTCAGTATGGAGTGAGAACAGGCTGCTGCCCCCATATACTGTACCATCACCTTGCTTTGGTAGAGAAACAATATGATAGGCATGCAGGCTCCCACCCCCAAAAAATGAGCAGCCACAAACCATCTGAATAACACGTCAGAATTCACCCTTCCAAGCTTCACACATCCACACCTGTGCCAGTCACCTAAACTTTGAAGCATAAGATACAATTCTGGGGTGGATTCATCTCATCCTAATAAAGCCATGTAAATTGAGGTAATTTATGCCACAGAAACCCTCTTCCCAGAAATAAAAGCCTACATGCTGCAAGGTCTATTTTATTTCTGTTAAGTGCATTTGGGAAAAAGCTCATGCTCTTGGTAGAGAGGACACTTGAGGGAAGAAAGCTGGTGATGCAAATGTACCTAACTGCACAGTTAGAAGACTACACTTACAATACCCTTACTAGAACACTGTACAGGGATGTGGGTGGAGACTTTTTTAAACATTAATGCTCTCTGGCATATGTTTTAAATAAATGAGCGGAATGAAAAAGCATGGAAAAATATTTTGTACTGGGATTATTAATCTCTGTGGTATTCAGCCACATCTTAGCAACAAACATTCCCCTGAGGAGTTATTTCAATCAGAACTCACTTCTTGGTCTTCAAGTCCTTTTGGGCGTATTTGAATTACATTTGGTGCATGAAATATATTTTGGGGCATAACCACAGGGCAGTTTGGAAAGACCTTGGGGATAGTTTTGTACATAGACTGTGAGCAGATAAATTGCATTTAAAATCATCCACTTGGAATTCCAGTGTTCTTGAGGTAGTGGCTGCTTGAGATCAGCATGAAACATCTCCTGGCTGAACACATGCAAACGTGTTATCGGGTATATGGTATCCATCCTTAATCACACTAAAATCGGTGATCAGAAAAGTTATGGAGAAGCTTAATGATTGCAAGATCAGGTTATTTCATTAATACTTCAGAGATTGTAATGAACTTTTTTTTTGCATGGGAAAAAATAGTATATTTTTTCTTTTAAAGGATGTCATCAACTTGATAAGCTTACTTCATCCTGCAGAGAGTTGTACAAAAGGCTGCACTGACGATAACAGGGATTTTATAAATAGATTTTAGCTACACATTCGGATAGTAACTTGGAAATTGCATATTCAGTGCTCACTCCAGTGGTCATTTATCAGAAAACTACCATGACCCGTGGTAATTCAGCACATTATGGAGTAATCCTGCATAGAAAAGTCACAGCGGATGATAGAAGGAATAAGCTCCAAGTCCCTTAAACCTCACACTATTTTTTGGCCTTTAAGAACAAAACCTGGGTAAACAATGAATATTGGGGCTGCTTGCCATCATCACTGCTGCTGTTCCATTTCTGTGGAAGCAACCTTAAAACTATAATAATTTGATTAGCAACACAATACCTGCAATACATATATTATATGGAGGTATACCAAAAGAGGGACATTTGGAAGGTCAAATGTAGCCAAGTGGAAGTATTGCTGTGAGCCCAACCTTTTGCTGCTGCCAGGCTTGGTTCCTGCACTGAGCTTTCCACATCTGGATCAAAGAAACCAAGCATGAATATTTTTCCCCTTAGAGCAACGTCATGCCAAATCTTTGACACAAAGCCAGAACGGTGTGTGTATTCAGAAGTTAATAATGGCTACAATCCACAGAGACTGTAAATGGGCCCCTAATCTCACCTAACTTGCAGGTATTTTTACATTGCAAACACACCTGAACCACTTGTCTCGTTTAAGCCAGGGGAAAAAAAAATGGGCATTGCTGTTGCACCATTTTTTTGGAATTAAATGAATGATGATGTTTTAGTTCTCTCATGCTGGAAGACCCCAAAGGGAATTTCTTTATAGTTGTCTGAAGCCATGTGGGATCAGCTGGAGCCAGAGAGCCACACGTAGACCCAGTCTCATCACTTTGACCCAGAATTATTCTAAGTCCAGTCATCTGACAAAAGAACCTGAATTCAGGGTCTCACCGTTCTTCAGAAGCCATCAAAGACTGATACCTTCCAAGATCAAGAATTATGCCAGACACAGCTTTTCCTAGTAATTACTCCCAATCACCCCCTAACCTTCAGCTGAGATTTGTAGACCAGAGGCACAGAGTGGCCTCTCACCATAAAAAATACGGTGCTATTACTGCTGCTATACCTTCTACTGTGTGCTCCTTCACCAAGCCCTGAGCCACTGAGCTGCATCTGCTGTCGCAAACTGCCCAGATTTCAGCACCTCCCACAGCTGCCTTCGGGTTCTGGGCATCTCACCAGGGGCTCACCCAACTCATCCAGCAGGAGGTAAAGGCAGCAGAGCACTCCATCTCAGCACACAACTCAAGATCGTGTTTCCTGGGTAATTGCTATTGTTTTATCCATTTGGTAACTAATTTTCATTGTGTATGCCAAGTTTCAGAGGCCAGTTAAACATTTGGCAACACTAAACAATTAGCAGATTTTCATTTACGTAGCAGTAGTCTCTTGGCAATCGCAGTGACTTACAGAAGAACACTTCTCTGAGGTTTATTGATACTACATATATTTCAGACATTTCCTAAAATAAATACTAATCCATTGCTAGAGAGATCATTAACAAGAATATTCAGTCATTGCTTCTCAGTATCTATTTCCTGCACCCCTAAAGTCTCCATTAGTCTGCCAGCAGTACTAACACCTATTTTACTTCACTGTGCCTGTCCTAAAATTAAATAAATAAATAAGAGGTAGAAATGTCAAATAAGGCATTTGAAGACATAAATTTTTGTAGTATCTTTTCCCATACTGTGGGGAGATAGGGATTTTTGTTCAGTCACTCTTTCAGAATCAGCTCATATTTTGGTCTCCTCTAAGAATAATAGATAAACCTATTTTGATTTCAGCATCTGCTAGGCCAATGAATAGGAGATTTTCTAAAGCTGAGATATTAAAAAAATGCAAAAGTTTATGTGTTAAATTATGCTTGTCATTCAGTTTACAACTGTCAGACTTGATAGGTTAAAAATCTTGATTCCTCTGTGGAAAATTCTCACCAAATAAAGCATAAAAGGGAGGGAAAGAAATGAAATGCTGTTTTCTTGTAATATGCTACCTGAAATATAATTTTAAAGATGTAAATACAGTAAAATGTAACTTTAATCATAATTATCAGTCACCAGGTCTGGACTGCATAGCACATGCAGCCTGACAAAGACCATTTTAAAGACAAAGTATCTAGCACTAGCAGGTCTAATCCTTCATGTTAGAGAAGGTGGAGGGGACTTGTTATTTTGATGAGGAGCATTTTTTATCAGGAGCAGTTCACAATGGAGGGGAAGACAGGCTTTCTTACTTTCCCTGCATTTTTTCTTCATTTCCTTTGTTTTCTTTAAAATTAAACTCAACTAAACTTAATTTTTAAATGAAAAAAATCATTCGTCTGAAAAAAAATCTAAGTATAATTCAAAAGCTTTGAACTGAACTGTCATTTTTTTTTGAAAGAAAACAATGTAATGAATTTTACACAGATGTTTCAATTAACTTGAATAGTATTTCTTAAAGGGAAAACATCCCCTTCACATGCTACTGTTAGAATCATGCTTTGCTTTCACTTAAAGGTGTTTGCTGTTCTCAATTTCTGGTGCAGAAAGGGATCTCTGCCCTGATCTTTGCTGCTGTCTGTGGCAAGAAGTTACAGAGGTGAGCCTTCTCCACTCCTAAATAGAAGGTCATTGTTGAGGGTGTCTGTCAGATCGTACCCTTTTCTTTTTCATCCATTTGTGTTCAACCTGGGCACAAAATCATCTTTTCCCCACTTGTACCCCTTGTACCAGCAGTGGACAGGAGGACTGGAACGTTTCCAACTAAAGATGTTGCTGCCCACCAGGGTCGAGCACCTTTTTTCTCTAAGAATGGGAAGGTGACCATGGGGGAAAATTGCCCAGTACACTTAGCAGGTGGTAGGTTAAAGGCAGCAGAAGAAATGACTGTTTCACACATCAGAGAATCGTTATGGAATGTATTGCCATCGGATATTGGGGAGGCAGGAAGAGAAAAAATAATTCAAAGGGAGATTAAAACAAGTTCACTGGCAGCCTATACAGCTATCATATGCTAAAGCGTAGAGACAATATCTGGCTCAAGAAGCCTCCACATTCCTGTTTCCCGGCAAACCACTGGAAAGTATCTCTCTGTAATTGCCTTGCTCTGCTTCTCTTTCTCTAAACATCTGCTGCAGGCCACTGTCAGAAAGCGTGTGTTGGGCTGGCTGGGCTTTGGCTGTGACCCACTGCAGCAGTTCTCGTGGCGTTCACTAAGGGGACGAGGCTATCGCGCCCCTCACACCAGCCACGGAGGCTGACAAGATGCAGAAAGGAGTGCAAACGGCGCCCTAATTAATAGTGATGCAAGAGCAGCTCTGCAGGCACTGTGCCTCCTCAAGACATGACAACTCCCAGGACTGGCACGGGAGCGATAGGGGCTCTACACTATCCCTAGAGCATAGCTTGTTGCTTGCTGCCATAGTTTAGTACTAAGTATGCAAGTGCATTTTCAACATAGCTGGTGGCAGAAATTGCACTTCTAAGCTGTCTGGTGGATTTATATGCTTAAAGGATTATGAATTACTGCAAACCAGTACCATTTGTAATGTTTTGCTTTCTATCCTACAGATCCAATTACTTGAGGGCATATTTGATTGTATATGTAGTTAGAATAGGGGTTTGCTCTGGTTATTTTACATTTTCATTACAGTAAGTTAATACACAGGCAGACCTCAATCTACAGACTCGCACTAAACTTCAGCAATATTTCTTAACTGAGTACAGTTAAGTATATGAGTTGGTAAAGAAGTAAAGAATTAAGCACAGACCTCAACAAACAGGCATCTCTAAGGATGGAACCACATCACAAATAAACAAATCTGGAAGGATATAAACCACACCTAATCCTGCATGAATGGCAGCAATTGTTTGTGCCTGAGCACTCAGACAAAACCAGATTTGAACAAACAATTTCTGGGATAGGAAGCAGAATCTATTGTACATATCATTGTCCAAGTAAATATGAGAAGACTGCCAACTTTGCTTGAATACGCCACCTGATCTCATTGGGAGTTCAAAAGATGAGAAATGCATTTGCACAGAGCTGCTCATTCTGGTACTGATGTAGGAGGTGCATGTAGCACGTATCTCGCCATGAAGGTAAGAGAGGGAGGGACGGACACACAGTGTGAGCCAGACCACAGAGGCCGGAGATATGGGAGAATGCACAGAGATGTCTGTTCCGCCTGCATTCCAGAGAGACTGAGACCTCAGCCCTTACCTCTGGGAGCAGTTGTCCAGGACCAATACCAGCCCTGTGTGAAACTTTATACCACAAAATCTCAGGAGGAGGGACTTTTTTCTAATTTTCATATTAGAACTAGCACAGGACATGCCTGCTCCAGTGTGTCCACTATGGGTTAAGAGCAAATGCAATGGAGAGGTATGGCTCAGACACATTTTCAATTGCTTGAACCATTGCATTAATTTTTGCTGGGGAAAAGCCCACCCAAAACCACACAGAGGAGAAGGAGCCCTTTTAGACTCCCAGTGAGTCCTTCATTATGAAGGTTCGTAATGAACCTTCAGGGTTCATTAAGGACCAAGTTTTTCCAAGCTACCATAGACTACCTTTTGGAAAAGCTATTACATGGCACAACTGGGACAATTCTTGCACACCAAGCACAAGGGGATACTTTCTCTAATTGTGAGCAAGCAGAGCCATAGGGAAGCATTTTGGTACCTATGTCACCCTTCTTTTATTTCCAGGTAAGACCATCAGCACTTCATCTAGTTACTCAGAGCAGCTGTACCTCTTCTCTGACCTGCAGAAGCCTTTGCCCAGCAGGTTCTGATTTTATTCACTTCAGCTTGACAGCTATTCGGAGTATCTGTCTCTCTTCACCAGCCAATTCATGCAGCTCTGTAAACAACTGCAGCATAAATAAGAAATGGGTGGTTATAGAGAAGACAGACTTTTTAGAGATGCATAGGAATAAGACAAAAGGTAGTGGACACCAGTTGCAACAAGGGAAATTTCAACTAGATTTAAGAAAAAACATCTGCATGATGAGAGGGGTCAAGCACTGGATCAGGTAGCCCAGACACAGTGTAGAACCTCAATCCTTGGAGGTATTCAAATACCCACTGTACAAGGCCCTAAACAACCTGCTGTATCTTTGGAGACAGTCCTGCTTAAGCTGGGTGTTGGACTAGAGACCTCCAGAGGTTCCCCTTTTCCTAAGTGATTCTGTAATGTTAGTAAATCTGCATCAAATAAATGCATTTTTGTAACTAATTACCAAAGGAGACATTCTGTTACCAAAAGGGAAAAAAAAGTTAATGGAGCAAGTTGATGTCCTTTAAAGAGTACAGAAAAGGCCATACAATTAGCATGAACACAATTTTTAATGAGGAGGAGGAATCATATTAATGCACAGCTGCAATTACAAAGCATAATATTGTTCTTCTGAGAGCCCAGGGTGAGGCTGTGCTTGTAGTTATTTAGCCAAGGAGGTATAATATGGGTGCATGGAAACTGCACTATAAATGCAGCAAGGATTTTGGTTACTTTTGTGAAAGTAGCCATTCTTTTGCATATGTTCCCAGTCCTGACCTAATATCCATTTGCTGCAGACTGCAGCCTCATGCTTTTTGTCACTGAATTATCCAAAACTTTGGCCATTAGGTAGAGAAAGCACTTTAAACACAGTCTGTCCAGATTCATACTTGAAGAATGTAAAGCCAGATAAAATAGTAAAGCACCAAACTGTAAGTTTGGGTATAATTTTCCTTCACTGGTTATGTTTCAGATATAGCTTGGTCACCAGCTCCATATCCGTTGTGTCTGATCAAAACTGGTTTAGATCACCTCAAAGAACTACAGTGACTAACTTCCCTCTCATGATCCTGCAGTGCCACTCCTACAGCTTTTACCTTTCATCCCTCCTCCCCTACCTGACACATAATCTCTATTTTTTATTTAAAAGGTTTCAGTGCAGAGTGACGAGCACAGGGAAAGAGCAGGGAAGGTTGAAACCCCTGTGCACAGTGTCTGCTCCCCATAGCATAATCAATAATGTGGAGGGGAATAAAGGAGAGATTTTCCTTTACTTAAAGAAGAATTTCTAACTTTCTGGGATCAGTCCCTGTTGATTAGACATAAAATGTAGATATTGAAAGACACTACTTCCTAGTTCCAAAAACTGCAGGCACTCTCAAGTTATAGAGAGAGTGCCACAAAAAGCAAGAACAAAAATCAAGGGTTTGTGCACAACTTACTTGCTAAATCTACAGCAACTGGGAACTCTGCCAGACCAAACTGCTCCAATGAAGAGGCATTTGCCACAACAAACATTCAACTCCACATCCTGGATCACACAGTTTTAAAAAGACATATTTGAGCAGCAAATAAAATGCAATGACGATATCAAATTTAACATCAGAGAGGAATCTTTTAGTATCTGCCAGTCCTTTGAGTGTCAAATGAGGGGGAAAAAAATCAGAGAAGCTAAGACTCTGCTTTTTGCTTTCCACTGTTTATGATGAAATGACTTATTCAGAGGACAGATACTGTGAATATGTGAGCTGTGCTATGACCAGCTGGCCTATTTTGGATTTCAGCCGCAATACACAGATGGAAAGTATGTTTCTAGATTGCATGATTTCTTTCTAAAATCTGCTTTTTTTTTTTTTTTTTAAATCAGCAATTACTGAGGTTAAGGAGAAAGTGTGGCAGTTCCCTTGAAGATTAAAGGGAGTTCAAAGATCATTCAAACACCATTTTCTGAATGTTTTTCTGCAGGCCTGCACATCTTTTGTAACCCCACTGCTGAAATCTCAAACAGGTGACAGAAATTATATGTTGTTTCACAGCTTGCCCTATGGAAAAGGCATGAAAAAAGTCAAACGATTTGACAGAGAAATATGAAAGCTACCATGTGTATTTGCTATCTCTGCCAACATGAGCTGCATTCAGTTTGGGCAGGAGTCTTTCATTATCAACACCTCAAGGAATGTAAGGAACTGGAGAAAATAGAAAGTAGGACCATTCTAGGTGCCTTGCAGCACTGCTAGAGTCAAGTTGTCAAAAACAATCTCTCTTCCTTTGCAAGATCAATTTGCATACAAACTGCAGAGGCTGAATCAGTCCTCTCTTCTTACTTGGAATGCTGCAAGGCAACATTTCTGGATTAACTTCCATTAATCATTCCTGGATCTCAGCTTTTTTCTTTCTTTTAAATCCATACACAAAACCTCTCAAACTCACTCAGACTGATGTCTTGTTTCAGATTACAATTGCTATATCAATGCCCTATTTAAGACCAGTATATGTTACTTTGGTTTTTATAGGGACATGTTATCAAGCAGGTCTAGCCCTTCCAAAATGCAGTGCCCACGCACAACTAAACCAGGATTCTATACGTGATGGGAAAAGGAATGGTTCCAAGCATACCCATACACCAGCTTATTTCTAGTCCCCCTCCATCAACAGATGAAAACTAGGAAGCTTCTTAAAACCAGGAAGTGCAGCTTCCTAAAACCAAAGCACTATCTTTCCTAGGAGCCCTCTGCAAATCCCAAAGGTGACAATTGTCCCCTAATCTGCATGTGAAGGAATCTGAAGCTCAAGATTTTATGTTTTCCCTGCTTAGGGAAATCAAAGAGCCAGCTCAGGCCTCAGCAAATGAAGACTAGGTCTGGTTATAAACAATTACTTCTGGAACCGGCCTCCACTTAGATTCAATTTAGGCTTTGTTACAGTGGACAGGTAACAGTGGTTAAAGCAAGATTTTATTCCAAAACCTGAAGGTGTACTAAGTGCAGTCACTTGCTGGTGAAACAAGTACATAAATAACATTATTTTATTTTAAAGGGAGAAAAAAACCCCAGCAACTCCTGGCCTGCCCCTGTTCTCCCCCTCCCCAACGCAAAGCACTTTACAGCCACAGTAATTTTATTCACCCATAAACAAATCGGTGGTTTAGCTCTGTTCTTGTACTGACAGGAAATGGTCTTCTGTGACCTGGAAAACTCAGCAAGTTTCTGAACAGATACATCCGTATTTCTGGGTTGATTTCTTTACTCATTTTTTAAGAGAATCTTACGAATGTATTTTTGCTGAAGACCTTGGCACTCTTATCAAGAAAAAACCCACATTGTAAAAATCATATTTTTGGGAACTGCAAAATCATCTCTATTTAGCTTCATAATAAGCTGTTTTCTTTCTGTACAGATTGCCTGTAAGACAACAAAGAAACCTTGTGTAAGTAAACCTGTGCTGGAATGTTTTGCTACGCACCCTGTCCATATATTTTCACTGATCTATTACTGAACAAGGGTAGTAACAGACCTAGAGAAAACAGCAAAAAACCCCCGGAGTGCCCGTATGATAGAAAATACCTTCTTTATATGCTCCATAATAATGTGTTGCAATATTCCCAAAATGGCAGCTCTCCCTTTGGACAGCTCTCTAAAGAGGGAAAGACAGTATAGCCATAGCCACAAAAAACAAATATATTTGATTAAGTCATACACCAAAGAGTACCTTTCCCGTTCAATCAGATTCAACTCTGTTGAAATAAAATGACAGAATTTTTGCCTCATGTTGATGCAAATAGGCAGTGTTCCAGATATCTCCACTGAGAATATCGTTTTAAAACTAGGCAAATGAACAAAAAGAAAAGCCTCTTGAATAGTTTTAATTTTCTAGAATTTGCCAAGGCTGCTTACTGCTAGGCTACTCTCCCTGGAGCACTATTTTGTTGGACAGAGAGCCCAAGCCCCCTAGTTTTTTCAAGCCTTCAGCCTTGTAAGCATTACGCCCTTAGAGTGGGCAACAATACACAATTATTTGAAACGTCAGAACGAAACAAAACAATTGACATCTAGAGTATCAGGTGTCAACTTCTCAAAGCAAGCCATTTGTAACTAACCCTTACAAGAGAAAGGTCAGAGAAAAATTATCTTTTGAAGCACACAATGTGAGGGTTTTTTCTTTAATTCATTCAGCTTTGTAATTCAAATATTCTTTAATTCATTTCAGAAGAGTTAAGAGCGCCCTACTAGGAAGAGGAACAGTTTCTCAAAAGAGTAACTCTTCTGTCAGATTCTTTCCCCCACACCATCTTATAGACATATCTGTTCATTTTTATATTTTCAATTCTTTTAAGCTTCTCAGCAAAACATTTAGAAGTGTTAGAGGTATAATATTCTAATGCTTTTTCCTAAAGTTACTCCAGTAACTCTAATGTTTTGAGGAGTGTTAGAAGTCAAGGTAGACTGAGATGGGTTATATTCTCCTTATGCATCTTCAGCATAGTTGCCTTTAAATTTTGAGTCAACAATAAGCAAGAGAGCAGGGCCCTATTTCTGAGTCCCCTTTGGTCAGGTACATACAGGAGCACTCCAACGTGTAAGGAAAATGAATAGATTCTCCTAGTTTCCAATACCTGCATCAGTAGGTATTCATGGTATTTCCCTTCATAGGACTCAAGTACCAAGGAAGGATTTGAGTCAGCATGTAACATTCATCCCAGGTCTACAATGTCCTGTGGACTTACACATAAGCTTAAATAGATGGAAATAAAAAGAGAAAAGGGACAAAGAAATTAAGTCAGGAGTGCAAGACATACATTTCATGATGGAAGAGTGACGTGTGTTTGCTCTCATCTCTGTATAAGGTGCTCAGGAGCTGTGGTATGTCACCGGGAAAGTCTTCAGCATCAACTCCACCATTTCTCCATCCATGGAAAATACGACTGTTAGTCATATTTTAGTCTATTAGTCCTGCTGTCACCATATTGTAAATTAACCTGGAGCTGATAGGAACAGAGGTGGGTTTTTTCCCCGTGAAATAAATTTTAAAATATTCACTTTCCATGTAGTTCTTTCATTTATGGTCATTCAAACACGACATAAACCTGACAACCAGCACTTGCACTATGCTTGGGTCCCAGCGCCCAGCAGGCTGGAAGACCCCCCGGACTGTTCTGTGTACGGCACAGGATGCACGCCCGATCGGGCTCCCTTTTTGACCCTCACATCCACATCTCCCCAGTCTCAGGCAGACGCGCTCTCTCTCACGGGGCCAATCCCCTTTCCTCGCAGGGATACTCCAGCCCCGGAGCCGGCTGTCCCGCGTCCTCCGGCAGCCTGTCAGAAGGTGGCACCATGGAGATACGGATGTCCCCGGGCGGCTGGGCCCCTCTCGCTCCTGTTTGGTGCCAAAGCAAAACATCAGTTACACCTTAAATTTTCAGTAGGATCATAAACCACTAATCCCGGTTGCTGGTTGGATGCATTATCAGCGTGACGGCGTCTCTCATCACGAAAACAAAAGGAAGAAAAAATGCTGCTGCTGCCTTTCAGTACTGGGTGGCCAAGCTGGGTGACTTTATACTCCATCATGTTGAGAACAAAAGTTGAAGAGATTCATATTCTGAGTAGCAAAAAAAAAAAAAAAGAATACAAAAGGAAGAAACCAGGTCAGATTAGCAAGAACAACCATAAAAATTAGTTTAAGTACATGCAGTTAAAATTAGAAATGCCTATGTGAGATATGAGTAATGTCTTGTTATATTTTCTGTATCAGTGCAAAGCAGATGATCAGAAAAGTTTCAGTCTGGTTGCTGGAGAATAATTAATGAAATGGGTAAATGAGACTAGGAACAGCAGCATGTTTAGTTTCTTTTCTTTTATTCTTTACTCTTCACAGCTGCAAGCCAATGGCTAACAGACCAGAGACAAAGACTAAAACAGGTTACTAGAGCAGGTTTGACAGAATATATTTGGTAGTTTTCAGATCAGACATGCCAAAAAACATTCACTGTGGACTACTCTGGGTCAGATATCTGGCACAAGAAGATTTACTATTATTTTTGAGAATCCACAGAGGAGAGGAAAATGCCAGAAACTGAAAAATACAAATTCCTCATTTAATTTCTGAAGGGAAAATGTGGTAGTGGCAGGGTAGAAATCACAGACTTACTTACCTTTGCTTCTGTTTTCAGAAAAAAAATCTCATTCAAAAAGAAAAAGAAGGAAATGTGGTATCTTAGTGATTAAGTAATTAATATTAATTTAGGAAGTAGAATGACGAGTTGTGCTAAGAAGAGATCTGCAGTAAATATCTCTTGGACCACTTAGTATTCAATATTTTTATCATAGATATGGAAGATGAACTGGAGAGCCTGCAAACTTAAAAAAACACAACACAAAGCTGGGAATGACTGCAAAAATGGAGAAATCCAGGCTTGGAACACAAACAGTCTTGACAAAATGGAGGAATGCCTAGAAAAAAAGACTGGCTGTAGTTCACTCAGAACAACCACAAATATTTATATTGATTAGGAAGACAAAGGGCATAAAAATGGAGGGGGAATGCCTGGCTAAGCAGGTGTTTTGCAGAAATGGATCTAGGTATTATAGGAAATCACAGGTTGAATTATGTGTCAAAAATGTAATGCCATTCTGAAAATGGCAAATCATAAAAACATAACTATGAAGAAAAATGGAAATAATTGCACGTTTTGAGAGATGGGGCATATTTGACAGAGGTAGAAAATGGATAGCCATGGGGGTCTTCCAATTGAGAATGTGCGAATATGTTTTATTCTTAAAAGAAAAGTAAAATAACAAGGGAAATATGAAACAAACCAGACCAAAATAGGATAAATGTATGATAGCAATTGTTTTCTTAGGGGAATTTAACCAATGGCAATTCCATTCTTATGCTGTATATAAGAGGTTAATATCTGAGTAAAGATAGTTAAATTGGCTTTTTATTATTGAATTATAATCACTTGAGCAATTATAAAAACAGGTGTTGCTGATTGAAATAAATTATTCCTTCACCTGATCACTATACAGCTGATAAGAACTCAAGATTGCTGCACAAGTACTCTTTTACTTATGCTGAAGCCTTCTTCAAAGGCATTTATTAAGCCAAGATGCTCTGGAAAGAAACTCCACTGAAGGACAAGGACAAAGATTAAAATCTTCTAAGAAAGAGTGTGCAGGCTGTGGTGTCTGCAGATCTTGATTTGATCATTAAGTAGCCTTGATACTTAGTTGACTGTTGAAAAGAAGTGTTTTCAATGTGTCTACAAGAATTTTCTCAGGCTTCTAGACCTATCATTTAATCTTAAATCCTTCAGTCTATGAAGTTTGCAAGAGTGCAGTGTAATAGTATGTTTAATGGCTCAGCTAAACACAAGTTAAAGTAGTAGGTACTATGTATTTGGTTTAGCCTTAGCAATAAGATGCCTGGAAAAACACCAGGGGGTTCAGCAGAAATATTTTCCACAAGCAGCTGGAAAATAAGCTTGTCTGCAAACCCAGTGGATATAGCTGCTGCTCTAAAATGAAATACCAGTACATTGTATGAAGCAGCAGGCATTATCTGGAATACTTTAATGGGATCAATGTAATTCTATATGGGTTATAATAAGTAAAATGCCTACTCTGAGATAGTTTATCTGCCGTGTAATGGGTGCTCATTCTGATTTTCTCTTTGACAGAGCATTCCCCGAACTTTTTTCTAAACTGGGGTAATTTAAAATTTTAATGTGGACTCTCAGTCATACTTTCCCATTGATCGTTCATCCACCCAACAAAAAGTTTCACATGTTTGTCTCACTATTGTAAGCAATGTTATATCTCATGTTAGGCATCACTGACTCAGCAGGCTGCGTGTTCTGAGTAAACTCATTTTTATATGCTTCTGTGAAAGTCCAGTTTCCTCATTAATGTGGAAATCCCGTGCCTTTGGTGGCATAAGCAAGCATAGAAGTCAGAAGTTTGATTAATTGTATTGTGAAGCTGAGATAAATACAGTATTTTGAGGTACTTCGATTTTTCAGCCTCTAAAATGTATGTCTAGTTTGCACTCTGGCAAAAACTCCTTCTTCCTATTCGATCCAATTAGTTTGCAGATGGCACAGCTGTCCTAGCTTTATCAAGTATAGAATTCATAACAGGGTTTGTACAAGTTTTCACAGGAAGTCAAATTCAGATTTATAGTTTTGGTGCTTTTATTGTGTTGCTACATTCTGCCTTTGCTCGCTGTTGTTTGAGTAGTATGACCTGAACATTTGCTCCAACTAAGGCTGTCATGGAGACAGTGCTAAGTTAGAACTTAGCAAACGGTCTTAGCACAGTCTGTCTGTCCAGCTGCTTTGCCTTTTGTCACTGACAGAAAACTTTCTCCAGAGGCTACCGTAAATTCCTTTCTCAGCTGATGATCCATGTTGCGCAAAGAAGATTAACGTTCTTGGTACAAGCCAAAGTATTCACTGCCAGATGTAAAAGAATAAGACAGCCTTTAAAGCAAAGTATTTCCTCTGTTGAGAAGAATTGCTTTTGGGCCTGTGTTTCATGAAGAGACCTTCTTCGTGGGTTTCTGAACTTCCTCTAACCCCACCTATGCAAGGAGGCTCCCAGGAAGATGTAGGCAGCTGGACACAGGTCTCCTAGAGAACCTTTTTCAAGTCCTCAAACAGCAATGGAATCATTAATGATAAGTATTACTACACTTACAAAGAATAAACCTCCTAAAAGCAAAGTTGGCTGATCTTGTGATGAGAAACACAAAATATGCAGGGAACACAAATGGAGAAATAACTGACTGATACAGCAAAACAATTGATGCTGTTTCATGACAACTTCATCAAAACCTGCAACTGCAGCGCTGTCATTCAGAATAAAAACTCTTTCTGAAAATCCAAGAAAATACATTTAAAGGCTTAGAATTCAACCAGCAAAAACTGTGTTTTAGATAAGTCTTCTTTAAAGCATCAGTAACTTTGAAAAGAATATAAACAAATCATTCATAGCAGATACAATTTAGAACAGTTTCCATAAGTGGTGAAATAACCTAATGTGTAAGTGTAGTCAGTGCCTTAGGTATCTGAAAAGGGGTAAGATTTTTTCAAAGGCACTGACTTCTACAGATCATTTTTGGCAAAAACTGTTAGCATATATACCACATGTATACTATTTTTGATAGTAAGAATTTGAGCTGCTCTGGATGCATGGATGAAATTGTATATGTTTCTCTGTGATTCCTGATTTCACACACATCATCAAGTAAAGTTTTCAGGTAAAATTACTTTATTGAGTTCCTATGATGCATTTCCACTTAATCCAGTGAATGCTCTAGGGAAAAATAAAATAAAATGAACACCAATCTGAATCACATATTCATTGAAATATTTCGATTATCCAACACTTTCAATCATATATATCAAGGCTGAAAAAACCACAGCTGTAATATTTGTGTGGAATTAGGAAAAGCTGTCTCAACTTCTCAGAAAGGAAGAACATGGCATTTCTAATACTAATCTGAGAGAGCCTGAGTAACAAAACATGTCTTGAGCCTTCAGAGAAATGCAGTGGTTTCCAGGCCCCAATCTTTGAACCACAAGCTGTCTATGAGGACAAAGGACCTGCTCAACTATCTTTGCTGGTCGGCATTTATTACTACAATTTGCTAAAAATTACTTTTGATTTAATTAGTCAGTTTCAGGCAGATTCTATGACCACCAAGCTTTACCTTAGAATGTTCTAGCAGTGGGGTCCCAGCAGATGGCATATATCACCATCTTTCCACAGGACCCATTCCATCTGGCCCCTTCCAGTAAATGACTGACTCTTTTTCAGGTTCTGCTGCTTTATGTTAGTTCCCAAGAAGAATTGCCTGAGCATTACTGGCTAGAAAAGTCAATAATAGTTTTCCAGCTTAAGTAGGTATTTTATTTTATGATGGTTATTTTTATATCTTTATATACAAAAGTAGTCAGTGGTCAAGTATTAAACTACTAAAAAAAATTGAAAAGTCAGTGTACATTCTTTGGTTAAAGGAAAGTTTGATGGTTCAGTCTGTGTAACAAACTACAGGTGAGTTCTAAATTCTCTATTCTGTAAACAATATCACATGTGGAAAAAAGAGCAAACTTTCACCATACCAGAGACTTAGATGTCCAATTCCAAAGTGTGAAAGAACAGCAAGAACACTAAATCAGATGACTGTTGAAAATGGATATTAATGTTTCACCAGGGGGCTTCTCTTTAAAGAAGTTTTGTTCTTCCCAATTCTTAGTTTTGAAGAAATTAAAGATGCTTCCTTTATGTTTGGACCTTCTAACTACAACTGAATCGTTGTACTACCTAAAGTACTATTGCAAGACAGACATCTGTATTTTTATGAGCTAGTTAATAGGAGAAAAGGCAACTACCTTATACCCCCTAATGCCATAACACAACATCCAGAGTTCTCATGTGCCATTATATTTACAGAGGGTGACTCTCATCCCACAAAATATGTACATGTCTTGTTTGGTCAGGGATAGTCTGAAGTTCCTTTTGTGGCCATTGTCTTCAGGGTCAGCTGTCGAAAGCTACAGCCTGAGTGAGGGCAATCTGTATGGGTAAAATGCAAAAAACCCAGCAGAAGCATGTTTGAATTCCTGGGCTGGCCTGTGACCATTGAGCTACCAGACTTTTCTCCTACACTGTATCAACTTCTGTGAAATTCTACAAAAACTCCCTTAATTTTAAACTTCCTGTACAGTGCTCCTACTCATTACATCCTATTCATCCTACTTGGGGCAGTCCATCCATCTGGGGCCTCCTAAAGTGTCTCAAACAATATTTGGCTGATTATTCTTTCTAGGTACAGGGAAAGTTTACCTTGCTCTGAAAATGATTGTTGAATTATTCTTATAAAGTGGAGGCATTCTGTTAAACTGTTTTGTATCTTCTATTATTTCCATCAATGACCTGAAATGATAGCCCAACTCTATCAATATCCTTATTTTCCTTCACTGGAGATGCACAAGGAAGAGAAAGAGTAAGGAAGGCAAAGTATTAGTCTGGGACCAGATTGAATTCCTAGTCACCATTCCCACAAGACCATCAGTTTGTTGTGGCCTTTGCTGTTAATTGTCAAAAAATGCCTTTGCTCACAAAGAATTGCAGTGGTCTTGTGTGAATTTCCAACAAAGATTTCATCCCTCTTGCTTGAAAAACAAAAAGCTTGAACCTTTCTTGCTTTCTACTTTGAATATATGATTTTAGAAAAAATCCCATTGTACTAAAATTCACATTTTGTTTGGTGTCCACTTAGGGAAATTACTCAGCTTTATAAGCACCATTTAAAACAATCTAGAAAAAAAAAACCCTCAAAACAACTGTTTTTGTAGTTTCTTGATACTTCAATATTTAAATTTATTAAAGTGAAGATAAATATAGTATTATAATCATTACCAAACAGTAATCTTTCATAACAAATCATAGAAATTTTTCTAATATTTAGAACAGCTTATCTGTCAGAACTCTGAGTGCACCAATAGACCTCAATGGCATTGTCCAGCCTGGCCTGAAACCTTCACCTGCATCCTCGGCCCATGGGTTAAAGAGCTCCGCCTAAACTCGAGTCCTGTTCTTCATTCCTTCCTTAGGCACACCTGACTCCTGGGCAGACCCTGCACCATGCTGCAGCTTTGTCTCTGGTGGTGTCTCCTGAGTGGACCTGGTTCAGGTTTTGCTGTAACTGTGCCTGTCCATGAACCTCTTATCAGCACTCTGCTCAGCCAGGCCAGGTGCTGTGGGACTGCACTGTGCTCACTAAAGGTGGCCGTCATCAGCCTTGATTTTGCTTTGTCCTCCCTTGTGGAGTAGCCTTGCTCTGGTTGCCTTTTCTGATATTTTCTGAAGAAAGAAAGGCCTTCCCTGCCAGACTGGACCCTGGTGTGCTGCCCTGCATATTGTTCTTGCCTTCAGGGTTCCTCAGTAACGTGGGTGCCAGCAGCAGCCCCAGACCAGCCCTGCTCACCCTGTGTCCTGGTTCTGGCCGGGACAGAGCTCATTTTTGCAGTAGCGAGGAAGGGGCATGGCTGGGACCTGGATGTTACTCTGTACCACCTCACACCATTGCTGGGGGCAGGGGGGAAGGAGCCCTTTTCTGGTCGAGTAAGCGCGGCAGATGGAGTGCCAGGGTGGTGCTGGTTCCGAGCTGGGGGAGCAGCTGGGTAGTGCTGGTTCAGAGCCAGAAGGAGTGTTTGGGTGGCACTGGTTCCAGGCTGGAGGAAGTGGTCAGGGCAGCGTGGCTGTGGTCAGGTCAGGCTCTGCAGTGAGAATTTGGCATGTGAATCACTCTCTCCTGTACACTTTTGTTACTGATACTGTTATTGTTCATTTTCTTATCTCATTGCTGTTTCCAGTAAACTGTTCTTACCTCAGCTAACCCGTGTTCATCTCATCTTTACCCTTTGTGCCTCTAATTCCCCTCTCCAGCCCGCTGCAGAGAGGAGAGGGATGGGGAGCAAAAAAGCTGCACATGGTTTGGAGAGTCTCAGTGGGAGCACTAAATTGCAGAATGCCATTCCTAAACCACCACACCCTGCCTGGGCACTGCGGGATGGGAGCTCAGGCAGGACCTGAAGGCCCCAGGAAGGTTCTGAGGTGCCAGGGACTGGGACAGGGGTGTGCTGGGGACCCTCAAGGGACACCAGTGGCCCTGCCAACATGTATCTCCATAGCAAGTGTTTTGGTGCCTGTGCAGGCCAACTTCAGCTGTCCAAAGTCTGCTGCCAATGGAAATGTGAGACAATAGAACTCCTTTTCTCATCCATGAGTACCAGTAATGGCTCTTAATGGCCATACATGTGTCCTGCCTTGTAGGTTTCTACAATCATTTTCTCATTTTACCCTAAAATGTTCTCAGTTAGCAGATAACAGCAGGATGGGAGACCAAGACATTGCAGGGGAAAAGTAACCAAACTGTTCACTTTTGATACCATTCTCTGCGGCTCCTGTTAATCAGACAGTGGAAAAAGAGCAGAGTAATTGGGACTGATGGACTGCAGATACAGGAAAAGGACATATTCAGGATACATACATTGTTTTTGCACTGTGTTTTATCACCAGACTGCTTCATTAGAAAGCCAAACTTAGCTGTCACTATCAGAATTAACAATGGTGATGCAATTTGAAACATAAAAATATTTTAAATTTGATTGATCAATAGTAATATTATCTGGTTAAGAGACACATTGTAGAAAAAAAATGCCATGTGGATCTTTTGTTTCCCAAAACAGTTTCAAATTCATTTAGTAGCTCTATATGCTCTAAAACACAAAGTTTTCAGCTCTTTTTCTTAAGGAAAGTATTTGAATTACTAATCATTCTATTTTAAATTTTATAATATTTAATGGGTACATTTACAAAAATACAATTACCAATACTATGCAATTACAAATGCAAAGTTTAAGTCCTTCGCCATGATCCACTTCCACACAAGCTCACCTTTTTCTCTGCCAGGGGACCCATATCTCCATCACTCTTGGAAAGTTTCAACATCCAGAAGCTTCACAGAACATGCTGCAATTCTGAACTCAGAGCTAGTTCTTAGCTGCAGTCTTTTCCCCTCATAGCTTTATCAACACAGTGCAATGCACACCATGATAACTTACGATTGCTGAGGGCTAATTAAAAGGCACTGATATTCCCAGTGACAGACCAGATTATGTTCTTTTTCCTATCAATAGATTATTTTTGCGACAGGCAGGAATATGGCCATGATAGGTAGATACCATACCTCTACGTGTTAAAAAGCAGTTTATATCTTATTTCCCAGCAAAGGATTTTTCAGTAAAAAGCCCCTCATTTGCAAAATAGAGAGCAATGCAGTACATTGGCCTCACAGGGAGAAAAGGTGCAGAGCTATTTATTCTGCTGATTTGAGTGGTATTATAACTGAATATGGTAGGGCTGGGCTCTAATTTTTTTTTTTAAACAATGAGCAATGGATTAGAGGCTTGTTTAGCTATTCTTCATTCATTAACACTATAACTGTCGAATATTCTGTGCTTAACAAAATCCGATAATTGCAGATAGCATTAGTTCTGCATCTTTGGAGAACAGCCAGCATGGATTCTAATGAAATAAGCCGACCATGCAACGAGGGATTTAGGAAGTACTGCTATGCTGCCTACCATGACATTTTATTACTGATTAAATAATCTCTGAATCTGACTGTTCTGCAGTATTTTGCAACCTTACAGTAGCTAGATTCAAATACTTTATGAAAAAAGAATAATGTGATTCTCAGTGGGTCTAATCTTTCATAAACAGAGTCAAGTTGTTCAAAACCAGGAGCTCATTAGCTAGCTCATTGCAAATGTTATTAAGGCTGGAATCAAGCTGTATATGCAGAGAGTTTTCGAAAGCTTATAAAGTAAATACATTCAGACATATACATTTTGAAAATTAGTATATTCATTCAGTAACATGAACAATGTTTCATGTTCATGCTTCATAGTCTGCTGATTTTTTTGAAGGTTTCTGATTGGAGTTTCAGGCTGGAATCCTGGTTGTATGAAAGACTAGTCCTCCCTATAAGCCTCACTTCCATTATATCTCTGAACCACTACAGCAACCACAGTGTTTCTGCTTTTTGTCCAAAATTTTACACTGTCTGTGTGTTCAAATCAGACAGCTCAATCCTTACAAGAGAGGATGGCACAGTCAGAGATTTTTCTGTAAAACAACACAGATTGTAGCACTGTTCTACAGAGCGTACAGCAGGCCACCATCCATCCAGCTTGAAGACCTTCTCTTGCAGATGGGATGGGCCCCAGCATCAGAGTGGATCAGGAATAGAGCTTCTTTATTTATGTAATTCAGTTTAATTTATGCACAGATCTATTTGATGGGATTGATTACGGGGCAATTCACCTGGACTGAATTTCTCTTCAAATGCATGTCTTAGAAGATCTGAAGCGAGAACCAAGAGCTGCTGCAGATGCCTCCATTCAAGAAATCAGTTCTATAAATCGGAATGAACTGCAGGAAAATGTAAGATCTCAGCATCACTAAATAAATTAACCATTCAAATAAAATTTATTCATTCAGTTTAAAAATCAATCTTGCTATCATATGGACTCATGCACTACTGTGCTAAAGAAGTATCAGATATTTTCAACATCACAGATCTCAAGAAAAACAAGATATATTTTACTCCAGGGGAAATACAGTCCATGGTATTAGTGTTACATTTCAATTTACTAACGGTTCCTTTGATTTCCACGAGATCTGTCATTTCAAAAGTGTCTCTCTAAGACCAGGAACTGTGTTGAAAGGTCTGGTGTGCACACAGGATAAAACATTCAGAGATTCTTGCAAATAAACTGGCACAGGGCTTGGCAAGACATACTCTTTGACTTTTTTAAAAAAAATTTTTAATATACTTGAATATTACATCGTTTTAGGGATGCAGTGAAAAAACTGGGGTTTTGGTGACCCTGACTGATTTGTAAATTTTGATGCTGATGAAATGTAATGTATCATGAGGAAAGGCAGCATTATTTTAAAAATTTAGGAGGAATTTTACTGTATTCACTGCATAGACTCCTTCTTAACCATAACTACAACTTTCTGGGACCTCTTGTCATATTTATGGTTCATACCAGGAGTGAATATGGTTTGTATTTAACAGTTACAATGAATTGTTTTTATGCATCAGAGCAAAACCTGATATTTTATAGTTGCTTTGAATTTGAACCATGAAATATTCATTACATTTTCACAACAAAAACTTCTTCCAACAAATCACTCAGTTCATTTTGTATACTAATTTCGTGTAGGTCTAGAATACAAATTCTGTGCAGAAGTAGAAGCATTACCACAACAGGCAGCTGGTTAACCAAACATTTGGAATCCTGAGTATTTGAAGAAATAATGTGCCTTCAATTATTTTTTATCTGTAGGCTGGGGTGGAGTCAATTCTTTGTTTGGGAAACACTGCTCAGACTCCCCAAGTTAGCGGTATAATTGTAAGCAGAAAATCAACACTCCTTCTTCTGATGTGTGTCACTCTCTGTATCTATAAAAAGCTGGTATAACTCCCATTACAAGTTTTAACTGACAATATTTGGCCAGCAGGTCGAGGCAGGTGACTCTGACCCTCTACTCTGCCCTCGTGAGACCCTGCCTGGAGTCCTGCATCCAGCTCTGGGGTCCCCAGCCCAGGAAAGATGTGGACCTGCTCGAGCAGGTCCAGAGGAGGGGGGCAGAGAGGAGCACAGGTCTGGAGCACCTGTTCTGTGAAGACAGGCTGAAAGTTGGAGATTGTTCAGCCTGGAGAAGAGAAGGCTCCAGGGAGACCTCACTGTGGCCTGACAGTACTTAAAGGGCACTTTAAAAAGGAGGGAGAGTGACTTTTTATGTAACACAGATAGTGATAGGACAAGGGGAACAATTTTTAAACTAAAAGAGGAGATATTTCAGCTAGATGTTAAGAAGAAATTCTTTGTTTATAGGGTGGTGAGGCACAGGAACAGCTTGTCCAAAGAAATTGTGGATGCCCCAGCCCTGGAAGTGTTCAAGGCTAGGTTGGATGGGGCCCTGAGCATCCCTGCCTAGGGATTCTGATTTGGAACTAGATGATCTTTAAGCTCCCTTCCAACCCAAGCCATTCTATGATTCTGTGATATTTTGTCACATTCATCAGCTTCAGACCTACTTAAAATACGTATAAGTTTTATCACATCTGGACATCTCTGGTTTCTATGCACTTGTTTTTCATAGCAAGATGAATCATCAAAGAACATAGTCTTATATAAAAATATTCTTATATGAAAATATGAATAAATGGTTTACATGGTCTTACACCAACATCTGAAAACCCAGAATTGAACACTGTAGTGCTTGACTTAGTTCTCAACAATTCATGGGGAACCTGCTGACTTTTTCCATTTCCATCTGGCCCAGGTTAGCAATGCTGGAGTGAGAGGGACTACTACAGCTCCCAGCATCAGATTTTGACCACTGGTGGTGGCCAGCCTAGACAAAGAAGCAACAGAGTCATCCACATTCCCGATAGCTAGCCACCACTTAAGTTCAGAAATTGACTTCAGTGTCTGGAGAAGAAACATAGAAAGCCTATGCTAAGTTTGTCACAATTCAATCACCAGATTGAATCACTGAATCTTGTTGTGATTGAGCATGATGATAGTTAAAGTCATAGTGACTGTGTATATTTTTATAGGCGGCATTGATTTAGGAATTGTGAAATTTTGTTCAACGTTTCTCCCCAGAAACTTGCATGGATCAGTGACTGATATACTAAAATTGCTACCATTATGGAAGCTGGTTCAATGAGAAAATTTAAGATACATATAAGACAACAGTCATAGCTCCTAGATACCGTTCTGTAAGAGGACTAACGTTTCATATGAATTAAAATTTCTAAATTTCATTAGTAACAAATTTTCTATATTTTAAGTCAGATCGCGAAAGATAAAATCATGTTTAAATTCAAAGTGAATGCAGTGTCTGTTTCCCTTCCAAAGCAAACAAAAAAAGGACTTCATTTTGTGGGTTTTCTTTTAAATTTAAAATAATTTTCTACATTAATATAGGCAAATATTGTGACAAAAGTAATTTTCATTAACAATCTGAACTTTCTAGAAAAGGATCAGAATCAAACCAATCTATTTCAACATTTTCTTCAGAGTTTTGCCTGGTATGGTTTGGAAATTCTAAATGGGTAACTTGTTCCAATCATCTTAAAATCTGTACAATTTTTAAAAATGTTATCATGACTTTTGAAAATATACTTATGAAAAATTTCTTTGACATGATGAAGAAAATGTAGCTTGAAATGCATTTTTCTTGATTTTTAATTATGTGATATCTCTTTTTAAAATCTATTCAAATGAGGAGTCTGAAAACTTTTTAGCATAGGACTCCATATTTCCTCCAAAGTCCTTATATACAGACTGTTCTGTGCGTATGTAATGAATGTAAACAAAGTAAAAATAATAACATTTTAAAAATTAAATGTAAACCAGAATACATTAATTTAATTTCTGTGATGCAAATGTTTTAAAATCTGAATATTCAAGACATTAAAATAACTGTGCAAAAATCAGGTTATGTGTTTGATAGAGATGCTGAAGACAGACCCTGACCAACATGCCTGTAAGCAAATCCTTAGAAGATCAACATTAGTATCAGATCCAGACAAATAAGTGATTTGAGCCACAAGATGCCAGAAGAAAAGAGAATGGAGAATTGCTGCTGTGGACTGAAAAGGCAAAGGAAGTGCTAAGAAAAATAAATATGAGTTTGTTAATTAAGCCAATAAAATAAGGGGAAGAGGTTACATAAAAGAAATTAAACTAATTCTGAAGCATAAACACAGAGATAAAACTGGAAATTCCATCATTAGACAATAGAATATGCAAGAACACAAACCTTAATCTCTGCTGTTTTCTCCAGTATAAACAAATCTGCTAGTTGCTAGCATTACTGCTGAAAACAAATCTCATCAAATTGTACACGGAGAGTAAGTTTCATCTTTAGGAAATAAAGCTATTATTTCGCTATACCTCTTTGTCCAGGAAACCTAAATTTAAGTCTATATTGAAAACAGTCAAAGACAGAGTTTCTTATTAAGTAGTCAACAACCTGAAGGCACTGCTTTCTCTAAAGGCTTAAATTTAAAAAAAAAGTAAATGGGGAAAGGGGTCCAGAAGGCAGGATCTAATGTAATTTAAAACTGGAATTACATCAGCAGTTTCAAACAGATGGCAGAATGTAGAGATAAATGTGTTAGCTCTTTTAGCTTATTTGGTCTCTCCATTGTTTGCATCATTAAAACATGCAATAGTTTACAATTTAAAAATATACTGTGTATTAGACACTGGAAAAATGGGCATGCACCTTCTGAGTGGAAGGAGGTAAGATTGAATTAATTTGCCATACTTTAATGTACAGTATCTGGGATGCTTTAGGCAAGTCTGCAAATAGGTTTCCTAGGAAATGAGATGAACAAAAATATAATGACCTTGAAATTATAACCCCAAATGTCCCAAGTATTTAGCAACCTAGCTCAGAAGTGGTAATTACATAAAAAATACAAAAGATCCTTAATTGCTTCAGTTATAGTGTATCTAGGCAGGTCAGTTACTGTACACAGCTGCAAAAAATGGTACGTGATTAATAGGGGGTTGCTTATGATAGCACTAACTAGCTAGTGTGTAGTGCAAAGCACTCATTTCTTTTCCAATTAAAGGAAAAAAATCTGGTTTTGATTAGGCTCTTCAGAAGGTCTAAGTCTGCAGCAGCAAAATACTCCACTCTCACATTGTGAAATGTTTTAGTCAACGACTAAGCAGCATATATTCATGCAAAACAGATAGGTTTATATAAAATATTGGGGTGAAAGTGCTGCAAATATCAAAATAAGGCACTTCAGACCATTCTTGTTATTCTAGTCCACTGGCTGTAAAACTACAGGGTAAACCAGTTCAAATAAATTAGACTGATACAGGTGCGTCTCCAGAGCTGGAACCAGGCATCAACCTTTCCTGTGATTCATTAAACTGCAATTAATCATTCTTTCCACGTAGCTCTAAACTCATTCCAGCAAAGTTTGAAGAAGGAAGCATTCAAAAAATCACATAAAAGAACTTGTAATACTTCCACATAGTATTGCAGTTCAAGAGGTCTGGGAGAAACATTGAACTATATGGAGAGCTCTCCAGATTTGTGAACTTCTTGTGGTTCACCCATCAACAAGTTGAGAAAAATGTGTGGTCCTGATCTTTGGAGCATTGCCTCAAAAACCTGCCCTGCAGATGAGTTGCTACAATGGTCCCTGCTCAGATCAGAGTAGGCCCATATTGGAAGGATGACTTGGTCCACTGTGATTCCAGAGCTTGACTGTGCTCTGGTCATGCTCTTGATACATCCATAGGCTCTGGTGTGCTCGAGGAATGGCTCCATCAACATTTGGAGAGGGGAAGGAACCAGGAATCAGGGGAGGGGGTACAAATGGCAATCCTCAGTGGGGATCAAATTCAGATCATTTGTGGGTTTCCTCTTGTCTCTAAGGAGCGGTATGAAACTTAACACTGCTAAGTCAGCATTCATTCCTGGGGAGTAACACTCAACATTTCAAATGGGTGGATAGAGAAGTTTGCTCAGGCATTTATTAGAGATGTCACCTTGCAGATCTCTCCATGTCCTGGAAAACTTGATTCATGTGTCTGAAGTCACTACAGCTGCTAGACAGTGATAATTTTTTTAGGCAGCGAAAGCTGAAGGTCCAGGAAACTAAACAAGACCATCAAATACATATTGTTGTGGGAAATGGGCTTTTGAAATTGTTCTCCAAAACTTGGTCACCCCCATAGCTTTGTCTTCACTTGAGAAAAAAACAAGTTAACAGCTATTTTTCCGGTTTCTGCTGTGCATACATGAGTGTATTCAGTCAGTGAATTTAAATCCTGCCTAATCTATAGTTTTCAGAGAAAGTAACAGACACTTTTAAAAGCCCTTAAAACAACTGCATTATTCCCTGGCAGAGGACTAGATTTAAAGACAAAACAGAATCCTTTTGTGCCATGATTTGACCATTAAATTATTCTGCATATTGAGCATGATCAGAAACTATAGCGTTAGAACAAGCCCTGTGAAAATAAGTCTGTGAAGAAATTTTCAGAGATAAATACAGACCTGCATTCTGCTTTGCTTTTCACTGGGATCATGGAAAGTGATAAAGGGAGACTTGGGATGCAGAGAAGTAAGGCAGCTTTGGGAACTCTCTCCTGGGAGAAATCCTGAATCATCTTACCAGGGAATCCCTCTTGAAGCCTCACTGAAGCCATCTATGGCAAGGGCCTTCCACTGCCCTTAAAAGTCACAGCTTGCCAAGGTCTGTGGCCACTTTGCTCTGGTGTAGGTTCACTTTGTGCCCTCATCTTTTTCCTGTGCAAGACTTCGAGAAGAGAACAAGTTAAATTCTCCAGCAGATTTTGAATTTGGTGCTCTATAGTGTCATCTTTGGTATCTTGCAAACCAAACAGAAAGGTCATTCAGAGAAAGCAGAATTTCATACAATCGAGGCAAAGTCACACTGAATAGTCTAGTTTCTTTAAAGGGTCTGATTTCATAGGTTCAGATTGTGTGTGAATAATGATTTGCAAATGATGTCTTTCCTATATCATTCCTGCTATAGATTGCCACTCACCAGATCAAAAATGAAATTTTCAGTTTTTAGAACTGAAATGCAGAGCAGAGCTGGTATCCCCCCAAGAGAAATTTGCACAAAAACAATATTAACTGCAAGGCAGGTCAAATGTTCACTGACACATCTTGACAATGCCCCTTTTCTTTACAATGACTCTATTTGATTAAACTGATTGAAATGCATTTCCTACTTGTGCTTTGTCAGTCTATATTTTGGGCTTCATGAACAAAATGATACTAGATTGACTTACCCAGATACTTCACAAAGCTTGTCATGTTGAATTAATTAATGTTGCTTGTATAGCGTGAGAATATGGAGATTCATCTTTTCAATTCTGTATTTGCTTTACCACCAAATAAGGAGATGATAAAACATTACATTGGTAGTTAATAGACATTTTAAATGTCTTCATTTCTTTAGAAACCTACAATGGAAAGATTACGATGACTGTCGCACACATTATGTAACATTAGTTACATAAACCCAGAAATAATAGAGTAGTAAGAAGAGTAGTAGTGAATAAAACTAACTATGCTTTCTCCTTTTTCCTTCCTTTTGGGTAATGGATGGTGCTGAAACATACACACAATTACTCTTTAGAAACCCGAACATAAAAAATTTTGCTAAATCTCCAAAGTCTTGGGAGGACATTTGGTACTGCAGTCTTGCAACATTGATAGTGAAGTCAGTGGAATGGCATTAACTTCATTTACGATACAGCAGTGCTTCCCCCATCTCACTTATATTATGCATTTGGGATTTTGGAAGCTTTTTTTATGATATCTAAACCCCTTGCTGTGAAACATTATGCCGCAATAATGCTGCAGTCCACTTTAGTGCATTTCTTTTTGTACTAAATAAAACAAGTAAGCAGTGTAAAACTTGAAAGATGTCAATAAGTTTTACAACTGCAATAAGAGGCAATGATGTGAATGCACCGTATTTTTAGGTGAGATGAACAAAGCATTTTAAAATGTGATTGTCATTCAGATGTAAGATGGTTGAATACAATATTCTGTCCAGAAGCTGATATTGCTTTGTTCTGTCAAAAACACCTTCTACCTTTTATTCCTTAGCCATGATAGTCCAGAGCTGGGAATTCAAGGCCTTGTAGCAAAGGTTGCTTCCAACTGACCTGATCATTTGAAGCGGAAGGAGGAGTCAGCCTGGGGTGCCATCAGCTACATAAACAGCCATGCCATGATTACATTGCATGGGTGGGGCACATTTGCTCTAATTTAGCTGGTGAGATCAGGGAAGTGGAGGAACGGAATGGAACGGAAAGGAAAGGAAAGGAAAGGAAAGGAAAGGAAAGGAAAGGAAAGGAAAGGAAAGGAAAGGAAAGGAAAGGAAAGGAAAGGAAAGGAAAGGAAAGGAAAGGAAAGGAAAGGAAAGGAAAGGAAAGGAAAGGAAAGGTCAGTGGAGATGAGCATAGGTAATAGACTGCCAAAGGAATGAAGTTTTCAACTTAGCAACCAGAACTGTCAGAATGAACTTTTTCAGGCAGCCCCATTGTATGAAAATTAGACTACAGGTTGGAGCCAGTAAGTCCAAGGAAGAATACAACAAATAAAGTACAGCTGCACATCATATTTGTAATAGCACAGCTTAATTAGAAAGTGATTAGAAAGCATAATGGTTATCAAATGATGCTTATGCCAGAGATGCATTGCAACTCAGCTGCAAGTGCTATGAGACCCTTGCTTCCGCACAAAAGCTTAGATGAGATTCTTCTGTTACAGGCAAGCTGCCAGTTATTATTTTTTACTGTGGTAAAATGCTCAAAATTTCAGCATTAATAACTTCCTTACTGTTCAGTGCATAAAATTATTCTGCTTTTATATATAGCATTGTATAAATCTGTTTGCTCTGGTCCATGACTAATATTTCCACTTGAATGCTTTCCAAGTAAGTTTTTTGAAACACTTTCTTCTTTTCAACTGGGTCTTCGAGATTTCTTGATTGCTGACCTCTTTGGCCCAACACCTGAAAACACTTGCAAACTCGTAACTCCTGACTGAGCTGGAATACAACTTTTGTAATATATCCAGTATTGGCTTACAGATTTCGAGTGGCAGGAGTAAGGTTCATGTCTAGGTAAGCAGTTTCCAGGCGTCAACTAGCCACACCAAGAAGCAAGCAAAAAATTTCTAGCTTGATTACTTTCCAGAAACAGAAGCCTCACTTCTGCCATTTTCTTTAGTGTTCAACAGCTCTTTTCTAGCATAAACGAGTCTTCTTTTAAGCTCTTTTTAAATAGAAACAAAATAGCATACTGCATTCATCACACTTACATAGGTTTTTCAGACTCGTTGCTCTCTTCTGAACCCTTTCCTAATGACAGGACTAGGTAGGATTTTCGTGGCAGTTTCCTCAAGGCAGTACCACCTTCTACTGCTACTTGACAGCGCTGCTTTTTACGGAGTATGTTCCAGCACTCTCAGCTGGGGACCACAGAAGTTCACATTCAACTGTTTATTCATTTACATTTGAATATCCCTCTCAGAGCCACCACTTTCCACATTATCCTTTGTGCAAATATGTCCCAGTGACCGCTGCTGCCCAATGCCCAGGCTAGCTCCAGCGGTGTGTGGCAGGAGTGGGGAGCAGCTGGAGGCACGCAGCTTTAAAGCTGCTCCTCTGAAGCCTCAGCTCTACCCTGCAGAGCACCGGCTCCAAGCACTGTGGCCCTCGAGGAAGGGAAAGATAAAAAGTAGCAGGGAGGCTTGCCACAGGAGGTAAACAAAGCTTTTGAAGGGTATCCACAGTGAACAAACAAGAGTGGCAATGCTGCTACACCTTATAAAGGGGGGGTGGAACAGGAGGCATAACCCAACTAAGGACGAATAGGCGGACTAGGAGGGAGGGACGCTGGAGGGAAGGAGTCACATCTGGTCCAATGGTCTTGGTGGGTGGAGGGAGAGGGGTCACATGCCCCAATGGGGCGTCGAGGTTTAGCGGATTTCCAAGAGGGGAGGTAGCCGAGGGGGCAGGGTCTCAGGGGATTGACGGGGACCATATAAGGGTAATTAGGGAGGGCTTTGGTAACAGGCGCAGAACAGTCCAGAACTTTGGGAGGAGTTTGGGCGATTGGCCAGGAAGGTACCAGAACAAAGGGAGGGGATAACCATTTTTGGGAGCACCGGGGGAGCGGCTTGGATCTGGGGCAGACCAACTGGGAGTAGAAGTGGGGAAGGTAAGGACGAACCATTAGGGTACAAAGAACATACAAAAATACAATAAAAACATTGCATCACCACACAAATATGAGGCTAGTCTATTTCTGCATGTATCATCTGAGCAGACACAGCCCAGACATCCATATTGTTGTAATAACTGCTGTAATAAATGGTCAGTCCTTGCTTCTATTATTATCTTCTAAACTGTATCTGCAAAATGGACTTAGCACCACACTCACATTTCTGTCCACATGAATACACTGGAACTACTCAAGACAGCCAATGTTTCACTGTTGTGAGTGCCCCCTGATGATTTTGATTACCCAGTGGCAGGATTTGGATGAAAACAGTGATGCAGCCTATGCAGATGCTGGGAGAAACAAACTATATTTGCTATAGTCCAGAAGGTCCTTTACAGGACCACTTGTGTCCATCTGTTCTTCTGATTTTTACTAAGTGGCACTCATATTTCATACTTAATTTCTTAAGTGGATGAAGGTACTTGTTCACAAACTGAATAATTTCTTATTTCCCCAGTCTTTTAAATTAATTATTTAGTATTTCCTCTGTTAAAATCTTTATCCTGGTTTGAAATATTTGTAAAACAGTCACATAAAAAAACAGATTAGAAATGATTTGTCAACAGTCAGAGCAAATGTATCAGGAGTGGCTCCCATGTGTTTACAGGAACTACCCATCAGACAGCAACCTGCAGCAAACAAACAGTTCAACGTATCATGAACAATATTCATTCATTTATTTATTCATTGCAGATGAATGTTTGTGATTGATTCTCAAGCAATGGAACAGGGGTAAGTTCTGCGCAAATGAATAATTGAACCAACCTTGCTATCTTCAGCACTGACTTAGTTTGAAGCAACCACATTCATCTGGAATGACAGTACTTAATGGAATACACACCACTGCTTCATAGTTTGCTCAGCCAAAATTGTCTTCTGCTTGAACTGGCCAGTGTGTATACCACAGAGATGCAATGCCAACTACCTTCTGGTGGAATCCCTAGAAAGGTTTTGGAAGATCTTAGAATGCACACAAGTTTCAGTGAAAGCAAAGTAACAATGAAGTCATTCTTGTACTTAAAATACTGCACAGTTTTATGGTACATTTTAAAATTTTCTAAAGCATTAAGGAAATTCCAGCTTAAAACTCTCTGTAGACAGCCTGCCTGTATGTGAGCGGGTGGGGGGATACTACTGTGGATTTGACTTTCCACTGTCTATTGCAGTGAAGAGTAAGAACAGTAAGTATAGTGTTATATACCCTGGTAACTGGAGGCACCAGAAAGATGTAGAGCAACAAACCCATCAAAGAATACATAAGGTGAACATGAGGGAATCACATGGGTGTAGCTGGACCTCTCCTATCTCGTCCCATCAAGACTTCACACACACTTGTCCTGTCCCTGACCATTAATACTGAAACCACTGGGAAAAATATTTGGTGTCAAAAATGGTTAGCAACTAAATACAGCAGAAATGGTTATTCAACATCATATGTGAATTAATTGGATCATATTGTAAACAAACTTGAGAAGTTTGCAGATTTGGTTTGTGTTCACTGTGTAATACGAACAAAAGCTCATACATTGCAAGCAAATCACTAGGATACTTGCCTACAGCTTCGTGTATCAGATAAACAATTGGTTTGGCATTTTCAAAGGAACTTAACTGGTTGCCATGCCTCTTCAATGTATCTGTATTAAAAATATACTTATCTATATTTATAATGTGTTAAATACTTTCATATATCGTGTTACATTTGGATCTTCTTTCTGTGATATTGCCAATGTCAGAGGATGGATTTCAGTAAACTGTCTGGTGCTCTTGGATGTAGATAAAATATATGTAAGTGAAAATGAAATTTCAGATTTGTTTCATGAAGACAAGATGCATTTCAGTTTTAAATCTTAACGTTAATGTTATAGCAAAAATTGATGATTTTTTTCTCCAAAGTCATAAAATAAATTAATAAAGTGGTCAGTTTCCTTGCTCAGCTAATATAGTGAAGAGATAGGGATCCTTTAGAAACACTGATATAATGTCAAGAGGAGTTTATATATGGAATTTGCATTTTAAAAAAGAGACATATTTTACTCTGTAGAAAATCATATCTGCAGAAAATAACAGTTGGTTTCTGTGCAGTTGCCTTGAGACTTGCTTAGTTCTCATTATCTTCAATGGAGATGAATATGTATATCTGAGGAAATATTTTGGCCTTGAGAGAAAGAAAGAGGGAGCATTTGGATTTGAGTGTCTACATAACTCCAACTTTTCTTGGTTCAGCTGAATCTACTTTGACTCTTGAGAGAAGTCAGCTTTTTTCACACTGAATACACAGCCCCAAAAGAGACTTTTGTCTGGTGCTTGGTGTATGACTGAAATGATGAAATCAAAAGACTTTGTTCTCTAGAATGTTGTCTGGTGGGTGGAAGGGTAGAAGAGAGATACTTTATCCTCAGCTTGTGTTTATCTACGGTTTGGGTTTTCTAATATCCTGAGCTAATGAACTCTTTTCTGGTCATGTGTCAACCCTGTCGCTTCAGATGGCTATGATGGGTCTTAAGATTTCCAGTCTACATCTAGGAAAGATGAAAGAGATAAAAAAGTTATTTCTCAAGAAAGCCCTCTCAAGTCTTTTCTGTTGATATGACACTCAGCAGAAGATTCCCTCTAGCAAAGTGCTGCCTGCTTTACTCCTGTCCACTTTTCCAGTTAAAGTGATATTGCATCTAAACTCCTGCTGCACTTCTCAGTTAAACCTGCACCTGTGTATCAGCAATAAGTATATTAAAAAAGAACAGGCAAATATGTTGACTCTCTTCTCTTTGACATTTCTTTTTCAAACCTCTTTTGATAGTTTCCTCCCAGAAAGAGAGCGAGGAGTGTGTGCAAACACTTGTTCTCCACATCAAGCCTGACTGAACAATTTCTCTGCTGTTCTGAGTTTCTGGTGAACTGAAAACTACCAGCTGTACTGAATTGTGACAAACACTGTGTATGTGTGTCTCTGTGTCTCTGTGTGTGGAAGAAAATATATAAACAGAAACTATCATAGCTGACGACAGCAAAATAATTTTCACGTTTATGGCCCAATCTTTTAATTCCATAAAATACAAATGCAGCCCTAATTTCTAACTAAAGCTTATTTCTTCAAGCCCTCATATATAGAGCACATGCAGAACAAGAATCCTCTAATGCCTTTCCTGGTTGAGACATAGTCAATGAATAGGACAGCAAACACGTAAATGCAGTCATCATTGCACATATTTGAAAAAGAAAATGAAATTGCGCTAGGGAAGAAGACAGGTATTTTAGAGGCATACAGCTTCCACTTCATACTTCAGGATGGCTGAGCCACATCCAGATATACGCAAAGCTGATCAATATCAAGCTGATTTGCAATGACAATGGAAACTCATTGAACTGCAGTAACATATTTGCCACACTTCCATATCTATATTCTTAGCATTAACATGGTAACAATCTAAGCTTTCTGTGTCTGCGCCACGCCATTCCCTCCATGTCAAAGTAAACCACTGCAGCTATATAAAAAGTGTGGTCACAGCCCAGCTAGCTAAATTCTTGCCAAAAATTGACTTCAATAGCTGTCTACAGAGTCTGCAAGAATACTGTTGGCCAACACATACCATGTGTGCCTTTTAGGGTCATGGCTTTAAAAGGACAACCAAATTGCTCAAATCTGTCCATCTCTTCAGCTGGAACCCTCTCCATCCCTCATGAATTATAGCCACATCTAATAGGAAGGAAATAGACAAAAGCCATCCGCATAGAGCACACCTAGGAGAAGGTAAATAATGCTTTTAGACCCTGAATGGAAGCACTGCACGTTGGCAAAACAGGACTACCCAAACTGAGATCTACACTTGCATCCTGAAAATAACAGGTTTTAAAACACTTTCTATGAACTGCACTTACCTGAGCACCTGGGAGACAACAATTCTTCCTGGGTATTCAGTTAACTGAAACCCATACCTGATTTTCTCAAAGGACACTGTAAAAAGTGCCAGCTTTCTGAACATTATGGTCTGGCCAATCTGTTCCCTTGACACGACTGCTCTGGCAGAAGGCCTCTTCACAGAAGCTTTTAAATCAAATATGGTCCATCTTTCACCAAAAGTTTGCAGTTCTGCGCAGGGACACGTTCAAGAACAGCAGACTTTGAAAGGCAAAGACACAACTGTAATTTCATCATAATCATGACTATATAACCACTACATCTGTACAGAAAAGCTCTACATTGTAAGTGCAGCAAGGCCACTACACCTGACAGGTGATCTGTGCTATACAGGCACAGCTGAATTGCAGTAAGACTGGGAGACAATAACCCTCCAGTATTTAGGTCTGGACATTGGTCATTTTATGTTACGCAGTGGAGCTGGCAGGGACACAGACAAACAGTATGCTTACAGGTCCAGCAGACAGCAGGAGAGAAGGCTTGCCACAGAGTCCACTCTGGTGAATTTAAGGGATACAATCCTTGTGTCTCTTTCATGGACTCAGAATCTCAGGATTATTGGCTAGAAGGAGGTCACTGGTGAACTAAAAAGTGAGACAACCTCTGATTGCCCCCACTGTCACTGCTGTTTGTTCTGCTCTGAGTATTTGCCATTTCCATGCTTGCATGAAGATTTGCACGCAATGTCTGTGTGTCCAGGATTACCCTTATTCAGACGGCATGAAGGGGCAGTGCTCTGATCTGGCAAGATGAGGAAGAAGCAATGGAGACCTGCACTCTGTGCAGAATGGAGTGAGAAAAACTAAAGAGGATGTAAGTTGAAAAATGAAAAGAAAAAAAAAATATGCAGAAGGAGCAGAAAGAAAAGGAATAACAAGAGACTGGGCAGAGAAAAGAAGGACCAGAGTGGACAAAGATGCTAAGCAGCTGTAAAGGAAGTAAAAGCAGATGAAAACACCTTGGGAGCCTGAAATACCCAGCTCCAAAGATCTGGGCTGTGATTAAACATGAGCTCATTTCAGAGTAAACTCCAACAGTGGGAAACTGTGTGCCCACATGCAAGGGGAATGGTAGTGACATCAGTGGTGGCACTAACTGTATTCACCATTTGGGAGGTGGGAGATGGCACAGGGTGAGGGGATGCAAACAGCTTCAGCAAAACGCTTCCAGGAGAAGAGAAAGTGACTGGTAGAAAACTCCCCTGTCGTCCCTCTGTCACCCATGAAGATTGATGAACCTCTCTGCAGCTCTGTCCTGGTCTTTTCAGTGAAGAATCCTGCTAGCTTTCTCATAATGGCAGAACTAATTAAAAAGGGAATCAACTTCAGAGGAACATAAACCACACCAAAAGTTTGTCTCTTTAATGATATCTCCTCCATACTTCACTGGCAGGCATTCTGCTAATCTAATACCTGTTAATTCTATTACTAATTAGGGCTATAGCTCACCAAAGGCTGTTTTATACTTAATTTGTTGGGGTTTTATTATATGGCTCAACAGTCAGCCAACCACTGTATGCATCATGTGATCCTGGTTGAGATCTTTCAGGCATTACTGCACACTGAGGCCCTTGGAGAGAACGTGCCACTACAATTTGTGAGTCACGCGTTCTTGCTCTGCCTAGGTCTTGTCATGTGTGTGCTTGTCAGGATTCATCTCCATCTCCATTACCCCTGGGGCAGAAGTCATAGTTTGTTTCTGCTCACTTGTCTGATTTTTAGCAGATCATATTCCCATCCTCAGAACCTTAAGTAAGTGCCATCTTTGTAGAATTTAAGGTGGAATTCTAAGAGCTGACTTAATTCAACTCAAACCCATCTTCTAATTGACAGGAAATATCCTCAGTTCAACCATTCTCCAAGGTTGATATATACTGCTATACAAAGAAAAATAATTAAACTAAAAGCATTCTTCACTGTTATGAAAAATAAAACTAATTTTCTTAAGTGTTTTTCCTTGTATTTCTGTCATTTAAAAAATATTTTCTTTTAAGAGTTTGAAATGAAGTTAAGATCTGAGGTAAATTTTAATTGTTTGAAACACATATCTGAAAGACACATCTTCATTAAAGCCATTTTTTCCAGAAAGGTTTGCAACCAAATTATGCACCAGTCAAAGAATTAACTTGGAAATTGTGAGGAGAAAAATAAGAGATCACAGACAAGCAAAGTCCATGGGGCTTTATTGACCAGAACATAATATAGGCCAATGAAGAAACATTTTTTTAAGCCACTGGAAGCCATCCCAAGGGTCTGACCAATCTTTGTTTAGCCTCTAGAATGTCAGCTGCCAGGTGAACAAGGGTATTAGAACATCATTTTCTCCAAATTGGTGAGCAAAGAAGGTCACCAACAGCTGTTAAACAGTAAACCTCATCCACCATCTCTGTGGGTGCCAAGAAGGATGACACTTAAAAGTTGTTCACTCACACACTGAGAATGATGGTAGCACTTGTTATGTCATCCTAAAGCAACACATCCATTCCAGAGAACCACTGTCCTTCTTATCTGAATCCACAAAGGGTTTAACAGTCACACAAGCAATTACCAATCTGGGAATTGCAGATGTTATAGAAACAGTATAATGGAACTTCTTGCCAACCCCTGTGGCAGAAAATAACCTCAGAAAATTACTACTTTCTCTAGGTTTGTCTGGTAGGTTTTTACTGGAAGAGAGAGTACAAGTCAAGATAACACTGGCTATTGTTGAAAACCTTCAGAGATAGTACATTAAATAAAAATAATAAGTAAAATAATAAAGAATACATAGATCCATTCATATAGCCAAACAACCAAGTCAGCCCATCTAGCCATACATCTAGGAGCCTTAAAGACGTGACCTAGCTCCAGCCAGCACGAAAGAGCTGCTGGTCTGGATCTGGTTTTGTCTGCAGAAGCATGGTTAGTCACATAATCTTCTGTGGCATTTCAATGGGAAAACTACAGGAATTAGAGCTCCTAGACTGGGAAGTTCGTGGCAAAGTGAAGCAAGGAAGCTGGGCTTCTACCTACTGCATGTACCTGCACAAGTCACAGCTGGCAATTCAGAAGTGCAGTCAAGTTACCCTCCATCAGCCATGTAAGACTACTTGTTCCAGGAACAAATGATCTAGGCACAAGATAATGTGTTATTTCTTTTCTACCTGAAAAAGAAATAAAACAACATTCACCAGCTGAAAAGGTTCTTCCTTTCCATCCCATGGTAGAACACAAAGCCCAGCAAAACAGACAACCCAAACTTTACCAGCAAGAACTGAAGAAGCCTCAGGCTATGAGGGGACTTTTATTGGAGATTTGATAGAACTATATTTTTCTGAACATACCTTGGCAGGCCTAGGTAGATCTCTAGAAGGGAAGTCCTTGCATGGAAGAACAAAAGAGAGAGGAGAGATTTGCACAATGCGTACTGGAATTATGCATCTTGATGTTACCCTCTGCTAGGCTGGCGTAACAAACTTCTCTGAAAGACAATGAACATAGAATCATAAAGTGGCCTGGGTTAGAAGGGACCTTAAATATCATCTAGTTTCAAGGCCCCTGCCATGGGCAGGGATACCTTCCATTAGACCAGGTTGCTCAGAGCTCCATCTAACCTGCCCTTGAACACTTCCAGGGATGGGGCATCCACAGCTTCTCTAAGTGTTCCAGTGCCTCACCACCCTCATGGTAAAGAATTTCTTCCTAAAATCTAATATAAACCTCCTCTCTTTCAGTTTGAAACCATTCCCACTTGTCCTGTCAGTACATGCTGTTGTAAAAAATCCCTCTCCATCTTTCTTGTATGCTCCCTTCAGGTACTGGAAGGCTGAAATTAGGTTGCCCCAAAGCATATACATGATTGTCCTGTCCATTGGGAATCTTCAGACAGAAGAACCTGGATTCTTGACCAGTAAGTCTCTAGCCCAGGGACTACTGGAGATAGGAAGGAAGGATGTAACAAGGGAGGAGTCACTCCAGAAATGACCAGTTCCTTAGTTCTTCTGCAGGGATCTGCTGTTGTCTCGTATCAGAGAAGAAGTGCTGGGCTGGATAGAACTTCTCCACACACAGAGCAGCTCTTCTGCCCTCTACTCACCTGTCAGTGGTATTTCTTCCTGCTTTCAGCCCCATTTCCATGCAGTTTTACCATCCCTGGACTCCTTAAAAATGATTGCAAGCATCAAGGGACATTACTGCTAATACAATCATCAATGACTGCTGCTGGAAATCCATGCAGAAATATGTGCTGTGCACAGGGAAGCAGACAGCAACACCACCCAGCTCTCCTTCCCTCTCTCCCTTCCTCCACCTGTAATTGAAATTCAAGGACTGTAAGTCCCACTATCTCCTGTCAGGATATTTCTATTCTTTGGGGAAGCTGTTAGCAATAGCAAGCCATACCTTAGCAGCAGCCCTCCCAGAAGTGTGCCCATCCCACAGGTGTAAAAACCAATATGTGCAGGTAGGCATCTGATTTTAGCCAAGATTTTTTGGATGTGCAAGAGTGAGGGATAAGAGCAAATCCACGTGCACAGGCGGACCAAAATGACAATGTTCAGCTTGACCTAATTTTGAGACTAATTTTCCTTACAGAAGGGACAGAGGAGAAGTCAGATACTGGAAACACCTCGATCCACAGCCTTGCACCTTTGAGGAGTGAGCCTTCCTTTAGTTCCAAGCATTTTGTAGGGACATTTATATGCAAATCATCAAGTCAGGGTCAGGCCACGTCTGACAGCAGTAAGCAGAGTCAAACACATTCTCATGATCAGCAGGCAAGTCCATAGTGACAGGGCAGGTCCCATGTCAAGCTAGGAGCAGGAGCCACAGGCGGGTGTGACTGAAACACAGTTGGAGCTAGAGCAGAACTCTGCAGAGACTGAGCTGCAGTGGAGCCCCTGAGCAGAACATATGGGTGGAGGCCCTCTGTGAGGTTGATCAGAGCAGCTAAGGCTCATTAATGCACTCAGGACCCTGACACAATTTTTCTAAGACATGTGCAACAGGAGAGGTGAAAAAGTACCAAGGAACTTTGGCCTGAGCTGAGGGTTACCCAGCAAAGTAAGGAGCCCCAGCTGTTCCAACACGGTCCATGCCACAAGAGTGTCAGACAGACTCAGATGTTTCCTGTCCCATCATTTTGCCCCAGAACACATGAAAAACAAGCAAACAATGGTTAGCACCAATCTGCAGTGACTATGCCCAAGAAAAGAGGCAGCCAGCCAATGTGGCATTTGCTTTCCTCACACCCAGAAAAGCCAGTAGCAAACAAACTCTTAAGGAGGGGCTAGGAGGAACATTAAAGGCTTTGAGTTGCAATAGATTTTAAAACACTCATTATAAAATTTAGCACAAAGTACTATATTAATAGTGTTTTCATAATGCATGGTTTATACACAAGACTGCCGAAACCTACCTTTGGATTTCTCAGCTTTTGCTGTTTTCCAATTCACTCATAGGATTCTGATCATTAATTTCTTTAAATTGAGTTTCTTCACAAGAAAACAAGTAGCTGGGTACACCCATGAACCAATGCAACCTAATTTTGGACAGGTTTTGGACTTGTGATAAGTGACTTTTAAACTTTCTTTACACCCATATTATCGACCAGAGAATAAGAGTCTACACAGGAGCAAAAACCTTGCTGCAAAGCAAGATCCCATGTTATCTCCAGGAAGCATTTCCTGTGGCTGATCAATCATAACAGCTCCTTTCCAAGAGTTTCTCTGGCAGATAACCTAGGCAGGTATTTATCCCCCACATAAGGATTAAGAGTATCACCCGTTCCTACTCTGTGCCTAATAAGAACAGAGAATGCTGAATATCTCTGACCCTCTATCAGATCTTACAGAATCCAGCTAGCAGACAAAAGGGAGAGAGAGAGAGAGAAAGAAAGCGTGAGTGTCATTCCAAAGGAAAGCAAGCTGAAAGGAAGAAATACCAATTACATGATAATCACCGCTTAATTAATTTTCACACAGAGGTTGTAGCAGCTCTATTAGAAAAAGTGAAATCAGAAAAATAGAAGAGGTTTTAGGAGATATTTAAAACTACTAGTAAGATACTAATATCTTATATTTCCTTGAAATATGTAGATCAACTGTCTGCATTGAATAGCTTATGCCTTGTCTGTAAGTCGGAAAAGCATTATAATTTGAATCTTGCATAAGATCAGAGAGAGTCCATTGCAAGGTTGACAACACTACCTCAGCCTTAATACCTAAAACTACTAGAAGATAAATATTATAACTTTATTCAATTGCTCTTTCAGTAACAGAGCAAGGAGAGAGATAATAATAGGGTTATCACTTCATCACATTTGTCAAAACAGAAGAGCAGGCAGCTGCTTTTTGAAATCTCCATGTATCAGGGAAGATACAAGTAATTCCTTTACTTTTTATATGTAGTATTTGCCAATAAAAGAACAAAGTGAGAGATCATAATCTTTGGATGTTTCTTCATGTTTCACCTTCAAACTCTTAATAGTTTTCTCCTTCCCTACTTCCAAAACATATTATAGAAAATATGGCTGGAAGTGTTCTCAAAAATCAGCTTAATTCCTCCTTTTAACCCGCATCTAGACATAACTGAGCAATACTTGCCTAAAACAACAGCAACTATCTCCCTTAATGATGGAGATTTAACAGTTTTCTCAGGCAATATAATTCAGTGCTAGGGTACCCTTTCGCACCTTACCCCTTGATTTGGCCATGAATCTCCTTTACTGCAGTTTAGACCCATTATCTTTTGTCTTATGCATTGTGAATGCTCTGACAACGAGCTATTACTTCCCAGCAAGCACTTGAATACCTAAGGAATATTTTTCCTGCCTTTCTTTGGAGTTCTCTTTTTCAGACTAAATAAACCTAATTCTGCTTTTGTTTTCCTTCCTGACCACAGTTTCCAGTTACTCTTTTTAATCTCTGCAGAGTACATCCATTTGGACCACATATTTTCTGAAGTATGGTATCCAAAATTGTATGGAACAATCCAGCTGAGACTTCCATTCATCCACATTTTGACATCTCCAGATGTTTTCTTTTGGCTTGATTTAGTCTTGTGCAAGCTCTGTCAATTCATAAGGACATGAATATTTGGAAAAAAAAATAAGGCATCAAGTTAAAAACTGAAGGGTTAACAGGAGTTTGAGAGACACAAACTGTGAGAAATGAACATAATTACAGTGATAGAAGGTGTTATTATTAGGGATAACCAGAAGTTCATACAACCTTATTTCCTCCTGATTGATGCCCTATACTACTGTAAGCATTATAGATGGCCATAAGACCCTTTAGAATTCAAAGACTCACCAGGCACCTCCCTCCTTATAACCTCATATCCAGTTCCTTAGAGAAGGCCATCCTCAGTGTGATAATACTTGCAAATTTTCTTCAAGTGCAAGTCCTTCAGTGAATCCCTGAAGTTAGTTCCTCATGCTATGCAAGCCAGGCCAGTGTGACCTTTCCAGGAGCAGAACAATTGCGAAAGCCCCATATACTAATTTCAGTTGGATCAAGCTATAGATATGACATAGTAAAGAAACTATCTCTGCAAATAAGAGGATGAAGACTGAATACCTTGATTGCTGTTTTCTAAATGTAGTTTCAGTGAGTCTCTGAAAAACTGTGGGAAATTGTTATTTCTTGACAGGACCGTCACTGATTCTTCTTCATTACAATTACTGTTCCGCAGTACTGCCCTGACTCCTGAAACTCTAGTTATTTACATTACTCTTCAACCTCACTGAAAGCTGCTGCTCATGAAGAATTGCAGACAGGATTATGACCAGCTACACAAAGTGGAGCTAAAAATAGAGGAGTTTCTGTTAGCAAGAAAATTTTATAAGGCACATGAAGCCGTATCAGTGCATTTGGGAATGGCCTGGTTTTCAAAATAATCTTAATATGGTCACCATTGGATACAAAGTAATGCTATTCCAACACAAAATCTGTGTTTGCAGGCCCCTTTCTATAGGCTCTGGGCAGCATATATGATTCATCGTTCTGTGATGATAACTTCATGATACAGAAAATGCTCCAGCTACAGTCCCAGGAAGCCAACTCCAGGATTGGCAGAATTTACATCTCAGTTCTGTGATGGGGAGTCTTGCAGCTTTCAGAGCCTCCTTCCTCCAAGAGTCTTCAGACTTACAGTTTTGGGAAACCTCAGACTCTGCACATACTGGGGAACCCAAAATTTGGCAATGAGCCTCTTGGATCTCCCTTGAACCTGAGTGATGAGTGACCTCCTTTGCCAGGAATCCAGCAACTCATACAGGAATTCTACAGGACACCTGTGTTACAAAGTAATGAAGAATACTGGTAAAATACTCAGCCTCAACTAAATATTAATTGATCAAAACCTATTTAATTGAAAAACTTCAGCCTAACTTTGAAAGTGGTACATTTGCCCTCAAAAGAGGCAACATGTACAGATACATATATAGTTGATTTTCAGATGTTGTCTTTCCCCAGCAGCCAGGTGTTCTCTTTGCCTCATTTCAGTGATGGAGGGGCACTGGGAAGTGAGAATGATGCCTCATATTCATAATTCTATTGTGTCAACAGCATAGTGGCCCTAATTTTGTGAGTTTTCAAACATTGCATGAAACACAGCTATGAGGAAAGTTAATATACTTATGACTACGCTGAACTTTGTCTCTGTAAAATCCACTGCTGTCCACAGTAGTGTCATTCCATGCATCTTCCACGGTGGTTTTGAGCAAAGATAACAAGCTATTGAACTTCTGGTGTCTTGAGTGCTGCAACTTCCAGTCTATTCCAAAATCTCATTCCATAGCACTAGATTCTTTCCCCAACCAAGGATTAAAACCATTAACCATACCTATGTTAGATTGTATTGGGTTGACCCTGAGTTGATGGACAGTCTTTAAGATCAATGACGCTTCTCACAATTTACATATTTAAACCGCACGGAAAGGCGGGACTTCCCCCTTTTGGTCGGAGCTCGCCTGCTGGAAGGTGGGGGGGGCTCCGAGCCTCCAGGCCCCGCCGGGCCGGGCCGGGTCCACTGCCCCTTCCCCCCTTTCCCAACGCTGCGGCACGGACCCTGGGTCACTGGGGGGGACTGTCCCAGAGCCGCAGGCAGCTAAAGCCAGCCATGGACTGCCACAGCTAAAACCAGCCATGGACTGCTCACAGCTAAACCCATCCAGCGCGGCTTCTGGGGACAGGCGGGTCCCTCTCCTCTCCATGCGGAGCCAGCGGAGTCAACGGGAGCCGGCAGAGCCTCCTGTCTGCAGCCAGCACACTCCGTGCTGAACTGAAGAGGACACCACGCAGCCAGCAGCACAAAGGGAGCGAGGCTTTCCCCACCGTAAAGCCCGAACGGGAGCACTCTTCAACATGGCGGCTTCAGAGTCAGAGAGAAAGAGAAGTGAATCACGTGGGACGGAGCTGAGCATGGCGACGGGAGAAAAGAGGGCGGTGCCACGATTCTGGCGCGCAGCTTAAAAGAAACTTTCTTGCATGCCGTGGTAAGAAACTGTAATACCACAAACTGTTTGTCTCTTTAATCCATTTGAAGAACATGGGGGGATGGAGAATCCACGTGTGGCCTGTGAAGATTGTGAAGAGTGCCTATGCCAGGCTATATAGAAGTAGTAAGAGGCTGTTAGAGACTTGTGGCGAAGAAAAAGCCTTTGTGTGCAGGCCAAAATAACTTATCCTTAAAAAGATTAATAACCCCATGTGATGGCCCATGTTTTGCAGTTTGAAGGAACTGTGAGATTTTTCATGGAAGAGATGTTCTACACACAGCAGATTGTTTGTTTCCGGGCGGGTCTGCTGTTGGTGGCAGGTTGGGAACCACGTGCAACTGAAGGAAAACCCTTTTTTCCTTAAGCATAAGAGAGAGAGACTTTTCAAGAACTCAACACTGACTAACATCCCATGTTCTGTTATCCTTGTGTGAGCTGGGTAAAAGGAGAGAAGTGCTGGGGAGGGGGGGGATTTGCTTTAATTTTTTGTTGTTGTTGTTATTTTCTCTTTACTTTTAATTCTATTATTAATAAAACTCTTTCATTGTACTGCAACTGTTTAAGGTTTGTGCCTGCTTTGCTTTTCTCCTAATTCTTATCTCACAGAAGGAAAATAAGTAAGTAATGAATATTTTGAACCAAAACCACTACATAGATATAAAACAGCCTTTGGTGAGCTATAGTCCTAATTAGTAATAGAATTAACAGGTATTAGTTTAGCAGAATGCCTGCCAGTGAAGTATGGAGGAGATATCATTAAAGAGACAAACTTTTGGTGTGGTTTATGTTCCTCTGAAGTTGATTCCCTTTTTAATTAGTTCTGCCATTATGAGAAAGCTAGCAGGATTCTTCACTGAAAAGACCAGGACAGAGCTGCAGAGAGGTTCATCAATCTTCATGGGTGACAGAGGGACGACAGGGGAGTTTTCTACCAGTCACTTTCTCTTCTCCTGGAAGCGTTTTGCTGAAGCTGTTTGCATCCCCTCACCCTCTGCCATTTCCCACCTCTCAAATGGTGAGTAAAGTTAGTGCCACCACTGATGTCACTGTCACCAGCATTCACATGGACACACAGAATTTACTGTGAAATGAGCTCCTACCCAGCCTCATCCCAGGTCTCTGAAGCTGGGTATTTCTTCATTCATTTCCCTTCCTGGCAAATTCAAAAACCAATCTGGTTCTATCTAGAAGTTTGATCTACAAAAGGGTAGTGTTTTATGCCTCCCAGCACCACAAATTTTCCCTTCCTTTTGCCTCAAATGACTTTTGAAGACCTCAATGTCCAAGTGGAGTGAGACACTGAATTCTACAATTGGATTCCTGCAGACAGTAGATCCGTCTTTTTTTTTTCATTCTGTCTGCTAAACTGAAGCCACAAAAGACAGCAAGTTGCATTGGGGCATTCTTCTACAAGAGAAACTACCCAGTCATCAGCAGATGAGAAGACGGTCTCCTACAATACTTCCCATTTAAAAGCCTTTCAGACTCTTCTGGCATTTTACTATGTGAAACAGATCCTTCACTGCAGTTGAATATGTCCTCTCCAAAACATGTGTTCAGAACATCTTCTGATCCTGTCTTCTCCAATACCACAAACCAGTACGTCCGTGTCGATATGACCTTCTAATCATGACCTCCAGTCAGAGAACCAGACTAGGGAGATGGTGGCAAACAAAAGTGAGCACACCAAAACCATTAAGCAAAGCAAATTGAAACATGCATCAACTAGACCTACACAACTGCATTTATTTCTCTTACAAGACAGAAGAAATTCTGCAGGTCAGTGGGAAAGAAGGAACAGTGGGCAAGTAGTTGATGCACAGAGTGTTGGGAATTAGATGAGCAAAATGTTTTGATTCAGGCCTTTTATCTACAGGCCAGTGGAAGGTAGGATACCACAAGACAAAGTATAGAAGCACTGCCAGCCCTGCAAAATGCAGGATAGGGCTCAGAATACCTTTTTTCCCCCCTGATCTACACATTACTAATGCAAATTTTTTCTCTCTCAGAAAAATAAACCATAGAGCAAGGTACAGAAAAATGAACCATTCCAAACCTGAGTAACCCCTCATTCTTTCTAATTTTCTTTTTAAATTTTATTCCTTTCCCTCCCAGTTATATGACATTAAGGAGTTAAGATGAGATAACACTTCTGCAAAACATCTTAATCTGTTAGGTTCTTTGTAACCCAACATTTTATTGAAAATTTGAATCCCATCCATTGTTCCCATATTAGTACCAGGAAACATCAGTAGCCTCCAGAACCTAGCTGACCCAAGATGGGTTCTGAATACCTCAATACTCAATGGAAACTGGTAGAAAGCAACAGCTATTATCAAAAGGTGACTGAAGTGTTCTGATAGATACCTAACGATTCAGTGCTCAGCAATCTGTAATAAATATAGCTTAGACTGCCTATCAGTAAAGAAATTGAGGCCAGACAGACAAATTTTTAAACACATCTTACCAATGTCATCTACTAACAGAGGAGAAACGATCACAGATTCACCCCTCTTTTCCTTGCATATTACTGCCAAGAAAATACAAACCAATCCAAAAAGTCCAGCAGGTAGCATGGTATGGATTCATTTTCATGCACACTACAGCTCTCACTTCAGAAGACAAAGTGCTTGGTTGAGGTCCAAGATCCATGCCAAAAGTGATCTCCCTTCACAAGGGAGACAGTGTCATACATTGTTCATTTCTGTTCATTTCTCTGTTTCACTATCCTATGGTAAAATCCTTGACCCAGTGAAGTCATTACAACCTTTGTCAAGGATTTTAATCTTGCCCGATATTAAATATCTACTTGTAACTAAGGGAGGCTTTCTTGTGCAAGGACAGAGTGTTCCCAAAGTGCCATCTAAGGCTAAAATAATTCCCCAAGGAACTGGGAATCATCACAGATCTCATTACCTTCTTGTATAGGGCACTTTGAGTTTGCTCTCAGTAACATGAATAGCAACACATATTTAAAAAAAAAACCACATTTGAACATAATGAACATTAAAAACAAAAGTTAAGGCAGTGAAGCCTTAGTAAAGCCAATGGTAATACCAGATAGTGCTACAGCAGAACTCTTACTTAAAAATAGAAAAAAAAATGAAATAAAGTAGACTGCTCCTATTGTAAAAAGTCCAAAGCTCCATTTTGGAAAGGCTTTTCATCTTAAACAAGCTACATAGAGCGGTGACTTTACAGTTGACAAAAACTTTGAAGCAGCAAAACCCTGCCGCATGTGACGAGATGCAGGACAAAATGGTGATGCAAAAATAGAAGGATAAACATAACTAAATGTGCCACTCAGAACACAGAAAGCCGAGGCAGGTGTTGTCGTAGCTGTCAGCTTTCAGGTTCCTTCTTTCTTCAAATTTTTCAAATCATATCTTGATTCTTCCATAAAAACCACGGAAAAGGACCAGATATGAGACTTTTGGATTTAAATCCATAATTCTAAGTGTTTTGAAAAGCTGTCTAAAACTGCTGTATATTGGTTAAAAAAAAAAACCCTGCAACCCAATAATCTTGATTTTCTTTCCTATAATTCAAAACTTTGCTTCTGAGAAATTAGTGAAGACAAATGTTTCCAGAGGAAAAAATAATAGTTTTAAAATATTAAAGCCTTACATAAAACACATAAAAATACAATTAAATATTTTATAGAAATTAAAGTATTTCTTACTTGTAAACAAGTAACGTAGAAGAAATTTTAGCATGAAAATACAGAGTTTGAACTTCTTAATGAAGTCTCAGAGGCAAAAGTATCCCAAGTTGTGACACTTCTGTGACAACAGGTCCGAAATGAGAAAATCCCCACCACTGTGAGACTGTTATAAAAATAGCCAGCACTGGCAAGGGACCATCAACAGACTTCAGTAAATGAGGGAAATACTGGCAAGTTCAAACCTTGACCTCTAGCAGTGATATTCTCGTTTCAAGACTTGGAGGTCTACAAACATATCCACCTATTTCTGTCAGAGTCTACCCTTGCTGCAATCTATCCCTGGGCAGACAGCCAGCGCAAAATCTCTCCAGCACAGAAGCCCCACTTGAGCCATGGGTTAAACAGGAACATAATGAAGGGAGTGGCTGAAAATAACCTGCCCTTACAAGGCAATCACATTTCAGGATTCCCAGGCCATAGGGAAAAAGCATCTGTAAACAACAGAGTCTCTGGGTCCTGCCTTTCCCATCACCTTCTTCTCCTTGGAAAGGGAAACCTTGAGAAACTTCTGTGAAAGCAGCAGTCCCAATGTGGGAAAGAGAACTTTTAGTGGCTTTGTTCTCCCTTGAACTTCCCCTCTATGGCTATGCCAACAATAGGTGAGCAGTGGAGCTCACTTTTTCCCAGTTCTGTACAATGTGAGAGCAGGGGAATGTGTGCTCCAGGAGCCTCTTTGCAGACGGTGAGTTTTTTTCTTTATGCCTTCATCTTTTCCACTAGCTCGTAATCTGCCCCCTAGCTTCCCTGGGGCCAAAGGGAAGAAGATGATCTTTATATAGCTGTCCTCGGGGACTGGGTGAATCACAGAGTAACATCTAATCCCTCTTGCACTCCGCAACTGTATAATATCCCAGCTGAATATCAAGCCAGGGAAAATAAGTTGCAGTTTTATGTACAAAAATCAGGCAGATATATCACAAGCACAGTGAGAGGAGTTATCAGTTTCCAACATAAAACTCAAACTGAAAAATTAAACAAAGGAAAAATAACCAGAGACCAGAGAGGGTGCAGAAACCACCTAGAAAGGCCAAGATACCATGCTCTTTATTTTGGCACTTAATTCTTCATAAGTTTTTGAAAAATAATATTCAGTAGTCATTGGGCAAATCTATTGCATGAGTTTCTTTTCTTTTTTACTGGAGAGGGCAAGGAGCCATGTTTTTTTTAAAAAGCTTGGCCACCATGTTTGGTATCTGAGCTATATATCATGCACTGTTTGTCATTTCATGCCACTTAGAACAAATCCCAGCTGGCTGGAATCCTAGTCCTGTGAACTGTGAGTCATGGATATTAAATGACCATCATGTGAGCTCCTGCATGCTGCTGTGTTTAGTGTGTGGCACTGTAAAGTTGTACAGTATCTTATCACAGAAGATCATCAACATGCATACACAATTTGAGAGGGAGCACCTTCATAACAACACCAAATAAATTATTTGTTTTAGCAAGAGGGAAGAAAGGGGTAGGGATGCATGAAGCTAAAGCAAAGGCACAGCATTTATGTGATTTTTAGGGGACCAGTAAGCCACAGAAAATCAGTTGCTGGTTCTGTAGCAGCAGATCTGGGGCAAGAATGGAAAAGATACTGTCTGTAGTGGAAGGGTTTGCGAGAACCTTTAAATCTCCTCAAGGAAATCCTGTAGCAGTCTTTGCGATGCATAATTATAATCCAGTCCAGTCTCATTGAAGTATCCTACCAAGATAAGCAACTGAAGATGAGCATTTAAGAATTTATCTCATAGGAACCAGAACAAATTTTGGGATTGATTAAAATACCAGTCCCAATTCAGAATTTTAAAACAAGCAAGGAGATCTTTTTCACGTATATGGACAATCCTTGCTGTGGTTGGTTTTAGTCTAGCAGAAGCCCAAATTAGAAGATTTACTGAGCAATCCCTTTCATGTTAATGACATGCAGGAAATCTGTGCTACAAATCAGATTGGAAAAAAACTTAGTGCTAGGGGAAAGCCTTACTTTCAAAGAATACCATTTCATACCTGGATTGGGTAGGTTTATTCCATCCTAGTTATGAGCTGGGTAAGTTCCTGCCATCGGTGATAAAATGAAAATCCATTTTAGACAACATACAGGAAAACCCTGTAAGAGTTGGATGTGAAAGCCCATTTCCATCTTCATTTGTGTGGGTAAGTTGTTGAGACTAGAAATTGTTATCCAGCCCGAAGTGTTATCCAGTTGCCTTCTGCAGGTTACTATGAGATCACATACTGCTATCGAAGGTTCTTAGGAGTCTATAATGTTTCCGTTTTCAGTCTTGGCTCCAACAAAACTACTTCTCTTGCTGCTTAGTTCCAGCTTAGATCTGTTTTTCTGTCTTTGCATGTGTTTTTCTTCCTGGTAGCAGCTACCAGCTTCTTCCCACTATCCCAGCAGTTTCCCCTACCTTTGCTTATGTATCTACCACGTCATAGCAGTGTAGTTAGCTCTCCTTAGGTCAGCAAAGCCAGGCATTCACAGCTTGCACTTTCTAACAATTTTCAAGCACTGAATCTTTTAAAATGTATTATATTTCTTGAATTCAGCATCAAAAACTTTGCATTTGAAGTCTGTTCACGGGCCAAAAGAGACAGTTAAAACTCACTACTGATTTTTAGTACAGAAGTCCAGGGTTTTAGAGAAATAAATATGACTTGAATCAGATGAGGAAAATCCATTCAAATTGATCCAGACTTAATCAAAATCACCATTATGAAGACATCAGCAAGTTCTATCAGAGAAAGATTAAAACTGTTAATGCACTGAACTCAAGTTACTGTGACTGTCAGGGAGAAGTCAAACACGATGTTGGGTAGTATTAATAAAAACAGCATGTTAAATATACAACTATGTCACTACAGCTAGCTCCAATCTTCCCTGATTTTTTTGTTTTTTAATATAGGGGGATATTTTTAAAATGCTGTTGAATTTGAAAGAGTTTAAGAGAAAACATCTTCAACTATGAAGAAGATTTCATGGAAAGAAAAGACCAAGAGGAAGCAGGATTACTCATGGACATATGAGTGGATATTTGATAAGAGATAAATCAGTCTTATCAACCCACTGGGAAGACCACGAAGTAATAAAATAAAGCATTAACAAGGAAAAATGCAGATTAAAAATTAGAGAAACTTTCATAATTATGTGAAGGCAAAATAAACCCAGATGCAAATGCAGAAACAAGGTGCCAGAAAAAGCTATGCAATTAACTTCACAGAGGATGTTAAAGACATCGATCTGTGGGGAGTCACTTCAGTATAATGAAATCAGAGCTTTCAAGATGCAAAGACATGAACTGTGGAATCCACTCACTACCTTCTAACCCAAATCATCAGAAATAGCTTTGGTGAGCTAAACATTATGTTGTTACCAGATGTCCCATTTATTACAACGCAGTTTTCTTGAAATACATGGAACAGACTGACAAGTACGCTGACAATGACCTCATAACCTGAATGTGACAGCAAGGCCACACATGGGAATCTGACTAAAAGTCATTGCTATTTTTCCGGGTCAAATCTTTCTTTTAATTCAACCTGTTTCAGTGAAATGATTTAAAAACTGTTTTTTGAAAGCACACTGAGATAAATTCTCTAAGGAATTTTAATGAATAGATGTGCTTTGCTTTCTTTCTAGCAAAGATTAAGGCTTTTTCATAAGGGTTGGAAGCAGTTTTACAGTCAGGGGAAAACAGAAGTCCCTGCTGCTCCCTCAAAGAGAGCACAGGCCTGTTAGTCTGATTCTGGTGTTTGGAAATAGAAATATTTTCTTCTTTTCTTTACACAACTGCGATGACAATCTGTAAGCTAATGTACAACTAAAGTGTCTCCAGAAATTACACTGTTTGCAAGAAATGCATTTTAAACTTATTATAATAGTGTACTCAAGAGCTTGAAATTTCCATGCCCACAGGGCAATGTAGCACTACATTTGTGATTTGATGTCACAAGCATGTAGACTTCAGTGTTACAAATACTCTTCAAGAAAACATTTAATTTTTCTCTCCAGGGAAAACATTAAACCCTACCTCAGAAAACTGTACAGAAGGAAGGAAATTTGGTTTGAGATGGCCATGTTTTGGCTTCCAGCCACCAAAATCAAATCCCCTCCCCATATGTGTTCCAGCTTTAGCTTCATAGTCCTACTGCTATGAACCTAAATAATAAACCCAGGACATATTTTACCCTTTAAACTATATACCCATTTGTAACATTCCAGAGAGTTTTTCTTATTTTCCAGGATTCTGGAGGTCCATGATTACTTATGGTTTCTAAGGAAATAAGGTTTAGATGATCACAATCTGCCCATTCATACATTTCTCTTTCCTTCTCTGTTTTGAAACAAGAGTATTTTTATCCACATTTGACTGGATGATGAAGATATCAAAGATAAAACACTTCTACAAGTTTCTCATTTGGGTAAAGGAACGAGAACCAAGTTGGTTCTGCCAAAGGGATCCGGCCACTGTGCACAGCCAGAGATGGGAGCCAGGTGCCCAGTCAGCATGTGTGTATTGACAGGGGAACCAGCACGTTGCTTCGTTTCACCCTTGCCACACCATGTGCTGCCACTCACCCATCTGGTTGAGTAAAATTCCCTTCACAAAGCTAGGGCATCAGAAATGATCCACAAAAAATCTCCTCCTCTTTTTGGAGAGTCATGTGGATCCCAGGCTCTGGAAGTACACTGCAGTGCAAGATAAAACAGATCCCAGCACTGCCAAAGTCACACAAGTGATGAGACCTCAGGATTGCCAAAACGGAGGCAGATATCCATAATTACCTAATACCCAGCATTACCGAGGTCCTGCAACAAATACTCACTCAGGGGTGCTTCAGATCTCTGTTTCTCAGCCAGAATTCATCCTGGTGTGCTCAGCAAGGCCCTGCTCAGCTTGGACTGCAAGCTAAAGGTCTAAGTACCCACAGAAGTGTCCTGCCCAGTGCTGGGCAGTTCAGCACAGTGGGAACAGACTGAACTGTGGCTTTGTTGCCTCAGTTGTCATACTTTGTTTAAAAGTAGTTCAGTTATGAATTCCCCCTGCTTCAAACGCATACAGCTCATCATAAGAATCAATGCATACACACAATTTGTTTGTACCCTGTTCTGATCAGCCTCAGGTTGTGCTGGGGGAGGCTTAGACTGGATATTAGGAAAAACTTATTCACAGAGAGGGTGGAACAGGCTGCCCAGGGAAGTGGTGGAATCACGGTACCTGGAAGTGTTCAGAAACCATGTGTATATGGACCTTAGAGACATGGTTCGGTTGTGGGTCTGGCAGCGTTAGATTACCGCTTGGCCTTTTCCAACCTAAACAATTCTAGGATTTTGTGATTCTATAGGATCTAGAAAGATTGAAATCAGTTGAGCAAACATGAACTGGAGAGAAGATTTACAGAACGGGATTCCAACAGGCTTAAAAGTGCTATCTAGCCAACTGTCTAATTAAATAACACGGTATTTATCTTCACATTTGCCCTGTTAGGTTACAAACCCCTGCAATTCTCACGTTTTACACACACAGCATTGAAACACTATCTGCAGTGTACATACCCACACACGAACCCTTCAAATTCAGAGGAGGAGAGTGGGCACTTAGCAAGAGCTGCCTAAGCAAATTCAGCCGTCTGCCATATGATGGGATCAGCTCCTTTCTGGGAAACTGGCAGCACATTAACACCATGCAGTGAGTCTGGAGCTGGCTCTGGCATCCAGAGTGTAGGCACAGCCTTGGTCACAGGGCTGAGAGGAGAGGGGGAGCTGAGACTGACAGCTGCATTACTGGGAGCTGAAGTGACAAAGGCTAAAGGTGAGGGTCAAATTGCTGTGGGAGCAAGTGTCACGGTATCTGGTTTCAACCAAGCACATTACCTAGCTGCACTGAACTCCCTACACATCCAGCATGTTTGTTAACATACTGATTTCTATCCACTTCACATACAAATGTGCCTGAAAATCATCAAACTCAAAGGATGGGAGTTAATTTTTTCAGTCAGGAGAACTGTGCAGAAAATCACTCTTAGCTTAACAGAGAGTGATCTGCAGATCCAAAGGAAAAGAAATAGCATCTAATTTAACCAAGAAGAATGGCCAAGAGACAGTCTAGAATGGGTTTTGGGGTGAAATAAAGCGTTTAGCAAGAACCTCTTCAAGACTCTTGCTCTAAAATTTATTGTGTTTCACTCAGGTAGAGACTATATGAAGGCCTGAATGGGATAACCCTTTCAGTGGAAGCACGTTAACTTCAGCAAGTTAAACGGGCAGGGTAATGTACTGGGTGTGGCAGAGCTGGAGTTCATTTCCCCACAGCAGCCCTGACAGTGCTCTGCTCTGCGGGCTGGGAAGGTGTTGATGACACACCAGTGCTTTGGGTCCTGCTGAGCGGCGCTGGCACAGCAACAGTGCTCTCCAACATTCCCCACTCACCAGTGGGCTGGGGATGGGAGGGGATACAGCTAGGCCAGCTGACCCAAATTAACCAAACGGATATGCCATACCATAGGATGTCAGCTCAGGTATAAAAACTAAGTAAAAAAGGAGGAAGGGAAGGCATTCCATATTTACAATGTTTGCTTTACAGAGCAACCGCTCCAAGTGCTGAAGCCCTGCTTCCCAGGAAGTGGCCAGACATCATTTGCCGATGAGAAGTAGAGGATAAAACTTTTTTTTTCTCTTTGCTTGTGCACATCCTAACTTTCACTTTTCCTTTAGTAAACTGCCTTATCTCAACCTATGAGTCATTTTCCATTTTATTTTCTCTCCCCTTTGCAGCTGAGAATGGAGAGTGAGAGAGTGGTTTGGTGGGCACCTGGCATCCGGCCAAGGTCATCAACCCACCACAGAGAAGAAAGAGGGAGAAAAAGTAACCTTTCTGATGTAATTTTTTATGGATTAAGCCTGAGTTTTCTTCCCTGTGTATTTTAAAATCTATTATAAGTGAATTATGTACATTGCATATATAAATGTATGAGTCATGTAACCCTAACCTGACCTGACAGTTAGTGAGAGTTATGATTTTATATGGTTATCACTGGTACATTCCTGACCAACGACTGTGGCAAATCCCAAAGCAGGGCCCCAAGACACCTCATCATGTAAAATCACTGCCCAACGCACCTTTCAGAGTAACCAAAGAGCAGCAGAGTAGATCACATCAGGAGCTATTCAGGTAGATAACACTGGAAACAGATGAAAGTGTCTTCTACTCTCTGGTGATAACCAGGAAAGCACTCTGACATGCACCAAGATGCCCAGGGAGGCCCAGAAGACCAACCAAATTGTCAGAGGATCCTTTCTTCCTCTGTGCAGATGTCTGGAAGTGAGATACCCTGACAAGCTGACAAGCCAATCAGAGAATATATGCAGAGAAGGATATTTACAAATGTCCCACCTTTGTGGTCCTGAGGAACTTGAGAGAAAAAGAATCCCAAATGGTCTAACTTAAGAGTGTAACCCCAGTTACCATGTGAGAGATGGTGGTCACAGAGGGGAGCCTGAACAGCCAAAATAAGCACACCAGTTTTGTTCTGCAGAACATGGCCCAGGAAAAAATGGATTGTCCCTAGAGAAAGCTGTTGATGTATAAACAGAATCCAGACATCAGTCTCATCACGAGCTTAAGTGCAAAGGCAGAAGAGGTGACTGAACTGAGAGATGTCTCTGGCACACACCACATACCCCTGAGGCACCCCAGATAAATGAAAGGTACTCCAGACTGAGGCACTCAGCTGAATTTCAATTCACATATCAACATCAGCGAAAGCAGATCAAATGCACAGACGGCAGGAGAGCTTCTGTGGCAGAATTGGATTGCAGTTGGGATGAAAACAACCAGGAATGAGGGGAAAGGAGGCCAACCACCACAGAATAGAACCATTACATCTGCCTTCTCTGTGTTCTGAAAAAGGCAATTCCAGGTTGGTTATGGCTCTTTTCAGTGGTCTAGAGATGTGAATGGGCTGCTGTGTGCAGGTGCTGGCAGCGGGGTCTTCAGGGCAGCCTCTGTGAGGAGCAGCCAGGCTGCCCCATGTCAGACACAGCCAATTCCAGATGGCTCCAACAGCCCCACCACAGGGCATGGCTGAACCCAGAGGCCAAGATGGTGATGTCTTGGGGAAAAAGGTGTCCTTTCCAACATGAACCACTTTGTGATTTTATGATTCTCGTGCCAGGGACCAACCTTGTTAAATGAAGGTAATATCAGTAATGCATTATAGTAGTTTTAGACAGTTTGAAGTGTGAATCGTGGAGTCTTGTGCATCACATTTGGCCACAACAATTCCCATGTATCGGGGGAAGAAATGGTGCTGAGTATCCTAGCCAGGTATGGAAATGGATTTGAAGGCCATTTGTGATCATCTCTGTCTAAGACGTGTTCAGTGCAGACTGCAATACAGAAGAGGGAACCACAAATGAGTTACTAGAAAACTGCCAGAAACAAAGCAAACCACAGAGCTCTCTAAAGAACATTATTTGTTTTGCTTTCAGTCAACTTCATGTAGTCTTAGAGTCAAATTGTGTACTTACATATACTTACCTACATGTTTCAAATTCCCTTTCATATTCAATACAGATATTAATGTTTGTGACTTAATAAAAGAACACATGAAGCTAAGGATACTTCTTAGGTGACAGGAGTGCCTTCTTACATCTAAATATATATACATTTTAGAGAAAATTTCAGACAGAACTGCATAAAAATATTTCTAAGGCATAGGGAAACTTTCAGCACTGTCATGTATCTACTGCCCCCACCGTGAGAAGTAGGATTTTAAAACCGACTAACCCATGGGAGAATGCAACACAACTGTGACACTTCTGTACAGAGGTAGGCACAAGTACAGTTGGCCTGCCAGTAAAATCCCAGTTTATGAGTTAAAATCACTTGGGCAGGTATTGCCTGTAAGGCCCTCTGCCAAGCCAAACAACAGCATCTGAAAGCTGTTATTTACATTCTGTGTGGGAAAGAAAGAGGATCACACAGAGGGAGGTTCCAACAAGAATGGGAAAGGAATAAAATGGATTTGCAATGATGAGTTGAAAAGTTGGAAAGGGAGAATACCACATAAATAGTTAAACATTCGTAATTACGTTTGTGACAGTAAGGATGTTGTTTGACGTAGCTTGCCTGGATTTCTTATCTAATGTATTTAACACAGTATAAAATTACACAAGGATTAAGAGAAATTAAATAGAACAGACAAAGCAAGAAACTACACCAAGGGTCATCATAGGTATTGTAAAAGCAATTACATGAGCTAGCTCAGGAGTGTTCAGATGATCTGGAAGGAAAGGGGGGTGTTCAGGATCAGGAAGGTAACAGCTTCCTGGTGCCTTCCATGTCCTGAGTTGTGACAGCTCTGCAACCTACACTTCTGGAGAGCAGAATAAAAGCATTTCTAAATGTCCAGCCTGAAGCCACGACTCCACCCAGAGCTAAGAGATTTTCTGAGATTCTGGATTCAGGGACATCTAACAAGGCTGGGAATGAGGAAAGCAGTTAAATGTCAGAGGATAAAGGAATTGAGGCAGAAAGAGACAGATGTTTCTCTGGCACATGGTTAAACTGTCTGATGGGAGACTTTGGCAAAAGCTCATGATCTGCATGTTCTTATTGCTGTTGAGAGGAACTGGACTTTGTGTACAATTATGTAAACAAACAAATGATCTCAAGACTTTCCAGCTTTGAACCCATTTTTCATCCAGATGCACCCTCTTTCCTGCAAAGCCTCACTGTTCAGTTTGCCATGAAACCAAAAGGGCAATGAGGCTATCATCCCCCGGTTCGCATAGTGAAGTAGCCCAGCAACAAGCAATGTAAAACTAAACTACACATTGCCCCGTCCATTAATCTGCACTCTCGCTTTTCCCTTTTAACAGTGACTTGCCACAGGGAAAACAAAGAGCTTTTCTCATCAGATTTTGGACTAACACATTTCTACTTTAATCACAAGAAAATTTGATTTGAATTAACAAGGTTCTTGTTTTCAGGTGATTGGGAAAACGCTTTAAATGACATTTCTTGCTATATTTTTTCAGTTTCAGGACATGGCACAGAAGAATGCAAAATGAAAATAACAATAGTTGACTTAATATTTTTAACTGAAAGATACAATTCATTTGTAACCTGAAAGAAGCACAGGACTGCTCTGACCTTATTGGTGTCATGTTTTGTTTTACACATACTAGAAAGGGGGGGAAATTCAAGCAAGATTAAAAATCTTATAAATTCTGCAAAAAGTTGGCTTGAAGAGAAGGTTTTCATATGCAAACACGTCTTCTTGATTTACTTTCCATCCAACAGTGTTCTAAGGCTGGGGTTAATAGCAGCAAAATAGAGAGACTTGCAATAGAAATACTTAATTGTGGAGGGCTGTGAGCCCTTGGCACGAGAGCCCTCTGCATTCTCTTGGAGGAGAGACACCTGAGGGCAAGAAGACTTTCCCTGGAGATACATAACCTTTCTCGGGTCATGGTGACAACATGAACCACCCCCAGCATGCTTTGTTTCTATATGGTAATAACCTGTACCCAGTTGGCTAGTTGGTTTCTACCCCACCCCCTGCCTTTCCCATAAAAAGCCCCCCATTGCTGCCCCTCAGGAGGGAGCTTTGTCCCTGGTCTCCCCTTCACAGGGGCTATCTATAATAAAAAGCCACCTCTGTGGAATAGCCAAACGAGGCTCCTGCCTCTCTGTCCCCAAGTTCGCCTTGGGTGATTTCACAAAGAGCTGAATCACAAGAGCTGGAATCACTTGTAGCTGAGAAGTTGCTACACTTGCTGGAATCACCTGCTGCCCAGGGAGGCCTGCCGCCGCCCCTGGAAGAGTTGCTCCTTGCAGGACGCTCTCTCTAGGAAGGTCGCAGGACACCGGGTTGTCCACCCCCGGCCCCCTGAAAGCGATACTTGATGGTCCTGTGTCATATGTGATAACTACGCAGCAGGGGCTCACAGGAGCTGGCTCACAAAAATTGCAGTGCTCTGCTAGGTTAATCTAATTAGAGCTCTTCCTTGCAGCTTCGATTGACAGTTTGGAAACGTGTAAACTTCTCTAAACATAGACAGCCTTCCATTTGCTGCAGTTCAAGAGAGGACCCTCTTCTTGCACTCTTCCCTTGAACTGTTTCCATGGAATGCTGTCCATATTCAGAAAAATGTACAGGTTGCCAAACTGTCAGCTAAAGCTATAATGAATGGCTCTAATTACATTCAAGTAGCAGAGAGCATTGCCATTTTAATCAAATCTGAGCCTTGTGAGATATTTGGCACAAATACAAGAGAAAGCCTGAGGAAAACACTGCCAAAATGTTAGCAACCTTTTATTCTAAATTCTGCCTGTCGGAGAACTGAATACCAACTGCTTTGCAAAGGTTTTTGTTTTATGGAGGTTTTTATTGTAGCCTATATGGTCTCATCATAAATAATTATCCTGTCCTCTAACAACAATGCAAAACAAAAAACACAGCCCCACAATTTCAAGACTAAAAATGATGATCAGCAATTTCGGTAATCAGTCAGCTACAGTCACATTGCCAGTCGCAGAGGCAAGGGGGACCTAATAACATCCTTTCACTCAGAGAGTTTCTGCCAGCACTCAGCTTCATGTTGTGTACAGCAAGAGACATACAAACAAACTGCTTTGTCAAATATCCTGTCACATGCTGCCCCAGCTCCTTTCCAAATGGCACCACTTTATGTTCTGCATCCCTTTATTACCCTAATAGTGTGAAAGATTTATCCTTACCAGAGGCTGGTGATCTTGGTATTCTGTCCCATTTTACAAATCACAAATTTGGAACCAACCCTGAAGTGATAGCTTTTTATTTATTGATTTTCCACACCTTCAAGACCTCACAGTGATTTAAATGTAAAGTATCAAAACCAGTGAGTTCCAGGAAAGAATAAGAAGTTATTCAATCATTCTCTAAGTTTAATGGACAAGAAGAATAGCAAAATTTCTGGAATTTTACAAAATCTACTCTGGAGGATAAACGAAGGCAACAAAGGAATTCCTTCTTCTTCTTCTTCTTCCAGAGGAATTAATTTGGTAACATAAGATTTTCAATTACATTCCAGTTCCCTCTCATGAAAGCATCTGCACCAAGAGCATTATACGTGAAACAATAAAAGAGGAAGGATTCATATCTCAGATACGTCGTGTGAGCACAATCAGTCTCAATCCACCACCATTCCTCATTTTCAGGAGACGGCTTTCATTTATTTCACCAGGCATTTTACTAGACTTGTCCTGCCAGCTGTCGCCCAGAAGTCCTGCTGCTTCATGTTCCAGCAGACGGCCAAATGCCAACCACGCCTTACTGCTTACTATTGCATTATTGGAGTGCTCTTCCTCCAGCTCCCCTCCCAGCAACAAAGATCCTCAGAAGAAGACTTCTTCTAAGTTCCATAAAGTTTCTCTACTCATATTTTTTCATTTGTATGATCTATGTTCACTCAGTATGGCTTTAAAATGTACAAAACCTAAAAGAAGGGCAATCGAGGCCCTTTGCTACCATCTATCTAATAACTAATTTTGAAGCAGCCTTCAGTACCTCACTACTCAGCTTCCTGGATAGTGACAGGGGCTGTAGAGAGGTTATAGACAACCCTACCATGGTCTCCCTCTGTGATGGAGCTTAGCAGCCCTCAGGAAACAGCCTCTTGGTTTCTAGTCCTTATCTCTTCTGCATGTGGATTTAAATGATTAGAGTAGCAGTCTAAATCAATGGGTTTTCTTTGCTTTTTGGTGAGGTTAATTCTAAAGAAGCATTCTCTACTTATCTTGAACCTTTTTTTCATGTGGTAAGAACTTTAGTGTCTTTTTATATAAAACATAATCTTACTGTTACCTTTCTCTGGAAACTGCATGTTTTGAAGCTGCTAGTGAATTAATTTTCTGGTACACTCATGATCAGCATGGGATATATCATTGTCAATTTCACTGTTGATGCAACTAAATATCAGATTAGCTAGTATAAGGAGAAAAACAGTTTGTTTTTTTTTAATGCTGGTTTTGTTCTCCATTCTTTAAATATATTCATTAAGTACATGCATAGGTCTTTCTGGCTTCAGCTAATAACAGATGTTTTAAACATGATGTAAAAGCTCCACACAGAAGGATATTTCTCTCCTATCAACTTCAGTTTGAAGCATGAAATATAATTATCCTTATATCATTATCTTAGCCTGCATAGTTCAAAGAAATAAGACACAATCTGGAAGTGTTTCTGTGCCAAAAAATGTGCTAGCCTTTTCTTCTTCTAAAATCTGAGTAGCAGTTAGGAGGGAGAAGAGAGAATCCTTTTTTCTGGGTAATAAAAATGGGAGTGTTTTCTTTACTTTATGTTCCAACGCAAAGCCCAGTGTCCCAACCACCCTTCCTTCACAGCTAAAGCCTGGGAGAAGAGCATTCAAACTGCTCCTAAGACACCTAAGTTGAAATAGTTTGCTTTTCAGGCATTCTGAGTGCTTTCTGCAATTGATATCCTACTGATGCCTAAGCAGAGCACAGACCTGGGCAACCAGAACCAAGTTTCCTGGGAAAAGTAATGTGCCCTGTTCTGTTCTGTATGCCCTGATACCTGCATTCCATGTTACTCCAACGGAAAGCAGTAGTGGCAGCAGTATGAGGAGCAAAACAGGTCAGAAGTAGGAGCACCAAGCAAAATAACAGCTATTTTATACAAATCTTTGGATTTTCTAGGTTTCCTCTAAGACCTTGGTAAAATAAAGTGGAATCAGCTATTTCATGCATTAGGAACACGATTTGCCTGATGGTTGATAGGTACAATGTGGACATTTACACAGGAGTGAATCACTGTAAATTGTTTGTAGAGCCAATGGGCATCTAGTCGGTCTAATTAACATGAACTATGGAGTTACTGTTCTTTGCTTTAAGCAGATTTTAAAGATAGGTCAAGTGAATTCCATGCTAATGGTTCTCATTGCTTTCCACTGCCAGCATGGGTGACAAAAGTCAGCTGTAGTGAGGTGAGAGGAGCCTGATTCCAGGTACTAAAATGTGAAACATAACAGACCGATCTTCACCTTGATAAGGGAAACCTTGGGTCATTGCAACCTTGGCAGTGAGACCTTGGTGCTCTACATCATGTATGAAAGCAACTCACCTCTTCTTGCTTTGTTAATGATGGGACTCAGAAGGCTTTTTACTGGTGTGCTGGATACAGACTTCATGTCACCTGACTTCAGACAATTCAGTATGATGAGCAGTGACAGTAATGTCAGTCATCTTCAGCTGTCTTGAAGTCATTGCAGAGAAACAGATGTCTCCAAATGATGGTTTACTTGATGTATGTTTTACACAACCTATTTCAAGATTAGATGACTCATTTTCCAGGGGTGGTTTATTCTCCATATAAACAATAAGGATAGTAGATATCCAACACAAACATGTATTTCTGATTTTGATAAACATAAGGAAGGGCAGACTGATTTCGTCCACTGTCTCATTGTCTCCAAGATTTGCTGTGACCATTTCAGACCTGATTCTGCATAGTATTTTTGTAGAACCATGGAATAGTTTAGTTTGGAAGAGATCTTAAAAAGTCATCTACTTCAACCACTGTCTCTGCAATGAGCAGAAACTAGATCAGGCTACACCAGGCTACTTATTCAACTAGATCAGGCTACTTATTTTACTTGAAGATGTTCATCCCATAATATTTATGTTCTACTACTCTTCTTCTCACCTATGCTCTCTCTTTTTTACTTTTTGTCTTTGCTGTAAGTACAGATTTTAGTAATGAATAATCCCTCTTTACCTATGAGGTTACTTTCCCAAGGAGAGCAAGAATTACACTGAAGCTGAGCTAAATTTCTGACTGTTGTGGAGATGGAAGAACTGAAGATAAGAACTTTTCTACAGGGGACATAATTTCTTGCACAAAAAAAAAAATCATTCTGCAAGGGCAACTAGTCACGTACATGGTTTTCTTTTTTTTTTGTTTTGTTTTGCAGAAGGGGAATTATTGTTTTCAAAGAAGATGAAATTCTCAGAAAGAATAAGAATCAGATTAATAACCCTTTCTCCAGTTACGAAGAATTTCTGCAATCTCCACCCAAGACCTCTTCACAAGATGAACAACTCCTTATAAAGTAGAATAATAGAGTCATTTAGTTTGAAAATGACCCTTAAGATCATCGAGTCCAACCATTAACCCAGTGCTGACAAATCCACCACTAAACCATGTCCCTGAGTGCCACATATATATACGTCTTCTCAATACCTCCAGGAACTGTGATTGCACAACTTCTCTGGCAGCCCGTTCCAATGCTTGACAACTCTGTCAGTGAAGATTTTTCTTCCTAATATCCAATCCAATCAACCTAATATCCTCCCCTGGCACAATTTGAGGCCATCTCCTCTTGTTCTATTGCTTGTTACTTGGGAGAAGAGACCTGAGAAAGTGACAGTCAAAACGGAAAAGAAGAAGCCAGAGGCTTCTGCTAAAGCATAATGCAAAGATCCAAATCCTGCAGGTTATTTACTCCAACAGGCAGCTGTTTTATTGCTGGAATGTCTGAGCTGGTATATCTTAAAGGACATTGTACAATCTGCTGATACTGGCCCTCTTCATTACACAGTGTATGCAAATCTTATGACAGCTCCCATTAGGACTGATACAGTGCCTGGACAAGATGATGATGATGACAACTCCATGGTGAAGCAAACCAAGCCCAGAGAACTGCTGTGGAAACTTGCTCTCCGATGCAGTCTCTCCCCCAGAGAGTGGCACAGGTACAGGCACAGGCCTACCCAGCCACCCTAGAGACAGCACCCAGGGATCAGACGGCACCCACGGATCAGACGGGTTTGACGTCCACACCGCAGCCGCAGTCGTCTTAGACTCTAGCGGTATTTATAAGGTTCCCTTGGATGCATATGGACCCTTAGCCCAGGGATCCAGTGCAATGCTGGTGGGAAAACCTGACGTTGCCCATCAAGGAATCTTGCTGCACAATTCCTGCCTGCTGGATCTTCTCTCCTCCTCCTCCCTATGGCTGTGGGACACGGTGATATACCATAGGAACCAGGCCTGTGGTAATAGAAACTTAGGGATCCAAAGGGTTTGTCAAAGGATTGGTAGTAAATCAGTATTTCTCATTATCCTTCCCAGAAGTCATTGCAAATGACTACTCCCAGTGTCAAAAGCCAGGAAGCCATGAATGCTGGTCTGCCTGAGGTAATTTTTAAATTGAAGGTGGAGGTGGAGCATGGGCAATGTTCCACCATTCTCAGCTCAGTGGTAGGGTTTTTTGTTTGTTTTGTTTTGTTTCACTGTTTGTAGGTAACGTTTGTAGACAATACAGCCTGCTATTCCAGATTTTCCAACATATTTGAACACTCAAGAATAGACAAAAGCATAGATAGCACTCACTGCAAAGTGTCTCAGATACGTATTTATCTATTTGGAGCCTTAACATAGCTAATTATGATACCTAGCAGAAGCAGCATGACTCAGGTGGAGCAAGTTGCCCAGAACCAGCAGCAGGGCATGTGTGACTCAGCTGTCAACAGATGATACTAGCATTCATGTAGAACTTATCATCATACTGCTGTCCACGACTTTATGAAGAACATGGGTCAGCGTTATACCTGGAATTCCAGAGGAGCAGACTGGAGGTCCCATCAGATTTCAAGCAGGAGGTTTTACTCGAATGTTTCAAGAGTGAACTGTAACTTGCAGAGAATAAGCACAGCTTCCTCAGTAAACCACAAGTCTTAATACATTTGCTGAAGCACCTTCTCTTATCTTTCTCATAACATACCGAATGATTATGAAAATAAAGTTATGGGATAGTACATGATTACCTAATACGGGGTCTTAATGTGTATTTAATTGGTACACAAAAGGACACAAACCTCTTGGTTAAAATTAAATTTTTCAGTTAAACCACTCAAGTGGTGGCAAGAACTCAGTGATCACCAATCAACCACACTATACAGGAAATGAAATGCATAAAATTGTGGCACTTTTTTTCTTTCTGCTGAAGTGAAAGTAATAGCAAGATATCAGCTATAGGCATAACCAGTTATATCATATTGGAGGCTAACTAAGCAATCAGGTCAAATGACTTCATGCTGCAACACTGAACACGTAAGTTGTAGACAAGACTGACTGTGATGGTGATGAAAGTTGTGTCTTTGCATGTGTCCTCATGCACACACACACACACTTTCCCTTTCTGATGGGCCATGTGGTTTGCCCTAAGATAAGAACACTAGGTGAGTATTTCAGGATGAACTGTCTGGATACCCACATAACCAATGCATTCTAGAGATGTGGAACTGAGAGATTTGTGATTGGCTTTGGTGCACATCAGCCTTCTAAGGTTATATAATGCTGCTGGAGACTGGGGCAACTGAGCAAACTGGTCTTCTGAAGCTGCAGGCAGCTTCTGGATAGATCCCCACATCTGGCAGGGACACCTGCAGAGTATGTCCAGCATGAAAATGGGAAACACTTGTTGTAGCCGCTGAGCCAGCAACTGAGGGGTCAAGGAGCCCTGAAATAGCTGGGGCCTGCTGATGGACCAATTCCAAGGTTTAAGAACACCCCCGACCTCATGGTGAGAGAGGAAAAGCCTCTCCTGTCAGACGTCGTGGAGCCATGCAGACTTAGTCTGTTTGATTGACTTGTTACCCTACTCGTCCCCAGACCTTCCCCACTGGCCCCATTCCCTAGTCCCGCCTTTGTACCGCCCCCGTGCCCTCAGACCATTGGTTCTGATGCTCTCCCTGCTCCAGTACAAAAACCCTGGACCCTGTAGGGTCCGGTCTCTTTCGTCTCTGCTTCCATTTGCGGCAGGATGCAATGAACCATCATGTGTGGAATACCAGACGGGAGACCCCTCCTGACTCTTTTCCTCTGGTAACACGTGAGCTATCCAGCTTGAGTGCATGTGTGAGAATCCACGCCTAGCAGCCGCGCAGGTGGAAGGAGTCAGCTTGCTGGAAGGCTGTACTGCACCCACTGGAACGATCCCATGGCCAGGGATGTTTCAGGAAAACGCAGCTACCTTTCACGAACCGCACACAGTGTGTTAAACACTCGCTTTTGGACTGGTGAGTAAAAAGCACTAATACCTGGTCAAATATGGAGATAAAATCCTAAAGTAGCTAGATAGGTGCTTTTTTGTTTTGTAATTCTGAATCTGCAAGGCCAAAAACATTAAACCTGTACGTTTCTAGCTGGATCTTCTTATATTATAACCCTTTAGACATAAGGTGTTGATCAAATCTGAGACTAAATGGATCTAGACACACCTAGGCATGAAATTGAGAAAGCAAGGGGGTCTCAGTGAAGCTTGTGACACAACAACCTACTGCTACCATAATCCTTTCTAATACTTGATAGAGCTGTTGTTTAGATACAGCATTGGCAATATTTAGATATGGTATTAGCAAAAACCTAATATTAATCATCCACAAAATCACTGTGTCCTACTTCTCACACCTGGCCAAGGGCCTTCTCTTGACTATTCTGCCACAGTGACAAGATCTTTTACATAAAGATTCTTCTCTGTTAAAAACTGACATTTCTGGAGATATTTAAAGTTCTGATTGAAGATTTGCTTTTAAGAAATTATGGACCAGCCAGTCTAAGATGCCTACAGATTAAACCAGCCAAGAATCTTGAAGGCTGATACATGGAAAGAAGTCTGAGCCAGTAGGATTTGTACTATAGCTAGACCTGCAAATGTTCTGTTCTGATTGCATTAAGATGTCTTTTGAAGTCTGGTCTACTCTGGGATTTTACTGCCATATCTTAACATAACTCATCTTACATAAATCAAAATAGAAGTCATTGCTTTCACATGAAGATTTATGGTCACTAAGTCCTGGGAACGAGAACCACAAGCAACAATGACCACTTGAAAAAGCTGAAATGTTACAAAGGAGATGATTTTTTTTCCAATTGGATGATAACCAGAGATCTGCTCATATTCATTCAAATCCTTCTCAGAAGTATTTCTTCCCTTTTGACTGGCCCACACAACTCATCAGAAACTCTACAAAACAGGCTTCTTATTGCTTGCCCAATCAGTTCCCAAAGCTGAAAGATCCCAAGGAAGGAGACAGAGAAAGTGACTACTGCATGCAGTGACAGACCCTAGCCTTAATTAAGATCTTCATCATATGAATCAATGATCTGATGCAGAGGCCAGTCAACTGATTAAATCAGTAATCCTCCCAGGAAGACCAGTTTCAACAGCCTGGGCTGCTCCTCTTATCAAAGACACTCTTCTGAAAGGCACCACACACAGCTCGTTGGTTGCTGCAGGGAAGGCTCCAGTCTCACAGGCTTTCCTTTGCTCCCCAAGATCATTACAATTCTCACTGAATCCTGTGCTTTACTGTGGTGGCTACCATGTGAAGTGATGGCCTCTGATCTGGGCATTCACAGATCTCTCTGGTCACAGCAGTTTGAACACAAACCACCTGTATGGACCTTCTCTTTGACTTAGTCCAGACACAGGAAGCACGAGGCTGAGCTAAAGGACATCCCATTTAGGTAATGCAACCAACAAGAACCAAGGAGGTTTGCGCATATTTGAGGAGGGCTTCTTGATTTACCGAAGTGATGGCAGGGGAAGATAACTCTGTCTGCAAAGTAGTCCTGTTGCCATAGTCACTATTGGTGCTGACACTCTTGTAATCGCTCTCAGAGCAGGAATTTCTGGGTATATAAGTAACAAAAATATGTGTGGCCTGATTCTCCTATGGCTTTCACCAAAGCCACTGCCACTATCATCATGCATTATTTCACATTGATGAAAAGTGTAGGAGGAGAATTAGACCCAAAAACAGAGAGTGTGATAAATGCATCAAAATTTTTCAGGCACTGAATCTTTTAGTAAATACCACTAAGCAAATATAAAGCTCTTAGAAAATTAGAGTCAGAGAACAAAGCAAAAATTTGCAGCTGGAAAAGACGTGTGGTAGCACCATGGGAAAAGTGTAACTACTGTCAAATGGCACACTCTTCAGTAATGGGTCTCCACCCGTTTATGGGAGAAGAGGACTGGGCCCAACATCTTGGTCCCTATTCAGCTCAAGCTTCCTCTCACAAACTTTCAGCACCCCAGTCATGCTGGTTCAAGAAAACTGATACTTCCGAACATGAAGGATTCATTGAACGTAGGAGGAGGGAGAGGAAACTTGTCTTTTCTTTCATTTGTTTCCCCCAGTTGCATGCTTTGATACTTTGCCCTGGAAAGACACATTTTATGAAAGAATTTTACAGATGCTCCTATTGCTTAGAAGATCCTACAATTCATTTTACTAGCAGCAACCATGAGCGACCAGCTCAATTTCCTACAAGAAGCTGGCAGCAGACATTCCAACAGCAACAGCCTTTCTCAGGGACCAATACAGATGAAAGAACTGTCTTATTAAACATATTCCTTGCCTGATTGTAAAATGGACAAATAAAAGTGAACTAGGGAAAAAAAAAGAAACCAGTTTCAACAACTGTGCTCAGATTGGCAGTTCTCAGAGAGAAAGACTACAGTGCTACTTCACCAAATTTTGACTGATCTGATGATTTGTAGCTCCCATGACATATCAAGAGGCAGTTTAGGCATTTGTAGATTTATACTCTTTTAGTCAGTTACAAATCACAAAGGTGCTTTCATACATTAAAGAAAATATTAAAGCAAGGGACTGAAGTCACTCTAGCACAGTTTTGGAATCAGAATCATGCCAAAGTGTATTTCACGTTCATAGAACTCTCAAATTTGTCTTAGATGATAGTCTGATAAACAAGTGTGGAAAGCATGCGTACACAACACATAATTTGACACAACAGGAGTAGTCACAACTAGAGGCCTGTGTTCAAAGACACCAAAAGAACCAACCACTAGTTTGGACCTCACCAGTCTCTGGACAGATTTGCAGAGCTTTCTGTATATGCTTGGAGTAAAAATTCATATGTAGCTTCATCTGAAAGGAGTCTAGGTCACACAGTCCAAAATCTCCATAAAACTAAATCAACACATATAAACAGGACAAAGATACACTGCTTCTCTGAATCAGATCATGTGTGTAGACACAGACAGAGCAGTTTGGGGAGAGCTAACAGAGTAATTAATAATGGTTCACCATCAACCTGAAGACAGTATTGAATGGAGATCCATGAAAAGCTCTTCTGGGTTTGTAGATGTTTGATATTTTCATTAACAGCTTATATGAAGAAACAGATAGGATGCTTATTTAATTAGTCAATGATACAAAAGAGGAGAGATCTACAAGTGTGCTGGATGTCTACCAACTGGAGAATTGAGCTGAAAAAAATAGCCTGAAATTCATGAAGGACACCTAATTGAATTCATTATCTACATCAATATAGAACATGGACCTACTGGGTTAGCACCAGTCCATTAACAAGAGTTATAGGAAGACAGTGTGTCAGAAGTCTGCCAGTTTTGGTAAGAGATAAAAACATAAAGCTTTCATAAGATCTGATGGCCATTTCTTTGGCCCTTATCTATGATAATCTATTTGGGGAGCTGTGTGGGGCCATAAAATGTGTGAAGAATTGATGTGTAAAATGCCTTACATGCCTGAAGCAGAGCTATTAACGAAAAAAAATGCAAGTGATTTATTAATATCTAGCATAAAAATTTGAGTTCTAATGTGACAGTACAAATTTATAAGCTGTGTTCACATTTAAGAGAGAAAGTGCAAAAAGTGATTGTTCTTAAAACCCAGTTACTTTCTGTTTAAATGGGGGTTTCCTTTGTGAACATTTTAGAATTTTCATGAGAAATAACAAGCACTTTTTCTTAGCAGGAGCTGTGAATAAACTTTTATACAAACAATGCCAGTTTCTTTGTACATAATAAACAAACTTTTTTTTCCCCATGCCCTAGCAGACAGTTTTGGTCTGCTAGGGCATGAAGAGAATGAATTCAGGCGAACCAAGAATACAGCAGTTTGAATTGACAGGATACAAGCGGCTGTATTGGAAAAAAACTGAGTGCAAAATACTAAAATCAACATTTATATATCTTGTTAAGTTGGGTGATGCACATCACCAAAATGCCAAAATTTCTTCTGGCAATTTACTTAAGAGTTACACTTCAGCTTTTTGAGATGTCTGATTTAGCCATGTAATTTCTAGATACCTAAATTAGAACAGATTAATTCCACTTAATGTTACTGCTTACCAAAGCTGTATTTTGTTATGATTGCTGCCATGCAAACTATAGTTAATATTGCAAACAAAATGCAACAGAACCCTTCCCCGGGCACTAAGATCAGGATCTAGAAACCCCTTTGGGGGTCACCCAAGTAGGTGCTGGCCTTCAGACCACATTTGGGGTGATGGTGGCATCGGTGCATTCAGAGGCAAATGGTGGCACAAGTGCAGGTCCGTGTGGACCAGGGGCAACCCAGCTACAGCAGTGCAGAGTTCAGTGCACCCTGTTCACTGAAGCAAGAGTCCCTCTGCCCAAGGGTTTGGCACTCTGGGATCAGGGTTAGTTTCAGCAGGTGTTGAGCCCAGACAAGAGCTCTTTGAGACCACTAGGAAGGCTCAGCCCTTTTCTCTCCAGTGTAGCTTTTAATCTGAGGGTCTCAACTTTGGTCAGGGTGTAGATGCTAAAAAGGCTGGCAGAGAAATTTTTCCAGATTTTTACAGCCTCTTGTGAAAGTCTCCGTTCTCACACAAACTAGCTGAGAAATGGTTTGCTATTTTGTAAACTATTTTGCAGGTGCAGGTTGTTGGGGAATACTGTGGATATTGTTTCGGTTCACTGAGAATAATATTTTGAAATGGGTGTCATAGCATGCAGCCAATCAGTCTGAGAGGTGGCTGACTGATGAGCCAATCATGTCATTTCTCTATTGCAAACTAAGTTATATAAACGAGTCTGTAATTAATTAAATAATCCCATTTTATCCTGGACTTGAATTCTGTGTCATTCTTCTTGCCATCCCTGCGGACAACAGCTACATCAGGGTGGCTGCATTGTAGTTGTGTCCAGTCCTGGCCAGTGTATCCTGGTGATTTACACCTTAACCCTCATGCCCTGAGTTGATTCTCTAGCTTGACCATGGACCTGCCTCACACTTTGACCAACAGACTGTGTCCAACCCTGGCAGTTGCATCCAAGCACAGAGTGATCCTACCACTGACTTGCTGACCTGTTGCTGACGTGACCTGCTTGCTTGACCTTGGACCTTCCATGTCACTGGGGGCTTCTCTGGCAGTCTGGACTCTTTCTTGTCTGAAGGTGTTGTCATAAATCATGCTCTGCTTGCCATGTTCAGGTGCCTAAGGACAGCATCCTTGTTGATGAGGACACCGTCTGTGTTTACCACCCTCAGCTCCTGGCCCCCCTTCCTGCCAAAACTTGTGATAATGTGTTTTGCATGCTACTGAGGTTAAAACCACATCTATGGGCAGACTCAGAGAAGCAGGATGAAGTCCTCATGGTTAGGTTGGAGAACATATACAACAAAGCACACTGAGATTATGGAAAATGCCAAGTCTGGTGAAAATTTAGGGTAATTTTTGCATGAAAAGTTCAGGGTTGCAAATATCACCTTCAGATGAGCATGAATTCCATTTTAATTCATCTCTTTTTCAGAAGTTATATTTAATGTGACACAGAATTGGAATAGATAGGTGGACTGGACTATAGGTGAGTATCTCCTAATTTTTCCTCAAGCTTCACTTCTCTCACAAGCCCCTCTGATGCAGGGCAGAAGGACTTCTGCACTGGAAAAAGATGACACTTTCAATAAATAAGTTCTATATGTAGTGTAAATTGCCATTTGTTTACAGCTGATTTCCCAGCCGTGATCTGAAAACCATCAGCCCAGAAGAGAACTCTCCTAACACTAAAAAGAATGGAAGACATTCAGTTAAACAGTGAAAGGAGGGTGTTTGAAGGAAAATGGATGGTTCCTAAGGGGATTTTCCTCTCTGTATGAAGTAGTTGACCAGATGAGAATGGAGATAAGTCAACAGCTATAGGTTTATCTCATTCCTATAGTTACATTTTCTTTGAACAATGCAAGTTGGCATTGCCAACTTTATGTGGTGAATAAAAAAACTCCCCCACAGCCCTCTGTACTTGTCAGTGCTGACAGGTCTATTGCATCTCCTGATTCCCTGTGTACTAATGCTGGGTAAGTATGAATTCAATATACCATAGCATAGTTTCTACCTAGCTAGTAGTTTCTAGGCTTCTTTGAACTGAAACTTCTGAAAGCTTTCCTGTTTGAAGTGAATGAATGAGAAGGCATGAATCACTTTTTGTTCTGTTTTCTGACTTCTCAGACTATTCTCAGTGTGCCTTCTCCACAAGTTTTACTCATTTAGGCACTTCAGCACACAGAGTGCTAAATGAAGAAGGAAAACTCAGACAAGCTGATCTTTTACTTTGTACCTCCCAAGTTACAACTATGTTCAACCTACTGTGGAAAACATCAAAACCAGATTTTTATTAAACAATCTGATTTTAAACGTAAGATTTAATGGTGAAATAGGCAAATGCTTGTGAACAACCACTTGTCTCTTATCTGAAGTAAGATACCTAAATACTAGAAGATATTTGACTATGTCAGCCTTTCATGTTTTGCCAGCAAGCAAGAAGAGAAAGGTGCTCTGAAAGGTAGCCAGATTTCCCCAAACTGCTAATGGGGCAGCATCTGTTCACTACACTTTCATTTCTGTTTCCTGGTATTATTAATGTATGTCGCTTAGCTTCTAAGTAGTTCTAAGAACAAATGTTACTGAGGCTGGCATGCAATTGTTAATATTTAACATAATTTTTGATAATAAATTATTATTGTCTCCATCTGGGTCTGTGGCTCACACACATGCACGCACAAATGCACGGCTAGCTTCAGTAATACTGTGGGTAGCAAAGAGGCAGGAAGGTTCTTTGCGTGGGTTCCAACAGGAGCATTTATTGCTTCTACACTGTCAAAGGTTCCAGACGAAAGACAAGAACGACAATGAACTCAGGGTTTTTATCTGGGGGCGGGGAAAAGGCAGGACTAGGGAACAGGGACCAATGGGGAAGCTCTGGGGGAGTGACGAGGGGTAGAGGCCAGCAGCCAACTGGGGATTCAAACTGGGGTAGATTAACATAACAGAACAAGCACCCTGGGACAAGCCTTTCTGATCAGCCTAACCTAAAGTGGTTCTTTTGGTACTAGGGACTTGTCTTATTGAGAACTCTCTGTCCCTTGTAACATGGGTTCACTGGCCACCACAATAAATTATCATTGAGACAGCAAAAGCCTTCACAACAGCTAGTCTGTCTCTTCCCTCTGAAGTCACCACTGAAAGGTGTGTTCTCTAGAAAGAGATTTGGACCAAGAATCTAACCATATTGTCCTTTAGAAATTAATCAATAGAAATTAATCAAATTTGGGTTTAATCTACAGCCAAACTTGAGCCCTTGACTAGAGAAAGAACTAAAGAAGTTTTTCCTTGCTAGGCCATATATAGCCTATAGGAATATCCTTATATCATGCCTGCTGGAGCTGTGCAGTAGATAAACTTATTAGACGTTCTAGAAAGTTGAACGAAATTAAGGCCTTGTGTTAATGGGCAAATGACCCAAGCCCAAATTATGTGTTTGGTTTGCGAGCTCTTTGAGTTGGGTGTTCAGTTTAGTTCCTCTACTTTTCCTGTTGATTCTCTGGGATCATTTAAGCAGAATTACAGGCCACTGAATTTCACCTATGTCAAGGAGGCAGGAGGAAGAGGATGTTTCAAATACTTTTAATGTTTGATTTTGTTCAGCTGAAAGCAGTAGATCTTGACACAGCTTCTGTTCTGAGAAACTCTGGAGGATCAAGTTACGCTTGATGAGTCAAACTCAGCTATTAGGGATTGTGACAAATTCTTGTCAATTTTCTCAGGCATGCTCTGAGAGCAGAAAGGATAAAGTTGCCCCCCAGTTCACAGTCAAGGGACACTTAGGAATAGAACTCTAAGTTGCTTCTGGCACATTTTGAGTTGCAAACCATATGACACACCTAGAGCAAGAGGACAAGTTCTGCACATTAGGTGCATCACCCAATACACCCAGCAACTGACACCATGCAGGCTGAGTATGAGAGAACAATTCTAAAGTAACTGGGGTCAGTTCAAATGAAGAGATGTCTTAAAAGAGAAATTCTGTTGCCTTATATTTCAGGTAGCACAAGTAACTGAGGTATTTGTTTTAATTTTTACAATCTTCTTTCTAAACACAGGCTTCATTTTGCTTTTAAATATGGTAGAAGTAAAGGGATTAACTATTCATCCTTAATTTTGAGGCCCAGAGGGATTACCCTTTAATGAAGGGACAATGAATACACACTATAGGTGGTCCAGGACACCTGTGGTGACAGGTAACAACTAGTATTATTTGCTGCATGGTGAAAAGGACGTGAAGAAGGAAGCAGAATTACATCACTGTAGCAGGGCATCTCACCCCCCACCAGAACTTATCTGTTGTTTGTTAACCAGCCAGATAAGACAAACAGGGCAAGATGTCTTGTAATGAGTTATTTTGTGCCATGGGGTTAACATTTGGCTGGCATCTCCCACCTGCCAATAAACATCTTACTGTTAAGTGAGATCTGGAAAGACAAGCTGGATTTTTGACTGAAAAACACTTACTTTGCACCAAGATTTCACAAAGCAGAAATCTTCCATACATTTCCCTGGAAATGTGTGGAGTTTCTCCCATGAGTAGAGATGTCTGCTTTGTGGTTACTGCCCAGGGATTAAGTGAAGAAAACTGTGCACATTGTCATGGTTTCAGTGACAAGTTACATTCAGCTCCTAATCAATACTATTTCTTTTGCTAGCTCTAATAGAGGTACCTTGATATTGTCCACTGTTTTATGTTACACTGTAATCTACTTGTATTTCTTTTTAGTTTTACACTGGGTAGAAAATAATTCTGATTAAGATCTTTCATCTGTTCTCTCTTGTCTGTTAATAAATAATTCATTTTATAAATAGACTTGATCTGCCATCCTTAGAACTTGCAGGCCGGAGTGATTTCTTAAATTTAAATTGTTGCCAAAACCTGACGCTTAGGCACGCCTTGTCTGAAGCTCACACTGGTGCCGTGGTAATCATCTAACAACAAACGATAGGAAGGGGAATGGATTCTTTCAGCAAAGGTTAAATTATTGTGTGAAAGAAATCTTGTGTAAGAATACTCTCAAGGCCAGGCTAGCTTATGATGCTCAACATTCTTGAAAACAAACCTCTGCTGTGGTTGGTTTCAAGAAGGTTCCCGAAAGTTGGCCAATCCAGCTTTTTTCCTCTTGCCCTGGTGGACCACAAGAAAGAGGGGAATACGTTGAAGGTCCCTGCTGCCAGCTAACACAAAGGGAACTGAAGATGAGAGCAGGGACGAAATGCGCTTAAGGGCATGACTGTGAGTTGGTAGCAAGTAAGCAGAGGTTTTTTGGATTGCAGTTTTAAATTTGGGCACCTACTTCTTTTTCTGGATTGAATTCCAAGGCACTAGGAGGAGTGAAGGAGACATACTCCATCGAGACCTCCCAGTCTGAACAGAAGAATTGCACTGCAGGTGAGATGGTATTTATTTAGATTTATTTAAATTCCATAAACTTTGAACAGTCTCCAGTTCCTCAAGTTAGGATCTTTTATTTGATGTTGGTGGGCAGTTACAGCCAACAAGGATAACCCAAGACAAATCCTAAGCAAAAGAACACAAACAGCCCTTCTGTGGAAATTAAAATCACAGGATTTTTCTCTCTTCCCTGCCCCCTCAAAAGTTGTTGATTTATTGCCCTGAATCAAAGCATGTCATTCAAAACCAAGAAGTTAAATAGAGATTGAATTAATGATTTGTGTAGGAGAACTTGCACCTAGAAATTACGGTAAAAATACAGAGTACACTGCAAAAAGGAGAAAATAATATCTTTCTAAGAGAAAGATTTATTAAACTTCAAAAGCTAGCAGAAAATGTTGAATCAAACATTTCTCTGCTGTCCCATTAGTATTTATTTCTCCAGATTTTACTAATATGAAACTAATCATTCTCCTTATATCTTAAAAGACTACACTTTCGAAATGGGCACTTTACTAATTGCTAGAAAACATGTTTAGTTAAAACTCTATCCTGAGACATGCCAGTGAAGGCTTCATGCATCAGTGTTTGCCCAGGCAAAACTTATATTTGTTCATGTAAATGTCCAGCTAGGACACATAAATATTATTTGTTTGCATAAGGAAGATATTTTTGCTGGCAAAAGTTTTTGAAACTGTGGCCTGACATGTAGGCCCAGGCTATTTAATGGCCTTTAAAGACACAATGTTAACAGGCAAATTTTTTTGAAGTTTGCAAAAATATAACAAATTTGAAAAACATATGTTCAAATATTCAGGTTCAACCATTATGAATTTTGAATATAGCATTTCAGACAGAATAAGGTTTCACAGAAGGAAAGAGGGTCTCTATTTAAAGCAGGAGCCTGGGAAAATGAAGACATATGTTCAATTCCTGTTACTGCAATAAACTTTACTGACACTGGGCAAGTATCCTAATCACTCAGTCCCTTAGTGCCCAGCTGGAAAAAGAAGGAACACTGGTGCTTATTTTTCCTGTCTTGCTTCATTTGCCTTGAAGATCTTGGAAACAGGATTGCTGCTGATTATGTATGGTTACTGCTTGCAGGAGCAAGACCCAGATCTCAACTGGAAGCTCCAGGAACCACAAAGAGCAGGACTGGACAGTGTGCAATTAAAAGGGTGAAAACTCTCAGTACAGCATTTCTAAACACATTTCCTTAAGTGCTCCTTAGAAAAGGAGGAGGGAAATTTCTTTCTTTTTTTTAATTTAAGTTTGAATTAATGAAAATATTTACACCGAAAAACAAATCAATGCTGTAAGGATATTGTAAGTAAAATTCAAATATTTTAAAATTTAGGTAGCCCTTCAGTGATTTTACAAAAAATAAGCTAAGCAAGTTAGCAACTTGCAACTACAACATTAACACCAATTTCTGCTGCTACTCTTCAAACTAGCAGTAGCAAAAATTACTTTTTTCACATGAAGCTCTGGAAAGCTATGTTAGATGGGGAAAGCAGGTACAGGTAGTTTTCTCTTTTGCAAAGATTTGCTTATGAAAAAAGACGAACACAGCATAATGTAAGATAAAAAACGTCGAAGAATGTTGCTATCCCTTTGCAGCCAAGACTGAACATTAAACACTTTTATGGATGCATACAGCCTTCCACAGCAAACCAGCAGCATTGTGTTACTGGGAAAAAACACCACTTTTCTTCACAGTTCCAAGCTTTAATACCTGTAATTAAGCATCATTTTCATTATTAAAAAAAAAAGCCCAGTTTGAGGTCATGGATAATATTTATTTTTTCAGTAAAAATGGGCCATAAGAAAAAGAACATCCAACATGCAAATTGTCTTCAATTGTCACAGAACTGAAAGGTGGTTATAACCAGGGCAGCACAAACATCTGACTTATGTCATCTGACAATCAGCCATTGGCTATTTTTTCCACAGTAAAATAAAAGATTGAAAGCTGTTCCATTTCAGATCAAATGAAATTGTTAAGCTTGGGTGGGGTTTTTTTGTTTGTTGTGGGTTTATTTAATTTTTTTATTATTTTTAATCTATTTCACTATTAAATGTAATTAGCTCCCAAGATTAAATTTTTTTAATTAAAAAAAATAATTTCTGTTTGGAAAACATTGATATCAAATTGGTAACTTTTGAGTTAAAACAACCTGTGTTTAACAAATATTTTTATTTACTCTCTGTACAAAAAAAGCAATAAAAAGTGTTTCACTCAACTTAGCAATACTAGATATCTCTTGGTTCATGTTACTGGCATAGAAAAGATTTTCCAGCTTCCAGGAAGCCCCTGGGACTTACTTCACACCATCAGTGTTAATATGGCAACATTACAGCTGTTTGAAATCAAAGGAAGTCTGGCCATACCCTTCCAGAGGGTGATATAATTTCAAAGTGACAAAGCCTTATTGAATTTCAGGATATACCTGGGCTAGCAAGAACCTGTACTCAGCTACAGGGAGTTTTGCAAGGCTGCAAGATTCAGACACAAAAATGGTTAAGAATCTGGTAACAAGCAACATTTTCAGGTCAGTATAGCTACATGACTTTCACTAAAGTGAGAACCCACATTCTACTCAGATGTGTTACCTCCTCAGGAGCAAAAAGTGGTGACTGAGCAACACACACACATTGCTGTGTGGGATAACCAGCATCCTCCATTTTGGCCAATGACGTGTTCTGATGTACCTTTTGAGGTCCAAAAACTTCTCTCTAAATGGTGGCATCAATATGATCATTGCTATGAAATCATGGTGTTAATGTAGCTTTTTCTTTACAACTCTTTCCTGGCCTTTTTTATTACTATCATTATCAAAATAAGACCTAGATTTTGAGAAAAGGGTACAGTTTGCTTTTGCTATGCACACCCAGAAAACAAATCCCTGTTCCAATAAATTGACAACCAGCTTCCATGGCTATTTCACTGCAGAACCAGAACAATTTTGAAACTGCTGTTCCACTTGCCACACGTAACTCTCCCCTAAATTATTCTAGTGAAAGCCTCATCTTTCTGTTTCCCTGGCAAGTAGTCAATAAAGAGCTGAATTAAGTGATTCTCAAGTCAGCAAAAGCTTCTGAAGCAAGAATTTTAATTATTTTTCTTCCTTTCCCCCTTTTCCCCCCAAAAAGGGACAAGTAGCACCAATCCTGAAACATTAGGCAAACACCGGAAGCCTTATCAGGCCACAGACCAGAAAAGAAAATCTGTGGGATAACACTCATCCCTTATTTCAGAAGGGCCGTATTTTGCCTCATATGGAAAGATCTGTGCCATTTCCAGACAGAGTTTGCAGAAAGTTACACAAACCTTCTGGTTCCACATGTGTCTGGGAGTATTTCACATGACTAGGTTACACTCATAATTTATTTGTTCTTTTATAGGGCTTTGCCTCTCACAGCAATTCCTATCATGCTACCCAGCACTTCCATTGATCCCAGCCAAGCTCAGACATCCCTTGGGTGGAAATGCAGAGACAGAACTGATGCATCAGTTTAATGGCACCCACATATCCTTCATGTCATGAGGATTTCTTTGTAACCTCTTGGGAGTATCTCCCTGTCCCATTTTTGCTACAGAGCTGTACAAAAGGTCAGAGGAGGAGTGAGCAGGATGTGTCCTGAAGGGTCATTTTCTGATCCTAATTATTCTGATGTAGTTCCTTTGAATTATAGGTACCATTATTGCCTGTGAAAAGATGATCTAAGGTTTGCCCTGAACCCTGACTTTATAAACATGGCTTTCTTATTCCCCCTTCCCTTTGTCTAATGGATGGCTTTACAGAAATTCAAATACCAAGGAAATTTGATGTGCTATAAAGAGTGGAACATCATAGAACTAACTTTCTTATTTTTTTACTGAGTACTGAGGAAGCAATACCAAGCCTAGTGCTAGCTAGCAGTGTTCAAATAATAAGATGCACTCCCAATCCCACGAATTTCAGTTACTCAGTGTGTCTGGTAAATGATGCATTGCTTATTTTATCCACAATATAGGGGCTAACCACGGGAAATAGAATTCTGAGAATCTTTTAGAAAATGCTTACACAAGTGTATTAAAACCAGATGTATAAAAAATATGCCACCAGGGAAAATACAGATTAAAAATATTATTTAAATGCAAAAGAATATATATAGTAAATATAACAGTATACATTAACAGTTAAAGATACTTTAAAGAATTTAATCTTTGTTATCTTTTTGGTGAAAAATTAGTGGACTATTAATATCAGGTGCTATCTTCTGATAGCAAAAGAAATCAAGAAATATTTGCCTGAAAAATAGCTCTTTTAAAAAATAAAAATACATATATTGCTTGTTACTGCATTAAAGCAGGTAAAGCAGAGAGAGTATGAAGGATTCTTTCACATGGACTTTACTGGTTCCTACTTTGTTTCATGTACAAACTCACTGGCTTGAAATACTTTCATATAGTTGAATTCTGAGCTGAACTGTATGCATGTTCCACTGCCCTCTACAAGTAGGTGTCCTCATAATCTACAGCAAACAATCTTGGCCACTTGTCATCCCTTATCCCAAGTCATATGAGTCTCTTTTTCCAGAGTCTCCTCCCTCAGATTAATCTGGAATTTTATCACAAAAAGCACTGTGAGTTTACAGTCAATAAATTAGTTTTCAATAATTCAGAAATCTGATGGCTTGATTGGGTCAGATAGACATCTGGAATTGGTACTAATCCATTTGATATTTTTTAATTTTTAAAAAGTTAAGAATTAATGGAAATGTAACTCTAATAGATCTTGTTTCTGTTTGTGTGCAGTGGTGCTATCAAAAAATTCACATTCAAACACTGACTTGTTATATATGCAACAACAGCTATTTCAAAAGAAGCTTTATGTAAAGATGTAGTGTGTGTTCTGTAGATGCCAACTGCTCACGAATTAATTGGATTTATAACAAGTTCTAACCTTCATACAGAGTAAGTGAAGTTCAACACCCAGAAAGAGCACGAAAATCAAATAATAAATAAACTAGAGCAACAGGAGTAAAATAGTGCAAATATCTAAGAGAGAAAACTTCATTCACTTTAGCTTGTATGACTTTTTGGGGTCTCTTTTCCACATCTATTCATGACAAGTACGCTCTAGGAACTTGCTTTGCAAAATGGAGAATTCAGTGAAAACTGAAGAGCAGGTTTAGTGTGCAGATACTAATCAGACACACAGGTAGCATGGTTCATAGATTTTTCCTTAGCTGGATATAACCACTGTCACCTTCTTCCATTAACTAGGTCCACATCCAGGAACAGAAATGTTATTAAATTCTTCATATCACAAACTTAAAAGGAATAATAATCAAGGCTGACAAAGCAGAAAGGGTTCTAGGCATCTTGGACCACTCTAACAACTTACCATAGTCACATTCTTCCTGTTGCACATATTTTACATTAAACTTCTCAGGCTTAGTTTGCTCTGTGTTGTTCTTTATTACTGTAGTGAGCCACACATTTAAAAAACATGTAAAAAGCCTACCACGACATATTCAATCAGCTTTTATTCTAACACCACAGCACTTCAGCTCACATAAATGATCAGGAATCACTACTTTTACAGGTATTAATCTTCATTAACCCCCCCCGAAATCTTTATCAAAGATTTCTTTTTATATATCAGCTGTCCTTCCTCACCAAATAGTGTATCTCAACATCAGGTGTTTCTCATCCTTAGTGTATGTGCTTATCATATATCCTCATAAAAAAAAAATGCCTAGACCAAGATACAGACATGCAGCATTGCTTCTTCCCAGTGGTTGTTGGTGCCTAAATATGCTCATTAGAGAAACAGAAAATCATGCTTCTAATGCACATCATTCACAGTGCACTATTAGCAAGAAATATCTCCAAGTATTACAGTTTCATTCCTTGGTAGCATCAGATTATTACTAAGCAAGCTTGCTCAGCATCTCCTCATTGTTTTAGATTTATTTGAAGTTTCTTGCCACTTCAAGCACAGCTTTTAAAGAGTCATTTATATCCTGGTTTTTGTCTAATTCATGGCGGATTGACCACCAGCACGTATTAGCACAAATTAGCAGTCAATTAAGGCCACCCACACCAAGGACAGATTTTTGCAATTACCATGGCACTTCTTCCTTTCCACTATAATTACTCCCTACCTTGTCATGGCATAGAATCATAGAATTGTTTAGGTTGGAAAAGACCTTAAGATCATGAAGGCCAACTGTTCATCTAGCACTGCCAAGTCCACAACTAAACCATGTGTCTCAGTGCCACACCCACACATCTTTTCAATACTTCCAGGGATGGTGACTCCACCCTGGAAGCCCCTGGACAGCCTATTCCAATGCTTGACAATCCTTCCAGTGGATAAAACTTTCATAAAATCCAATCTAAACCTCTCCTGGTGCAACTTCAGTCCATTTTCTCTAGTCCTAGCTCTTGTTACTTCAGAGAAGAGACCTCCTCATTACAACCTCATTTTGGTCAGTTGTAGACTCTGAGTAGCATCACTTCATAACAAATTAGGCAGAGATCTCATTCCCTTGTTACATTCTGCAGAGACAAAGTTTAGTACTTATTACCGCAGGCCTAGGCCCTAGGGTATATCACCGTGTCCCGCAGCCATAGGGAGGAGGAGAAGAGAAGATCCAGCAGGCAGGAATTGTGCAGCAAGAATGATTTATTTAATTATTTTACAAACTCTTTTCTAGACTTTTTTCTTCATAGTTTAATTGGACAATGATCAGCCACCCCTTGGGGTGATTGGCGAAAATCCTAAAACATCCGTTGTCAGAATATTTTTCTACTGTACCATAAACAAGACTTTTCAAGGCTGCAGGTGTCTGGTTGTTTACAGAACTCTGCTACCTCTTCTGTGAGAGAGAAAATAGCAAGGACTTAGAAAATAGCAAGAAAATCCTTGCTAGCAGCATTTTTGGATCCACAAGTACTTTTCCTGGGAATCCAAATTTTTCATTGTGACCACAGTACTCTCTTGAGTTATATCATCCCATAGCTTCTTGCAAAATCATGTATTTCCATCTTTTCTCAAGCAATTGACAAACTGAAAATATTTGAGCCACAATATACTTCTTTTTCTGTAATGCCTTCACATTTTTGTACTTAGTCCTCTGTGTAACTCTTAAGCATATATAAAACTGTAAAAATCAGATGGGATCTTCTGAGGTAAGAAGTTCCTGTACCTACTAAAATCCTACTTTGCATTCATTTTATTTTTTTCAGAATTCCTGACATAGAAATAACTTGGTAGATCTGTGACTTAATTTACACCTTCCTATGTTTTAACAGTTCATCAGAAATTTTGTTCTTTTATTACCTGGTTGCTTCCTTATGCTCTTTTAAAAATATATTGCTTTCACAAGTGGTTCTGCTGCCTAGGAAATGTCTCTGAACCTTTGTCTCTACTCACTTCTTCACGATGATACTCATTAAAACTGTTTTCTTAATATGACTTCATATCTTATAACAGAGCTACAATGTCAATACTGTCTGTATACTTCAATCAATGCTTTTTTAAAGCCAGCTCTTGGTGACCAACATCATTGTGTGGTTCCTGCCTGCTTTGCATTCTCTCTTTTAGCTGTGCCCCATCTCTTATTTTCATGTCTTTAAAGGAGAATTTTTCTCTCTTACACAATAGTGGCCTGAATCACAACTGGGTTTTCTTAGGCTGTATGTTAGTCTGTTGCCTTAAGGCAGCTTGTGGTTGATCTAGTAGGTAAGAATTTCATTTCTGAATATTGATATATTCTTGGAAATGCCATTGTGAGTACAATGAGCTGGTTAATCTGATCCCACTGTAGGCTGAGTTACAGGTATAATTCTTTCTTATTTTCCTGCTATAATGCATCAGTGTAAGAATTATTTTAATGTCAGTGCTGAAAGCTGGAATGGGCTCCTTCAAGTTCTCTATAGACTTAATTTATGTTTCTTCAGTGAGAACACACATGCTGGTAGCAAGTTTGCTCACAACTTGTTTCAAAGACAGTAACTGCACCAGCAGATTTTTGTACTCAGAGGTTCCATTTCTTTTCCATTCTGCTGAGATTAGGATGTGCTTTCGAGATAGTTGCTCCACCATATTTGGCTGGGATTTTTGATGAGATCCAGATGTTCCACATCCTCAGCTCTTAGTTTGTTTTCTGTACCTGGGTAATGTATCTGTATTATCATATATCAGTAATATTTATTTGGCTTTATATCAAAAGGAGATGAGTATTCAGACTTTTCCCAAAGGCTGAGCTAAGACGACCAGATCCTGACTCTGGCCCATCCCCTCCAGCCTGTTCAGAAGCCTCTCCTTGCAGCAGAACATGTTTGGCATAGCTCCCAGGGCCATGGGAACACACAAGAGCTGCCACCATGACTGGAGTCTAATTTAGAGTAACAAATGAATTCAAGGAAGACCAAAGCAGCTCACAAACAAGCAGCAGTCAGAGGCAGAGCTAAGTTTATCAAGCAACACATTCTGTCCACTCATTGCTCATTCATCGCTAACAACTCTGTTTGTGAGCATAATTATGTTTTTCTGCAGTGGTTGTTTGAGAACATTTTTCTGACTATATCATGGAGCAACATTCTAACTCTCCCAAAATAAAGCTTTTTTTGTTTGTTTGTCTTTTTGTTTGTTTGAGTAATTAAATTCCAGATGAAAGATTTGGCTTCTCCAAGGAGGGCACAGAAGATCGTTTCCAACAGCCATGAAAAAGTATTTTAAATCAGATTTGTTCCTAAGTCACAACATACATAAAATCATTGTTAATATAACTTTCTGAGGCTTCTTTTAATACTAAAATAAACTTCAAAACAAACTTAAGGTATCTATGAGTGATAACTTAATGTAGCAGGAAATAAGCAGGACACTTGAGTCCTTTGAAAAGCAGAACCATATTCATTTACCATTTTTATTTATGTCTGCTAAATTACTCTTAAGCCAGTCATTAGTCCAAACCCAAGAATAATACTTTACTAGATGTGCTGCAAGCCATTTTTAAATATAATTTCTAATATTAGAATTTAATATTTATGGAAGATAGTAAGTATAGCTCAGAAAGCCTGACAAATATACAATTGTTAACCTAAAAAAAAAAAAAAAAAAAAAGGGCAATTGGATACATCTGAATGAAAAAAAGCTGAAGTTTTAAGTGGCCAATGAAGTATCATAGGTAGCCAATGGGTCATGTCCCATTTCATTTATCTTGGCTGTAGAAGAACCTACTCAACATCTTCTATATTCACATAAATTTTTAAAAAAATCATAAATTGCTCCCTAGTATTTTTTAAACATATCTGTGGTCATGCTGTTGGAGTTTGATGTACAATTTATACATTTTTTTCCAGATGATGCTTAAAAAATTCTTGCAGTCCTACTGAAATTGGCAGGGCTATGGATGCCCACAAGTTTTGAATTTGTGCCCCCAATCATGTGCCAGTATATAACTTTAAACTTGAGAATCAACTCCAGAATGATTATTATCTAACAAAATTAAAAGAAAATTCATCAGCAGGATATACAGCCAACCACTACCTTTTACTCTGCACTCGAAGGATTACATTCCCCTAAGATACTGGCATGTTTGATTCTGCAAGGCAGTACATACAGAGCTCCTTCTGAAAACTGATGTCTGTTTTGAAACACAGGGCTTTTGCGAATCTTTTTACCTGATCTCGTCCTGTGTTATCCAGAAGAATGTTTTCCCTCCAAGGCCTCAGCTGCTCTTGCATGTCTTTGCCGCTCACCAGCACCAAAACAATCAACTCACATGTTTAAATCAAACGGGGATTTACAGAGAGCCAGGCAAGCACTAAAAACTCACACTTAATTCACAACAACCAGAATTTGTAAAACATGCAGTGCAATGAAATGAATACATTTACAGCCTGTGTTTTGACTGAGGCTATTTGAAAGAATAAGAAAACACACATCTCAGATATTAGTCTTTTGACTTGGAGGTGTATTCATGCTGCAATGATGAGAGAGGAACATTACCCTCCAGACACTGTTCGCGCCATCCCCAAAGCAAATGGCAACAGTCCAGCAGTCACAAAAGAGGCCAAGATGTGTCAAGAACATTTTTCAACTACGTGATGACCTTTATATTTTCTTTTACGTACTTCTCATTACAAAGCAATTAACAAAAGAAAAGGGGCATCATAAAGTGGTTGGAAAAGAACTTATGAATTAAATGGTAATTAAATACATAACAAGAAACTACCAATTCATGAAGAAAACAACCGACAGGATTACATAGCAGCAATACCTTTAAATTACAGCCCTCATAAAGTATTAAAAATAAAAGCACGGTTCATAAATACATGTTTGAATTCAGAAGCAAAACTGCATTTGCAATGAGACAGTTGCTGGATGAGCAATCTCCCCTAATCTGGATAATCAGTCATGTATTTTGCACATTATTGCAGATTCTGAGTTCATGGTTGCTTGTGTGTCCACACACTCTCTGTTATTCAGGCTTGTAGATTCTGATAAAACAGATATCAAACCCAAGAAAAAAAACCTGAATGCCAGTAGGCAGCTAACAGGCAAGACACATGAACAGCAAATTCAAATTTGCCTCAAGAAAAATATTTGGGTACTAAAATTTAGGTCTACCAAAAAAACATTGTTTCTATAGCTTTTCTTTATGTGGCAGCACAAAACCTGTCAGAATAGTATCTGGTTTTAATATAAGCCATATAAAAATCTGGAGAAGTAAGAATAAGTAGAATAAGGGAAAGAAAAACAAAAGAACAAAGAAAAATAACTTTCTCCGGAATACCTCCAAAAATGAAAAGAACAGGCAAAAATCCTATATATAATGAAAGATAGAGAGCAGAAAAAAAGCAGCATGAGAGAAGACAAAAGGAAGCATGCATGTAGTACTTTTGAGCATATTGAAGTGGGTACTGATGGAGAAATAATAAAATTTTATCAGCTTAATAGGATTTCAGCAGGCAAGTATAGAGACATCCTAGGATGACCAAGGAAGGATTTTTCAAACAGAAAAGAAATAAAGCAAGCAATGGGTAAATGGTGTCAAGAGCTGCTAAACAAACCCACAACATAAAAAAAAATATTTCAAAAATACTTTCTCAGGAAGAGAATTGTAACACATCACATCTCAAAAGAGCAAAACACTCCATGAAAAAGATTGCATCTGAAAACCTTATTTCTGAAGAACATTGCAACAGAGGACCAAGGTGCTGATATCTCAGAAGCTGCAATGCTGCAGCTACTGTATTGCTGCACTGGGAAAAAATGTAGAAATCCACCACTGGTACACATTCCTTATAAGGAAATACTTCAGAAAATGCTGGTATTGAATAGGATGCATTTCTAATTAAGTGCTAAGACTTGCCAGAATTCAACTATTTGTTGCTTTAAATGTTATCCATTTAAAAATAAATAAATAAATAGATAAATAAAGGGCAAATTTCAAAGGAAATCCTGAAAGGAAAGCCTGCTAGTGGGACACAAATCAGAGCTAAGCTGAAGTGTATCTCTGCAAAAAAGCACTGAAGAGGCGTTTATGGACTTTATAGCAAGGGACATGCCAGAAGCAACACTGGACACACAGGTGTAACAGACCTACCTTTGTGCCCCTGGCTGTGTCATAGCAGCATGGAAAATTTTCTGCATGCTAGAACATTCACCTTCTGTGCGGATTAAGTCCATATGAATTTTTTGTGCCATGATAGCATTTCTCCAGGAAAAAAACCCCAAACAACAGCCTTCCTAACTTCTGCATCTGTTTGGGTGTGTATAATATAATGATACAAAGATGTGTCATTGAAAAAAATAACCTTATTGGATTTTAAGTGTGCTGTATTCCTGGAGATTGAAATCAAACCCTTGAGAACAAGTGGGAGTGGAATCAATGTCTTTCTTAGAAAGCAGATTCAGCTTTAGCTCAATGTATCACTCTTGCTTCTTTTCAGATGCAAAGGTCCAGTACTACACCACCCTCAGAGATGGGATTTGTTACAAATAGAATACTCAGTTATCTTCCTGTGTTGTGTAATTTACGTAAGTTTTGCAATTTTACCTTTTCTTATCAGAGCTTTACACGTGTAAAAGCTCTTGCACTTCATAAATGACTGAAATTTTGCATATTAATCAAGCACTGTGTGTATGTGCTAGCTAATGTCCAGAATACAGTATTTAGGAACATGCTTGATTTTTACATCCAGGAGTGGCATCATTAAATTTGACTGGCTTCCTTAGTTATTAAATGTTACTCCCTGTTGAATTAGAGTCACAAAGAGGGCTGTGCCTGATGAACAAAGACAGTACAAAATGAAGGTAGAATTTTCATTCTCATTGGAACATAAGATTCTGTATGTCAGGTGAGCAAAAGAAAACTGAGGGTAAAGTTTTTCATGAAATCATTTCAGGTTTCTTTTCTATATGTTCACTTTAACATATTAGATCTTTAAACTGTAAATTGGTTTGTTTTCTTTTTCTTAAACAAAAATTGCATACAAACACCCATTCATGCTAAAGTTTATGGAAACAACATTTTACATACACATTTGCAAAACCTCATACAATGGTATTTTACATGTGCATTGCAGAAGTTTATGGTGGTCCACAATAGACACATTTTTATACAGGGAAATGGCCACACGGCCTACCAGGATATGACCTAAAGAACATGGCAGTATTAGTTGTCATTGTTAATGAGGGTAATTGAGGTAAGAAAAAAGAATCAGTTACTACACATAATACCATATAAATTCCTTCATATAAAGCATTATAAGAATACTTATGTTGTGCTGTAAACCACCAAATATCTGCATTAGGAGAATAATAAATTAGCAAAGTAAACTTTTTTGGAAGTGTGTAATGTAGGAATTAAAATTGCTGTGCAACTTTAACTGAGTGCCATTGTGCTTTCATATAACACCTGGTGAGTGAACTAATCGATTTTGTACCAGCTTTTCTTCAGGATTCCTACCTCAGTTCAAAACTGAGGCAGTCAGTAAATAAGGAAATCTGCAACATTTTGCAATTAATTTTCCATAAGCTCACTAATGGCATTCACCACTGCAGCTTCTGGATGAAAGTTATTTGAAAATGTCGACTAATTTATGTTTGAAGCATTCCTGTGAAGACACAAGGTTGGCTATCCACAAGCTGCGGCGCTACAGCAGAAACAAAGGGCAATTAAAGACAGAAATATTCAGTAAATATGGATGTCCATTTTGGGATGCCTCATAGTTGGGTTTTTAAGAGCACTTGATGATATGCAGCATTTTATGTATCCAACATAAAATCCCTTTGATTCCATGCCGTCCACAGGCAAAAGTGTGAAGTGGTAGCAGAACAACTTTTAAGTGATCGTGCATAAAACAATTGATTTAGGGAATTCTCGCATGTCCTCAACAAATAAAATTCAATTATCTGAACAGCATCCAATTCTCTTAGAGGAACTTTTGTTTTGCGCCCCGCCCCACCCCTCAGTCGCCTTGTGCATCCTCCAATTTCTGCAGCTAATGAAGGAAGCCTACAGAGAGCAGACTCCTTGGCTGTACAAGCCTTCTCCACTGTGAGGGCACAGTCCATCCTGTGTAAAAAGGGGGAGGGGAGCAAAGAATGGGCACAACATATAATTGGATACTCTTTCATGTTTCACGATGAAGAAGGAGAACAGCAATTTTTTTTTTTTTTTTTAATAATAATAACAACAATGTGATTTTGCTTAGAATTCTGCTCTTGTGGAGCTTTGAGGTTTGAACAATACAATGTATTTACTCACCTTTGTAGAACTGGATAATGTTGTGAAGCTATATTTTAATGATAGCAATTCGTTAATACAATAAATGCTGT